>NC_138768.1:840656976-841903214 GCF_965119305.1 Pelophylax lessonae | reverse complement strand
GGGGGAGAGAGCGAGAGAGCGAGCGAGAGAGAGGAGGGGGAGAGAGAGGGGGAGGGGGAGAGAGAGGGGGAGGGGGAGAGAGAGGAGGGGGGGGGAGAGAGAGGAGGGGGGGGGGGAGAGAGAGAGAGAGAGAGAGAGAGAGAGAGAGAGAGAGAGAGATTTTATTTTTCCTCCATCACAACGGACCCAGGTAATCCCTATGGGCAGCCAGATGCAAACAGATGTGCTTCTACCTATATCCGCCCGCATCCACAAAAGCAGACCTAGGCACAAACTTATTGCCCCCTTCAGGCGGGCACCTCTGTTTCGTCTCAGCAGGGGGACCCTAAACTGATCCCCAGCTGAGTTTTATCAGAGCGGATATGGATGGTACAGATGTGACATCCATGTTTACTTAATTCTTCCTCCATCACAATGGACCCAAGTAATCCATATGGGTGGCTGGATGTAAACAGATGTGTGTCCTCCTACGTATTTCTGTCAAAATCCACGAAAGTGGACCTGAGCACAAACCTATTGCATTTAGCCTGAAAATCCTGAAAAAAGAGAAGGATATAAATGGACACATACATACAGATGACCACAGGGAAACAGTGCCGTTCTCTTTGAATCCATAAAATCATGGGTTTCAAACAGACTGACAAACCGTCCATGTGAAATGGGCTGTGTGCACGGTTAATCTGTATTATGCTCCACAGCACTGTTTACAGAGTTTGTGTGTTCCAGCTTTGCTCCCCTGGGCACGCCAGCCTCCTCCAGGGATCCTGGAACAAAGAGCTTTCATGTATCATCACAGTCCCTAACATGTCAAGTTATTCTGAGTGATCCGCACAGTACAGTCCCTTCAGAAAATGTCTGCAAATATATTAGAAGCCTAATTACTAAATCTTCTTATATAAGCTTTAAAAAATACAAATTAAATTTTTAATATTGTTTTTTAATCTTCATTAAATTGATTGTAAATTATCTTTTTCTTTTTTTCTTTTAAATAAACATGTTTTACTTGTCTGCCCTGTGCAATGGTTCTCCTCTCCTTTGACTGCTAGCCTCAGGGAGTTTGGAAGTAGAATTGGTGAGGTCACTACTGTGCTGTTCATTGTTCTCCCTGCTGGAGAGGAAGCTGTAATGAGGATCTGCAGTGCAAGAATTTCCCTGCTTCTGCTTCATCCATTCAGTTGATCTGTGCTTTCTTCATCCTACCTGCTGCTTTCAGTCATCAAGGGAGCAGATCTGACATGAGAAAGCAAAGCCCTGCTTCCGCTTTGATGGTCACACACACACACAGACAGTGAGTCAGAAACGAAAATCTAATGCCTCTTGCACACGATACTCCTGTTTGAGCATCTCCTTTTTCAGCCGTAATTTTTGTCTTATTGAAATGCGCGCATTTTCGCGCATATGCGTTCTCGCAAATTCAAGCCTCTGAATATGCAAATTTTTTTTCAGATCAACAGTATGATCATGTGCGTTCATTTGATCATATTTGCACGCAAAGGCACGCATTAGGCGTAAATTACTGTCCAAAAACACAGATTTTTCTCTTTTGTTCTTACTGAAAAATATGCGTCGCTCATTTACGCGCCTGTGTGCATAGGCACATTAGAATGAATGGGCTGTATTTTAGCTCATTAAAAAAAAACGCTGTACTGAGCATTTTAAGCTGCAGTGTGCAAGGGGCCTAAGTGCCGGTTCACATTTGTGCGATCACAGAGATAGCATGTAATTCGGAGCGCACTGCTTCTAAAATTACATGCGATCTCTGTGCGGTGCAAATTCAGCCATTCAGTTTGTATGGCTGAATTTCGCACTGCAATCACACCCAACTTGCACAGGACCCTTTTTTTGGTCTGCAGCAGAATTGGATCGCATGGTGGTTCACACTAGTGCGATCCGATTATGTGCGAACTTTCAGATCGCACGGCGATATGCGATCTGATCTGGGGGTGTCAACTTTTAATTGACACCCCCCAGCATATCGCATATGGCAGGGTGAACTGCCAGGGGTGCGGATGCAATGCGGGAACACGCTGTATATTTGCAGCGTTCCCGCATCGCAGAAATGTGAACCGGGACTAAAAGGGAAATCGCAGGAAATACTAGTTTTTTGTTTTTGTTTTCATCTCTGCTTGTCTCTTTGGGCACAGCTTTCACAATTTGGTATTTTTTCAAATGCCTGTCGCCTAAAAATTTTTTTTTTAAATATCCAACTAGTGGCTCTCTACATTAAAAGAAGTACTAGGGTCCATTCACACCTGAGCGTATCGTTTTCAGGCATTTTTTTGGGCGTTTTTTGCAGGTGTTTGGAGGCAGGCATTGACATCTAATAAAAATGCCCATAATCTGCCAAAAAAGAAGCTCATGTACTTTTTTGAGCTTCAGGCATTTTGCTTCAGGCGACAAAACGCTCATATGTGAACAGGGTCTATTGTAAGAATGGGATTTTGCTTATTGGGCATTTTGAGACTTCAGAGAAGAGCGGTTTACGAGTTGAAAAACGCTCAGGTGTGAACAGAGCCTTATACTTACCTCTCCAGCAGTCTAGGTCTTCAACCTTCCCTCCCTTTAAGCACTGGAGCCTCAAGTAAGCCATAGATGGAGAAAGTTTCAACCTTTTCCAAATGAACCAGCCGAAATTCCAGCCTTGAGTGGCCCAGTATACTTTGATCCAAAAAAGAAAGGAACCAAGAGGGAATTTGTTAGCTGAACAGCACCTGCATCCAATCGGATGTAGACAGTTTGGGTATTTTGACAGCCTTGGGTACCAGCTCTCAGAATACAATATGTGGTGGAGTTAAAGGAGAACCTTGCAGCGTATGGACATCTTTATTTAGCTTCATCAGCATTGAATTCTGGGAGTGTTGGGTGCATGTGTCCCCTGCTGTGCATATATTCTTTTGAAAGAAGGATACATTGGTGACATAGGGGTTGGAGCCACCGTGCCCAGTGGGGGACAAAGGTATCAGATGCTCACAGAAGTGTCCCGTGCTGAAGAGTGTGACTTATGCCCAGTACGTTCCGGTAATCGTACGACAAAACTAGCTTTCGACCTGATCTCACAATAATCTGATTATTAGTACACAGCTTTCGACAGCCGATCACGACAGTTGGTCCAACAAAATTCGAAAGAACAAACAGGAAAACTTCTGTCGTACGACATCTTCTCAAACGATAATCGTTTCGTCAGTACAGTATTCGTACGCTAAAAGTCGATTGACAAATACCACGCATGATCGGAAACAGTAAAATAATCTGCAGGGGTCAGACGTATATACATCACTTCCACTTACGTAGCTACGAAAATACACTTGGTCAGTGAATCGTACGAAGAAAATCTGATGATTTGTACACAGAGTTGGTTTCGATTTTAGTAACATGCAACAATTTACGAAACATTAGTCGTACGATTATCGGAACGTGTGTACGGGGCATAAGCCAGCAGCAGGAGACATGGGTCACCAAAGAGTCGAATATAACAGTTCTTCTACTGCCAGTTGGATCATTTTAGGCAAATGACAGGGTTGCTATAAGACATGCAACACACACAGTGACATAACTCAGTGATTCCTTACAGGGTTTAATTAGCAGGAGACTAAACGTATACATTACATAGTTATCTATAATGCATGGTTCATTTTAGAAACCCTAGTCATGGCATCCCTCAAAGATCCTCACAGAACCTGCCTTTGCTCCGAATTGAACAGTAATTGACTGTCATTCTCCTCTAGACCTACTCATAAAATTATTTTAAAATTACACAGCAGTCTCCAATTAGTCAACATAATCTGGAGCTTTGATCTTAGGTGAGGAGCTTATTAAAATGGAATCTGCTGCCAGGTGGTAGTGGCTGACTCCTACAGGGGATGGTGATTTATACAGGAGTGCCAGGCTCGCACAGCGATGAGCCATACCATGTCCGCCCCGGGGGGGGGGGGGGTGCCAGACGTGACGAGAGGTTACCTAATAAGCAAGAAGCTGGAAGCCAGCCAGCATCAGTGAACCAAAACACAACACCAAGCTTTCCGGTTTCTTATTACATCTAATGTAATCCTGGCGCCACATGGCCTGCATTTCCCTGACAGAGTACACCGCTGTAGATCAATATCCATGAGCATCGTACAACTGGTCACAGTGTCAGATCAACACAATTTACCAAAAACTGTGCAGTGTGAAGGGGTAGGTGCCCTTGGTGTACAATAGACTGGTTTAGGTGTTTTTTGTTTTTTCAAATATAATTTTTATTGAAGTTTTTCGGGTGGGATAACATATTCCATAGAAACATAGAAACAGAAACATAGAATGTGTCAGCAGATAAGAACCATTTGGCCCATCTAGTCTGCCCAATATATCTGAATCCTATGAATAGTCCCTGGCCCTATCTTATATGAAGGATAGCCTTATGCCTATCCCATGCATGCTTAAACTCCTTCACTGTATTTGCAGCTACCACTTCTGCAGGAAGGTTATTCCATGCATCCACTACTCTCTCAGTAAAGTAATACTTCCTCATATTACTTTTAAACCTTTGCCCCTCTAATTTAAAACTGTGTCCTCTTGTGGTTGTTTTTCTTCTTTTAAATATGCTCTCCTCCTTTACCGAGTTGATTCCCTTTATGTATTTAAAAGTTTCTATCATATCCCTTCTGTCTCTTCTTTCTTCCAAGCTATACATGTTAAGGTCCTTTATCCTTTCCTGGTAAGTTTTTTCCTGCAATCCATGTACTAGTTTAGTAGCTCTTCTCTGAACTCTCTCTAGAGTATCTATATCCTTCTGGAGATATGGCCTCCAGTACTGCGCACAATACTCCAAGTGAGGTCTCACCAGTGTTCTGTACAGCGGCATAAGCACTTCTCTCTTTCTACTGCTTATACCCTTTCCCTATACATCCAAGCATTCTGCTGGCATTTCGTGCTGCTCTATTACATTGTCTTCCCACCTTTAAGTCTTCTGAAATAATTACTCCTAAATCCCTTTCCTCAGATACTGAGGTCAGGACTGTGTCAAATATTCTATATTCTGCCCTTGGGTTTTTACGCCCCAGGTGCATTATCTTGCACTTATCCACATTAAATTTCAGTTGCCAGAGTTCTGACCATTCTTCTAGTTTTCCTAAATCCTTTTCCATTTGGCGTTTCCCTCCAGGAACATCAACCCTGTTACATATCTTTGTGTCATCAGCAAAAAGACAAACCTTACCATCGAGGCCTTTTGTAATATCACTTATGAAGATATTAAACAAAATTGGTCCCAGTACAGATCCCTGAGGTACCCCACTGGTAACATGACCTTGTTCTGAATGTTCTCCATTGACTACAACCCTCTGTTGTCTGTCACTCAGCCACTGCCTAATCCACTCAACAATATGGGAGTCCATGCTCAATGACTGCAGTTTATTGATAAGTCTTCTATGTGGGACAGTGTCAAAAGCCTTACTAAAATCTAGATATGCAATGTCTACTGCACCTCCACCGTCTATTATTTTAGTCACCCAGTCAAAAAAATCTATAAGATTTGTTTGACATGATCTCCCTGAAGTAAACCCATGTTGTTTTTCATCTTGCAATCCATGGGATTTAAGATGTTCCACAATCCTATCCTTTAATAGGGTTTCCATTAATTTGCCCACTATTGATGTCAGACTCACTGGTCTATAGTTGCTCGATTCCTCCCTGCTACCTTTCTTGTGAATGGGCACGACATTTGCCAATTTCCAATCTTCCGGGACGACTCCTGTTACTAATGATTGGTTAAATAAATCTGTTAATGGTTTTGCCAGCTCACCACTAAGCTCTTTTAATAATTTTGGGTGTATCTCATCAGGACCCTGTGACTTATTTGTCTTCACTTTAGACAGCAATCTTAGAACGTCTTCCTCTGTAAAGACACATGCATCAAACGTTTCATTAGTCATCCTCTCAAGTGGAGGTCCTTCTCCTTTTTCTTCTGTAAAAACTGAACAGAAGTATTCATTAAGGCAGTCAGCTAGCCCTTTATTCTCTTCTACATACCTTCCGTCCTTTGTTTTTAATTTAGTTATTCCTTGTTTTATTTTCCTTTTTTCATTTATATATCTGAAGAATGTCTTATCCCCCTTTTTCATAGACTGAGCTAGTTTTTCTTCTGCCTGCGCTTTAGAAGTTCTTATAACTTGCTTGGCCTCTTTCTGCCTAATCTTGTAGATTTCCTTATCTTCATTGCTCTGGGTTTTTTTATAATTACAAAATGCTAGCTTTTTATTTTTAATGATTTGGGCCACTTCTGCTGAGTACCACAGTGGTCTCTTCCTTTTTTTGCTTTTACTGACAAGTCTAATGCAATTTTCTGTTGCCTTCAATAATGCACCTTTTAAGTAGTCCCATTTCTCCTGGACTCCATGTAATCCGTACCAGTCTGATAAGGACTCATTTATGACTAATTTCATTTTTGAAAAGTCTGTTTTTCTAAAATCTAAAACTTTTGTTTTTGTGTGGTGTGACTCTTTCCAGCAAAGGAAGAAAACATAAGAACATCAGGTTTAGGTGTTTAAGTGGTTTGCTTAGGTTTGCCCTCACGCTGGAGCCCAGGCTCTTCATTGACTTTAACTGTGCACTGCTGGTTTCGAGAGTTCTAAAGAAAGTGAAGCACAATGCAGATTTGTAAAGCATGCTGCTGTTACAAATGTAAACTTATTTTTTATATAGAGATATAGTAGCCAGAAGTGCTTATACATCTTAAAAAGTGTATGCACCCCTGTATGCCCTCTGTCACAGTCAGGGGTCAGGCCTAAAGACCAGTACAGGGTTCGTACACATTTTTACCAATAAAATTCCAGGACTTCAAGTAAATATTCATGACCTAATGTTTCATGAAATGTCTATGTACACATGTTAAATAAGAAGAAAATCCATGTTACACCCATTTCCCTGGCATTGCTACACACTAACGTTAGCTGAAACTGCGTTACCCCCATAGACTGTAAAAAAAGGTTACTCCACGCAGAGAACGTCACATGACGGATCGCGCAAAAGTTAACTATTGTAATTTAACCAATATTATCAACTATATTCAAATATACTGGAGAAAGAAAAAGATTTGATGGGCGCTACTGCTTGGGGATAAAGCTTCAGTTCAGGCAGTCATGATGGATAAGGTGCAGCCGGACTGGTATGGATGGCACAGATGCACAAATGCGGTGCTTACATGGAGGGCAGCTCTTTGTTAGGCCAAAGCAACAGTCCCACGAACAGGCAGAAAAGAGAGAAAGGCGCCACTCAGTGTAGCAGATGTAAATAATTTTATTGACACATATTAAAAAAAAAAAAAAAAAAAAAAAAAAAAAAAAAACTTACATGGAGGTAAGCGTCTATCTTCATAGCTCAGCGTCCTTCCGGGCCCGCAGTGTTTCCGTCCCTGAGGCTCCGAAACCGGTTACCGCCCCCTCGCATCAGGACATTCATGCGGCCCTCGATTGAGGTATGCGCTTCACCGCTGCCTCGATCTGACTGAGTCCCCTAATTGGTTCTCCCCTAGTGTCATGTCCTGGCTGCTGGCCAGCCTCAGGGACCGAAAACCCTGCGGACCCGGAAGGACGCCGAGCTATGAAGATAGACGCTTACACCTCCATGTAATTTCTTAATATGTGTCAATAAAATTATTTACATCTGCTCCACTGAGTGGCGCCTTTCTCTCAAATTTCCATGACTTTTCCAAAACTTTGTGGGTTAAATTATTTTCCAAAACTTATCCAGGCCTAGAAATTGCCATTTTAAAATTCCATAACTTTTACAGGTTTTTCATGACCGTACAAACCCTGCCAGTAGCTATAGCAGTGGAAAGACTCTCACTGACCAGGATAGGTATACAAGTAGGTCAACCTGGCGGATGACATGGGTTCACCCATGGTGCGAGGTCCAAGTACTAAACAGAGCTCCTGATGGTGGAGATGGGTTTAGCGGAATGTTAGTACCAGTTAGCGGTCCGCAGTATTGTTCTACTAGGAGCTAAGCAGGCCGGGGTCCAGTGACAGATGTATCAGGTAAGAATCAAACAAAAGTGTAGTCAGTAAACAAGACAAAGGTCAGTAACAAGTGGTTGCAGGTTGGGCTCAAGCAGAAGCATAGTCAAGGAACAAGTCAAAGGTCGATAGTGAAAAAAAGTTAAAAAAAAAAAAAAAAAAAAGTCCTCTGTTTCTGCAACAAGCATGAAAAAAGCATTTGTGTGAATAGAGCTTTAGATGGAGCTTCCCTGTCGTTCTATACTGGGTTCACACACGAGTGGTGAAGCATGCATCGCACCGCATTCCTGTTCTAATTGCATGCGATTCTTTGCAGTGCGATTTGAGCCCATTCATTTTGTATAGGCTCAGCTCGCACCGCAAAGTATCTTTGGGTATCGGAGCATTTGCACGAGTACTCGTGCAAATACTTAGTATCGATACAGATACCGGTATCAGTATTGGTACAACCCTACTGGACACCAACATATACCAGCATGGTGTTGATATTTATGAACTCTAATGCAACGAATCACAAATAAGCACTGGTGAGAGCTGCTGTGTTTTTCTTTTTTGCTCCTATGGGTTACTTCATATCATTATTCTACAGATCAACGTGCCAAATAAACGACAGCACAGCTAGGCAGGTCAGCATTTTGGTGTCACACACCTCTGGGAATGACTTAATAGGACAATTTACATTCCGATATGTACAGCAGTAGAGGACTTCAGACCTTCGACTGCACGCTGCCTGCAATCATAACATAGGAGGCGATGTTCTGTGTTTATGAAGCAACTGGGCCAAGTTGGACAGAATTACTTAGTTGCAGGCAACGCAGGCGTCATTGTCCTGGCTGAGCAACAGCAATTAACCCTTTTACTGTCATATACTGGTTGCAGTAGCTGGTTTCACACACACTCAGCAGCCATGAGTGTGACAAGCCAACTGTCGGGTTTCAGGCGGAAGGGATCTGGAGGCTAACGCTTCCAGACCCCTGATACATTTTTGCCCCCCACCCTGTCCTGCCATGTTTCCCGAGCTCTACAGTCCAACCTGCAGACCCAGGACCCACATAGCGGGTGTCGCTGAGTAGAAGGGAGGGAGACCAGCGAACGTCCATTTGCTGGGTCTCTCCTAGCTAGTAAGAATCCGGAAAGACAAAGATTAGTCACTTCAGGTTTCAGATGTCACTTTCTCTGGCTGCTGTGAGCGGGGAAAGAAGCTAATGGCGCATTATCTGCCCCCCCCCCCCCAATAGGCTTCAGTGGAGTGCAGGGGAGACATCAGGGGTCTAACAGACCCCTATTGTTTCATTAAAAAAAAAAAAAACTGTCATAGTAAAAATGCAATCATAATAGGGGGCTATGGGTCCCCTATGTGACAGCAATTAGGTTTAAAAAAGTGGTAAAAGAAAGCGGAAAGGTATACCCAAGAGCCCTTCCAACCCCCACATACATACGTATGTAAATGCCTATGTCAGGGGTGCCTATGCATGAATACGTTGAGTGGGGTACACATTCAATATCACCATGCATGATGGAGTAAGAGCAATAATTCTAGGTCCATTATTCACATTTAACTGATCGTCTCTGGTCTGAACTGATGCCTGTGGGTAGCGACACTGGCCTAAACTGACGGCATTTAGGTAGCGTCATTGGCCTGAACCGACGGCCTGTAGGTAGCGTCATTGGCCTGAACTGACGGCCTGTAGGTAGCGTCATTGGCCTGAACTGACGGCCTGTAGGTAGCGTCATTGGCCTGAACTGACGGCCTGTAGGTAGCGTCATTGGCCTGAACTGACGGCCTGTAGGTAGCGTCACTGGCCTGAACTGACGGCCTGTAGGTAGCGTCATTGGCCTGAACTGACGGCCTGTAGGTAGCGTCACTGGCCTGAACTGACGGCCTGTAGGTAGTGTCATTGGCCTGAACTGACGGCCGGTAGGTAGCGTCACGGGCCTGAACTGACGGCCTGTAGGTAGCGTCACCGGCCCGAACTGACGGCCTGTAGGTAGCGTCACTGGCCCGAACTGACGGCCTGTAGGTAGCGTCACCGGCCTGAACTGACGGCCTGTAGGTAGCGTCACTGGCCTGAACCGACGGCCTGCTGGTAGTGTCACTGGCCTGAACTGATGGCCTGTAGGTAGCATCACTGGCCCGAACTGACAGCCTGTAGGTAGCATCACCGGCCTGAACTGATGGCCTGTAGGTAGCGTCACTGGCCTGACGATATGTAGGTAATGAGCCCTAAGATTAAGAGTGTATTTTTTTTTTTAACTGAAAAATTTGTGCTACATAAACACTTGCACTAATTCCATGGGACATAAAAACTGCAACTACCACCATTTTATTTGCCAAGGTCTCTGATTTTAGAAAATATATAATGTTTTTTCAGGGGGGGCGGGGGTTAACTAATCTTCAGTCCTTTAGCAGTGAAAGGGATAAGAGCATAAAAAAGCTTTGTGGAAATGAAAGGAGCATCCCATAATTCTGTGGGGATTCTCAGACATATCATGCCATTCTCTGACTTGTGATGTCTCCTACCATGACTGCGCCAAAACTAGTAAGGGAGTCAGAACAGCTTCTACCAAAGGCTTTTCATCTGGTCATTTTTTTTTCACATCTGGTTATTTTTTTTTTTATGACAAATTACCTGTAAAGTAGGTCTGAACTGTAGAATTAAAATGCTGTAGAATAATCTGTACTTCCATACAGACCTAAGGCTCGGGGTCAACAATGAAGGAGCCTGTGCACGGATCATAGTTGCAATGCTCTGCAGACTGTAATGCTCTGCAGACTTATGTAATAAAATGCGCTTTTTATTTTATATGGTTGGTTATTTATTAAATGTTTGCAGACAGTGGACTACGCCTTTAATCTGGGTATGTAACTGTTTGCCTGGAGCTCAGCTTTAGTTAAACAAGTTCGGGCATTGCCAAGAAAGACGGGTATCTGCATGGTCACCATAACAGCTCTGTGAAGACGACGTCTGCTTGGAGGCTAAACCGAAGCCAAGGAGCTTTATTGTCCAAATCACATATAATTAAAAAATAGGAAACATCGGCCAGCAGGGATTCAGTTCCATTTAATCATTCTATTGTAACATGCACAATAGGGAGAGGATGTTTCCACTTATAAGAAGATTAAGCTAAAGGATCTCTACGTCTCATTCCTCCCGCTATGTGATCTTGGCATGTATCTACCCTTTCTCTGCTGACCTATAACTATTCCTCTCTCTCTCTCTCTCTCTCTCTCTCTCTCTCTCTCCCCCCCCCCCCCCCTCAGCCTCCCTGTCATCCCTATGAGGAGTATTCATAGTTAAAAAAAAAAAAAAAAAAAAAACACCCAGTGGAAGTGAATGTACATTCGTCCTGTACAAATGGGGCAAAAAGAAAAAAAAAAAAAGAATAGAAGTTTTTATTGAGATATAAATAAAGAACAATATAACCTCGTACAAGTATAGTTTCAGAAACAATGAAAGAGCATAGTCAAAATCCGCGTGAATTAGATCATATCATAGAAGCTTATGTTCACATCGAGATTATAGTTTAGTACAGTATAATTGTGATTTGTTAGGATAGGAAAGGAAAAACAAAAAAAAAACAAAACAAAAAAAGGAAGAGATAACATAGGTTCTTCTTATGAGAAGTCACTACAGTCCTCTAAACACTGTATGCCTGAAAGCAAAAAGGTGGTCAGGAAAAAAAACAAGAGACAGAAAAAACATCTGGACACATTGCATGAACCACATATTACACATTGGCCTGGTGGTATACATTTACTGGGATTAGAACCGTTCACTGGTTGAAGGTTTTTCATTCATTTGAAATTGAAAATTCTGCATTTGGACATTAGATAGCTAGAAGTATCACAGGAGATTCCCATGATGCTTAGCATCATCTAGTGGCCAAATGTCGTTATTTTCCTTTTTAAATCAATGAAACACATTCCGCCAGCATAAGAGATAGCCTAATAACATTGGTCTTTTTGCCCCAAATGCACAGAAGCAATGTACAAACATGTACCGGGGCAGAGGATCACCCCAGAACACTAAGGGGACCAGCACTGAGAGGATTACCCCAGAACACTAAGGGGACCAGCACTGAGAGGATTACCCCAGAACACTAAGGGGATCAGCACTGAGAGGATTACCCCAGAACACTAAGGGGATCAGCACTGAGAGGATTACCCCAGAACACTAAGGGGACCGGCACTGAGAGGATTACCCCAGAACACTAAGGGGACCGGCACTGAGACGATTACCCCAGAACACTAAGGGGACCGGCACTGAGACGATTACCCCAGAACACTAAGGGGATCAGCACTGAGAGGATTACCCCAGAACACTAAGGGGACCAGCACTGAGAGGATTACCCCAGAACACTAAGGGGACCGGCACTGAGACGATTACCCCAGAACACTAAGGGGACCGGCACTGAGAGGATTACCCCAGAACACTAAGGGGACCGGCACTGAGAGGATTACCCCAGAACACTAAGGGGACCGGCACTGAGAGGATTACCCCAGAACACTAAGGGGACCGGCACTGAGAGGATTACCCCAGAACACTAAGGGGACCGGCACTGAGAGGATTACCCCAGAACACTAAGGGGACCGGCACTGAGAGGATTACCCCAGAACACTAAGGGGACCGGCACTGAGAGGATTACCCCAGAACACTAAGGGGACCGGCACTGAGACGATTACCCCAGAACACTAAGGGGACCAGCACGGAGAGGATTACCCCAGAACACTAAGGGGACCAGCACTGAGAGGATTACCCCAGAACACTAAGGGGACCAGCACTGAGAGGATTAAAATAAAATCATCCATAAAAGTCCAAATAAAGTCCATAAAGGGAAAAAAGACGAGATCCCAGATCCAAATTGTGCAGGTAAAGGAAAGCTAGCACCCAATCGTGATGTGCACTCATATGCGCTTACCAGAAATCAATATAATCAGAGCGATGTATGAATCCAAGAGAAGCAAGATGGACCACCAAAATGTTACAGGGATTCCAACTCAAAATGATCTGATATGTTGACACCAGTAGGGTATAGATAGCCTGATATAGGAAGTATCGCCTGGGCTTGCTGCAAGTTGATCCCAGCTCCAGTACCTCAACACAAAGGGGAGGACAATAGTGCAGACTGTACAGGATAACATTTATTGGTAAAAAGAATAGTACTCACACATAATGAAATGTAAAGGAGCATGTATCATAAAGGAATTCCGCGGTGTGGGGTAGCGTGCTAGTCGTTCCCGGGTCGCCTGACGCGTGTCGTCAAAGAAAATGACATCATCAGAGGCAGCCTCTGATGATGTCATTTTCTTTGACGACACGCGTCAGGCGACCCGGGAACGACTAGCACGCTACCCCACACCGCGGAATTCCATTATGATACATGCTCCTTTACATTTCATTATGTGTGAGTACTATTCTTTTTACCAATAAATGTTATCCTGTACAGTCTGCACTATTGTCCTCCCCTTTGTGTTGAGGTACTGGAGCTGGGATCAACTTGCAGCAAGCCCAGGCGATACTTCCTATATCAGGCTATCTATACCCTACTGGTGTCAACATATCAGATCATTTTGAGTTGGAATCCCTGTAACATTTTGGTGGTCCATCTTGCTTCTCTTGGATTCATACATCGCTCTGATTATATTGATTTCTGGTAAGCGCATATGAGTGCACATCACGATTGGGTGCTAGCTTTCCTTTACCTGCACAATTTGGATCTGGGATCTCGTCTTTTTTCCCTTTATGGACTTTATTTGGACTTTTATGGATGATTTTATTTGCCTATAGTGTTTGGCGCTACTACATTTCTTTTTATGCCTATCAAAGTTTTATCTACTTTTTAGTTGGCTGCCTACACCTTTTTATTCACATTTATGTGTATTTTTATATATTTATGTGATTAATTTGATTTATTTGTGAGTCCAATTGTCTGAGCGCAGATATCCCACCCTTTTTTTTTTTTAAGCACTGAGAGGATTACCCCAGAACACTAAGGGGACCGGCACTGAGAGGATTACCCCAGAACACTTAGGGGACCGGCACTGAGAGGATTACCCCAGAACACTAAGGGGACCGGCACTGAGACGATTACCCCAGAACACTAAGGGGACCGGCACTGAGACGATTACCCCAGAACACTAAGGGGACCGGCACTGAGAGGATTACCCCAGAACACTAAGGGGACCGGCACTGAGAGGATTACCCCAGAACACTAAGGGGACCGGCACTGAGAGGATTACCCCAGAACACTAAGGGGACCGGCACTGAGAGCATTACCCCAGAACACTAAGGGGACCAGCACTGAGAGGATTACCCCAGAACACTAAAGGGGACCAGCACTGAGAGGATTACCCCAGAACACTAAGGGGGACCAGCACTGAGAGGATTACCCCAGAACACTAAGGGGACCGGCACTGAGAGGATTACCCCAGAACACTAAGGGGACCGGCACTGAGAGGATTACCCCAGAACACTAAGGGGACCGGCACTGAGAGCATTACCCCAGAACACTAAGGGGACCAGCACTGAGAGGATTACCCCAGAACACTAAGGGGACCAGCACTGAGAGGATTACCCCAGAACACTAAGGGGACCGGCACTGACTATCGCCCATTACAGGTGAAGGGCTTGTTCACAAATGTGGCCGGGACTCTACGCTCAGATCGCCTTTCAGCGATGCTTGACAGTAGGTGGAGGAGGTAATATGTTGCTTCACCACCTGATTTAACCCTTTAGGCCCCTTTCACACTTGTGCGACTTGTCCTGCGATTTGGGGCTGCAAAGTAGCATGACAAATCATACTCCATGATTTCCAACGAGTACCGTTCATATCTGTGTGACTTTAAGTTGCAACGACTTTAAAGTAGTCCCTGCACTACTTTGGTCCAACTTTGATGCGTTTTGAGGTCCATAGACATAGGCATTGCTTCAAGTCCAGTAAAAATCATGCGACTTTTAGGTCGCACAAGTGTGAAAGGGGCTTTTGTTATCAGTGGCGTATTTAGGTTTTGTGCTGCCCTAGGCCTAACTAAACTTGTGCACCCCCTTATTTAAATATGACCCACTCCTTCCTGTAAAGGCCACACCCTTTCCTGCTTATGACCCAACCTGTCATCTGTAGACCACAACCACAGTCTATCAGTGCAGCCTCATCAGTGCCCATCAATGCAGCATATCAGTGCTGCCTTATCAGTGCAGCATATCAGTGCTGCCTTATCAGTGCTGCCTTATCAGTGCAGCCTCATTAGTGCCCATCAGTGCAGTTTATCAGTGCCCTCCATTGCCGCCTCATCAGTGACCATCAGAGCAGCATATTAGTGCCCATCAGTGCAGCATATGCGTGCCCATCAGTGCCTGGGGGCAGAGGAGAGTAGGCGGAGCATTTGGCTGTAGTACCACACTTATTAGCATCGGCGGCCGTCGGGCCAGTTGTGGCCAAGTATTGTCGGCGGCCTGCGGTCTGTCCAAATGTCCTCCCCGGGCCGGTATTATCATACTGTTAGGTAGCAGTGTGACCGCTTTATGGGGTTACCAGACTGATTTGCCTCCTGGACCCTGCCCTCCGGCCCAATTCACCACATAAGACTGGCACTTTACAAAAAGTGTAGCACAAGCCGGTGGGGACCCTTTTCGTGCCAGGAGGAGGCTGTTTTTTTTTTTCGTGCAGGGTGAAACTTTTTGCTGCCCCACCCTGCAAAGTGCTGCCCTAGGCCTGGGCCTTGTTGGCCTAGGCCAAGATACAGCAGTGTTTGTTATACTTACCTGCCCTTTGAAGTGTTTTTTTTTACAGGGCAGCCCAATCCTCCTCTTCTCAGTTCCCCATTCCCTGCCCCTGGCCTGTCCCTCATGTTGAGTGCCCCCACAGCAAGCACCTTGCTATGGGGGCACCTAAGCCGAGCCGCTGCTCTGTGTGGCCATTCAGACATGGAGCGGTATCGTTCAGCCCCGCCCCCCTCTCCTGATTGGCTAACTGACTTGATTGACAGCCGCAGTAGCCAATGGCGCTGCTGAAGCATCTCAGCCTATCAGGAGGGGAGTCTCAGGACAGCTGAGGGACTTGTGTACATCGCTGGCTAGAGATGGGGTTCAGGTAAGTACTAGGGGGGCTTCTATACACAGAAGGTTTTTTTATCTTAATGCATAGAATACATTAAGTTAAAAAAACCTTCTGTCTTTACAACTCCTTTAAATGAAGCACTACTGCACTGCAATCGCATGCATTGCATGGCATTAAAACCGCAGTTGAACCATGTGGCCACGTGCAGTTACATCTCTTTACTCTGAAGCCTGATCTGAATTCGGATCACACTTCAAAAGGCTACTGACAGGCAATGAGGAAGCAAATTCATGCCTCCTCACCACTTACTTTAACCTCATTCTGGCATTCCACAGGATTGAGGGGCATTTGCAGTGCTTCCACTACCCCCCCCCCCCCCCCCTGTTTTATGGCACTTACCCCCATTTGCTAGAGTATGTAGCATTTGGTGGGCTTTGATCGATACAGGTTAGGAAAACTCTGCCGCTGGCGCAAAACGGAGCATTCTGCCCACGGCATGTAAACTTCCCTGTCTGTTGCCAATTGCAG
This sequence comes from Pelophylax lessonae, assembly GCF_965119305.1. Classification (NCBI taxonomy): domain Eukaryota; kingdom Metazoa; phylum Chordata; class Amphibia; order Anura; family Ranidae; genus Pelophylax; species Pelophylax lessonae. Next base: position 841,886,637 of record NC_138768.1, on the reverse strand, counting down.
TTTAAGGGGACGGTGTTGGTTGGTTGGCAGCAAAAACACAGCTTAACTGCGCATTTTTTCTGCCACCCAACTGCATGACTAATTGAAGCCTTAGGGTTCTACCACATGAGCGGGGTCCATACCGATAAAATAGGTTGCCAGTTAGAAGGGAGCAGACCTCACCGTGTTTCACCTCCAGCCTGAAACGTCTTGGGTCTATGGGATGTTAGTGTAAATAGCCATGCATCCGTTTACATCCTTTTACCTCCAAAAAAAAAAAAATAGTTGGAAGGGTAATGGAAGGTAGTTGGATATAAACGGTCGCCCATTCGTTCCCATCCACTTGCCATAGAGTAATAGACTGACTATACTGAACCGTTCAATAGTCCATGAATGCCGTATTATAGGTGTTTGTAGGTGGTTTCTTCCTGCATATGGCATCCATCTTCTGAGGTCACATGATGAACTTTTTTTGAAGGAGAAGGGGATTATATTCATCTCCTGGAGGTACACCTCCGATCTCTATGTACATTCATCACTTCTTATATATTATACAACAGATTTTATTTATTGGTCATTAACTGGTTAAACGCCTTTCCATTATCGCAGCAGCTGAGTGCAAGCCAATTCCAGCGTCTTTTCGGAGGGATGTTTGCCAGGTTCACACAGCAACCAGTTTGGCCGCTTCAAATATGAGCTGAACCAAACAAACCGGAGAGAGAGAGAGAGAGAGCGAGGACCGCACTTTACAAAATCATTAACTCCTTCCCTGGATCCAGCATGAATCCTTCTCCAGGATCTCTCCATGCAGGCATTATGAATGGGCGTGCAGTGCTCATACCCAAAAACTGACCACATGTGACCTGATATCTAGATTGTAAGCTCTAACGAGCAGGGCCCTCTACTTCCTCCTGTATTGTATTGAATTGTATTGTAGCTGTATTGTCTTCCCTCACATTGTAAAGTGCTGTGTAAACTGTCGGCGCTATATAAATCCTGTATAATAATAATAATAATAATAGTAATAATAAAAGAAAAAAGAGTGGGAGTTAATGGATGGTGCAGTTTGGTTACACCGCCATCCTACCAATGCAGCCACAGCCACAAAGAATCACATGACCGCAAGTCGCAGAACACCCCAGAAGCACACGCTTAGGAAATGCAAAGATCTGCAATTCTGCATGGGTCTGCTGATGCTGCTAAAGGCTGACGGCGGGCCCAGCAGCACGATAGAGGCCGGTGCCGTGCCCCGCAGAACGATAGAGGCCGACGGCAAGCCCCACAGAACTATAGAGGCAGGCGCCGTGCCCCGCAGAACGATAGAGGCCGGGCACCGCAGAACGATAGAGGCCGGGCCCCGCAGAAAGATAGAGGCCTGACGCCGGGCCCCGCAGAATGATAGAGGCCGACGTCGGGCTCCGCAGAACGATAGAGGCCCGACGCCGTGCCCCGCAGAATGATACAGGCTGGCGCCGTGCCCCGCAGAACGATACAGGCCAACGCCGTGCCCCGCAGAACAATACAGGCCGACGTCGTGCCCCGCAGAATGATACAGGCTGGCGCCGTGCCCCGCAGAATGATACAGGCTGGCGCCGTGACCCGCAGAACGATACAGGCTGACGCCGGGCCCCGCAGAATGATACAGGCTGACGCCGGGCCCCGCAGAATGATACAGGCCGACGTCGGGCCCCGTAGCACGATACAGGCCGATGCTATGTTGCAGAGACTTCTGTAAAGCATTAATACCAGGTAAAGAAGGCAAGTCTCCATATACATGTTGGTTAGAAACCAATCCCTGATCCAGAACCCAGATCTATACTGCAGGTTAGAGCTGCACGATTAATCGTTAAAAAAAAAAAAAAAAAAAAATTCGATCTTGATTCACCCCCCCCCCCCCCCACGATCTTAAAACAGAATGTCCTCGATTCTTACAGAGCTGTTCTCTGCTCACTCAGCCACCAGTTCACATTAGTGCGATCAGGGAGATCGCGTGTAATTCGGAGCGCACTGCTCCTAAATTACATGCGATCTCATGTGCGGTGCAAATTTCAGCCATATACTTTGTATGGCTGAATTCGCACCGCATCCGCACTAAATTCGCACATGAGGCTTTTTTATCCGCAGTAGAATCAGATCGCATAGTGGTTCACACTAGTGCGATCCGATTCTGTGCGAACTTGCAGATCGCACTGTGATATGCGATCGCAACTGGGGGTGTCGTTAACTTTTAATTGACACCCCCTGCGTATCGCATATGGCAGTGTGAACTGCCAGAGGTGCGGATGCGATGCGGGATCACGCTGCATATTCACAGCGTTCCCGCATCGCACAAATGTGAATCGGGGCTCACAAATCAAATAAAAAAAAAAAAGCCCAGGCAAATGTTTATCAACAATATTAAGGCTGCTAGAGAACTATAAACACAATGCATCTTTTTGTTATTTTAGATCAAAGGAATGAACTTCCATCTGCACGTGTCGGTTCACACATATGCGATGCGGGACCCCTGTGAATCCACTGCGGGTTCCCGCATAGCATTCAAACCACCGGCAGTTCACACTGCCATATGCGAATCACTGGGGGTGTCACTACAAAGTTAACGCCACCCCCAGATCAGTTTGCATATTGCAGTGCAAACTGTCATTTCGGACATGGATCGGATCGCATGAGTGTGAACCACCATGCGATCCGATTCAGCTGCGGACCCAAAAAAGGGTTCTGTGCGTGTTGTGTCCGAATGCGATGCAAATTCAGCCATACAATCTGTATGGCTGAATTCGCTTCGCACAGACATCGCATGTGATTTTCAGAGCAGTGCGCTTCGAATCACATGCGATGTCTGACATCGCTAATAGTGTGAACCGGGACTAAGTGAGGGCAGATTAACCTCTTAAAAACTAAGCCTTTTTCTGACACTTGTTGCTTACAAGTTAAAAATCTGTGTTTTTTGCTAGAAAATTACTTAGAACCCCCAAACAATATATACAGTAAACCCCCGCTCCATCGCGGTTCAGTTTTTGCGGTCCCGGTATAGTTCGTTTTTTTTTTTTGTAATGTTATTTTACTATATAAATCATTAAAAATTAAATATTGTTGTGTTTTCCATAGCTCTTGCTATGTCTCTCAGTACCTTTAGTCCCTGTTCACACTAAGACGACCTGTGAGGCGACCTGGTCGCCTCACAGGTCGCCGTAGGTCGCCTTCCATAGGGAAGCTGCGGACCCGTTCTAATAGGAGCGACACAAGTCGCTCCGACTTAGAAAAAGGGTCCGGAGCTTCTTTGGGGCGACTCGGAGGCGACCGCCATAGACTTCAATGTTATGAAGTCCGTGGCGGCCGCTCCGAGGTCGCGGCGCGCTGCTCGCACCGCGACCTCGGAGGTCGCCCCTCTAAGTCGGATCGCCCCTATGTGAACGGGGCCTTTATGTGTTAAATGAGTTTCTATTGTTTTAAAAGTGAGTTTAAAGACCTTAAAATGCTTTTACACGTACAGTGACAGTAAAAAAAAAACATGCCTACAATGCATTTTAATAGGGTTTTTCTATTTCGCGGATTTTCACTTTTTGCGGCTGGGTCCGGAACGTAACCCCCGCAATGGAGGGGGGGTTTACTGTATATTTTTTAGCAGAGACCCTAGAGAATAAAATGACGATCATTGCAATCTTTTATGTCGCACTGTATTTGCGCAGAAGTCTTTCAAACACAGTTTTATAGGAGACAAAATACATTTTAATTTATAAAAATAAAAAACAAACAGTAAAGTTAGCCCAATTTTTTTGTATAATGTAAAAGATGATTTTTACCCCGAGAATCGGGATCTTAATTCCAAGCAAAAAAATAGTGATTCTCATTTTATCCAGAGTCGTGCAACTCTACTAATGTGAGCTGATCACCAAAGTGCAGAACTCTTATATCAGTGCAAAGATTGATTTAAAGAGGAAGTAAACCCTCCTCTGTAACTTGTACCTATAGGTAAGCCTATATTAAGGCTTACCTATAGGTACTGTAAATATCTCCTAACATGTACCGTTTAGGAGATATTTACCTTACATGCAGCCAGTGACGTCACTGGCGCATGCGCTCTGAAGGAACGGCCGCTCGTGCCGTTCCTTCAGAGTCCCGTGCCGTGATCGTCGGCTCCCACGCGCGTGCGCGGGAGTGACGTCACCGCGGCTCTGGCCAATCAGATGGCCGGATGCCGCGATCCCGGAAGACGGGCGACTGAACATGTCGCCCATCATACAGGTAAGCGGACGGCGCGGCGGGGGCTCGTAAGTATTTCATATTGAGCTAGTACGCTGTGCATACTAGCTCATTATGTGTTTCTCTTTCAGGTTGCAAAGGGAAAAAAACATTTTTTGGGAGGGTTTACAACCTCTTTATAATTATATAATGTCAACTATAGTAATAAAATTAAATCTATCAGACTGGACACCCCATGATCCTCCACTGCACAGCACAGAAGTGAACTTTGCACAGCACTGAGACTCGGCACCGCTCCTATAGGAGGTTCTGCACTGCCACTGCCAGCACTAATCACACATTATATCGCACTCTCCTGGAACACTTTCAAGAACATAACCACCGTGATTTAAAGACTTATCTAATCTACTTCCTTATTCTGAGTAATAATTGTACAATGACAATAAAATACCTGTGAAATACCAGCACTGTCTCCTCCGTCATCTGGACAGAATGAAAGTGAATGTCAGCATTGGGGAGAATTTATTCTTTCATTTTCAGGGAGAATTTTCTTTTGACAAATTGTAAATTTTACGGCCTCATGTATCGGGGTGGATTTGATTTAAGTCAAGTCAATTTAAAGGGATTGTAAAGGCAATTTACAATCATTAAAAAAGTATGCATTCAAATAAAAACAAAAAAAACTTTCTATGTGCAGCAGCCCCTCTCAGCCCCCCTAATACTTACCCGAGGTCCATCTCTATCCAGCGATGTTGCAGGAGTTTCTCAGCTGCCCGGGATTCTCCCTCATTGGCTGAGACAGCAGCGAGGTGCCATTGGCTCCCACTCCTGTCAATGAAAAAGTCAGCCAGCCAGCCAGCCAGCCAATCAGGAGAGGGAGGGGTGGGGCCAGGTCGCGGCTCAGTGTCTGAATGGACTCAGGGAGCTGAGATTCGGTTCGAGTACCCCCATAGCAAGCTGCTTGCTGTGGGGGCACTCAGCAGGAGGGAGGGGCCAGGAGAGCCAAAGTTGGACCCAAGAAGAGGAGAATCCAGGCTGTTCTGTGCACAGAGGAGGTAAGAATAACATTTTTATTTTAAAACAAGACTTTACAATCACTTTAAATCACTAGTAAAAAGCTTGATTTAAATCATAATTGTTAAAGAGCAACTGTCATCTCTGTCCCGCAGCGGCTCCTCCTCTGACCCGGGGTTGACTCACCGACAGTCCCATTCACTTTAATGGGACGGCTGGTGGTGCGGCGGTGACACAAGAAGGTGAGGGATGTGGCCGCAGCAGGTGAGTGGATGCCCGCTAACAGGCGCTGCCATGATGGATCTAAAATGACAGGTGCTCTATAAATGTAAGGACTCATTCTTGCTGGTAGTTGGTGTGAAATTGTGTGAATGCATCAATGCAGTGCATGTTATCTCAGCTTGCAGAGCTTGAAATTATTGAATGAATTTACCAAAAAAGTAAACATGCAGAATATATAAATATATACACACACACTATGTATGTACGTGCGTACGTATTTGTATATATATATATATATATATATATATATATATATATATATATATATATATATATATATATATATATATATATATATATATATATAAATAAACATAACTAAGGTCCATTTCATGCTGAATAAACTAAATTATTAATGTATCTTCAATAGATAAACTATCTTTAGATGGATTTTTACTCCAAAAGCATTTTATTAAAATAAAATTTGATTAAAAAAAAATCCAATTTAAAATAAAAAAATTAAAAAACAGGTTTTTGTAAAAAAAAAAAAAATAATAATCATTGATTTTTATCCACCCCTTTTATGTACACTTGAGTTTAATAATACTGCTTTAAAGTGATTGTAAACCCACTCCTAGAACTTTTACCTATAGGTGCTATAAATATCTCCTCAGTAGATATTTACATTTCATGCAGCCGATGACATCATTGGCGCATGCGCTTTGAAGAAACGGCCGCCCGTGCCGTTTCTTCAGAGCCCTGTGCCGTGACCGGCGGCTCCTGCACCCATGCGTGGGAGTGACGTCATGCGGCTCCCGGCCAGTAGCATACCCGGAGTCCACAGAGCAGGGAGGAAGATGGATGCAGGCTCCAGCAGGGATGACGAGGGCTGTGTTTGGCGGTAAGTGTCACATAACATGCTAGTATGCGATGCATACTAGCACATTATGCATTTACTTTGCAGGGAAGGAAAAAACTAAAATAAAAAAAAAGAAAAAAGAAAGTTTACTTCCTCTTTAACCACTTAAGCCCCGGAAGATTTTACCCCCATTCCTACCAGGGGGTATTTTGCGATTCGGCACTGCGTGACTTTAACGGACAATTGCGCGGTCGTGCGACGCTGTACCTAAACGAATTTGGCGTCCTTTTTTTCCCACAAACAGAGCTTTCTTTTGGTGGTATTTGATCACCTGTGCGATTTTTTGATCACGTGCTATAAACAAAAAAAAGAGCGTCAATTTTGCAAAAATAGCAATATTTTTCAAATTTTTTTATATGAAATTCCCCCCCAAAAAAAAAATGTAAAAATCAAAATTTTTTAACATTTTCGGCCAATTTGTTTTATGCTACCTATGTTTGCTAAAAAAAAAAAAAAAAAAAAAATCGCAAAAAGCGTATTTTGATTGGTTTGCGCAAAAGTTATCGCGTTTACTAACAAAGGGAAAGATTTTTGTCATTTTTGTTGTTTTTTTTTTAACGCGTAATGGCGGCGATCTGCGATTTTTTTTGCGGTACTGCGACATTGCGGCGGACAGATCGGACCCTTGACTGACATTTTTGACACTTTTGGGGTTACCAGTGACATTTCTACAGTAATCAGTGCTATACATATGCACTGTTACTGTAAAAATACACTGGTAGTGAAGGGGTTAACTTTATTTGGGAGGGAGGGGCTGTGTGTGTCCCTAGGGGCGTGCTTTCTACTGTGATTGGCTGTGGCTTGAGCTGTAAGGACACTGATCAACGGATCTACATACTAGATCCATGTGATCAGTGTCTTTACAGCGAGGAGAATGACAGGTCGCTTGTTTACACAAGCTGCCTGACATTCTCCCTCTCCCCCGCCGATCGCCGAGTGGCCGGCGGACATCGGGTCCGCTGGCCACACGCGCGGGGGGGGGGGGTCCGTGACCCCGCGGGGGCGCGCGCTCGCTCCCTAGACCCTCACAAGCAAGCAACGTAGCCCTACGTTAGTTTGCCTGTGAGGGGCTGACCGCCGACGTAGATAGTCGTGCGGCGGTCGGCAAGTGGTTAAGGGTCCATGCACACTGGGCTTTAAAAAAAAGCCAGTTCTTTTGGCAGAAAAAATAAACGCTCATATAGAGTGTTTTTGTTCAGGTGTTTAGCCTTTTTTAGGCCCCGTTCTCACTGGGGCGACGCTACTTTGCCAGGCGACCTCATAGGTCGCGGCGCGCTGCTCGCACCGCGACCTCGGAGTGGCCGGCACGGACTTCATAACATTGAAGTCAATGCAGGTCGCTCCGGGTCGCACTAAAGAAGCTCCGGACCCTTTTTCTAAGTCGGAGCGACTTGTGTCGCTCCTATTAGAACGGGTCTGCAGCTTCTCTATGGAAGGCGACCTACGGCGACCTGTCAGGCGACCAGGTCGCCTCAAAGGTCGCCCCAGTGTGAACGGGGGCTTAATGCCAGAAAACTCCTCTCAAAAATGCCAACCAGTAGGGGAGTTTCCTGCCTCTAAACGATCTAATGTGCATGGACACAAAGGAAAACATTGAGCTTCAGGCAAAACGCACAGCTCCTGTAGAAGCAGCATTTTTTAAGCCCAGTGTGCATTGACCTTTACAGGCCCATGAGCTTTTTTTTCTCTGCCTCTAAACGCCCCTCTATGTTAGCCTATGTGTCCATGGACACTGCAGGCATTTACAGGAGATAAGAAGCAGAAAACCCCCCACCACCAAAGTCGTGTTCAGGAGAGGAAAAAAAAGCTCAAAAGCACCTAAACCTGCGTTAATGATATTTACATTTGTGCATTTATACATTCTAATGGGCAGAATAAATTAGGATTTTGGCCAACAGAATGCATTAACGCCAGAGGAGCGAACGTGCATAAATACACACAACATATTTTTTACTGTGTTTTTCTGCTTCTAAACTCCTGTAGGAGAAAAGGTGTCATAAAGAAACCAGTGTGCATGATGCCTAAAGCCTCACGGGTGTGCATAAGGACATACAACATAAATTGGGGCGTATTGCCGCACTTGGGAGGCACAGCTGAAGCATACAGCCACCTCTTCAATACTTTAATTTTGTTGCATTTTTGAGAAAATTAAACTCCAAAATTTGTCATTAAAGAGTAAGTTCACCCCTTCATGAAAAAAAAATGAAAAGGTGAACCAACTCCAAGTATCTAGAATGCTGACATAGTGGCCATGATACCCCATGCTGCCAGTGTAGTGGTCTCTACACCACAATACACAACCCCGGAGTGAGTATTGATCATAATGCTCGCTATGGCAAGCTCTCATTGGTCAGTGCAGCCACTAGACTGCACTGACTGATGAGAAGCGCATCTGAGGCTTCTTCTTCCAGTAAGATGTCACAGTGATGGTGAACCTTGGCACCCCAGATGTTTTGGAACTACATTTCCCATATTGCTCATGCACTCTGCAGTGTAGTGGAGCATCATGGGAAATGAAGTTCCAAAACATCTGGGGTGCCAAGGTTCACCATCACTAGAAGAAAGAAGAGTTTTTTCATTGGTCCGCACAATCACATGGTCAGGTCTTTGCAGATGACACCAAGCTTTGCAGTGGAATAACGTCCTTACAGGATGTCTCCAACTTACAAGCCGACCTCAATGCACTGTTTCATTGTGTGTGGAAAAGTAGGTTTAATATTGATAAACGTAAAGTTATGCATTTGGGGGCTAAGAATATGCATGCATCATACATACTAGGTGGAGTAGAACTGGGGGAATCCATAGTGGAGAAGGATCTGGGTGTTCTGGTAGATCATAAGCTTAATAATAGCATGCAATGCCAAGCTGGTGTTTCCAAAGCAAGCAAAGTCCTTTCTTGTATTAGGAGAGATATGGACTTCAGAGAGAGAGATATCATTTTGCCCCTGTACAAATCATTAGTAAGACCTCATCTGGAATCTGCAGTTCAGTTTTGGGCACCAGTTCTTAAAAAGGATATCAGGGAACTGGAGAAAGTGCAGAGAAGGGGAACCAAATTGATAAGAGGCATGGAGGACCTCAGCTATGAGAAAAGATTACAGGAAATTAATTTATTCTCTCCTGAGAAGAGGAGATTAAGTGGGAATATGATCAACATGTATAAATACATAAGGGGTTCATATAGTGAACTTGGTGTTGAGTTATTCACTTTAAAGGTCAACAGAGGACAGGGGGACACTCTTTACATCTGGAGGACAAGGGATTTCATCTCCAAATATGGAAAGATTTCTTCACAGTAAGAGCTGTGAAAATGTGGAATAGACTCCCTCCAGAGGTGGTTCTGGCCAGCTCAGTAGATTGCTTTAAAAAAGGCCTGGATTCTTTCCTGGGTGTACATAATATAACTGGGTACTAATATTTATAGGTAAAGTTGATCCAGGGAATATCCGATTGCCTCTCGGCGGATCAGGAAGGATTTTTTTCCCCTGCTGTAGCACATTGGATCATGCTTTGCTGGGTTTTTTCGCCTTCCTCTGGATCAACTGTGGGTATAGGATTGTGTATATGGGATTGTATGGTTGGGTTTATGTTTGAACTAGATGGACTTGTGTCTTTTTCAACCTGAGTAACTATGACCTATACATGCTGCGGGGTTCGGAGGCATGGCCAAGATATTTCGAGTTAGTTCACTTTTTAATGTTGTGAAAAGGTGAACTTAACCACTTAAGCCCCGGAAGATTTTACCCCCTTCCTGACGAGGGGGTTTTTTGCGATTCGGCACTGCATGACTTTAACGGACAATTGCGCGGTCGTGCGACGCTGTACCTAAACTAATTTGACGTCCTTTTTTCCCACAAACAGAGCTTTCTTTTGGTGGTATTTGACCACCTGTGCGATTTTTTGATCCTGCGCTATAAACAAAAAAAGAGCGTCAATTTTGCAAAAATAACAATATTTTTCACATTTTTTATATGAAATTCCCCCCCCCCAAAAAAATGTAAAAATCAAAATTTTTTAACATTTTCAGCCAATTTGTTTTATGCTACATTTGTTTGGTAAAAAAAAAAAAAAAAAAAAAAAAAAAAAAAAAAATCGCTAAAAGCGTATTTTGATTGGTTTGCGCAAAAGTTATCGCGTTTACTAACAAAGGGAAAGATTTTTGTCATTTTTGTTGTTTTTTTTTTAGCGCGTAATGGCGGCGATCTGCGATTTTTTTGTGGTACTGCGACATTGCGGCGGACAGATCGGACCCTTGACTGACATTTTTGACACTTTTGGGGGTACCAGTGACATTTCTACAGTAATCAGTGCTATACATATGCACTGTTACTGTAAAATTACACTGGCAGTGAAAGGGTTAACTTTTTTTGAGAGGGAGGGGCTATATGTGTCCCTAGGGGCGTGATTCTAACTGTGATTGGCTGTGGCTTGTGATGTAGGAACAGTGATCAACGGTCCTACATAGTAGAACCGTGTGATCACTGTTTCTACACAGGGGAGAATGACAGGCGGCTTGTTTACATCAGCCGCCTGCCTTTCTCCCTTTGCACCGACGATCGCTGAGTGACCGGCGGACATCGAGTCCGTCGGTCACACGCGCGGGGGGGGGGGGGGTTCCGTGACCGCGCGGGAGCGCGCGCTCGCTCCCTAGACCCTCACAGGCTAGCGACGTAGTACTACGTCGCTCTGCCTGTGAGGGGCTGCGCGCCGCAGTAAATAGTCGTGCGGCGGTTGGCAAGCGGTTAACCTTTATGCTCCCCTGGAACTCCTATTTGATGCGCTTCTATTAGGCGAAGTTCAGTGCCAGGAACGTGTGCAAAACCTTGTGTGTTCCCAGCAAGCAGAGAAACGTGCTTGTCTTTAGTAGACACGCAGGGGTGTCATTAAAGTGGAGTTCCGGCCTCAAATATCTTTTTAAACTAAAAATACCCCTATAATACTAATCCATCGGCCTTTACAGAACCGCTATTCTCATACTTACAAGGTATTGGATTTTAGTCAAAATCTTACTTTTAAAAACGCTGTCTCAGCGCGGCCATCTTGGATGTGGGCATCTGAAGCCGCAGTGTAATCTGCTGTGTCCTTCTTTCTGATTCCAGGGAGTGTTCTGGGAGTTCTTCCTGATTCCAGCCTCCTGGGAGTGATGACAAACAGCTCCCAGGATGCAATGTAAAGGCGGAAGTGATGTCAGTGGCCGTGGCCACAGAGGGGGGGGGAAGGAGGAAGTACAATCAAAAATGCCCTGAAAATAAGGTAAAGGACCCCTGAAAAAAATGTAAAATGCCCAATTGTTGATCAGCATAGCGAGCACTCCAGGAATCACTAAAGTTGAAAAATAGGCCGCAACTACGCTTTAACCACTTAAGGACCAGGTGTAAGATTCTGGTACCTCCGGTACCCTTAATCACCACTTTCTCTGTAATGCGTCCCACCTTTCTCTTCAGGTGGTACGCATATACCTTTAAGAATGATGATGTCACTGCTGAGCGCTGCAGAGTGGCTATTTCAACCGCCGGCGGTCTCACTCACATTGTTCGTTCAACCGCATGGTTGGTTCGATCAAGCCATGTCTGGAGCAGCCATACCTGATGTTACTCGTTCATGTATCTCGCTACCTGGACTTGTTTCACTCACTGATCTTGTATCTCGCTACCCGATCACTCTTGGAATACTGCTTCTACTTATGGCTATCTCACCCTGCTTTCCTGCCTTGTTATCCACACGCTTTCAAGCCTGTCTCTTGATCGGAATCTCCAGCTATTCCCTTTACCTGGAGCAGACCGGAACCTCGCTACTGATCCCTGTATCTCGCTACCGGATCTTTCCTTATCTACTGGACCTCTCTAAACTACTAACATTACAAGTGATAAGTACCCCGCAGGGGAACCCTCCATAACCTTATTGCACTATCTACCTATGCACATTAAGGACTGTTACTACCTTTCCATACTACCCTATCATCTGCACTGTTACATAGATTGCTAGCTCTTGAGCCTACTACCATCTATCATCTGCACTGCTGCATAGATTGCTAGCTCTCCTGTCTACTACTGTCTATCCTTGCACTGGGTTAGTCTATCCTGTATTTGTCATCTGCTGTCCTCACCACCTGTTAGCATACTCGATACTAACCTATCTGCATTCCTAAATACCATCTTGAACTCTCCTATACAAACCTATCAAGTGCTTACCATCCTTGTCACTGTTCACACCTGTCCCTTCAGCACATCACCTTCATACTATCATATACATCCTATCACTCCAGGAACATCTCATTGAGTGTGTATATATCTGTATGTTGAAGCTGACAGGCCCACGGTGATGAGTCCTGGAGAGTTGGATCTGGTATTCAACACATCTCTACATGACTACTGAGTAGGGATGCACCGAAATGAAATTCTTGGCCGAAGCCGAAGCCGAATAATAATAAAATGTTTGGCCGAAGGCCGAATACCGAACGCGGTGTTTTGCATTTTTTCCATTTATTTTGCCAATTTTTTGTCCTCTCTCTTGTCCTCTCGTGTCTCTCTCTCTCTCTCTTGTCCTCTCACTCTCTCTCTCTCTCTTGTCCTCTCATGTCTCTCTCTCTCTCTTGTCCTCTCATGTCTCTCTCTCTCTCTCTCTCTCTTGTCCTCTCATGTCTCTCTCTCTCCCTAAATGTTACTGTAGGGAATGGGATTCAGTGCACATTGCAGCCTTGTACCATAGGGTTAATGTTAGTGACACTGTAGGGATTGGGAAGGATGCTGGGAATGGAAATCAGGAAGCATGCAGGCAGCCTTGTAAATTTTAATTGCAGATACAGGGCACTGGGCAGGTCAGGGTTAATGTGGTAACATCAATTACTCAGTGACAGTCAGTCAGTGTCAGTGTGGACTCGATCAGATTATACAGTGACAGACAGTCTCTCATAGTGGTGGTAGTAGGAGCCTGGAAAGGAGCACAGCCGCATACATACATTACTCACTCGTGCACTGCAGCCCGCCCCACACATTCAGTGAGTCTTACTCTCCTCCCTAGTTTTTTCAATGGTACATTCAGGAAGCCAATCACGCCGTGAGTAGCGGCACAGCGGAACCAATCAGGTGTGCAGGCACGCGTGATTGGTTCGCTGTGCAGCTAATCACGGCGTGATTGGCTTCCTGAATGTGCCATTGAAAAAACTAGGGAGGAGAGTAAGACTCACTGAATGTGTGGGGCGGGCTGCAGTGCACGAGTGAGTAATGTATGTATGCTCACCGCTGAAGTGTCCCGGCTTCCCCTGCCTAACACGGAAGTCTGTGAGTCCTCCTGTCCTCCTCCGAGTCCCTTCCCCCTGTAAATATCGTGACCTCGGCGATATGAATATCGCCTACGGCCACAGAACGATAGTCAATATCATATCGACTATCGTTCAGCCCTATTATTCGGCACAAAATTATTCGGCATTTTGACTTATTCGGCCGAACACCGAAAACGCTATTTTTTCTATTTTCGGCCGAATAATGTTCGGCCGCCGATTATTCGGTGCATCCCTACTACTGAGTGGAGATTTTGCAGCTGCAAATCCAGCCTATACTAAAAACGCAGGAGCGTTACACCAGGCCTATTTCTGACACTTGTTGTTTACAAGTAAAAATCTGTATTTTTTGCTAGAAAATTACTTAGAACCCCCAAACATTATATATTTAGCAGAGACGAGAGCAAATAAAATGGAGATCGTTGCAATACGTTATGTCACACCGTATTTGCGCAGCGGTCTTACAAACACAAATTTTTTTGGAAATTAATACACTTTTTGAATTCAAAAATATGAGTAAAGTTAGCCCAATTTTTGTTTCTATAATGTGAAAGATAATGTTACGCCGAGTAAACAGATACCCAACATGTAATGCTTTATAATTGCTCACGCTCGTGGAATGGCGACAAACATTGCTACTTAAAACAATCTCCCCAGGCGACGCTTTACAAATTTCAACAGGTTACCAGTTTATGCCCCGTACACACGTGCAGATTATCTGCAGACTTTTGTCTGCAGACTTACCAAAACCATATAATATGAGGTCAAACCTAAACACTTTCAATTTGTATGCAATCCGGCAGGCCCTCGCACTACATAGAAAAGGTAAGTCTGCAGACAAAAGTCTGCAGATAATCTGCACGTGTGTACAGGGCATTAGAATTACAGGAGAAGGTCTTATGCTAGAATCATTGCTCTCCCTCTAACGATCACGGCGATACCTCACGTGTGGTTTGGACACCGTTTACATATGTGGGCGCGGCTTGGTACGAGTTCACTTCTGCGCACGAGCTCGGAGAAATGAGGCACTTTAACCACTCTACTACCGCTCACGGTAATAGTACTGCGGCAGAGTGGCTCGTTCCCGTCCAGTCACGTAGTATTAACGTGACTGGACTCCTCCCCTTCTGGGCGGCGCTTGCGCGCCGCCGGAGGCTCGCTCCCGCTGTTTTCATTCACAGCGGGAGTCGGGCCAGGGGAGGAGCAGCGGCGATCGCCGCTGCTCTTACCCGATCGTCGGGGATCGAGTCTGGAGATCCGCCCGCTGTGTGTAAACACAGCGGGCGGATCTCCATAGTGACAGGGAGTGACAGATCGGACTGTTCAGCATAGCTGGACATCCGATCTGTCCATGAATCACATAGTCACCTCCCCCCCTACACGTCAGTAAGCACCAGGCATACATTAACCCCTCCCTCTCCAATAAAATTAACCCCTTCCCTGCCAGTGTCATTTTTACAGTAACAGTGCATATATATAGCACTGATTACTGCAGTAATGTCACTGGTACCCCCAAAAGTGTCAAAAATGTCAGTCAGGGGTCCGGTCTGTCCGCCGCAATGTCGCAGTCCCGCAAAAAAAATCGCAGATCGCCGCCATTACGCGTTAAAAAAAAAACACCAAAAATGACAGAAATCTTTCCCTTTGTTAGTAAACGCAATAACTTTTGCGCAAACCAATCAAAATACGCTTATTGCGATTTTTTTTACCAAACATATGTAGCATAAAACAAATTGGCCAAAAACTTTTAAAAAAATTGGTTTTTACATCTTTTTTGGGGGGAATTTCATATAAAAAAATGTGAAAAATATTGTTATTTTTTCAAAATAAACGCTCTTTTTTTGTTTATAGCGCAAAAAGTAAAAATCGCACAGGTGATCAAATACCACCAAAAGAAAGCTCTGTTTGTGGGAGAAAAAGGACGTAAATTTCGTTTGGGTACGGCGTCGCACGACCGCGCAATTGTCAGTTGAAGTCGCACAGCGCCGAATCGCAAAAAGTGGCCTGGACGGAAGACAGCAAAATCCTCCGGTTGTAAAGTGGTTAAATTTTTTTTTTTACACTTAAAAAAAAAAAAAATTGATCACTTTTATTCCTATTACAAGGAATGCAAACGTACCTTGTAATAGAGAGGAGCAGGACAGGTCCCCTTTAGGCTACATTCACACCTGAGCGTAGCGTTTTCGCACGTTTTTTTTACCGCGATTTACAGGCGCTTTTACAGGCATTTTTTGTGCAGGCGTTTTTAGATTGAATAGAGACCAATGGAAAACGCCTGTAATCTGCCCAAAAAGAAGCTCATGTACTTTTTTGAGCGTTGGGCGTTTTGCTCACAGCGTCAAAACGCTCAGATGTGAACAGGGGCCATTGAAATGAATAGGATTTGTCTTGTTGGGCGTTTTGAGAGCTGATCCTAGAGCAGAAAAACTCCTCCAAAACGCCTACAACGGAGCCTTAATGTGAGATCTGGGGTGGGTCAAAAAGACCTCAGATCTACACTAAAAAGCAAAAAAAAAAAAAAAAGTATTTTATCTTTTTTCCATCATGAAAATAAAATCCCAAATTTTGGGTTGTCCCCAGAAAAGTAATAGAGGGAAATATTTTTCAATGGGGACACTAGTTCCTCGGGGTCCCCAAGGATTTCCCTTAATTTGCAGGGATTTCCTCTTACTTCCTGTTTCGCTGTGGAACAGGAAGTGAAGGGAAATCTCTACAAAGGGACACAGATTGCGTTAAAAAAAAAAAAAAGGGGGGGGGGCTATAACCCTCCCTTACTCTACTCTATCCAAAATGAAAACAAAGTTTTGCCTATAGTTCTACTTTAATTCTTAAAAGCACCCCAATGCATCCGTACCTGCGTGTTTTCGATTGCCCCAAACTCATGGTGTTGCAGTACCATGCAGTTCAGTGTAATGCAATTTAAAAAAAAGGGTCTGGGACTTCCCCCCCTTGTGTGTAGGGCCGACCATTGAAATGAATAAGCGGTCCTACAGGTGACGTGCGCATGCAAACGCACACACAGGTGTGAACCAAGCCTTACCCGGCTTCTCCAAATAGCTTATTTTTCCTGTAAATCTTTGCAACTCTGCAGGAGAGATGTTTGCGGTAGTTGTGTCAAGCATGTGACACTTTACTGACCCGTACATCACTCGGTCTTCTGTTCCGCCATTTGTCGCACTACTGCAAGACAGATTTCTAATGAGCATCTACAACTCTCTATAACTTTATAAATGTTTATTTACCATCTGCTTATCATTCTGTTTAGTCGCAGTCCTGGGTATAGTAGTCATAACTGACCCCCAGAGCACCATGGGCGCACAGAACATGGCGGGTTCTCCTTAGAATGTTTCCAGCTCCCAGGATTTCACACCAGGCTGACTCCTTGCATCAGCACACAGACAGCCAATTACGGCGTGTTGTTTAGAAGAAGAGCGTGTGCAGGAATCCGGAGAAGAACAAGCCATTGATTGTTGTCATGGCATGGAGGAAAGCCCCTCTGGAGTCAGCTGCTGACATTGTGCCAGGCGGCCCCTCGTCTGACCTTCCTCATACACAATACAGAGGGGTGGGGGGGGACCATTCCTCCAACCAATCGCCGCTGTGACATGGGAAGACATCCCATAGTAACCTCCAGCATTTCCCTGGGAGGTGGAACATGAGCTCAGCCAGCAAGAATCAGATGGCGTTAATTGATGACTTCCTCTGTGACTGGTAACCAGGCTTCCCGGCCAAAACAATCCTAGGCCCCAGCCTGACACAAACAAGGAGGCCCGACCCCCACCGACAATCACTGTACACCAGCTGAAACCAGACCCCCAAACCTGACAATCACCGTACACCACCCAAAACCAGAATCCCAGAACTGACAGACAATCACTGTACACCACCTGAGAAGAGACCCCCAGAACTGACAATCACTGTACACCACCGAAAACCAGAATCCCAGAACTGACAATCACCGTACACCACCCCAAACCAGACCCCCAAACCGACAATCACTGTACACCACCCAAAACCAGACCCCCAAACCTGACAATCACTGTACACCACCCCAAACCAGACCCCCAAACCGACAATCACTGTACACCACCCAAAACCAGACCCCCAAACCTGACAATCACCGTACACCACCCCAAACCAGACCCCCAAACCGACAATCACTGTACACCACCCAAAACCAGACCCCCAAACCTGACAATCACTGTACACCACCCCAAACCAGACCCCCAAACCTGACAATCACTGTACACCAGCCGAAACCAGACCCCCAAACCTGACAATCACTGTACACCAGCCGAAACCAGACCCCCAGAACTGACAATCACTGTACACCACCCAAAACCAGACCCCCAGAACTGACAATCACTGTACACCAGCCGAAACCAGACCCCCAGAACCGACAATCACTGTACACCACCCAAAACCAGACCCCCAGAACTGACAATCACTGTACACCAGCCGAAACCAGACCCCCAGAACTGACAATCATTGTACACCAGCCGAAACCAGACCCCCAGAACTGACAATCACTGTACACCACCCGAAACCAGACCCCCAGAACTGACAATCACTGTACACCAGCCGAAACCAGACCCCCAAACCGACAATCACTGTACACCAGCAAAGTCCTCCCTTACATCCCCTGTCCTCATCAGAGTCCTCCCTTACATCCCCTGTCCTCATCAGAGTCCTCCCTTACATCCCCTGTCCTCATCAGAGTCCTCTCTTACATCCCCTGTCCTCAGAGTCCTCCCTTACATCATGGTGCCCATCAGACTCCTCCCTTACTTTAGGGTCCCCCTAAGAGCTTGCCTTACATCAGAGGCCACCTTACATAATGGTGTCCATCAGATTCCTAGGGTCCCCATAGGCCCCCACCTTAAAGAGTGTCAAACATGCATAGGGCTTTAGGGAGCATTTGTAATGCACTGATCAATGTGCAACAAACACTACAGGCGCGTTTGTTTAGCGTCAGTATTTTGAGCCATTCATACAAGAACACTGTGTTCCTGCATTGCATGTGTGTTTCCAACACCACATTCAAAGACGCACCGATTGTATGATCTGCTGAGGGTGCCAATATATTCTTACACCCCCGCCCCCCCCCCCAAAACGCAGATCCTCAATGAAGTCCGTTTGCTTGCAACAGATCGCATGTTACTGCAGTACCATGTGATTTGGTGCGCTGCGTTTCATGCACTAAATTTTGTGCAATCCAGGGTGATTTCAGCTCACACAAATGAATTGGCTGAGAATTGCACCACACTGATGCGCACAGAAGTCGCACAGGAACGCGGTGCGTGTTTCTGTGCCATTCAGGTGTGAACCAGCTCCTAAAATGTGCTGTAAGATTTACAGTAACTGTTTATGTTTTATTGTCTGGTAGAGTGTGCGATAATCCGTGTGTGTGTATTATATTATAGTACAAAGGGCATACATGGCTGTACACAATGATCAGCTGTTCCTTCTTCTAAACAGGCATGGCGTCACCTGACACATAACTGCCACTTATCATAACTGCCACTTATCGCTCCAAATTCACCAAAAATGTCCATTCAGTTTATAAATGACCATAAACCATACAACCAGAGAGATAGCAAATGAAAGATTTCCCCGCCAATTGCGTCGTTTTCACTCCGATCCTTTAACCACTTTGACCTCCAGAAGATTTACCCCCCATTCATGAACAGGCCATTTTGTGCAATAAGGCACTGCGTTTCTTTAACTGACAATTGGGTGGTCATGCGACGCTGTATCCAAATAACATTTATGTCCTTTTTTTTCCCCACAAAGAGCTTTGTTTTGGTGGTATTTGATCACCTGTTTTTTTTTTGTTTTGTTTTTTTTTTTGCGCCGAAGAAAAAAAAAAACAATAATATTGGGGGAAAAAAATCCCAATAAGCGTATATTGATTGGTTTGCGCAAAAGTTATACTTTCCACAAACTAGGGGATAGCTTTATTTTATTTTTTTGTGTGCCTAGCCAGTGTTTGTGTGTACTGTGTGGGAGAGATTCATGTTCCTGCTTTGTAGGAACACAGGATCTATAGAAGGGGCGTTACCAACATCCTTATAGAAGGGGCGTTACCAACATCCTTATAGAAGGGGCGTTACCAGACGTCCCTATAGAAGAGGCGTTACCAGACGTCCCTATAGAAGGGGCGTTACCAGACGTCCCTATAGAAGGGGCGTTACCAGACGTCCCTATAGAAGGGGCGTTACCAGACGTCCCTATAGAAGGGGCGTTACCAGACGTCCCTATAGAAGGGGCGTTACCAGACGTCCCTATAGAAGAGGCGTTACCAGACGTCCCTATACAAGGGGCGTTACCAGACGTCCCTATACAAGGGGCGTTACCAGACGTCCCTATACAAGGGGCGTTACCAGACGTCCCTATACAAGGGGCGTTACCAGACGTCCCTATACAAGGGGCGTTACCAGACGTCCCTATACAAGGGGCGTTACCAGACGTCCCTATACAAGGGGCGTTACCAGACATCCCTATACAAGGGGCGTTACCAGACATCCCTATACAAGGGGCGTTACCAGACATCCCTATACAAGGGGCGTTACCAGACATCCCTATACAAGAAGCGTTACCAGACATCCCTATACAAGGGGCGTCACCAGACATCCCTATACAAGGGGCGTTACCAGACATCCCTATACAAGGGGCGTTACCAGACATCCCTATACAAGGGGCGTTACCAGACATCCCTATACAAGGGGCGTTACCAGACATCCCTATACAAGGGGCGTTACCAGACATCCCTATACAAGGGGCGTTACCAGACGTCCCTATACAAGGGGCGTTACCAGACGTCCCTATACAAGGGGCGTTACCAGACATCCCTATACAAGGGGCGTTACCAGACGTCCCTATACAAGGGGCGTTACCAGACGTCCCTATAGAAGGGGCGTTACCAGACGTCCCTATAGAAGGGGCGTTACCAGACGTCCCTATAGAAGGGGCGTTACCAGACGTCCCTATAGAAGGGGCGTTACCAGACATCCCTATACAAGGGGCGTTACCAGACATCCCTATACAAGGGGCGTTACCAGACATCCCTATACAAGGGGCGTTACCAGACATCCCTATACAAGGGGCGTTACCAGACGTCCCTATAGAAGGGGCACTACCAGACGTCCCTATAGAAGGGGCACTACCAGACATCCCTATACAAGGGGCGTTACCAGACATCCCTATACAAGGGGCGTTACCAGACGTCCCTATACAAGGGGCGTTACCAGACATCCCTATACAAGGGGCGTTACCAGACATCCCTATACAAGGGGCGTTACCAGACATCCCTATACAAGGGGCGTTACCAGACGTCCCTATACAAGGGGCGTTACCAGACGTCCCTATACAAGGGGTGTTACCAGACGTCCCTATAGAAGGGGCGTTACCAGACGTCCCTATAGAAGGGGCGTTACCAGACGTCCCTATAGAAGGGGCGTTACCAGACGTCCCTATAGAAGGGGCGTTACCAGACGTCCCTATAGAAGGGGCGTTACCAGACGTCCCTATAGAAGGGGCGTTACCAGACGTCCCTATAGAAGGGGCGTTACCAGACGTCCCTATAGAAGGGGCGTTACCAGACATCCCTATACAAGGGGCGTTACCAGACGTCCCTATAGAAGGGGCACTACCAGACGTCCCTATAGAAGGGGCACTACCAGACATCCCTATAGAAGGGGCACTACCAGACATCCCTATAGAAGGGGCACTACCAGACATCCCTATAGAAGGGGCACTACCAGACATCCCTATAGAAGGGGCACTACCAGACATCCCTATAGAAGGGGCGTTACCAGACGTCCCTATAGAAGAGGCGTTACCAGACGTCCCTATAGAAGAGGCGTTACCAGACGTCCCTATAGAAGGGGCACTACCAGACGTCCCTATAGAAGGGGCACTACCAGACATCCCTATAGAAGGGGCGTTACCAGACGTCCCTATAGAAGAGGCGTTACCAGACGTCCCTATAGAAGAGGCGTTACCAGACGTCCCTATAGAAGGGGCGTTACCAGACGTCCCTATAGAAGGGGCGTTACCAGACGTCCCTATAGAAGGGGCGTTACCAGACGTCCCTATAGAAGGGGCGTTACCAGACGTCCCTATAGAAGGGGCGTTACCAGACGTCCCTATAGAAGGGGCGTTACCAGACATCCCTATACAAGGGGCGTTACCAGACATCCCTATACAAGGGGCGTTACCAGACGTCCCTATACAAGGGGCGTTACCAGACGTCCCTATACAAGGGGCGTTACCAGACGTCCCTATACAAGGGGCGTTACCAGACGTCCCTATACAAGGGGCGTTACCAGACGTCCCTATACAAGGGGCGTTACCAGACATCCCTATACAAGGGGCGTTACCAGACATCCCTATACAAGGGGCGTTACCAGACATCCCTATACAAGGGGCGTTACCAGACATCCCTATACAAGAAGCGTTACCAGACATCCCTATACAAGGGGCGTTACCAGACATCCCTATACAAGGGGCGTTACCAGACATCCCTATACAAGGGGCGTTACCAGACATCCCTATACAAGGGGCGTTACCAGACGTCCCTATACAAGGGGCGTTACCAGACGTCCCTATACAAGGGGCGTTACCAGACATCCCTATACAAGGGGCGTTACCAGACATCCCTATACAAGGGGCGTTACCAGACATCCCTATACAAGGGGCGTTACCAGACGTCCCTATACAAGGGGCGTTACCAGACGTCCCTATACAAGGGGCGTTACCAGACGTCCCTATAGAAGGGGCGTTACCAGACGTCCCTATAGAAGGGGCGTTACCAGACGTCCCTATAGAAGGGGCGTTACCAGACGTCCCTATAGAAGGGGCACTACCAGACGTCCCTATAGAAGGGGCACTACCAGACGTCCCTATAGAAGGGGCACTACCAGACATCCCTATAGAAGGGGCACTACCAGACATCCCTATAGAAGGGGCACTACCAGACATCCCTATAGAAGGGGCACTACCAGACATCCCTATAGAAGGGGCACTACCAGACATCCCTATAGAAGGGGCACTACCAGACATCCCTATAGAAGGGGCGTTACCAGACGTCCCTATAGAAGGGGCACTACCAGACATCCCTATAGAAGGGGCGTTACCAGACATCCCTATAGAAGGGGCGTTACCAGACGTCCCTATAGAAGGGGCACTACCAGACGTCCCTATAGAAGGGGAGTTACCAGACGTCCCTATAGAAGGGGCACTACCAGACATCCCTATAAAAGGGGCTTTACCAGACATCCCTATAAAAGGGGCGTTACCAGACATCCCTATAAAAGGGGCGTTACCAGACATCCCTATAAAAGGGGCGTTACCAGACATCCCTATAGAAGGGGTGTTACCATAGATCCCTATGGGTATAATAAATCCCTATGGTAGGTGTTATGGAGGTTATAAATGACATGTCAGTCTCAGCATTCCTTATCACTGATGTTGGCAATAGCCATCAAACCACAGTCCAGTCTGTCCAATGCCATTAGCCAATCATGTGACATCTATGACCCCCAATTTCCGGCAATCAGCTATTAATGACCAGTATAGACGCACAGTGAACGCTCACTCACGTGTTCCGGATCCAGGGCCGTCTGTAACACAGGGCCAATGGGGCAGCTGCCCCGGGCCCAGTCACTGTTGTGGGGCTCAAAGTGGCTGCCCCTTGACCCCGCAAATAGTTGATAAGTGGATTCAGGAGGGCCCAGGAAAAGATTTGCCCAGGGTCCAATCAATACTAAAGATGGCCCTGTCTGGATTGGAGGACATGGGGTGCCCAGGGGTGGGAAATCACTGAGTGCAGGAGGGAGGGCATCCCCCTTCCCCGGGCATCCCCCTCCCCCCCCCACTATACCCATCTCATCTTCTGTATTTATTCCAATCAGGGGATCACTGATCCCTCTGTACAAGAGATCTAAATTGTACGATGACATGACTGTATGTGATCTACATTGTATGATCACAGGACAGATCTACATTGTATGATCACAGGACAGATCTACATTGTATGATCAGAGGACAGATCCACATTGTATGATCACAGGACAGATCCACATTGTATGATCACAGGACAGATCCACATTGTATGATCACAGGACAGATCCACATTGTATGATCACAGGACAGATCTACATTGTATGATCACAGGACAGATCCACATTGTATGATCACAGGACAGATCCACATTGTATGATCACAGGACAGATCTACATTGTATGATCACAGGACAGATCTACATTGTATGATCACAGGACAGATCCACATTGTATGATCACAGGACAGATCCACATTGTATGATCACAGGACAGATCCACATTGTATGATCACAGGACAGATCCACATTGTATGATCACAGGACAGATCTACATTGTATGATCACAGGACAGATCTACATTGTATGATCACAGGACAGATCCACATTGTATGATCACAGGACAGATCTACATTGTATGATCACAGGACAGATCCACATTGTATGATCACAGGACAGATCTACATTGTATGATCACAGGACAGATCCACATTGTATGATCACAGGACAGATCCACATTGTATGATCACAGGACAGATCCACATTGTATGATCACAGGACAGATCTACATTGTATGATCACAGGACAGATCTACATTGTATGATCACAGGACAGATCTACATTGTATGATCACAGGACAGATCTACATTGTATGATCCCAGGACAGATCTACATTGTATGATCACAGGACAGATCTACATTGTATGATCACAGGACAGATCTACATTGTATGATCACAGGACTGTATATGATATGATTGTACACACATTGTATGATCACAGGACAGATCCACATTGTATGATCACAGGACAGATCTACATTGTATGATCACAGGACAGATCTACATTGTATGATCACAGGACAGATCTACATTGTATGATCACAGGACAGATCTACATTGTATGATCCCAGGACAGATCTACATTGTATGATCACAGGACAGATCTACATTGTATGATCACAGGACTGTATATGATATGATTGTACACACATTGTATGATCACAGGACAGATCTACATTGTATGATCACAGGACAGATCTACATTGTATGATCACAGGAGTGTATATGATATGATTGTACACACATTGTATGATCACAGGACAGATCTACATTGTATGATCACAGGACAGATCTACATTGTATGATCACAGGAGTGTATATGATATGATTGTACACACATTGTATGATCACAGGACAGATCTACATTGTATGATCACAGGACGGATCTACATTGTATGATCACAGGACAGATCTACATTGTATGATCACAGGACAGATCTACATTGTATGATCACAGGACAGATCCACATTGTATGATCACAGGACAGATCTGCATTGTATGATCCCAGGACAGATCTGCATTGTGTGCTGACATGACTGTACTGTATATGATATGATTGTATACACATTGTATGATCACAGGACAGATATGCATTGTATGATCCTCATACCTGATCTGGGGGAATCCGCTCCGCCCCGATCCTCCTCTCCTCTGGGACATCATCCTCTACACAGGCCGATCCCCGGGTCCTACACACCGATCACCAT
Organism: Pelophylax lessonae; assembly: GCF_965119305.1. Taxonomy (NCBI): domain Eukaryota; kingdom Metazoa; phylum Chordata; class Amphibia; order Anura; family Ranidae; genus Pelophylax; species Pelophylax lessonae. Next base: position 841,861,412 of record NC_138768.1, on the reverse strand, counting down.
TCCGTTATACCGACCAAGCTGTCCTGCCGACCTCTCGATGCGCGTCCCCGCCGCCTCTGTGTGCACAGGCCCGGGAGCTCGGCCACTCCTCCAATCGCAGCCGCGCGCCCATGTCACGTGCCCGCGCCTGTCACTGACTCAGTGTACTGGTTCCCATTGATGGTGTAACATGGAGTTATATATGAGGTGTGTGTGGTATATAATGAGATATAACACAGCACTGATCTCTATATACTGTATACACGCCGGGAACAGCTGATTTATTTATAGGTCATGGTGAAATGTTAGAGATCTGCAAATAACTGTCACTTCCTGTTCTAGAAGAATAAGGAATGATCTGTCAGAGTATTTATAGCCCACCCTCAGCTAAGTAATGTCCAAATACATGAAAGCACAAAAACAATCCATCTCCTGGCCCATACACACCATCAGAAAATCAGAAGAAAATCGATCGTGCGATAATCTGATCGTTAGTACACCGCGTTCCAGAGCTGATCATGACGATTATCCCATGGGACAAGCACCAACATTCTTCTCCTATGATACCAGATTGTACGATTTTTGTTTCGGGCCAGTTAGCACCACATGCAGCACAGTGCGTTTTTTTCTACATTAAAATCGCATGATTAGTAGTATATATGGTTTCCAATGGCATTGTTCACACCAGTGCTTTCCAGTTCTAGAAAAAGAAAAGTAGAACATGCTGCATTTTTCCTTCACTGAACTGTCCTGGAATGCAGTAAAATGCATCAAAAACGCACCAGAATGCGGTGGAAAGCATCAAAAATGCACCAGACCGCAGTATAGCAAAAAAAAAAATTGAAAAAAAAGAATTTGAAATGCATCTAGAAACGCATATAAAATGCACCGGAATGTGCCAAAAACACGTTAAAATCGTGTATGCAGAAATGCATTCAGAACAGACCTGGAGTGCGCTTTTTGTGATGTGAACCAGCCTTTAATCAGTACAGTCGTCGGTCGAACATTCACTACAACACTTTCCATCACTCCCAAATTTTTATTCTGTCGCACAACAATTTTCACAACTTTAGTAACCTCATCATTTTCAATATAAAACTAGCGTGCAAAAAAAAAAACTGACGATCATTCGTCCAATAATCTCATCTTGTGTACAAGGCTCCATTCTCACCATGCAGGCGCAATGCGCAATGTCACTGGCTGCATGCAGGGTGAATATCTCCTAAACAGTGGGTTTGGTGTGATGGAACTTGACTGGCCAGGACAGAGCCCTGACCTCAATCCGATAGAACACCTTTGGGATTATTTAGAGAGCGGAGACTGCAAGCTGGGCCTTCTCGTCCAACATCAGCGCCTGTCCTCACAAATACCCTTCTGGAAGAATGGTCAAACATTCCCATAGACACACTCCTAAACCTTGTGGACAGCCTTCCCAGAAGAGTTGAAGCTGTTATAGCTGCTAAGGGTGGGCCAACTCAATATTGAACCCTACAGACTAATGGCCCATACACACAATACAATTTTCTTTAGATTTTTTCCTTTAGATTTACCAAAACCATATAATATGAGGTCAAACCTAAACACTTTCAATTTGTATGCAATCTGGCAGGCCCTTGTACTACATAGAAAATGTAAATCTGAAGGAAATCTGACAACAAAAGTTGTATAGTGTGTATCCAGCTTTAGTCTGGGATGCCATTAACCACTTCAGCTGTGGAAGGTTTTGCCCCCTTAATGACCAGGCCATTTTTGAGATTCGGCGCTGCGTTACTTTAACAACAAATTTTGCGGTCGTGCGACACTGTACCCAAATACAATTGATGTCCTTTTTCCCCCACAAGCAGAGCTTTCTCTTGGTTGTATTTGATCACCTGAGCAGTTTTTAGATTTTGCGCTATAAAACAAAAAAAGAGCGACAATTCTGAAAAAAAAAAAAAAAACGCCATATATTTTTCTTTCTGCTATAAAACATTCCCAATAAAAAAATGTAAAAAATCAAATTTTTTTATCATTTGAGGCCAATTTGTATTCTGCTACATATTTTTGGTAAAAAAAAATCCCAAAACGGCGGTCGGCAAGAGGTTAAAGTTCATGTGCGTGTAAAGGCAGGCGTCCCAATACTTTTGATACTATAGTGTATGTGTGCAGCCGTCTTTGTTGCGCTGGCTGGTCCCAATTTGACATCCGTGCGGTTATGTGTCCCAGAAACGCACACTGCCTTGTGTTGGGGGACACATAACCGCCTGGATGTTGAATCGGGTGCAGGCGCTGTGTCCATATGATCGCTGTGTCCGTACGATCGCTGTTTCCGTACGATCGCTGTGTCCATACAATCGCTGTGTCCATACGATCCCTGTGTCCGTACGATCACTGTGTCCATACGATCACTGTGTCCATACGATCACTGTGTCCATACAATCGCTGTGTCTGTACGATCGCTGTGTCCCACTATATCCATACGATTGCTGTGTCCGTACGATCGCTGTGTCCGTACGATCACTGTGTCCATACGATCGCTGTGTCTGTACGATCACTATGTCCCACTATGTCCATACGATCGCTGTGTCTGTACGATCGCTGTGTCCGTACGATCACTGTGTCCATACGATCACTGTGTCCATACGATCGCTGTGTCTGTATGATCACTATGTCCATACGATCGCTGTGTCCGTACGATCCCTGTGTCCGTACGATCACTGTGTCTGTACGATCCCTGTGTCCATACGATCGCTGTGTCTGTACTATCGCTGTGTCTGTACTATCGCTGTGTCCGTAAGATCGCTGTGTCCGTACGATCACTGTGTCCATACAATCGCTGTGTCCATACGATCGCTGTGTCCGTATGATTGCTTTGTCCATACAATCGCTGTGTCCGTACGATCACTATGTCCATACGATCGCTGTGTCCATACGATCGCTGTGTCCGTATGATTGCTTTGTCCATACAATCGCTGTGTCCGTACGATCACTATGTCCATACGATCGCTGTGTCCATACGATCACTGTGTCCATACGATCGCTGTGTCCGTATGATTGCTTTGTCCATACAATCGCTGTGTCCGTACGATCACTATGTCCATACGATCGCTGTGTCCGTACGATCACTATGTCCATACGATCGCTGTGTCCGTACGATCCCTGTGTCCGTACGATCACTGTGTCCATACGATCACTGTGTCCATACAATCGCTGTGTCCATACGATCGCTGTGTCCGTACGATCCCTGTGTCCATACGATCGCTGTGTCCGTATGATTGCTTTGTCCATACAATCGCTGTGTCCATACGATCACTATGTCCATACGATCGCTGTGTCCGTACGATCACTATGTCCATACGATCGCTGTATCCGTACGATCACTATGTCTATACGATCACTGTGTCCGTACGATCACTATGTCCATACGATCGCTGTATCCGTACGATCACTATGTCCATACGATCACTGTGTCCGTACGATCACTATGTCCATACGATCGCTGTGTCCGTACGATCACTATGTCCATACGATCGCTGTGTCCGTACGATCCCTGTGTCCGTACGATCACTGTGTCCATACGATCACTGTGTCCATACGATCGCTGTGTCTGTATGATCACTGTGTCTGTACGATCGCTGTGTCTGTAAGATCGCTGTGTCCGTATGATTGCTTTGTCCATACAATCGCTGTGTCCGTACGATCACTGTGTCCATACGATCGCTGTGTCTGTATGATCACTATGTCCATACGATTGATGTGTCCGTACGATCGCTGTGTCCGTAGGATCGCTGTGTCCATACGATTGCTGTGTCCATACGATCTCTGTGTCCATACGATCACTGTGTCTGTACGATCACTATGTCCATACGATCGCTGTGTCCATACGATCGCTGTGTCCATACGATCACTGTGTCTGTACGATCACTATGTCCATACGATCGCTGTGTCCATACGATCTCTGTGTCCATACGATCGCTGTGTCTGTACGATCGCGGTGTCCGTAAGATCGCTGTGTCCGTATGATCACTATTTCCATACGATCGCTGTGTCCGTACGATCACTATGTCCATACGATCACTGTGTCCATACAATCGCTGTGTCCATACGATCGCTGTGTCCATACGATCACTGTGTCCATACGATCGCTGTGTCTGTATGATCACTGTGTCTGTACGATCGCTGTGTCCGTAAGATCGCTGTGTCCGTATGATTGCTTTGTCCATACAATCGCTGTGTCCGTACGATCACTATGTCCATACGATCGCTATGTCTGTATGATCACTATGTCCATACGATCGCTGTGTCCGTACGATCACTGTGTCCATACGATCGCTGTGTCTGTATGATCACTATGTCCATACGATTGATGTGTCCGTACGATCCCTGTGTCCATACGATCACTGTGTCCATACGATCGCTGTGTCCATACGATCGCTGTGTCCATACGATCGCTGTGTCCATACGATCGCTGTGTCCATACGATCGCTGTGTCTGTACTATCGCTGTGTCCGTAAGATCGCTGTGTCCGTATGATCACTATGTCCATACGATCGCTGTGTCCGTACGATCACTATGTCCATACGATCGCTGTGTCTGTACGATCGCTGTGTCCGTACGATCACTGTGTCCATACGATCACTGTGTCCATACGATCGCTGTGTCTGTATGATCACTATGTCCATACGATCGCTGTGTCCGTACGATCCCTGTGTCCGTACGATCACTGTGTCTGTACGATCCCTGTGTCCATACGATCGCTGTGTCCATACGATCGCTGTGTCTGTACGATCGCTGTGTCCGTACGATCACTGTGTCCGTACGATCGCTGTGTCCATACGATCACTGTGTCCATACGATCACTGTGTCCATACGATCACTGTGTCCGTACGATCGCTGTATCCGTACGATCACTATGTCCATACGATCACTGTGTCCGTACGATCGCTGTGTCCGTATGATTGCTTTGTCCATACAATCGCTGTGTCCGTACGATCACTATGTCCATACGATCGCTGTGTCCGTACGATCACTATGTCCATACGATCGCTGTATCCGTACGATCACTATGTCTATACGATCACTGTGTCCGTACGATCACTATGTCCATACGATCGCTGTATCCGTACGATCACTATGTCCATACGATCACTGTGTCCGTACGATCACTATGTCCATACGATCACTGTGTCCGTACGATCACTATGTCCATACGATCGCTGTATCCGTACGATCACTATGTCCATACGATCACTGTGTCCGTACGATCACTATGTCCATACGATCGCTGTGTCCGTACGATCACTATGTCCATACGATCGCTGTGTCCGTACGATCCCTGTGTCCGTACGATCACTGTGTCCATACGATCACTGTGTCCATACGATCGCTGTGTCTGTATGATCACTGTGTCTGTACGATCGCTGTGTCTGTAAGATCGCTGTGTCCGTATGATTGCTTTGTCCATACAATCGCTGTGTCCGTACGATCACTGTGTCCATACGATCGCTGTGTCTGTATGATCACTATGTCCATACGATTGATGTGTCCGTACGATCGCTGTGTCCGTAGGATCGCTGTGTCCATACGATTGCTGTGTCCATACGATCTCTGTGTCCATACGATCACTGTGTCTGTACGATCACTATGTCCATACGATCGCTGTGTCCATACGATCGCTGTGTCCATACGATCACTGTGTCTGTACGATCACTATGTCCATACGATCGCTGTGTCCATACGATCTCTGTGTCCATACGATCGCTGTGTCTGTACGATCGCGGTGTCCGTAAGATCGCTGTGTCCGTATGATCACTATTTCCATACGATCGCTGTGTCCGTACGATCACTATGTCCATACGATCACTGTGTCCATACAATCGCTGTGTCCATACGATCGCTGTGTCCATACGATCACTGTGTCCATACGATCGCTGTGTCTGTATGATCACTGTGTCTGTACGATCGCTGTGTCCGTAAGATCGCTGTGTCCGTATGATTGCTTTGTCCATACAATCGCTGTGTCCGTACGATCACTATGTCCATACGATCGCTATGTCTGTATGATCACTATGTCCATACGATCGCTGTGTCCGTACGATCACTGTGTCCATACGATCGCTGTGTCTGTATGATCACTATGTCCATACGATTGATGTGTCCGTACGATCCCTGTGTCCATACGATCACTGTGTCCATACGATCGCTGTGTCCATACGATCGCTGTGTCCATACGATCGCTGTGTCCATACGATCGCTGTGTCTGTACTATCGCTGTGTCCGTAAGATCGCTGTGTCCGTATGATCACTATGTCCATACGATCGCTGTGTCCGTACGATCACTATGTCCATACGATCGCTGTGTCCGTACGATCCCTGTGTCCATACGATCACTGTGTCCATACGATCGCTGTGTCCATACGATCGCTGTGTCTGTACTATCGCTGTGTCTGTACTATCGCTGTGTCTGTACTATCGCTGTGTCCGTAAGATCGCTGTGTCCGTATGATTGCTTTGTCCATACAATCGCTGTGTCCGTACGATCACTATGTCCATACGATCGCTGTGTCCGTACGATCACTATGTCCATACGATCGCTGTGTCCGTACGATCCCTGTGTCCGTACGATCACTATGTCCATACGATCACTGTGTCCATACAATCGCTGTGTCCATACGATCGCTGTGTCCGTACGATCACTGTGTCCATACGATCACTGTGTCTGTATGATCACTGTGTCTGTACGATCGCTGTGTCCGTAAGATCGCTGTGTCCGTATGATTGCTTTGTCCATACAATCGCTGTGTCCGTACGATCACTATGTCCATACGATCGCTATGTCTGTATGATCACTATGTCCATACGATCGCTGTGTCCGTACGATCACTGTGTCCATACGATCGCTGTGTCTGTATGATCACTATGTCCATACGATTGATGTGTCCGTACGATCACTGTGTCCATACGATCACTGTGTCTGTACGATCACTGTGTCTGTACGATCACTGTGTCTGTACGATCACTATGTCCATACGATCGCTGTGTCCATACGATCGCTGTGTCCATACGATCGCTGTGTCCATACGATCGCTGTGTCTGTACGATAGCGGTGTCCGTAAGATCGCTGTGTCCGTATGATCGCTTTGTCCATACAATCGCTGTGTCCGTACGATCACTATGTCCATACGATCGCTGTGTCCGTACGATCACTATGTCCATACGATCGCTGTGTCCATACAATCGCTGTGTCCATACGATCGCTGTGTCCGTACGATCACTGTGTCCATACGATCACTGTGTCTGTATGATCACTGTGTCTGTACGATCGCTGTGTCCGTAAGATCGCTGTGTCCGTATGATTGCTTTGTCCATACAATCGCTGTGTCCATACGATCACTATGTCCATACGATTGCTGTGTCCGTACGATCACTATGTCCATACGATCACTGTGTCCGTACGATCCCTGTGTCCGTACGATCACTGTGTCCATACGATCACTGTGTCCATACGATCGCTGTGTCTGTATGATCACTGTGTCTGTACGATCGTTGTGTCCGTAAGATCGCTGTGTCCGTATGATTGCTTTGTCCATACAATCGCTGTGTCCGTACGATCACTATGTCCATACGATCGCTGTGTCCGTACGATCACTTTGTCCATACGATCGCTGTGTCCGTACGATCCCTGTGTCCGTACGATCACTGTGTCCATACGATCGCTGTGTCCGTACGATTGATGTGTCCGTACGATCGCTGTGTCCGTATGATTGCTGTGTCCGTACGATTGCTGTGTCCATACGATCGCTGTGTCCATACGATCGCTGTATCCGTATGATCGCTGTGTCCATACAATTGCTGTGTCCCTACGATCGCTGTGTCCCTACGATCACTGTGTCCCTACGATTGCTGTGTCCGTACGATCGATGTGTCCCAATAGAAATGAATGGGACTACCTGCATGCGGATGCAGCAATATAACATGCAGGTGAAGCTGCACCGGTGTGAATCAGGCCTTAACCACTTGCCGATTAGCCGCCGTTGGCAGGTTCCTGCGAATTGCCTTACCTGTACAGCGCTTTGCTGGAGCGATCGTTGGGGCACACGCACGCGCACCCCTTCACCAGCGGGGAAGCTGATCTGCACGCAATTGCCGCCAGGCACCCGCGATCGCTCCCCGTGGAGACAGGACCGTTGTTCTGTCAGCAATGAACACAGGGATCCTGTGTAAGTATCTCCTATTAACCTCCCTGGCGGTATGATTCTTTTGGATTTTAGGTACTGAAAGCGGTACCATTATTTTGCATGCAATTCTTGTGAATGAGCAGCCCAAACCAACTGTATACATTTATTATATATATTATATATATATATATATATATACCGTATTTTCACGACTATAAGGCGCACCGGATTATAAGGCGCAGTATCAGTGAACGGTAAATTTTAAAAACTATTTTCATATATAAGGCGCACCGGATTATAAGGCGCACATTTTTTTTTTTGGAACGTTGATCCGCGCGAGGTTTACTGGCAGGTGCTCATCGCGAACCCTCGGATGACAGTTCTGGCAGATACTTTATGCCAGGCATCCACTATCCACTGGCACACAGTGGCATAACTGGCCCGGCATTGCCTCCCGGTATTCGTGAAGGAGTGCTCTCCTTCCATCATCCAGTTTTCCAACATGATTCGCAGTTTCGCCTTGAAGGAACAATTGACACTTATGTCTAGTGGTTGCACCCCTTTGGTCAAACCATCAACTTAACGGTAAATTTTCTAACTATTTCCATATATAAGGCGCACCGGATTATAAGGCGCACTGCCAGTTTTTGATCAAATTTTAGGATTTTCAGTGCGCCTTATAGTCCGAAAAATACGGTATATATATATATATAATGTATACAGTTGTATACAGTTGGTTTGGGCTGCTCATTCACAAGAATTATGTATATATATATACATAAAAAGTGCAGTAAAACTGCAGGAAAGGGCACTGGGTGGCAATGTAATGTGATTTTATTTTATTTTGCAATGTATCAGTGTGTTTGGTGTGTTTCACATTTGAATTTGCCGCCAGTTCCACCCCCCGGCGGACGTCACGTCGCTGGAGACGGAAGCCGGGGCTCGCAGACGATCGGGAGGAAGCTCCGCCGCCGCATACCGCCCGTGTTCTTCGCTGGATCCCGGAGAAAAGGTAAGTAAAACCTCTACCAGGATCCAGCGATCTTCCTAGCGGTACCCCGAGTGTGGCTCGGGGTTACCGCTTTTGGCTCTAAAATCTAACCCCGAGTCACGCTCGGGAATACCGCTAGGAAGGTTAAGGAACACAGGTCTCCATAAGCCCATCCACCACACAGTTAGAAAGCACACCCCTAGGCATACATTTAACACTTTGATCTCCGCTGGTGTTAACCCCTTTGCTGCCGGTGTCATTATCACAGTAAGCACTAGTTCACATATGTGCGATGACAGACATCACATGTGAGTCCTAGCGCACTGCATTGCAAATCACGTGCGATGTCTGTGTACAGATTGTATGGCTGAATTAGCATCGGATTCGGACACAACCTTTTCTGGGTCCGCACCAGAATTAGGTCACATGGGTAATCACACCTATGCGATCTGATTCATTTCCGAACTGACAGTTCGCACTGCGATATGCGAATTGATCTGGGGGTGTCGTTAATTTTGCATTGACACCCCCAGCAATTCGCATATGGCCGTGTGAACTGCCTGCGAGTTGAATGCGATGCGGGAACCCGCAGTGGATTTGCAGGGTTCCCGTACCGCATATATGTCAACTGGGACTAACAGTGCATATTTTTAGCACTGATTACTGTAGTAATGTCACTGGTACCTCCAAAGGCGTCAAAAATGTCAGTTAGGGGTCGGATCTTTCCGCCGAAATGTCACAGTCCCGCTAAAAATTGCAGATCGCCGCCATTACTAGTATAAATAAATAAATAAAAATGACATAAATCTTTCCCCTAGTTTGTAGACGCGATAACTTCTGGGTTTACCACAGTGACTGAGGCCTCATAGCACCGGGGTTCTGGGTTTACCACAGTGACTGAGGCCTCATAGCACCGGGGTTCTGGTTTTGCCATAGTGACTGAGGCCTCATAGCACCGGAGTTCTTAGTTTACCACAGTGACTGAGGCCTCATAGCACCGGAGTTCTGAGTTTACCACAGTGACTGAGGCCTCATAGCACCGGGGTTCTGAGTTTACCACAGTGACTGAGGCCTCATAGCACCGGGGTTCTGAGTTTACCACAGTGACTGAGGCCTCATAGCACCGGAGTTCTGAGTTTACCACAGTGACTGAGGCCTCATAGCACCGGAGTTCTTAGTTTACCACAGTGACTGAGGCCTCATAGCACCGGAGTTCTGAGTTTACCACAGTGACTGAGGCCTCATAGCACCGGAGTTCTGGGTTTGCCACAGTGACTGAAGCCTCATAGCACTGAGGTTCTGGGTTTCCCACAGTGACTGAGGCCTCATGGCACCGGGGTTCTGGGTTTGCCACTGTGACTGAGGCCTCATAGCACCAGGGTTCTGGGTTTGCCATAGTGACTGAGGCCTCATAGCACCGGGGTTCTGGGTTTACATCCCTCTCAGACATTTTTATTATTTTTATTCACTAGAGATATGAAGGGCTCTAAGAATTGATTTTTGTACTGATTCGATATAAAGGTGTGAGGTGCTTTATACAGTAAGTATTCCTCTATATATGAAGGACACAGCCAGCCTGGTATTCTATGAGGAGAATCATTCCTCCCGCCTCATACATCATTTCCAGGCTGACTTGAAATTCCCCTGCGCGCTCACGCTCAACCTCAAACATCCGCAGGCGCGCACCCGACCCTCACGCCCATAACGGCCGCACAGAGGACACCAGCAGCTGTATCCCGGCAACGGGCCGTACCACTTTCTCACAGTCCGGAGACGGGTGTTGATAATAGGAGACTCCTGTGACCAGCAATAAATCTCATAGCGGTCAGCAAGTGCCCTCTGGCTATCTCAAATCAGTCTGCGCCGCCCCAGAAATGGTTCTCTGAGAACCGGCGCTGAGGGGGTCTGTGAAATAAGCTAGTTACCCCCCCCCCTTTTGTTGTCATTGTGGTAGATCTGGTCATAAACAAACTGAAGGCAAGCAAGTGACCGCAGGTTTCTGCTTGATTGTCTATTTAGGAGCGTGCTGCCCCCTAGTGATGGAGGGCGGGATTGTGTTTGAGCAGTGCTTATGGAGAAATGTTTTGTTGCCTATACCAACCGGTTAGAGTCCAAGGAGATTTACTAAAACTGGTGCACATAGAATGTGGATAGCAACCAATCAGCTTCCAGAGTTTATTGTCAAAACGTAACAGAACAAGTTGAAGTTAGAAGCTGATTGGTTACTATCCAGATTCTGAGTGCTCCAATGTTAGTAAATCACCCCTCAAGTGCCAAAGCAACCAGTCATGTTACAGGAGCACGTAGCAACCAGTCATGTTACAGGAGCACGTAGCAACCAGACATGTTACAGTTGTCTTTAGCAACCAAACATTTTACAAGAGTCCTTGGCAACCAGACATGTTACAAGAGTCCTTAGCAACCAGATAGGGAGCAAGTGTCCTTAGCAACCGATCCGAATCCAAGTTTCCTTGGCAACCAGTAATGCTACAAATGTCCTTAGCAACCAGGCATGTTACAAGAGTCCTTGGAAACCAGTCATGTTACATGTGTCCTTAGCAACCAGGCATGTTACAAGAGTCCTTAGCAGCCAGATATGCTGCAAGTGTCCTTAGCAACCAGTCATGTCACAAGTGTACTTAGCAACCAGACAGGTTACAAGAGTCCTTGGCAACCAGTCGTGTTACATGTGTACTTAGCAACCAGACATGTTACAAGAGTCCTTGGCAACCAGACATGTTACAAGAGACCCTGGCAATCAGACATGTTACACGTGTCCTTAGTAACCAGGCATGTTACAAGAGGCCTTAGCAGCCAGATATGCTGCAAGTGTCCTTAGCAACCAGTAATGCTACAAATGTCCTTAGCAGCCAGACATGTTACAAGAGTCCCTGGCAACCAGTCATGTCACAAGTGTACTTAGCAACCAGGCATGTTACAGGAGTATGTGGCAACCAGGCATGTTAGAAGTGTCCTTAGCAAACAATCATGTTACAGGAGTACTTGGCAACCAGGCATGTTACAAGTGTCCTAGCAACCAGACATGTTACAAGTGTCCTTGGCAACCAGACAGGTTACAAGAGTCCTTGGCAACCAGATATGGAGCAAGTGTCCTTAGCAACTAATCCAAATCCAAGTTTCCTTGGCAACCTTTAATGCTACAAATGTCCTTAGCAACCAGACATGTTACAAAAGTCCCTGGCAACCAGTCATGTCACAAATGTACTTTGCAACCAGACATGTTACAAGAGTCCTTGGAAATCAGTCATGTTACATGTTTTCTTAGCAACCTGGCATATTACAAGAGGCCTTAGCAGCCAGATATGGTGCAAGTGTCCTTAGCAGCCAGACATCTTATAAGAGTCCCTGGCAACCAGTCATGTCACAAGTGTACTTAGCAACCAGGCATGTTACAAAAGTCCTTAGAAATCTGATATAGTGCAAGTGTCCTTAGCAACCAGTGAGAATCTAAGTTTCCCTAGCAACCAGTAATGCTACAAATGTCCTTAGAAACCAGACATGCTATATATGTTCTTATCAACTAGATGTGGTACAGGTGTCCTTAACAGCCACCTATGTTACAAATGTCCTTAGCAACCAGACATGATTCGGTCATAAACAAACTGCAAGCAAGCATGTGACTGCAGGTCTCTACTGGAATGTCTGTTTATGAGCATGCTGCCTCCTAGTGATGGAGAAGGGGGTTGTGTGTGCAAAGTGTGCTTATGTGGGATTTTCTTGTTGCCTGTAGCAACTAGTTAGTGTCCAAGTTTTTAAGGAACCAGGTGAAATGCAAGTGTCCTCAGCAACCAGTCATGTTACAGATGTTCTTAGCAACAAGACATATTACAAGTGTCCTTAGCAACCAGTCATGTTACAATTGTCCTTAGCAACCAGTCATTACACAAGTGTCTTTAGCAAATAGTCAGAATCCAAATTCCCTAGCAACAAGACATGTTCCATGTGTCCTTAGCAACCAGCCATGTTACAAGCATCATTAGCAACCAGACATGTTACTAATGCCCTTAGCAAGCAGTTACAGTATGTTCCAAAAGTCCTTAGCAGTCAGAAATATTACAAGTGTCCTTATCAACCTGTCATGTTACAAGAGTCCTTAGCAGCTGACATATTAGAAGTGTCCTTACAAGTGTTATGCCCCGTACACACTATCAGATTATCTAAAGACTTTTGTCTGCAGACTTACCAAAACCATATAATATGAGGTCAAACCTAAACACTTTCAATTTGTATGCAATCCGGAAGGCCCTTGCACTACATAGAAAAGGTAAGTCTGCAGACAAAAGTCTTCAGATAATCTGCACGTGTGTATGGGGCATTACAAGCATCATTAGCAACCAGACATGTTCCACATATCCTTAGCAATTAATCATGTTAAAAATGCCCTTAGCAACCAGATTTGTTACAAGTCTCCTTAGCACAGAGTCATGTTACATGTATCCTTAGCAACCAGTCACGTTATAAGCATTATTAGCAGCCAACCAGACATGTTACACACGTCCTGAGCAATCAATGTTAAATGTTAAAAATGTCTATAGCAACCAGATTAGTTACAAGCGTCCTTGGCAACCAAATTTGTTACAAGTGTCCTTAGCATCCAGACATGTTACAAAGTCCTTAGCAACCAGGCATGATTTGGTAATAAAACTACAGGCAAGCACATGACTACAGGTCTCTGCTGAAATGTCCATTTAGGAGCGTGCTGCCCCCTAGTGATGGAGGAGGGGAATTGTGTGTGGAACGTGTTCTCATATAGAAATCTCCTGTAGCAACCAGTTATTGTTCAATAGAGTCCAGGTGTGAAGGCAACTAAACATGATACAAGTGTTCTTAGCAATCAGATATGATACACTCTTCCTTAGCAATCAGTCTTGTAACATTTCCATCAAGTGATGAATTTCTATATCTTGGTATTGTATGTTCTAAGATTCAATTACAAGATTTAGGAAAGAAACTGTATAAAAATAAATAAAATACCAAACATTTTCTATTTATTTCATTTCTGATATTTTAACCAAATAAAACAATGCACACATGGAAAGTAAAATGCTAAAAATGAAACATACTCACTTTTCCATGGTAAGGATATTTCTACAGCTTTGCCTTTCTGTACTGTAAACTTACTTTAACAGGTGGTGTTATGTATAGTGTATTTTCGCAGATGATCCACCAATCACCTTCTTAGTAACAATCAATAGAATCAGAGTATTATTACCTCCCGTAAGGTAAAGATAAGGCAGGTGTTTTATGTAGGATATGCCAAAAATGCGAAAGATCGTGTTATAGCGTGTACAGTTCACTGGCGGATACATGTTTGCAACACTTGTACTGACACATGAATATCAAATATATCAAAGGGGACATTAATCCTGAAAAATATATAAATATTGTAAAATGGAGTGAAATCTTTTTATTAATGAATGACACATGGATATTTTAGATGCAGTTTTTTTACATACATTGATGTATGTTTTATTTATTTTTTTCTTACATTATAGCATTGCATATTTTCTTTTATTTAAAAAGACATTGGTCTCCTTGCCCATAGACGGCAAAGTAAAACTGGCTATACACTAGTAACATTTTGTTCGTAGTTTTCCACTTTAATAACATCCAATCAATTTTCTGATTGTTAGTGGGAGTCAGATTTACATGGTGTTTTTGTATGCAATAGGACAACCGCGCTTCACTAATCGGATCTTAATGCATGGACATCAAAAAAAAACATTAAGTGCAAAAAATAAATAAATCCAAGTGTAAAATGTCTTATGAGTAAAAAAAAAATAAAACAAAAGTTCATCAAAATCAAATAAAATTCATGAATAATCTCATGTAATGAGAAAATAAGCAATAAATAAATCAATACATGCGAAAGTCAAAAATAATTAATCAATAAAGAAGTTCATAAAGTCAATCATCTTTCATATAATCCTTGATCACCGAAAAAGAAAGTGTAACCATCTCATCCAAATCAGAAGCATTGGACATACATTTCTGGACTCGGACCGGGAGACTATACAGAAGTCCTTCCCCATTAAATGGTGCACACAAGCACTTACTTATCTCGGAATAAACCTTACCCCGGAAATTTCCACACTGTTTAGGGTTAACTATGCTCCTCCTTATACCTCAGTTGAACAAGTTTTAAAGAACTGGCAGGTCCACATGCTTTCCTGGATGGGTAGACTAGCGACCGTCAAGATGACAGTTCTCCCCGTATCTTATACTACTTTCAGTCACTGCCGATTCCAATACCATCTGCATTCCCTAAAAAAACTTCAGTCGCTGTTTTTCAAATTAATTTGGGGTAGAGGAGGATGTAGGGTGGCCCACTCCACTCTGTACATTTCTAAGTGGAGGGGTGGACTGGAAGTTCCCCACTTTTAGAGATATTACAGAGCTGCCCAATTGGTGCAACTGTACCAAATTTTCTCTAAAACATACCAACCTGATTGGATGAGGTTGGAGACTAAGACTAGTCCCTCACTGCCTATTGACCTTTTGATGTGGATCTCTACAAGGGAGCGTCGGGCTATCCTGAATCCTTTCTTGTCCCATTACTTACGTCTTTGGGACACAGTGTGCAAGCTATACCCCTTGAAATCTACCCACCTACTGGTGGCCCCTATATTTCACAACCCACATTTTTCTCCAGGAAAGAATCTCCAACAATTCACCTGGTGGGTTAACAAAGGTCTTTACAGGATAGTGCACTTTATAGACCACAAAAGGATTAGACACCCATCATATTTTCTGGAAACGCTACAGATGCCCTAGACAGAATTGTTTCACCTGCACCAAATTACTCATTTTATTAAATCCCTAGGTACAGACCAGACAGATATAGCCACTAATACTATATTTGAAAATAAATGTCTACATGGTCCCGAGTCACATGGGGTGATCTCTGGGCTTTATGTTCTATTCAATGGCCAATGGATCAAGCCATTTTTTCAAACTGCATGGGAATCAGATCTAGGTTAGACTGTTGAGGAGGAAGTATGGGAGCAGTGGACGACCATGGTGCACAAAGGTACACTCAGTACTTCACTGGTGGAAGCGAACTACAAGGTGTTGTCCAGATTGTACCTTGTTCCAGCGAGACTGACTAGATTGTACCCTGGCACTTCACCCTCTTGTGATGGAGATATGTTTCATGTCTGGTGGTCCTGCCCAAAGGTCCAGAGTTTTTGGATCAGAATATTCAATCTGGTCTACACAGTGACAGGACAAAACATCCCTAAAAACCCTAAAACAGCACCAATGGCGGACCTGCTGGATGATATCCCCAGACATCTTCGAACCCTAATTTTTTATTTTCATAGCAGCTAAAATACCTTCAAGCCCCATAGTTATGTTAGGGACCTGGATCGAGGGAACAGATTCTTGTTTCTATTCTTTCTTTCTTCCTTTTCTTTTGTTTATCCTTCATTTCCCTTTTCTAGTTATTTGCTACTACATAAATGGATGCAAATTGAGAGTTCTTTGGGCCTCTCACAGTGTTAACAGTGATAACAGTGTTATCACTTGATCATCTGTTGCAGTTTTGTTTCTTCAAAGTAATGTCCATGCATTGTTTCTGATATATGAGCAATTATATCTATCTTGCTGATGCCCTGGGCAAGCATAAGCCTAATTCGGTAGGATCAACCTTTAAAATTGGTTTTTGTACTATGTTAATAATGATCTAACCCATGGGTGTCCAACCTCTTGGCTTCTCTGGGCCACATTGAGTGTAGAGAAATTTTCTCGGCCGCATATAAAATCTATACTATAGTTAAGTAATAAAACGCCGCTGCGCCCCCCCCCCCCCCCCGCACTAATTTAACACAACCAGAGGATGATCAAACGAAATGGAGTCAGTATACAGAGGTTTACTTCTTCTGTGAGATATGAAAGGAACACTCTAACCACCATGACCACTTCAGTGGTTTGAAGTGGTCATGGTGGTAGGAGTCTGCAACACTGCACATGCTGGGATATTTACAGTTATTTGCTGGGGGCTAGTTGCACCCCTAGCACATGTGACTTAGGCAGCCAGAAAATGTAATGTCCTTATTCATACATGTATGAACAAGGACATGACATATTGTGACAAAACACAACTAGTTATTAAAAAACATATTGCAACAATTTACACACGCTAATGCACATACATTTTGTACTTATTTTGCAGACTGCTGGCAATTACTGCTGGCGGGTAATGCTGGTCATGCGGGTACTGCTGGTCATGACGTCGGGTACTGCTGGAGGAAGCAGCGGCTGCAGTAGAGAGCAGAACCGCTGCTTCCTGCATGGCTCCTGTCACAGGCGGAATGCTTTTCATATCACTCCACCTGTGACAGAGCTGGAACTATACAGGAAGCAGTGGCTCTGTCACTGACTGCAGACATCCTAAGTCTCCCGTGGCAGCCGGGAGATCGCACGGCACTTGCAGCCTGATCAGTGCCCATCCAATGCAGCCTCACCAGTGCATGCCCATCCAATGCAGCCTGATCAGTGCCCATCTAATGCGGCCTCCCCAGTGCATGCCCATCCAATGCAGCCTGATCAGAGCCCATCCAATGCAGCCCCACCAGTGCATGCCCATCCAATGCAGCCTGATCAGTGCCCATCCAATGCAGCCTCACCAGTGCCCATCCAAAGCAGCTTCACCAGTGCGCATGCAATGCAGCCTCACCAGTGCGTGCCTATCAAATGCAGCCCCACCAGTGCATGCCCATCCAATGCAGCTTCATCAGTGCATGCCCATCCAATGCAGCCTGATCAGTGCCCATCCAACGCAGTCTCACAAGTGCATGCCCATCCAATGCCGCCTGATCAGTGCCCATCCAATGCAGTCTGACTAGTGTCAATCCAATGTAGCCTCAGCAGTGCATGCCCATCCAATGCAGCCTCACCAGTGCATGCCCATCCAATGAAGTCTGCAATGAACAGAGAGGAGAGCCACTGGATTACACAGAGCGGGGATCTACCGCTTACCCGGCGACCACTGTCATACGAAGCCCTGCCTCCTTGACCGGCTCCTATGATAGACGTCACCAATGTGCTGTCTATCATAGGAGCCGGTCCAGGAGACTGGGCTTTGTATGACAGCGGCCGCCGGGTAAGCAGGAGATTCCCGCTCTATTTGTAATCCGGCAGCGCTTGCCCCCCCCCCCCCCTCTGAGGCAGCCTCTGCCAACAGTTAGTTGGTTGGAAGCCGCTGTGACCGTGCCCCCGGCTCAACTTCCTTCCTCCCCAGCAAAAAAAAAAATTGTCAGGGGGCAGTGGGCCGCATTGCCTGTGGTGCCGGGCCGCAGGTTGGACATTCCTGATCTAACCCTTGATTTTCTTTGAGGGTGCATTACTCATTTTATATCCTTCTGATATTGTTTGTATCTTAAGAACTTTGTTAAACTCTTTAAGAAAAATCTATTGCAAAGAAAAAAGTAAGTGTATTTGTGCTTCAGTTCTGTAGTGCAAAACATTAGCTTGTGCAAAAAATCAGGAAATTCAGCACCCAGTGTCCTCCGCCATCACAGGAAACTTGGTACTCTCACCAAAAAATGCTATTGAGAAAACTTGACAGTATAAACAATCTGATCGTGATCTAATGCAATCGTGCTTGATCTGCATTCAAACGAAATTCTGACATGAATTTCACTCGCCATCAACTACAGCTACTGTAGGATCAATCTCACCAATGCTCTTCAGCGCTCACCATAGAAGGAAGAGAGAAAGGTGCTGCAATATACACTGCCCGGCACCATAGAAAAGTGGCCACCTGGAATTAACTAAGCAATTAACTAAACTAAGCATGCAGTAACTATCCTATTGGATAGTTACTGCATGTGCCCAAAGAAGGAGGTCAGCTGACTGCTTGAATATACTGAATGACCTGGTTATTCCACAATGGATTTTTTTCTTCCCTGATGGCACGGGCATATTCCAAGATGACAATGCCAGGATTTAATCTGGCTCAAATTGTAAAAGAGTGGTTCAGGGAGCATGAGACATCATTTTCACACATGGATTGGCCACCACAGAGTCCAGAACTTAATCTCTTAACTTAATTCTCTTTCTGTACTGTGCACATCCTGTGGATTCTGTTTTTCAAAACGTTTGCGCACCCCAAAAGTGGTTCTGCCTCAGGCTGCATTCACATGTCAGCGTATGGATCGTGGGCAGAATCGCCGCAATTCCGCCTGCGATCCGGAGATCGTTGCAAATCGCGGGACGCCTGTGCGTTGCCCGTGATTTGCAATAGCACCCCAAACGCTGAGCGATGTTGCCGCGATTTCCGCCTGCCGAATTGCGGTAACATCGCGCAAAAAAAAAAATCGCGGGACGCATTACGCCCAAAAAAGTACAAGAGCTTCTTTGGAGTGCATTGCGTCCCGCAATTTTTTTTGCGCGATGTTACCGCGATTCGGCAGGCGGAAATCACGGCAACATCGCTCAGAGTTTGGGGTGCTATTGCAAATCACGGGCAACGCACAGGCGTCCCGCGATTTGCAATGATCTCCGGATCGCGCTGCGATTCTGCCCGCGATCCATACACTGACATGTGAATGCAGCCTTATAGGCCACTGCAATGATTATGACAGAATATACAAAAGTAGATGCTGCCATAATTAAACAAAACACACGCACAGGAAAGGACAATACAGAAATATATAAAATCAGAAAAAAACTTGAATACCCACCACACAGCATCAAAATGATTTAGCTGCTCTGTATACAACCAGTTGTAACAAAAACTATCATTGCATTCATATAAACAAAGATGATGCAAGTTGTCAATGGATGCTGTAATCTTCTTCTTTAGTTCTTGGACATCAAACAATATCAGACAGGTAGGCTCCTTTCCCACGGCCGCTCCGTGTGTCCGCAAATCATCCAATCCGTTTGCGTAAGTGAATGGCACTGCGGGTGTCAGCGGAATACCACCCGCTGACACCCGATTTTCCTCCATTCAGTTCTGTTCCGTTTTTACAAATGGAACAGAACCCATTTTTTCTTCCATGTAAAACACGGAAAGGAAGGAAAATCGGATGTCAGCGGTGTCATCCGCTGACATCCGCAGTGCCATAGACATACATTATGTCCGCATATCATCCGCAAACGGATGGGATGATATGCGGGCACACGGAGCGGATGACAGAAATGTCATCCGCTCCGTGGAAGAAAAAAAAAAAAAGTCCCGCAGCGGACCTTTCACACGGAGCGGCCGTGTGAAAGGAGCCGTAGAGTGATACTGTTTAGTAGTACTATCTAGAAATGTAAACAAAATAAAAGGTCTTAGTGGGTTACCATTACATTTCTCACCAAGAAATAATCAAATAGTTAGTAACAAACATATATTAATCACAAAACATATGGCCATGTTGTTTAATGAGAGTGCACTCTTTTCTACCCATAATTAAAGAGTGCATAATAATTAATTAATTTAATTATCACCACGTGGATTTTCATTAAAGGACGTCCATCAAAAGTTGTTAATAATTTACCATGGTTAAAATACATTCACAACAACATGTATACTGTGTTCATCACATTATGCACAAAGATTATACATCACCATCCATACTGATTAACGATCGCAACCTCTTATTCAATCCCAACTACACAGATCTTGGAAACATTCTAGGAACAGATCTAGTTCCTTCTGTATTAACAAAAAGAAAAACTAATAAAACAATCATTAGTGTTGTATATTAAGGACAATACAAAGTAGACATACATCTCCAGTGTCCATTCATTGTTGTCCTATCTTATACTATTACTCTTAGCTTGGTCATACATTTAACATGTCATACAGAACTTGTCTAGCTAGCTATCTTTTTCAACTAACTGCCATTATAAAAGCACACACAGTTTTTTTATCAGTGGGTGGAGCTGTCTCCCTTCCCACGCCCAGTGGGCTGGAATGGAAAACTAAAGATTTAAATAATTATAATATTAATGGCTGCTTTTTGAAATTTAAAGGGTGTTAGCTTCAGTCAGCTATTTTCTTTCTTTGTTTCCAATTAATCCTAGAGTTACAAAGCAAAAACTAACCATTTCAACTAGGATTTTATTTCTGCAAATATATTTAAAAACTTCCTTTACCTTACAAAGTTTTTCTCACATCACCTTCTTTTAAACATCATATGTTACAGTATATTACTCATTTCTTAGATGTTCATAACTCTCCAGCTTCACAAACAGGCATTTAAGAGGGGGTTAAAAAAAACAAAGGGTGGAATGTCTGCAACAGTTCTGCATCTCTCCCTCCCTTTCTACACAAACACACAAACGTGAAGGGAGGGGGAGGAATCTGGAAACAGACACGCAGCCATCTCTGTTATACATGATTTCTTTTTAAGCTTACAAAGACTTCTGCCTTTCTCATATATAGTGCCAGTTTACAGAACTGTCATCTTAATTTGATTACTTCTCTCCTAATATGAAACCCTCACGCGCGCGGGAGCCGACGGTCACAGCACGGGTCTCTGAAGGAACGGCACTAGCGGCCGTTCCTTCAGAGCGCATGCGCCAGTGACGTCACTGGCTGCATGTAAGGTAAATATCTCCTAAACGGTACATGTTTAGGAGATATTTACAGTACCTATAGGTAAGTCTTATCATAGGCTTACCTATAGGTAAAAGTGTCAGAGGAGGGTTTACTTCCACTTTAACCCTCAAACATAAGTAGCAAAACTTATGTTACAAATCAGCCATACTTACATACACATAATACATATATACACATATATACAATGCACACATAACCTGTCTATATTCAGGTAACATTGTCACATTTACTAC
Organism: Pelophylax lessonae; assembly: GCF_965119305.1. NCBI lineage: Eukaryota > Metazoa > Chordata > Amphibia > Anura > Ranidae > Pelophylax > Pelophylax lessonae. The sequence goes on along the minus strand of NC_138768.1, from coordinate 841,839,476 downwards.
CGAAACAACAAAATGCATTCAATATCTTCAACAAACAACATTTTCTCATCAGGAAAAATAGGGCGATAGGGACTAGGGACTAAAGGCCCGTACACACGTGCAGATTGTCGGCCAAAAAGATTCGGCCGCCGAACGATCGGCCGATTTTCGGCTTGTTAGTATGATGCTTCCGACAGCCGACAGAGCACTTTCGGCCGAACAGAATCTGTCGTGCAAGCATTAAAATTTTTGTATGCCGACACCAGAATGGCCGATTGTTCGCCAGTCAGTACAGAATTCGGCCGACAGACAACAGATTTGCAAGACTGGGCATGCTCAGAAAAAAAAAAAACAAGGAAAGTTAACCATCACATGACATCACTTCTGCAGTCGGCTGTTGTTGGCCGACAAAATTCGTGTGCAGTCTTTTGCAGTTTTCAACAGACACGACAGCCGTGGACATTTGACGGCCGATCGGTCGGCCGACGATCGGTACGTGTGTACGGGCCTTAACATAACTGTATTGCTTTCAAAACATCCTGCTGCATATTTCTCTAAAATAGCCGTTCCAAATCCTCCCACTGTCATGGTAGGCCAGTCAGAAATCATCTGCTTGACCATTAATTCATATTCTGCCTTCAGATTTGTTATAAAGGTTTGGATAAAAAGTGATGTCATAGCATCATTAGTATCCAATCCTGCTTCCTCCTTCCAGACCTTCTTGAATCTTTTAAAGTAATCAACTACTCTTTACTTTTCTGCTTACATATAATTGCCGTGGGGAGAGAAGACTTGTCTTTAAAAACTCTTTTCATCTCTGTCCCTAGTTCCGTCCACATACTCTAGCAACATAATATTTACATGTCTCCCCTGGGTTAGAGGGAAGGGGGGCGAACTTAGTTTCTGACCCATCTTAATACAAAATATATCAACAGTGGAAAGTCACACAGCTCACCTTCTGAGGGGCTTCCCTTAATACAAATCTTACACTTCTACAGCGATAGAGAGAAAAAAGCAAAGAGGGCAGGAACCTTGATGTCCTTTTTTTTATATACTCCCTCCCAAAAGGAGTTTACGGCAGTAATTTTATTACATGCCTACCAAAGGCATTACTTTCGTCTACCAAAGACGCTACTTATGCCTACCAAAGGCATTACTTTCGTCTACCAAAGACGTTACTTTCATCTACCCAAGACGTTGCTTATGCCTACCAAAGGCACTTCTTATGTCTACCAAAAACATTTTTATAATAGGACTTTAACAGTGCCGATGGCAAGAAGAAGAATCATCAAAAAGGGACACAATTCTACTTACCACGGATGAGTAGCCTATCCCAGACCAGCCCCCATTTGTTGGCAATAATTCAGACTTGCATTGCCCTAGGCATCAGGTTCCTCCAGATATCTGGGAGCACTCAATGAGACACAGAGACAGCAGGTATGATGTCACAGAATACTCGCTTTATTCAAACAATAAAGAACTTTTTATAGAGACAGAAAAAGGGGAAGTCCCTTTTTAGAAGATTATACATAGAATTTGATACAAGAATAATAGTTTCAGCAGTTTACCATTATATGCTTCAAGTCACGTACTTGCATATGAGATAATTAAAATAAGGCATAGTTATAATTGGCATTACATCAGACTTGTTCTAAGGGTTAAGATAAGGCATATTTAGTTACTTCAAACATGCTTGCTCTAAGGGTCAGTTTGACCACAAAGCATAACGTCCTGAAAACTTTCCAGGACATTTACTTAGATAGGCTTTTTAATTAAACTGAGTCTAGGGTTCTAGTAACAAGATGAAGTTGAGGGAACAAAATGGTGAATAGAGATTCCTTCAGCATGTACTTGTCATACAGGTGCCAAAAATTGGGCCTTTGGTGTTGGTGGTGCCTGAACATCATAGCCCCTCACAGTTAGGCTCCATGTACACGGGACGTTAGAAAAAAACGTGCTGCAAAGCTCGTTCTGACGCCGGGAAAAAGCAGCTGTTAAACGTGCTTTCAGTAGCTTTTTCCATTTGCGTTATTGCACGTTTGGCCACGTTGCTTTTAGCAGCGTTTTTTCTGCCTCCATTCAAAATCAATGGTTCCCTATGGGAGCCTATTGATTTGAATGGAAGTCGCACCGCAAGTCAGATCAGGATGATCCGACTTGCAGCGCGACTTGCACTGTGAGAATCTTGAGGGGGAACTCCATGCCAAAAATGGGGAAAAAACTGCGTGGGGGTTCCCCCCAGGTTCCAAACCAGGCCCCTCGGGTCTGGTATGGAATTTGAGGGTAGCCCCATGCCGAAAAAACGGTGTGGGGTCCCCACCAAGATCCATACCAGACCCTTATCCGAGCATGCAGCCTGGTAGGGCAGGAAGGGGGAGGGGACGAGCGAGCGCCCCCCCCCCCCTGGACCATACCAGGCCACATGCCCTCAACATGGGGGGGTGTTGGTGCTTTGGGGCAGGGGAAGCTCTGCACCCCCCACCCAAAAGCACCTTGCCCCCATGTTGATGAGGACAAGGGCCTCATCCCCACAACCCTTGCCGGTGGTTGTGGGGGTCTGCGGGCAGGGGGCTCATCGGAATCTGGAAGCCCCCTTTAACAAGGGGGCCCCGCAGATCCCGGACCCCCTCCCTATGTGAATGGGTATGGGGTACACTGTACCCCTACCCATTCACCCCATAAAAGGCAGTGTATGTAAATAACGACAGGAGACGTTTTGGAAAGTTTATTAAAAATCTTCATCTGTTCTTCTCTGCTCTGGTCTTCTCCCTCTCCTGGTCTTCTGCTCTTTTGCTGTCCGCTCTTCTGCTCTTTTGCCCTCGACTCTTCTCTTCTTCTTCTTCCTCCGGTCCTCCTCCGACGATGTCTCCGGTGATTATGCCGGTCTCCGGTCTCTGCAGCTTGTTATATAGCCATTGTGGGCGTGGCCCCAGATGACGTCATCGGGAGGCCCCACCCCCTCATGTCACAGATGACGTCATCTGTGACATGAGGGGGCGGGCAGAATAACACAAATCTTATCCGATCAGATGGCAACAAGTGACTGTGTCTTTTCTTGCAAAGATTTCCTTCTCATCACAATGATACACCCATTCACCACAGATTGCAGGGAAAGAAGGGAAAAACCACACTAGCGTAATATTGTTTACACTCCACACATTTTATTCACCAAATCCAAAAGAAATGTACTCACAAACAAAGCATAAAACAAGCCTCCTATATCAAACGGATAGTGCCACGGATGCACCGATCGGTGCTGAACGTCTGGCTCACCCTCTCCACGCTGATGGTCTGGACCACGCCAGCCTCCATAGGTAAAGCCGGAATGGCCTTACGTGAAAAAAATGCCTTTTTGGTACCTGCCACTGTGGTGCAGCAAATTCCACAAATTTGTGAAAGGGAGCAGAGTCTACCAGATGAAAAGGCAGCAATTTTAATGCTAGCAATTTGGCCAAGCTAGCTATAAGACTCTGAGCATGTGGATGGCCGGGACAGTATTTCTTTCTTTGGTTCAGCAACTGGGGTAGTGAAATTTGTCGGCTGCTCAAAATGGCCTTTTGGCTAAGATCAAGTGTAGTATCTGTTCTTATCAGTTGGTATGGACCTCAGCTAGTACCAGTATGACCAAAACCCGGAGCGCTCTAAGTATTGAGGTATGGGGAGTAGGTCATCTGGGAAAGCATGTGGGGACCGCCGCCTTCTGATTCGAATGGGTTGAACTGTCCTAACCAGTTTGAAGGGAGCAGGAAAGCCGGTCTGAAGGGTGAGCCCGGTGGAACTGCTCCTGGATGTAATGGGCTGAGGAACAGGATGGCGAGGGGAGGGCTTTCTCTCCTGGGTTTTGATCTGGCCGGGCTTGCGACAGCCTGTCCCCAGTGGTAGGTAAGCTCTCTCTAAGCTGTCCAGGTTCTGATGTCTGCTGGTGGGGATAGGCTACACTCAGTTTGGCCGGGGGCTGAGATTGAAAAAGCCCGTAGTGTAAGTGCACCTGGGGTGGCAGCCCAGGGGTGCCTTAATTTCTCACTGGTGAGGGGCAGCTCGCTGTGAGTTTTTTCACACCTTTTTCACACCTGCCTCTTGGGACAGGCCTTTTGGCTTGCACCAGAGGAATTTTTTATTCCGGCTGGAAGGCCTGCCTTGGTTCCTCACATGGCACCATAGCACTTTCCCCACTTCCCCTTCCCCCACTTCTTTGTTTGTTTGTCTCTTTTTCTTTGTAGTTTGTCACCTGCACTATCACCTTTGTTTTCTTTTTTGCACGACTTGAAGGGTGTGGGCCCAGCCTTGAGTCTTGGGAGGGGGTGGATATGGAATTTTGGCTTAGTTCGCCCTCTCTCATGGGGTCTCCCTTCGGGGGAGCCCCACCTAGTACTTGGGGTGGGCTGTTTCGGCAGTCCCCCTGGAGAACAGGGTCAGTCTGGTTTTCGGCCAGACAGACCATAAGTACCTTATATCCCTGTCAGGAGTCTTGCGCCCCGGGGGATCGAGGTTAGGGTCCTACCTCTTCGGAGGGAAGACCATTTGTTTCGCACACCCTGTGCACTTTTTGTGTTCTCACGTTTGCGTGTGTGCACTTTTTTATGCACCGGGTGGAGTCTTTTGAGTGTGTTTCACACGCTACGGGCTTTAAAAAAAAGTGGTGTACTGCTAGCAGATTGGGTGCAAGTCTCTGTGGCACTCATTGCTATACCATCATCCCTCTCAATGTTGGTATTTGAGAAGGCATGAGGTATAGTAGGATTAGAGATCCCACATGAGGAGCAAGTTGATGTATGCTTGTTTTGATCTTGTGGCTCTTCCAGGTGCTGTTACCAATGGAGTGCATGGCAGATCATCATATACCTTGTCAAGCATGTGGTGCCCAAGCGGCTGGTGTTCTGGCCATGCTTGATCCGCTTCAGACAGATGTTGCAAACAGCAACGCTGTGGTCTGCTGCACATGTGCTGAAAAAAGCCCACACTAATGAACTCTTTGAAGTCCGCGGGGAGTTTGCAGCACCCTGCACCTGTGGAGCTCTGTGCTATGACACAATAGGTTGGATACTCCTATGGTGGCCCCTGGAGCAAATCCTGCCTCATTGGAGTTGTGTCTCCTCCTCCTCCTCCCGCTCACTTTCCTCCTTTATCCTGTCAGGCACCCAAGTACAGTCAGTGACCTCATCATCCCCTCCCTCCTCGTCACTGGAGCAAACAAGGCAGTATGCTGCAGCGGTGGGAACATGACTGATAGTTTCCTGTCCGTCATTGTCACCCCCTCTCTCTAGGCTCAGGTTATTCCCTTCATCAACCTGGGAACAAACATCACAGCTTTCAAATTGCTGCGCATCCTCCAGCAGCATGTAACTGACAATATGATCGAATAGTTCAGGTGACTCCTCCGTGCATGATGGTGGGGCAACAGAAGGAGAAGCTGTGGAAAAGGAGCCTGTGGAACGGGCCGCTTCGGGAGCTGCGGTGGAAGGCAAACTACTGTGAGCGTGGGTGTCAGAGGACAAGGAGGATGAGGATGGCTTATTTATCCACTCCACCAACTCTTCCACATGTTGTGGCTGAAAAACACGAGCAGCACTGGAAATAAAGGATGGGTGTGCCCCGCCTGCAGAGGATGCACCATGTTGACTATGACCACCACTTTTCACTGTGGACACAGAGGCTGCTTGCCCTCTTTTCGTGGCCTGTGAGTGTCTGCCTCTCTGTCACGGGCTTACCTTTGTTGGAGTTTGTAACGCAGGGATGTACGCTCACCCTTGCAGATATCCACAGTCCAAGGTGACCAGGTAAGAAAGCCACCCGAGCTGTGAATCTGTGCACTGGGGCTTGGCAGGGAAGGTGCTCCAATAAGCAGGACCGGCAGGAATACAATGAGAAGGGAAGTCCAGGAATAACTGTAGTCACTAGATGACACGAGTCCGGATAAGTATCAGGAACAACAAGGAGCGAAGGTAAGGATGGAAGCCGGGGTCAGTCTGGAACACACGCTTAGGAAACAGGAAAGTCTGTCAAACAGGAACAATCTGGAACAAAGATCAGCAACACAGTCTGTCAAACAGGAACAAAGATCAGCAATGAACTGACACGGCTCTAAGCGAGAGGCAGTGTTTTATAGCTTCCTAATGAGCAATTAGCTTCAGGTGGACAATGAGAGACAGAAGTATACTCACATGATGTCCAGCCCCCTAGTGCTGCAGCCAATACCAGATTAACAGGACTGGATCCATAAGAGCTGAAGTGTGGCTCAGAGGTAGGATAACAGGACAGAATGTTAAAGTACACAGGTTCAAATCCCATGTCAGGAACTTAACGGCGTCCACGCCTGGCTGTCTGTAAGCCATGGCGAGAACCTCTCCTTGTCGGCCTTTTGGACATGATGTGGATAGAGATCAATATAGGGTATACGCAACTGACCGATAGATACTCAATGACCTGATATGATCTAATCAATAGCCCTATATATATATATATAGAGATCAGATCAATATAGGGTATACGCAAGTGACTGATAGATACTCAATGACCTGATATGATCTAATTTATTGCCCTATATATACATAGAAATCAGATCAAAATAAGGTATATGGAAGTGACCGATAGATACTCAATGACCTGATATGATTCTAATCAATAGCCCTAAATATAGATAGAGATCAGATCAATATAGGGTATAAGCAAGTGATCGATAGATACTCAATGGCCTGATATCTAATCTTTTGTCCTATATATAGATAGAGATCAATGTATGGTATATGGTCTATGGTATATACTGCACTACTGAATATACTTCACTATCTCATCTCTCTACTTGTAGAAAGCACAAATCTCTCTCCCTGCCTAACTGCTAGCAATGTCTCTAATTAGACTACACTACACTGTCTGAAAAACTGCAAATCACTTTGCTCTCCCTGCCTGAAAAACATGATCCTCTCCCTCCCTATACTCACTGCTAGCAATGTCTCACTGCACTGTCTGACTAAGGGCTCTTTCACACGGGCTTTCCGTATGTCCGCAAATCATCCTATTTTTTTGCGGATGATTTGCGGACATAATGTAAGTCTATGGCATTGCGGATGTCAGCGGAATACCATCCGCTGACATCCGATTTCCTTCCTTTCAGTTCTGTTCCGTTTTTTTCGAACGGAACAGAACCCTATTTTTCCTCCGTTCAAAAAACGGAAAGGAAGAAAAATCGGATGTCAGCGGTGTCATCCGCTGACATCCGCAATCCCCATATACTTACATTAGGTCCGCTTATCATCCGCAAACGGATGGGATGATATGCGGACCTATGGAGCGGATGACAGAAATGTCATCCGCTCCGTGAAAAAAAAAAAAAAGGACCGCAGCGGAGCTCTCACACGGAAAGCCCGTGTGAAAGAGCCCTAACTGCAAAATAATTATCCTCCCCCTGCCTCAAACACGTTCCTCTCCCTGTCTCAATCATTTGCTGGACGCCTACACTACACACGGCTGCTGTGTGGGGCGTGTACTTAGCCCCTGAGCCATGATTGGCTAAAGGCAGCCTGCCTTTTGTCCAATCATGGCAGAGATGATTTGATTGGCAAAAGCATGGAGGTCAGGGTGCTTGCTTTGGCCAATGCGCAGTACATTATAGGCGCTCGAATTTCCCGCGAAGAAGCACATTTGTTCGTCATTCGTCGAACGATCGAATGGCCGATGTTCAAGCTGAACTTACGTTTTACTCTAAGTCCAAGTTCATCCCTACCTCCCACTAAAGGAGCCCACTCTCGTGGGGTTTACGTTCATTCTGTCATCACCGGTAGGTCCATGAAGCCTTTCTTTTAGCAAGGAGTCTTTAAGAAGGGTGATATTCAATCTCCAGAGACATCTGCTGGCCCTATTCTCAATATCAAGCTAGAGATGTACTGAGAGGAGCTTGTGGTCTGGGAACACATTGTCATTCAAAAAAAATTGCAAAATGCTAAAAGAATTGAATGCAAAGTTTAAATAAATTCTGGGGCTCACTTTCCCATTGGAGCATGTGGCACCCAGGTCCACGGGAAAGAGTTCTCTCCAGGCATCCTTAAATTTAAAATTACCAATAAAATTCTAAAGCAGGTAAGAAGTCCTATCAGGTATATGATTAAGATTCAAATTCCTTCCTCCATACTGCCAAACAAGCCTACTTTGTCAATCTCAATAACACTCTGTCAACCAGTCCTCATTTTCTCTTCTCTACTTTTAGCTCTCTGTATTCTCCACCACCACCTCCTCCTAGTAACTCGCTCACTGTTCACAAGACTGCAAATCACTTCTAAAACAAGATTGATGCAATTTGTAGGGGCATCTTCACTGCACAGATATCCAGGACCCCACAAAGGATCGCCAAAGTCTGTCCCCCATTGCCTAATATCAGAGCAGCAGTCACAGTTCCCTTATATTGTGAAATTATCCAATCCAGTGTTTATTAAATACCATAATAAAGCTTTATTTGTCTAATAAAAACTGTATATGTTCAAGTTCATTTGGGTACTGTGTTGTATGATGCAGTAACTTTCACGAAAAGGCTCAGGGCAGCTGGTGTGAGGCCAGCACTGTGATTGGTTGGCATTGGATCTCTTCGTGTGAGGCCAGCACTGTGATTGGTTGGCATTGGATCTCTTCGTGTGAGGCCAGCACTGTGATTGGTTGGATTTGGATCCATTCTGTGATTGATTGGCATTGGACAGACGATGAAGAGGATCTCTGCCGAGACACATCTCTGAGCCCTGACTCCAGAGATTATTCCACATTTTTCTTCCTCTTACATAGTTACATAGTTAGTCAGGTTGAAAAAAGACACAAGTCCATCTGGCTCAACCAATAAAAAACAAAAAACAAAACAAAAAACAAAACAAAAAAAAAACAGTATTAAAAACTCAACCATATAATCCCATATACACAATCCTATACACGCAGTTGATCCAGAGGAAGGCGAAAAAACCCCAGGAAAGCATGATGCAATTTGCTTCAGCAGGGAAAAAAATTCCTTCCTTATTCCCCGAGAGGCAATCTGATATTCCCTGGATCAATTTTACCTAAAAAAGTTTTAGTACCCACTTATATTAAGTACACCCAGGAAAGAATCCAGGCCTTTCTTAAAGCAATCTAGTGAGCTGGCCAGAACCACCCCTGGAGGGAGTCTATTCCACATTTTCACGGCTCTTACAGTGAAGAAACCTTTCTGTATTTGGAGACTAAATCTGTTTTCCGCTAGACGTAAAGAGTGCCCCCTTGTCCTCTGTGTTGACCTTAAAGTGAACAACTCAACACCAAATTCACTATATGGACCCCTTATGTATTTATACATGGTGATCATATCCCCCCTTAATCTTCTCTTCTCAAGAGAGAATACATTCAGTTCCTCTAATCTTTTCTCATAGCTGATCTCCTCCATGCCTCTTATCAGTTTGGTTGCCCTTCTCTGCACTTTCTCCAGTTCCCCGATATCCTTTTTAAGAACTGGTGCCCAAAACTGAACTGCATATTCCAGATGAGATCTTACTAATGATTTGTACAGGGGCAAAATGATATCTCTCTCTCTGGAGTCTATGCCTCTGTTAATACAAGAAAGGACTTTGCTTACTTTGGAAACTGTAGCTTGGCATTGCATGCTATTATTAAGCTTAGGATCTACCAGAACACCCAGATCCTTCTCCGCTATGGATTCCCCCAGTTCTACTCCACCTAGTATGTATGATACATGCATATTCTTAGCTCCCAAGTGCATACATTTACATTTATCAACATTAAACCTCATTTGCCACATAGTTGCCCAATGAAACAGTGCATTGAAGTCAGCTTGTAAGTTGGAGACATCCTGTATAGAAGTTATTCTACTGCAAAGCTTGGTGTCATCTGCAAAGACTGAAATGGTTCTTTTAATCCCAGACCCTATATCATTTATAAAGATATTAAAAAGTAAGGGTCCCAACACTGAACCTTGGGGTACACCACTGATAACCTTAGACCATTCAGAGTAAGAATCATTAACCACTACTCTCTGAATTCTATCTTTTAGCCAATTTTCTATCCATTTACAAACTGATCATTCCAAGCCAGCAGACTTTACCTTACACATTAGCCGTGTGTGGGGAACTGTGTCAAACACTTTTGCAAAATCCAAGTATACTACGTCCACAGTCACCCCTCTGTCTAAGGTTTTACTTACCTCCTCAAAAAAATAAATCAGGTTTGCTTGACAACTTCTGTCTTTCATGAATCCATGCTGTCTGTTGCTTAAAATATTTTTTCCAGCAAGAACTCATCTATGTGGTCTTTTATTAAACTCTCCAGTATCTTCCCGACTATAGAAGTTAAACCAACAGGTCTATAGTTACTTGGCATAGACTTTGATCCCTTTTTAAATATAGGCACCACATTGGCCCTACGCCAATCCAGTGGTACTATTCCAGTCCTTTACGAGTCCCTAAAAATGAGAAACAAAGGCTTTGAAATTACAGCGCTCAAATCTTTTAGGATGCGTGGGTGGATGCCATCTGGTCCAGGCGCTTTATCCTCCCTTATTCTGTCTAAATATTTCTGGACCATATCATTTTTGAGCCATTGTGGATCATTTGGGGCTGTGTAAATACCATCCTCATTATGGTCATAAGCTCCTCCATGCTCCTTTGTATACACAGAGCTGAAGAAAGTATTTAATAAATTTGCCTTCTCTTTGTCCCCAGTCCTGATTATTTTGTAAAGGGCCTACATGCTCAGACTCTTATTATATTACTGTATATTATTAATAATAATATCCATTGTTAGGTTAACTTTCACCAGTGATACCATCCAGAACCATCAGGATGCCACGACGTCCAAGGGATAACAACCGTGAAATACCACCACGTGAGGACGACCCAACAGGTAAGGCAATTGTACCATATTAAACCCTTTATGACCGTAAAACACATATATGAGGCATCCAGGAAATGGGCTTCAAACCTGGGAGCTGCATATATGTTTTCTTAAAAACACAGCTGCAGAAAGGAGACAAACAGCGCACAGCCGACCTCACGTAGTAACGTTTATTAGAGACACACACCACAAGACTATACAATTGCACTCACATTTTCAATGTCAAAGACAGGTAGATCTGCAAGAGCCTTCTCCCCCTCTCCCTCTCGGATGGCCTACGGTCCGCCCTGCAGCTAACATCCAGCCCGGGACACTGCTACTCCTAGCCCGTCCGTCTCCTTCTATCTCTGATCTCCCCGCCGAGTGCCTGCGTGTGGGTCCACAGTCTGCCGGCTGGTCTCAAGTGCGCAAGTGCGCCACAGCCTCGGCCGAGGCAACGCTCGGTTACAGACAGGGGTGTGGAGAAACACTGCGATGCAATATGGTTGCCAAGACAACGCGGAGCCTCCTTCAGGTCTCTTGCAGATGCGCCTGTCTTTGACATTGAAAATATTAGTGCAATTGTATAGTCTTGTGGTGTGTATCTCTAATAAACGTTACTACGCGAGGTGTGCGCTGTTTGTCTCCTTTCTGCAGCTGTGTTTTTTACCAAGTCCGCCACCCAGTGGATACTAGGAGGAGCTGCAACGACCACGCACTGAAAGTCATACACCACAGCAAGTTGGGGACTGTTCATTGGATCAGTGCATGTTCTGGTGATATTTCACATTTTATGTGTGGTTTTATATATATGTTTTCTTACAATACATACTATTGTTTTTTGGCCCTACTATGGGCACAAAGAACAAGTCACACACACATATGTGGTATTGCTGCAATCATCAGGAATAGCAGAATTTATTGTGTAGAATTTTTTTGTGGTTATACATGGTAATGCCATAAAATATACAGCTAAATTAAAACAAAAAAATATATAATATTATATACCGTATATACTCGAGTATAAGCCGACCCGAGTATAAGCCGAGGCCCCTACTTTTACCACAAAAAGATGGGAAAAATCATTGACTCGAGTATAAGCCTAGGGTGAGAATGCAGGGCGGCGGGCATGGTACAGGAGAATGCAGGGTGACTGGCATGGTGCAGGAGAATGCAGGGTACTGGCATGGTGCAGGAGAATGCAGGGTACTGGCATGGTGCAGGAGAATGCAGGGTACTGGCATGGTGCAGGAGAATGCAGGGTACTGGCATGGGGCAGAAGAATGCAGGGTACTGGCATGGTACAAGAGGATCCGGGGTTGTGGGCATACTACAGGAGATGCAGTGCTGTGGGCATGGTACAGGTGGACCATGCCCGCAGCACTGCATCCCTTGTAGTGTGCCCACAGCCCTGCATAATGGCAGGTAGTGTCACTTACCTGTTCCAGAGGCGCCTTCATTTTAAAAATGGCGCCGCCCGGCGCAGACACGTCATTGCGCACGTGCCGCCGCCGCTCGTATAATTTCGGCTATTCCCGGCCTCGCCCGAGCAGCAGCGGCGCGTGCGCGGTGACATGTATGCGACGGGCGGCGCCATGTTTAAAGCTTAAGCCCGTGGGAGCGGCCAGGGAATTTTTTTTTTTTTCCTTGACTCGAGTATAAGCCGAGGGGGATGTTTTCAGCACAAAAAAATGTGCTGAAAAACTCGGCTTATACTCGAGTATATACGGTATATTTATTATTATTAATAATACTAATAATAATAAGAATGTAATAATAATAATATTATTTGAATAATAATATAATAATATAAAAATAGTATTATAACAATATATATTATATATGTGTGTGTGACTATTTTGCCCACTTTTCTCTTTGATAATTAAAATCAAAATAAATTCAAAATTAAAATAACATTTCCCACCAAATGAAAGCTCAATCTGTGCTGTCGTTTGCTACCAGTTTCAAATTGTTTATTTAGAGTTTATATGTTTTAACCACTTGCCATTCAGCATATGTATATATACATTTTGAAAAGCAAGCACCGCGGTTATACTAGGATTATGGGTGCAGCGGCAGCCATGATCCTGTTATCAATTTTTACAGCATTTTTACCATATTCACTTTTTAATTTATAAAATATACAAAAAAACAATTAAACCACCCCTGTCCACACACACAAATGCACATGTAGGTCTGACACACATATGTAAACTGTGATTGCATCAATGCTGTACTTGTGCGAACATCAGAGTGAGAACAGTAATTGTAATGCCAGAGCTCACATTTAACTCTAAACGGATAACCTGTAAAGGTTTTTAAAGCATTGACTATGTTCAATTTTAGGTAGCGTAGTTTGTTCAATAGCATACACAATTTTAAAGTATGACATGTTTGGTATCTATTTACCTGACACAACATTATCTTTTATATTTTAGAAAAAAATGTGTATTATATTGTGCTTTTGTGCACTAAAAAAAAAAAAATCAGACCTTTGTCCGATCAGCTGTTTAGTAGGGCAGAGGAGGGATCAACAATCTAACAGACCCTTTGATTTCTCTGGCCAAAGCTTTCACAGGGGTCTTATTCACCCCTTGTAATAGCAATAAAGTTGAATGAAAAATATATTTTAAAAAAGAGTAACAAAAAAATCAAATAAAAATCATAATAATAATAATAATAATTAAAATAAACAATTTAAAACACTTCTATGCCCCCATAATCATGTGCAAATGCAACTGTGCACTTAGGTCTGGCATGCATATATAAACAATGATTGTTTATCGCTAAAAACCTCATAGTGAGAGCAAAAACTCTAGTGCCAGAGCCCACATTTAACTCTAAACCGATAACCTATAAAGGCTTTTAAAGTGTTGCCATTGGACAATGTCAGGTACCGTATTCGTTGCCAATTCACAGGAGAGTGCAATTTTAAACACAGAGAGGCCCCAATCTTTCTCTTTCCAGGTCCCCTGCCGTCAATCCTAGTTACTCCTCTCTGCAGAGTGCCTCCACAGCAATATGCTTCCTATGAGGGCACACGTATGGGCTCATTCCTGAGCTGGCTCTGCGTGTCCATTCGGCCCTGCTCCCCTACTCCCTTCTCACTGGCTGTAAATGAAAGCAGCCAGAGCCATTGGCTCCAGATGCTGCCTCTGAGGTAGTGAGGAGGGAGAGAGCAGAGAGAGGCTCAAATAAGTGTAAGGGGGAAAGGTCAATGCAGAAGGTTTTTTACCCTAATGCAAAGAATGCATTAAAGTAAAAAAAAAAACTTCTGCCTTTATATTTCTCACGCCCGCGCCTACCGGGTCGTGAATAGGTTTAACCGCTGCACGCTGACCCAATGCAAATATGCGTCCATCTTCAAGGGGTTGTACCGGGTGATGCCTGCAGCTGCAAGCATCACCCTGGTCCAATTTTTTTTAGAGCGGACGGTCAGCTTTCTTGTAATGGCTGTTATCACAAGCAGCGGGAGGGTACACCCCCACCGCCACTCCTTCTGGTTCCCCCGCCCCCCAGAGTGAGCAGCCAGCATGTCCAGGATTGGTTTTGATCGGGTCTCTAAATTAGTAACCTGGAAGTGATGTCATGACTTCATTTCCAGTTACTGGAGCCCTAAAGGTGCCAGTTTTTTTTTTTTAAAATGACAGTATTCCAAACAACCAAACCTGGCATTTTGAATGCATTTAAGTGCATAAAGAGTACCTGTCACTGCCTATTAATATCACAAGGGATGTTTACATTGCTTGTGACAGCATTAAAAGTGATTAAAAAAATAAAAATAAAAAGGGTACAGTGTAAAAAAAAAAAAAAAGAAGAAAAAAAAAATGTAAAGTGTTTCATCCCTCTGTGCTTGCGCACAGAAGTAAATGCATACGTAAGTCACGCCAACAGTGTTCAAACCAGTTAGAACAAGAGCAATAATTCTAGCACTAGACCTCCTTTTTAACTCTAAACAGATAACCGTTAAACAAATTTAAAGCGCCACCTAGGGAGATTTTTAAGTAACGTAGTTTGTCACCATTAGTGATGAGCCGAACACCCCCCGGTTTGGTTCGCACCAGAACACCACGAGCGGGGAAAGGTTTGTTAGAACATTCAAACTCCATTGAAGTCTATGGGACTCGAACATGAAAAATCAAAAGTCCTAATTTTAAAGGCTAAGAAAGCAAGTTATTGGCCAAAAAAAGTGTATGGGGGTCTGGGTACTGCCCTTGGTACATGTACCAATGTAAAAATAATTTTTTAAAACAATAATTTTTAAAGGAGCAGTGATTTTAATGGTGCTTAAAGTGAAACAATAAAAATGAAAAATTCCTTTAAATATCATGCTTGGGGGATCCTCTCAATGTGCCTGTAAAGTGGCACATTTGTGCGATGTATGTAGCCTGCTGCAGCAATACTGACATTTCTATAGGATAAAATGTAATTTAAACTTGCTCGCGGCTGTAATGTATTGTCAGCTCCCGGCAATACAGATGAAAAAACATGAAACAAACAGCGTAGTGTCTGGAATGGATTTGGATCTGGGGTCGCCAAAATTATAAAAAAAATACAAAAATGAAAAAAAAACGCGCAGGCGCAGGGTGCATGAACGAGCCCTGCTGTTAAAAATTCCATACAAATTTCAAATCGCATGTACTTGTCACAAAGGTGCATCCAAAGCATGCACCCTGACCTCCATGCTTTGGCCAATCAAATCCTCTCTGCCATGATTGGACAAAGGCAGGCTGCCTTTAGCCAATCATGGCTCAGGGGCTAAGCATACGCCCCACACTATATAAAGGCTGCTCACACAGCCGCAACGTGTAGTGTGCCTGTGCAGGCGAGATAGCAAGTGATTGAGACAGGAAGAGTAACTTGATTGAGGCAGGGAGAGGACAGTCATTTGTAGTTTATCAGACAGTGCAGTGTAGTCTAATTCGAGACTAGAAGTGAGTTAGGCAGGGAGAGGATCCTGTTTTTCAGGCAGGGAGAGGAAATTGATTTGCAGTTTATCAGACAGTGCAGGCCTACACTCTAGTCAACGTACATTGACTGGCATGCACTGACCTACACTAACAGAAGAAGTCCAAATGGACATAAACTGACTGGAACATGCTTTAGAAAGATACACACAGACACACAACCAAATTTGGAGAAAATAGATCGCACACACAAATTATAGGAGAAGCCTACTACAAACATACATCCAACATTAGAAAAACAAAAGGAAAGACAAGAGTACATAACCTCATAGTGTAGAATAATAAGCAGAAAGCATTTATTAAATGGATACAAATGCACTCACAAAGATGCCATGTGCTAGGCATAACAGTCTGGCTCACCTGGAAGCCTGGAGTGATGAAGTGTGCACCAGGACCCCCTTGCCTTGGCCACCGGCAAGAGTATGAGAGCGCACTTGTGAAGGAATAAAGTTGCTGTCAGTGAAGGATCACTGTCACCAATCCACAACCCTAGAAGTGGAGGCCGCCCGATGTAGCCGATGTTCACAAGCAAGGTAGGATACAAGGACATGTTTCCAAGCTTCTTCCTCAGCCTGTCTACATTAGAAAAATGATAACTAGCATCAAGTAGGGTAGCTTAGTGTAGTTTAGTGTAGGTCCTGCCCTAAAAGAGTCTACCTTGTCGTGGTGGGCAGGCTTGGAATCTCTTGGTCAAAAGTGAATGGGAGAGAGGATCACTACTCTCTAGAGAGCTTCACTTTTGGCCAATTGATTTCACCAAAGGACTCTTGGTTTAATCAGAGTACATGAAAATAGTTGTAAAAGGAACAATTGTTTATAGGTACATAATTATATGTTCATAAACACACAATAAAAATGTGGTATATTTTAATTTTAATTTCTTCCTCTTTAATTAAAGTGGTTCTAAAGAATTAGGGTTTTTTACTTTATCGCATTCTCTGCTTAAAGGAAAAATACCTTCATACATATTGTACCATTAGAGGCATTTTTTCTGGCAAATTCTGGCACAAAAATATTCTGCTTATTTTCATAAGCCTGGGTGCTTAAGGCATTAAAATGTATCTTAAAATCAATTGAGAAAAGTTCACTATATTGTTAAAAGTATTGGGATTCCTGCCTTTACATGCACACAATCTTTAATGGCATCCCGGTCTTAGTCTGTAGGATTCAATATTGAGTTGGCCCACCCTTTGCAGCTATAACAGCTTCAACTCTTCTGGGAAGGCCGTCCACAAGGTTTAGGAGTGTGTCTATGGGAATGTTTGACCATTCTTTCAGAAGCACATTTGTGAGGTCAGACACTGATGTTGGGCGAGAAGGCCTGGCTTGCAGTCTCCACTCTAATTAATCCCAAAGGTGTTCTGTCGGTTGAGGTCAGGACTCTGTGCAGACCAGTCAAGTTCCTCCACCTTAAACTCACTCATCCATGTCTTACTAGACCTTGTTGTCCTTGTCCAGATCAAGAAGGGGTTCCATACAAGACAAGTGTGCAACCACTCATACTTGCAGATGTAATGGCAATGAGGAAGAGCGCCTTGTGAGATTTGGCAGGGAATTATTTTTAAGGTGGACCTTCACTATCGAAATAATTTACCCTCCCTGCATTAATCCCCCATCTCCCTCCTTAAGTAAAATGCAATTTTTGTTTAACTGTTTTGAAATTTTCTACTCTGGCCCTTTCCTCATTCTCCTGGGATGCCACAGGGGATGTCTGCCTGATCCGAGTAGAGACAGGCAGCGCTCGGCGAATGATGGGGATCAAGATCGCAGTGTGGAATCCAGTCTATGGTGGCTTGATAGCGGATCACAGCAGAGCATTGCTGGATTTACTGGGCAGGTATTGAATCGAGGCCAAACCAGCATTGCAGGTGAAAGGGGTGAAAAAAATGTTGGAGAGTGAAGTTCCTCTTTATTGATGGCCATACATGTTCAGTGGTCTTCAAATTGCTTGCCAATATTTGGGCCTTGAGGCACTTTACTTACCACTGATAAAAGACACTATTCCCCCCCCCCCCCGACACCAACAAAGGGGCATAATTACTGCTACTGACATCAGTCATGGGCAGGGCCGGTTTTAGACAAAGTGTGGCCCTGGGCAAACCTAAAAGTGGGGCCCCAAATTTTTTTATATTCTACCAAAAAATATAGGCACATTTAATCAATTTAGCCTAATAGGTTCTAAAGTGCATGCACTGGGGCTAGTCTGCGATGCACTGGGTATTATCTGCTGTCTAAAGTGAATGCACCGAAAATGATCAGAGGTCTGACGTACATGCATTGGCAATGATCAGGGGTCTGACGTACATGCATTGGCAATGATCAGATGTCTGACGTACATGCATTGGCAATGATCAGATGTCTGACGTACATGCATTGGCAATGATCAGAGGTCTGACGTACATGCATTGGCAATGATCAGAGGTCTGACGTATGGCACAGGTGATGGCATAGGCATGGCACAGGTGATGGCATAGGCATGGCACAGGTGATGGCATAGGCATGGCACAGGTGATGGTATAGGCATGGCACAGGCATGGCACAGGTGATGGTATAGGCATGGCACAGGTGATGGTACAGGCATGGCACAGGCATGGCACAGGTGATGGTATAGGCATGGCACAGGCATGGCACAGGTGATGGTATAGGCATGGCACAGGTGACGGTATAGGCATGGCACAGGTGACGGTATAGGCATGGCACAGGTGATGGTACAGGCATGGCACAGGCATGGCACAGGTGATGGTATAGGCATGGCACAGGCATGGCAAAGGGGATGGTATAGGCATGGCACAGGTGATGGTACAGGCATGGCACAGGTGATGGCATAGGCATGGCACAGGTGATGGTATAGGCATGGCACAGGTGATGGTACAGGCATGGCAAAGGTGATGGTACAGGCATGGCAAAGGTGATGGTATAGGCATGGCACAGGTGATGGTACAGTCATGGCACAGGTGATGATATAGGCATGGCACAGGCATGGCACAGGTGATGGTATAGGCATGGCACAGGTGATGGTATAGGCATGGCACAGGTGATGGTACAGGCATGGCACAGGCATGGCACAGGTGATGGTATAGGCATGGCACAGGCATGGCAAAGGTGATGGTATAGGCATGGCAAAGGTGATGGTATAGGCATGGCACAGGTGATGGTACAGGCATGGCACAGGTGATGGCACAGGCATGGCACAGGTGATGGTATAGGCATGGCACAGGTGATGGTACAGGCATGGCAAAGGTGATGGTATAGGCATGGCACAGGCATGGCACAGGTAATGGTATAGGCATGGCACAGGTGACGGTATAGGCATGGCACAGGTGATGGTATAGGCATGGCACAGGTGATGGTACAGGCATGGCACAGGCATGGTACAGGTGATGGTATATGCATGGCACAGGCATGGCAAAGATGATGGTATAGGCATGGCACAGGTGATGGTACAGGCATGACACAGGTGATGGCATAGGCATGGCACAGGTGATGGCATAGGCATGGCACAGGTGATGGTACAGGCATGGCACAGGTGATGGTACAGGCATGGCAAAGGTGATGGTATAGGCATGGCACAGGTGATGCGGCGGGAAGCGGTGACGGTGCGTGACTAACGCACGCACCGGCACCGCCCCCATTGCGACGTCAGCGATCGGATGTCCTGGAAAAGGATTGAAAAAGACTGTTCAGTGTGCCATACACTTACTCACATTGGTCTATCTAATTTTCTATGGGATTTCTGTCCAGACCGATCAAAAATAATTATGGTGCTTAAAATCGAACAATAACTCAGTATGCGTCTTTTTGATTTTTCATAGATTCTATTACATTCTGTAAAGAATCATTCCATTAGATTGTTACATATATGGCCACCAAAAAGCTGACCACAGATAATGCAGCCTGATTCTACAATCCTCTTTACATCTACTATTAACTATCTAGAGCGAGGGCCTGCCTTATTGTACAAAGATTTATTGGATTGATTGGGTTTGTCCTAATTTTTTTATCAGCATTGATTTGCACTAGAAAAACACCAACCACCACAATGGCCCACAATGGTTTCCCGTGTGCCGTGTTCATACATGAACGTAGCATTTGGGTGAGCTATGGTGCAGAAATCTGCAACATGTCTGCGTTTTCCCATCACACACCACAGCTCATCCACACCTGCCTCATCCAATACTGCCACCAAATGTGAACCAATCAAGTGAATGGGATGTACCACAACCATGGGTAATGTGTATTGGTGCTGGCCTATAGCGAGGTAACACAGGCGGTGAGGAGATGACATGTCACCTCCCAGCCACTTGTCAACAACTTTGTAAAATGTGATCTGCTGCGAATGCACAGCTGTCAGTGTAGCCCCAATGCTTCTGGATGGGCCCTAAGTAGGAGCTTCTCCCCCAAGTGATTTTTTATATCATCCACCTCTTACCTTTTTTTTGCTAGACATCCACTATAAACATACTGACACCACTAGTAAATCTAGTATTGATCTAATGTGATCCCCTGCTCTACTGCCATGTCGGTTGCCATGCCAACATCTTCCATCCTACATGATCAGGAGCCAGCCCCCTAGGAACCTGCTGCCAGGTCCCTCCTCCTCAGGTTGAAATATGGAAGCCAATGCCTCCTGGGATAAGTAAAATGGATATCCCAGGAGGAACTAGGAGCAGAGTTCATGTCATCCTCACCTGGGCAAAGCAGGGTCAGGGGCTGCAACATTTACATTTTCCTTTACATTCCCTTTCAAAGACAGTGAGATGGTGAATCTCCTCAACAGACACAGATGTCAATAAAAACCTAATAAATGGAATATACATACATATATATATTTCTTTTTTTTTTTTCATTTATGTATTAGGTGCAGTCATATTATCACTAAGAAGACTGGTCCAAAGCAATGTGACCTTAGGTGAGGTCATGTGACCTGATGTCAGTTTCAACTGTAACTTCAGTCTGGCTGCAGAGCTGGATGGTGATCGCATCGCTGTATAGTGACAGCAGCAACCCGGATCGTGGAACAGGCTTACTCTTTTTTTATCTATTTTCAGGGTTTTGGGGGAGTTTGGGGGTGGAGGTATAGCTTCATACAGCTGGGGGGGGGGCTGTTCAATTACAGTTTGTATTAGGTTTTATCTTTCCATTTGTTTGATTTAAAATATTTTGATAATTTATCTATAAAGAAAGTAGATTTAAGGTTATATTTTGGGGTTGGGGGGGGGTGGGGTCAGTATTTTAGTACACTGAAAATATCCATTTGGACAGAACATACAGCTATATCCCCCAATTACAAACACTGATCTCCTGAATAGGACAGAAGAAAAGATGGTGGACCATCTCGCATCTACCAGATCGGCAAAGGGAAGAAAACGCACCAATGGAGAACACCCGCTCCTGCTGGCACTTTTGCGGTGCCCAGAAACCTCCCCCCAGGATATAGAGGCCTTCTCCAGGTTTACTGGTATGTTATCACTTTTCCTTTATGATAGGGAACCTGTAATAAGAAAAATTCATAGGCTGCCATTGCTGAACTCCTTCTGTAAACGTTAGTTGACTGTCATGCTGATCCAATGGCTTCTATACTTTTAAGGTCAATAACCCGAAGCAAGTATGCAGGTCAGGTCAGACCTTACTGCATAATTACTGAGCGGAAGTGTCTCTTCTACCTATTTTTTCTTTCTTTAATATATTACAATTTAATTATTTCTAAATTATACCCTGTTTATAACTTAGATTATCAATTTCAGATATACAACCTGTATTTAAGCTCCTGATGAATGGACGGAGGTCCAAGAAACGCGTTGAGCCTACAATAACTCATATGTATTTCCAAGTTTGACACAATTAGAGATTGTGAGCCTACAAAGAGCATGATGTCATATTGAATGTATTATACCCCCTAGAGATATTTGTTTGATTCATGTGAAACTGCATTTATTCTTATTCAATATGAATTTTATAATCTACTGTATGTCATTTCTCTGTATGTGTCCTCATCGGTTGTATATGTGACTTTTTTAATAAATTTATTTATCCAGTTGTACAGTCCAGTTAACCTAATTTAAAGTCCCAATTTCCTTTCCTTGGTTTTTTCTGTATGTATTTAGGGATGGAGGCAACTGGACACAAGGTGGAAGACCATATTTATTTTGTTCTACTGAGGGGAAGGTATTGCAGTATATAACTGGTCACAAGGCTGTGTATGATATTTCTATTATGGATGTGAAGATGTATTTTTTTCCTTTTTTCAGTTTTTCTTTTCTCCTTCCCAATTGGCTTTACTCTCATTTGCCTTCCTAATACTTATTTAAACCTACTACTCTAAAAGACCAACTCCATGCTCACATCCAACCAGCAGTGCTGGGAAGTCCTCAATAATGAGGAGGGTGAAAATTCCCTTGAAAAGTGAATATGGGCTACTTCTTAAAGTGGTTCTAAAGGCAGAAGTGTTTTTACCCTAATGCATTCTTTGGGGAAAAGTAAAAAAAAACCTTCTGCATGCAGCTCTACCCCCAACCCCCCCTTATATTTACCTGAGCCTAAACTCGATCCGGTAGATGTGCATAAGAGCACAGCCTCTCTCTGCTCTCTCCCTCCTCATTGGCTCAGGGACAGCAGCAAGAGCCATTGGCTGATCAAATGGCTTCTATACTTCTTTCCGCTTACAGTGGTTGTAAAGGCTGAAGATTTTTACCTTCATGCAGGTAAAAACCTTCTGTGTGCTGCTCCCCCCACAGCCCCCCTAATACTCACCTGAGTCCCCTGACAATCTAGCGATGTGCTTGAGTGACTCGGCTATCCCAGGACTCCCTCTCCTCATTGGCTGAGATAGCAGCGGGAGCACTTTGGCTCCCACTGCTGTCAATCACAACCAGTGTGCCAATGAAAAGAGAGCAGGGAGTGGGTCCAAGCCATAGTTATATGTGTCTTATGGATGCATAGAGCAGTGGCTCGGGAGTTAGCGTGCAGCAGTTACCCCAGGGAAAGCGGCTTTCTCTGCAGGCACTGCTCAAGGCGGAGAGGCCAAGAGCACCGGTGAGGGACCCAAAAAGAAGAGGATCAGGGTTGCTCTGCGTGAGCCCATGTCTGATAAGCGATGTCCACAAGTCTATCGGTCGTCCGGGACTCTCTTTCCTTATTGGCTAAGCCACAGCCATGGTGCATGACTGCACAATTACCAGTTAAAGTAACGCAGTGCCAAATTGCAAAAAATGGCCTGGTCATTAAAGCAGAGTTCCGGCCTCAAAATCCACTTTGGGCCATCCGCTTGCTCAGTGTCACCTAAAAAACAAATGGATAGTCCCGATTTTTTTTTAAATTACTTACCTTGATATTGAAGAAAATATACTTACCCTTCTTCCACTTCCTCCCTCTGCGGCCACGCGCCGTCACTTCCGGCTTGCATTGTCTCCTGGGAGCTGAACGTCATCGCTCCCAGGAATCAATGCACTGCACCGGCCCCACTCGTCACTTCCGGTGCATGCGAGTCCTTCCCTGCTAAACAGCTTCTGGCATGCCCAGAAGCTGTGCAGGGATGATGCGCCTGCCCCGAAAGTGACAAGCGGGGCCGGTGCAGTGCATTGTGGGACCGAAGAGGACACGGAAGAGGACGCAGAAGAGGACGCGCTGACTTCAGCTGCACACACTTGAGATGGCAGCGCTGGAGAAGAAATTTTCAAAGTAAGTATTTCTTCTAAAAGGTAAGTGCGACCCGGGACAGTTCAGAGGCTATCCATTGTGGAATGTACTAGCCCTGACTGTACCGGGGGTATTTTTTGTGAAAAAACATATCCGAGGCGAAACTCCGCTTTAAGGGGGCAAAACCTTCCGGTCCAGAATTGGTTAATGGAGACACAGAATACATGCTCTATATATTATAAACCAACAGGTTCTATAATAGTAATGATCCATTGTGCTCTAAGACCATGCATGCCAAGGTGGTAAGAATAATAATTATAGACTCATTTTTCATGGTAAAGTGGTTCTAAAGGATCATTTTTTTTTTTTTTTTACCTTAATGCATTTCATGCATTCCATGCATTAAGGTAAAGAACACGCCACTAACTGTTCCCTCCAGCCCTAAACACTTACCTGACTCTTCTCACCGAATCCACTGCTGTCCCGGCTAGGCTATAGCACCACTGTCCTTTTTTCCTAGTCTCACAGGAAGCTCTGGGAGCAGCAGGATTCATAGGTCCCTGTTGCTGTCAGTCAAACTCCTGTGGGGAGGGGGCAGGGGCATGACTTACCAGCACCGTGTGTGTCTACACACAGCCTAGGTTGGGAGTGCGCCCGCACGGGTAGCCCTTTAGCACCCAGCATGCTAAGGAGGCACTCGGAGGAAAAAGAAAGTGCAGGCTGGGGACCGCCAAAAACAAGTAAAGGGATCGCTCTGTGTAATATCATAGCACAGAGCAGGTAAGTATAACCTCTTTTTTTATTGTAAAAAAAATGGCCTTTAACCACTTAAGCCCCGGAAGATTTTACCCCCTTCCTGACCAGGGGGTATTTTGCGATTTGGCACTGCGTGATTTTAACGGACAATTGCGCGGTCGTGCGACGCTGTATCTAAACGAATTTGGCGTCCTTTTTTTCCCACAAACAGAGCTTTCTTTTGGTGGTATTTGATCACCTGTGCGATTTTTTGATCATGCGCTATAAACAAAAAAAGAGCGTAAATTTTGCAAAAATAACAATATATTTCAAATTTTTTTATATGAAATTCCCCCCCAAAAAAATGTAAAAATCAAAATTTTTTAACATTTTCGGCCAATTTGTTTTATGCTACCTATGTTTGGTAAAAAAAAAAAAAAAAAAAAAAAAAAAAAAAATCGCAAAAAAAGTATTTTGATTGGTTTGCGCAAAAGTTATCGCGTTTACTAACAAAGGGAAAGATTTTTGTCATTTTTGTTGTTTTTTTTTTTAACGCGTAATGGCGGCGATCTGCGATTTTTTTTTGCGGTACTGCGACATTGCGGTGGACAGATTGGACCCTTGACTGACATTTTTGACACTTTTGGGGTTACCAGTGACATTTCTACAGTAATCAGTGCTATACATATGCACTGTTACTGTAAAGATACACTGGCAGTGAAGGGGTTAACTTTTTTTAAAAGGGAGGGGCTGTGTGTGTCCCTAGGGGCGTGCTTTCTACTGTGATTGGCTGTGGCTTCAGATGTATGAACAGTGATCAACGGTTCTACATAGTAGAACCGTATGATCATCCTTCATACACAGGGGAGAATGACAGGCAGCTTGTTTACACAAGCCGCCTGACTTTCTCCCTCTCCCCCGACGATCGCAGAGTGACCGGCGGACATCGGGTCCGCCGGTCACACGCGCGGGGGGGTCTGTGACCACGCGGGAGCTGGATCCTCCGTGACCTACGTCGCTTTGCCTGTGAGGGGCTGACCGCCGACATAGATAGTCGTGCGGCGGTCGGCAAGTGGTTAATATGTATTTAACCATTGTGGACCGCCCCACACAGATATACTACGTGATTTCATGCACAGGGTCTAGGACGCATGTGCGCGCTACCGACAACCTGCTGTGGCTGCGATTGGACACAGCAGGAGAAATCAGCGGGACCCGCCAATTGTTCACAAGAGAGGCAGAACAGTGCTCTGCCTATGTAAACAAGGCAGACCGTCATTCTGTCAGGGAGAAAGATGGAGATCTTGTGTTTCTGCTAAGAAAAAACACAGATCTCTGTCTTCCTCCAGTTAAACCACCCCCACACAGTTAGAAAGCACTCCCTAGGAGCTCACTTAACCCTTTGATCGCCCCTGATGTCAACCCCTCCCCTGCCAATGTCATTAGTATAGTGAGAGTGCATTTTTGTTAGCTTTGTTTACTGTATTAGAGTATCTGGTCCCCAAAAAAGTGTTAAAAGTGTCAATTAGGTGTCCAATTTGTCCGCTGCAATGTCGCAGTCCCGCAAAAAAAATCACTGATCACTGCCATTACTAGTAAAATAAATAAAAACTCCCCAAAAAATCCCATAATTTGTAGACGATATACCTTTTGAGCAAACCAATCAATATATGTTTTTTGGGATTTTTTTTAACCAAAAATATGTAGCAGAATACATATTGGCCTAAACTGATTAATAAACTAGATTTGTTACGTTTTTTTTATTGGGTATGTTTTATAGCATAAAGTAAAAAATATTGTTTTTTTTTTCAAAATTGTCGGCTTTTATTTTGTTTATAGCGCAAAAAATAAAAACCGCAGAGGTGATCAAATAACACCAAAAGAAAGCTCTATTTGTTCGGAAAAAAAGGACCTAAATTGTATTTGGGTACAGCATTGCTTGTTTGCGCAATTGTCAGTTAAAATAACGCAGTGCCGTATCACAAAAATGGCCTGGTCTAGAAGGGGGGTAAACCTTCTGGGGCTTAAGTGGTTAAAATGGTTCAAAAGTTAAAATGTTTTTTACGTTAATACATTCTATGTAATAAGGTATGAAATGCCCCAGTATTTGTTGTGCCCTAAACACTCACTTGACTTTTGTCATAACTCCAGCACAGTCCCATCTGCAGCATTGCTCCTTTGACTTCCTAGTCTCACAGGAGACACTGAGAGCAGCGGGAGCCCTAGCCTCTGTGCTGTCAGTTAAACTCCAGTAAGAAGGGAGAGGGGCATGGCTTAATGGTGCTGTATGTGTCTATGGATCCACACAGCCTGGCTCAGGAGCACGCCTCCACGGGTACCCCCATAGCACATGGTTTGCTAAGGGGGCACTCAGAGGAGGAAGGAGCTGACAGTGTCAGCAGGGGACTGCCAAAGAGAAGGTAGAGGACGGCTCTGTGCAATATTGTTACACGAAGCAGATAAATATAACATCTTTTTATTTACATTTTTTTTAAAATAGCCTCCAATAGCATCTTAACTTAACCTTTTAAAATGTCACCTACAGTCAGGT
This sequence comes from Pelophylax lessonae, assembly GCF_965119305.1. Taxonomy (NCBI): domain Eukaryota; kingdom Metazoa; phylum Chordata; class Amphibia; order Anura; family Ranidae; genus Pelophylax; species Pelophylax lessonae. The sequence goes on along the minus strand of NC_138768.1, from coordinate 841,812,776 downwards.
CCATAAATATTGGGACATCTACACAATTCTAATTTTTTTTGGCTCTATACACCACCACAATGGATTTGAAATGAAACAAACAAGATGTTTGTTAACTGTCGACTTTCAGCTTTAATTTGAGGGTATTTACATCCAAATCAGGTGAAAGGTGTAGGAATTACAACAGTTTGTATATGTGCCTCCCACTTTTTAAGGGACCAAAAGTAATGGGACAATTGGCTGCTCAGCTGTTCCATGGCCAGGTGTGTGTTATTCCCACATTATCCCATTTACAAGAAGCAGATAAAAGGGCCAGAGTTCATTTCAAGTGTGCTATTTGCATTTGGAATATGTTGCTGTCAACTCTCAATATGAGATCCAAAGAGCTGTTGCACTGCTAAAATGTGTTTTTTTTTTGTTTTTTTTTTTAAAGCCCGTAGCGTGTGCAACACACTCAAAAGACTCCACCCGGTGCATAAAAAAGTGCACACACACAAGGTGAGAACACAAAAAAGCACAGGATGTGCGAAATCGTATGGTCTTCCCTCCGAAGAGGTAGGACCCGAAACCTCGATCCCCCGGGGCGCAAGACTCCTGACAGGGATTTAAGGTATATATCATAGGTAAAAAGGCGCTGGTAATCTTAATATATCACGTGTTATAAAAATTAATAGGTGATTTAAAGTGTAATATATGTGATTAAAAATTGCTACAAATATATATATGATCTACTATTGGTGCAATTAGCAAAGAAAAGTGCATACCAGTGCAATTTCAATTCAGAAGTGTTTGTGCTTCTCAAAGTAAATTAATCCACAAAGGTGTGGATCAGTGAACCAATAAATAGATATATAAAGAATTCCATACAAAAATCACATAAGAATATATAAAAATATAAATATATAAATGTGCTCCAAGTAGTGTTTAAAAGTCCAGGCAATAGCATGCAATCAAAATTGTGCTTGGTGGATTCTTATTAATCCCTTCACAGTGCTCCAGGTGCTGGGATGTGACAACCGTCAATTAAGAAGTGCTTGTGCTTCTCAAAGTAAATTAATCCACAAAGGTGTGGATCAGTGAACCAATAAATAAATATATAAAGAATTCCATACAAAAATCACATAAGGATATATAAAAAAATCACATAAGAATATATAAAAAAGTATAAATATATAAATGTGCTCCAAGTAGTGTTTAAAAGTCCAAGCAATAGCATGCAATCAAAATTGTGCTTGGTGAATTCTTATTAATCCATTCACAGTGCTCCAGGTGCTGGGATGTGACAACCGTGGCCTCTTACCAGCTAGCAGCAGGTCACAAGGACCCCCAACGCCTGTGATCCCTTTATTGGGTGGATCAGACCTCTCCTCGATTGCTTGGATCTCTGGCTCCTATATTACTCGAGTTGGACCATGTAGTCCCCCCATACACATAAAGATATAGAAGAACAAATAGCCTCCAATAGTGTTTTATTCTCCAAACTCGAGTAATATAGGAGCCAGAGATCCAAGCAATCGAGGAGAGGTCTGATCCACCCAATAAAGGGATCACAGGCGTTGGGGGTCCTTGTGACCTGCTGCTAGCTGGTAAGAGGCCACGGTTGTCACATCCCAGCACCTGGAGCACTGTGAATGGATTAATAAGAATTCACCAAGCACAATTTTGATTGCATGCTATTGCTTGGACTTTTAAACACTACTTGGAGCACATTTATATATTTATACTTTTTTATATATTCTTATGTGATTTTTTTATATATCCTTATGTGATTTTTGTATGGAATTCTTTATATATTTATTTATTGGTTCACTGATCCACACCTTTGTGGATTAATTTACTTTGAGAAGCACAAGCACTTCTGAATTGAAATTGCACTGGTATGCACTTTTCTTTGCTAATTGCACCAATAGTAGATCATATATATATTTGTAGCAATTTTTAATCACATATATTACACTTTAAATCACCTATTAATTTTTATAACACGTGATATATTAAGATTACCAGCGCCTTTTTACCTATGATATATACCTATTTATTGTTTTATTACAATTAAAAGGGCAGCAGGTTCAACAATCTTTTATTTAAAGGGCCAGGCGCCTTCTCTTTTCTTTTTATAGGGATTTAAGGTACTTGTGGTCAGTCGGCCGAAACCAAACTGACCCCGTTCTTCAGGGGGACTGCCGAAACAGCCCACCCCAAGTACTAAGTGGAGCTCCCACGAAGGGAGACCCCATGAGAGAGGGCGAACTAAGCCAAAAGGCCATATCCACCCCCTCCCAAGACTCAAGGCTGGGCCCGAGGACCCACACACTCCAGTCGTGCAAATAAAGAAAACAAAGGTGACAGTGCAGGTGACGGACTCCAAAGAAAAAGACAAACAAAACAAAGAAGTGGGGAAGGGGAAGTGGGGAAAGTGCAATGGTGCCATGTGAGGAACCAAGGCAGGCCTTCCAGCCGGAATAAAAAATTCCTCTGGTGCAAGCCAAAAGGCCTGTCTCAAGAGGCAGGTGCGAAAAAGGTGTGCATAGTGCAGTGACCAAGGTGCCGAAAAAACTCACAGCGAGCTGCCCCTTACCAGTGAGAAATTAAGGCACCCCTGGGCTGCCACCCCAGGGGCACTTACACTACGGGCTTTTTCAATCTCCGCCCCCGGCCAGACCGAGTGTAGCCTATCCCCACCAGCAGACATCAGAACCTGGACAGCTTAGAGAGAGCTTGCCTACCACTGGGGACAGGCCTTTTGCAAGGCCAGATCAAAACCCAGGAGAGAAAGCCCTCCCCTCGCCATCCTGTTCCTCAGCCCATTACATCCAGGAACAGTTCCATCGGCCCCCTGAACCGGCTTTCCTGCCCTCTTCAAACTGGTTAGGACAGTTCAACCCATTCGAATCAGAAGGCGGCGGGCCCCACATGCTTTCCCAGATGACCTACTCCCCATACCTCAATACTCAGAGCGCTCCGGGTTTCGGTCATACTGGTACTAGCTAAGGCCCATACCAATTGATAAGAACAGATACTACACTTGATCTTAGCCAAAAGGCCGAGAAGCGACTGCTAAAATGTGTTACCTAATGTGACCTAATTGGGCCTAATGGGTGGCTCCTGCTGCTACCGTGCAAAATCTGGTGCAATTCTGCATAGAAACCATTCAGTTTACAGGTTTTATTGTCAAAGCTTAATTGAACAAGCTGAAGTTAGAAATTGATTGGCCACTATGCACAGCTGCACTAGATTCCTATTGCTTCAGTTTTAGTCAGTCCCCCCAAAGGGCAAACACAGGTTTACTTAGTGGTGTATTTAGTTTTTGTGCTGCCCTAGGCTTGACTAAATTTAGGCACCCCCTAATTTAAATATGACCCACCGCTTCCTGTAAAGGTCACACCCCTTCCTGTTTATGACCCTTCCTGTCATCTGTAAACCACAGACCACAACCACAGTCTATCAGTGCCCATAGGTTCAGCCTCATCAGTGCTCATCAGTGCAGCCTCATTACTGCCCATCAGTGCAGCCTCATCAGTGCCTATCAGTGCAGCATATCAGTGCTGCCTTATCATTGCTGCCTCATTAGTGCCCATCAGTGCAGTTTATCAATACGCACCACTGCCGCCTCATCAGTGGCCATCAGAAGCACGACTAGGACCTTCAGGGCCTGATGGTGGCATCACAGTGCACTTTCCAACTGTGCTCCCTCCAGCACTCTTTCAGGAAGACATTGCTTTATAGCAAGACAAACTTGAGGTACTACTTTTAAAGTGTACTCAAGGTCTTTTATTGTAAAAGGTAACTGATGCTAAAAAACGTCAACCACCCGCCCGGCGCTAAAATATATATATAAATCAGTGTAAGGTATAAAGAAATAAATATAGCTACACAAATCATGAATAAATAGTAAATAAAATCATGTAGATAAAATCATGTAAAACATGTCACTCTGTGCATCCTTTTAATGCACTAGCTGCCACTGTAAACGTAAAACTTGCAAAATCAAATGTATAATAATAGCCCAATCTGTGCGTCTCAGTTCGTTATATCATACATTCAGCGGCGCTTCAGCACACACAATGTATGTGTGCAAGTATATTAGTCAGTTCCTGCAGTGCTTCAGAGCCTGCAATTGCAAACTAGTCCCAACTCCACAGGATGTGCAGTCACAGCCAGCAAAAAGATTTCTCCTCTGATGTTCCGCACCAGTGATTGTACACACAGTATCACTAATCCTTCACCACACCGACTGTGCACCCCTATGAAGTGGCCACTCACCAAATTGCCCTTGAAATATCGCCTTTATGCATAAGCTGCATGAGCCCTTGCTTCTAGTCGGTCTGTCGTCTCTTAGGCACGTCCAGATCCTATCCGTCCACCAGGGGTCACTATCAGGCTGTATATCTCCTCAGTGCAATTTGTAAGCAAACGACATGAAGCAAGAGAGTAGTGTAATACTGTTTCGACTTTATTAATTAAATAAAACTTCCCTCCCCTTCAGCGTATATGCTTACATTTCAATCACCCTTTGCACGCATATCATAAACACAGAGGCTTTGAAAGGTACCGCCGCTCGCCGACCGCGAGCTAGTCCCTGCTGTGGATTACAGCGCTCCTGCGGCTAACAGGCGAGATCCAGAACAACAGCGGTATCCTCCCTTCGTCTCCTCAGCAGCAGCGTACGTCCATCCTGACCGGTTTCGTCTGGTAGACTTCAACAGAGGACTAACGTGCGCTGCTGCAATCAAGATTAATGTATGCAGCCGGAGGACCTCCCTCCCATCATGATTGGTTTCCACCACTGATGGGTTCAAACACCTCTTCATTGCCATTACCTGGCCTGAAGGAAATTCAATATGGACATACCATAGAATCATTTTCTAAATACCGGAAAAACAAGATTAATCGATACAAAACAAAGTTTAATACCGCTATTAACTCTCTTATTACTGCAACCAGTATCTGAATGGGTATTCCCCGGGTTTAAATCACACAGAACCCCAGTTTTTTTCAGATTGGCCATCTTTGCCCGATCTGAGCATGTATGTTCAAAATTTCCAAACCTATCGATTTGTAAAAATTGGTCATGGAGTTCCTTCTACCCCTAATTCTACATGCCATCTTGCCCTATCCGGATGCATACATCTTAAGTACTACTAATATTTAAAACGGTTATGCTAAAATCGATATATAATATATATATTTATTATGTATCTACTATTTATGAAATGATTTATTTAAGATTTGACATTTACTGGTTTTAAAACATATCAGAAATTACATGACATGTGCTAATTATGTAATAAGTATGACATCTTGAGGACAGTGGTCATATATGATGGTTTCACCATTAGAATGCACTTTACATTTTACCTATGGCCACATCACCCTGAACAAGCCCGATCTCATCTGATCTCAGAAGCTAAGCAGGGTCGGGCCTGGTTAGTACCTGTATGGGAGACCACCTGGGAATACCAGGTGCTGTAGGTTTATTTTTGTGTCAAATTTTGGTTATATCGATTTTAGCATAACCGTTTTAAATATTAGTAGTACTTAAGATGTATGCATCCGGATAGGGCAAGATGGCATGTAGAATTAGGGGTAGAAGGAACTCCATGACCAATTTTTACAAATCGATAGGTTTGGAAATTTTGAACATACATGCTCAGATCGGGCAAAGATGGCCAATCTGAAAAAAACTGGGGTTCTGTGTGATTCAAACCCGGGGAATACCCATTCAGATACTGGTTGCAGTAATAAGAGAGTTAATAGCGGTATTAAACTTTGTTTTGTATCGATTAATCTTGTTTTTCCGGTATTTAGAAAATGATTCTATGGTATGTCCATATTGAATTTCCTTCAGGCCAGGTAATGGCATTGAAGAGGTGTTTGAACCCATCAGTGGTGTAAACCAATCATGATGGGAGGGAGGTCCTCCGGCTGCATACATTAATCTTGATTGCAGCAGCGCACGTTAGTCCTCTGTTGAAGTCTACCAGATGAAACCGGTCAGGATGCACGTACGCTGCTGCTGAGGAGACGAAGGGAGGATACCGCTGTTGTTCTGGATCTCGCCTGTTAGCCGCAGGAGCGCTGTAATCCACAGCAGGGACTAGCTCGCGGTCGGCGAGCGGCGGTACCTTTCAAAGCCTCTGTGTTTATGATATACGTGCAAAGGGTGATTGAAATGTAAGCATATACGCTGAAGGGGAGGGAAGTTTTATTTAATTAATAAAGTCGAAACAGTATTACACTACTCTCTTGCTTCATGTCGTTTGCTTACAAATTGCACTGAGGAGATATACAGCCTGATAGTGACCCCTGGTGGACGGATAGGATCTGGACGTGCCTAAGAGACGACAGACCGACTAGAAGCAAGGGCTCATGCAGCTTATGCATAAAGGCGATATTTCAAGGGCAATTTGGTGAGTGGCCACTTCATAGGGGTGCACAGTCGGTGTGGTGAAGGATTAGTGATACTGTGTGTACAATCACTGGTGCGGAACATCAGAGGAGAAATCTTTTTGCTGGCTGTGACTGCACATCCTGTGGAGTTGGGACTAGTTTGCAATTGCAGGCTCTGAAGCACTGCAGGAACTGACTAATATACTTGCACACATACATTGTGTGTGCTGAAGCGCCGCTGAATGTATGATATAACGAACTGAGACGCACAGATTGGGCTATTATTATACATTTGATTTTGCAAGTTTTACGTTTACAGTGGCAGCTAGTGCATTAAAAGGATGCACAGAGTGACATGTTTTACATGATTTTATCTACATGATTTTATTTACTATTTATTCATGATTTGAGTAGATATATTTATTTCTTTATACCTTACACTGATTTATATATATATTTTAGCGCCGGGCGGGTGGTTGACGTTTTTTAGCAGCAGTTACCTTTTACAATATTTTTCTAGTTTTCACCTGGCAGCTATGGATGCAGTGCAATATCTGAAAAACAGGCAATTGGACCTGAAAATAGTGTTTGGTGGACAAGAAACCACTCAGATTGACAATGATATTTCAAGTACCCTTAATGCCCTATCCAATGTCCTTGAAAAACAAATTAGGACCTGGTGGGACATTAGCACTTTTGAGCAATATAGTAAGGACAAAATCATCATGAGGAGCCTCAGGTGGGAGGTGGCCCCTCAAGACGGGCTTGATGATATTGATTATATGACTGAATGGTTGGATTTTTTCAACCAATCGGGTCTTAAATTACAAGAGTTAGTACTGAAGAGAAAACGTAAAGAAAAATTTGTATCTGGAGGCAAAAATTGCAGATTTACAGAAGAAATTAGAGGCACATAAAGACACACCATTAGTGACAAAATTCAATACAGATATTAAAAAACGATTGGAGAAATTGGACAATGATACCCAGAAGAAGAAAGTTAAGAAATATCAGAGGGATATTAACGATTTCAGGAACAAGCAGATATATTTATGGCAAATTCCAATGCAGGAAGGGGTGAATGATACTGAAGTCAGATGGACTATGGATAATGAGGGACCATCAACTAGTGCAGGTCAGATGAAAGAAATGGCCAAAGTAAGTACCCCCAGGAAAAATAATTGGCAGCAGGCCAAAAACGCATGGAAGAAGCCCAAACCAGCGAACACTGTGAACACCATCAGGCCAGGTGGCCCTACATCACAGCAGATAAACAAGGAGGGCACCAGAAATGGAAAAGAGGGATTCCAGCATCATACCCCGCAGAGGGTACCAACTATGAATAGATTTGAACCCCTCTGGAGGCAAAACGAACAACAAGGGAATGGTTTCCGTCCTTTTTTATGGAGAGGTGGGAGGGGGAGGGGTCGGGGACGAGGAGGGAGACCATGGAGGGGTCGACCCTGGAACAGGGAAGCACCCAGAGACATGAGGGACTACGGCCCACAACCAACAAACCAGTATATGCCAACAAACAATCAACAAGAAGGGGCTGCCAAGCTGGACGAAAAATCCAAAAAAAGAAGGCTGGGACAGGATTAAAAGGGATTTATAATTTGGCTGAAATAGAGCTGAACCAAAAAGAAATCAATGTATTAAATGCGGGACTCAAATGCGGTATTAAAAAGTCGCTAAACAAATTTGATGTCTACATGGATATTCAAAAATACACACGAAAATTGAATATGAAGAAGTATTTCTTGAATATAAACCCAGGTAAAAATCGGGAGAATATTGTCCCATCGGCAACAACAAGTGTTAATAGTGGACTCAAAAACAATTCGCTTTTTAATCCTCCACAGACGTCCAACCACAACATCGAGGTTTTTAAACAATTAATAACGACAGACTTGGAGAAAATAAAACCAATAAGGAATGCCAATCCTAAATACATACAAGAGGGCATTGAGGCCCTAGAAAACAGAAAAGAGGTCGTGATCAGACCAGCAGATAAAGGAGGGGGAGTGGTTATTTTAAAAGAATTCTATCACGAGCAACTGATAGGCATGCTTAATGATGTCACCACGTACAGGATTTTACCTAAGGACCCCACATTGATGTATAGAAGGGATTTGTGCAATTTGGTTGAATTTGGTTTTAATGAACGCATTTTAACTATGAAGGAGAAAAAATATTTATTCCCTAGTTTTAATCGCGTACCTACCATATATACGCTCCCGAAGATCCACAAAAATCAGTCTTGCCCTCCAGCAAGACCGATAGTAAACAGTATCGGATCAGTGACCTCAAGAATTGGGGAATACTTGGATGTATTCCTTCAAAAAAGTGTGGTTGAATTAAAAGCGTATTTGAAAGATACGAAGGAATTTTTAACCTTGTTGGACAATCTAACTCTGCCTAATGCCCCTGAGATATATCTTGTAACAGCTGATGTAGCATCTCTCTACACGATTATCCAGCACGAGAATGCATTACTAGCCCTCAATTGGGCAATGAGTAAGAGAGAGGACATACCACATACCCAGAAAAAATTCTTGGGGATAGTTATGGACTTTTGCTTAACCCACAACTATTTCTGGTATGGGGGACAATTCTTCACGCAGCAGAAAGGTGTGGCGATGGGTGCAAAATATGCACCCAGCCTCGCCAACCTATTTATGGGCGAGTGGGAAGATAGGAGTATATATGCCCACAGAAAAGAGCAGCTGGTCTTCTACAAAAGATACATCGACGACCTATTTTTTATTTGGGCTGGTACAGAGACATCGCTAGCAGAGTTCACTGAGCATTTAAATATAAATAAACACAACATCAAATTAGAATGTACATGGGACAAAAAAGAAATTTACTATCTAGATGTATCTGTGCGGATCGAAAACAGACGGATCATCACTAAGGCGTATTTTAAGCCTACAGATAGAAACGGCTATCTTCCGGTATACAGTGGGCATCACCCGTGCTGGCTAAGGAACATCCCCAAGGGGCAATTACTGAGGATACGGAGGAATTGCACCTTGGAGGAGGATTTTTTGGAACAATCACGCGTGATAACAGACAAATTTACCGATAAGGGATACAGACCTTATCTGTAAATTGGAGGAGACAGTGAAAGAAGTACTGGCGGTTTCACATGAGTCCTGCCTGGCTCCAACTAATAAGATTCCAAATGAATCGCACCAATGGGGCTTCATAACAAATTATAATGTCCAGTTCAGGGAATTTGAATCTATCATGAAAAAGCACTGGGGAATATTGAAGCTTGATAAGGTTCTGGGCCCCGTGATTCCGGATAACCCAATATTTATATACAAAAAGGCTCCCACTATTGGAGACAGAGTGGTGAGGAAAGTTTTGGACCCTCCCAGACCACCAAAGATGTTCTGGGACTTGTCTGGATTTCACGCATGCAGAAGGTGTAAGGCTTGCAGACAAGTGAATACACACTTTCGGGGTCTAACGGAGTTCACTTCAGGAGCAAATGGGAAGACCTTTGAAATAAAGGAGTGTATCACGACCCACGTGGTATACGGAATGGAGTGCCCTTGCGGTATGTTGTATATAGGAAGAACAAAGAGAAAATTGGGCATCAGGATTTCTGAGCACATTTATAAAATAACAACAGGCTTCAAGGAACACAGTGTCCCACTACATTTCAGGGAAAAGCACGATAAAGACCCCTCAGCACTGAAATTTTGGGGTATAGAAAAGATGCCAAGCAACTGGAGAGGGTGCAATAGAGTAAGAGAACTGTCCAAAAAGGAAACTGAATGGATTTACAAGACAAACTCCTTGGCGCCCAACGGGTTAAATATAGAACTTGACCTGAACTGTTTTTTAAGCAACTATTAAGTATATTTTTTAGATAGGACGTTTTATGGATTCCATTTTATATATAGATTTTTATATACAAAATTTTATATATACTTTAATCCTTCTCCAATTTTCCTCGAATTTACGATTATGCCTCGACCATTGATTCCTTATGGCAACACACCTTTATTTATATATATTTTAACCTTTAGTACCATTGGTTATGGACTAAGATATTTTAGAGCGAATTTTATATATTATATTTGCGATTTGGCCTCTATGAACAACATTTTCTTGTAATCTCAACATATGAATTGTACCTATTATTTATGAAGTTAATGTATTTATTTATTATGTATCTACTATTTATGAAATGATTTATTTAAGATTTGACATTTACTGGGTTTAAAACATATCAGAAATTACATGACATGTGCTAATTATGTAATAAGTATGACATCTTGAGGACAGTGGTCATACATGATGGTTTCACCATTAGAATGCACTTTACATTTTACCTATGGCCACATCACCCTGAACATGCCCGATCTCATCTGATCTCAGAAGCTAAGCAGGGTCGGGCCTGGTTAGTACCTGTATGAGAGACCACCTGGGAATACCAGGTGCTGTAGGTTTATTTTTGTGTCAAATTTTGGTTATATCGATTTTAGCATAACCGTTTTAAATATTAGTAGTACTTAAGATGTATGCATCCGGATAGGGCAAGATGGCATGTAGAATTAGGGGTAGAAGGAACTCCATGACCAATTTTTACAAATCGATAGGTTTGGAAATTTTGAACATACATGCTCAGATCGGGCAAAGATGGCCAATCTGAAAAAAACTGGGGTTCTGTGTGATTCAAACCCGGGGAATACCCATTCAGATACTGGTTGCAGTAATAAGAGAGTTAATAGCGGTATTAAACTTTGTTTTGTATCGATTAATCTTGTTTTTCCGGTATTTAGAAAATGATTCTATGGTATGTCCATATTGAATTTCCTTCAGGCCAGGTAATGGCAATGAAGAGGTGTTTGAACCCATCAGTGGTGTAAACCAATCATGATGGGAGGGAGGTCCTCCGGCTGCATACATTAATCCTGATTGCAGCAGCGCACGTTAGTCCTCTGTTGAAGTCTACCAGACGAAACCGGTCAGGATGCACGTACGCTGCTGCTGAGGAGACGAAGGGAGGATACCGCTGTTGTTCTGGATCTCGCCTGTTAGCCGCAGGAGCGCTGTAATCCACAGCAGGGACTAGCTCGCGGTCGGCGAGCGGCGGTACCTTTCAAAGCCTCTGTGTTTATGATATGCGTGCAAAGGGTGATTGAAATGTAAGCATATACGCTGAAGGGGAGGGAAGTTTTATTTAATTAATAAAGTCGAAACAGTATTACACTACTCTCTTGCTTCATGTCGTTTGCTTACAAATTGCACTGAGGAGATATACAGCCTGATAGTGACCCCTGGTGGACGGATAGGATCTGGACGTGCCTAAGAGACGACAGACCGACTAGAAGCAAGGGCTCATGCAGCTTATGCATAAAGGCGATATTTCAAGGGCAATTTGGTGAGTGGCCACTTCATAGGGGTGCACAGTCGGTGTGGTGAAGGATTAGTGATACTGTGTGTACAATCACTGGTGCGGAACATCAGAGGAGAAATCTTTTTGCTGGCTGTGACTGCACATCCTGTGGAGTTGGGACTAGTTTGCAATTGCAGGCTCTGAAGCACTGCAGGAACTGACTAATATACTTGCACACATACATTGTGTGTGCTGAAGCGCCGCTGAATGTATGATATAACGAACTGAGACGCACAGATTGGGCTATTATTATACATTTGATTTTACTCAAGGTCTTTGCCAAGCTTATACAGCCTTATGCACACAACACTAATTTCCTAAGATACAGGACCTCTTTGTGCCAGTAACATACACCCACAGTGACTCACGCAACCCAGCTGCTGCTGCTCTGTGTCCCCCTTTCAGCCTGTGAGAGAGGCTAGTGTTTTGGAAACCGTTTTCATGCAGAATGTGCCCTTTTATGCATGTGCATGGTGGTATGTGGCGTCCACATGCACGCCAAATTGTGTTAGAACACGCCCACCACGCGGCGTACACCTGTACTTAAATGCAAAGATTCCTGCGTGCGCGCGAATAGGCGTACGCCATAGACATGCGATCAGCAGAGGCGAACATACAAACGCTTATGCGCCAGGGCTAACACAACAAACACATGGGGGAGAGAGCAGCTTAGGCTGAATCTTGTTTGTCACAGCTGATACTTTTCAGACAATCAGCTCAGGGTAAGAAAACAGTGTAAGGCCCCTTTAACACATACGGTCCGTTTGTCTGTTTTTCATCCATCCGTTGACATCAATGCATCTCTATGTAAAAACGGATGACAACGGATGACCATCCGTTAACATTAGTTTTCATCCGCTTCCGTCAATGTTCGTTTTTAGGAACGGATGAATGCCCTATTTTTCATCCATCAAAAAAACAAATGGTTCGTTTCTCATCCGTTTTTGCATTGGTAGTGGATGTAAAAAAAAATGGATGAAAAATGAATGAAAAACGGATGCAAAAAAAGGATGAAAAACTGATGAAAATAGACTAAAAACGGACGAAAAATGGATGAAAAACGGATAAAAAATGGATGAAAAAGGGATGGAAAACTGATACATTTTGACGTGACTTAACTGATGAACTGAACGGACCGTATGTGTGAAAGGGGTCTTACAATATGCTTTAAACATACTTTAAACATACTTTGCATAAACCTGCTACAATGTAAATACAAGCAGAAATACACTTGGCACAAGTCTCTGTAATCTTATTAAAGGGAACAGTGCATAAAATATTTGCAATTTTGCAATTTTTAACCTTTTAAGGTTTTTGTTTGCTGTGTAAATATTTAAAATGGACTCACCAGTCCTGCCGCAGGAAACTGCAATAAGCAAGAATCCAATCTTCACTCTTCACGGTGATCATGGTCTTAAATACCTTCAAGGACTGGGTCCCCTATATAAGAGGGGCCACGGCCTTGGACCTGTAGAGCACACTGCATGGAGTTTGGTATTCCAAGGGTCTGGATCCCAGGGTCCGGTGCCTAAAAAGGACAGCGTTACAGGCAAAACCTAGTATCTGCTTTCCGAGGCTCGGGTACCATCCTTTTAGTCTATTGACTGTTTTAGATGGATCCAATAGCTAACCCCTTAGATCCAGTGATCTTTGTTTGGGGTATGATAGCATAATCTTCCTTTTTCTTCTTTGAAACATAACAAATATGTGGAGCACCTCTCCACATTGACCTTCAGCTTTTAGACACTGGCGAAAAAACTGAGGTACTTCCTGTATGGGAGGGGTTATATAGGGGGTCATCAATTCTGATTGTTTGCCAGTGTCCTTCACCTATAGGTGGCTATATAACCCATATGTTATGATTTATGGCTCTGTGTCCCGTGATTTACGAAAATAAATACCGTATTTATCGGCGTATAACACGCACTTTTTCCTTCTAAAAATGGAGGAAAAAGTCCAGGAAGCAGCGCCGAGAGGTAGAAGGGGGCGGGCGGCGCCGAGGAGACGGAAGGACGAGCTGTCATCGGAAGTCCCGCCTCCTATGCCGACGTCTATCATAGGGGCCGGGACTTCTGATGACAGCGCGTCCTTCCTTCCCCTCGGCGCCGCCCGCCCCCTTCTACCTCTCGGCGCTGCTTCCTGGACTTTTTTAAAAGTGATTCGAGTGGCGCTGGCGAGGCTGCAATTATGGGTACTGCGCTGGCAAGGTTGCATGTATGGGCACTGCGCTGGCGAGGCTGCATGTATGGGCACTGCGCTGGCGAGGCTGCAATTATGGGCACTGCGCTGGCTAGACTGCATATATGGGCACTCCGCTGGCGAGGCTGCATGTATGAGCACTGCGCTGGCGAGGTTGCATTTAAGGACACTGCGCTGGCGAGGCTGCATTCGTGGGCACTGCGCTGATGAGGCTGCATTCGTGGGCACTGGTGAGACTGCATTTGATTAAAAAAAATGTTCTGAGTTCAAAGCTGTTTATTAAATTTCAGATTTTTTCCTGAAATTTCTCTCCTAAAATTTAGGTGCATGTTATATGCTGATAAATACGGTGTGTGTATATATATATATATATATATATATATATATATATATATATATATATATATATATATATATGTGTATAGAAAGAATAACCGCGCTAAGTAAATGGATTAAAGCAGCAGCTTAAAGTGTGACATACACCCAGAAAGAATTAAATAGATAAGCTGCGCTACTCAAATGAAAAGTGCTGTGACCACACAGTATCAAAATAAATGTGAAATTTCAGTAAAAAAAGTCCATAAAGTCTCTTGATCAAAATTCCAGAAAAAATTATATAACAAGTGTCCGTAGGGTTTACTAGGTGTAAACGAACATCCACTAGTGGTACAAACTGCTTACCAGAGTATATTAGATATTATGCCAAATTCAGGGGTTTGCACACCCAGAATCTCCAATGGGTATCCCACAGCCAGATCGAAAACTCCACTGTGTTTCCAAGTCTTGGACCATACAGTAGGCTCAGCAGGCATTAAACCACGTACATATAAAAGAAAATGGTATAGGATCCCATAGCGTAAAACTGATATATGATGTATAAAAAAACTACTAAGTGCACAAAATGTTGAGCGTAAATTATATCCCACTGAACTGTGAAGCTTCAATAAGTGACAGATAATCCAGAATATGCCAGCACCACCGAAAGTGTAGTGACCACCACCAGGTGTGCAAACTGCTTACCAGATGAGTACGGTATAAAAAATCGCCAATGATATTTGTGTTTCAAACACCCAACTTCATCCAAAGAATAGTGACCACCACCGATAGTGCAAACTGCTTACCAGAAGTAAACATATGATTTGCCAGTAAAAAGATATGTAGGACAATCCAGATGTACACCAGACTCCACATAGGAACAGTGACCGCCACCCCAATCCACAAACTGCTTACCAGATGTAGTTATAAGTACCGCCAAAGTAGATATCAGATCCACCAAAGGTCTCATGTACTCCAATATTCAGAATAAGGGAAGACTCAAATAACCTCCAAATGGTGTTGAGAATTCAAATCTCCCAGTATGGGCATCAGTCACAGGATCACATGAATAAAAATATAAAATACCCCATAGCGTAAAACTGTGTATTTTATATTAAAACAAAAAAGAAAGCAACTTACAAACATCAATAGGAGAGCGCTAAGAACAGATAATGACAAGCCGCCGGCCGTTCGGCTCTTCCGCCCGTCCTCCATCTCACTCTAATGACGTCAGCACGCCGCGGCCGACGTACGTTTCGTCAGATACAACGTTTTCAAGGAACTGGCGGCTTGCTGACAACACCGCTTATATACACACATAACAAGGATCCACCCAATGTGACTTCCGGGATCCACACCATCGGCCATATTTGAATGGGTACATTATGGGATTACGCCCATAGATCCTCCCACAACTCCTGCCGATGGCTAATCCCTATGTGGTAAATATTGCAAAAAGAACCAAGAAATTCAAACAAAAGAATATCAAAAAAGTTTATCAATTACCAATCAGTAATTAAATATACTCATAGCTCATAAGGTAACATACTGCAGACATGACTGCGCAAAAACACATACTATGTTGTGCAAAGCCAGATATTACCACATCAAGCAAAAGCCTAAATCCAAAAATATCAAACAAGGCGAGATCTTACAATGGCCAATCAGTATAATATGTTATATTAGCTCATAGGGTATCCCGCTGTAATCAATACGCAGGAACATATATCATGTTATGAAAAGCCAGATATTACCACATCAAGCTAAAGCATAATCTAAATTGGCTATTTTAACTCAAAAAATTTAATTGAATATCAATCAATAATTAAATGATCACAGGATATCCTCCTATGTATTAAAATCATAAATTGCAAAACAGATATAACCATGTAAAATTAAAAATTGCGAATCTGTGAATTAAACCAAATTGTTGTATATAGTTCCCACAAGTCACATTAGGTGTTTGACCAAAAAATTCATGAAGATCATGATACCGGAAGAATATCAAATATTTGAATATAAAATATTAAAAATAAGTATAAATGATAAATATTACTGTAAATATAATTACAATATGGGATGACGCCAATGTAATGAACAAACCAACAATAATCTATTATCTGATACCATAGGTAAAATGAACCTCCCACAGAATCTAATCCACTCTCTTAACCACTTAAGCCCCGGAAGATTTTACCCCCTTCCTGACCAGGGTTTTTTTTGCGATTTTTTTACTGCGTGACTTTAACGGACAATTGCGCGGTCGTGCGACGCTGTACCTAAACGAATTTCACGTCCTTTTTTTCCCACAAACAGAGCTTTCTTTTAGTGGTATTTGATCACCTGTGCGATTTTTTGATCATGCGCTATAAACAAAAAAAGAGCGTAAATTTTGCAAAAATAACAATATTTTTCACTTTTTTTTATATGAAATTCCCCCAAAAAAAAATGTAAAAATCAACATTTTTTAATATTTTCAGCCAAATTGTTTTATGCTACATATGTTTGGTAAAAAAAATCACAAAAAGCGTATTTTGATTGGTTTGCGCAAAAGTTATTGCGTTTACTAACTAAGGGAAAGATTTTTGTCATTTTTGATGTTTTTTTTTTAACGAGTAATGGCGGCGATCTGCGATTTTTTTGCGGTACTGCGACATTGCGGCGGACAGATCGGACCCCTGACTGACATTTTTGACACTTTTGGGGTTACCAGTGACATTACTGCAGTAATCAGTGCTATACATATGCACTGTTACTGTAAAAATGACACTGGCAGGGAAGGGGTTAACTGTATTGGACAGGGAGGGGTTAAGTGTGTCCTAGGGGCGTGTTTCTAACTGTGATGGGACATGGCTACTAGTGTAAAAACAGAGATCAACGGTTCTACATAGTAGAACCGTCTGATCTCCATTTTTACACAGGGGAGAATGACAGGCGGCTTGTTTACATAAGCCGCTCTGCCTTTCTCCCGCTCTACCGACGATCGTAGTGTGACCGGCGGACATCGGGTCCGCCGGTCACACGCCCGCACTCCTCCCTGAACGAGCCGAGGCGGGCGCGCGCCCGCTATTGGCTCAAATGCCAGTGACAGGCTAGTGACGTAGATCTACGTCATGCCCCGTACACACGTGCAGATTATCTGCAGACTTTTGTCTGCAGACTTACCTTTTCTATGTAGTGCAAGGGCCTGCCGGATTGCATACAAATTGAAAGTGTTTAGGTTTGACCTCATATTATATGGTTTTGGTAAGTCTACAGACAAAAGTGTGCAGATAATCTGCACGTGTGTATGGGGCATTACTCTGCCTGGCCGGGGCTGACTGCCGCAGTAAATATACTGTGCGCAGTCGGCAACCGGTTAATAATCACATGCATGGCTAGTGTTTCGAGCTCATCAGGGGACCTGCTACCCCCCATAATGTTCCTCAGAACCACCAAACCATACAGGCACATTGTATATAAACTTTAGCCGAAATACAGAAACAAAATCTATGGACGGAGACATCTACGCGTTATCAATAAACGCATTGACGTCGACGCCCACGTTAAGTCCAAAGGGTGTATAGCACTTAACCCTATATATCCAGGCCATCTCCATTTTAGATAAACCCCTCACCAAAGGTTCTCCCCGCCATTTGGGAGAGAACTTATCTATACCCATGAACATAATATTTTTAGGGTCCTTATTATGTGTATTCAAAAAGTGTTTAGAAACCGAATGGTTTCTAAAACCCTTAGGCTGCATTCACATGTCAGCGTATAATCGCGGGCAGAACCGCCGCGGTTCCGCCCGCGATTCGGAGATTTATTGCAAATCGCGGGACGCCTAGCGTTGCCCGTTGATTTGCAATAGCCCCCCAAACGCCGAGCGATGTTGCCGCGATTTACGCCCGCCGAATCGCGGCAACATCGCGCAAACAAAATCGCGGGACGCAATACGCTCCAAAGAAGCTCTTGTACTTTTTTGGAGAGTATTGCGTCCCGCGATTTTGTTTGCGCGATGTTGCCGCGATTCGGCGGGCGTAAATCGCGGCAACATCGCTCGGCGTTTGGGGGGCTATTGCAAATCAACGGGCAACGCTAGGCGTCCCGCGATTTGCAATAAATCTCCGAATCGCGGGCGGAACCGCGGCGGTTCTGCCCGCGATTATACGCTGACATGTGAATGCAGCCTTACGGATGTTCGCAATATGTTCATTGAGACGTACTGTACATATAAAGGGCGTTTTGTTCTCCCAATATATTGGAACCCGCACCAGCACTGGAGGAGGTACACTACTCCAGTGCTGGTGCAGCAAATAAAGGGGTTGATCCTGTGTATTTTCCCGGTGCTAGTTGACACAAAACTTTTAGTATTTTTCTGTTTTATGTGGTTCAAGCTACAAACTTGGCATCTGTTACATTTGTAGAAACCATTCAACTGTTGTAGAAAGGTAGGTTTACTTTGATGAGTTTCTATCACATTAGGCGCCACCACATCACGCAAATTAGGGGTACCCTTAAAAATAACCCGTGGTTTATCTGGTAAAACCCTTTTTAGGATCCGTTCATTATTTAAAATGTGCCAATGACGCATTTATAATTTCTTGATCCCCATAAACTGGTTTGAGAATGTAGTAATAAAGGAGAGACTAGATATACAGTCCCCACGCACATCCTGAGGACGTGTTTGCAGCAGTTGAGATCTATCAATCTGACTCACTTGTTCCAGGGACCCACGGAGAAAGTCCCGATCATATCCCTTATCGATGAATCTCTCCGTGAGAACCTCAAAAATTCTGTTTGGTCAGAACAATTGTGCCAAATACGCATATATTGACCTTTAGGCAATCCTGATGGTGAAACTCAGCCAAACATGTTGACCACCAGACCTTGCAGTGTTGATTCTTGAAGCCTACAGGTCTCCGAGTATGTGAGGTGCTCCTCATTTTCTGCTGTCTTCTGCTGCTAATCCTCACTTTTCCTATCTCCATCTGGTTCTGTGTCAAGATTGTACGGGAGTATGAACGAGCTATTATATTTCGACTAGGTCGGTTGTTATCAAGGCGAGCTAGAGGACCAGGGCTGTTTTTTTACCTCCGCTGTTTGGACAAGTGTCACAAAGTGGACTTCCGCATTAAAACCTTTGAGGTTCCTTTTCACCAGATTGTGACCAAGGATCTGATTACTTTAGAGGTTGATGCAGTTTGTTACTACCACTCTCTCTTTGTGACCACTGTAAGCAATATCTCCAGTGCACTGCGATTGCTGATCCAGAGCACGACAAAGCGTATCCTAGCACACAAATCGTTCCCTGATATCTTGCTGGAGAGAAAATCCATTGGAGAGGAAATTAAGGTGGCTCTGGATGCTAGAAGGATACAGATCCATTTCTATTTGTCTATGCCTTTGTCTTTCAGGTTTTTTTTTTATTTATATTTTTTTTTTTCTGAGGTTTACAACCTCTTTTAGAAAAAAATACACTTTAAGGAATTAAAAAAAAAGAAAATACTAAACAGTAAAGTTAGCCCAATTTTCTTGTATAATGTGAAAGATGATACGCCAAGAATCATGATCTTTATTCTAGGCAAAAAAAAAATTATTATTCTCATTTTATCCAGAGTCATGTAACTCTACTCCCGAGTGCTGCCTGCCCTGACCTTTTGCCTGGATACAGATTACTTTAGTTAGTGCAGCTGTAACGTGAGAATTACCTACCCCGTGAGAAAAACCTACCCTCGTCACTTCCGGCCAGGAACAGCTAAGCAGCGCAGCAGTGCGCATGCTCAGAGCGCCGGCAACCTAATGTAAAAGCTGAGGAGCTGAGTAGTGCGCATGCGCACTAGTAGGATATTATGACTGATCCGTGGAAAAAAACTACCCACGCCGCGCTTACATTAAAACATGTCGGCTGCAATATAAGTCATCTCCGCTCCTTTCCCTGTGACTTCCCTCATCTCGGCTAGTAAATATAAAAGCGGCTGGCGGCTCCGTGATTTATGTTCTCATACACCCGCCGCCGCTTTTATATTTACTAGCCGAGATGAGGGAAGTGACAGGGACAGGAGTGGAGATGACTGTTATTGCAGCACAGCTGTTTTAATGTACACGGCGCGTTACAAACAGTGCCGTGCAACCGGAAGTGACGAGGGGTAGGTTTTTCTCACGGGTAGGTAATTCTCACGGAACACCGCCTGTCCTGACTTCCTGCTAGGATACAGATTACTCTACTGAGTGCCACCTGCGCTGACCTCCTGCCTGGATACAGATTACTCTACTGAGGGTCGCCTACCCTGACCTCTTGCCTGGATACAGAATATTCTACTACGTGCTGCCTTCCCTGGCTTCTTGCCTGGATACAATTTACTGTCCTAAGTGCTGTCTGCTCTGACCTCTTAATTGGATTCAGATTACTTTACTAAATGCTACCTGCCCTGCTCCTTGCTCGGATAACCCATATGCTACTGATTGTCACTTGCTTTAAGCCTTGCTTAGATATTGGACTCTCTGCTTGCCAGCCCTGATGACTGCAGGCTAGGTGTCTAGCTAGTGACTAGTACTGGTTCCTCCTGCATATATGGTCACTGCCTTGAACTTACTCCTAATGAAGCCATTTGACATGCTGCATGAATGCTCTCTGGAGAGTGCCAGTCCTGCCAGTATAGCACTTTGCCTTAAACCCTGGGAGCATCAATGTACCAGTAGGCTCTTTAGCCTTATAGAAAAGGAAGCTGCTATAGGTGAAGCTGCACATATGTCTCACTGATCCTTTCTCTTTATTTTGCTCACCTCCTTCTTAGCATTGCAATGCCCGTGTTTCTATGCTGGAAAAAACAGCTAAATAGACAGCCAGCTACACCATCAGAGAGTAAAGTGATTGTGTGTGTGCCTGTAAATACAGTATGTATGTGTAAGTAACTGAATGGGGGGTACTGCTGTGCGACGCATAAGGAGATAGTGGGGAAATAGATCATAGGGGGTGATGGGGTGTTTCTGCTTCTGACCCCTGCACTGTGTTGGCTACATACACCCTGACCCTCACACTAAATGCACATATAATCTTATTAAAAGATTTTTGTAGAAACATTTTTTGTAAGTAGTTCAAATTTAAATACAAAGGAGAAGATCTGTACTTGTGAGTGGAGATCTGTATTGAGGGAGCTTTACTGGCAAGGGGAAAGCTGTACTGTAGGGGAGATCTGTACAGAGGGAGAGATCTATACTTGGGGGAGATTTGTACTGAGAGGATATCTCTACTGGGGTTTGCATCTGTACTGGGAGGGGGGAGCTATTGTATACTGGGGGGGAGATTTGTACTGGGGAAACATCTATATTGTGGGGGGGGGGGGAATCTTCCTGGAGGGGGGGAAATGTATAATCTGCACAGGGATTGAAAAAAGTAATCTATCTTCCTGCTGTCTAGCCTACTGCCCCATCAGCCGATAAAAAGTGTTTTAAGTCCCCCCGGAAAAAAGAACTATCAAAATTTGCACCCAATACTATGTATTCACCAGCCTTGTATTAACAGCTTTATAAAGTGCTGCAAAAACTGTCGACGAATCCCAATGGAACAAATTTGATTTTTGCTTTGACTTTTTAAACAGATCCTCAGGCTCAATGTAGCTATTAAATAGTAAGAGCATCATCTGCTGGAAGAAAGGCTCTTTAGTGAAATTAGATCAGATTTAAAGGCTGTGGGTGTCTAGTGTCTACAGTGAGAATAGACCGTGGACTTGGGTTATTGTTATTATAATACAAGATCTATATAGGAAATTCCCAACGGATTCATGACGAATCTTCTAAGGCAAACTCTTTTCAAGCAAACTAATTGGTAATGTAAAGAACCTTCACCACAAAAACACGCCCTAGTAAAAAGATGCACCTTATCAGAACGTTTCACCACCTTTAACGGATGGCCAAACAAGCTTTATTTATACTCCATGTGGCAAGGGAATCATCAGAGAACAGCTCTCCTTGTAGTCACTCAAAAGAAATCCATCCAGGTCAAGAAAAATATAAAAGGACTTTGATGGTGTAGTATTTCGTAAAACAAATTTAATATAAAACGTTAACTACTTACAAGGCCAAAATAGTAAACAAGCGGTGTGGTATTTATCAATACACAAGAGCCCAGATTCTTTCCTCGTGTTCCACTTCCACTTCTGGGACCTGGCTGGTGTGATCACGTCCTCTTTGTTGGCCCAAACTGATCCGTTTTGTCACCACTGACGTCATCAGGGGGAGTGGCCATACTTATGTGCCACTTTGTGTTGGTCTATCACGTGAAATCCCAGTAAAATCCCTTTACGTTTTTGATTGTAACATGACAAAATGTGGATAAAGGGGTATGAATACCCTTTCAAAGCACTGTATATATACTTATATATTTTTTTCACATTATTTTCTTTCACGTTGATTTTCACATCTGTGGAGGTTTAACTCCTCTCTGGATGGACATACTCTTTTTACTTTTTATTCTCATGAATTTATTTGATTTTGTTTACATAATTTGTTCTGTGAGCGCTGCGCTTTTTTATGAATGTTTGCTTTATGATTTTGTATCGAGATCTATAAGTGCTGTCAGCTATCTCTTTTACTACATTCACTTCTGAGTTTCTCTTTTCGCCTGGGTTCACACATATGCAATGCGGGAACCAGCGCGATTCTAGTGCGGGTTCCTGCATCGCATCTCCCCCGCAGGCCGCTTACACTGCTCTCTGTGAACCGCTGCAGGGGTCTTTACAAAGTTAATGATACCCCCGGATTGGTTCGCAGATCGCCATGCGAACTGTGAATTCGGACAGGAATGGGATCCCAGGGCCTATGTGGACAGCTTTACCCTGGATGCCCGCATACTTAGATGTGCCTCTTTTAATAATCAACCATGTGAGTTTCTAAATGTTGAACCTTCATTAAATGTAACCATATTGCTACATAGTGAGGAGCCGAACACCCCCCTGTTGGGTTCACACAGAACATCTCGAACAGGGGAAATGTTCTTGCGAACATGCGAACTCCATTAAAGTCTATGGGACATGAACATGAAAAATCAAAAGTCCTAATTTTAAAGGCTTAAATGCAAGTTATTGGCCCAAAAAAAGTGTATGGGGACTTGGGTACTGCCCTGGGGGACATGAATCAATGTTTTTCTAAAACAAACGTTTTTACAGGAGCAGTGATTTTAATAATGCTTAAAGTGAAACAATAAAAATGAAAAATTCCTTTAAATATCGTGCCTGGGAGGCCCCCTTAATGTGCCTGTAAAGTGGCGCATTTGTGCGATGTTTGTAGCCTGCTGCAGCAATACTGACACAAAATGTCATTTAAACTTGTTTGCGGCTGTAATGTATTGTCGGCTCCTGGCAATACAGATAAAAAATTAAAAAACGGCGTGGGGTTCCCCCTAGGATCCATACGAGACCCCTATCTGAGCACACAGCCTGGCTGGCCCGAATGGGGGTGGGGGCGAGTGAGCACCCCCTCCTGAACCATACCAGGCGACATGCCCTCAACATGGGGAGGGGTGGCTGCTTTGGGACAGGGGGGGCTCTGCCCCTCCACCCCAAAGCTCCTTGCCCCCATGTTAATGGGGACAGGGGCCTCTTCCCAACAACCCTGGGCTGTGGTTGTGGGGGTCTGCGGGGGGGAGGGTTACCGGAATCTGGAAACCGCCTTTAACAAGGTGACCCCCAGATCCCAGCCCCCCCATGTGAATGGATATCAGGTACATCGTACCCCTACCCATTTACCAAAAAAGTGTAAAAAAAACAATGACAAAAGCCTGCTTCAACGGACGCTTCCCGCAGAATGAGCTTTTTTGATTTTGACAGCTCTTTTATAG
Source organism: Pelophylax lessonae (assembly GCF_965119305.1). Classification (NCBI taxonomy): domain Eukaryota; kingdom Metazoa; phylum Chordata; class Amphibia; order Anura; family Ranidae; genus Pelophylax; species Pelophylax lessonae. Next base: position 841,788,657 of record NC_138768.1, on the reverse strand, counting down.
TGACCTGACGTCACAAGCCGCCCCAGAATGCACTGCTCAGGTGAAGTGAATAGATTACTGATGCCCCAAAGCACCCCCCCTGTTGAGGGCATGCAGCCTGGTTCAGGGGGGGGGGGGTTGCTCGCTCGACCTCACCCCCATCCTGGCCAGCCTGGCTGTGTTCTCGGATAAGGGTCTGGTGGAACGCATTGCGTTCCAGGATGCCATTATTCCGCTTGTATTTACTATTACTGTGTGAGTACCCATTTATTGTATTACTTTGCTTGAATAAAAGTTTAAACAATATCACACTATCGAGTTTTCTTTGTCCTATATGACCCTCCTGCCCCTATACACCATCGAGTGGCCGGAGTCCACCTATGGACCACTGGATATACCACTGCCTTGATAGGAGAGGACCATAAGATCCTGCTTTTCTTCTGGGACACCTCGGACCCCCAGGGACGCCCCAAACAAACCCCCCCCCACTACAGAAGGGAGTCCAGAGCCAACGGAAGGAGCGTCATTTGCACCTTAATACCTGCTCTATACCCCTGTGTGGGGTGGGTATATCTGGTTAGTAGGTCATTTTACTTTAGTGGTCACCCTGCACCTCGCCAGTTAACCACCACGTGGTCATTATAAGATTGATTCACAGTCCACCTGTGCATTTATCAAGTTATGGACTAATCTCTTTTTTTTCCATATAGCACCATTCCATCACTGGCTATTAGGACTTTATCCCAGCCAGACACTATATCATATCCATTAGTTACTTTCTGTGCACCTTATCGCACCATTTGTTGCCACATTTATCTATATTGACTGTTCCAACCACTTTTTGTATTTTATAGTGCAATTTCCCAGCACTCCCTGCCACTGTCACTTTACCTCGTTATTATCATCACTGTACTTATCTATTCATTTATTATATCTATTCACCGCTAGAATATTTTTATTTATTTATAATTACTTTGTCACTTATATTGCACCTTATCACGGGGTTATTTATTAATAATTGCATTTTCATACGTTGATTTTATATTCTTATTGTGTATATTTACTTGTTGCACTGCTAATTTATTGTACACTACATTTTATATACACACCACAGTGTACTTATTTATTTATCCATATACTGCAACCCTCAATACAGGCAGCGCCAATTACCCAATATTTTCTCCTCTATATACTGCAATATCTGATCTCAACAAACTGTAAAAAGCAAAACTCTCTCTCCCTGCTAGCAATGTATTAGTTATAAAGTTCCACTTATAAATCAGCTGCTGGCTAAAGAGGGATTCAAACCCACAACCATCACAATTGCACGCCTGGTATTTTACCAGCTACGCCACCATCAAGTACGCTTAGGTTGCATACACTTTCCCTGCCTAACTAACTAACTAACTAACTAACTAACTAACTAATGGGATAGATGTTAGGGAGAGTGTGTCCAGCTTAAGCAGGCTTAACGGTGGCATAGGTGGTAGAATACCAAGTTTGCAATGAGAGAGCTGTGAGTTCAATTCCCCCAGCCAGGCAGTGATTTATTTATTGGAATTCAGAGGTCAGAGCCTATGATAATGCTGGAACTTGAAGTTCCCGCAAAGAAGCCCATTTGTTCGTCATTCGACAAACGAGCAAACAGCCAATGTTTGATTCGAACTTATATTCGACTCGAAGCTCATTCCTATTGCTACACTTAGAGGTGCCTCTCTTCTCTTTTATACTCTGTGGCTCGTGTTGGATTTTGCTTCTAATCCCCTTGAGGAGGCGCCATTTGTGAATGGACAATTTATGGTTACGCAACCTATCACATTGCTATAATCTTTTTATATGGACTATAAACTGAAGAACTTCTGAATAAATGGATGTGGAATGAATCATCGGAGTTTCTATTATTTCTTATGGGGAAATTCGCTTTGATAAACAAATGCTTTGGATTACAAGTATGTTTCCAGAACAAACGATGCTCACAATCCAAGATTTTACGGTGTGTGCATATTTTCACAGGAACAAAAATTTACATTTTCTGGGGGGTGGGGGGGTGTAAAGCACCGCTACGTTTTACATTATTAGCAATCAAATACACACACTCCAGTTAAAAAAAAAAAAAAAATGCAAAGAACACTTTAGGGGCCTGTGTATATAACAAAATTGCCATTTTTATGTCTTCAGCATCTTCAATATGCTTAGTGTGTTTTTTGTATTATGATTATCTCCTGTCTGTCAGTGCCATCTAGTGGGCATAATGTGATTTGTTTTTTTTTTTAAATTAAAGTATTTCGGAAAGATATCTCATTATGGTCACTAGATGGAGCTGACCATTATAGTAGATAATCATACAAACAATGCAGTGATCATTTGTTCTGCAAATGCAGAAGACACCCACTTGGTGACTTTATATTATACATAGACCCTGGACTTTTTTAGCGGGAGCAAGGGGGAACGCAGTTCCAGCACCTCCAGCACTGAATGTATGTAATGGCCAAGGGTACTGGCATTAACTGTAGCGTCTATTGATGCTGGCTATTGACCACATGTCGCTAGGGGGACCTATTGTTGCTTGGGGGGAGGTATAGTTGCTTTGGAGACCTATTGTTGATGGTGGGGGATCTGTTGTTTGGGGGGGGGGGGTCAATTGTTGCTAGGAGGGACTTACTGTTTAAGGATGGTTCTAATGTTGCTGGCTACTGGGTCTGTTTTTGCTGGTGGGGTCTATTTTTGCAGGGGTGGATATATTGAGGGGGGGGGGCTATTTTTGTTGGGCAGTTCATTGTTTCTGAAGGAATCAATTGTTGCTGGCTGCAGGATGGATTTTACTGTTTTTCTTGTGATTAGCAAATTCCCTACAAATTGCTTAGCGCCACAAAATGACGCTGGCTGACAATTCGGCTTTGGACTTGGCCCGGCTTGTTCCTGCTCTCATTTCTTCACTGATGCTGTGTGATTAATATTATTGTTGTTTGCTCCAATAAACTTCTTCATGTTACCTGCAGTCCCGTGTGGTCTAGTTTCCTGGCACCCTGACAACTCCTTGGGGCTACAGTAGTTCTGGGGAGGAGTGCTGTAGAAATAAATGTTGTAACTTTAGGCCTGCTTCTTGGAGAGGCCTGTTTGTGCACTTGAGAACTAGGCCTAGGATTTAGGCCTGCAGCTGGCAATGCCTGTATGGAGGGAAGCTGGTCTCAGGAAGGTCCCAGGGATGAATCCTGCTGTATGTGTAATGTGTTGGTGAAGCTGGAACTTCGGGGGATGAAGCTGGTGGACTCATCTTGGAGAAAAGATCATAGCTGTAGTGCCAGTACCAGCCTAAAGGCTCTCTATCCTGTCTAAAAGAGTGTAGCAGTCTGCATGAGGTGAGGCCTGAAACACTTTCTCATGTGATGAGAATAAATTCCATCTTTATTCATCAAAGTGATTGCTGCCCAATGTTAGTAAGACCCCCCCCCCCCCCCCATCACATGTCAAGGACTCAGCTCTGGGGGGAAATGTTAGCATAGTCTGCCACTGGGGGTCCTTCACATGCCTCTTCGGGTTGGGGCACCCAACATGGGGCCTGCTGAAATTATGCTGCAGCTGCCCCTAGCAACCAACTACTTTTGAAGGAGATTTTGTCTTGGCTACCATGGGGGAAAGTGGACTAACATTTGAAGCCTTAGAGAGTATTCCATAGTTGTTATGTCATCCAGTAAGGAAGGACCCTGCGTTTAATCGTAAAGAGTGTCCCCGAGTTTGTCACTTTACCAGGGAGTCTAAAGGGTAAAGAAGCAGACTCCAGGGACTTGTGCACACCAAGGCAGGAAAAGCCCAGTGGCTGAAAATCTGTTCTATGTGATCAGCAGAAGGAATGGGAACAGCCATCGGCTGCTGCATGAAGTCGCCAGAGTGTGAACCCATACAACTGCCACATGGAGTCGCACATATATGTGACTGTTGCATCAGGAAACCACGCATGATAGTGTTGCACTACAAGAGGAAGAATCGTGGGATCAGCCCTAACCTTCCCTTTTGCATCAATTAAGTGAAAGGTCTCTGATGCCGGGATCACTTCCCGCATGGCCAACTGGAGCACTTATCGACACAGGAATCTGAATGATGCCCCATGAGAAACTGGCACTATACAGCTTGGGAGGGGATGAGACTGTGGGACTGATCTGTGGCCACTGCTCGGGAGCTGGTGCCACCTCCTAATGACAGTGACCCCTTTTTCTCTGCTGCCTTAATAAATGCATTTGGACTTGGCCCATCAGTTTGCTATCACCGATGTTGTGTCCACAGCCATAGCTAAGGAAACAGATGCTATTGCCAACAAGTATGTCCGGCCAGTAGGGTGAGGTATCTACAACCATCCTGCAGCCAAAGGATAAGAAGACTACATGACCCACCGATGCCAGAGGCTGGTACGCCAGCCAGGGTAGTGGGAGTAAACAAGCGAATTAAAGAAAATGCTAGGTAGAATGCTACCTTTATGCTTAAATATTGTCTACTGAGTCTGACTCTGATTTACTTGCAGACCAGTTTTTATTTTTTAATCACCTCAGCGGGATCATTGTCACCAGGGAATTGGTGGTCAGATGTGAAGGAAGAGGGTTGGGAAGGTAAAGAAGGCCCTCCTGCTGCTGTACCTGATCGGGAACAGCCATGTGCATCAGTTTTGTCCATCCACAATCCCCAGTGACACTTTTTAGGACTTCTATTATTAGGCTGGAACTTCAGAGGGAGGAAGAAAGTACTCTGTGTCAGGGTGCCAGGAAACAACACCACACGAAGATGCAAGTAAAATAAAGCAGTTTATTAGGGCAACAACAATAAATGCACAGCAAGAGTGAGGTGCGAAATCAGTAACAGCTGGGGTCAAGTCCAGGAGCGGATAGTCATCCAAGTAAGGATCAAGTCTAGAAGCAGGTAGATATCCAAGCCAGGGTAGAGTCCAGTAGTGGGTAGTCTGCCGATGCCAGATCGTCTGCCGATGCCAGATCATCTGCCGATGCAGGGTCGTCTGCCGATGCTGGAATTGAGAGCCAGGAAAGTTGTCAGCCAAACCAGGTCATACATAGAGGAACACAGAGAACAGAAGACTGCTAGCAGTGATGCACCTTGGAGCACAAACACAAAGGCAAGGACTGCAAGCCCTCAGGTGATATATTAAGTCAGGTGTGCAACATCATCACTGAGCGACGCCCAGGCAGCAGGCAAGTGATGATGCAAACAGAGTTTAGAAAAGACAGCAGTCTAAAAATGTCCAAGATGGCTGCCAACAGGAATGCAAAGTAAGACCTTGACACTCTGCAACTGGAAAAAAAAACATAAAACTGTATTTTTTAGCAGACTTTAGATGGAAAAATGCTACAGCACAGATATTGGGCCTGCATGGACAGGCTGCAAATTCTGAGCAAATAAGTGGGCGTATTGCATTTGAGAATATAAAAAAAAAGTGTGCCTTGATTTAGGGACTGAAGAGGAAAACATTTTTACTGTTTTGCACCATAGCTATTAAGCCTTTTTGGGCAGTTCCCAATTTCTTATGGATTGGGCTAGCATATTGCAGCCAGAAATATGAATAACAAATGCATTTTACAGATACTGTTTGAAAATTGTATGATTTAGTTCATAAAGAATGCCATCCATTTTAATTGAACCTAATCTTGGAGATAGGGAACGCCAGCTCCCCCCAGCCTTTCCTTGTGCCATATTCACACAGGTGCTCGCTTATAGCCGGCTTATGCATTTGCAGCTGCTACAGTTTCACCAGGTAGGCATGTGACGTATCAGGCAGTGTGTGGGCAGACAGAGTGGGGTTAACCACATCTGAGCGAGTCCCTGCAGAGCTGACAAAATCTCTGCCATAGTGTGACTCCCGATCCCTTGACAACTGCAACACTCCATGGCATCGTTATGCCTGAACCATTGCTTAAATGCTTTCAGGAGGCTGGTGCTTTAGAGGATTACCCACCCAAAGAGGGCATTGAGGAGGAGATAGAGGCACAGCTGGTGTGCCCCATTCTGAATCCTTCCCAGGCGACAGCAGCTACCCAGTAGGCCTGAATGACATATAGCGTCCGTGCTCATATTTGCTAGACTACACGTCTGTGGTCAGCAACATGGAAACATTTAAATTTCAATATCACATATAAATAATAAGAAGTGATGCATCAGAATTCATAACAAATTCATAAAAAATTCATAAAAATCAATACATAAAAATAAAGTCCATATTCAAGTCCATGAAAAAAATGCAGATCTAGTGCTTCTGTGCTTAATCCGTGCTTAAATGGGGATATTCCCCTTGTAGTTTTCTACTTACCACAATGCGCTTGGTAAAAGGCATGTAATGGTGATCACACTCTTTGCATTGGGATCCATAATGCCGATAGTAAGATCCTTGATGGTGCTTGTTAATCCAGAGTTTCTGGGAGGCAGGAGAGACAAGGGAGGGACTGTATAAATGGATCGATAGATGGATGGATCAGGCTCAATCTTTCCTCTTCTGGCTGCTGGGCTTCAAACTTCCTACTCAAGCATCCCCTTACATAGCAGGTGGAAGACTCTGCTCGGACATGCTGCATCCTCTGTCTTCCACCTGCTATATAAGGGGATGCTTGAGTAGGAAGTTTGAAGCCCAGCAGCCAGAAGAGGAAAGATTGAGCCTGATCCATCCATCTATCGATCCATTTATACAGTCCCTCCCTTGTCTCTCCTGCCTCCCAGAAACTCTGGATTAACAAGCACCATCAAGGATCTTACTATCGGCATTATGGATCCCTATGCAAAGAGTGTGACCACCATTACATGCCTTTTACCAAGCGCATTGTGGTGTGAAGAAAACCACAAGGGGGATATCCCCAGTTAAGCACGGATTAAGCACAGAAGCACTAGATCTGCATTTTTTTCATGGACTTGAATATGGACTTTATTTTTATGTATTGATTTTTATGAATTTGTTATGAATTCTGATGCATCACTTCTTATTATTTATATGTGATATTGAAATTTACACATTATATGTAGTTATATTCACTTACACGGATGGTTGAAGCAGCGCTGCAACACTGAGTTTACATGATTTAAAGAGCACTAGCACTTTATTTGCAGCAAGCAGCTTACGATTGCACAGGCACTTTTGATATATTTTTAAACCATATTTATGGTTTTAGCACATATTTTTAGCACATATTTCTAGCACTTATTATGTAATTTATTCACCATAAGCGCTAGGTTTTTATTGTTAAACATGGAAACGTTACTTTCCACATGATGGTTGAGGGCAGGAATAGCGTTATGGGTGAAGAAATAGTGGCAGGAACCTGCCACTGGGGTGCAGCACAGGCTGCAAAATCTTAAAACGGTTCACCTGCTGGAAAGGCAGGAGCTGTAAATCCAAGATGGCATTGACTTGCTGGACATGGGGCTGGCTGGGGGTGTACTTCCTTCTTCTGCTTCAGTGGCTGGGGCAGAAAAAGTTGTTGCTGAATTTGGTGGGCCAATGGAATAAGTAGACAGAACAGGGCACTTTAGCAGCTGCTGATGACTTCAAGCTCACGCTTGGGAAACAGGAGGAGAATGATGACGAATGCTTGGTTAGGCACTCCACTTCCTCCCCTGCGTGCCCTGGGTGTAAAACACTGCCACTGCCAGAATAGAAAGGCACATGGGATCTGCCTCTAGATGCTGCACCCCAAGCAGTGTCTTGGCCTGTGAATCTGGATGATGCTTGCACCCTAATAACTGCAGGGGAACCACCTTTGCCTCTCTTTTTGGCCTCCCAGACATGATGTTAACATGGGGCTTATTCTCTACATATATGTATTAGCAGCTATGGCAAGAGCTGTGTGTGGAGGATGTGGTACTTGGGTGCTCTTGAAACTATGGTACTTTTGTAGACTGAGCGTCTCCACAGAAACTGCTGACCCCTCAATTCCCTTCCATCCAACCATTTTCAGGATGGCTGGATGCTCCAAGTGAGCAGCCTCCTAGCAGCCGCTCGGACAGGTTCAAGCTGTGCACATGCACAGTACGCACTCTCCTTCTGTAGTTGGAGTGGCTAAGTTTCGTATTATCTAATGCTCTGTAAACACTCCTCATGCAAATGTTTGCACGAAAATCTAACAGGTCCAAGGTTTTACAGAAGGGAAGAGGACAAAGACCCCCTGCAATGTCTTTCATGCCAGCAGTAATATTAAATGTACAGGTTTTTTTATCATGGCACAATCTCCATCCTCACCAAATTAAGCTTTCTTCCTGACTTTCAAGACGTTTTCTAGTTTTTTCGTACTACATATTTTAACTAATAAAAAACACAAAATTTAACGAATAACAATTTTTAACCAGGGGATTAGACTTTTGTAGGACTGCTCGTGGCAGTTTGTCATTTTTTTCTTCTTGCATTTCCTTTTTGCATTTCATATGCAACGATATTATTTTTTGTTTCTTTACTCATTGTTTTTAGTTTCTATTTACATTCTGCACTATTCCATGCATACTTCTAAATTGTCTATTAGCTTTCATTATTGCTATACCACACTTGACATTCCTATGATTGCTTTTCAGGGGCTTGGACTTATGCAAAATGGGGCATTTTTTAATTTATTTGTCTCTTTACATTTTTTGAGTGGTTTACCTACATCAGGGGTGGGGAACCTTTTTTTTGCCAAGGGCCATTTGGGTATTATAAAACCATTCGGGGGCCGTACAAAATTATCACCTTAAAAATTAGCCTGTTATATTTGGTCAAACATTTAATTATCTTACCCCTAATGTGATGACTGCAACTACTTCTCTTTGGTGAAGTGTGTGATGTTAGCTGGTATTGATGATGTTGCTACTCGCAACAGGTTTTCCAGGTTTGCATCGGTCAGACTGGAGCGCGGACGACTTTTTTGTGGTGGTAAGTTTTGAAAAGAACTGCTGGCAGGTACTGCTGGTGGGTATAGCTGACTGGTACTGCTAGCTCAGGCTGGTAGTGCTGGCTTGTACTATGAGTACTGCTGGATTGTACTGCTGGCTCAGGCTGATACTGCTGTGGATACTGCTGACTCGGGCTGGTACTGTGCTGTGGGTACTGCTGGCTCAGGCTGGTACTGCTGGCTGGTACTGTGCTGTGGGTACTGCTGGCTGGTACTGCTGGCTCAGGCGGGTACTGCTGTGAGTACTGCTGGCTCAGGCTGGTACTGCTGGCATGTACTGCTGGCCGGTATTGCTGTGGGTACTGCTGGCTGATACAGTGCTGTAGGTACTGCTGGCTGGTACTGTGCTGTAGGTACTGCTGGCTGGTACTGTTGTATGTACTGCTGACTCTGGCTGGTACTGCTGGCTCTGGCTGGTACTGCTGGCTCTGGCTAGTACTGCTGGTTCTGCTGTGGGTACTGCTGGTTCTGGCTGGTACTGCTGTGTGTACTGCTGGTACTGCTGTGAGTACTGCTGGCTCTGGCTGGTACTGCTGGCTCTGGCTGGTACTGCTGGTTCTGTCTGGTACTGCTGGCTCTGGCTGGTACTGCTGTGTGTGCTGCTGGCGGGAAATGCTGACTAGGAGAAGTGTAGCAGAGCCATGCTGGAGGAAGAGGTGATGTTTTCTGCATTGGTCACAGGCGGAGTGCATTTGATATCACTCCACCTGTGACTCACTCAGACTGTCATAACGGAGCAGGAACTATACAGAAAGCATCGGCTCCATTCTGACAGATCAGCTGAGAGACACAGACTCAGCTGCATGGGGGGCCGGACCAGATGACTTTGGGGGCCGCATACGGCCCCCGAACCATAGGTTCCCCACCCCTGACCTACATCAATATTCAGGCGGCTAATGATGTTATTTATTACCCTGCCACCAGCAGACCCTCATCTTAATGATTAACCCCTGGGGAGGGGGCGAAACATGTTGGAGCTGTGGTATGGATGAATCAAGGTGAGGCTGTTTTTACTTACTTGCACATAGTTACATAGTTACATAGTAGGTGAGGTTGAATAAAGACCATAGTCCATCCAGTTCAACCTGTGTAGGTGTGTGTGGCTGTAATCATCTAACATAGCCCTTAATGTCCTGATCCTTGAGATGTAAATCTAAGAGTCTTTTGAAAGCCACCATACTACCCGCAGAAACCACCTCTTGTGGTAGAGAATTCCACAATCTTGTAGCCCTAAAAGTAAAGAATCCTCCTCGTTGCCTGAGGTTAAAACGCTTGTCCTCTAATCGCATTGTATGTCCTCGAGTCCTCATGCAATTCCTTCGAATGAACAGCTTTTTTTCTAAGCTGAGATCCCCATTAAGATATTTAAAAATTGCTATCATGTCCCCCCTCAGACGTCTCTTCTCTAGGGAGAATAAATCGAGCGATTGCAGCCGCTCTTCATAGTTAAGGTCCTCCAACCCCCTAATCAGTTTAGTTGCTCTTCTCTGGACTCTCTCCAGCTCCAACACATCCCTCCTGAGGACTGGCGACCAGAACTGGACAGAATACTCCAGATGCGGTCGGACCAGAGTTTTATAAAGTGGAAGGATTATAGTCTTATCTCTGGAATACATCCCTTTCTTTATGCATGCTAATATTCTGTTGGCTTTGGCAGCTGCCGCTTGACATTGCATGCTGTTGCCTAATCTATCATCAACCAAGACTCCCAGATCCTTCTCCATTTTTGATTCCCCCAAGGGTTCCCCCCTAAAGTGTATTGTGCTTTTATGTTTTTAGTCCCCAAGTGCAAAACCTTACACTTCTCCACGTTAAACTTCATTTGCCATGTCGTTGCCCACTCCGTAATTTTGTCCAGGTCATTCTGTAGGATATCTGCTTCATGCTGTGCAGTTATTGCCCTGGCCAATTTTGTGTCATCTGCAAAAACTGATAACAAACTACTGATCCCGTCCTCAATGCTGTTTATGAATAAATTGAACAAGGTTGGTCCCAGGACTGAGCCCTGGGGCACCCTGCTTACTACCTCAGACCAGTCTGAGTATGCGCTGTTTATTACCACCCTTTGGACCCAGCCTTTTAGCCAGTTCCGTATCCAAGAGCAAACCCTGCTGTCGATACCTGCAGACCTTATTTTATAAATTAAGCGCTTGTGGGGAACTGTATCAAATGCCTTAGCGAAATCCAAGTACACCACATCCACTGGTCTCCCCCCTATCTAGCTCACAGCTCACCTCCTCGTAGAATGCTAAGAGATTGGTTTGACAAGAATGCCCATTTGTAAACCCGTGCTGATTACTGCTGATGATGTTGTTCTCTTTAGCAAACTCTACGATATAGTCCCTTATCATCCCCTCCAAAAGTTTACATATTATTGATGTCAACTGACAGGCCTATAATTTCCCGGGATATGCCTCTGGCCCTTTTTGAATATCGGAATCACGTTGCCCTTCCTCCAATCCCCTGGTACATCTCCTGTCCTAATACTGTCAGCAAAGATCAGGAACAGTGGTCTAGATATAACCTTACTGAGTTCCTTGAGTACTCTCGGATGTACGCCATCCGGACCTGGTGATTTGTTTGTGTTCAGTTTATCCAGCCTTTCCCTGATTTCACCCTCTGTTAGCCATAGTGGCAAGTCCTGTGTATTACTACTAACCATACAGTCATGGTCAGTGTACCCCTCCGTTTCCTGTGTAAAGACCGACGAGAAAAAAGCATTCAGCACGGTTGCTTTTTCAGTGTCCTCTGTAACCATCCTCCCATCATCGTTAATTATGTGTGCAATATGCTCTGCCCTAGTTTTTTTGCTGTTGATATATTTAAAGAATTTCTTTGGGTTTTTTTTTTACTATCCTCCGCTATTTGTCTCTCAAAGTTGATTTTAGCCATCTTGATTTCTTAGGGTTCTTATGTTCCCCTCTTGCCTTGTTATATTGTTATTTACTCTAAATGTGATTATCCTGTGATCGCTAGAGCCCAGGTTGTCCTGGACTCCTACCTCCGAGATTATGTCTGGGTCATTAGTGATCAATAGATCCAGGACTGTGTTTTCTCTGGTAGGGGAATTCACCAACTGTGACATGTAGTTGTCCTGTAAGGTTTCCGTGAATAGACGGGCCTTCTGTGAGTGTTTAGTCCCCTCTTCCCAGTCAATGTCGGGATAATTGAAGTCCCCCAATATGATGACTGATCCCAGTTTTGCCACTTTACCCATTAGTGCTAAAAATTCCAGCTCTACCTCCTCCCCTTGGTTAGGTGGCCTATAGCAAACCCCCACAACTACTTTTCCCTTTTCTCCTTCCCTATGGAGTTCAACCCACACAGATTCTAAATCCATGCTCATCCCTTCCGTAATGTCACATCACTCAGCCCAAGTGAGGTGTGCGGCGATTTGGCTATATTTTTCTGTTTTGCAGTACACTAGAATTACTGTGCATGATCTGATGTTGGCGGTGATACCTCACATGTGTGGGACGGTTGCTGTGTGCGTGCGTTCCTCTTTGCGCGCAAGCACGGGTGGTGGGGCATCTTTGTGACAGCAATAAGCATGTGGCAAATACTATTTATGGAGGAATCTGGGGTCAGTAAGACCCCAAATCCCTCATTTGCACCTAAAAGCATTCAAAACACCAAGTGTCAGTGTTTTTGAATGCTTTTGATTCTTTGAAAATGGCACAGATGACATCTGGGTAAACCAGAAGTGATGTCCCATCATCACTTCTGGGTTACTGTAGTGGAGACCCAATCAAAGCCGATCCTAGCAATGTTTGGGTGTCTTGACTAGTTTGCAGACGCGCCAGCTGGTAGCTCGAGTCTCCTAGTAGAACGGGAGAGCCCAAGCAAGCCGCAGAAGGCAGTGGGAGGGGGAGGGCGTCACCTACCCCTGCTTTTAATAGCAATTGGACTACTAGTTAGCCATTCCGATTGCTATTACAAGTGAGCTGACCACTGCAGGCATCATCACGGTAAAACCCCTTGAAGACCGATGACGAATCAGATATATGACTGGCCGGCAAGTGCTCCGGTAAGTGGATAACATCCTGTGCTAACTGGAACCAGTTACATCATTCACAGTTTTCTCCATAAACAACAGAACACCCACCCAATGGTATGGAGAAGGGGAGAGAGGGAGGTGTTTTCCAATGCTAACACACTACCTGTGTTGCATACATGTATGCGGAGCCTGAGATGATGAGACGAACCTCGTGTGCAGCACCCATGGAAGTTGAGACAGGGACTGCAAAGGCAACATAAAGGCACAAGTGCAAGGGTGCCAAAACTTTGGACTATAACTTGAGAGTGCTGGTACCCTGGGAGCAGGAATACAGCTGGTAATACACTGAAAACCTGTGCTAGGGTGGCAACGCTGCTTCTCTATACCAGGGTTTCTCAACCAGTGTGCCGCGGCACACTGGTGTGTCGTACAGGGTCACCAGGTGTGCCGTGACAAAATGACCCCAACATGACCCCAACTTAGGCAGCTATCTGCTCATTAATCACTGCTGGCCAGTTGGTTGTTACAGAGGTGTCGGTACGGTGCCAGTCCGCTGTCTAAAACTCACTTCCCGCTGTCACAGGCACTCGGCAAGCTGTGTGGGCCTTCCGAACGTGTCTTACCAACCGATTACCTCATCGGTTGCTATAAGCAGTTGGGCCTACAAGCAAGGACTTCCTAGGATGTGCAAGCTGGGAGACGCTGGCTGGCGTGCTTTTCCCCAGGGGAGTCAAAGCTGAGCGTGAAGAGGGGAGAAAAAACAGGGTAAAGGCTCTTCAGTGGCTGCATTTGAGCTCCTCTGAGCTTCATGAGGTACGGGATTTTTAACCTTTGAGTGGTGATTGCTTTGCTTGTAATATAAATATATGTGGGTATATATACTGTATCTCACAAAAGTGAGTACACCCCTCACATGTTTGTAAATATTTTATTATACCTTTTCATGTGACAACACTGAAGAAATGATACTTTGCTAATTGGGCCCAATTTGGATATTTTCACCTAGGGGTGTACTCACTTTTGTTGCCAGCGGTTTAGACATTAATGGCTGTGTGTTGAGTTATATACTAGCTGTACACTCACTACTTTATTTACATTGTAGTAAAGTGTAATTTCTTTAGTGTTGTCACATGTAAAGATATAATAAAATATTTACAAAAAAGTGAGGGTTGTACTCACTTTTGTGAGGTACTGTACATATTTATATATATATATATATATATATATATATATATATATATATATATATATATATATATAAAGATAAAGTTAAAAAAAGATATGTTTTAATTACTGTATTATATTACTGACAATGGTAACTGTACAGTACTTCTTTTTTTTATATTGCTTTCCGCTTGCACATTTTTTTCTATTTATTGTTTTCCACTTGCACATCTGTTGCAGTTTGGCCGCAGCGCAGGTGTAGTGCAGGATACCTGTGGTTTTCATATGCGTTACCTGCAGTTTCCCATAGACGTCTATTATGTCCCTCATTTTTGGTGTGCTTTCAAAAAATGCACCAAAAATGTAGGACATAATAGAAGTTTATGGGAAACCACAGGTAACACACAAGAAAACCTGCACTACACCTACGCTGCGGCCAAACTTCAGTGAGTCAATGTGAAAGTGCCCAATTTGTAACAAGTGTTATGTAGGGGTTTTTTTTCCACTTCAAGACCGCAATACGTATATATATGTTGCGGCATTGAAATGGTTTACCAGCTCACCTGCTCTCCCGATAAAACAATCCAATGGTGCGGTAAGCTAGTCCTAGAGGCGATGAAAGAGTAGTTTCTCGTTGATCGCCTCTATGGCCTTGCCGGAGCAACATCATGACATCACTTCCAGTCCAGGCTGGAAAGAGTAAACAATTTATTTTTTTTTTGGTTTTTAAGCAAATTTTAAAAAAATTATTTTTTGATCTTTTGCTTTTTAAAGGTAAAGGAGAGATTTGGAATCTTTTTGACCCCGCCATAAAGAGGACCTGTCAACCTTATTTCTATTACAAGGGATTTTTACATTTATTGCAATAGGAATAAAAGTGCTAAAAAAATAAATAAAATTAAAGGCACAGTGAGAAAAAAAATAGTAAAACAAATAAGACAAAAAAAAATTGAATGCGCCTTGGTTGAAAAAAGTTTGAAAAACAATGCTCTATACTGTAGAAACAGAGATACAAAAAATACTGTGAGTGAATGTTGTCACTTTAGCTAAGTTCAGCCATAAACGGTTCGAATTTCAAGTGGTTCGTACCATTAAAGGGCAGGCTAGAATGGTCAGGCAGTTGATCGATCAATTTGGGTACAACAAGCCTGCCAGATTCTGTCCAGATTGTGGTTATCGCCAGTGGCTGCTATAGCCGTTAGTGATAATCACTGTATTCTCTCATAGGGAGCAGACAATTGCTCAGCAGGAGGGATTCCCCTGTCAGCACTGTCTGTGTTCTCAGGGGAATCTCAGTTGCAGGTAAGACATTTGCACCGTGTATGGTGAGGTGGCAAGATGGCTGCTTAGAACAAAATGGCTTTCTTAAATGAGAAAAATTAATCTCTTGTCTCTATCTATTCATATATGCAAACTTGCCAGAAATAAATATATAAACCTGATGACTGCTCAAATATTTGGACCTGGAAATGGGGAACTCATCTAGATGTTGATAGATGGCTGGTCTGAAATCATGACCACAAGACATTTATATCTTTGATGGAAGATCCCCTCCAAAAAATTGCAAACACAGGATTATTAACTTTGAAATCTGAGCTTGCTGAAGTTTCTACTAACCTTTGATTGGTCAAACGATATTTTTGATACAACCTATTTTATATACGTCATATTGTATATTTAATCTCAAACGCAGAAAAATAAAATTCAGATTACTCTGATTCAAACTTACTGATTCTTGTTGATCTCTATGTAGCTACATTTCTGATTTGGTATCACTGACTAATAGATGTCAGGTATCTGTACCTGAGAGTAAAAGATTCCATGACAATGGCCTGCCTAAGAAACAAATGCAACACAGATACAGGAAATTTCATATATGCTTCATCACGTTGTGGTATGCTATGCCTGTTAAAATATATCCCTGGTATCCAAATAACTCACAAAGATACTGGAGATGCCACCAGGCCCGAGGAACACTGCTCCATGCGTAGGGGGACTGACAACTTCTTTCCCCATACTGGAGCAAAATCAAAGAATCACAGGGACACACCTAGAACTTTCACCGGCAACCTTCCTAAAAGGGAGTGGTTTCAAGCGATTGATTACATTCCACTTTTGGAAGAAGCCAGGTCTATTACTTTGGACACCATTGTTGGTTTCTGGCAGACTTGGACCAATTGGAGTTTTTCCAAGCCAAGAAATATCTACAAGTCACTATTTTCAGCATGATCACCCCTTTTCCTTGCGTGATATATGATGGTTTTAGAATCCTACATTATGGTTTGACAATATTTAAAGACAGTCTACTACTGTCTGGGTTCCTAAATTGGGCATCCCACTGTCCCTTCCTATCCTACCCCCTCTCTCTGTACCCTTCCATTTCCTATCCATTAGGCGGTCCTGGACTGCATTTTGTTCTTTTATATTTTCCTAAAAAGGTGCATATTCCCTTTCTCCATTTTTTTTTTCTTTCAAAGTACCCCCTCTCTTCCCTATCTATAATATTTTCTATTAGTTCAATGCTACAATTTTTTTACATTTTTAACTAGCATATATGGTACAATGATTTACGATGATCTATTATAGGCTTTTATTGTTGGAATTCACGCCCTAACCTCAACCCATCTACTAAGAAATGATTAAGCCAAATAGGTGCATTCCGAGTTGACTTGAACATAAAGAAAACTCTGAGTCAGAACTTTGGCTTACGTACATTTATGTACATTAGAGTACTGAACATGCCATTTGACTATCATTAATCTTCAGTTGTACTTACATTTAAGGAGTAATTTAAAGATGGAGATGACTTGTACCATGAATACCATGTCATGAAGATATCTGATAACATGTTCTTTTAGTGGCCTCTTCCACCAGATGAATGGAATCAATAAATGGATAAAGGAAGACTGTAAAAAAAGAACAGTTCTAGCCGCTACATCTACAGACTGGTAAGGTAAAACATATTACATTTTTGTTTTTGGTTTTGGATACTCTTTATTAAAGGCTAGCTGGTGTTAAGCAAGGGTTAATAAAGGGGTAACATGAACTTTCACTAAGAAATAAATAGGCTTTCACCTTAAAAGGAACCATGGATGTTGCTAGCTCTGGGGACACTGGGTTGGATTGGCCTGAGGTGCGTGTGCCCTCTGCCACTGCTGGACTAAAAGGCAACTATGCAGCTGCTGACTTCTGTCAAATACTGTGTATTTTACAAATTGGTAATAATGTACCCCTTGCTATAAAACACAAGAATGTTAGAGGTTGCCCACAATTCATTATAAAACACAAGGCTGGGTGTACGTTCCTGAACTCTTTGAATATTTTCCTATCAGAGTTAACTGATCCATTATTTCTAATAATACACAAGATTCTGGTTGTTATACATTGTCATTGCTTCACTGCAAAATCTGGTCCCAGCATTGAAGATTTCCTCTCTCCCAAATCTCTATAAAAACTCTGGGCTCCAGGTCCCAAACTGGGTTTTACCATCCACTGAGGTAACTGAAAAACAAGTTAACTCCAAAAAAAAAAGCACTCTGGAGTCCCTCAACCTACCTAGTTGAGAATCCTGGGTGCCATAAAAACCTTTTAATACCATGATACAGAACTGCACTGTCACACACTATGTAGCTGTAGTAGACACTACACTGATATCTCCCCGCAATACTGTCAGCTATTCCTCACACTAAACTGCGACACATTGACTAAGAGCTGCTGGGACAGCAGCCTTGTAAGTGTGTGGGGTGTATGGGTTCCTTGAGAAATAAGAGATTTCTGCTTCTCAGATGGATAACCAATAACACTAATGATCTTTCCAGTTATTTGTAAGGGGGGGGGGCAATCTTTCCAATGATCACAAATGTAAGAAGCATTCTTTCAGCTGACCATCAAAATAATTGTAGCCAGGAGCGGACTACCATTATCTGATAATGCAGACTTACTTTCTGCCCCTTTAGACTGTCTCTGTATCCCTCTAGTTTTGGTCCAAGGGTTCATACATCATACTGCTGAGACTGGGAGAAAGGCATTGTGGGAATTGTAGTCCTTTGTAAGGCTATGACTATTGCTGGATTGTTTAAGAACTGTATTTCCCAGCAAGCTTTGGATTACAGGAGAGCATCCTGGGAGAGACTATAAAGGGATCTGCTGAACAGGCCCGTTCTCTCTTGCTTCCCAGGATCCATCATGTACACATTAGTCTGCTGTGCAGAGAGAGAGAGAGAGATAGTGGACTGTGGCTTACCGCACACCACCCACCTGCCTGCAGACTCAGCCCAGGCAGGACGGATGTTCATCGCTGAATTGCAGACATCCCTTCAGCATCGCTGATCGTGTGCATTCAGCGGGACTCACTGAGATAGTAGAGAGCAGCCATCTCAGGGCTTCATAGCGTGGAGTATTGCCGCCGCCTGTTCTTCCAGGACTCTTATTGATGGACATCAGGATTTGGTGAGGGGGAACCTGCTCAGAGTTCAGACAACAGTCACTACAGTTCTTTGATAGATTGAACACAGACACTTTACAGTTGGATCAGTTACAGGATCTTTTAAAATCAGAACCAGCTATTCTGCCTTGCTTGTTACACATTCTGCCACATTAGGAATCATTTGTTTCATGAGCTCCAACTGCCGGTGAAGATCTTAGCAAGGCCTTGCAAGTAGAACATCATTATATTATTGCTCTTAAAGGGGACACATTACTGGTATCTAGATGACCTCATCTCTCATTAGGATACAGGTATTATAGCCTGGCCAGGGGTTTTCCTTTAGCCAGAGTGCTTTTCTGTAATAATATATAGTTTTCTGAGAGATCCATTTAAATATTTCAAGAGACTGTGTTTATTAATGTAATTCTTTGTTATTAAAACCTGTTTCTCACTGTTTTTTTGTTGGTGTTGGTTCAACTGAGCTTTGGCTATTTATCCAGGGTCTAGTTGACTAATACGCTTCACAAGTTCTTCTTTTGAGTAAAATAAAAAAGTATTCATATTGTGTCAGTGTGTTACCTAAAGGTATACACAATATGTCTGAACCTAGAATGTCAGAAGGGCTGGACAGTTCACAGGTTCAAAGCAGCACAGAAGAACATACACTTATGAGCAAGGTTATTTCAAGGGTTCCTCTATGTTTAAAACAATAAGGAAGGCTGATATAGAAGGTGGAACTCCACATGATAGGAAGGACATAGATCAACTTGTGGGAGGGTAAGCCATGCTGCCTAAGCAATGAAGCAAGAGGATGTTTTGCATGGATGTAGGATCTGAAAAAGTGTGAACTGAGTCTTCTGGCCATGCTTAGGAATTCCTGTAGGCCTGGATACCTTCCGAGGCATATTTACATGTTATATTTAGAACATCAGCAGTTTTTAAGAAAAACCTTCTGTGTGCAGCAGCCCCCCTAATGCTTACCTGAGCCCCATCTCGATCCAGCGATGTTGCTAGAGAGACTCGGCTATCCGTGATTGTCTCTCCTGATCGGCTGCTGTCAATCAAAGTCAGTGAGCCATTAAGGGGAGAGAGAGGGTGGGCCGAGCTGTGGCTCTGTGTTTGAATATACACACAGAGCAACGGCTTGGCTCAGGTGCCCCCACAGCAAGCTGCTTGCTGTGGGGGCACTCAGCAGGAGGGAGGGCCAGGAGCGCCTGCGAGGGAGAAGAGGAGGATCTGGGCTGCTCTGTGCAAAACCAACTGCACAGAGCAAGTAAGTATAACATATTTGGTATTTTTAAACCAAAAATAAAACAAGACTTTAATATTACTTAAACTGAACTATGCATTGTGTTAGCTCAAATGCACTAATGCAGCAGGTTTCTGTGTGTTAAGGCCTGCACCTTTTTTGTTTTCAAGGTACCTCACCAAAACACATAGATGTTTCACACCTGTGCATTGTGGTGTGCTGTAATTCATCAGTGTTGAGATGAACTTGCAAAGTGCATTGGGGAGCCTTTCACAATCATGTGTAATATATTGTGTGTTGCAGTAAAACACGATGTTCTGCATGTTACTGGAATGCATTGATCAGAATGGGTCTAAAAGTTTTTTTTTAAAGTTGCCCAAAGCTTTTTTTTTCACTAAAATATATGTACCGTATTTGCCGGCGTACAAGACGACTTTTTACCCCAGGAAAATCTTCTCAAAAGTCGGGGGTTGTCTTATACGCCGAGTATATCATTTTCAAGGTACCTTCAAGAGAGGAGATTGGAGCAATGCAGGGACTTTTTCTTCTATTTCGGGCGCATGTAGATTATCGGCGCCGCGTCGCATGTTCAGGAAGTTCTGTCTGGCGGCGGAGTGATCTGACTGTCATGCACTTGGTATACTTGGACTACGGTATGTGAGGTGACTCGCAGGGAGCGGGAGATTTAAAACTAATCCCGATGGCGGCGGGTAGCATGGCACTGGCAGCACACAGTGAGTAGGGACTAAATGGATATTGTAATGTCTAATGTCTTAAGTACCGCACTGTAGAATCCTCAAAGTGCCTTACGATGATTAGCATTAGGACACAGAGCACTAGCTGTTGCATTACTCTGTCACAGTGTGCTACATGGCTTTTGGGTGCTAACTTTGTTAATTTATAGCTGTACTGAATGATAGACTATAACACAGTTTAGCGATAACAAAATCGGTACCCAAAAGCTATGTGGCACACTGTGACAGAGCCATGCAGCACCTAGTGTGCTGTTTGAATGGTTATCTCCCTTTCTTACAGTACCTTGGAGACAAGGAGATCTGAGAAAATATTTTTCAATGGTGTTGCCTTGCTTCGGAAGGGGGGTAGTCTTATATGGCGAGTATATCCCAAAAGCAATATTTTAACTTGGAATGTTGGGGGTCGTCTTATACGCCCAGTCGTCTTATACGCCGGCAAATACGGTAATCTTTCACTTTGTAAAACAGTCCATTCAATTTAAAATAGAAATGAAAGGCAAAATAGATGTAAAATAAAATACATACAGTATCTCACAAAAGTGAGTACACCCCTCACATTTTTGTAAATATTTTATTATATCTTTTCATGTGACAACACTGAAGAAATTACGCTTTGCTACAATGTAAAGAAGGGAGTGTACAGCTTGTATAACAGTGTAAATTTGCTGTCCCCTCAAAATAACTCAACACAGCCAATAATGTCTAAACCACTGGCAACAAATGTGAGTACACCTCTAAGTGACAATGTCCAAACTGGGCCCAAAGTGTTAATATTTTGTGTGGCCACCATTATTTTCCAGCACTGGCTTAACCCTCTTGGGTATGGAGTTCCCCAGAGCTTCACAGGTTGCCACTGGAGTCCTCTTGCACTCCTCCATGATGACATCACGGAGCTGGTGGATGTTAGAGACCTTGCGCTCCTCCACCTTCAGTTTGAAGATGCCCCACAGATGCTCAATAGGGTTTAGGTCTGGAGACATGCTTGGCTACTCCATCACCTTTACCCTCAGCTTCTTTAGCTAGGCAGTGGTCATCTTGGAGGTGTGTTTGGGGTCGTTATGTTGGAATGCTGCCCTATGGCCCAGTCTCCAAAGGGAGGGGATCATGCTCTGCTTCAGTATGTCAAAGTACATGTTGGCAAATATGGTTCCCTCAATGAACTGTAGCTCCCCAGTGCCAGCAGCACTCATGCAGCCCCAGACCATGACACTCCCACCACCATGCTTGACTTTAGGCAAGACACACTTGTCTTTGTACTCCTCACCTGGTTGCCGCCACACACGCTTGACACCATCTGAACCAAATACGTTTATCTTGGTCTCATCAGACTACAGGACATGGTTCCAGTAATCAATGTCCTTAGTCTCTTTTTTTCAGATCCTGAGAAAGTTCTTTGCCATGAGGTGCCTTGTTGAACTTCCTGTGACCATTATGAGAGAGTGAGAGCGATAACACCAAATTTAACACACCTGCTCCCCATTCACACCTGAGACCTTGTAACACTAACGAGTCACATTAATCCGGGGAGGGAAAATGGCTAATTGGGCCAAATTTAGACATTTTCATATAGGGGTGTACTCACTTTTGCTGCCAGCGATTTAGAAATGAATGGCATTGTGTTGAGTTATTTTGAGGGGACAGCAAATTTACACTGTTATTCAAGCTGTACACTGTGAATAAAATATTTACAAAAATGTGAGGAGTGTACTCACTTTTGTGAGATACTGTATATACATACATATACAGGATATATATATATATATATATATATATATATATATATATATATATATATATACACACACACACACTTTTTTTCCCTTTAACATCTGTTCTCAGCTGCATAAGAGCTGTGGGAGGAGGAACAGCCCACAAATCCCAATGGCTGTGCAGGGGGGTTAGGGAGATGTCAGGATAAGTCTGATCATTGGAAGAGAGCATAGCTAGAGAACTGCTGATCACGGTGTGCTTTCATGCTTAGTGTGGTCAGTTTCTATTAGGAAAGCAGAGGGACTGGCAGGAAGACCAGGGATTTCACTAAAAGGAAGCAATATAAAGAGAACAGGATTCTTTTTTTAATACAAATGCATGGTACAGTAGGTACATAGCAGGGATATACAATGTTGGGTTTATTTGCTCTATTTTTCTTTGTCAGAAAAACTTTATTAGGTTTGTACAAACATACAGGTTCCAGAACCAAACAGATATCCAAGTACCTCCTTTGCATATGATTACAACATTATAAACTCTCTACTGATTTTATATTTCAGTCCAAAACGAATAAAGTTGATACCCGCCATTCCAAGTCCCACTTGTCCCCCAAACTATTAATCAACCAACTGCAAAAATTAGAATACAAAATTCCTTTGACTTGGATTACACAAGCAACACATTACCCCAGAAATCTATCCATGACCAGTTCCACGAGGGCTGTCCAGGAATTTATTAAAATCCACCCCATACTTTTTCAAACGTGAACGGGCTTCCTCTATGTTGGTAGATAGCCCGTTCATAACTGAGAGTGGAGCCTATACGACCCATTCTCTATGGGTGGGAAGGGAAGCACCTCTCCAATGAAGAAAAATGACTGTGGCCCTAAACAGAGCCCTGGAAACTGCTTCCTTCATTCTCCATCCGAGATTACATTATCTAGCATACTTAATAAACAGCATTTATGGCCCAAGGGTATATAACACTGAAATGCTTGATTAATGGTAGAAAGTATAGATTTCTTGCTCTTTTAATTAGTAAAAATAAAAAAACAGCATTGACTGCAGTACTTACCTCCTTTCCTTTTGTGTCTTTCACAGATCCAGTGCTCTGAAATCCATTTCAGGTCCCTTTCTGGTTTCAGAACTTCATTTAACCTACTTGTAACAGATCCCCAATACTTGGATCAAGTATTTCTGTCTTAGGTCTCCAGAATCTCACGTGATGCAGTGACCTGGGCCCTCAATTCCCCCCAAACATCAGCCTAAACTTGATGAAGGGTAAAACAAAAGACACTTTATTCAACAACTCACTTCCAATATATACAGTCTCATGTGTTTGATTTCATTATCATATGCAAATGCAATTGCATACAGAACATAGTCATCATACCTTGGTCATCTGGAAAGAGACAATAGGTGAATGAGACTGCAACATTATCATAATTAAGGCCCCTTTCACACATGCTGTCCGTTTGTCCGTTTTTCATCCATCCGTTGACGGATGAAAAACGGACATCAATGTATCTCTAAGTAAAAACGGATGACAACGGATGAACATCAGTTAACATCAGTTTTCATCCGCTTCCGTCAATGTCCGTTTTTTTGAACGGATGAATGCCCTATTTTTCATCCTTCAAAAAAATGGATCGGACGAAAAACGGATGACAATGGATGAAAAACGGATGACAACGGATGAAAACGGATGACAACGGATGAAAAACGGATGACAACGGATGACAACGGATGAAAAACGGATGACAACGGATGAAAAACGGATGACAACAGATGAAAAACAGATAACAACTGAGGAAAAACGGATGAAAAACGGATAACAACTGACGAAAAACGGATGACAAATGACGAAAAACGGATGAAAACGGATGGAAAACTGATACATTTTGACGTGACTGAACTGAAGAACTGAACAGACCGTATGTGTGAAAGGGGCCTTTCTCAACAAACAACAAGCCCCCAAAACAAAGCCGAATACGTATTCCTAGAGGTGTAAAGAAGTAAAACACCTCTAAACGGATGACAGCAGAAGACGTAGGCTTGCAGACTGCCCGTCTTCGTTTTCAAAACACCTTACTATAAGTCCCCGTTCACACTGGGGCGACCTGTGAGGCGACCTGGTCGCCTCACAGGTCGCCGTAGGTCGCCTTCCATAGCGAAGCTGCGGACCCGTTCTAATAGGAGCGACACAAGTCGCTCCGACTTAGAAAAAGGGTCCGGAGCTTCTTTGGGGCGACCCGGACTGACCGTCATACACTTCAATGTTATGAAGTCCGTGCCGGCCGCTCCGAGGTCGCGGCGCGCTGCTCGCACCGCACCCTCGGAGGTCGCCCCTGGAAGTCGGATCGCCCCAGTGTGAACGGGGCCTAAATGTCAATACACATCCCCACAGTAGACAATAGCTGAGTTTTGAGCATCTCTTTAGTCTCTCATTGTGGGGAGAAGTCCTCTGCTGCAACAGGCAGCTTTAGGCCTGTAACATTGATCCCAGTCTCAGAGTCTGTATCTTGGGGTGACATGGACCAGAGTCCAAAGCAACACCACTCCCATGGTCCTCCAGCATATACCCCCACACAGGTTATATGTCTGAATAGCTGGTTTAGTTACACTACTCAACAAAGCTCAACTTCATTTGACCCACTTCGTCTGAGACTGAAGCATCCAACACCTGCTCCTTGAGGGTGCTTTATCAGACTGCCCTGCAAAATTACGCTTAGAAAGATGCCATATAATGGCTCTCTACAGCATTCAGGACATGCCCACAGTTGGAGGATGAAGATGAGGAAGAGCACCTGTAATGTCTGGACACCTGGAAAAAAAGGGGATTTATAAAAATTTAACAACACAAAAGGGGTTATGGTCCAATGGAGGGGAGTCGCCTAGTCTGGACTTGAGCTTTCAATTCAGAGAGAAGCTGGGAGAAAGAAATTATCATAAAAAGGTCTTGGCTTTTAGAAAGAAACAAGCTAACAAAAAAAGTAGAGAGGTATGCAAGAAAGTTTTTTTATGGAGAGACGTAGCAGGATAATATGTGTTTCAGTCTTTGGACTGTAACTGTCCCTGGAATGAAAAGACTCCATGTTACTCATATCTGAATATTTATGGTGTGGAGAGACACCATTATTCCCAGCTGTATAATGTACCAGGTGAGACATTAGCATCTGCTGTGCCTCCCAATGCTCCAATGCTTTTATGAGTAAATCTTTTGTGGTGGTCACAAGTCACATTATAATGGTGTTTAGAGGTGACGTTTCTTCAGTTCTTTAACCTTGTGGTAAACTTTTCCTTCTCCAATCTTCCAGCATCTTTTATGCACAATATAACCCATGGAATACCTGAATACAATGTAAAATCTTCACTAATTACATTCGCAGTTCTGGCTCTACATCCAGGAAAAAATAGAAACACAGTTAGCATATCTTCCTCCTGAGAATTAGGCATTAACGTTCTTAACATTTTAACTAATTAATTTTCATTTATAAATTTAGTACACTTAGTTCACTCATAAATATATATTTTTATCCTTGAACCTCTGGCAGATACACAGATATATAGCTTGTTACTCTATTCAGTTTTAAATTGTCATCAGTTTGAATAAAGGTTTGTTAGATAGGTATTCTTGTCAAATGCAGCCATTTCTAATCGCATGCAGTACTGATCAAATGTATGTGTTCAAATGCAAATGTAACCTTGGCAGGTGTGACAGACCCAACCAGGACAAGGGCTTTTGGAGACTAGGGGCAAACCTCCTACCCACTGGTTATGGCCCATGGAGAGGGCAGATCATTCTATAATGATGGTCAACCACTTAATGTGTAGCACCCTTGTTATAAGCAGGGTTGCTGGTAAATTTAGTTTGCTTGGTGGTAACTAGCCTGGTTGATTATAGTATTGTGGTAATTTGGATTTCCTCCTAATCTGGGTTTGGCTGTAGTTCTCCCTTCTGTCAGTAGGTGGCACTGTTGCCTTTGACAATAGAGTGATCAATACAGTCAAATAGGTCATGGATTTGTATGTGTCTCCTAGCCAATTACATTGCAGCTGGAGCATGCTGGGAGAGACTATTTATCTGGGGGAAGTCCAATGATCACTCTCTTGCCACCCAGACCCCCGTCTGGGGTGAGTGTGTGCCACTGTGTCTGCTGCTGGGTAGGCCTGAAGCCTGGGGCCTAGCCACATGCCTGAGACTCTGCTGAGTCCTGTTCACTAAGGGGGACTGGCGCCCATCGTTTTTACTTGTTTCATCACCCACCATGCCTAGCAATCTACACCCTGAGGAGGAATGTCGGCCCTCTCTGTCTCTGGGGGTCACCATCAGGCCCTAGGAGGTTGGGGGTTGCGCTACAAATGGATGCTGAGAGCGTGGTTTGGATAACGTCTCTGAATGAGGACAATAAATCTTCCCTTCTGGACTGGATGGAAAGGTGTAATTGGTATCCCTCCTGCAGACAATATTTTAGAGGCTCCTTCACTTGGGACAGAAATATTTATCAACAATATCCCTTAAGAAATCTATGATAAATGAATTCCCCCTTCTCAGACTGCTGGAATATTGTAGGAGTTTGTCTCATAGACTGTTGCCAGGTAGTCTGAGGTGGGGTGGGGTTTGTTATGTGTTTATTGAGTGGCACCCTCCTAGGTAGGTGCTAGTGAGAGAGTATAGTTTTTGGCTCTGTCTACCTTTCAGAGGAGCAGCAGGCGAATCTATATTGCTTTCTGCCTACCAGAGAGCAGGACCTGTGAGTGAGGTCTGCTCAGTGTGCTCAGTATGTGATTCATCGGTCCAGTAGGGTCCAATAGGGAGGCATGTTGGACATAGGCTTTGATACAGTCCTGGTGATTGGCAGAGATAGGGTCTGTCTCAGTGCATTTTGGGATACCGTATAAAAGCCAGGAGCACATGTGCTGCGGGGTCTTTGGCTGGTGAGCAGAGTCCCAGAGGGAGGGTGGCGGCTGCCTCCTCCTCTGTAGCAGTGGCACGTGGCCTCAGGAGGTCGTCCTGAGGGCCAGTAGGACAGAGCTGAACCCAGAGGCCCAGGAAAGCTGACTGAGGAGGAGACACTAGAGACCCTAGAAAAACAGTATCATGAGTACTGGGCATCGTGTCAAGGGGCCTGACCTGAGGGGTGCCACCCGGAGTAGGATAGTCAGTGGACGGGTGTCATTGGTCAAGGAGGAGGATACTAGGAGAGTGTCCTGGAGATATCTTTAGTTCATCAAGTCATCTGGAATGAGACTTAAACCTAAATCCACCTAAGTGGCAAGGTGGATATCACGTACCTGATCAGAGGCCGAGGTGCTGAGAGGGCTTCCCTTGTGGCTAAGTGCAAGGCACCCCTGGAGGTGGAGACAGGGAATGCTGTGCCCAAAGGAACAGGGGTCGCCAGCTGCGGCAAGCTCCGGTGAAGAGGTGACTGCGGTGGTTGTAGACACGTAGTGCGTGCTGAAATGCAGGATGCCTTGAAGGTGACTGGAGAAGGTAGCCAGGCGTGCGACAAGAGCGAGGTCAAGATCAAGCCAAGGGGTCAAACACAGTTTATCAAGCAGTAGAGGAGTCCGTAGGAGCAAGCCGGGGGTCATACACGGGAACAGCAGACTGAAGCAGAGTGGGTAAACAAGCCGATGGTCGGAGCCAGGAGGAGAGACAAGACAGGTGAGACAAGCCGGGTCGGTAACAGGTAATCCAAGTAAACAGGAACAGGAACTCAGGAAACAGGAAACAGGAAGCTGAAGATCATCCAGCAACTAATGGCTGGAGCAGGCTGGTTTAAATAGGCCACTGGGCGTCGCTGCATTAGTGTGGGCGGAAGATCCAGCTCTCTTGTGGGAAGTTCCCTGACAGTGCCCCCCCCCCAAAGGGCAGCCTCCAGATGCCCAATTGGGCCTGCTTCTCAGGATGCTTGTTGAAAAATTCTCTAAGAAGTTTGGGGGCATGAACGTTATTTGCAGGCTACCATGAACTTTCCTCAGGTGAATACCCTTTCCACTTAATCAGGTATTGGACCTGTCTTCCCCTCTTTCGGCAGTCTAGGATGGCCTCTACCTCATACTCAAATTCCTCACCCACCGAGATGGGAGGTGGAGGTGGATCACCCCTTCCTGAGAAAGGGCCAGAAGAGGCAGACTTGAGCAAGGAGATATGAAAAACAGGATGGATCCTGTAGGAATCCGGTAAGGAAAGTTCGAAGGCTACAGGGTTGATTTCCTTCTTGATTTTGAAAGGGCCAATGTACCTTGGACCCAACTTCCGTGATGGGCAGGGTAGTTTGAGGTTTGCCGTGGAGAGCCACACTTCATCCCCCACTTTCAAGGCTGGATTCTCCTTTCTCTTCTTGTCATATGACCTCTTATAATCTTCCTGCGCTTTATGCATGGTTGTCTGGAGGGTTAGGTAGTTCTCTTGGATAAAGGTTAATCTATCCTGAACCGCGGGTACCGTTGCTTCTGGTACAGAGTTGGGTAAAAAGAGGGGTGAAAGCCGTAATTGGCCCAGAATGGGGATTGGTTGGTGGTAGCATGAATAGAGTTATTGTAAGCAAACTCTGCGCAGGGCAGTAAGGCCACCCAATTATCCTGTGAGAAGGAAGAAAAACAACGAAGGTATTGTTCCAACGTTTGATTTGTTCTCTCCGTTTGGCCATTGCTCTGGGGGTGATAGGCAGAAGATAGACAAATCTTGATATCCAAAGCCTTGCAGAGGGCCCTCCAGAATCGAGAGGTGAATTGTACCCCCCTGTCCGAGACAATACTGTTTGGTACGCCATGTAGCCTTACAATCTCCTTGATGAAGATATGTGCTGTGTCCATGGCTGAGGGAGTGTCCACCATAGGCAGGAAGTGTGCCATCTTTGATAAGCGGTCTACTACTACCAGGATAGTGGAAAAACCTTCAGAAGGGGGCAGTTCTACAATAAAGTCCATAGACAACATCCTCCAAGGCTGGTCCGGAACAGGCAGAGGTCTTAGCAAGCCCCAAGTCTGCGTGAGACTTCCTTTACTTCGGGTACAGGTCGTACAAGAACTTACATAGTCTTTGCAGTCCTGTCTAAGGTTGGGCCACCAATAGGAACGTTGGATCAGTTCTAATGTCTTGCGGACCCCAAAATGGCCTGCCAGCTGGTGGTCGTGGAAAGTTTTAAGAACCTGGACTCTGGCTCCCTCGGGTACAAAAATCTTATCCCCGTGCCACAGAAGACCTTCCTGCCTTCTAAGTGTGGGGATTTCGGACTCAGGGCACCGGGCAGAAACCTGTTCCAGGGTGGCCCTTAGATCAGGCTGGATAAGAAGAAAGTTCTGGGGAGACAGAATGGTGCTGGGGGTGGCAGTATTTGGGGTCTCAGGGAACATTCGTGACAGAGCATCCGCTTTACCATTCTTGGATCCTGGGCGATAGGTGAGGTGAAAATTAAACCTTGAGAAAAACAAGGCCCACCTGGCCTGTCGTGGTCTCAAGAACTTGGCAGATCTGAGATACTCCAAGTTCTTATGGTCGGTGAATATCATAATTGGGTGCGCTGCACCCTCCAGGAGATATCTCCACTCCTCCAGAGCGACTTTGATGGCCAGCAGTTCCCGATCCCCAACATCATAGTTCCTTTCCGGCTGAGAGAGCTTTCGGGAGAAGAAAGCCACTGGATGCAATAGTGCTTTAGGGCCCAGACGTTGAGATAGGACGGCCCCTGTGGCGACTTCAGATGCATCAACCTCCAGTACGTAGGGAAGGGCGGGGTCGGGATGCTGCAGGACAGGGGCAGAAGTGAATAACGCCTTTAATTTATCAAAAGCCTCTTGAGCCTCTTGGGACCACTGGAAGCGGCAGTGTTGGCGGGTTTGCTGGGTAATCGGGGCGATAATGCCAGAAAAGTCCTTGATGAACCTCCGATAGAAATTCGCAAACCCTACGAACCTCTGAATGCCCTTTTTGTCCGTGGGAGCTGGCCACTCCAGGATGGCAGATACCTTCTGGGGGTCCATGGCTACCCCATCAATGGAAATGATCAGACCCAAAAATTGTATAGAAGTCTTTTCAAAGGAACACTTCTCTGCTTTTGCATAGAGTCCGTGTACCCTTAGTGTGGACAGCACTTTCTTGACATGGATTCTATGTAGTTCCAGGGTAGGGGAGAAGACAAGAATGTCGTCCAGGTACACAATCATGAAGTTATCCAGGTATTCTCTAAAGATATTATTCACGAAGTGCTGAAAGGTAGCTGGAGCATTACATAGACCAAAAGGCATAACCAGGTACTCAAAATGCCCAAAACGTGTTCGAAAGGCTGTTTTCCATTCATCGCCCTCGCGAATGCGTACTAGGTTGTAGGCACCGCGCAAGTCCAATTTAGTAAAGATCCGGGCGGTACGGAACCTCTGAAAGAGCTCAGGAACAAGCGGAAGAGGGTACCGGTTTTTAATTGTGATTTTATTGAGCTCTCTGTAATCCACACAGGGTCTGAGGGTATGATCTTTCTTTTCTACGAAGAAAATTCCGGCGCCAGCTGGAGAAGATGAAGGGCGGATGAATCCCTTTTTTAGGTTTTCATCAATGTACTGGCGCAACACCTCAAGCTCAGTCTCTGAAAGTGGAAAAATCCTTCCAAAGGGAACTTCTGCACCAGGTAATAGCTCGATAGGGCAGTCGTAGGGGCGATGAGGTGGTAGTATATCGGCCTTCTTTTTGTCAAAGACGTCCAGGAAATCATGGTAAACTGGAGGAACGTCCTGGCTGGAGTCAGGGACTGGCTGGACGGTCAGGCAACTGGAAGGAGACACAGGTTTGGGCATCAGACAGTGCTGAAGGCAGTAGGGGGACCCAAAGGAGATCTCCCTTCGGATCCAGTCTATCTGCGGGTTGTGTGCCTGCAACCATGGTATCCCCAGAATTATGGGGAACATGGGGGAACAACATAAAATATCAAACTTCAGGAACTCTTGATGGCCAGAGTCAGTAATGGTAAGAATAGGTACCGTCTCGTGAGTAACAGGCCCGGATCGAGGAGTGGTACCGTCGGCCAACTGGACCTTGAGTTTAAGTTCTTTAGTCTGAATAGGAATCCGGAAGTCCTTAGCAAGGGTTACATCCATGAAGCAACTACATGCCCCAGAGTCAATTATTGCTGGGAGTCGGACCTCCCCTTTCGCTACCTGTAGGGAGACATGGAGAACAAGATGAGTAAGGGAAGATCCTGGGACTTGCTGATACATGGAGTTGTGTGGGGAAGAGTTACTGGGCCTCACAGGGCAGTTGCGGAGAAAGTGTCCGGCCTCCCCACAGTAGAGGCAGAGGTTAGCCCGCCTGCGGCGGAGTCTCTCATCAGAGGTCAGGGCAGAACGAACCATGCCAATTTGCATAGGTTCTCCTTCAGAGGAGGCTGCTGTGGCTGGAATAGGTGCAGGGACAACTGGGACCTTAGGTAGCATCCAGGAAGGCCGGAAGGACTGAACACGTTCAGATCGCCGCTCCCGCAGGCGTCTGTCCAGTTGGATGGCGAGCTGAATGAGGCCCTCCAAACTGGTGGGGCTTTCTACTCGTGCCAGCTCATCTTTGAGGGCCTCAGATAGGCCAAGTCGGTACTGGTGCCTGAGGGCGGCATCGTTCCATTCAGTATCCGCTGACCATTTGCAGAAGTCCACAGTGTAGTCTTCAGCAGGGCGCCTCCCCTGCTGTAAGGTATGGAGAGTGGCCTCTGCAGTGGCCCTGCGTTGTGGGTCATCATATAGTTGGCCCATGGCTTCAAAAAAGGTGTCCAAAGTGTTGATGACAGGACTTTTTTGTTCCAACAGGTGATGAGCCCAGGACTGCGGTTCATCGGATAGCAGAGAGATGACAAATCCCACTTTAACTGTTTCCAGGGAGAAGGTCCTTGGTTGCAGAGCCAGGTAGAGAGAACAGTCATTCTTAAAAGCCCTGAACTTCCTCCGATCGCCGGAAAAACGCTCTGGAGTGGGCACCCTGGGTTCAGGAGGAGGAGCCATCATCATAGGAGTGGGTGAGTGACGCTCCGGAGTCAGTGAGGCTGATGCAAGACCTGCAGAAGGAGGAGCTGTAGTTGCGGAAGATACTGCCAAGTTCTGTAAACGACCCTCCAACTGGAAGTACCCATCCTGTAGGTTGGTCACTGCTTGGGTGAGGGCTGCGACTTGCTGGCACAGAGCCTCGAGCTGGGAAGCACCTCTGTCGGCCTCTGACATATTCTGGCTGGATGATACTATCACGTACCTGATCAGAGGCCGAGGTGCTGAGAGGGCTTCCCTTGTGGCTAAGTGCAAGGCACCCCTGGAGGTGGAGACAGGGAATGCTGTGCCCAAAGGAACAGGGGTCGCCAGCTGCGGCAAGCTCCGGTGAAGAGGTGACTGCGGTGGTTGTAGACACGTAGTGCGTGCTGAAATGCAGGATGCCTTGAAGGTGACTGGAGAAGGTAGCCAGGCGTGCGACAAGAGCGAGGTCAAGATCAAGCCAAGGGGTCAAACACAGTTTATCAAGCAGTAGAGGAGTCCGTAGGAGCAAGCCGGGGGTCATACACGGGAACAGCAGACTGAAGCAGAGTGGGTAAACAAGCCGATGGTCGGAGCCAGGAGGAGAGACAAGACAGGTGAGACAAGCCGGGTCGGTAACAGGTAATCCAAGTAAACAGGAACAGGAACTCAGGAAACAGGAAACAGGAAGCTGAAGATCATCCAGCAACTAATGGCTGGAGCAGGCTGGTTTAAATAGGCCACTGGGCGTCGCTGCATTAGTGTGGGCGGAAGATCCAGCTCTCTTGTGGGAAGTTCCCTGACAGTGGATCAACAGCCTGGCTGTATCAACAGATAGATGTCCTCCAAACTTTGTGCATAGTTAATCTGGAGTATCCCACTATTCCCTTCTTCCATCCCTAACTTATAAAATAAATGTAGCCATGCCCCCTGGGGAGTGGCTAAGTAAACAGACATCCTCCTCACTTCCTTTGCCCTGAATGTCATCCAACCCACTTGACACTATAGGTCAGGGGTATTGAATTAAAATTTACAAAGGTCCAGTCAGTAAAATATTCTTCCAGCAGAGGTCCGAATCGCATGTTTGTGCAATGACCGCCCTGTATCCTCGCAACCAATCACCTGCTTGTTAACTTGGATAGCCCCCGCCCTCTGTCTATAGCTGTCCTGCCTCCAGCTGTTGGCTCTGTGAGACTGGCAGTGGTGATGGCTGTGGGCAGAATGACTCTAAAGGGTTGGACTGCAGGGGTCCAGATGAGACATTAACTGGGTCCGGATCCGGACCGCGGTCCGCCATTTAGCGATGCCTGCTATAGGTTATGTCATTGTGAATGATAAGACCCTACTAGAGTTTGCAGTAAAGAATCAGCTTTACTTATCTTTAGCTTGTGTTTAGTAGAATGCACAAACAGTTTCAATAAAATGGTAAACTCAGGAACATTAAAAAAACAGTTAGATCCTGAATCCTCAACCTGGAACTGGATAAGGTTCAGCACTCAGGATCAAAAGAGCAATCCTGACATATATATATTGATATATGATGGAGGATTAATATTTTGGGGATCTGTAAATACACTATTCCTCCAGTGTAATGCGAGAGTGACCACAAATCAATGCTTAACAGTAATAAAAGGTAACTCCAGTTATTAATAATCTCTCAGCTCTAATATACTGGCACTAAGCTATCTATCAGAGTGCACTCTGTATCCTATAGGGGGCCCCCTTTACATTAGATTGCAAGTGTCTCCTGGATGAGCAAGGCCTTGCTAGTCTTTGCCGGCAAAGGTGTCCTCAACCAATCCAGAGAAAGTATTTGTAATCCACAGTAAAGGTGATTAATTTACTGTAATAGACCACAGGAATAACCATTAATTGTAATCCAAACAAGAAAGGAGAAGATAGGTCTCTGTACTCCACAACTGGTAGTCAATCTACAACTGAAAAGGAGGGCAAGGCTTTCTGATTCACCACGCACCATCCAAAGCTGCAGTGTCCTGTGGCGACCATTAGAACTGATGTGGCCTTCCGCTAGAACTGCTCTGCAGACCCGCCCCAGTAGTACAGTAGATACTCTAAATTGGATTTCTCTCACCCAATGTGATGAACTCTGTATTCCACAGTCCACTCCAGCAGTGTCCCGCTCTCTTCAGCAACACTCACGGCCTCTCAGGGCGTTCCACCGCTCGGTCGACCACCGAGATCCTTCCGCACACCGCTCACTCTGTCTCCGGTGTCTGTCCGCTAGGCCCCTGGCCTATCCTTTTATGCACTCCGCAGCAGCTTTCCCTCCTCGCAGCGCACTGTCCTTGAGGCAAGAGAGCGAACCTTGGTCTCGCCCCCTTTACAAAGACACTCTCAACGAGCTCTGCGAGTCCCACTGCTCCCTGGGAGAAGAGTTCATTCACACAGGCAATCCATGGTCCTTACTCCTCCCAGAACTAAATCTCCCATAATTCAACAAGTCAGTACTTTGTAGAAACTTTAATAACAGAACGAACAGTCTGAACAACACCAGCCTTGCGACCAGGCTACATAAAACACAAAACCACAACATATCCCTAGACTATATAAGCAAGTGGGGGGTACTGCGCTTCTGGGTTGGTGATCACTAATAAATAAATAAATAAATAAATTGTGTTTGGTGTATGTGCCTGTCGCAATAAATATAGAAGGGTACTAAACCATATAAGATAAATCCATATTCATAATAAACAAATAACAGTATTGAAATATTGGTGCGATACTCTAAAAAAACCACTTAAAAGTGCTGATGATGCTCTAGTGACAAATAAAGTGCTCGGGTGCATATAAATAAATATATCAAAGTGTCCTTTGTGCTTCACAAAAATTATAACAGTCTGAGTGAAATAAAATCCAAATGATTAAGGTAAGTGTTCAGGTGGGTAAAATATGTCCACAGGTGCTACTCCTTCACCAGACACCGTGCTAAAAGTAGTGGGGTGCTTCTCCTTATCCCCTCTAGGTGTACCAGCCGCTCACCTTAAAGACTAAGGGAAAAAGCCTTAACAATAATCCAGGGGGCTCCTCTCCAATCCTATAACATGTTCCACTGGGGTCAGATATCAGGACGTTCGGACCGGAAGTGACGCACATTGCGGAAGTGAGGACTGCGATCCCACTCCGATGCTATCCTTTTGCGCTTTGTTTGTTCAACAAATGTGAGTGGTTTTAACTATACTTTAATAAAGCACCCGTTACCCATACATACTTGCACTATGTTGAGTATTTTGCTTTGAGATCCACTGTGACCGCTGGGAATCTGGAGAGGGAGAGGGAGCCAAGTCACCCGCAGCAGCCCTGATATCTGACCCCAGTGGAACATGTTATAGGATTGGAGAGGAGCCCCCTGGATTATTGTTAAGGCTTTTTCCCTTAGTCTTTAAGGTGAGCGGCTGGTACACCTAGAGGGGATAAGGAGAAGCACCCCACTACTTTTAGCACGGTGTCTGGTGAAGGAGTAGCACCTGTGGACATATTTTACCCACCCGAACACTTACCTTAATCATTTGGATTTTATTTCACTCAGACTGTTATAATTTTTGTGAAGCACAAAGGACACTTTGATATATTTATTTATATGCACCCGAGCACTTTATTTGTCACTAGAGCATCATCAGCACTTTTAAGTGTTTTTTTTAGAGTATCGCACCAATATTTCAATACTGTTATTTGTTTATTATGAATATGGATTTATCTTATATGGTTTAGTACCCTTCTATATTTATTGCGACAGGCACATACACCAAACACAATTTATTTATTTATTTATTTATTTATTTATTTATTAGTGATCACCAACCCAGAAGCGCAGTACCCCCCCCACTTGCTTATATATCTGACACTGTATGGTTACCAGTTCTGGTACTAGCAGCATCTGGGACCTTCTTTTACCCCTTTCATCACTCCTTTTAGACAGCGCAGGACTCACCACACCATTCCTTATATCCCTAGACTAATTATTGACTGATCCAAGAAAGAAAGTAATAGACTGTGAATGTCAAGGTTGCTAATGGTAACCCAGGGAGACCCGAAAATGTTAAAGTCCAGCAGTTCTTAAGGGGGCAGTGCTACAATTGTTAAGTAGGTCTTTCCCATCATTCTATTGTTTTTGTCTGTTGGCTAACTTCACGGGGCCCCTAACAGCCTATCTGACAGGGCCCCCTTCGCCTGGCTAAAGGTGACTGAGGTCTTAGATTTATCAGTCCCTTTCTCTGTAGCCTTAGATGCACAGATGAATGAATAGGAAGCGCTCCAAGGCTTCCTGCTCATTCACAAACTGAAGCATTGTAAACACAGTTTACAATGCTTCAGTGATGAATGGACACATGAGTGATTGGTACCAATGCTCAGAGTTCATTCAGGAAAGTAAGGGCTGGTAAATTACATATTTACTAGTCCCTTTCCCTACTCTACATTCAGATTTATCCCCGGCTGGAGAGGGGAGGAGAGAAAAGGAGGGAACCCGGCAGCACTGTGGGGGAAAGTGGCACACAGGGGGGCCAGACAGCAGATGGAACGGGCACATATGCTAGAACCAATCCCCCTGCAGTGCAGCCGGAGTTGGAAAGAAGAGGAGAAGCTGACAGCGCTGCAGCGGGAGGCAGAGGAGGATTGTTGTCTGCAATAAGACAGTACAGCCAGACCTCCTAATATGCAGATGTCTGGGCCCCCTTTTGAACTGCTGGAGCCCAGGCCTAGTACAGGAGGGCTGGCTTCACTGTCTTATCTGCGGCCCTGCTTGGAGGTTCCCATGGTGGGATTAGCCTTGTGTCAGCTCTACCTCGTTATCTAAACCATTGTGTGCTGTTTCGGGCAAATATTTGGTTTTATTGTTCCTGTGGTGACTGACCTACTTTTCAAGCATATAAAAAGCATGTATTTCTGTTCAATGAACAGTTATTCCTATGGTTCTATCCCAACATCTTATCTGCATACGATGCTTTGGGGTAAAAGGCTGGTATTAGCTCTCGGTTGGTTGTAACGGTTTGGCCGGGCAGGAAGCACTGTTTGGTGAAAGAAAGCACCTAATAGGGGTGCCAAGCGGTTCTCTCACAGCAGGAAATAACTTTCTGACCTGTTTTGCTTGCAATTCAATGTACTTCAATGGGACATTCTGTGTCCAAAGAAAGGCATTGCAAGGCAGGTCAAATACGGCTCCTGAAGTGTCATTTACATTTCTCTATAAAGTCAATGGGAATCTACTAACCTGTGTTTGGTGTACTTTTTTTTTTAAGAGCCTTGCAATGACAGGATACTGTACATGAAATACAATTGACAGACAATTTTGACACAATAGCAAACCCTCAATATGAGGACCATTACAATACAAACTAGAAAACAAATGGATTGCATCCAAAAAACAAGCCGATAGTTGTCTTCCACTGCATACCACAAGAGGTAGAATAAAGCCGCAGTATGGGTGTCTTTATATATGTGCGTGCATGTGGATGTGTTTATATATGTGCGTACATGTTTATATATGTGTGTGTGTGTTTATATATGTGTGCATGTGTATGTTTATATATGTGTGTGTGTGTGTGTGCATGTTTATATACTGTATGTGTGTGCATGTGTCTGTTTATATATGTGTGTGCATGTGTGTGTTTATATATGTGTGTGTGCATGTATGTGTGTGTTTATATATGTGTGTGCATCTATATGTGTGTTTATATATGCGTGTGTGCATGTGTGTTTAAAGATGTGTGTGCAGGTATGTGTGTGTTTATATATGTGTGTGCGCCTTTGTGTGTTTAAATATGTGTGTGTTTATATGTGTGTGTGTGTATATATATATGTGTGTGGTTATACTGTATGTGTGTGTGCATGTACAGTATGTGTGTGTGTGTTTATATAAGTGTGGGCATGTGTGTGTGTGTTAATAAATGTACTGTATGTGTGTGTTTATATATGTGTGTGCATGTGTTTATGTGTGTTTTTTATATGTGTGTGGGCATGTGTGTGTTAATAAATGTGTGTGTGTGCACGTGTGTGTGTTTATACATGTGTCCATGTCCTTGCTTAGATCACTTTTCATGCATTTGACAGGCAGTGAAGAGGCAATAAGTTACCTCCTCACCTCCTGTTTTAACCCCCTAAATGCGTTATCACTATGCTGCAACTGTGTGCAATGCACACAGTTGCAGGGTTGTTGCAGCACAGCCCCGTTCACCTGGGGGTATACTTCCAGCTGCAGCCACAGCATGTGTACACTCCTATCCCATATTCCTTTGCAGCTTAAGGGGGAGCAGTTTAGGGTGGCAAAAGCGCAGCTAAAGCATGTGGTTTTACTGCCAGTTAACTTCACATGTGAACAAGCCCTTGGTTCACATCTGTGCAGCTGCCTGCTGCGCATAGAGCAGCAAATTCATTTCAGTGGGCTGCTACGCAGAAACACAGGGAAAGAATTCCCTTATCTTTTTTTTTATTTTTTTAATTGCACTGCACCGAAAATGCACCACATTTGCCAATGCGTGGGAGTACCATTAAGAATTAATGACACCCCTGTGTGTCTGCTAAAGATCAGTGTGTTTGTCTGTGTGTCAGGAACACACTAGATTTTTGGCCATACACAGTGCAAAAATGTTTCCCGCAACCATGGGTTGCAGGAAAGAAATTTGCATGATTCCCCCATCAACACAGATCAATTTTGATTTGTGAATCCCTCCTGCAGAGCAATTATCTGCTCCTGGAGGGGAGGGGGCAGGGGATTTCGTCCCTGCTGGGAGAAGACAGTGATTATCGCTAGTGGTTAAAGCAGCCGCTATCAATAATCACAAGAGAATCCGGCAGGCTGGTCATACCCAAGTTAATCTATCAATCAACTTGGTGCATTCAGCCTGCCCATTAACGCTTTGAATCTCAGCCGGTTCTGTGTATGGCCAGCCTTCAAGGGCGCCTTGACTGGAAAAGGTTGAGAAACACTGATCTAGATGATCTGGAACAGTCCATGAAGTGTCTGCCAGGAGTCAGCTCTCTTAGAGTACCACATCCACCTGGGCCAGTTCAAAGCTATGAGGCGTATTGGAATGCCCTCTACAGTGCATCCAGGTATTCACAGCTCTTCACTTTTTCCACATTTTGTTATGTTACAGCCTTATTCCAAAATGGATTAAATTCATTTTTTTCCTCAGAATTCTACAAACAGTACCCAATAATGACAATGTGAAAGAAGTTCGTTTGAAATCTTTGCAAATTTATAAAAACTGAAAAATCACAAGCCTTATTGAGAATGATGCTATAAATTTGGCACACCTATTTTTAGGCAGTTTCTTCAGTTTTTCTTTGCAGGACCTGTTAAGCTCCATCAGGTTGGATGGGGAGCATCGGTGCACAGCCACTTTCAGATCTCCCCAGAGATGTTCAATAGGGTTCAAGTCTTGGCTCCGGCTGGGCCACTCATGGACGTTCAGAGAGTTGTCCCGTAGCCACTCCTTTGTTATTTTGGCTGT
Organism: Pelophylax lessonae; assembly: GCF_965119305.1. Lineage (NCBI taxonomy): Eukaryota > Metazoa > Chordata > Amphibia > Anura > Ranidae > Pelophylax > Pelophylax lessonae. The sequence goes on along the minus strand of NC_138768.1, from coordinate 841,749,016 downwards.
GTACTTAGGGTTGTTGTCCTGTTGGAAGATGAACCTTCGCCCCAGTCTGAGGTCCAAAGCGCTCTGGAGCAGGTTTTCATCAGGGATGTCTCTGAACATTGCTGCATTCATCTTTCCCTCAATCTTGGGATCGCTGAGCTACCTCTAGGCTCACCTGCCCTCTATTTATCCATTAGAATGTATGTGCTTCCACTCTGGAGGCTCTCAAAAAGTTGATTCTAGGACAATATCCCCCCGGACAATATCCCCCAGACATTATCCCCCCGGACAATATCCCCCGGGAAACATCCCCCCCTGGACATAATCCCCCTGGACAACATCCCCCCGGACAATATCCTCCCTGGACAATATCCCCTTAGACAATATCCCCCCTCTAACCCTAACCCTATGTCCAGGGGGATGTTGTCCGGGGGGATATTGTCCCGGGGGGATATTATCCCGGGGGGATGTTGTCCCGGGGGGATTATGTCCAGGGGGATGTTTTCCGGGGGGATATTGTCCCGGGGGATATTGCCCGGGGGATAATGTCTGGGGGGATATTGTCCGGGGGGATATTGTCCTGATACCCAAAAACTTACAAGAGTAAGTACTGCAGATAATAATGGGGTGCCTTGGAGCAGGTCTGCAGCTTACGCATTTTTTTGCAAATGTGAGCTAACTAGACCCCATCCATCCATACTTTCTGAATGCACTGTATCTCAGTTCTTTTTGTGTAGATGATAAAGGAGTTTCAGTTAGGAAAGGTATAGATCAGATTGTACTGGTCTCAATTGAGCTACCAGAGCTTCCACCACTACCTCCAGAGGATCTTTGCATCTGGATGCCAAATTCTGCAGTTTGGCTTTGAGCACAGGTCCTGGAGCTCTGTAATGAAAGACAAATTCTGCTGTTTCCAGTAGGAGACCCAGACACTTGTAAAGGCCAGTTTTGGCAGAGGAAAAGCACAAGAGAACTCAAAACAGAGGAACAATTGGGTTTGGCCCACGAATAGAAGAGGCTGTTCTTAGAGCTTCAGTTTAGGGAACAGTGCAGGAGGACACGTTGTGAGTGCCAGTGGCCTGTCTATTCCTGGAATGGACAGGAGGCTATATCAGAATTTCATCTGATCTAACACTGAGGGACTGCTGATAGACAAAGGGAAGTAAGTGTGTGAAGAAAATGCATTCATTGAGTAGTATCTCATCTGTGTCATGTATTTGTGAATATAAAGAAGACTGCTTTTACATCGCCCTGTTTATTTAGAACATTATTTGCACTTCCAGGGTAGGGAGTCTGGCATAGGTCCAGGGCTGAGTGTAACATCTCATTCTGCAGGACATAACACTGTCCACACCCAGACATTGGGATAAGGGTCTCTTTATGTCACTGTTATCATGTGATATCTGGTGAAATAAAAGGAAAAGCCACAAAAAACAGAGCGAGAAAGGATGTGTGAAAGGATCACACGATGTTGGAAGGTTACAACATCACTCATCTCTAACAAACATGTAACCTTATTTAAACCACTACAGCAGAACCCAAAGCTAATCATAGTATTCAGTCTCAATTATGACAGAATAAACAGATTATATTAAATTACTTAATTATTTAAATTACTAAATCCAGGAGCCTGCATTTACTAGATCTGGTCTCCCACAGCACACAGAACATGGACATGCAATTATTTTAGTCAGTGCTTTTCTTCTCAGAGAATAGGTGCAGGAACTCCGCCCTTCCAGAGACACCCTTCGTCTCTTCCCCCTACCCACCTGTGAGCACCATCCCTTGGTTCCACCACCTACCCACCTCCAGGTTTTTGCATTGCCCTGTAAAAGCAAAATGTGTTTACACACCCTCACTTCCAAAATAAGACCTGCAAATCATTTATTGATGTGCAGCGCCACCCTGCACAGCCAGGCACATAAATTTCCACTTACTTCATAGAAAAGAAGCAGTCCTTGCAGCTTTTCTATGAGACCCTTGCGAGAGATCACTTCCGGGATTTGAGTTTAAGGTATTTTGCTAAGTTTTAGTTTGGTTTGATTCCAGCCCACAATATAATACCAAGCGTTCTCTTAAATTTGGGTTATTGGCGTAGTACAACACTTAATTGGCCATTCATATCCAGCTTTAGCATTATGGATGGATCTGATATGTTCTCTTCTGGTTTAGCAGTACATACTTTGCAGATACCGGAAGCCCTCGCAGCTGTCTCATATTTAAGGGCAGAAATGACGATGAGCGCCATCTCCTGTCTCGGTTGACGTCCGCATTAGGAGGAAACGCGTCAGGGAGGAGCGCCGCATCGTCATCATACACTGCCACTGCTCCAATTCATCCCTCAGTTCGTTTATGCTCCACACAAGACTACTGCTGTAAGTGTTACCAACCTTTTTGAATAAATTTGTTTTGAGATACTGTACCATTAGTCTATTCCACCTTTTACATGGTTTACTGTGAGGCATACACCTGCAATCAGAGGCGTCCTATCCAGCTAACAGGAAGAGAGAAGGATATCGATAGTGGATAATATCTACAAGCAGAAAAATCAATCTTTTCTGGTAAGAGGCTTCTCTTTTACCCTCGTGGAGAGGAGAGAAGAATATTATCTGATTCCTTCACCTGAGCACTTGGATTTGTATAATATCACGCCCTAATACACATTTTTTCTGGTAAGGGAAGCCAGTCTTTAAGTGGTGATGGGATATGTGCACTAGTTTCCTTTGTGAAGTTGAAGTGAAGATGCATGTAGCACCAACACAAATTTGGACTTTGCTGTTTATCATAATTTACACTGAATATTTACATATCTATACTGCGCACATAATTTGTATCACATTTATCACTTTTGAGTATTGTTATTTGTTTGGTATGTTCACATTAGTGAACAGATGGATATTTGTGTTTTACACTTCCTCATGATATAGACTTTTTTCACTGAAAGTACAGTGACGAGTGTGTGACACACTGGTTTTGTTTGTATAGCACCAGTTGTGGTATTTATTTTTCACCAGTTTTAGCACACCTGCTTTTTTATTTATCACCATTGTTTTCCATATTGGATCTAAGGTTGCAGCTTTAACTACATATTTCCAGCGCACTTTTTTCTTAATTTAAATCTTGCAAAAGAACATGAACTGTCAGTGACCTCATGCAAGATGGACGCTGTACTGTTCAAAATTTCTATGTATAAGACTGAATATACTTGGCCTTTATAATTCCATTTTTCTTTTATTTAATCTCCCCAATAATCCTGACAAGTGTTTCACACAGAGCAAAGGCAACACAATATCCTCATTCAGGTGGAAAGCGGACACCACCTTGGGGAGAAAAAATTGGTTAGCTCTTAGAACAACCTTATGCCAATGAACGACCAGATAAGGCGAATGGCAGGACAGAGCCGCCAATTCAGACACCCTGCGAGCAGAGGTGATAGCTACTAGAAAGGAAACTTTCTGAGACAACAAAGGCAGAGAAATTTTTCTAATATTTTCAAAGGGAGGTCGTTGTAGAACGGACAAGACCAAGTTCAGATCCCACGGAGGTAAAGGTGACCTCCTTGGCGGAGCTAGATGAATAAAGATGTGAATCAAGGAGTTAGTTGCCAAGGGATGTTGGAAATAAATGGCTAAGACCGACACCTGACCTTTAATTGTGCCTAGAGACAAACGTTGCTCCACTCCTTTCTGCAAGAAAGCCAAGACCCTTGCCACCAAAAAGGAATGAGTATGCAACCCTTGCGACTCACACCAGGCAATATACATCTTCGAAGTACGATGATACATTTTCCTGGAAGTAGCCTTCCTAGCTCTCAACAAAGTAAGAATCACAGCATCAGAGAGACCTCTGTCTCTCAACACCTGGCCTTCAACCGCCAAGCCGTTAAAGCCAGCGTTAAAGCCAGCGATTGTAAAGCAGGATGGAAGATCGGTCCTTGAGACAGCAGATCTTCTCTCAGAGGCAGCCACCATGGAGGCTCGACGGCCATCCTCACCACCTCTGCATACCAAGACCAACGAGGCCAGTCTGGCGCTACTAGGATCACCTGCACCGTCTCCACCGCCAACCAGTTGTAGCGGAGGAAAGGCATAGATGAGTCGATAACGGCTCCAAGGCACCACCAGTGCGTCCGTGGCATCATCCAGAGGATGTCGAGCCCTGGCCACAAACCGCTTTACTTTTCTGTTTAGATGCAAACAGATCCAGCACTGGAGTTCCCCATCTGGCACACAGGAGGCAAAAGACCTCTGGATGCAGGGACCATTCCCCCTGATCCAGAGTCTGATGACTCAGGTAATCCACCTGCCAGTTCTCCACCCCTGATAAGTGAACTGCGGAAAGAGCCAGAACATGCGCCTCGGCCCAGGTCAGAATCTCGCCCACTTCCTTGGCCGCTTAAGCACTCTTGGTGCCCCCTTGGTGATTGATGTAAGCCAAAGCTGTGGCATTGTTGGTTTGAACTCGAACTGAGAGACCCTGTAACCAAGGCCCCCAATGGAGCAGGCAGAGCTTGATCGCCCAGGACATTGATCGGTAGAGCGGGGGACAGAAGCCACCACGAGAGCTCTGACCGAGGACCGCAATCCCCTTCTTGCAGAGCAAAGGCAACACCGGGGCCAAAACCTTGGTGAAGACCCTGGGAGCGGAGGCTAGACCAAAGGGTAATGCCACAAATTGATAGTGGTCCTCTGCCACCGCGAAACTGAGATCCCGTCGGTGGCCTTCGTAAATAGGGATGTGCCGATACACATCTTTTAAATCGATAGAGACCAGAAAGTCTCCTTGTTGCAAAGATGCCACCACCGACCTGATAGATTCCGTCCGAAACTTCTGTACCCGCACAAAGTGGTTCAGCGATTTGAGGTCCAGAATTGGACGCACCTTGCCCTCCTTCCTGGGCACCGTGAACAGGTTTGAGTGAAAACCCCAAAACCTGTCCAGCTGAGGAACTGGGACAATAACGCCCTGTGTAAGGAGATCCTGCACTGCCTCCCTGAGATCGGCCAAATGATCCGGAGACAGACAAGGATTTGATGGGAAGAACCTGTCTGCTGGGCGAGACCGGAATTCGATCTTGTGCCCTGTACAAATCAATTTGTTAACCCATTTGTCTGGGATCAGAGACGTCCAGGGTTCTCGAAAATGACGCAGACATCCCCCCACCCCTAAACCGGGTGAGGGCATTCCTTCATGCAGAGGAGGACTTGTCCGTCGAACCGGACTAACTGGCCCTGGGCTTTCCCGACCAAGACTTCTTGTTTCCTCCGGAGGCTCTGAAAGGTTTGCCTTTTTCCTGCGCCCCCGAGGCACAAAAAAGCCCCCCGGTGAGCCTTGAAGGAAGGTCCCCGCTTACTGTAAGGCGCCTTACCTTTTGAGGATTGGGGGAGAAGAGTACTCTTGCCCCCTGCTAGGCTCTTGATTAACTCATCCAAAGAGTCACCAAAGAGGTGTTCACCCACGGCCTTCTTAGAAGCCTGGTCCGCCGACTAGCTCTTCAGTCACACCATGCGGCATAATGCGACCCCTACCGCAGACACTCTGGAAACCAGAGGGGCCTTGTCCAGGGCAGCATCACACAGGTACACTATGGCTTGGGCCACCTGATCCATGAGTTCAATTAGAGTCAGAGGAACTGACTCAGCCTGCAGGTTGCTCTTAAGCACCTTTATCCATTCCGTAACCGTCTGAGAAACTAAGACGGAGGCGAACACGGGTTTGAGCAGCGAACCTGCCACCAAGTGTAAGTGGTGGGAAAGTGCCTCAGTATGCCTGTCCACCGGGTCTTTAAACACCGGGGAATCTTCCACGGGTACCACAGTTGATTTATTCAACTGGGAAACAGTGTGATCCACCTTAGGTGACACTGTCCAGTCAGTGGAAATCGAGTCTGCAAAAGGATAACGGCGCCGAAAGCGCTTGGGCAGCACCAGCATGTGCTTAATGCGCCGCCATTGCTCATTCACGATTTCATGAAAATCCTTGTGGCAAGGAAAAACCTGACCCGACTTCTGGGCTTTGCGGGAGCCAAAGACAACCCGCTTTCCTGAATGTGTGGGCTCATCATCCAGTTGTAATATTTCCCTCACTGAACGAATCAATGCCTCTACCCGAGCACGTTCCCGCGCTGCGGCTGAGGGGGGCTCATCCTCCTCATTATCTGACTGTGAGGACAAGGATCCCTCAGGGGGAGCGTTGTCCGTGGCAACCATATCAGGCTCTGAATCAGAGGACTCAGAGAGCATAGGCCTTTTTTTGAGTAGCAACTTGTTTCATTACAAGGTCCCTTTTGAAAGCCAGAGTTTCTAAGGCTGCAGACAGAGACCCCAGAGAAGACGAACCGGATGGGCCTGCTGCACAAATAAATTTAGAGTGGAAATTTCCACTTTGGGACTCCATTTTAAACAAGTGAAACTCCAATACAAAAGAATAGAAAACAAAATGGCCACCGCACATACAGCGCGGCTGCCCATACTTAAGATGGCACCCGAAAACGGCGCCAAACACTCAGGGAAACAAGGAAAATGGCTGCTGCCCTTACATAGATGCAGCTTGATGCCCACACTTAAAATGGCAGCCTGAAAATGGCGCCAGCGGTCAGGATCCCAGGCAATGAGGCCTTTATGGGGACCCACTACAGGGGACCCCCCCAGGACAAGTTAACATTGTCACACCCCTTCCCCCATGCGTTAGTCACCGCTATAGGGCCCTCAGCAGGAGCAGGCAGGGCAGGACCTGTCCTGACAGACCAGGGGGATATTTTAGGAAACCCAGCCCTTTTATCCCCAGGAGTGGGCCCACAGCTCCCCCACAGGCATCTGTCCCAGGGACACGGGGGGCTTGTAGCACTCACCATACCATGGACCGTGGGGCTCCGCTCCGATACAGCTTGCCTCCCACCCTGAGTGGGGGTGCTGCCAGCCAAGACGGGTGGGCTGCAACTCGGGGCTTTCCAGGTTGAAGCGTCCCAGCGAAAGCATCTGTTTACAGGCTCGTCCCCATCCGTCGGGGCTTTGTCGTGGCGAGGCCTGGGAGAACCACAACCTTCTCACGCTCGTTGGCCAGGCTGGGAGACCGTAAGGATCTAGATTATCCATTGCGAAACCTCAGCCCGGCATTCGCTTGTAGTTCACCAGGAGGATCCCCCTGACACTAGCTAGCGATTGTGAGTAAAGAAAAATAAACCTAAACATGTCTTAAAAGAAATAAAAACTGAAACCGAAGTCCCAGCTGGGAACCTAGGTCCTACTCCTAAGCTAGGCAGCAAGAAACTGATTCTATGAGCAGGTGTGTCTGGGGTCATGTGGATAGGACGGCCCCTAAAGACATGCCTAGTGAAAACTTTCACTGCCTAGCTACTCCTGAAGAGGGCGCACATAACCCATTAGTGAAGAAACTTCCAGAGCTGCGTCTGTCAGAGGACGTAAGAGAAAACTGCATTTGGGAAGCCTTGATGTACTGTAGTTACAGGCCCCCCGAAGATGCAATTTCCTGCTTGTGTGATTGGCTCACTGATTTTCCTAGAAGTCTGCACTTCTGACATTTTTGGTGAGATACTTCCAAATGGAAATTACATCTAAAAGGATGCAACTCTTGCCAATTTCCTCTATAGAGCCCTGCAGCTGCAGCAGCTGATTGGTAATTATGAAACCACTCCCATACAGATTCCACTTGGACACAGACAAACAGCTGTTTCTTCAGAATAACAAAAGATAGGAATCTTCAACAACGTTTGTGAAAATCCCTCCACTGTACACAGATCACTAGAGGTGTCGCAAACATAAAATTTTCCGTTCGAACGGCGAACGCGAACTTCCGCAAATGTTCGCGAACGGGCGAACCGCCATAGACTTCAATAGGCAGGCAAATTTTAAAACCCACAGGGACTCTTTCTGGCCACAATAGTGATGGAAAAGTTGTTTCAAGGGGACTAACACCTGGACTGTGGCATGCCGGAGGGGGATCCATGGCAAAACTCCCATGGAAAATTACGTAGTTGACGCAGAGTCGGGTTTTAATCCATAAAGGGCATAAATCACCTAACATTCCTAAATTGTTTGGAATAACGTCCTCTTTTTTTTAATCAAAAAAATCTGTTCTTACCAGTTTAATCTCTGTTTTGCCCCCTATCAGGGGCCGGTGTTTGGAATAGATTTTAGGAACCGGGAGATGGAAAAAGATGGTTGGTCGGTCCTCTTACTTCCAATTTGAGGCACTGCGCGTGCGCCGTGCAATGTACTGTGCCATCCTATATGAGTGGAGGGCAGTGGGCACAGTACAGTCTGTGGACCTGACACTCACTGGCAGGCAACTGCAATTAAATTACAGAGAAAAAATTAAATGCATTTTTTATCTGCAAGGTGCTGTGCCACCCTATATGAGTGGTGGGCAGTGGGCACAGTACAGTCTGTGGACCAGAAATTCACTGGCAGGCAACTGCAATTATATTACAGAGGAAAAATTAAATTAATGTTTTATCTGCAAGGTGCTGTGCCACCCTATATGAGTGGTGGGAAGTAGGCACAGTACAGTCTGTGGGCCTGACACTCACTGGCAGGCAACTGCAATTATATTACAGAGGAAAAATTAAATGAATGTTGTATCTGCAAGGTGCTGTGCCACCCTAAATGAGTGGTGGGAAGTGGGCACAGTACAGTCTGTGGGCCTGACACTCACTGGCAGGCAACTGCAATTATATTACAGAGAACAAATTTAATTACTTTTTAATCTGCAAGGTGCTGTGCCACCCTATATGAATGGTGGGCAGTGGGCACAGTACAGTCTGTGGGCCTGACACTCACTGGCAGGCAACTGCAATTATATTACAGAGAAAAAAATTAAATGACTTTTTTAACTGCAGGGTGCTGTGCCACCCTATATGAATGGTGGGCAGTGGGCACAGTACAGTCTGTGGACCTGACACTCACTGGCAGGCAACTGCAATTATATTACAGAGGAAAAATGAAATTACTTTTTTATCTGCAAGGCGCTGTGCCACCCTATATGAATGGTGGGCAGTGGGCACAGTACAGTCTGTGGACCTGACACTCACTGGCAGGCAACTGCAATTATATTACAGAGAAAAAAATGAAATGACTTTTTTATCTGCAAGGTGCTGTGCCACCCTATATAAATGGTGGGCAGTGGGCACAGTACAGTCTGTGGACCTGACACTCACTGGCATGCAACTGTAATTATATTACAGAGGAAAAATTAAATGAATTTTATATCTGCAAGGTGCTGTGCCACCCTATATGAGTGGTGGGCAATGGGCACAGTACAGTCTGTGGACCAGACTCTCACTGGCAGGCAACTGCAATTATATTACAGAGGAAAAATTAAATGATTGTTTATCTGCAAGTTGCTGTGCCACCCTATATGAGTGGTGGGCACTGGCAGTGTGCACAGTACAGTCTGTGGGCCTGACACACACTGGCAGGCAACTGCAATTATATTAAAGGTTAAAAATGAAATGACTTTTTTTTTATCTGCAAGGTACTGTGCCACCCTATATGAGTGGTGTGCACACAGTACAGTCTGTATATATATATATATATATATATATATATATATATATATATATATATACCGTATTTTTCGCCGTATAAGACGCACCGGCATATAAGACGCACCCAATTTTAAAGGAGGAAAATCTAGAAAAAAAAGATTCTGAACCAAATACTGCAGTAAAATATTTTATATCAACAGGTGATGGTATAGGCATGGCATAGGCATGGTACAGGCATGGCACAGGTGTGGGTACAGGCATGGCACAGGTGAGGGTACAGGCATGGCACAGGTGGTGGTTTAGGCATGGCACAGGTGGTGGTTTAGGCTTGGCACAGGTGGTGGTTTAGGCTTGGCACAGGTGGTGGTTTAGGCTTGGCATAGGTGGTGGTTTAGGCATGGCACAGGTGGTGGTTTAGGCATGGCACAGGTGGTGGTTTAGGCATGGCACAGGTGGTGGTTTAAGCATGGCACAGGTGGTGGTTTAGGCATGGCACAGGTGGTGGTTTAAGCATGGCACAGGTGGTGGTTTAGGCATGGCATGGCACAGGTGGTGGTTTAGGCATGGCACAGGTGGTGGTACAGGCATGGCACAGGTCGGCTCACTTACCTGCTCTCCTGGGCTGCCTGCGAGACGTCCACGGCGCTGCTCCTCTCTTCCTCTTCTTCTGACGGCGGCGGGATTCCAGGAACCGTCCACGGCGCTGCTCCTCTTCTGTCTTCGTTCTTTGACGGCGGCTCTCTCGGTCCGGCGGGAAGGAGATCGGGCGGTGACGGTGCGTGACTGACGCACGCACCGGCACCGCCCCCATTGGACGTCAGGACTCAGCACAGGCAGCAGAAAAAATGTTAATTTGCCGTATAAGACGCACCAACTTTTCCCCCCCAGTTTTGGGGAAGAAAAAGTGTGTCTTATACGGCGAAAAATACGGTATATAGAAAAAAAATAAAAGCAGACTGATGTACCAGCCCTAAAAAGGGCTTTTTGGGGTGCTGTCCGGGCGCTGTCCTTACAGCAGGAGTGGACACAGAACACTGGCCTAGCTAACGATTTCCCTAATAATTCAGCAGCAGCAGCACTCTCCCTGCTCTAACTAACACTGCAGCTTCAGAATGAATCTAAGATGGATGCTGTCCTTGCTTTTTTATAGGCGGTGGGAGGGTCTGGGAGGGAGGGTATGCTGATTGGCTGGAATGTGTCTGCTGACTTTGAGGTACAGGGTCAAAGTTTGCTCAATGATGATGTATAGGGGGCGGACCGAAAATCGCATATGTTCGCCCGCCGCGGCGAACGCGAACAAGCGATGTTCGCCGGGAACTGTTCGCCAGCAAATAGTTCGGGACATCTCTACAGATCACCCAGAGGGGAATGTTTTTTTTCTCAACAAAATTGGAGTTACTCTTTAAGTACTCCTTGGGTATCTGCTGCCTAGGTACAACATAGAATAACCTGTGACATGCTCCAATTTTGGAACCATCTCGGATCACAACAAAGCTCTCCTCTTGTATAGGATGCCTTTAAGACTACTGGATCTACTTCCAGTAAATATTTTCATGGAAACTGAACTGCAAACTTGGTCTACACTTCCACTGAACCTTATTAAAATGATATATTTACCTAAATATCCATTTTTAGTTAAGGTATTGATGGTCCAAATCCCCAAACCCTGGGAGATGCCTCTATTTCCTCCCACCCAGATGACTGAGAGCTGTTACTATGAGAATGCAACGGTGCAGTATTGTATGGTATTGTATGGTATTGCAATTTTTTTCCAAAAGTAAAAATGTACACCTTTTAAATAAAAAAATTAATAAAATAAAAAGTGCATTTCATTGTTTGCATGGAAAGCTGTATTGAGTTCTATTTGACATTCATTAATTAGGCTTAACTTTTATTTTATTTTTTCAAATAAACCTCTGTGCCATTTGTGAGCATTAATCAGTACTGGAAACAAGTCTACAACATCTAATATTTGGTGTCATATCATTTCCAGCCCTACAAAATAGGTTGGAAGGAAACAATTGTCAAGTGCTTTGTTTTTCTGCATTATTTATTGGCTACAAAATAAACAGGAAGCCAAGTTCTACTAGAAGTATGAATGTATAAGCATTTTGAGAACAAGAAGGTAAATTTATTGGTTCAACCTTATCAGGTTCTGGCTGGTTCTGAACTCCACATTTCACCTTCCAAAATGCAAAAGTAAAGCAATTTCTCCTGGTTTAACACTTTAATATCCAATGCTATGGTACATTTGTTTGTTACTATGCTAATCTGTCATCTATGACAGTGTTTTTCAACCTTTTTTTCAGTCAAGGCACCCTGTAAAGTTCTGCACAATTTTGGGGCGCCCTGTTATAAAATGAAAAAAACGAAACTACTAGTTTAACAGTGCATAACACAGCAACATCTACACATGTAGGACACCCAACGTTAGGGGGTAATTTATTATTCCAAAGTGAATACACCTACACTGGTACTGACCAGTCTTCCAATGTTTCCCTTCTCCTTCAGTTTCTCTCCCTCACTCAGCTAATGTGACCCCAGTGCTGATGGAGAGGTGCAGGGGAGGGGCAAACAAGGATGCTATGTAGGCGCCCAATGTCCTCCTTATGAACCAATGACATCCTTGGTTGTTACAATGCCAGTGGCTAGAAGCTTGTAATAGTGCGCAATGAAAACATGAGGCTTGGTGTAACTAAAAAATTATATAAAAATAATAAATAATAAAAATAAATAAAATAATAAAAAATAATAAAAGGCAGGCTTGATCCAACTGCTGGCTTGAATATTGTATTTTTGGGGAATTTGTAGCCATTTTGCCAAGGCACCCCTAAGCGCAGGCACCCTGGTTGAAAAAGGCTGATCTATGATACCAACATTTTTCCCTTTTAAAAAGAAAGATTAATTTTTAAACATTTGATGTTTGTGACTAAATGAGCCCTATTTGGAAAAATAATTAGTACAGTGTAGCACCCTTTGACTTTTTGTGAGGGGGAAGGAATTGGCGCCAGTCGCTTTAAGAAGGTTAGCAGTGTTTATTAAGGCCAGTAAACCCATGGATTAGGGCACAGGATACACGAAAAGACCAAAAATGCAAACTCCTAGACTCAGACATGAGAGGAGAATCTGCAAAGTGACAGCACCAGGCTGAGAGGCATGGACCTAAGCAGATGATGTTATGTCTAAGCTATGATGCAAGCATTGGTTTGTGAGTAAATTCTCCTCCATTTTATACCATTTAATAAAACATATTTTGAGGATAATGCGCTAGGCCTATGCGCCTTCTTTGTTTCTTATACTTACAGTCATATCGGATGTCACTAGTCTTTTGAGGGCAGTGAGGAGTACATTATCCATATGCAGTAATATGTCAAGACAGGAGTTTGACACCACACTGAAACATCACACAGCGCAGGAGAGTGAACATAGCGACATTTTTTCCAAAGGCATATGTGTCCACAGGCAAAGGTGGACATGGTCAGGCCTCAGGCAGGGCATCATTTCCTCTGTTTAGTGATGTTGCCCATGCTATCCAGCCACAGAATGCAGAGGAGGTGGTGGACTGGCTTACTAAACCATCCTCATCCTCCATCACCCAAGCAGAGACCAGTGCGCAGTCCACTGCAGCTGCCAGAGGGGTGTATTCTGCCTTCTTGTCCACAGCTATTTCTGCCATAGCCCCAGCATCAGGCATGGAGGAGTCAGCTGAGTTATTTGAACACAGCGTCAGCCACTTGCTCCTTGATGATGCAGAGCCATTACTTGATTCAGATGTTGGTTCTGAGGTTGAGGAAGATAGGAACATGAGACTACAGAGAGGGGAGAACACTGGTACACAAATTAGTAGTAATGTTCCCCCAGCTGCAGCATATTGTCAAGTTGTCTCCAGTAAAAATGAGGATGGAGGAGATGGCGATGATGATGATGAGGTCACTGATGTGACTTGGGTGCTGGAGTGAGCAGAGGCGTAAAATGAGGGTGAGGCACAACCCTAAGGAGGCAGCCATCATGGAAGAGTAGAGGGCAGCTACCCTATTCCATCAAATTGTGGAGCTGTTATCTCCCGACCCACTTCCCACAGCTTAACTGTCTGGTCCTTTTTTAGCACATGTGCAGCCGATCGCATTGTTGCAATTTGCACACTTTGTCTCAAGCACATTACGCGTGGCAAAAACACCAGCCATTTGGGTACCACACGCTTGACAAGGCATTTACCTCCCACCATTCAGCCTGTTGGCAAGAGCACCTGAAAGCACAAAAGGGACGCAATTCTGTTCCTCCTCCTTACTCAATTCAGTCTACCCCCACTATTCTCCCTAAGCAATCAAGGGGCTAATTGATGAGTCAGGCTAAAAGGTGCCATGCAGCTCTTTAGCTGGTGTGTCTAGGTGACAGGAACCACACCGCAGCAGAGAATCTTGCAGCTCTGCAGGGGCAGCCCCAGAGGTGGTTCACGCCACACCAGCTGGAGCCAGGAATGATGGTGTGCGAAAATGGCACAAACCTCCTATTTTTCCCTCCAGGGAAAGTTGACCCATGTGCCATGCCTGTTACATGTCCCCAATTTGGTGGTGCAGTGTTTCTTAAATAGGGTTGGAAGATCTGCTAAAGCAGGCCATAAGAGTCTCTAGCCGTTTCAGGGGGTCATACACAGCCAGTGCTCGATTGGCTGAAATTAAGCAGAAATTCCACCTGCCCGTAAACCGCCTGATCTTTGACATGCCCACCAGGTTGAACTGGCTTTGGCAATGCTGTAGTGGCTGCACATGCAGCAGGGGGCCATCAACGAGTACCTGTGTGAATAAGGCACAAGGACATGCTCAGGCTTTTTTTCCCCACGCTAATGGCTGCTGATAAATGATGCATGCATTCTACTTTCACCATTTGAGGAGGCGACAAGGATGGTGACCTGTGCCAATACATGCATCAGTGACACAATCCCTGTTGTGTTCCTGCTGGAGCAGAGCCTGCATGGCATTCTGGACAGGGCACTCGAAGCAGAGCAGCAGGAGGAAGAGGAGGACTCCCTTTCCTCTCAAGGCCTGCTTTATGCAGACAACATTCTTGCCATGCTACAGAACACACAAGAGGAGAGGCAGGAGGAGGAGGGTTCTGGCAGTTTTGGAGGCATTGAAACTGAGGAAGACAAACATCAAACCTTAAGAGATGGTTTTCGGTCCCCAGAACCCTTGGAGTAGTATGTGACTGGGAGGAGGCAGTTCCGGATACTGTAATCCTCACTGCCCCTGAGGAGTCTGCTTCTCGTGCCACCTTAAACTTGTGCATGGGCTCCCTCATGCTTCAAAGCCTGTGGAGGGACCCGAGAATAAGTGGCATCAAGAAGAAGGATCACAATTATTTGGCAACCCACCATGACCACTGTTGCAAGGGGAAAGTCTCAGAACTCATCCTGTCCCCACAGAAGTAGCAGAAGATGAAGTCTCTCTAGCACACCTTAAAGAGTAGTTTATCTAACACTTTTCTGAACTCTGGTAGGTAACAGTGTCGTGGAAAATGTCGTTTTGAAGTTTCTGTTGGTCAAGAGAAGAATGGTGGAGAATAGGGCTGTCTAAGTGATGCATTTCACAATTGTTTTAGTCCTCAGCAGCCAGGGCTGTTAGCTTCAACATCCCATCAACAGAGTCAGTATCATATAGTGGACGATTATCTAGAGGCAAAAACAGAGATGGAGAGCTTTCCAGTTGACGATCCACTGGGTTACTGGGTTATGAGAATAGATCACTGACCAGAACTTGCCCAGTATGCAATTGAGCTGCTGGGCTGCCCTGCATCCAGCGTGCTTTCTGAAAGGGATTTTAGTGCTGCCGGAGGTTTTGTTACTGATAATAGAGCGCGTCTGTCCACAGACTCTGTGGAGCAGCTGACATTTATCAAAATGAATCAATCCTGGATTACCAGCAGCTATGAAGCCACTGATGCCGATGTCACTGATTAAGTGTTGAAAAAATAGGTGCGCTAAACAAGAGTGCTATGATGAATTAACATACTGGCACGTGTACAAACAATAAATCATAGTAAATTTACAGTGATGATGATATAAATGTGTATAGAAAACAAATTAAACCAATGTGTGAACGTGATCCAATCAAGGAAATAAGGAAAACTAATGAAGGTTCAAAGACCAATAGTAGTCCACAAAGTCCAAATAATCGTGATCTTCACCATGTGATTCAATGTAAAAAAGGTGTTGGAAAACAACTTCTGGTGATATTTCAAGTGACATATAAAAAGTGATTCCCACCACCGACAGGCTTTCCTCCTTACCAGATGGAATTAGGTAAAGTGCAGAAAGAAGCTCAATACAGCCAGTAGGAGAGGAGGAAAACTTCCACTACAATTCCACCTCGTGCAATAGTACAAAGTGGCCTCTTACCAGATGGTATATATCTTGATGTAGGAAGAATCTCCTGGATGAATGTCCCCTCAACTGGCAGGATATCAGGAACCACCTCCGCAACCACGCAAGTCTGCTACCTCCCTTCCACTCCTGGTTACAGGTCACTGTTGGTTGTACCTTAATTCAGTCTTGAGGGGTGTTTTTTCTTCTGAAATCATTTTGAAGCAAAAGTATAGTAGTTCCATACAGATTTTCTTTAATTCTTCATTATGGTCTAGAAATGTCCAGATGGCAACACTCTTCAGTAAAAAGACCCTCTCTTTAGTCCAGTTCCCTTTCGGTATTTATTCCAGCTATATCCTAGTTTCCAGAGCCCTAAGCACATGGCTCATGCTGAGACCAGCAAAAGACAGCAATTCTTCACTGGAGAAGTACCAGTAGAGAGAAACACTGATTAAGTGTTTTTGGGATGTGGACTCTCTGCAAGACTTCTAGGCTGCTTAGATCTGTGGGTGTTGATTTCATCAAGAAGAATTTTTTTGATGTAGGTTTCATAGGCACAGTTAACACCCAAAGACCATTTTTTCCACACCTGTTTGAAAGGTGCATATCATTTCAGTTTTTGACAGCAAGGCAATTCTTCCTTTCATCAAGAGTACCTCTATAGGGTTACAGTGTGAAGGCATCTCCGACACCGAAGATCAATTTTTCTGCACCTGTTACGTCTATCCAAAAGTCTGTGAAAGACACACCAGAATTTATTCAAAAAAGCTCTACTTTTCTTCCCAGTGAACTACATTGTGGTCTCATCATACAGACTGGCTCCCCAAGCCGCTGTTTACAAAAAAAGAAAGCTTGCAAGGAAAATGTCTTTTTTTTTGGTTTTATAAATGCAATTATTGCTGCAGCAGCTTCTGTACACAGTACAGATGTGCCACTTTACAGGCAGACTAAGAGGACCCCAAGGCACTATATTTAAAGGAATTTTTGATTTTTTTTTGTTATTTTTTTTATTTATATGCTTTCACTTTAAGCATCAGTAAATCACTGCTCATTTAAAAATGACATTTTGTGCAAACTTTTTTTTTTCATTGATACATGTCCCCCAGGGCAGTACCTTGACCCCCATAACCATTGTATGCCCAATACAGTACCTTGCATATAAGCCTTTAAAATGGGCACTTTTTAATTTTTCCAGTTCAGGTTCAATAGACTTCAATGGGGTTCGTTATTCGGTTCCAAACTTTCACAATGTTCAAAAGTTCTGGTGCGAACGGAACAGGAAGTCGTTCGGCCCATCCCTACTATTGATATAGGCCTTTGTTTATAAAGTTTGGATACCCCTGTTCTGGACTGTAGAGCAGAGTTAAAGCAGCATACACACTCTTTGGATGAAGTACCAGAACTTGCAATATTCACAGCTTGTACCCAGCTCTTCTGGACCCTCTTCAACCAACAAAGTTTCAGCCCTAATGCTCAGATTCAGGTAGTGACCTTCCTGCACCTCCTTCCCAATATACAGTATACCCTCCAGCAGGACAGAAGGAAACTTAAGGCCCCCGACTTTGGCTCTACTTTGGCATAACATACCCTCTTAGGCCGTTATTTAGATGTAGCGCCCTGCCCTAGGCTGTATAAACATTTTGGCTCTGCTGTACTCAGCTGAGCAGCAATTTATTTTCCAGGTTTGGACAGGCCTTCCTAAGCCTGGCGGTTGATGACTTCTGCCTGTCTCTGGAATAAGATATCAAAAATAGAGTAGGAGTGGTAGCCATTGGGTTATGAATATTTACCTGACCTCAAAGGAGTGAAACAGCATAAAACAGATCCCCAGAGAGGGACAAAAGCACATATAGACCATTGGTTGGTCTTATGCCCCAGGTGAGGGCACGTCGGATGAGGGGATTATCACCAATGTATGTGGATTGAAGATTTATTGCAGTACACAGGTGGGTAGAGGGATGAGGGTGCAAGATACTCCAAAACACACACAGGCATTAGAGGACAGACTCTCAAGCAAAGTCTTTCAGTGTGAGTCTTAAGTAATGCAGGAGATAAAGGCGACAGCTGGCTAGTCTGAGACTCTGTAAGAATAGTCATAGTCCTTATAGCAACCTCTGGTGTCTAACCCTCAAAGCACAGGCACACCTGAAGCTCTAGGCAAAATGCCCTACTTACAATGTCCAGAGACAGCTCCCCATCCAGCTTCCCAGCAACACTCTTCGGTGAAATGGGTCCTTCTTCAGCCCAGCTGTGTAAGGTAGTGTCTTCCAGCGAATTATCTTTAATACAGGCTCCTTCATGCCCAAGCCCATGCTAAGGCCTAACAGCAACAGCTCTTCAGTATCAAAGGCTGCCTCCCAGAAACAGATGCCCCGGGACAAAAGAGAGCTCTGAATCGACCCTCCCAAACATCTATCTTCTCCCCAGCCACGCTTTCTAGGTCCCCCTCCCAGGCATGCCTCCAAAGACGCCCAAAAAATGCCCGATAAATGCCTGCAACAAAAACGCCCAGGTGGAGCAGAGCCACCTCCCTGTGCTACTAAAAATTCTAAGAAAAATTATCTTTTTTTCTGGTTCTGGACATGCTACAGAGCTGAAACTTCACAGGTACACCTTTTAGACCCCCCAGACATTAAATCCAAAGAAATCTCTTTTTTTTTTTTTTTCAATAATTTTTTCAATAATTGGCCCTCTATCAAAAACGACAATTTTTAAGAACTTTTTTTTTGTGTGATTGAGCATGACCCAGAACCATCATATTCTGATTGGCCAAATACAAAGTCGTCTATCATACAAGTCGCTCTGAATACGCGCAAAATCGCGCTGAAATCGCGCTGAAAGTCGCGCTAACAAGTCGGCCCTTATGAGGCGACTTAGAGGTCACGGCAGTGTGAACCGGCTCTTAATAGATCGCTTGGTCTTTTTCCTGCCATCACTCTTCTGTGTTTCTTTAAGGGTTTGACTTACTGCGTTTCCATTGGGTCAACTTGCTTTAAGCTGTATTAAACCCAAAACCAAACATTTATTTTTTGCAGCTTACCAATTCTTAGATGTGGTGGCTGCATTAGCTTTCTTTATTAAGCTGTCTTCTATTTTCATCTGATGATTTGGCCTTGTTTTTCAAAAGAACAAGCTCTCTTGCAGATGTGTCATTTACAGGGATGAGACAAACCATTCAAAACTGTCAGAGGTGCTTACAATGATCAGTTTTTATTTATTTATAGTTTGCAAAACCTTTATCCTAAAAGGAAAAAAACTGTTTGTTGTAACTGCTTATAATGTGTTGGCTAGAGTTTGGCTTCAGTTTGTTAGTGTATTTAAATCTGCTTGAACATCTATCAACCCCCCCGCAAAACTGACAATGCTGCTGTTCAAAGGTGCCCCTGTGCTCCTTCATCTAGAGTGGGGGCACTCTAATACAGAAGGTGTGTTACTGGCCAGATCATTAGGTGAGAGGGGAAAAAAGTCTAAAAAAAGAAAATGAATGCAGCCACCACATTTAATATTAGTAAGATGCAATATATTACATTTTTAGTTTTGGGTTCAATACCACTTTTTTGATCAGATAATACTGTCCATATATAGTAAATTCAACTCTGTATTTACCTGGTTGACTTAGGTTCCACTTTAAGACCAATATAAACAATTTTGGTAGCTTAATCATTCATAAATAATAATAATTTATAATTAAATACAGTATATAATAATTATATATATATATATATATATATATATATATATATATATATATATATAAACATATAATAATTCATATAATTCATTCATAGAAAGGGGGCAGATGAATTTGGGTTCTAAAGAGGGACTGTTCCCCCAAAGAGAGGCAGGTGGCACTATGTAAATGTATTAATCTATGATATGGTACATAGCACCGTGACAGATCCATATTCTTCATGGCATGTCAGTAATGTGACTTTCACAGCATCCCACATAGCAAACACTAACTCCCCTGCACCACGGCCGCCTCTCCTGCTCTCATTATTTGTGCTCAGCCAAGGGCAGCAAAGGAGAAGCCAGTCGACCTCTGAAAAATGAGATTTCTAAGCAGATTATTCTTGTGCTGTGTGTTCGGGATTGCTGCACAGTATTTATGAATTAATAACGCTCGAACAACTCATTTGTGGAATAGATGTGTCCTGCCGAAGCTCCAGTCATCAGCCTGGCTGTGGAGGGATATGGTTCCAGCTCCCATATGACATTCAGCAATGTGCAATGGCTATTTAGTTTAATATCACACAGCTGACATGGCCTGACCGATTGATTTATCATGCATTTTATTCTTCGTCTTGCTGGAAATACAAGATGATTTCCTATGACCTGTACGTATGCCAGATGTCACACTTAACTCTTCAAGTCCAGTCTCATCTCTTTCAGGCAAATTCTTACATGGATCTAACTCTAGCATATGTCTTCTCTTAAAACAAAATGAAATTGTAGAGAGTCCCCAATGCAAATTGCCATAAAATGCAAAGATGCACAGCATATCATTGTAGCAGACTTGGGACCAAATTGTCAGAATATTCAATTGAGGCAGCTGGCTTGGGGTGGCGTTCATGGAGGCACGGTAGGAGGCAGTTCTGAGGCCAAAGGGTCCATACCAGACACTATATCTTTAGTGCAGCTCATGTAAAATCACAGACTCAGCCTTCTGAGCTCATTTACCAGCCACTGCTCCTGTCACACAGGCATGCCGACATGGCCCTGGGCAGAAATTGCCAGCATGGCCTTGGGCAGACTTACCCACTAGTTTTCCCTCCTCCGGTGATGACAGGTCTGCTTTCATCCTTGACGTTCTGTATGCTACCGTCATCTTCTCCTGGTTTTCTTTGGCTGTTGGGAAGCAACTGGTCTGTATTGCCCCTCATCTTTATGTCCATCTTCTTCTTGTCTTCTCTCTTTGGCCATGGTCTATATTGCCCTTCATCTTTTTGTCCATCTTCTTCTAGCCTTTTTCTCTCTTCTGCAATGATGTATATCGCCCCTCACCGTCATGTTCATCTTCTTCTGATCTTCTTCTCGCTTTGGCCATGGTGTATATTGCCCCTCATCGTTATGTCCTTCTTCTGCTCTTCTTCTCTTTTCAGCCATGGCATATATTGCCCTTCATCTTTATTTTCATCTTCTTCTGCTCTTTTTTTCTTTTTGGCCATGGTGTATATTGCCCCTCATCTTTATGTCCATCTTGTTATGGTCTTCTTCTCTTTTCGACCATGGTCTATATTGCACCTCGTCTTTATGTCCATCTTTTTCTGGTCTTCTTCTCTCTTCGGCCATTGGGCAGCCACTGATCATGTAAATCCTACACATGCACATCCCAACACTTGACCCTATTCAGTTGACTAGTTGTGTACACTAGTGTATGAGATACAGTCAGCGCTACCTCTCACTTTTACCACCAAGTCCTGTGACAATATATATTATTTCAATGTATTCCTTAAATATATTAAGCTGCTGTACACTCTTAGTGATTCAACCACACTACAAATTACATAAACATACTCTTACAGTGCAGCGCAACCCAAAACCACCATAAATTATATAAAATGTGTCATTAATCAAAATCCTTTTATAAACAACAAAAATTCATGAAAAAAATCCCCCCCAAAAAAACTAAGTAAGTAAATAAAAAGCAATCAACCGCAGTGTTCTTCAATCACCCTTCACTTAGTGACACCCGAAAGTGCACACCACCACCAGCTGGAAAACCTGCCCACCTCAAAGATGAGATCAATCAGCTTTGTATACAATCACTCCTGCAATATCCTGCTGCGATCTCCTCTCCAGGCATCTTGTTCTGTAAGCTCCTCTTACTGCTCTGCGAACCTCATGTAAACACAAAGGCAGACTACATAGTGCTCTCCATTTCAACAAAGTTTATTAAAATGCCCCCATAAAAACACACTTACAAAATATAAGATAAAAAGCGATTTAAATGTCTATCATAAGTGTCTGCTTACCACTCCACATGGATCGCGGTGGCTTTGTGATGTCACGGGCTCAGCTCCTCCCTCCTATACGCGTATCCCCTGCTCATTGGACTTCTTCACTAGGTCTGTGTACACTGCACTGCACATGCTGCTGTGACAAGCAACAATCCAACATGTCTTGGCAGTGTTAGAGCTTTGCGCTTAATCCTGCCCCATCACTTGTTATTGGCCCTTCATTATAATAGGCCGCAGAACTGGCCAGTAGGAATGTGCTGGAGGCAGATTTGTGAGGCTGTAGTAGGTATCTGGGTACCTCTAAGTGCTTGCACACTATACCTTTAGACTGTAGTCAGGTGCCTATTGCATTTTGGTATTTTATTGTGTTTGCCACTGTTTTTGTAATTTTGGTGCAGTGTATCCTTAAATATTCAGGCTGATTGCTGCAGGGGTCGGGTTGTGTGTCCCTTATTCTTTTGCAGGTGGGTCATACCCTGTGTCTTGGGAGATACAGTTTATATCTGCAGAGGACTGACCCCAGGGAAAGTGTGCTATGGGAGTAGATTTGTGAGGACCAACTTCTGTGATCTGGTTTCTCTTCTTCTTTGTCGCCCCTTCAATGGCCCCATTCTTCAGGGAATGCAAGTTTCATGGACTTTGGTTGCTATGGACATCATCCATCTCAGGTATGGGCCACACAAAGTTTTCTACACACCTTTTCTCGTAAAGTCGCTAGGGACAGTGTATTGATTTAGCAGCATAGCCATTCTACCACAGCCAAATCACACAACCACTTGTATGCAATCCATTGTACATGTATGTGGAAGATGTTTTGGAGAAAGATGTGAAATGTGCGTACAACTTTCAAGTTTGTCAGTAAAGAGGACATATTTAAGTGAGGTCGGTGTTATTTACTGCGAGAAATGTTAAAGTAAAGAACAAGTGTAACCTTGGTGTATCAACAGAACACTAACTTTGGGAGTGAAAATGGGTAGACTCCCCTCCCCGGAGTGCCGCAGATGCCGGGGGGATAGAGGTGATTTCTTGCATATGGTTTGGAAGTGTCCAGGGGTTCAGGACTTCTGGAGGGGAGTGTGTAAATTCAAGGAGAAACTGGCGTTGCCGATTATCTGTTCTCCGGACAGATGCCTCCTGGGTAATCTGGCTGAGGAGGATCTTCGGCAGTCCCAGAAGGTGCTAACACGTATCTTATTCTTTTATGCCAAAAAAAATGATTGCGCTGCGGTGGAAGAAACCTGACCCTCCTAGTGTGAGGGCTTGGGTGGACCTTATTAATAATGTCTTACCTCTGTATAAGCTCACATATTTGGCCTGTGGTTGTCCTAATAAATTTAATAAGCTGTGGCTGGCCTGAGTGGAGTCAGTAGCAGGTACCCTTGATGTTTAGGAAAGTGACATGATGGAGGAGAACGGCTGGAAGAAGTATTGGGAATGGCCTCTATGGTTCTCTAGCTGTGATACTGCACTGCCAGATTGTTACTGATTATGTTTTCTGTTCCATGAAACTGTTCGACTTGCTTTATCGCTATTGGTTTATGTACAGCACCGGTACTGAATAATACAGATTGTTATCGCATAGGTTTGACTGATATATATTTCTCTGGTTAATGGAGTTTATTTCCTGATAAATATTAACTTTAAAAAAAAAAAAGGGGGGGGTGGTAAGAGCTTCCGACTGCAGTTTCGGGGATGGTTCCTCATGGCTTGCATACTCAATGTTCCTATGTCTTTATTATGATTATTTGGATATTATCTAATGTCTCTGTAACTGCATTGTTACTCTTTTGTTTGTTATTGTATATCTTGCATTAATAAAATCACCTTTAAAAAAAAAAAAACTTTGGGAGTGAAGCCTTTAAACCCTTCAGGTTTAGCAGACTTGTGTTGATGCAGAACATTTGCACCAGGTGGCCCTTTGTGGTCAAGTTAACTTGGTGAATCACACATTTTAATCTCCTGGGTTGGGACACTCTTTCTGAAGATAGCTGTCAGTTTGTAGAGGAAGCAGGTGACTGTGGCCGATGATGATGGCCCTGTTTGGTCGGAGGACAGGTGCACTTCAAGTCTCTCACTTCTGGGCTTGGTCCTCATATTAGAGCCTGCTGTGGCGTAGGCTGGCCTATGGACCAGGCCTGGGGGGCCACAAGAGCAAAGCTGTGGGTCAATAGAAGTGAAGTAGCTTCCTGAGGTGTGTGCCTACAAGAATCATGTGTCAAAGGAGGACACGAGTGACTGATGAAGAATAGGTCTTGTTCTGCATCCCCATCTTAAAACGCTACAGGAAACAGAATGAGAGAGAAGGTTTATAATGTTTCTTGGTCCCTGGCATGAAGTGGTTACTGCCATAGGAACAGAAAAGTGGAGAAATTCTTTAATGGCTTATGGCTTCTAACCTGGCCTCTAGAGGGCAAACTTCCCTCCACACAAGTTGTTTGATTCTTTAAAGAGAACCTATCAAAAGAGAATTATATATTTTATTACTGCTGATTTCTTTTTAAAATGGTAGTTGTCTAGCTGTCAACTCTCAGGTTCCAATGTATATCTAAAAACAAAATTTGAATCCGGTTTGCATGAAGTAGAGAATAATCAACCCTGTCAAGTATTTTTGCATTTGTGTCCCATTTGGGTTATTTCCCCTAATGTCCTGTATTGTAGACACAACAGGAAGTGAGAGATAATCTCTCCCTTTTAAACAGCTGTCATTGGAACATGTTTGTTATTCTGTTTTTGTGACTTTTTGGATTTTTGCAATTCTGGATATTTTCCCCTACTTTTACTCACAGTCACAATGGTCACCATAACAAATATACTTATAAGTTATACAGGATTTATCTTCTATACAGTGCCAACAGTTTGTGCAGTGCTTTACAATATAAAGAGACAGTAAGAGCCGGTTCACACTATTACGACTTGCCAGGCGACTTGGTCAGCCTGGCAAGTCGCGCACCGTCGGTTCCATTGAGTAGTACAGGACCGGTTCTAATAGGAGCGACACAAGTCGCTCCGACTTAGAAAAAGGGTCCTGTACTACTTCGGGGCAACCTGGAGGCGACTTGCATAGACATTCATTAGATGAAGTCCATGCAAGTCGCGCCGAAGTCGCGGTGCACGCGAATTCACAGGTCGCCCCCGAAGTCGGAGCGACCTAATGTGAACGGGGACTAAATATACAATACAAATAAAGGGTTAGGAGGGCTGTACTCGTGTAAGCTTACTATGTACATGGGAAGAATAGCCCAAGTGGGGACACAGACAGCAATAAAAACCTTGCAGGTTTTATAACTCCTCACCACTCCACCCAAAACATCCCAAGAAAATGTGTTTTACATATACTTTAATACTTTCTGGCACAATGGCCTTGCATTAGCATTCTCCCATTTGTATTTTCTGCATAGTATGGGCAGATGATCTGGTGGCTACTAAGGGCTACAAATATTCTCATTCAAACAGTTTGCATGAGAGCTACAATTCTTTTTTTTCCGGTATTATAAAAGCATGATGTGGAATAATTCGTATAATTATTACAGAAATGTCATCTCTCTAGACCAAGCTTTTATGCAATGATCCTCTTATCAGCCTTTGATTGTATGTCCCGGCTTGCCTCTTCTGAACTTTCTCTTCTTATAAAGGTTTCTTTCATCCAAAGACCTCTAATAGCTGCAGAGAATCAAGACAGCCTGGGAGTTTTGAAAAAGCTCAGCATTTATCCTTTCCACAATTAGAAAAAATGAGATGAAAGAGCAGCGTTTAGCTTGCATCTGAATGACATCTCGGTGGCACGTGGCTTTACAAGGGCAGCGTGCCATACAGTTAGTGTGGGAGTCTGCATTCGGTTATCTCAGGACTTTCATTTATGTTCCATGTTAATAAGGGAATTGCATTTAGAGCATGTATGACTACAGTGAATCATCCTGCTGGATAGATGAGAAAATACAAATCATTTAAATAGGTAAAATTATATTATATATAATTGAATACACAGAATACACAGAGCCAGATTAAAGGGGAAGGGCAAAAGGAACCATTACCCTGAGTCTCCACCATAAAGGCACGTCTACCTGCGACAAACTGAGCAGAGGAAGAATTTTCCTCTTGGGTCAGCCGCCACTCCATTGGTTATTCAGTGCCCCCCCCCCCCCAATTATCCAGCCTCACCTCACCCAATGACACATCGGAGAAGAAATTCTTGAATGTCCACCCACTCTGGGAAGAACTTTTTGAGTGGTTCTCACAGTTTTCACCTCACTCTGAGAAGAACTTCCTTAGTAGTTCTCCCCGCCATTCACTCACTCTGAGAAGAACATCCTGAGTGGTTCTCACTGCCATCCACTAACTCTGAGGAGACCTTCCTGGGTGGTTCTCATACTTTTCCCCTCACTCCAAGAAGAACTTCCTGAGTGGTTCTCATAGTTTCCCTCTTACTCCGAGAACTTCCTAAGTGGTTCTCATCCTTTCCCCCTCAATCCAAGAAGAACTTCTTGAGTGGTTCTCATTGTTTCCCCCTCACCCTGAAAAGAACTTCCTAAGTGGTTCTCATTTTTCTCCCTCACTATGAGAAGAACTTGCCGAGTGGTTCCCATCCTTTCCTCCTCGTTCCGAAAAAAACTTCCTGAGTGGTTCCCCTTGTTTCCCCCTCACTCTGAGAAGAACATCCTGAGTGGTTCTCACTGCCATCCACTAACTCTCAGGAGACCTTCCTGGGTGGTTCTCATACTTTTCCCCTCACTCCAAGAAGAACTTCCTGAGTGGTTCTCATAGTTTCCCTCTTACTCCAAGAACTTCCTAAGTGGTTCTCATCCTTTCCCCCTCAATCCAAGAAGAATTTCTTGAGTGGTTCTCATTGTTTCCCCCTCACCCTGAAAAGAACTTCCTAAGTGGTTCTCATTTTTTCTCCCTCACGATGAGAAGAACTTGCCAAGTGGTTCCCATCCTTTCCCCCTCGTTCCAAAAAAAACTTTCTGAGTGGTTCACCTTGTTTTCCCCTCACTCCGAGAAGAACTTCCTGGGTGGTTCTCAATGTTTCCCCCTCACTCCGAGAAGAACTTCCTGAGTGGTTCTCAATGTTTCCCCCTCACTCCGAGAAGAACTTCCTGAGTGGTTCTCATTGTTTCCCCCTCACTCCGAGAAGAACTTCCTGAGTGGTTTCCCTTGTTTCCCCCTCACTCCGAGAAGAACTTCCTGGGTGGTTCTCAATGTTTCCTCCTCACTCCGAGAAGAACTTCCTGAGTGGTTCTCATTGTTTCCCCCTCACTCCAAGAAGAACTTCCCGAGTGGTTCTTATCGCTATCCCCTCACTCTGGGAATAATTTCCTGAGTAGTTTTCACTGCTATCTCCTCACTAAAAGAGCTGAGTGGTGGCAAGAGAGAAAAACGACATTATGGCCCAGCAACCAGCAGAGCAGTACTCACATACTACGTTGGCAGTTGTTCTCAGAACCTTTATGTCAGTCCCCCCTACCCTGTGCTACTCCCCTCCTGTATCATATACCTTCATCCCCCCCCCCCCCCATTTCCCATTCTGCTCCTCTCATTTTTAGAGTACCTTGTATTGTTTCTGTCCACCTGCTGCATTTTTCTACACTGCTTCTCATGTCTGCCTCTAGTTCTCCCTTCTCCCTTACTGCTTTTCTCTTCCAGTGCCCCTACGTTCTACACATCTCCTTCTTGTCTATTACTTGCTTCTACTTGTACTGCCCTTCTTGTTCACCTCAGTCATCTCTCTGCTACAGACCTTTTCTGCCTCCATAGAGCCCCCTTACTGTAGCTCCCCTCTCCCTCAAGTGCCCTGCACACACACACACACACACATGAAATTCTTTGCCAGGGAGTAAGAGGTCTCTCAACCACAAAGCAGTGAGACTAGGAGGCTTGATTAGCAGCCACTAAATGCATAAGAGCAAACATGCTACCCATGCAACAGTGTCTGCACCCCTGTGAATGAGTAGATCTGAGATTGAAGTGCCACACTGGGAAATTCTAGTCCAAGTTTATGCCAATGTATTCCAAGGTAAAATAAAATGGAAGCCTGTACAAGAAAGGCAACACATTTTGGGGGCCAACCCTCTCTCTTGTATGGGGACTGCAATAAAGGCGAATTATATGGTGCATTGACCATTATGTTGGTTAGTTCAGTTTTCGCCAGCAGCTGTTGGTGTGTAGAAGCCATTGATCCATGTCCAGATACCCTACACAAATATCATCTCCACAGTATTAGAGAGTAATACTACATAATAGGAACATCTCAGGATTCCAGCTTTTCTTATCCATTGCCCCAAGCACCCCTAGGACAAAAGTGACCATCAGGACTGTCAACTATAATGACCGCTGAGAGTAAAAAGGAACATCTTTGTCCGACTCAACCAAGTGGTCTTGCTAAGTAAACGTAATTTTAATCATGCATAAACATATTTTTTATAATATTATATGGTGACTGTCTAAATTTAAACACAGGTGAAGCAGCAAATGTGACCAACAGTGGTGTGCAAACATAGCTGTAGAACTTTTGTCTCTGCTCTATCTTTATTACTACTAAAGACTGCAAGAAATCTTTTAAGTGTGCTGCAACCTTTATTGAAGTGTATTACCATTAAATTATATTCTTTTCTTTTGCAGTTATTCCATGATTCTTCTGGTATTCATTATGACCTTCATCTGGTTACATTACAGAGTGAAACTCCCTTTTTCTAACATTTTCTTAGCCTGGATGTAAACTAACTAAAAAAGACTGAAAAGTTTGAAAAAAAAAACAATATTTTTTACTTTCTGCTATAAAACATATAATAAAAAAAAATAAAAAAATAAATTTCTTCATAAATTTAGGCCAAAATGTTTATCTGCTAAAAATTTTTGTTAAAAAAGAAAAGTAAAACGTAAAAGTGTATATTAATTAGTTTGTGTGAAAGTTATTGCATCTACAAACTATTGTACAGTATACAAAGTATATACTAGAGTTTTTATTTATTTAATGTATTTATACTAGTAATGGCGTCAATAAGTGGCTTATAGTGGGACTGTGATAGTGTGGTGGGCAATCTGATATTAACTGACACTTATGGGAACTGACTCACTGCCACTGATATCAGCAATGGCACTAATACAGTTATCAGTGCTAATAATATGCACTGCACTAATGACACTGGCAAGGAAAGGGGTTAACACCTAGGGGCAATCAAGGAATAATTGTGTGCCTACAAGTATTAATGTGTGTACTGTGCTGTTTTTTTACTATATATCGATTTGTTTCGAAACAAAGCGATCATGTATAGAGCCCTATGTTGCATATGAACAGGTCTCTAGGCTGTGATTCAACACAGCTGATCAGCAGGTTACAGCTATGAATCATTGGCCACGTTTGTAAAGGGATGCTTCCTATATGACGTCTGCCCATTCTTGCCGCTCTCCAGCACCCCCGGGTGCATGCAGTGTGGCAATCGGGGATGCGGCGTGTCCCTCGGGACACAGCCCATTCCCGATCAGTGTAAAGAGCCAATAAAAAATTGATCTTTATCATGTGAAAGGCTGTGTCCAATCACAGCCGGCCACATTCACTGTCCTCGTGCATGCTGCGCGTGCGAGCCCCCAGGGGCGCACAGAGAGGCGATCGGGGATGGAGAGTGTCACTCTGACACAGTCCATCCCCGATCAGGGTAAAGAGCCAATGAAATTGGCTCTTTACCACGTGACCGGCTGTGTCCAATCACAGTCGGTCACAGAATGTTAACAAAACCACAGTAACTAGCTGTTACCATGTTCTCCTTCTCACACACCGATCCTGCATGAGGAGGAGATTGTGGTAACAGCTAGTTACCAATTACAGTGCACCCCAAAACACACTGATTGCCCCCCCAATAAAGAGGACCTGACACTAGCCCATCAAAGTACCTGTCACTAGCCCATCCCAGTACCTTTCACCAGACCATCAGAGTACCCGAGTACCTGTCACCAGCCCATCAGGTACTCTGATGACAGGTACTCGGGTACTCTGATGACAGGTCCTCCCAAGTACATGTCATCGGAGTACCCGAGTACCTGCCATCGGAGTACCCGAGTACCTGTCATAAGCCCATCAGAGTACCCGAGTACCTCTCTGTAGCCCATCAGAGTACCCGAGCACCTGTCTCCAGCCCTGAGTATCCGAGTACCTGTCTCCAGCTGAGAGTACCCGAGTATCTGTCTCCAGCCTAGAGTGCCCGAGTACCTATCTGCAGCCCATCCGATTACCTGCGTACCTGTCTCTAGTCCATCAGAGTATCCAAGTACCTCTCTGCAGCCCATCAGAGTACCTGAGTACATGTCATCAGCGTACCCAAGTACCTGTCACCAGCCCATCAGAGTACCCGGGAGGACGGGATCAGTAGTTCTATATCAGTTTTTGCAGATGACACAAAATTGGGCAGGGCAATAACTGCACAGCATGAAGCAGATATCCTACAGAATGACCTGAACAAAATAACAGAGTGGGCTACGACATGGCAAATGAGGTTTAGTGTGGAGAAGTGTAAGGTTTTGCACTTGGGGACTAAAAACATACAGTAAAAGCACAATACACGTTAGGGGGGGGAACCCTTGGGGGAATCAAAAATGGAGAAAGATCTGGGAGTCTTGGTAGAGGATAGACTAGGCAATAGCATGCAATGTCAAGCAGCAGCTGCTAAAGCCAGCAGAATATTAGCATGCATAAAGAAAGGGATGTATTCCAGAGATAAGACTATAATCCTTCCACTTTATAAAACTCTGGTCTGACCACATCTGGAGTATTCTGTCCAGTTCTGGTCGCCAGTCCTCAGGAGGGATGCGTTGGAGCTGGAGAGGATCCAGAGAAGGGCAACTAAACTAATTAGGGGATTGGAGGACCGTAATTATGAAGAGCGTCTGCAATCGCTTGATTTATTCTCCCTGGAGAAGAGACGCCTGAGAGGGGACATGATAGCAATTTATAAATATCTCAATGGTGATCTCGGCATAGAAAAAAAGCTATTCAGTCGTAGGGAGTGCATGAGGACTCGAGGGCATACATTGCGATTAGAGGAGAAGCGTTTTAACCTCTGGCAACGTGAAGGGTTCTTTACTGTTAGAGCTACAAGATTGTGGAATTCTCTACCACAAGAGGTGGTTTCTGCGGGAATTATGGTGGCTTTCAAAAGACTCTTAGACGTACATCTCAAGGATCAGAACATTCAGGGGTATGTGAGATGATTACGGCCACACACACCTACACAGGTTGAACTGGATGGACTATTGTCTTTATTCAACCTCACCTACTATGTAAATATGTAACTATGTAACCCGAGTACCTGTTATCAGAGTACCCGAGTACCTGCCTCCAGCCCAGAGTGCCCGAGTACCTATCTGCACCCCATCAGATTACCCGAGTACCTGTCTCTAGTCCATCAGAGTACCCAAGTACCTCTCTGCAGCCCATCAGAGTACCTGAGTACATGTCATCAGCGTACCCAAGTACCTGTCACCAGCCCATCAGAGTACCCGAGTACCTGTCATCAGAGTACTCGAGTACCTATCTGCAACCCATCCGAATACCTGAGTACCTGTCTCCAGCCCATCAGGGTATCTGAGTAGCTATCTGAAGCCCAATAGAGTAACCGAGTACCTGTCTCCTGCCCATCAGAGTACCCAAGTACCTGTCACTAGCCCAGAGTACCTGAGTACCTGTCTCCAGCCCAGAGTACCCGAGTACCTGTCTTCAGCCCAGAGTGCCCGAGTACCTATCTGCAGTCCATCAGATTACCCGAGTACCTGTCTCTAGCCCATAAGAGTACCCAAGTACCTTTCTGAAGCCGATCAGTGTACCTAAGCACCTGTCTGCAGCCCATCAGAGTACCTGAGTACCTATCTGCAGCTCATCAGAGCATCTGAGTACCTATCTGCAGCACATCCTCTAGCAGGAAATTCTAGAGCCTGTACCAGAGATTTCAACCTTGCCACCTTGTCCATAGGCAAACAAAACTCCATGCATTCGGTATCAATCTGAATACCCAAAAAAATCATTTTTGTAGCGGGCAAGCAAGTCTTTTCTTCCGCCAGAGGAACCCCAAAGTCCTCCGCCACTGTCCTAAAGGTTTGCAACAAAGACAGACAATCAACCGAATCTGGTGGGCCCACGAACAAAAAATCGTCCAGGTAGTGCAGCACTCCCACACTACCTGACTTGGCTGACACCACCCAG
Organism: Pelophylax lessonae; assembly: GCF_965119305.1. NCBI lineage: Eukaryota > Metazoa > Chordata > Amphibia > Anura > Ranidae > Pelophylax > Pelophylax lessonae. The sequence continues at coordinate 841,717,025 of NC_138768.1, read as the reverse complement.
TGCAAAAAAGAAGAAAATGTTTCGAAATACGAACAGGACAAAGAACATCCCATAGGGAGGCTTTTGTCAAAAAAATATAAACCCTCCAGCTGAAAGCCCAAAGAATTGAATGCCAAAGGTGATATAGGCAAAAGTCGAAATGCGGACTTTATGTCCGCCTTTGCCAACAATGCCCCTTGCCCGAAAAGCCGTATCTTAGCTATGGCTTCTTCAAACGTGGCATAAAATACTGATGACAGAGTCTCATCGATGTCATCATTCAGCGAGCTTCCCTTCGGGTAAGAGAGGTGATGTATGACCCGGAATTCATTCGGCTCCTTTTTGGGGACCACTCCCAGTGGAGAAACACGAAAATTGTCAAAAGGCGGCCGATCAAAAGGACCCGCCACCCTACCCAGCTCGATTTCTTTAAAAATCTTGTCCCTAACCACCTGTGGAAAATTTTCCACTGACTTCAGGTTGCCCACCTCTGTACATCCCTTTGCCACAAATGAAGGCAAAGGGAAACCTCTCTCAAAACCTTCAATGAGAAAACGGGCCCTCTCCCTGTTTGGGTACCTGTCCAACCACGGACGCATTCTTTCCAGCCTCACAGGCGTGCAGGCTTTTTGGAAAAATATCCTTTGTGGTTTGCCCAACAGCAGCGTTCTTTTTAAAACACTTACTCACTGGATGTGGGCCCGCACAGAACGAACACTCGTGCTTATAACGGCAAGCCACATTCCACCGACATTGATTCTCATTGAAAGCGAAGCAGCAACCTTTGCGATATGCTGCATTCTGTATGTTTCCTACCGGCTGCCTAACAGGATTCTGCCTCTGCGGAGACATTAAGTTCAGCCCGGGCCCACATCCTTCATACCCCATCTTAAAGAGGGGTGGACCGACAGCTTCTGACGAAAAGATTAGTCGTAGTAATACCAGCCCAACCCCCCGAAGCTCTTGTACGCCTCCAAGACATGGTCCAGGTGCTGGAATAAGCCCCCACACCTCTCAGGGTGCTTTTCTGCCATTACTCCGGCGAATATACAAAACGCCTGCAGCCAGTTATGGAAAGACCTAGGAGCCCCCCTGCGCCGCTCCTCCTCCTGCTTGTCATCCCTTTTATCCGTCCTAACCGACAGTTCCTTGTGTGCAGGCAACAATGATAACAAATCTACAAAATCACCTTTCCATATTTTTTCTTTAACTCCCAAACTCAGGTGGTAGCCCAAAGGTGACATCTCACATGGCATCGCACCTTTCATACATACCTCCGGCACACCACTACCTCCCAGTAAAGGTGCATGCGTAGACATAGCATTCTCCTCTTTAAATATATTATGGCTACCATTGACATCTGTGACATTAACCCCATACAAATTAGGGACAGTAGACACCGCAGGAGAGAAACTAAGCTCACAGCTTGGCTGCTGCTGAATAGACAAAACAGGCTTAGCAGAGAGAGGAGAAACAGCAGGGGAGACTTGAGAGAGAGACTGCACTAGAGAGGATAAAGAGTTAATCAATGAAGACAAATCCTGAACCCTGCATAACTCACCAGCTGCTGGGGGGAGAACAGGTCGCTGCTCAGCTTCCTCCATTAGCACGCTGGGGGCTGCTCCTAGTGTTCCATGCTGTGCTGTAGACACTCCCACAGCAGGCATTCTGGACACTACAGGAATGCTCCTCTGTGGAGATGGCAGACGCCCTCTCTCCTTCTCTGGGTCCGCCTGGCAGGCGTTAGCCCGCCCTTCGCCACCCCTTCTTGGAGATAGGGAGGCTCTTCTTCTCTTCTTAGATGTACGGCGCATGCGCGCCTGGGCCGTCTTCACATCCATGGCGCCGCACGGCGGCTCACTGTCCGTCACACTGACTGGCTTCTCTGGCGTCTTCTCCCTCTCTGGGGCCCGGCTCCTCCGCGCTCTCGTCTCCCGCACTGTGAGTACACTCGGCCTCGCTGCAGGCGCTTCTGCCTGTGAAGAAACAGGATGCGCTTCCGCCGGCATTCTCTCTTCAGCTCCGGACACTGAGAGACACTGCCTCAGCCATGCTTCACCTCCCGCACTCTCCGCCTTCTCTATCAGCTGTTTTAGCAGGGCCTCCATGGCAGCAGGTGGGACAGTAATTCTGGGACTCCTTGGCTGAAAATTCTTCCTTGCTGATCTTCTGTGCAAAAGGAAGCACTCTAGCCCAAACCAGGTTTATATAGCCTCTGCCCAGCCTGCCAGAAACTCTCCCTGCACACTGATTGGCTAATATTTGCTGCAATGCTCAGGTAAATTTAACCTTTCACTAGCCTACCTGTACACCTATAACCCTATGCTTTTAACTAACCAAACTTCTACCAGGTGGCCACAATCCCACACAAGTGGCCACATAATGTGCCCCCTTTTATAATAAAGGGAGAAATATAACTCTATACAAGAGGGTTAGAAGGGCCCTGCTCCTGAGAGCTTACAATCTAATAGGGAGTGTCAAGTGGAACAAAATGTAATACTGTGAGGGATGAACTGATGGGACAAACAAAAGGTTCAGTTGTTAGCTGAAGGTAGGATAGGCTTCTCTGATGAGAAGAGTTTAAAAGAGGGCAGAGTTGGACAGTGTTTCTCAACCTTTTTTCAGTCAAGGCACCCTTTAAAATAATCAAATCTCGAGGCACCCCAATCTAAAAATGAAAAAACTGTTCTAATAGTTTTTACATAGTGCAGTAACATCAATACACATATGACACCCAACATTAGAGGGATTTATTCTTCCAAAGCAAATACACTTTTGCAAACTGATACTGACTAGTATTCCAATGTTTCTCTTCTCCCTCAGATTTTCTCCATCACTCAGCTAATGTGACACCAACCCTGATGGAGAGGGGCAAGGGAGGGTAAAATAAGGATGATATACAGTAGGGATAAACCGATTATCAGCAAGGCCGATATATCGGTGGCCGACATGCACTTTCCCCGATATATCAGTATCGGCCCTGGAACTGGCCGATATTGCGGATATTTTTGTGACGTCATTCTGCCTTCTTAGGCCGCCTCCCTCACCTTGGACAGCCTCGTCTGGAGTCGGGACTAGTCTCGCTGGAGTGTATCACAGCCATACACCCACCCACAGCAGCCTGGTACCAGCCAGCCACCCACATCCACAGGCCCTGTACCAGCCAGCCACAGTCACTGTACCAGTGAGCCAGCCACCCACAGGCCCTGTACCAGCCAGCCACCCACAGGCCCTGTACCTGCCAGCCACAGGCACTTTACCAGCCAGCCAGCCACCCACCCACCACAGGGTGGCAGACCGCCAGCCACCCACCTCATGGTGCCAGACAGCTAGCCATCCACAACAGGGTGCCAGACAGCCAGCCACCTCTCACAGGGTGCCAGACAGCCAGCCACTTACAGGCCTTGTACCAGCCAGCCACAGGTACTGTACCAGCCAGCAGCCCACAGGCCCTGTACCAGCCAGCCACCCACATCCCCTGTGCCAGCCACCCACCTACCACAGGGTGCCAGCCAGCCACCCACCCACCACAGGGTGCATGCCAGCCACCATATGGTGCCAGCCAGCCACCATATGGTGCCAGCCAGCCACCCACCACAGGGTGCCAGACAGCCAGCCACCCACCACACGGTGCCAGCTAGCCACCCACCCACCACATGGTGCCAGCCAGCCATCCACCACAGGGTGCCAGCCAGCCAGCCACCCACCCACCACAGGGTGCCAGACAGCCAGCCACCCACAGCAGGTTGGCAGCCAGCCAGCCACCCAGCCACCCACCACAGGGTGCCAGCAAGCCAGCCATTAAGCATTAAACAAAAATTAACATGTTCAGTACCAGATTTGTGTCAAAAAATTGTCTTTATTTTTCAAAACTTTAAATGTACAAAATATTGGCCCATATTGACCGATACGTTGTGACCAAAATATCGGTATCGGCCCTGAAAAAACCCTATCGGTCTATCCCGAATATGCAGGCAACTGACATCCTCCTTATCAACTGATGATGTCATTGGTCATTAGGCGGTTTGCATCTAAAAGGTTGAAATGGTGCACAATGAAAACCTGTGGCTTTGTGTAACTAAATAGCAGGTTTCATCCACCGACTGGTTTGCATACAATTTTGGGGCAATTTTTAGGCATTTTGCCAAGGCACCTCTGAAGAAACCTCAAGGCACACCAGGGCACCCTGGAGCACCCTGGGGCTTATTTACTAAAGAAAAATAGACTGTGCACTTTGCAAAGTGCAGTTGCTCCAGAGCTTTGTAAATGAGAAGCCACACTTTGCAAAGAGTACCCAATCACGTGCAAGAAAAATACAAAAACAGCATTTTTGCTTGCACATGATTGGATGAAGGAAGTCAGCAGAGATTCTGCTCATTTACTAAGCTCTGGAGCAACTGCTCTTGCAGAGTGCACAGTGTATTTGTCTTTAGTAAATCAACCCCACTGCTACTATTGAAATGGCATAACTGTCCTAATTCTGGAAGCTACTTGCACCACAGCTCTACACCCTCTTATAGTAAGGAGGCAACCGTTTTTAAATGAAAAATCGGAAAACCGGTGCTGCGTTACCCTATAACAACAAATGAACAGGAGTTGATTTACTAAAGGTAAATAGTCTGTGCACTTCGCAAAGTGCAGTGGCACTCTACAAAAGCAGTTGCTCCAGAGCTTAGTAAATGAGCTGAAGAGCTGCTGACTTCCATCATCCAATCACATGAAGGCAAAAATTTTGTTTTTTTTTATTTTCCTTGCATGTGATTGGGTATTCTTTGCAAAGTGAACCTTTATCTCATTCACTAAGCTCTGGAGCAATTGCACTTGCAGAGGACAACTACACTTTGCAAAGTGCACAGTCTATTTGATTTTAGTAAATCAACCCACAGTGTTCATACAATAAAGCAATGTGTGTCAGTTAGTGATCATATAATGTGACAATTATTAATTATTACCAGTGTAACAAAATCAATAAATGAAGTGAAAAAAACACAAAGGGGTTGAATTACTAAAGGCAAATAGACTTTGCACTTTGCAAAAGTGCAGTTGCTCCAGAGTAAATGAGCAGAAGCTGTGCTGACCTCTATCATCCAATCACGTGCTAGCAAAAATGCTGCAAACACACTTCTTTTTTTGTCAAGACTTTACTCGTGATGAACTACAAAACACCTCCTCCATGTTAGATTTGATATTTGGATAGTTGTAGGAAATTTGCACCCCCTCTGCTTCGTTCCCCCAGTCATTTGTATCTAAGGTGGGTTTCATGTACCTTTCCCAGGACCCCCCCCCCCCCCTTTTTTTTTTTTTTTTTTTACATACTGCCCTCTATGTCTTTTATTAAGATTGATAACTATCATATGAATTGTGTATAATTATTGTACAATATTATTTTATTATATACTGTTGAGATAATATGTAAGGATTATGTCACTGTCTACATGTGGTGTTTTTGTATATATAGTGCATATAACTCTTTGTACGTGGATCCTGAAGAAGCCCCTGAATAGGGCGAAAGGCGTTGATCCACATGCACTTATACCATATCCCTTAGATTTCATTAATATCGGGCTAATTATATGTATCACCGATCAGGATAGTGTTGTAATGATCACTTGTAGTATGATTTTAACATTTCATGTATTAAAGCGGAGTTCCACCCTGGATTTTTTTTTTTTTTTTTAATACCCCCGGGACAGTCAGGGCTAGTGCATTCCACAATGGCTAGCCTCTGATCTGTCCCGGGTTGCACTTACCTGTTAGGACAAATACTTACCTTGCAAACGTCTTGTCCAGCGCTGCCATCTCAGATGTGGGCAGCTTGAAGCCAGCGCGTCCTCTTCGGCGTCTTCTTCCGCCTTCTTTGGTCCCACGATGCTCTGCGCCGGCCCCGACGTCACTTCCGGGTCGCGCGCGTCATCCCTCCACAGCTTCTGGGCATGCCCAGAAGCTGTTTAGAAGGGGATGACGCGCGCGACCCGGAACTGACGTCGGGGCCGGTGCAGGCGCAATGATTCCTGGGAGCTATGACGTCCAGCTCCCAGGAATCATTGCAGAGCCAGGAAGTGACGACGGGCCGCGGCCGAGGAAGGAGGAAGAAGGAAGTAAGGTAAGTATATTTTCTTCGCTACGAGGTAAGTAAAAAAAAAAAAAAATATGCGATTATCCATTTCTTTTTCAGGTGACCCGGAGCGAGAAGATGGAGGTAAGTATAAAAATAGGGTGGAACTCCACTTTAAGAAATTATTGATGTTCTATATTTGAGTATTTCATATATGTTCTTTATTACACACAGTACATCTATTGCCTGGCACCTTAAAATCCACGTATCTTTCCGGCCAGTTTCTCCAGCAGGAGAACGGGCAGGGGGCTTTCTTGTTTAGTTTATTTGGGGATAGTGCCTCTTATACAGCACCCCCCCCCCCCCTTTTTCATGCTACCTTCTCTATGGTATTCTGTGCTACCAAGGTGCTTACACCCAAAAATGTGCACTCACCAGAATTTATTGACCCTATAAGTCAGGGATGTCTAACATTTTGACCCTCCTAGGTCACATTGGAAGAGGAGAAATTTTCTTTGGCATAAAAAACGAACAATAAGGCCTCATTCACACGCCTCCCGATTTTGAATAGTGGGCAGAATTGCCGCAATTCCAAATTCCACTGCAATCTTGGCAAAATGCACCACGCGTGTTTGGATGGCATTCATTCTTAACGGCACCTCAAGCATGGGGCAATTGCGGCAAAGCGCATCATGCGAAGCTGTCTCTCCAAAGAAGCTCCTGCTCCTTTTGGGCGACAAGCTTTGTACGATGCATTTTGCCGCAATTGCCACTTGGTTCTGTTGCGTGGCAAAATCGCTTTTGAGGGGCCTTTGAGAATGAATGTTGCATGGTGCGTATTGACACGATTGCAGTGTGATTTGGAATCGCGGACAGAATCACGGCAATTCTGCCTGCGCTTTGAAATCACAAAGTGTAAATGAGACCTTATTTTATGTGGGCCAAAGACAACTCTTCTTCTTCCAAAATCGCTAAGTGTGAATGGGGCCTAAGGATAGCTGATGAGCAGACAAAGTCAGGCAGGTGATCCATAGCTCCCAATTTTCTGAGATGGGAATGAGGAACACCTATTAAAAAAAGTATGTAGGCATAGGACACAACCCCTACAAAGGCCCCCCTTAAAGGTGAATTGTACAAAAAAAAAAAAAAAAAAAAAAAAAAAAAAGATTGATTAAACCCACAAATGCTTTTTTACCACTACTATTACTTTATATTAGCTTTTGGAATTTATTTTGTGTGTTTTATATAAAACTATATAGATCAGACCAAAATGAGGGACAAATGAGAAGGAAAGAGGGACTTTGTTCTGAATGAGGGACAATCTCTCAAAACCAGGAAATTGGAGCTATTGATAATAACATTTCAACTGTGTTGTGTGTTCAGGCTGTGTGTGTACAGTGCAAGAATGGGGGGTGGCTAGGCACAGTGTCAGGAGTAGAGGGGGGTTGAGGGCAGTGGCGGCTGGTGCTCAAAATTTTTTTTTCGGGCGCAAACAGAAAAATGTAATAGGCATTGCAAAAAACGCTGTCAAAAATTGCGTGACTTTGAGGTCACAAAAGAGTGAAAGGGGCCTTCAGTAATTAAGGTATAGTGTGCCCCCTTTCAATGCAGAGAGACCAGCGTGCCCCCTTTCAATGCACAGTGACCAGCGTGCCCCTTTCAAAACAGTGACCAGCGTGCCCCCTTTAATGCAGTGACCAGCGTACATGCCCCCTTCAATGCAGAGACCAGTGTACATGCCCCCTTCAATGCAGTGACCAGTGTACATGCCCCCTTCAATGCAGTGACCAGTGTACATGCCCCCTTCAATGCAGTGACCAGTGTACATGCCCCCTTCAATGCAGTGACCAGCGTACATGCCCCCTTCAATGCAGAGACCAGCGTACATGCCCCCTTCAATGCAGTGACCAGCATACATGCCCCCTTTAATGCAGAGACCAGCGTACATGCCCCCTTCAATGCAGTGACCAGCGTACATGCCCCCTTCAATGCAGTGACCAGTTTACATGCCCCCTTTCAATGCAGAGACCAGCGTACATGCCCCCTTCAATGCAGTGACCAGCATACATGCCCCCTTCAATGCAGTGACCAGCTTACATGCCCCCTTCAATGCAGTGACCAGCGTACATGCCCCCTTTCAATGCAGAGACCAGCGTACATGCCCCCTTCAATGCAGTGACCAGCATACATGCCCCCTTCAATGCAGTGACCAGCGTACATGCCCCCTTCAATGCAGAGATCAGCGTGCGTGCCCCCTTCAATGCATTGAACAGCGTGCCGTGCCCCCTTCAATGCAATGAACATTGTGCCACTGCTGTGCCCCCATCAATGCAATGAACATTGTGCCACTGCCGTGCCCCCATCAATGCAATGAACATTGTGCCACTGCCGTGCCCCCATCAATGCAGAGTTCAGCGTGCATGCCCCCTTCAATGCAATAAACATTGTGCCACTGCCATGCCACCATCAATGCAGAGTTCAGCATGCTTGCCCCCTTCAATGCAATAAACATTGTGCCACTGCCGTGTCGCCATCAATGCAGAGTTCAGCGTGCGTGCCCCCTTCAATGCAATAAACATTGTGCCACTGCCGTGCTGCCATCAATGCAGAGTTCAGCGTGCGTGCCCCCTTCAATGCAATAAACATTGTGCCACTGCCGTGCCGCCATCAATGCAGAGTTCAGCGAGCGTGCGTGCCCCCCCCCCCCCCCCGAGACCAGTACACTTACCTGGAGCAGCCCGGCCTCTGGCTCTAATCAGGCGATTGAAAAAAAAAAACCATTAAGCTCCATGCGTCCGGCGCCCTGCATGCAGATTAGGGGGCTGGACGCATGGATGGGGGGGCGGTGCCCCTGCGCCCTCAGTACACCAGCCGCCACTGGTTGAGGGTAGTGGAAATGGGAAGAAACAAGTGAATTCTGGGGTGGGGTGCAGCCAGCCCCAGCGCCCCCTAGATCCAGCCATGCGGCATGTACTTGTTTAGTGCAAGCGGGACTCCCTGCATGTGCCACCAGTGCTACTGCAAACCTGGCATCCCTTCAGACATTTCTGGGCCCTGCTTGTCTGTGCCAACCACCACTGCGGGTGCTATGCCAAAAAAATGTCAGAAGTGAACATTCATAGCTGCAAGTTTATGTAGCACCTCCTAGCGTTGCTAGAGTGCTAGAGTTAGGATTTTTTGTGTAGGTAAATTGTCAGGCTTGGCTGGCAGCCATACTTTTTGTGTTTTTCTGGGTCAGGGTTGAGTGACTCAGGGAGGCTGGATGACTCAGCAGCAGCAGCATCTCTGGTGACTCCCCCTGCTTGCTGGAGACTTTGAGAAGATTCCAGAAGCAGTTGGGAGGGGTTTGGAGGAGCTGTATGGAGAATTCTCAGGGCCCTGAACAATTCCCAACAGATGGGTTGGCAGGGGGCAGGCCTTCTCAAATACTCGGGGTCAGCCCAACTGGGGCAGTGTGAGTTTGGTTGGAAGATACAGATGGAGTGTTAGGCTGTCAGAGGCCTTTGAGAGTAGCCCTCTAGTCTGGGGGGTGAACTCAGGCCTGGAATCTGGTGTGGAAGGGACCCCTTTCCAAGACACATGAATGGATCCTGACCAGGAGGCACTGGAGCAAGGAGAGGACAGCAGGAGGACACTGCCAGGCAAATCTCCAGTAGGGAAGACAGCCAAGAGGGCTGGTGAGTGTTACAGTCAGAAGACTGAGAGACATGCCTGAAGGGACTGGGTGCAAGTAGTCTGGGATGGATGCAGAGTCAGTCTGGGAAGACTGTGTAGAAGTAGCCAGGAGAGCTAGTGAAAGGGGCAGCTGCAGCCAGGCGGGCTGGCAGTGCCTGAAGAGGTGGTACTGGAAGCAGTAGCCACAGGAATAGGACAGCTAAGCACTAAAGACCTCTCTTTTTGCTACACTACCAAATGGGACCTTGGTCCCTGCCTGCAAATGGCATTTGCACTGGATCTGACTGAGTCTGTGTTGGATCAATTTGTCAGTGCTAGCTGGTCCTGGGAGATGTAGTTCTACAAGCAAATTTGTGCAGAAGATAGAAGAGGAGAAGTGTATATACTGGATGTATATAATTTGTGTCTCTGAAGATTTTTCTGCTAATCAAGTGGGCATCCCACAATAAACCTTACCCCATCCAATTTCAATCCCCTTGAAAAAAAAAACAAAAAAAAAAAAAAAACAAACCTACAAGGACTGATTCCTGTCTCCAGAGTGAGTGGAAAATTTGTGTGCCTCGCTGTGCAGGGTGGGAGATAGCCATATTCATCAGCGGCTCCTGTGGGGGTAGCGCTACATTTAAAATTTTGTGTTGGACCACATGCATAGCTCTGTTGGGCCTGATACGGCCCACGGGTTGAACATCCTTGCTCTAAGTCGTGTCTAAATCTCACTCTCCTCTGAAGCCTGATGTGCATTATAGTTGGGATCTGGGATCTTTCTAGAGCCTGGAGCAGCTGTATGATCTCAGCCTATAGCAGACTTTAGCCTGTTGTCGGTTTACTCTGGGTCACAAGAGTGCAGAAATATGTGAACTCCTGTGACCCAATGCTTGATTGTGTTGTATTTGTTTCCCTTCTTTGCTAAGAGGGTCTTGTGTTTGTTGGTTTTCTTATATTTGTATGTTTTGTTTGCAAACTTAATAAAAAATATCTTTAAAAAAAAAAAAAAACTCATGTGACCCAGAAGAGGAGTATGACCAAAATAGCTTTGGCCTTACTTCTCTTTTTTATATGAGTGGTTGGACCTATTGCTATTGATCTACAAATGGAGAAGGCAAACCTTTCATTCTTCTGCCTGACCTCCATTCATAGAGTGCTTTTTATTGATTGGTTCTTGGAATTACTAGAGCTAAGAGGCTGTCAGCGACATTGCGGTATTGCAATTAGAAGTGGGCACACCTGTGCACTCCTAGTTTTAAAATAGAACAGAGATTAACGCACTCTTGGCATGGGGAACTGTGTCTGAGGATGTTCATCTAAAGATTGTGGTCATCTAGGCAATAAGATTTAGGTTTCACGATTAATAAGTTTATTACCTTTAAGGGTGTTTTACATTTTTAACACAATGTAAGGGCTTCTGTTTACAGGCTTTATTTTTTTGTTGTGCCAGTTAGAATTTGCATCCCCAAAAAACCCGCTTGAGCCAGGTCAACTGCAAGTCAAATTCACCTTTTGTAGCAGAATGGACACTAAGGCCCCGTTCACATTGGGGCGATCCGACTTCCCGGGGCGACCTCCGAGGTCGCGGTGCGAGCAGCGCGCCGCGACCTCGGAGCGGCCGGCACGGACTTCATAACATTGAAGTCTATGACAGTCGCTCTGGGTCGCCCCAAAGAAGCTCCGGACCCTTTTTCTAAGTCGGAGCGACTTGTGTCGCTCCTATTAGAACGGGTCCGCAGCTTCCCTATGGAAGGCGACCTACGGCGACCTGTGAGGCGACCAGGTCGCCTCACAGGTCGCCCCAGTGTGAACGGGGGCTAAGAGTGTGGTTTGTGTTGAAAGAGTGAGGGAGCAGTGTCCCTCAGGAGATGGGTGGGGGTTTGTTATTGTTAAATACCTGCATTCTATTGTCCTATTGTTCCTGTCTGGCTAGAGTAAGGTTATTATGGGATGTTCAGCTTTGTGTGTGGAATGTCTCGAAGAGGGAGGGGTTTTGGCAGAGTGTAGATCCCTTGTGTTTTCAATAAACAAGGCATTCTAGTTTTGACTCCCAACACCTGTGTGGATTGTCTAGTTCTTGGGAGTTAAGGATGGTATAACGCTACCTGGATTGTTGCATGCTGTACCTGCCTATTTGCATTATTACCTGTTTTCCTGTCTACCAGTGGAGACCCTGTAGATTGAACTACTCCTCCGCTACAATTGGTGGCAAACGACAGGATTTCAAACCGCACAGCAGATCCACGATCGGCAGTAACTACCGAACAAAGAGGAGAGGCAGCAGCACAACGGAACGAGCCATTCGGATAAAACCAGCATTCGGGAAATATGTCAAAGTATACGAACGCTTGCTGAATGGAGGTGAACTATGCAGCATTGAAAAGAACTACATTGAAGGAATTATTGCAAGCTAGAGGGGGAAACGCCAGCCGCAAAACAAAAGCGACCCTTGTAGCAGAGCTCATGGAGGGAGACAGAGCAACCCCTGCAGCGGGCCCACAGGAGGCAGAATGGAGCGAATTTGACAAGGAGCTACAGAGCAGACTGGCCTACTACCCAGAGCCCCACTCAAGAGAAATACTGGACCGGCTGATGGCGGACGTACAGGAATACCTGGTGGTCAAACACCAAGTAAGTCAGCGAGCCGGGGAGAGAGCTCCAACGCCTGTCCACACTACCCAGGGGAAGCCCAAGATTCCGTACCAGGCGTTTAAAAGCTATACCGAAACCGACGGCGAGGTAGATGATTACCTACAAAATTTTGAAAGGTTATGCCACCTGCACAATATCAGTGCGGAGGATCGAGTACCCCTACTGGCAGGGAGACTATCTGGTCGCGCAGCAGAGGCATACCGTGCCGTACCCGACGAGGACAGTACAGACTATGCCAAGGTGAAGCAGGCCATTCTAGCTAGGTATGCGATTACCTCAGAGGCCTACTGCCTAAAGTTCCGAGATATTAAAAACCTCACCAGAGACACTCACACAGAATGGGCGCACCATCTACAATGAGCGGCAAAAGGATGGTTGGAAGCCACCCAAGTCAACACCCTAGAAGACCTGTTCCAGTTAATGGTAATGGAGCAGTTCTTTAACGGGATACCCGCTCATCTGCAGAATTGGGTGCGAGATCGGAAACCACGCACTCTACAAGACGCAGCCAAGTTAGCGGATGAGTTCCAAGATACCAGGAGGGAACAGCGCACTCAACCAAGAGCAGCCTATGGACCTAGAGCACCAGTACCAGCCGTAACCGCAGCCGTCCCAGCACGCCCGGGGGTAAGCGATAACACCTACACCCCCAGGTATCAGGCTCGCCCCCCCAATACGATGCCACACCTGCAACCAGCAGGGACATATGCAGCGGGACTGCCCCCGCAACCGACCACGTCCCAGATGGAATACCCCGGCACCCAACAACCGAGCAGCGGTTCATTGTGCCCAAGCGAAACCCTACAGAGTACCCGAGGTCCCAGCTTCCACCGCGGAACCTCTGGGTATGCTACATGAAGTCAACCCAATCCAAGTGGCTTCTGACAACCGCCAAGGGCACCGACAAGAGGTACAGATGGAGGGGAGAAAGGTACAGGGGTTGCGAGACTCTGGAGCTACTATAACGCTAGTCCACAACCACCTAGTACCCAAGGGCAACCTCACAGGGGAGTGTGTGGCAGTACGTGTAGCCAGGGGAGTGATCTACCAGATCCCCACTGCCAAGGTACACCTGAATTGGGGAGCGGGGAATGGGAATGTGGAGGTGGGCATGATGCAGGATTCACCCGCAGACGTTATTTATGGCAACGACCTGGGGGAGCTGACTTCAGCTTTTGTTCCCCAATCTACCATCCACGAAGCTTATCCGGTTGTGACCCAGCAGCAGGCTCGCACCACAGCACCACCTAACCACTCTGAGGCCCAGGTAAGCAATGTGCCCCCCATGCCTAAAGTTGCTCCCTGGGCGTCCCCCCCAGCAAAGCGGTACCACGAGCACAACGGAGTGCAGTGCCATTTGTGCAAGAAATTTGGGCACTATCAGAGAGACTGCACCCAGAACTGGAACCACGCTTCATGGCTTCGAACAGGACCACTACTACCACAGAGGGGGCAAAACTCCTCCAAACACCACACACCCAGATACCCATCCCGCAGTGGGGTACAGTGCCACAGGTGCAAGCAGTTTGGGCACTATCGACGAGACTGTATCCAGAGCAGAAACCAAGCTGCATGGATCCGACCAGGGTCACCCCCTTCAGCACGGACAACGGTCTCCTACTATCCCACAGAGGTTCCCCCAATCGTACCCAGGTTCAAACACACCGAGGAGCAATGGGGTACCCTTCATGAAGCTAACCCGGTGCAAGCTGCTACGGAGAACCAACAGCACCATCTACAATCGATCCTGTTAAATGGAATGCCCGCTCAAGGTCTCCGAGACACGGGAGCCACTCTCACCTTGGTCAAGCGACACCTGGTCCCAGATGCCGCCCGAACCGGAGGCTCAGCAGTGGTACGGATGGCAGGGGGAGCAGTACACCGACTACCCACTGCGAGGGTCCACTTGAATTGGGGTGCCCGGTCAGGTCTGATTGATGTGGGGTTGTTACAGGAGCTCCCCACCGACATCTTACTGGGGAACGATCTAGGCCAGTTGCCCTCAGCGTTCCTGCCAGTCCAGATCCCAGGCCAACATCACGGAGACCTACTGGCCTTCTGAGGTCCAGACGCTTCAATGTTTGGATTAAGAACAGTATTGAGCCCGGTTGGAGAAGATGGCAGAGAACAACCCGTAACCTACTTGAGCAGAGAGCTTTTTCCCAGGGAATGAAGATTCAGCCCTTGAAGAGACAAGGACTCACTGCTCAAGGTGGTGTAATTGCCTGATGACTCACACCGGTGCATGCCCCGGCTCGCCTCCGTGAAAACTTGATAAAGGAAAAGGAATTGGCAGCACTCCAGGTTGAGTCAAAATCCAGATTTATTGACTGGACTTCCAAATTATGACAATCGTGACAAGGTAGACGTGTTTCACACACTGACTGTGTGCTTAATCATTACAAAGAAAAATGGATATATATCCATTAGCCCTACTTGTATGGACAACAGTTCACCCTACTCACGGATCACAACCCATTGGTATGGCTAAACCGAGTGGCAGGGGACAATACCCGATTGTTGCGCTGGAGTTTGGCGTTACAACCGTATGACTTTACTATTCACTACCGCCCCGGAAAACAGAATGGCAATGCTGACGGGTTATCGCGACAGACTGAACTGGAAAAATGATCTGTGAGTACTCCCCGGACATCCCTAAGCCGATCCGTTATGGATCAGACTGTGTATGCCGGCTTGTGGTTAAGGGGGAGCAGTGTAGCAGAATGGACACTAAGAGTGTGGTTTGTGTTGAAAGAGTGAGGGAGCAGTGTCCCTCAGGAGATGGGTGGGGGTTTGTTATTGTTAAATACCTGCATTCTATTGTCCTATTGTTCCTGTCTGGCTAGAGTAAGGTTATTATGGGATGTTCAGCTTTGTGTGTGGAATGTCTCGAAGAGGGAGGGGTTTTGGCAGAGTTTAGATCCCTTGTGTTTTCAACAGAGATGTATAGTAACTAAGTAGAACTACTTCACTACTGTACTTAAGTACCGAAAGGCGGTATCTGTACTTTCCTAGAGTAGAATTTTTTTTGCCTACTTCCACTTTTACTTCACTACATTTTTTCAATGATTTCAATACTTCTACTCCGATATTTTTTTTTTTTGTGCTGCATAGTTACTTGTTACAATTGTAAAAATTACCACTGCCAGAACAGTAGAAGTGGTAATTCATGAAGCTCAAAACATGTGTATTATCAGCGCATACGAAAATAAATGCTACTGTATGTATAAATAAAAGCTGCATTTGAAATAATAAAAAACAATATGATGTTCAAACTTTTGACTTCTTTCTATAATAACTACATAACACAGTACTTGTACTTTTACTTTCAGTACTTGAGTAGCAATTTTTTTTTTCAAAACTACTGGTACTTTTACTTTCAGTACTTGAGTAGCAAATTTTTTTTAAAAATTACTTGCAATACTTAAGTACAAAAAATGTTGAATACTTTAGTACTTCTACTCAAGTCACTTTTTGATTAAGCACTTCCACTTCTACTCAAGTCACTTTTTGATCGAGCACTTGTACTTTTACTCAAGTATGGGTTTCGAGTACTTTATACAACTCTGGTTTTCAATAAACAAGGCATTCTAGTTTTAACTCCCAACACCTGTGTGGATTGTCTAGTTCTTGGGAGTTAAGGATGGTATAACGCTACCTGGATTGTTGCATGCTGTACCTGCCTATTTGGATTATTACCTGTTTTCCTGTCTACCAGCGGAGACCCTGTAGATTGAACTACTCCTCCGCTACACCTTTTAATAAATTCTGAAGAACCATCAGAGGCATTGCAAACGTACAGTAAGTGATGAAATCGATAAAAGCCCTAAGGCCACAGGCCCTGAAACTTATTCATGCTGTAAATCACAGACCAAAATTTGTGGAAGTGCAGGTTGGCTTGTGTATGACTTGGTGCACGAACACATGCATGAACACGTTCTGCTATTCTTAGTGCCGGGTAAACTGGATAGCTTCACTTGGCGGTGCTAACTTATTTTTAGCAGTACCTGCAAGCTGCATCCAATATTTCCTGATTGTCTTTCTCATCTTAACTCGGCTTATCCTAGTTTGTTTTATCTATGCACCTGTACCGGCCTTATCTTGCTCCACGACCACACTTCTGCCTTCTCCTCTTACTCTAGATCTGTTCATCTGATACCAAACCCAGCTTGGTCAGCGCTCCTCGTATCTTATAAAGTCCAACGTTTTTTTTTTTTTTATTGAAAAATGCTCACATCAAAGCAGAAATGTGCAATGATTCAGAAGTGTGCAGGACCCCTTCGTCCGGCATGTGATGATCAACCAAAGCATTGCATTTCTCCACTGTGATATGATCATTCTTCAATAAAAAAAAATGTTTTGACTTTATCTGAACATCCGTGAAGTTCTGGCAAATATTAACACTGTTCTGTGCATGGTTCCAGTCTCCAGCTGGTTGTTTCTGTAGCACCCTTTACTTTTGAGCCTATTCCAGGAACGTGTGCAATGGGAATATTGGCAACATCTTGGAACTTGACCTCGTGCCTGTTACTGATTCTGTACCAGATCTTCTGGCCAGCTACTGGCCCGGCCTGCCCGACCTTGAACTAGACCTGAGCTCCTGCACTTCTTCTGCTTACCAACCTGCAGTTCCACTTGTATACAACTCTTCACTCTGCTGATCCTGTATTCGACCATTGCTTTTGAAACTCCAGTGACCAGTTCCCTTCCTGTCATCCTGCAAGGGGAGTTCGTACACCATGGACCTGTGGCTGCTAATCACTATTTCCAGCATCCAGCAGACTTGTGCTACTTGTCCACCCTAACAAGGGCCCTGGGCTGGAGGTGTATGAAAGGTATACTTGAATTTTGCAAAAGCGTTTGACACAGTTCCCCACACACGGCTAATGTGTAAGGTAAAGTCTACTGGCTTGGAAAGATCGGTTTGTAATTGGATAGAAAATTGGCTAAAAGATATAATTCAGAGAGTAGTGGTTAATGATTCTTACTCTGAATGGTCTAAGGTTATCAGTGGTGTACCCCAAGGTTCAGTGTTGGGACCCTTACTTTTTAATATCTTTATAAATGATATAGGGTCTGGGATTAAAAGTACCATTTCAGTCTTTGCAGATGACACCAAGCTATGTAGTGGAATAACTTCCTTACAGGATGTCTCCAACTTACAAGCTGATCTCAATGCACTGTTTCATTGGGCAACTATGTGGCAAATGAGGTTTAATGTTGATAAATGTAAAGTTATGCACTTTGGGGCTAAGAATATGCATGCATCATACATACTAGGTGGAGTAGAACTGGGGGAATCCATAGCAGAGAAGGATTTGGGTGTTCTGGTAGATCATAAGCTTAATAATAGCATGCAATGCCAAGCTGCCGTTTCCAAAGCAAGCAAAGTCCTTTCTTGTATTAAAAGAGGCATGGACTCCAGAGAAAGAGATATAATTTTGCCCCTGTACAAATCATTAGTAAGACCTCATCTGGAATATGCAGTTCAGGTTTGGGCACTAGTTCTTAAAAAGGATATCGGGGAACTGGAGAAAGTGCAGAGAAGGGAGAGAACCAAACTGATAAGAAGCATGGAGGAGCTCAGCTATGAGAAAAGATTAGAGGAACTGAATTTATTCTCTCTTGAGAAGAGGTTCTGGCTAGCATACTAGATTGCCTTAAAAAAGTCTGGATTCTTTCCTGGGTGTACTTAATATACAGTAAGTGGGTAAAAACATTTTTTTTTTTTAGTTAAAATTGATCCAGGCAATATCCAATAGCTTCTCGGAGGATCAGGAAGGAATTTTTTTCCCCTGCTGTAGCAAATTGGATCATGCTTTGCAGAGATTTTCCGCCTTCCTATGGATCAACTGCGGGTATAGGATTGTATATATGGGATTGTATGGTTGGGCTTTCAATACTGTTTTTTTTTTTCTTTCTCTTTTTGTTGGTTGAACCAGATGGACTTGTGTCTTTTTTCAACCTGACTAACTATGTAACTTTGTAAAGGTCATCCTCATCTTATTAGGCTCCCCTGCCAGGTACGTGGCAGAATGTTGAGAATAAAGGGTAGATTTACCATATTGCTATGCCCTGACCCTTTCCCATCATACTGTTCCCTGGGTTATGTAGACTTTGTGCCCCTGTGACATTGAGCACAGGAAGGGGCTGGGGGTCAGAAAATTGATACTACAGGAGGTTTTGGATTGTTAAGTTTTCAGGTAGCGGTTTCTGTTCATTACAATGGGGTTCAGTGAAAGTAGAGGAAGGCCACTTAGAGAATAGGTGAAGGAAATCCCCCTTTCAATTTATCCCATGTCTCCACCCCCTACCCACCTCTGAGCACCTTCCCTTGGTTCCCTCCCCTAGCCATCTCCCAGTATCGCCCCTTTTAGATGTTGCACCCTCTAGCTAGTGTGCAACTTTGGAGTCGCAATGGGCATCCCATAATTTTCCAATCCTTATCCAAGTTCTAATCCCTCGATAAAACAACAAAAAAAAACAAAGTCACGGACTGTTTTCTCACTCTGGAGTGACTGTGAAAATTCAGGGTGCCTGGCTGTGCAGGGTGGGGGATCCCATTCTACTTGTGACTCTTTATGGGGTGCGCTACATACCGTAGAGAATACAGAACCAAGTATAATTTTGTGGTGATAAGGAATTTGTATGCAATTTGTTAATGACAAGCTGAAATATATACTGTATATTACCTGCAGCCAGCATTATTATACCCCCCTTTTAACAATAGACCCCCCCCCCACACCCTCCACCATCCAACAACAAACAAAACACCCCCTCCCACACCCAGTAGTGGCTGGTGCTCAAATTTTTTTTTGGGGGGGGGGGGGGCGCAAACAGGAAAATGTAATAGGCATTGCTTCATGGCAAAAAACGTGGTAAAAAATTGCGTGACTTTAAGGTCACGCGAGTGTGAAAGGGGCCTTCGGTAATCAAGGTACAGTGCCTTGAAAAAGTATTCATAGTCACCCCTTGAAATAATCCACATTTTGTCATGTTAACTTACAACCAAAAATGTAAATGTATTTTATGTGATAGACCGGCACATAATTGTGAAGTGGAAGGAAAATGGAAAGAAAATGATAAATGCCTGATTCTGGGCAGTGTCCCTGTCCCTGTCCCCCCCCCCCCCATACTGATACTGGTCAGTTTCCAGTGTTCCCCCCCCCATGCTGATCCTGATCAGTCCCCAGTGTCCCCCCTCCATACTGATCCTGGTCAGTCCCCAGTGTACTCCCCCCCATACTGATTCTGGGCAGTGTCCCCCCATACTGATCCTGGTCAGTGCCCAGTGTATTCCCCCCCCATACTGATTCTGGGTAATGTCCCCCCATACCAATCCTGCACTGACTTGTAGAAGGAATGTATGACTTGGGGAATGCTGGCTCACCTATAGGGCTGCACAGGAGGTGCTGAGCAGTGGCGTACCAAGAGGGGGGCGGGGGGGCGGCCCGCCCCGGGTGCCACGCACTGGGGGGTGTCAGCCGGTGTTGTGCACTGCCCTGCGTGTTCCGTATCGCTGTGAAGGCAGCTCCTTCAGTCAGCGCTGCGGGGGGGGGCGGAACGGCGGCGGGAATAAGGGGCGGAGCCGCGGCTGGAGAAGGGGGCGGGGCCTCGGCGGGAAGAAGGGGCGGAGCCTCAGCCTCGGCTGGAAGAAGGTGAGTTCCGAAGTGTGTGTGCTGGATAGGAGGGGGATGGGGCAGCTGCATATGAGGAATTCATCTTTCCCTAGCTCCCTGTCCCCTTCAGTGCTCTCCAGGGCCGGTACAAGGGGTGGGCGGCAGGGTCGGCTGCCCTGGGCGTCGTTAGCATGGGAGGTGGAGGGGGCGCTGCCAAGAGTGTTTCTGTGGCTATTAGTTGAGAGGAGAGAGCGGGATGTACTCTCTCTCTCTCTTCTCGCCAGGCTTCACACTGACTCCTATCACTGTAGCGGTCGTCAGATCGGGACTTCGGCTTTTCCTTCTCATCTTCATATGTCGGAGCGGAGGAGGAGCCTAGGAGAAGACATTTCCTAAACCTTTGCACGGACAGCTGGGCTAGCGGAGAGATGCGGCTTCAGAAGGGGAAGAAGATTGCGGCTCAGGAATGACACTGGATGTCAGATCGGGACTATACAGAGTTTGTTACCCGCCCCCTTTCCACATTTTTTGCTGGGAGGAGAGGGGATAACAAACTCTGTATAGTCCCGATCTGACATCCAGTGTCATTCCTGAGCCGCAATCTTCTCCCCTTCTGCAGCCGCATCTCTCCGTGCAAAGCTTGAGGAATTGTCTTCTCCTAGGCTCCTCCTCCGCTCTGACATATGAAGATGAGAAGGAGCCAGTCAGAAGAGGAGGATCACAGATTGATGTGCCGCGCTGTATCTGAGGTCTGGAGGAAAGGGTGAACTGTCTGCACCGGGGGCACAAATCTTATCCTGTCACCTCTCAAATTCCACCATCTCAGCACAATCCCCCCCCCCTCTCCCATATCGATCCCACCATGAAGTAATCATCTCCTCCCCACCCCTCCTAGTACAAATTCTCTTATCCCCCCCCCCCCCAGGACAATCCCCCCAAAAGTATTTGTACTAGGAGGGGTGGGGAGAAGATGATTACTTCTAGGTGGGATCGATATGGGGGGGGGGGGGGGGGGATGTGCTGGGATGGGGAATTTGAGAGATGACAAGATAAGATTTCTTCTAGCAGGGAAATTGGGGGGAGGGTGCTGGGGGGGGGTGAGGATTTGTGCCAGGAGGGGGGACTTGGGGATTGTCTTTGAAGAGATTATTGGGATGGGGTGCAGGGATTTGTGCCAGAACAGGAAGTCTTGGGGCTGTTAAAAAGGGGTATTTGGGGGGGGGGGGGTTGTGCCAGTAGGAATGATGGGGGGATTTGTGCTAGGGGGAAATTAAGACTTGTTCTAGAAGGGGAACATTTGGGGGGTACTAGGAGGGTGATTTAGGGAGATGGGGGGGGAGGATTTGTGCCAGGAGGGGGGGACTTATGCGGTGGGGTTGGGGGAAGAGGATTTGTGCCAGGAGGGGGGGATATGTGCTGGGTAGATGGGGGAAGAGGGTTTGTGCTAGGAGGGGGGATTTGTGCTGCTGGGATGGGGGGGGGGAGAGGATTTGTGCCAGGAGGGGGGATTTTTGCTGTGTGGATGGAGGGAAGAGAATTTGTGCCAGGAGGGATATTTGTGCTGTGGGAAGGGGGGGGGGCAGAGGATTTGTGCCAGGAGGGGGTATTTTTGCTGTGGGGATGGAGGGAAGAGGATTTGTGCCAGGAGGGGGGATTTGTGCTGGGGGGATGGGGGGGATTTGGGCTAAGAGGGTATTTGGGGGGTTTGGCTAGAAGAGGTGATGGGGTATTTGTGCCAGGATGGGGAGTTTTTGGGCTGTTAGAAATGGGAAAGGGGGGGATTTATGCTAGTAGGGATGATTGGGGGTATTTGTGCTAGAGGGGAAATTTGGGGGTAGGATTTGTGCTAGGAGGGGGAATTTGGTGGGATGTGCTAGGAGGAGGAATTTGGGGGGTTTGTGCTGGGGGGATGGGGGAAGAGGATTTGTGCTAAGAGGGGGGATTTGTGCTAGGATGGGGGATTTGGTGGGATGGGCTAGGAGGAGGAATTTGGGGGGTTTGTGCTGGGGGGATGGGGGAAGAGGATTTGTGCTAAGAGGGGGGATTTGTGCTAGGATGGGGGATTTGGTGGGATGGGCTAGGAGGAGGAATTTGGGGGGTTTGTGCTGGGGGGATGGGGAAGAGGATTTGTGCTAGGAGGGGGGATTCGTGCAAGAAGGGAAAACATTTTTTTTGGAGGGGGGGGGGATTTGGGGGAGAGGATTTGTGCTAGTAGGAAAATTGATGGGTATTTGTGTTAGGAGGGGACATTTGGGGGAGGAGAAGATTTGTGCTGGGAGGGGGGATTTGGAGAGGGGAGAATTTGTGTTTGGAGGGGAAATTTGAGGGGTGAGAATGTGCGCTAACAGAGCTTTTTTGAGTAGTGATAGTTGTGCTAGCAGGGAACATTTGGGAAGAGAGAGGCTTTGAGCTTAGAGAGGATGGGGGGAAAGATTTGTGCAGGGAGGGGGATTTCAGCAGGGAGAGATGTGTACTGGGAGGAGGGAGGATATTTGTTTGTGGAAATATTTGGCTTGGAAAGGGAATATCTGCTTAGGGCTAAGTGTGCCAATTAGTGCTCAATTCTCTTTTTTATATTGCTAAAACATTATGTTCCTACATCTTGGGGGGGGCGCAGTTTGGTGTCTTCGCCCTGGGCGCTGGATGGCCTTGTCCCAGCTCTGGTGCTCTCCACCCCCCTGGTTTTCCCTGCCCACCCCTCAAGTGCTACCTGTCCCCCCCCCCAGTGCTCTCCACCTGCCTGGTTTTCTCTGCCCGCCCCCCAAGTGCTACCTGTCCCCCCCCCCCAGTGCTCTCCACCTGCCTGGTTTTCCCTGCCCACCCCTCAAGTGCTACCTGTCCCCCCCAATGCTCTCCACCCCCTGGTTTTCTCTGCCCACCCCCCAAGTGCTACCTGTCCCCCCCCCCCAGTGCTGTCCACCTGCCTGGTTTTCCCTGCCCACCCCTCAAGTGCTACCTGTCCCCCCCCCCCAATGCTCTCCACCCCCCTGGTTTTCTCTGCCCACCCCCCAAGTGCTACCTGTCCCCCCCCCCAGTGCTGTCCACCTGCCTGGTTTTCCCTGCCCACCCCTCAAGTGCTACCTGTCCCCCCCCCCAGTGCTCTCCACCTGCCTGGTTTTCCCTGCCCACCCCTCAAGTGCTACCTGTCCCCCCCCCCCCAGTGCTCTCCACCCCCCTGGTTTTCCCTGCCCGCTCCCCAAGTGCTACCTGTCCCCCCCAGTGCTCTCCACCCCCCTGGTCTTCCCTGCCCACCCCCCAAATGCTCCCCCCCCAGTGCTCTCCACCCCCCTGGTTTTCCCTGCCCGCCCCCCAAGTGCTACCTGTCCCCCCAGTGCTCTCCACCTCCCTGGTTTTCCCTGCCCACCCCCAAGTGCTCCCTGTCCCCCCCCCCCGTGCTCTCCACCCCCTGCGCCTTCCAACCAACCCTGCAATGCTTTCCAAACCCCCTCTTAATTCTCTCCAGCCCCCCCCCCCCACCGTGCCCTTCAGCTCCTCCAGTGCTCTCTGCTTCGCCTGTGCTCTCTGGCCCCCCTAGTGCTCTTCTATCTTCTATCATGTCCTCAGTCTCTGACCAACTCCTGTATCATGTCTGCAGTCTCTGACCATCTCCTGTATCATGTCCTCAGTCTCTGACCATCTCCTGTATCATGTCTGCAGTCTCTGACCATCTCCTGTATTATGTCTGCAGTCTCTGACCATCTCCTGTATCATGTCTGCAGTCTCTGAGCATCTTCTGTATCATGTCCTCAGTCTCTGACCATCTCCTGTATCATGTCCTCAGTTTCTGACCATCTCCTGTATCATGTCCTCAGTCTCTGACCATCTCCTGTATCATGTCTGCAGTCCCTGACCATCTCCTGTATCATGACTGCAGTCTCTGACCATCTCCTGTATCATGTCCTCAGTCTCTGACCATCTCCTGTATCATGTCCTCAGTCTCTGACCATCTCCTGTATCATGTCCTCACTCTCTTACCATCTCCTTTATCATGTCCTCAGTCTCTGACCATCTCCTGTATCATGACTGCAGTCTCTGAGCATCTCCTGTATCATGTCTGCAGTCTCTGACCATCTCCTGTATCATGTCTGCAGTCTCTGACCATCTCCTGTATCATGTCTGCAGTCTCTGACCATCTCCTGTATCATGTCTGCAGTCTCTGACCATCTCCTGTATCATGTCTGCAGTCTCTGACCATCTCTTGTATCATGTCTGCAGTCTCTGACCATCTCCTGTATCATGTCTGCAGTCTCTGAGCATCTTCTGTATCATGTCCTCAGTCTCTGACCATCTCCTGTATCATGTCCTCAGTTTCTGACTATCTCCTGTATCATGTCCTCAGTCTCTGACCATCTCCTGTATCATGTCCTCAGTCTCTGACCATCTCCTGTATCATGTCTGCAGTCTCTGACCATCTCCTGTATCATGACTGCAGTCTCTGACCATTTCCTGTATCATGTCTGCAGTCTCTGAGCATCTCCTGTATCATGTCTGCAGTCTCTGACCATCTCTTGTATCATGTCCGCAGTCTCTGACCATCTCCTGTATCATGTCTGCAATCTCTGACCATCTCCTGTATCATGTCCTCAGTCTCTGACCATCTCCTGTATCATGTCCTCAGTCTCTGACCATCTCCTGTATCATGTCTGCAGTCTCTGACCATCTCCTGTATCATGTCTGCAGTCTCTGACCATCTCTTGTATCATGTCTGCAGTCTCTGACCATCTCCTGTATCATGTCTGCAGTCTCTGAGCATCTTCTGTATCATGTCCTCAGTCTCTGACCATCTCCTGTATCATGTCCTCAGTTTCTGACTATCTCCTGTATCATGTCCTCAGTCTCTGACCATCTCCTGTATCATGTCCTCAGTCTCTGACCATCTCCTGTATCATGTCTGCAGTCTCTGACCATCTCCTGTATTATGTCTGCAGTCTCTGACCATCTCCTGTATCATGTCTGCAGTCTCTGAGCATCTTCTGTATCATGTCCTCAGTCTCTGACCATCTCCTGTATCATGTCCTCAGTTTCTGACCATCTCCTGTATCATGTCTGCAGTCCCTGACCATCTCCTGTATCATGACTGCAGTCTCTGACCATCTCCTGTATCATGTCCTCAGTCTCTGACCATCTCCTGTATCATGTCCTCAGTCTCTGACCATCTCCTGTATCATGTCCTCACTCTCTTACCATCTCCTTTATCATGTCCTCAGTCTCTGACCATCTCCTGTATCATGACTGCAGTCTCTGAGCATCTCCTGTATCATGTCTGCAGTCTCTGACCATCTCCTGTATCATGTCTGCAGTCTCTGACCATCTCCTGTATCATGTCTGCAGTCTCTGACCATCTCCTGTATCATGTCTGCAGTCTCTGACCATCTCCTGTATCATGTCTGCAGTCTCTGACCATCTCTTGTATCATGTCTGCAGTCTCTGACCATCTCCTGTATCATGTCTGCAGTCTCTGAGCATCTTCTGTATCATGTCCTCAGTCTCTGACCATCTCCTGTATCATGTCCTCAGTTTCTGACTATCTCCTGTATCATGTCCTCAGTCTCTGACCATCTCCTGTATCATGTCCTCAGTCTCTGACCATCTCCTGTATCATGTCTGCAGTCTCTGACCATCTCCTGTATCATGACTGCAGTCTCTGACCATTTCCTGTATCATGTCTGCAGTCTCTGAGCATCTCCTGTATCATGTCTGCAGTCTCTGACCATCTCTTGTATCATGTCCGCAGTCTCTGACCATCTCCTGTATCATGTCTGCAATCTCTGACCATCTCCTGTATCATGTCCTCAGTCTCTGACCATCTCCTGTATCATGTCCTCAGTCTCTGACCATCTCCTGTATCATGTCTGCAGTCTCTGACCATCTCTTGTATCATGTCTGCAGTCTCTGACCATCTCCTGTATCATGTCCTCAGTCTCTGACCATCTCCTGTATCATGTCTGCAGTCTCTGACCATCTCTTGTATCATGTCTGCAGTCTCTAAACATATACTGTATCATGTCTGCAGTCTCTGACTGAGCATCTCCTGTATCATGTCTGCAGTCTCTGACCATCTCTTGTATCATGTCCGCAGTCTCTGATCATCTCCTGTATCATGTCTGCAATATCTGACCATCTCTTGTATCATGTCTGCAGTCTCTGACCATATACTGTATCATGTCTGCAGTCTCTGACTGAGCATCTCCTGTATCATGTCTGCAGTCTCTGACCATCTCCTGTATCATGTCCTCAGTCTCTGACCATCTCCTGTATCATGTCCTCAGTCTCTGACCATCTCCTGTATCATGTCTGCAGTCTCTGACCATCTCCTGTATTATGTCTGTATTCTCTGAGCATCTCCTGTATCATGTCTGCAGTCTCTGACCATCTCCTGTATCAAGTCTGTAGTCTCTGACCATCTCCTGTACCACGTCTGCAGTCTCTGACCATCTCCTGTACCATGTCTGCAGTCTCTATCTATTTATGCTGAAGGTAGGACTGTGCAGGGGAGGCAGAGAGTGCAAAAGGAGGAACTGCGATTAGAGAGACGGGGGAGGGGGCAGACGGCAAGGGGCACTGTGATGGGGGGCTGTGAAATTTGTGCAATAAATATTCTTGAAAACATTACAAATTTCTGTGGGTGTTTTTACATTTTAAAGTTGGGGGGGGGGTGCCAGATATAGGATCCGCCCCGGGTGCCAAATGCTCTAGGTACGCCACTGGTGCTGAGACCTGTAGTTCTCCTCCAGTCAGCAGAGCCCATAGTAGGATGTAATACTCCAAATCATGCTGGACATCTCCCCTGGACTCTGGAGGTGAGGGCAGCAAGTGCCAATTAAAGGGCCCCCCACCTTTGTAGTGAAAGACAGCGCTGGTCCTGATGGTGACCGTCCCACACAGCTCCTCCCCCGAGCTGAACACTACTCGACTCCTGTCCTGTCCAATCGGTCCGTCCAACCCGTCCTCAGGGCCGTCCTGTGTAGCAGTCTAGCAGACAGTCAGAGATGATGAGACTGAGACAAAAACATCTGGGGTGAGGCTCAGGTGGCGGGAAGCAGAGAGAGTGATGCCCGGCCCAAGCACCACCCCTACGACGTTGGACGTCCTGATTGGTCCAGGCTGGACCAATCACAAGACGGCAATCGTGAGTGGAAGTGTTGGGGGCGCATCGCTCTGCGCCCCGAGGACACTCTAAAAGGCCGCCAATCACCAAGTAAGGAGGCACATGATGCGAAAACCCTCACCCCTCCCATAGCCAACAATGTGTCCGGCGCCCCGCTGCCATATTAAAGGTACATTTTTTTATGCTAATTTTACACTGTGACTAGCCTTGGGGGGGGGGGGGGGCAGCGCCCCTGCGCCCCCTATTGACCAGCCACCACTGCCAACACCAGTAGATCCCTCCCAGAAACAGTTTACCTCCCCAGCAACAAAAGATCCTCCAGCAGCCAACATCAATAGACCCTTCAGCATACTTCAACACCCCTTGCCATTACATGCACCCGGAGGTGCATGGCTGTGTTTTCACACGTACCTGTATTAAAAAAAGCCCTGGTAATTACTTCATTTTTTCTAGGGGACCCTTTTTTTGCTGTTTTTTTGTGTGACAGAATCAATTAAAAACATCCAAAAATGTCTTTAAAATGTCCCTAAAGTTTTTTGTTTTGAGGGGTCTGATCTGTGTAGCGGTATCCTGATTTATACTGTGTAATAGTGACAAATAAGGTTTTGCTGCATATAGATGACCAGTGTATTTTGCCATCAAGACTCCCTTTGTCACGTATTCAGCAATTGTAAATCGGTATAAGAAACAGTGAGAACTCTGGAGATCTCTTGTTGTCCACCATGCCAAGACTCCCGGGGAAGTCATTGTCCAGGAACAATGCTTGCTGACACTTGGATTTCCTCTTCTTCCTTAGTTTTAGTCTATAGTACGTCTTTCTTTTCATCTGTCATATGCTCAGCCTCTATGTCAGGAAAGGAGTGTTTCTCTTTCAAAATTCATTGGTGAAGTCTGATTTCGGATGATTAGATTTGTTATCTATCTATATGTCCTTTGATGGGAGGATAAAGTATATTTTTTTGCTGTAGAATTATTTTACTGTAGCGGACACTCCCAGTTTCTCTCATAGTGCTGCCTAGGCTACATTTTTTTTTAAATATTTGTAAAGGGTGTGCTTGGGGTTTACAGGAGAGGCTATATTCAGGTCGGTTAAATTTATTTCATTTCGTGTTTTTTGTATTCTTGTTTTTTACTTTTTTTGTTCATTAGTGCATTATTTATGTACTGTCGCTTTAATTTTTCTTTCTAATGGCCTGAATACACAATTAGAATATCGCCTGATCATTCGACCACCGACTTTTGAAAAAAGTATTTGTTGGTTGAAAACGTTGCCAACATACACGGTCCGAATATCGGCCGACTGTTGCCCGCCGACCAACGAAACAGTCAAATCGAAAAATATTTCCGGGCATGAGTGATGAAATGTACGACCTCAACACCAACATATAGAATATCATTCATTCGCAAACGAGACGACAGAATTTTTCGGGTTTTTCAAACGGTATTTTTCATTCACAATATCGATATCGCTCATTGATGGCTGGGCATTAACGAGTAGAATATCGGCCGATCGCTCGCTGAATGGAAATTTTTGGCCGATTTTCTTATCGTGTATTCAGGCCATAAGAAAAAAAAAAGCTAAAATAATGAAGGGCAATTTAACAGGGTAGTTGAAAGCAGTTTCTGCAATCCCCAGGGACAATTTAACCACTTAAGCCCCGGAGGATTTTCTTGCTAAAAGACCAGGGGGTATTTTGCGATTCGGCACTGCGTGACTTTAACGGACAATTGCGCGGTCGTGTGACGCTGTACCTAAACGAATTTGACGTCCTTTTTTTCCCACAAACAGAGCTTTCTTTTGGTGGTCTTTGATCACCTGTGCAATTTTTTGATCACGCGCTATAAACAAAAAAAGAGCGACAATTTTGCAAAAATAGCAATATTTTTCACATTTTTTTATATGAAATTCCCCAAAAAAAATGTAAAAATCAAAATTTTTTTAACATTTTTGGCCAATTTGTTTTATGCTACATATGTTTGGTAAAAAAAATCGCAAAAAGCGTATTTTGATTGGTTTGCGCAAAAGTTATCGCGTTTACTAACAAAGGGAAATATTTTTGTCATTTTTGTTGTTTTTTTTTTAACGCGTAATGGCGGCGATCTGCGATTTTTTATGCGGTACTGCGACATTGCGGCGGACAGATCGGACCCTTGACTGACATTTTTGACACTTTTGGGGTTACCAGTGACATTTCTACAGTAATCAGTGCTATAAATATGCACTGTTACTGTAAAAATACACTGGCAGTGAAGGGGTTAACTTTATTTGGGAGGGAGGGGCTGTGTGTGTCCCTAGGGGCGTGATTCTTACTGTGATTGGCTGTGGCTCTAGCTGTAAGGACACTGATCAACGGATCTACATACTAGATCCGTGTGATCAGTGTCTTTACAGCGAGGAGAATGACAGGCAGCTTGTTTACACAAGCTGCCTGACATTCTCCCTCTCCCCCGACGATCGCCGAGTGGCCGGCGGACATCGGGTCCGCTGGTCACACGCGCGGGGGGGTCCGTGACCGCGCGGGAGCGGGAGCGCGCCTCCGCGGGCGCGCGCTCGCTCCCCAGACCCTCCCAGGCTAGTGACGTTAATTAATGTCACTCTGCCTGGCAGGGGCTGACCGCCGCAGTAAATCTACTTGCGGCGGTCGG
This sequence comes from Pelophylax lessonae, assembly GCF_965119305.1. Taxonomy (NCBI): domain Eukaryota; kingdom Metazoa; phylum Chordata; class Amphibia; order Anura; family Ranidae; genus Pelophylax; species Pelophylax lessonae. The sequence goes on along the minus strand of NC_138768.1, from coordinate 841,687,306 downwards.
CAAGCGGTTAAAGCTCATTACACCCTTAACAACTTTAAAACCAGAAGGATTTGCCCCCTTAATGACCAGGCCACCTTTTTCAACTTGGCACTGCATGATTTTAACTGACAATTGCGCGGTTGTGCGACACTGTACTTAAACAAAATTTATGCCCTTTTTTCCCACAAATAGAGCTTTCTTTTGGTGGTATTTGATCTCCTGTGCGATTTTTATTTTTTGCGCTATAAACAAAAAAGTGCGACAATTCTGGAAAAAAAATATATATTTTTCAACATTCCCAAAAAAAATTTAAAAATCTAAATTTTTTAACATTTTAGGTTAATTTGTTTTCTGCTACATATTTTTGGTAAAAACAAAAATCGCAATAAGTGTATTTTAATTTAAAGTTATTGCGTCAACTAACTACGGGAAAGGTTTATGTCATTTTTATTGTTTTTTGTTTTTTTTTACTAGTAATGGCGGTGATTTGCGATTTTTTGTGGGACTGCGACATTGTGGAGGACAGATCGGACCCCTAACTGACATTTTTGACACTTTTGGGGGGACCAGTGACATTATTACAGTAATCAGTGCTAAAAAGATGCACTGTTACTGTAATAATGACACTGGCAGGGAAGGGGTTAACATTGTGGGTGAACAAGCGGTTAAATGTGAGCCTAGGGGAGTGATTCTAACTGTGGGGGGTGTGGCTTCTAAAATGACCATAGAGACCTGTGATCCTATATAGAAGGATCACAGGGGCTCTATGGTCATTGCAGCGAGAAGGACGGTCAGCTGTGTTTACAACAGCCGTTCGTCCTTCTCTTTCAGCGGGGAACGATCACGGGTGTCAGACGGCAATCGGAGCCGCCTGTCCGCTGCATCGGCTTCCCCGCTGACGAGCGGGGGTGGGAGCAAGCCCCCTGGTTGCCTCCAAGCGACCGACGTAGACCTACATCGGTTTTCCTGGGGGAGCCACCCTGCCGAAGTAAATAGGCGGCGTGTGGTTGGCAACCGGTTAAAGTGCTGGTAAACCCCCCTGTACTGTTTATACCTATAGGTAAGCCTATAACAAGGCTTACCTATAGGTACTGTAAATATCTCCTAAACTTGCACCATTTAGGAGATATTCACATTGCATGCAGCCGATGATGTCATTGGCGCATGCGCTCTGAAGCAACGGCGCCCATGCCATTTCTTCAGAGCCCTGTGCCGTGACCGGCGGCGTCACACGGCTCTGGCCAGTAGCACAGCAGGAGTCCGCAGACCCGGAAGGATGATGGGCTAAGATGGATGTGGCCTCCAGCGGGGGAAGACGCGGGCTTAGTTTGCAGGTAAGTGTCACATAATGTGCTAATATGCACTGCATACTAGCACATTATGCATTTTCTTTGCAGGCAAACAAAAAAAAACATTTTTTTTCAAGACTTTACTTCCTCTTTAAAAGCTACCAAATACCTTAAAACAATGTTAAAGCCATTTATATTAATGAGATGCATTTAGCAGGACTTACTGTTTGTGCTGTTGTTATTCTCTAAAAAAATGTCTGCTCTATTCTTGCTCCGTTAAACATTTGCCGACTGCCTAACGTACTTTTTCTGTGATATCAAAAGGGAGGAATGGGTGGCGCTGCCTTAAAAAGAACTATAGTTTCTGGGCAAAATACAATGACATGAAAGCCTTAAATATGTGGTAAACAAATGTATTGTATTACAAGCTATTTGCCTATAAAAATGATTATGTGTGTCTATAGTGTATAAATCAATAAATATAAGCGCATGTGATCTAAAAGAAATCAATATACAATAATTAAATGAATCTAAATCACAACATAGTGTAGTATAAAGTGCTCTAAGTGCAAAAAAATGTGCAACAATGCAAGGAGCATACAGTGACCCAAAACGACATCAATCAATATAAAGTGACTGGTGCAGCAGGTTGGTGCAAACAATTACAAGCTGTGGTATAAAGACCATGGCAAATTGCAGATCCACCATGAGTTGATCTAAACATCAATACAGCAATTCCTAAGACCATAAAAAGTGACAAAGTGCAGAAACCAGTACAAGGAAATTGCAATCTCTGATGATCAACTGTACAGGTGGGTTCAATCGTGCTCTCCCTCTCTCAAAGGTCCGCACTCTTCAGAATATGGAACCCCTGCAATCAAACAGCATTGTATATCTTCTTCACCTCTATGTCCCAGGTCACGGGGGGGGGGGGGGGGGGGGGACAGAAGATAGGAACCTCCCACTGACCATATTGTCAGGATTCCCCTCCTGCCTGATTGACAGCTAAAGCCTGATCCCTCCAGCCTGGCACTCCAGTGAGCACTGGAAGAGCAGAGTCACTGTCACTGCTGTCTGCTCTGTGCGACAGAGGCATAACTAGAACCTTCAGGGCCTCCGTGCAAAAAATCATGACCCACTAGTCCCGAGGCCTTTCCCTCCGAGCCTAGGCCCCTTTATTCCCATCATGGGGCCCTTTATTACCACCCTGTGGTGGGACCCTTTCACATGTTCCACAGCCGACCCCCTTCCTGCCGTTTTGTACTCCCCCCACAGTGGTGGAACGCCAGGGCCTGGTCACAATTGTGACCTTTGATCTTATAGCCTTTCTCTACAGGCTGCATGGGCCCCCTCGGAGCAGGGGCTGGGTCGCCATTGCGACCCCTGTAGCTACGCTACTGCAGTGCAGACTGAGCATTGAGCGATCAGTGGTCATGTGAATGCTTAGTTCTCTGTCTTAGAATCAACATTGGACAGCTGAAATTTCTCAGCAATGCTGCAGCATAAACGTGAGAATGAAGGTTTATTGTTTTCATAAACTCCAAACTTGTCCTTTAATTTTGACTTCCCCATTGACACCAACGCATTTCACAAAAATATCAGCGAAATGCAGACTTGGTTTTTCTTTTGCCCACATATCTCCCTATCAATGTCTAGAGTGTCCAGAGAAGAATCTCTCTGTATAAGTGGAATCCAGCTGGACAATCGGCCCAGGTCTTTATGTACAGACCTGCATTGTTAGAAGGAGTAGGAAGTACACCCTGCATAGATAATCAGCAAACGTGGCTTCCAACAGCTATTTATAAAATTACAAATTGTGCACAGAAATGGGATTACTAAAACATTGTGCACACTAATAAAATTATGTACATCTAGCTGATCTCTGTTAATTGTTTATCTAACAATAAATAAATAAATAAACAGGGTATGCATTCCCTTTAGGCCCATTTCACACTTGTGCGTCCTAAAAGTCATGCGATTTTACCATGATTTTGCACACAATTTATTTTTGCCACGATTTTGACGAGATTTTGACTGGACTTGAAGCAATGCCCATGTCTATGGACCTCAAAACTCAATAAAATCCACCCAAAGTAGTGGAGGGAAGACTTTGAAGTCATTGCAACTTGAAGTCGTACAGATATGAGCGGTACGACTTGTGATGGGTGTAACGGAACAGGGCACCCCTGACCGGGTACCTCCGTTGACGGATGCTCCTAGTGCTTCCCGAGGGGCTCCAAGCACTCCACCAGACACCGTAACCACTTCAGACTCCACGAACCGCCACAGCTTGGTTAGGGTCTCGCAATCTCCTACCCACCCTGGACCTACGACAAGGCTCCCGGTTCCCGTGGGTGAACCTCTCTTTCCCCAGAGAGTGCAGCAGAACAAGCTCTTATACAAGCTCTTACAAGAGCTCAGTGGTTCTCTAAGGGAGTATGGAAGACCATAGCAATCCCTTGTAGCATATTCCCCCAATAAGAGACAGGACTCTAGATTGAGGGTGAAGAACTCTCTTCTTCTTTATTGAACCAACTTATATACAGTTTTCACCCACAAGGTTACCGCCTAGGTGGACCTTGTTGAAGACTGGATGTGATATTCACAATCCAATAGGAACAGAGTTTTACACTCTCATACAGTGTACACAAAAATACAATGTGGGACAATCCCCCCTCCCCCTTAGCATCCAATCCACATACTGTACCTATAAGTTTCTCTTAAGGCAGACAGACAGAACAATCGGAGGTCATTAACACTTAACAATGTGAAGGGCAATCCACATTCCCTCCCAATACACAACAAAAGGAAAACCTGTCTGACATTGAAAGATATGTAATATACACAGCATTTAGGAAGAACAGATTTCCTGGCAAATGGGAATAAATCTTTATATTCCTATATGGAGATATGGCTGGCAAATATGACCATCCCATCTGAAGCAATTCAAACCATTAATCATCTGTCTTTAACTTCCAGTGACGGTGAGTACTGTCACAATGGGACTTTGTGATCCCAAATCGCAGGACAAGTCACACGTGTGTGAAAGGAGCCTTAACAGGAATCTACTGCACTTTTTTTCCTTTAGGCCCCTTTCACATTTGTGCAACTTGTCCTGCGACTTGGAGCTGCAAAGTCGCATGACAAGTCGTACCTCATGATTTACAATGAGTACCATTCATATCTGTGTTACTTCAAGTCACAGAGACTTCAAAGTAGTCCCTACACTATTGTGGTTTGACTTTAACCACTTATTCCCCGGAAGATTTTACCACCTTCCTGACCAGGGCCTATTTTGCGATTCAGCACTGCGTGACTTTAACGGACAATTGCGCGGTCGTGCGATGCTGTACCTAAACAAATTTGACGTCCTTTTTTTCCCACAAACAGAGCTTTCTTTTGGTGATATTTGATCACCTGTGCGATTTTTTGATCATGCGCTATAAACAAAAAAAGAGCGTCCATTTTGCAAAAATAACAATATTTTTCACATTTTTTTATATGAAATTCCCAAAAAGAAAAAAGAAAAAAACAAATTTTTTTAACATTTTAGGTCAATTTGTTTTAGGCTACATATGTTTGGTAAAAAAAATCACAAAAAGTGTATTTTGATTGGTTTGCGCAAAAGTTATTGCGTTTACTAACTAAGGGAAAGATTTTTGTCATTTCTGTTGTTTTTTTTTTTTTAACGAGTACTAGCGGCGATCTGCGATTTTTTTTGCGGGACTGCGACATTGTGGCGGACAGGTCGGACCCTTGACTGACATTTTTGGGGTTACCAGTGACATTACTACAGTAATCAGTGCTATACATATGCACTGTTACTGTAAAAATGACACTGGCAGTGAAGGGGTTAACTTTTTTTGAGAGGGAGGGGTTAAGTGTGTCCCTAGGGGCGTGCTTCTAACTGTGATTGGATGTGGCTTGAGGTGTAAGAACAGAGATCAACGGTCCTACATAGCAGAACCGTATGATCTCAATTCTTACACAGGGGAGAATGACAGGCGGCTGTGTTTACATTAGCCGCCTGCCTTTCTCCCGCTGTAACGGACAATTGCGAGTGCCGGGGGGGTCCGTGAGCAAAAGGGAGCGGTAGCGCGTCTCCGGCGGCGCGCGCTCGCTCCCTAGAGCCTCAAAGGCTAGCGACGTAGACCTATGTCGTTTTGCCTGTGAGGGGCTGCCTGCCGACGTAAATTGTCGTTAGGCAGTCGGCAAGTGGTTAATGCAAATTGAGGTCCATAGACCTCAAGATTACACAGGCATTGCTTCAAGTCGCCTTAAAGTTGCGCCAAATTTGCACGACTTTCAGGTCTTAGAAGTGCGAAAGGGGCCTTAGGGGGCTTACTATTTGTCTTATCCCCTTCACACTGGCATCTAAAACGCTGCATTTAGATGCATAAAGCATATATGTTTATACACATCTAAAGGCAGCATTATAAGAATCAATGGGGCCGTACTCACAGCTGTGTCTACTAACAAAATATTTAGTGGCCTACAAAAAAAGTAAGACGCAGCTGCATCCAGAACCATATGTATCTGAAAATTCTATGCATGTGCACTTGTAAATGCATAAAAATGCATTTAAACACAGATGCACATAAAGTCATTAGTAGAGATGTATGTGTCTAAACACTGTATGCACCTAACCACATCTAAACTAGGGATGGGAAGTTCTGTTTTTTTAAAGCCTTTTTTTTTTCCCCCCGTCGATTGGAAAAAAAAAGAGCTGTGGAATATGTTTTTTTAGGATGATAAATATTGTATGTATAACATGGTATTCAAACTGTATAACATGAAGACCTTAATGAAAGATATCTTAAATTAATGTTTTCTCAGCTGAAGACAATTAGATCTTGGAATACAATTCAAGTAACACTGTACTTTTCAATGCAGTGCTCAAACAAGAGAAATATACATTTCTGCCCCTAGGGGGCACTGCAGGGGGAAAGCTCCAGTTTAGTTTGCTTGTGGGTTCTATCTTGTACCTCCTGCAGTTGGGTGATTTTTGGGATTCTAAACCCCCAATCCTTTGGGTGCATATTTTAAACAGGATCCTCTGCTAGGTAAGAACCTGCATTTTGTGCAGACAAAATACACAAATCCTTGTGTGAATGAGCCCTTATACTCTTGTATTCTTTCCCCATGTCCTACCTAAAACTTTTATGCAAAAGCCAAGATCTTGAATAAATACTGTAAGTGTTTTCATGCTTGGCTACCCAATTTTGTATTTATTTTTTATGGACAGCCGCCTGAAAAATTATAGACTGTTCAAACCTTGTATAAACCCATCACCATGACAACCTTTGTCCACAATGATTGCATATTTCATACTTTTATAGTTCACCACGCACATAGTGTATTAGAGTCATTTTAGCAACGATAATATGTATTTTCACATAACTGTTTTTTTGCCAGGGGCGAAGTACGGGCTGACTGGTAAAACTCTGTAGCAAAATACAAAAAACATCTAATGCTTGGGGGGTAACTACAACCTAATTAAAAGCTGAACTCCAGGTATCATCTTAACCTCTTCATTACTGCCCAGGCCAATTTTCAGCTTTTAGCGTGGTCGCATTTTGAATGACAATTGCATTGTCATGCAACACTGTACCCAAACTACATATTTATCATTTTGATAATGATGATATGTTATCATTTTATCATCACAACTAGAGCATTCTTTTGGTGGTATTTAATCACCACTATTTTTTCATTTTTTTTGCCAAATAAACTAAAAATTAGAATATCATTGAAAAGTTAATTATTTTCAGTAACTAAATTCAAAAATGAAACTCATATATTTTATATAGATGCGTTACATTCAGAGTGATATATTTCAAGCATTTTTTTTTTTTTAATTTACATGATTATGGCTTACAGCTTGTGGCAACCCAACATTCAGTATCTCAGAAAATTTTAATATTACATAAGATCAATAAGAAAAAATAATATTTTAGACAGAAATGTTGGCTTACTGAAAAGTATGTACATGTACAGTATAGTATGCACTCAATACTTGGTCGGGGCTCTTTTTGCATGTATACCTGCAACAATGCGGTGTAGCATGCAGGCGATCAGCCTGTGGCACTGCTGAGGTGTTATGGAAGCCCAGGTTGCTTTAATGGCGACCTTCAGCTCATCTGCATTGTTGGGTCTGGTGTCTCTCATCTTCCTCTTGATAATACCCCACAGATTTTCTATGGGGTTTAGGTTAGGCGAGTTTGCTGACCAATCGAGCACAATGATAGCATGATCACTAACCCAGGTATTGGTCCTTTTGGCAGTGTGGGTAGGTGCCGAGTCCTGCCACAAAATGAAATCAGCATCTCCATAAAGCTGGTCAGCAGAGGGAAGCATGACACAAGTGACCCAAAAGAACTGGCACCTCCACCACATTTAATGGACAGCCTCTTACCAGAAATAGCGTGACCTCTGCTCTCACAGTGTTGGTTGGTGGTGACTGACGTCACCAACCAGGAAGATCTGCCGCTGTGTCCAGCGTTATCGGATGGTTTCATTATATGCTATGCTGTACATTTTTATCTAAATGGTGAGTGTATTTTCTACATATTAATAAATCGTGGATTATTAGACATGCTGCACCATGATTTTTCTTTATTTTTATGATGTGATCGTCCACATTTCTGGACACTTTTGAGCCATTCGCAACCCTTAGGAGCCAGGTGTATTTGTCACGTTACTGTTTTGGCCATTGGAGTTTACATTTATTCATTGTTCCATTTGACCACTGTGAGAGCAGGGGTCACACTATTTCTGGTAAGAGGCTGTCCATTAAATGTGGTGGAGGTGCCAGTTCTTTTGGGTCACTTGTGTCCGTTCATCGCATGCACACTGGAAGGTTGAGATTTTCTGTCTACTAACTGGACTTATCATGGACTAATTGCCATTATTTTAAAGCGCTGCATTTTATTTTTCATATTAGTTCTTCCATAAGCTTATTTCTATCTACTTCCCTAAACCATTCCTGTGCCGTTGGTATTTTCTTTTGTTTCCAATATTTCGGAACTAGTACTTTTGCTGTATTTAACAGGTATGGGATGATAGTCATCCTATACTTCCTCTTAGATTCATCTGTAGCATGGAATAAACATTGCCAAGGGTCTTGTCCAAGTTCTACATTACTGATATTTTTAATTACTCTCAGCACTTCCTCCCAATATGGCTGAATCAAAGAACATTCCCACCATATATGGACGTGAGTTCCCTCACCCCCACATTACCTCCAACACAGAGGTGATAGATTTGGGTCAATCCTATGTAGTTTCGATAGGACATAATACCACTTCATTAATCATTTATAATAAAAGAAAAAGCTGCGCTAATCTGAAGTGGAACAACCAAATGTCCCAAAAAATAATCAATCATGGACAATAACCACAAATTGTCACAGATAAATATAAATAAAGTGAGCAAATAATAAATGTTAAAGTGAAATCTCTCTTAAATGAAGTGTAAATTACACTTCATTGAAGAGAGATTTCACTTTAATATTTATTTTTTGGGACATTTGGTTGTTCCACTTCAGAATAGCGCAGCTTTTTCTTTTATAGGTCACAAAAAACAAATATAGTGAATAAATCACACAGTTTGTAACAAAAAATAGGGAAATATTGAAGAAATAACTCAATTGAGTGAAAGTCCCTTGTAGTTGAGAGTCTCAAGATGGTGAATAGTAGAAAAGAAAGGTGAATAATGATTTTCAGCAATACTGGCTTCACCACAGTGCTTCGGTTAAATTAGCATATTCATGAGCTTACCAGAAATCAGAGGAAATAGGCTTGTGTAGAGCAAAAGCTCATATTATCCTTAGGGGAGATCGTTTTCTTCAGCCAACCAACTGGGACAGCGATGTTCCAAGGCACTAATCCTTAATGATATGTCCGGTATTCTCAAAAAAACAAGATAGGCTCAATAGTGTTAAACCGTAAACAATTTATTAAAACAAATAGTAAAATAACTCACATTGTGCAAGAAATTAACCCGCATGAAACAAATAAGCCGGCCGGCTCATAGACTAGCCCGTCCCTCCAGGAAGCGAGGCGACGTCAGCACGCCGGACCCTACGCGCTCGTCACAAATGACTTCTATTGGGGATGCGGGCGGTGTGCTGACTCCACCAATAAATACATGACAATCAAAGCACCGCCTCAGTCTGATAGTTTTTTAAGCTGCAGATCATGACACCGGAACATTCATGGCCGCATCAATTCATTATCCTTTTTGTTTTGTGTTTTTTAATCCTCTTTATATATTTGCTTTTAAGTATTGGCAGCTGAACCCATATCAAATATGGCGGCTGCGATATGACCCTGTGCAGTTCAGACTGAGACGGGGCTTTGATTGTCATGTATTTACTGATGGAGTCAGCAGAGCGGTCGGCACGGGCACAGAGGATTGTCCCTTGTGGGGAGCTTGTCATTGTTCCCTATAGCATCCTCTGGTTTCCTCTTCCTTCCCTACTATGTCCAGGGGAATGGGTACTTGCCCGGAAACACCATTTAAATCACTACCTGCCTGGCTATTCCTATAGGATCTTGAATGAGGATGAAATATATTATCTTATGTAAGTGGATATGAAAGATTTAATGGTATTTCTGTTATAGTATTTCTGTTATAGTATTGGGACACTACAAACGTACACTAATACGGCGTGTGCTGTCTATATATGTAGGCACATGCACCCCAATACTTTGGTTGCATTTAATTAATATAAAGAGGGTGCAACCCACCATTCCACCATCATTATACTTCTATATAAAATTTACGCTTTTTTGAGTCTACCTATGGAACTGCCGTCTGCCCTATGATTTTGCACACGAGGGAACACTATTTGTTTTTTTTTTTGATCTCTTAAAGCCCTGAAGAAGCAAAACCAAGCAAAATGCGTTGGCTGCGCAGGGACCAATTGCATCCCTCTTGTTGAGACCCGGCACTTGGTTATCTATACTCGTGTTCATGTTTTTATGCTACTATATGTTGCATGTATGTATGTCCTCAGAGCATGCTTGCACATGCCTTTTATGAGAAAGTATCAATAAATATGTGTTTTTAGCAAATCTGCTGTGTTGTACCATATTCTGACCATCTCATTTTGGCCTACAAAACCCCACTTTTTTCTTTTTTTTTTTTTTTTGTGCATTATACAGGGGTGTGGCCTACTCTTTACGGTAGTATTTTTTTGTTATACACTGGTGTTAATAATTTATAATTAATTTCCTTTATCCTCGTATCCATTGAGGTGGAATGTACCAAATCTATGACCTTATATTTTAGTTCCTCTGATAGTGGTTGGTTCAATTCACATTCCCAGCCCCCCCAAGAGACCTACTGGGCCAGGGTCCAATTGGGAAATCAGCATCTTATATATACTAGAGATCCCCTGTTTGCTATTCCCCCCTCCCGGTCCACAAGTTTCCCCCAAGGGCTGAGCTCATGAATCTAACGCAATGGTTTAGGGAGAGTCTCCACGAAATGTTGGAGTTGTCTATATCTCCAAACATCCCATGGTGAGATCCCATATCTATTTTGAAGTTCCTGGAGAGTACAAAGGACGTTCTCCTTCAATCTTAGACAATCTGCCAGGGTCCATTTCAGGAAAGATTTATTCTCTTTACCTGGAGGAAAATAATTGAAACCAGATAGGGGCATTAGGGGGCTGTTATATTGCCATTGCAGATTTTTGAAAAGCTTATCCCAGGATCTTAAAGTCTCAGTTGTAACTACAGCCAAATCCTTAGAAAGACCTCTGTACTGTATCGGAAGCCAGATTTTCTGGCACAAAATTGAATTACTCATACCTTCCTCCAACTGCGCTCATTTCTTCTGAGAGGAATCATGTACCCAGTCTACTATTCTCCGCAGTGCCGCAGCTTCATGGTACCTTTAAAAATATGACAGGAAAAAAAACCCCAGTTGGCCTTGGTCTGACCATAATCTTAGATATACAGTGCTTTGCGAAAGTATTCGGCCCCCTTGAACTTTTCGACCTTTTGCCACATTTCAGGCTTCAAAACATAAAGATATAAAACTGTACTTTTTTGTGAAGAATCAACAACAAGTGGGACACAATCATGAAGTGGATTTTATTGGATATTTCAAACTTTTTTAACAAATAAACAAACTGAAAAATTGGGCGTGCAAAATTATTCAGCCCCCTTAAGTTAATACTTTGTAGCGCCACCTTTTGCTGCGATTACAGCTGTAAGTCGCTTGGGGTATGTCTCTATCAGTTTTGCACATCGAGAGACTGAAATTTTTGCCCATTCCTCCTTGCAAAACAGCTCGAGCTCAGTGAGGTTGGATGGAGAACGTTTGTGAACCGCAGTTTTCAGTTCTTTCCACAGATTCTCGATTGGATTCAGGTCTGGACTTTGACTTCGCCATTCTAACACCTGGATATGTTTATTTGTGAACCATTCCATTGTAGATTTTGCTTTATGTTTTGGATCATTGTCTTGTTGGAAGACAAATCTCTGTCCCAGTCTCAGGTCTTTTGCAGACTCCATCAGGTTTTGTTCCAGAATGGTCCTGTATTTGGCTCCATCCATCTTCCCATCAATTTTAACCCAATTTGTCCCTGCTGAAGAAAAGCAGGCCCAAACCATGATGCTGCCACCACCATGTTTGACAGTGGGGATGGTGTGTTCAGGGTGATGAGCTGTGTTGCTTTTACGCCAAACATAATGTTTTGCATTGTTGCCAAAAAGTTTGATTTTGGTTTCATCTGACCAGAGCACCTTCTTCCACATGTTTGGTGTGTCTCCCGGGTGGCTTGTGGCAAACTTTAAAAGACACTTTTTATGGATATCTTTAAGAAATGGCTTTCTTCTTGCCACTCTTCCATAAAGGCCAGATTTGTGCAGTATACGACTGATTGTTGTCCTATGGACAGAGTCTCCCACCTCAGCTGTAGATCTCTGCAGTTCATCCAGCGTAATCATGGGCCTCTTGGCTGCATCTCTAATCAGTCTTCTCCTTGTATGAGCTGAAAGTTTAGAGGGACGGCCAGGTCTTTGTAGATTTGCAGTGGTCTGATACTCCTTCCATTTCAATATTATCGCTTGCACAGTGCTCCTTGGGATGTTTACAGCTTGGGAAATCTTTTTGTATCCAAATCCGGCTTTAAACTTCTCCACAACAGTATCTCGGACCTGCCTAGTGTGTTCCTTGTTCTTCATGATGCTCTCTGCGCTTTAAACACACCTCTGAGACTATCACAGTGCAGGTGCATTTATACGGAGACTTGATTACACACAGGTGGATTCTATTTATCATCATTAGTCATTTAGGTCAACATTGGATCATTCAGAGATCCTCTCTGAACTTCTGGAGAGAGTTTGCTGCACTGAAAGTAAAGTGGCTGAATAATTTTGCACGCCCAATTTTTCAGTTTTTTATTTGTTAACAAAGTTTATAATATCCAATAAATTCTGTTTCACTTCATGATTGTGTCCCACTTGTTGTTGATTCTTCACAAAAAATTACAGTTTTACATCTTTATGTTTGAAGCCTGAAATGTGGCAAAAGGTCGCAAAGTTCAAGGGGGCCGAATACTTTTGCAAGGCACTATATATATATATATATATATATATATATATATATATATTATCTTTAATGTGCAATTTTCTTTTTCTTTTTAGTTTTATATGTTCTGCTTTAAAAATTGTCCTTTCTGACCATATCTTGCGAAAATTAGTTTTGCACTAAAGATCCACTTTAATTGTCCAGTAACCATTCCAATTTGCAGTAATGTTATGTTTTCAGTCTTTGCCCCCTCATGAGACAACATTTCTCCAAGACAATTTGATATGTTTCTGAGTGACAGACACTCTCATCATAGTTCTTAGTGCACAGCGGTTTTTACTCACAGCTCTTGATAGCAGTCATTTCCATAGACCATTTTGCTTCGGCTCTCCGCAGCATATCAAGCAGCAGCTCTTTGTCCGCAACCTGCTGCTAACAAGCTGGACTGCGAATCCACTTGTCTCTTTTGTAGCCACACACCTATAATTTATTTTTTAATCTCCCTTTTTTTTTGTGGTAAAAATAATCAAAAAATGTCCTTTTATTCAATTAAATTAGATTTTAAAGTGATGAATCAAGAGATATATTGCATTTCTGGTTGCCTGGTTATACAATTTATTTTTAAAGGAAACAGAAAATGATGATAATTAAAGCCTGTCTTTGGAAGGTCTAGAACAGTGGTCTCAAAACTGCGGCCTGGGGGCCTGATATAACCCTTTGCTTGACTTTATTTTTTTGCCTTTGAGGCACTATTCCTCCCACTGACTTTAAAAATCGGACATAATTTCTCCCATTGACACTAATGACGGGGCACTATTTCTCCCACTGACACGAAAGATAGGGCACTGTCCTTCCCACTGATACCCCCGATGGGAGACTATTCCTCCCACTAACACCAACAATAGGAAAAAATTGCTCCCATTGACACCAACGAGTGGGCATCATTTCTCCCCCTAATACCAATGATGGGGCACTATTTTTCCCAATTAACTCCAACGATGGAGCACTGTTCCTCCCGATTAACTCCAATGATGGATCACTGTTCCTCCCAATTAGCTCCAATGATGGAGCACTATTCCTCTCAATTAACACCATGGAGCACTATTTCTCTAATGCCCAAAATTAGGCATTGTTCACTGCCACTGAGACAAGGACATTTTCTACTCCCAGTGGTCAAAATCGCCCCCCCCCCCCCCTAAAGTTTGAAGGACAGTAAACTGGCGTTTTTTTTTTTTAGAAAGTTTGGAAACCCCTGGCCTAGAATGAAGACACAGTGTTCCACAAGGATGACTCTTTCTACAAGGACCAATTTGAACATGTTTTAATTTTTAAAAATAAATAATATGTCCAGTCTGTTTTTTACTGCAATTAGGAACTGCAGAGATTTCTGGTCACCTACTGTTCCACTGACAACAGTTTTACTATATATATATATATATATATATATATATAAAGTATATATATATATATAAAGTATACATACATTACATACATACACACATGCACACACACACGCAAACACTCACTGGTCAAAGAAATGAAAGGAACACTGAAAACACATTAGATCTCAATGGGGAACAATATCATGCTGGATATCTATACTGGTATGAACTGAGTAATGTCACATAGTTTGATGGAAATGAAAATTATCAACCTACAGAGGGGTGAATTCAAAAACACCCTGAAAATCAAAGTGAAAAAATTATGCAGCGGGCTAGTCCATTTTTCTGAAATTTCATTGCAGCAACTCAATATGGTACTCAGTAGTTTGTATGGCCCCCACGTGCTTGTATGCATGCCTGACAACATTGGGGCATGCTCCTAATGAGACAACGTATGGTGTCCTCCCAGATATGGACCAGGGCATTACTGAGCTCCTGAACAGACTGAAGTGCAACCTGGCAGCGCCGGATGGACCGACAATGTCCCAGAGGTGTTCTATCGCATTTAGGTAAGGTAAGCGTGGGGGCTATTTGATGGTATCAATTCCTTCATCCTCCAGGAACTGGCTGTATACTCTCGCAACATGAGGCCGGGCATTGGCGTGCACCAGGAGGAACTCAGGACCCACTGCACCAGCGTAGGGTTTGACAATGGATCTATGGATTTCATCCCAATACCTAATGACAGCCAGGGTGTCATTGTCTAGCTTGTAGAGGTCTGTGCGTCCCTCCATGCAGGGGCGGACTGAACGGTCGGGCACTTCGGACGTGGTCCGAGGGCCCGGCCGGGAAGGAGGGCCCGCCAGGAAGGGAACACCCGCTGCCCAGCAGAATTAATTCACCCAATGTTGTCTCTGAGACAACATCGGGCTATCGGAGCCCGGCGGCCGGGGCGCCATTACCGCTACGTGAGGAGGGGAGGGGCCCGGCGCTGGGTTTCCAAGGTGTCCACTGTACTGTGAGCGGGGCGTGTCTGTGTCGCATACTGACATCACGTTCTGACGTCATCCTGCGCCGCCTCCACAGGCCGTGATACAGCCAGCCAGGGTGACCTCACTGGAGTTCCTGCCTGCTGATGCTGATGCCTCCCTTGCGATTGCGAAGGAAGGAGTTCCTTCTTCCTCAGAGGCTGAGCCCTGCCCTGTGTGTAATTGTGAGTAACTATTTTTTTAATGACTTAAAATAATTTTTTTTTAGAATTTGTGGCAGCGACAGACGGTAAAAAAGTGTTGCAAATAGGAACTAGTAGTTCCTATTTGCAGCACCTTTTTACAGTCTGTTGCTGCCACAAATTCTTAAAGAAATACCGCCATATAAGTGATCAGGGAAGTGGCAGTAACTAAGATCTTTTTTTTTTTTCTTCTGGCATCAATTGTGTTGTACATACAGATATTTTGACTCAGACAACTATGCAACAGACCTTGCCAACAAGTACATAAATATGTCTTCATTTGTTGTGCTATGTGTCACAGCACTCTTTATAAATTTCAGCAAATTTTTAGGGCATTTTGCAGATTCTGTGCTTTGTTTGGTATTTTTTTTCTTTAACTGAGTTCGTTTTAATAAAATGGATAAAATAGCTTTGCTAAAATGGTGAATTATAAAGATGGTTCTCTAGCAAAGCTATTTTATTAAAACAATCTCAGTTAAAGCGGTAGGATACTGGAAAAAAACACAAAAAAACCCTGCAAGACAAAGGCATAATGAGCTAGTATGCATCGCATCGCATACTAGCTCATTATGAAATACTACCTTGAAACAAAGCCCCAACGCTTCCTCAGCGTCTCTTCCAGGTTCGGCGGCTCCAGGGCTGTGAGTGGCCGGAGCCGCGATCATGTCACTCCTGCGTGCGGGAGTCATTTTCCGGCAAGTGCCCGGCGTGGAACTCTGAAGGTCCGCGGACCTTAAGAGCGCATTGGCCGCTGGTGTCAGCAGCTGCATATAGGGCAAATATCTCCTTAACCCTGCAAGTTTAGGAGATATTAATTGTACCTACAGGTAAGCTGTATTAGAGGCCTTATTATAGGCTTACCTGTAGGTAAAAGTCACAAAAATCAGTATATTACCAATTTAAAGAAAAAAAATACCAAACAAAGCACGGAATCTGCAAAATGCCCTAAAAATTTGCTGAAATTTATAAAGTGTGCTGTGACACATAGCACAACAAATGAAGACATATTTATGTACTTGTTGGCAAGGTCTGTTGCATAGTTGTCTGAGTCAAAATATCTGTATGTACAACACAATTTACAGCAGAAAAAAAAAAAATCTTAGTTACCGCCACTTCGCTGATCACTTGTATGGAGGTATTTCTTTAAGAATTTGTGGCAGCAACAGTCTTTAATAAAGTGTTGCAAATAGGAACTACTCAAATTTGGTGCACACATTGCATAGTTGCCAACATTTAAAAAAAAAAATTCAGGGACACTTTGCAGCACAGCTATCCATTACTACATTGAAAGTTTACCACACCCACTTCCCAAAGCTCCACCCACTCTGCATAAAAATAATCTCCACCAATTTATAGTGCAGCTTACAGGGCCTACTCAATAAAGAGGGAATTGCAAGGAATTGAGATGGTAATTTTAAACTTAAGGCCAAAATAGTTGAGTTGGAAAAATTCTCCCATTCAGTTGCCTTATTTCAGCCTCAAGTTTGAAATTCCCATAACAATCTGTAGGGCAGGGTGCTGACTCTCATTGTCAGGGCATGCTGATACTTGTAGTTCCTGTGATGGGATGTAGCATATGTACTGTATAGGTGGGTATCTGTAGGGGAGGGGGGTCCTGACTCTCCTTGTCAGGGCATGCTGATACTTGTAGTTCCTGTGATGGGATGTATCATATGATATGATACATCCCATCACGGGAACTAAAATTATCAGCATGCCTTGACAATGATAGTCAGGACCCTCCCCTACAGATACTCACCTATACAGTACATATGCTACATCCCATCACAGGAACTACAAGTATCAGCATGCCCTGACAATGATAGCCAGGACTGCAGCCCCCCCCCCCCCACATACCCACCTATAGATGATATAGATATTATACATCCCACAAGAGCAACTACAAATATCATCATGTCCATGACTGCTAGGGATGTCCCACCCCCCTACAGACACCCGCACATGACACATCTCATCAGAGGAACTACAAGTACCACCGTGTCCCAGAATAATAGAGATGTGTGATCTCTGCTGAAGGGCCATACATTGTCACTATATGTATAGTGCCCCCCCCCCATACCACTCTTATCAGATGATATATATTTACCATCAGAGGAACTACAAGTACAATCATGTCCTGGCAATCGGCTTGCAGTGTCTCACCCATACATAGCCTGCTGACCACCCTGAAGACACAACAGCTTAGCAGAGACCCCTGGGCATAAAACAACAACAAGAAGACCCCCCTATTCCCCGTCTTCTAACGTACATGGCATTCAAGTCACAGCTACTTACCTCGCTCCGGTCGGTACCTGGCTTTCACAGCAGCTCAGCTGAGCTGCCTGCTGAGGGCTTCCAGACAGCAGGCGGTGATAAGGGTGAGTCAGGGCTGGAGAAAGGATGTGAGCGGGATCTCAAAAAGACATGCGGGGAGCCACGTAACCCATGATCACGTGACATGGGAGTGCTTCGGCGAAAAATCGCATATGCTGGGACTAGTCCCGGCAGAGAAAATTAGGACGGGCTCCTACTTGCCGGGAATGTCCCGGCAAAAACGGGACAGTTGGCAAATATGAAATTTTCGCCGAAGCACTCGTTATTTATATTGCACTTGTTTATAAATTATTGCACTTTTGTTCCTTGTGTCTAAAGATTGTGTAGGGTGTGGCTGGAGGCGGGATGTGGGTGTGGCTGGAGGCGGGGAAAGGGTGTGACTGGAGGCGAAACATGGGTGGGGCCTGGAAGGGGGCCCTTGATTTATTTTGCCCGGGGGCCCTGAGGGTTCTCAGTCCGCCCCTGCCTCCATGGATATGCCTCCCCAGACCATCACTGACCCACCACCAAACCGGTCTTGCTAAACGATGTTACAGGCAGCATAATGTTCTCCACGGCTTTTCCAGACCCTTTCACGTCTGTCACATGTGCTCAGGGTGAACCTTCTCTCATCTGTGAAAAGCACAGGGTGCCAGTGGTGGACCTGCCAATTCTGGTGTTCAATGGCAAATGCCAATCAAGCTCCACAGTGCCGAGCAGTGAGCACAGGGCCCACTAGAGGATGTCAGGCCCGCAAGGTACCCTCAAGTCTGTTTCTGATTGTTTGGTCAGAGACATTCACACCAGTGGCCTGCTGGAGGTCATTTTGTAGGTCACTGCAAGTGCTAATCCTGTTCCTCCTTACGCATAGGAGCAGATACTGGTCCTGCTGATAGGTTAACCTCCCTGGCGGTATGATTATGTCAGGAATTACATACCAAAAGCGGTACAATTCTTTTCATGGAAATTTGGCGTTATGTATTATAGGCCTACAATTCTTAGTAATTACTGACTTAAACCTGACCAAAACAAGACTCTAGTAGACATCCCAGATGTGATAAATTTGAAACACAAACGCATCGAATCAATAATATTATTTTATTATTTAATATATAATATATATATAATAAAATTATATTATTGATTAGATTATAATTCATGCATTATATATTACATATAGATATATGTGTGTATATATATATATATATATAAAATATATAACGCATTAATTATAATTGAATCAATAATATAATTTTATATATATGTATATGTGTGTGTGTGCATATATATATATATATATATATATATATATATATATATTTATATATATATATACACATATATATATATATGCATATATATATATATATACCGGTATATATTTATATATATATATATATATATATGCGCATATATATATATATATATATATATATATATGCATATATATATATGCATATATGCATATATATATATGCATATATGCATATATATATATGCATATATGCATATATATATATATATATATATATGTATATATATATATATATATATATATATATATATATATATATATATATATATATATATATATATATATATAATATAAAATGTGTTTTGTGCAACGTTTTTTGTTTTTTTTTTTGAATTTCCCTCCCTAGTTCCGCTCCCATGCAGCATTGCTGCTGCAGGGAACGGAACTAGGAAGTGATCACACCGACGGAGGGACGGAGGAGCGGCGGGACTCTCGGCTGGCGATCTCAGCAATGAGAGATCATCGCTGGATCGCCAGGATAAGGTAAGAGAACACCGCTGCGCTCTCTGCAATCCACCCCGAGCGTGACTCGGGGTTACCAATCCTGCAATGAAAAATCAACCCCGAGTCACGCTCGGGATTACCGCCTAGGAGGTTAAGGACCTTCTACGGCCCTGTCCAGTTCTTCTAGAGTAACTGCCTGTCTCCTGGAATCTCATCCATGCTCTTGAGACTGTGCTGGGAGACACAGCAAAACCTTCTGGCAAAGGTACGTATTTATGTGCCATCCTGGAGGAGTTGAACTGCTTGTGCAACCTCTATAGGGTCCAGGTATCGCCCAATGCTGCCATTAGTGACACTAATCCTAGCCAAATGCAAAACTAGTGAAAAACAGTCAGAAAAGATGAGTAGGGGAAAAAAAATGTCATTGGCCTCCACCTATAAAACCATTACTGTTCTGGAGGTTGTCTCATTGTTGCCCATCTAGTGAACCTGTTGTTAATTTCGTTAACACCAAAGCAGCTGAAACTGATTAACAACCCCCTCTCCTACTTAATTGACCAGATCAATATCCCAGGAGTTCAATTGACTTGATGCTATACTCTTATTAACAAGTGTTCCTTTAATTTTTTTGAGCAGTATATATATATATATATATATATATATATATATGGTAGAGTAAGGGAAGGTAGGCGAAGACTAGAACCCCTACTATCTTTATAACTATCTATGTCACCACAATGTACAGTAAATGCTATCTGTGTCATCATGTGACAGCAGTTAAGGGAAAGTCTCAGATAGCAATAAAAACCTGCGGGGGATCTATTCCTTCCTCATTCTATTCAAAACTAAAAAAAAGAATGTCTGAATGTTTTAAGAAGGTTCAAGGAAAATTTTGCAGTGGACATGGACAACTCAGTTTCATATCCAAGAGAAGACTTCTGGTCAGGGTCAGTGAGTTTAGCCAAGCATTGTGTCCCTGCATAGAGATTACTGAACCTTGACTGCTAATAAAAAGGACTGTATATCAATCAGGTTTTCTCAAACATTTTAACATGGAGGGAACCCTTGAAATTACTTTCTAGGCTCAGGGAACTCTTGCTCATAATTACTATATGTACAACTCACTGTTCATTAGTTACAGGGTTATTAGGTAGCATGCTCCTTACATTTGTTGTCAATGGTCATTCATCTCAGAGGTAGAAGTTGCTCATCGCTCAAGGAACCCCTAGAAACCTCTGGAGGAACCCTAGGATTCCACGGAAACCTGCTTTAGAAAAGCTGATATAAAGGATAGCCCAACTACTTACATATTCCATTATTGGTGGGAAGAGGTGTTTGCCTTCCTCTCCCCTTGTTCTTTGTGGGGGGAGCGGGGTATTGGTGAGTTCTGCTCATTGTGCTCAGTATGTGACTCATTCAGTCTGAAGAGTGTTTCACGCTGGTCCAATAGGGAGGCATATTGAACAGTGGAAGGAAACCCGATGAATGGGCTTGTAAGAGAACGTCTGCAGTGCAAAGACGTTGTCCCGTCAGAAACTTGACAATCGCCAATACGCCACGTGCGTTAGACATTGGCGCCAAAAGGACTATTTAAACCCAGCCCTTACACTGCTCTAGTGCTGCTTTGTCTTCAGCCTTGGATACCTATTACCTGTTTACCTGCACCTATTCCTAGTTCCAGACCCGGCTTGTCCTGACGATTCTCTGTTCTCCACCTGCACCGACCTTGGCTTGTCCTGTGACCACTCTCCCCGTCTGCTCCTATTGGCTTCTACGTTACCGATTGGCTCCTGACCCGGCTTGTTTTACCACGCTTCTGTCATTCCCAGATCCGTCCATCCTGCCCAGGGAGCTCCTCCTGTTACCCAGGAACTCCTGCTTCCAGCACCTGCTGCCTGCTCAACACCCTGCTCATTGGACGTCCCTGGCGACCCTCACCCGTAGCCATCATCCGCCTCAAGCAAACCTCCAGGCGCTCGTGCTACTCTATACTCCGGTGCCCCCTGTCTGCACTATCAGGGGTCCCGAGTCGGAGGCGCAAGAGAGGCCTTCCTCACAGTATCAGGCTCATCTCCAGGTACGTGATAGTACAAAGCAGCCAGATGTCTGAGCCTGACCGAGGAACCTCTCCTATGGACGAGTTATGTCATCACCTGGCGGCACTGACTCGGTCTGTCAAAGACTTACAAGAGGGCTATAACCGACTTGAAGAACGGGTCCAGTCACTAACCCCGTCAGTCTCCTCTTCAAACGCCCAGGGGGGATCCCCTGCTGCGCCTGCAGTAATGTTTTTGCCTCCAGAACCTCGTGTACCTACCCCGGAAAAGTTCTCTGGTGATCGCAGCAAGTTCAGGTCTTTCCATAATGCCTGTGAACTTTATTTTGCGCTACAACCCCAGACTTTTTCACTCGAAGCTACTAAAGTGGGTTTCGTCACAACCGACTTGAAGAACGGGTCCAGTCACTAACCCCGTCAGTCTCCTCTTCAAACGCCCAGGGGGGATCCCCTGCTGCGCCTGCAGTAATGTTTTTGCCTCCAGAACCTCGTGTACCTACCCCGGAAAAGTTCTCTGGTGATCGCAGCAAGTTCAGGTCTTTCCATAATGCCTGTGAACTTTATTTTGCGTTACAACCCCAGACTTTTTCACTCGAAGCTACTAAAGTGGGTTTCGTCATTTCCCTGTTACAAGGCGAACCCCAGTCCTGGGCCCACCGTTTGCTTGAACAAAAGGATCCCTGCTTATCCAGTCTAACCTTGTTCTTTGGAGCTATGGCCCAGTTGTATGAGGACCCTCAGAAAACCACTACTGCTGAGGCAGCCCTCTACACCCTTCAGCAAGGCCGCAGAGCGGCAGAGGACTGTGTAACAGACTTTAGAAGGTGGAGTGCTGACACTAACTGGAATGATGCTGCCCTCCGCCATCAATTTCGGAGGGGACTATCTGATTCTCTGAAAGATGAGTTGGCCTGTGTAGGGGTGCCAGATACTCTGGAAGCCTTGATACACCTGGCGATCCAGATCGATAGACGCCTAAGAGAACGTCGTTCAGAGAGATCATCCGGTCAGTCCCGACCCGTATGGATGATGCCTCGAGTCTTCAGACCTCCTGGTCCGGCCCTCTCAGCATCCATTTCTCCCGCTACTGACTCTTCTGAACCAATGCAGCTTGGCATACTCCATCCTTCTCTCACCCCAGAAGAACGTCAACACCGGCGACTGAATAACTTGTGCCTGTACTGTGGAGAAGATGGACACTATGTGAGGTCTTGTCCAGCTAAAAGCCGTAAGTGCCTAACCCTTTCCTCTACCAACCAAGGGTTGTGCCCCCACAATTCATCTCACCTGACTGTTCTTATCTCATTACAGCAGTGGCGGCTGGTGCTCAAAATATTTGGGGGGGCGCAAAAAGAAAAATGTAATAGGGATTGCTTCGCGGCAAAAAACGCAGTAAAAAATTGCGTGACTTTGAGGTCATGGTACAGGCATGGCACAGATGATGGTATAGGCATGGCACACGTGATGGTATAGGCATGTCACAGGTGATGGTACAGACATGTCACAGGTCATGGCACAGGAATGTCACAGGTCATGTCACAGGTCATGTCACAGGTCATGTCACAGGTCATGTAGTAGTGACACCGGGAGATATGTGGTCTGTAGAACTACAACAGCCAGCATGCCTTGTTTGCTATATAATGATATTGCATCATCCAGAATGGTATAGGGTCCCTTCTACTAGTGACACCAGGAGATAAGTGGTTTGTAGGTGTCAACTTCTCACGTACCTGACTGATGAGCCCGATAGTGCAGAGGAAGGCCTCCCTTACGTATCTGACTCGCGGCCCCTGGTAGAGCAGACAGGTGGCACGGGAGAGCAGAATGGTATGAGGGCCTGGCGGGTCAGCTGTTGGACGGGTAGCTCCAAGGTCCCAGATGCTTTAAGAGGAGACAACCAGCAGGTAGAAGGATCCCAACAGCAGGCAGGCAGAAGGACGGAACATCCAAGTCCACACTCACTCTGGGGGTTCACAGGCAAACGGATCAGTTCACAGGCCGGGTCAACAACAGGCGGGCAGCGTGGAATCCAAAGGAGCATGCAGGTACAAGGTCAGAGGGGAGCCGAGGTCAGGTGCAGGCAGAAAGCAAGGGAAGTCCAAAGTCAAGCCGGGTCGTACAGGAGATCAATCACAGAAGCAGGTAAACAGGAGCAGGGGTCACAGGAAGCTGCAGATCAGACAGCAAGGACATAATGCTGCTGCAGAGTTTAAATAGAGCAGCCTGTTGCCAATCACTGCAATTAGGCTGCAGACTCTACACTAAGTTAACCCCTTAGGTAGCAGACCCATGACATTGCCCCCCCCTAAAGGGCAGCCTCCGGATGCCCAATTGAGCCAACTTCTCGGCATGGGATCTCTTGAAGGATTGCATTAGTTCCTTAGCATGAATATTGCTTTCAGGCTCCCAAGAGTTATCTTCTGGTCCATACCCCTTCCATTTAATTAGGTACTGAACCTGATTGTACCTCCTTCTACAATCCAAGATTGTTTCCACCTCAAATTCCTCCTCTCCATTGACCATTACAGGCTCTGGTGGACCAGTATTTCGTTCAGGAAAAGGATTCGGAACCACAGGTTTCAACAGAGTCACATGGAAGACGGGGTGAACTTTAAGTGAATCGGGTAATTCCAGCTCATAGGCTACATCATTGATCTTCCTCTTAACAGGGAAGGGACCCAAAAACTTAGGGCCCAATTTTTTTGAGGGGCAAGCCATTTTCAAGTTTACTGTAGACAACCATACCTGGTTGCCAGGTTCCAGAATTAGTTCTCCTCGCTTCTTCCTGTCAAAGATCTTTTTATTATACTCCTGTGTCTTGGCCATAGTCTCTTGTAAAAGTTTGTTGTTTTCAGAGAAGAAATTCATCGACTCAGAGACTGCAGGGATTGAGCATTCAGGTATAATACTAGGCAGGAAGGACGGGTGAAAGCCGTAATTAGCAAAAAACGGAGTTTGTTTGATGGCAGAATGAAAAGAGTTATTATAAGCAAACTCGGCAATGGGGAGTAAAGAGACCCAGTCATCTTGGGAGAAGGAAGAGAAGCAACGGAGGTACTGCTCCAGAGTCTGATTGGTTCTTTCTGTTTGTCCGTTCGTCTGAGGGTGGTATGCGGAGGAAAAAGCCAATTCAACCTCTAGAGAACCACACAGAGCTTTCCAGAACCTGGAGGTGAACTGGACACCCCGGTCGGACACGATGTTGGCTGGAACACCATGGAGCCTTACAATTTCTTTGACGAAAATTTTTGCAGTTTCCACAGCCGAGGGTGTACCTTTCATGGGCAAAAAATGGGCCATTTTGGACAGTCTGTCCACCACCACGAAGATGGTAGAAAAACCCTCTGCTGGGGGGAGTTCCACAATGAAGTCCATTGAGATCATTTTCCAGGGTCTCTCTGGAACGGGCAATGGCTTCAGTAAACCCCAGGCCTTTACCCTGCTGTTCTTGCTTCGGGAGCAAGTAGTACAAGACTCCACATAGCTCTTACAGTCGCCTACCACCTGAGGCCACCAGAACGTGCGTTGTACCAGTTCGGCCGTCTTCAGGGCACCGAAGTGTCCGGCCAGCTTGTGGTCATGACAGAGCTCTAACACCGTCATTCTTAAGTCCTTAGGTACAACAATTTTACCTTCATGCCACAGTAGGCCATCCTGTGCCTGTAAGCTGGTTTCAGAGGACGAAGCAATCTCAGCAGAAGCCTGTTTGAGTCGGGATAGGAGATTCTCCTGTAATACAAGAAAGTTTCCTGAGGGAAGGATGGTGTCTGGGAGTGTGGACCTTTCAGGGTCGTTGAACATACGTGAAAGTGCATCAGGTTTTGTATTCTTTGACCCTGGCCTGTACGTTATATGGAATGAGAATCTAGAGAAAAAAAGTGCCCACCTTGCCTGCCGAGGTTTTAATCTCTTAGCCGTTCTCAGATATTCTAGATTCTTGTGGTCCGTATAGATAAGAATGGGATGTGCTGCACCTTCAAGTAAGTAACGCCATTCTTCCAATGCGGCCTTGATGGCCAAAAGCTTGCGGTCTCCCACATCATAATTTCTTTCTGCTATTGATAATTTGCGGGAAAAGAAAGCAACCGGGTAAAGTAGGGCTTTAGCTCCTTGCCGTTGAGACAGCACAGCCCCCACTGCAACTTCCGAGGCATCAACTTCAAGAACAAACGGTAAGGCAGGGTCAGGGTGCTTCAAGATGGGTGCAGACGTGAACAGCTTCTTGAGGGCTTCAAAAGCAGATTGCGCTTGGGGAGACCAGAGGAATCGGGTTCCTTGCTTAGTTAGTTCGGTAATGGGGGCGATAAAAGCAGAGAACCCCCTAATAAACTTCCGGTAAAAGTTGGCAAACCCGATGAAGCGTTGAACCCCCTTTCAGTCCATAGGAGCTGGCCAATCTAAGATGGCGGTGACTTTCTAAAGGGTCCATCTTAATGCCTTCAACAGAGATGATCAGACCTAAGAACTGGATACACTGAAGTTCAAAGTCGCACTTCTCCGGTTTGGCGTAGAGGCCATGTTGCCGTAGTCGGGTTAGCACATTTCGGACATGTCTACGGTGGTCATCAACAGAGGAGGAGAAAATCAGGATGTCATCCAGGTACACGATGACGTACAAGTCCAGATAGTCACGGAAAATGTCATTGACAAAGTGCTGAAAGGTGGCTGGTGCATTGCATAACCCAAAAGGCATGACTAGGTACTCAAAGTGCCCGAATCGAGTACGAAATGCCGTTTTCCATTCATCTCCTTCTCGAATACGGATTAGATTGTATGCTCCCCGCAGATCCAGTTTAGTGAAGATGACTGCAGCTCCCAGTCTTTGAAACAGTTCGGGCACAAGAGGCAGAGGATAACGGTTCTTTACAGTTATCTTGTTCAATTCTCTGTAGTCTATGCAGGGTCGCAGTGAATGGTCCTTCTTTTCAACAAAGAAGATGCCTGCACCAGCCGGAGAGGTAGATGGGCGAATAAACCCTTTTTTTAGGTTGTCATCAATATAGTCCTTTAGCGTGCCCAATTCAAGCTCAGTTAAAGGGTAAATCCTTCCGAAAGGGACCTCAGCCCCTGGTAACAGTTCAATAGGGCAGTCATAGGACCTATGAGGAGGGAGAGTCTCCGCACCCTTCTTACTGAATACGTCCAGAAAATCGTGGTATGCCACTGGTATTGATTTTTGTAATTCAAGGTCTGAGTCAAGGCAGAGTAAGGCTGAGGGGTTGACTGAAGGTTCTTGCAGGCAATGTTGCTGGCAATAGCTTGAAGGAAATGTGATTTCTCCAGTGGCCCAGTTGATTTGGGGGTTATGGGCCTGTAGCCAGGGCATACCTAGGATGATGGGGAACAGAGGTGATGAAATGGCATCCAGGCGTAAAAACTCTTGGTGATGGGAAGCAATGATAGTAAGCAAAGGGACCGTCTCTTGTGTGACTGGACCGGATTTAATGACGGAGCCATCAGCAAGATGTACAGCTAGTCCCCGGGCCTTTGGCTGAAGTGGAATGAGGTGTTTGGCTGCAAACGTCAAGTCTATGAAGCAGCTGCAGGCTCCGGAATCAATTATGACGGATACCTGGATACTCCTTCCTGGGAGCTGTAACATAATGGGGAGAGTAAGATGAGAGGCTTGGTTAGGTGAAACAGGAACATGCACTGAGGAGATTGAAAGGCACTTACGCATCTTTGCAGGGCAGGACCTCACATAATGCCCGGGTTCCCCACAGTACATACAGAGGTTATTGATTCGTCTGCGCTGTCGTTCCTCCATGGTGAGAGAGGGACGAAGCAATCCCAACTGCATGGGTTCGGAGGTGTCCGGGCCCGGAGCGACTGGAGCAGAAGGAGTCTGGCTGGAGAAACTGGGAACTTTAGGTAGCATCCAAGTAGGCCGATATTGGCCTGAGGATCTTTCGGAGCGACGTTCCCTTAGACGTCGGTCAATCTGAATTGACAAGTTAATAAGTGCGTCCAGGGATTGGGGTATCCCAACTCGTGCCAGTTCATCTTTTAAAGGATCAGATAGTCCCATCCGAAATTGGTAACGAAGGGCCGCATAGTTCCAATTGGTATCAGAACTCCAACGCCTGAACTCGGCCACGTAGTCTTCGGCGGCTCTGCGACCTTGTTGAAGTGCATGTATTGCGGCCTCAGCGGTCGCAGTCTGCTGGGGGTCCTCATAAAGTTGGGACATCGCTTCAAAGACATGGCTGTCTGATACTGTCAACTTCTCACGTACCTGACTGATGAGCCCGATAGTGCAGAGGAAGGCCTCCCTTACGTATCTGACTCGCGGCCCCTGGTAGAGCAGACAGGTAGCACGGGAGAGCAGAATGGTATGAGGGCCTGGCGGGTCAGCTGTTGGACGGGTAGCTCCAAGGTCCCAGATGCTTTAAGAGGAGACAACCAGCAGGTAGAAGGATCCCAACAGCAGGCAGGCAGAAGGACGGAACATCCGAGTCCACACTCACTCTGGGGGTTCACAGGCAAACGGATCAGTTCACAGGCCGGGTCAACAACAGGCGGGCAGCGTGGAATCCAAAGGAGCATGCAGGTACAAGGTCAGAGGGGAGCCGAGGTCAGGTGCAGGCAGAAAGCAAGGGAAGTCCAAAGTCAAGCCGGGTCGTACAGGAGATCAATCACAGAAGCAGGTAAACAGGAGCAGGGGTCACAGGAAGCTGCAGATCAGACAGCAAGGACATAATGCTGCTGCAGAGTTTAAATAGAGCAGCCTGTTGCCAATCACTGCAATTAGGCTGCAGACTCTACACTAAGTTAACCCCTTAGGTAGCAGACCCATGACAGTAGGACTACAGGAGCCAGCATTCATTGGGTACCTGGTAAAAGTTGCCACATGTACACATATCTAGTCTGTAGAACTACAAGAGCCAGCATGATCTGGGATTTCTGGTAGAAGGATACAGCAACCGGAGATAACTAGGCTATAGAACTAATAGAGCCAGCATGCACAAATGTACCTGGTGCATCTGAAGATACCTTGGCTATAGAACAAGAGCCAGCATGCCTTGTCTGCAATACACTGGCACGTCCTCATCCAGCATGGTCTTAGGGTTCGTGGTATAAACCATTGCAAGAGATATATGGTCTGTAGAACTACAAGAATCCAGCATGCAGTGGGTACCCACTACAAGTCACAGCATATACAAAAACTAGGCTATAGAGCTACAAGAGCCAGTATACTTGGTTTGCTTTATACTAACATTGCATTATCCACAATTGTCAAGGGTACCTGGTACAAGTCACATCAGGAGACATGTGGTCTGTAGAACTACAATAGCCAGCATGCATTAGGGGAACCTGGTACAAACTGCAGCACATTCAGACTACTAGTCTGTAGAACTACTACAGAGCCAGCAGGATCTGGAGTACCTGGAAAAAGTGGCAGCAAGTAATATGCAAGCTGTAGAACTACAAGAGCCAGCTTGCACTGGGTACATGGTACAAGTTACAGCATCTACAAATACTGTAACTAGGATATAAAAATGCAAGAGCCAGCATTCACTGGGGTACCTAGAAGAGGTGGTGGCAAGGGGTACCTGATGGAAATGACAGCATATACAGATATTTTAGCTATAAAACTACAAGAGTCAGCCTGCCTTGCAGATAGTTAGTCTGTAGAACTACAAGAGCCAGCCTGCCTTGCAGATAGTTAGTCTGTAGAACTACAAGAGCCAGCCTGCCTTGCTTGCTATGCACTAACATTGCATCTGTAGACAATTCTCCTTACTGCAGCAGGAAATTGCATTTTTGAAATCAGAGATATTTAAATTATCTGTTAAACAAACTCCAGCTGGGACTGCTGCAATGCCACTGCCACAGAGGACCCCCAGAAATGGCAGATGGGTTACTGTAGGTTCAGGAAGACTTAGAGTGGTGGGTAGAAGACATGTCCCACAGTCGGTGGTTCTCCAAAATTCATTTGCAGCACTCTCAGAATGTAAGGACAACATGGATATGGACTCAAGCACAGAGGGTGAGAAACCATCGACTCCTATGTCTAATGTATGCAAGACTGCAGCCAAGGACAAAAAAGATAAATTGAAGTCTCAAACGAAGCAGCTGTTGCTGGGTGATTCAATCATAAGAAGTGTGGAGCTTAAAGAAAATGGTTTTGTGAGATGTCTCCCTGGTGCTACTGCTAGACGAGATAGAAGACGTATTATTAATATTGTTAAGCAAGCAAAGCAGGAAGGGGACGTGGATGTTCTTGTCCATCTAGGGACAAATGACCTGGCTTGCAATGAAGTGTCAGAGGTGAAAAAATCTTTTATCACACTTGGAAATGACGTACAGGATTTTGCATCCACCATTTCATTTTCTGAAGTTCTGCCTGTGCATAATGTTCAGAATGATAGGCAGAGGCGCATAAAGGAGTTCAACATATGGCTTAGTAAATGGTGTCAAGAGCAAGGATTTGGCTTTGTTTCTCATGATAGCTCTACTTGGAATAGAAAGGAACTGTACAAAAAAGATGGTTTGCATCTTTCTCTCAAAGGAACAAATGTACTTAGTGAACAACTCCAAGAATTTGCGAAAGAGTATTTAAACTAGGAAGGGGGGGCAAAAGAGTGGAATTACAAGAGTCCAATTGCCCCCCGAAACAATGCCAGAACAGGTCAGAAGCACAGAGGTTAAGAAATGATAAGCTCAGAGTTATGTCTACAAATGCTCGCAGTTTAGGTAAAAAAATCAATGAACTTGGGTCAATTATGGCATCTGAGAATGTAGATTTAGTGGCTGTTACGGAGACATGGTTTAATGAAAGAAATGACTGGGAAATAACCATACCAGGGTACTCTTTATACAGAAGAGACAGAGAAGGCAAGAAAGGAGGAGGAGTGGCCCTGTATGTGAAAGATAGCATTAAATCTAACCTAATACAAGTTGGTGAGGCCAACATAGAGTCAGTTTGGGTCACGTTGCAGTTTGCTAATCATGCAGTAACTCGTGTAGGTGTGATATATAGACCACCTGGTCAAGTCAAAGAACTAGATGATCTACTAGTTGAAGAAATAGCTAAAATGACAATGAAAGGAGAAGTTATCATTATGGGAGATTTCAATCTTCCAGATATAAACTGGAAAACCAAAATAGCAAGTTCTACCAGGAGTACAGATATTCTAAATTCCCTACTGGGGTTGTCTCTGCAACAAGTGGTTGAGGAGCCAACCCGGAGGGAGGCCATTTTGGATCTGGTATTCACAAATGGGGATTCGGTATATGATGTCATTGTAGGCGAAACCTTGGGATCCAGTGATCACCAGTCAGTGTGGTTTAATATAAGAACTGTGAAAGAGTCACACCACACAAAAACAAAAGTTTTAGATTTTAGAAAAACAGACTTTTCAAAAATGAAATTAGTCATAAATGAGTCCTTATCAGACTGGTACGGATTACATGGAGTCCAGGAGAAATGGGACTACTTAAAAGGTGCATTATTGAAGGCAACAGAAAATTGCATTAGACTTGTCAGTAAAAGCAAAAAAAGGAAGAGACCACTGTGGTACTCAGCAGAAGTGGCCCAAATCATTAAAAATAAAAAGCTAGCATTTTGTAATTATAAAAAAAACCCAGAGCAATGAAGATAAGGAAATCTAGAAAATTAGGCAGAAAGAGGCCAAGCAAGTTATAAGAACTTCTAAAGCGCAGGCAGAAGAAAAACTAGCCCAGTCTATGAAAAAGGGGGATAAGACATTCTTCAGATATATAAATGAAAAAAGGAAATTAAAACAAGGAATAACTAAATTAAAAACAAAGGACGGAAGGTATGTAGAAGAGAATAAAGGGCTAGCCGACTGCCTTAATGAATACTTCTGTTCAGTTTTTACAGAAGAAAAAGGAGAAGGACCTCCACTTGAAAGGATGACTAATGAATCGTTTGATGCATGTGTCTTTACAGAGGAAGACGTTCTAAGATTGCTGTCTAAAGTGAAGACAAATAAGTCACAGGGTCCTGATGAGATACACCCAAAATTATTAAAAGAGCTTAGTGGTGAGCTGGTAAAACCATTAACAGATTTATTTAACCAATCATTAGTAACAGGAGTCGTCCCGGAAGATTGGAAATTGGCAAATGTCGTGCCCATTCACAAGAAAGGTAGTAGGGAGGAATCGAGCAACTATAGACCAGTGAGTCTGACATCAATAGTAGGCAAATTAATGGAAACCCTATTAAAGGATAGGATTGTGGAACATCTTAAATCCCATGGATTGCAAGATGAAAAACAACATGGGTTTACTTCAGGGAGATCATGTCAAACAAATCTTATAGATTTTTTTGACTGGGTGACTAAAATAATAGACGGTGGAGGTGCAGTAGACATTGCATATCTAGATTTTAGTAAGGCTTTTGACACTGTCCCACATAGAAGACTTATCAATAAACTGCAGTCATTGAGCATGGACTCCCATATTGTTGAGTGGATTAGGCAGTGGCTGAGTGACAGACAACAGAGGGTTGTAGTCAATGGAGAACATTCAGAACAAGGTCATGTTACCAGTGGGGTACCTCAGGGATCTGTACTGGGACCAATTTTGTTTAATATCTTCATAAGTGATATTGCAAAAGGCCTCGATGGTAAGGTTTGTCTTTTTGCTGATGACACAAAGATATGTAACAGGGTTGATGTTCCTGGAGGGAAACGCTAAATGGAAAAGGATTTAGGAAAACTAGAAGAATGGTCAGAACTCTGGCAACTGAAATTTAATGTGGATAAGTGCAAGATAATGCACCTGGGACGTAAAAACCCAAGGGCAGAATATAGAATATTTGACACAGTCCTGACCTCAGTATCTGAGGAAAGGGATTTAGGAGTAATTATTTCAGAAGACTTAAAGGTGGGAAGACAATGTAATAGAGCAGCACGAAATGCCAGCAGAATGCTTGGATGTATAGGGAGAGGTATAAGCAGTAGAAAGAGAGAAGTGCTTATGCCGCTGTACAGAACACTGGTGAGACCTCACTTGGAGTATTGTGCGCAGTACTGGAGGCCATATCTCCAGAAGGATATAGATACTCTAGAGAGAGTTCAGAGAAGAGCTACTAAACTAGTACATGGATTGCAGGAAAAAACTTACCAGGAAAGGTTAAAGGACCTTAACATGTATAGCTTGGAAGAAAGAAGAGACAGAGGGGATATGATAGAAACTTTTAAATACATAAAGGGAATCAACTCGGTAAAGGAGGAGAGCATATTTAAAAGAAAAAAAACTACCACAAGAGGACACAGTTTTAAATTAGAGGGGCAAAGGTTTAAAAGTAATATGAGGAAGTATTACTTTACTGAGAGAGTAGTGGATGCATGGAATAACCTTCCTGCAGAAGTGGTAGCTGCAAATACAGTGATACAGTGAAGGAGTTTAAGCATGCATGGGATAGGCATAAGGCTATCCTTCATATAAGATAGGGCCAGGGACTATTCATAGGATTCAGATATATTGGGCAGACTAGATGGGCCAAATGGTTCTTATCTGCCGACACATTCTATGTTTCTATGTTTCTATGTTAACTTCTTTTTATATGTATATATTATATAATATATATTTTAGCCAGTAAAATCTAACATATTTAATATTCTTAATTTCAGGCAGCAGATGGAGCATTAGGATCTGCTCAAATTTGCCTTACCTGCTTTGCTAAAAAAAAAAAAAAAAAGTTGTTAACAGAGCTCAATAGTTAATTTTGAAATTCATACCTACAGTTGGATGAGTTGGAGCAATAAAGCCGATGTCCCCATATCAGCCTGGCTTCTGCCTCTATAACAATGCTTCTTCACTGGCCTGGAACACTGCTAAAACTCCCTGTTAGCAAGAAAGCAGCAAGCTGGTTTGGCTAGCAATGGAGAGACTTCATATAATAGGGATATTAGTTTGTTAGAGATCCTGACAAGTTTTCAACTGTAACGGGATCTCTCATGTGATGTGGCCCTAATTAATTTCTTTCCTTCCGAGGACCCACTCAAAGTTTCAAGCAGACAAAAAGAATCTGAAGTTAAACAGCTTCTGCCTGCTTTCTTTTTAGAAAATGGATAGTGCTCAAAGAATCCTTTCTCCAGGGCATGACATCACTCAATTTGGTATAGTTACAGAGCTCATGCACATTGAAATCGAAAGTATACTGTAACTCATTTTTTTAAAGTTTTGGATAGAGTGGAGAGCGACTAGAACACCCATCAGATAGGGAAATTCACCATTTCTATTGGTCACAATTGTCATTTTCATTAAAAGTGAAAGAAACCCCAATTTTGGGGTGTCCCAAGAACAGTAATATAGGGTAAATCTTCTGATGGGGGCACTAGTTCTGGTGACAAACTAGGGATTCCCTCACTTAGAAGGGATTTCCTCCACTCTGTGTGTCTCAGGATCGAGCCTGCACGTGTGTCACCATGGAAAGTGGCTTCCTATTGAGGCACGCAGAGAAGAGGAGGAGCCAGGAGCGCCAGAGGGGGACTTGAAAAGAACAAAATTGGGGCTTCTGTGTGTAAAACTATTGCACAGGGCAAGTATGTATGATATGTTTGTTGCTTAAGAAAATTAACTTTACAATCACTTTAAGGAATTCTGTATAATAGGAAGTGGTAATAAGCCAAATACATCTTGGTTCGGTTCAAGCAGGATCCAAAAAACTTGACCAAAGTTCAAATGTCGAATCTGAACCCCACTGAAGTCAAACGGAGCTAAGTGTTAACTACTTCCCACCTGATCGATGTACATAAACTGCCGGGTGGGAGCTTCACCGTTCTGAGTGGACGTACTCATATGTCCTGGGAGGGGGGGGGGCGATAGCGGGAGCAAGGGAATCTGCAACCACTGTGACAGCTCTCTGTGTAAGGGACGATTTTACACACAGAGCTGTCACAGATCCCCACACACAGTACACTAAACATCACTGTCCCTGTCCCCATAAACATCTGTCACAGTGCCCCTATAAACATCTGTACCTGTGCACAAAACATGTATCAGTGTCCCATCACAACTGTACCAGTGCACAAAACATCTTTCACAGTGTCCCATCACATCTGTACCAGTGCAAAAAACATCTGTCACAGTATCCCATCACATTTGTACCAGTGCACAAAACATGTGTCAGTGTCCCATCACATCTGTACCAGTGCACAAAACATCTGTCACAGTATTCCATCACATCTGAATGAAAGAATAAGAAAAGAGTAAAGTTAGCCCAATTTTTTTCTATAATGTAAAAGATAATGTTTTGTAAATACTGTAGATACTCAACATGTCATGCTTCAAAATTGCGCACGCTCGTGGAATAGCGACACGTTGATACTTAAAAATCTCAATAGACAACGCTTTAAAAATGCATACAGGTTACCAGTTTAGAGTTACAGAGGAGATCTAGGGCTAGAATTATTGCTTTTGCTCTAATGATCGCGGTAATACCTCCCATGTGTGGTTTGAACACCATTTACATATGTGGGCGCGACTTGCGTATGCGTTTGTTTCTGCATCCAAACTCGGAGGGACGGGGCGCTTTAAATTTTTTTTTCTTATTTATTTTACCTTTTATTTTTTATCTTTACATTGTCCCTTTAAAAAAAACTAAAATTGATCACTTTTTTTCCTATTACAAGGAATGTAAACAGCAGTTCTAGTACCGGAACACAAAACATCTGTCACAGTGCCCCATCGCATCTGTACCAGTGCACAAAACATTTTTCACAGTGTCCCAGAAACATAGACATCTGTCACAGTGTACCATGCAGGGCCGGACTGGCCTACCGGGATACCGGGAAATTTCCTGGTAGGCTGTCAAGTCCCCCCTGCCCTGTGGCTGCTAACATCTGGAAAAAGAAATGGCCGCAGCCGGCACGACATGCGCACTGCGTATGCGCCGCCGCCGCTCGGGAAAGCCCGTAGACATTCGGCTATTCCCGTGCAGACGGTGCAGTCGCAGTTAAGTGTTGGCGCTGGGCAGCGCCATTTTGTAAATGTAAGGCGCCTTTTGTCCAAAAGGTAAGCGAGACTTCTCTTCAGGAGATGCAGTGCTGCGGGCATGGTACAGGAGATTCTCCTGTACCATGCCCACAGCACTGTGTCTCCTGCACTATGCCTGCAGCCCTGTATCTCCTGTATCATGTCCACAGCCCTGCATCTCCTGTACCATGTCCACAGCCCTTGCACCATGCCGGAAACCCTGCATCGCCTGTTCCATGCCCACAGCCCCTGCATCTCCTGCATCATGCCTGCAGCCCCTGCATCTGCTGCACCATGCCCAGAGCCCCTGCATCCCCTGCACCATGGCCGCAGCCCCTGCATTTGCTGCACCATGTCCGCAGCCTCTGACATCCCCTGCACCATGCCCGCAGCCCCTGCATCTCCTGCACCATGTCTAGAGCCTCTGCATCTCCTGCACAATGTCCACAGCCCCTGCATCTCCTGCACCATGCCCAAAGCCCTTGCATCCCCTGCACCATGCCCACAGCCCCTGCATCTCCTGTACCATGTCCTCAGTCTCTGACATCCCCTGCACCATGCCCGCAGCCCCTGCATCTCCTGCACCATGTCCAGAGCCCCTGCATCTCCTGCACAATGTCCACAGCCCCTGCATCTCCTGCACTATGTCCGCAGCCCCTGCATCTCCTGCACTATGTCCGCAGCCCCTGCATCTCCTGTACCATGCCCGCAGCCCCTGACATCTCTTGTGCCATGTCCGCAGCCCCTGACATCTCTTGTGCCATGTCCGCAGCCCCTGCATCTCCTGTACCATGTCCGCAGCCCCTGCATCTCCTGTACCATGCCCGCAGCCCCTGCATCTTCTGTACCATGCCCGCAGGCCCTGCATCTCCTGTACCATGCCCGCAGCCCCTGCATCTCCTGTATCATGTCCATAGCCTCTGACACCTCCTGAACCATGTCGGCAGCCCCAGCATCTCCTGTACCATGCCCGTAGCCCCTGCATCTCCTGCACCATGCCCGTAGCCCCTGCATCTCCTGCACCATGCCCGCAGCCCCTGCATCTCCTGCACCATGTCCGCAGCCCCTGCATCTCCTGTACCATGTTGGCAGCCCCTGCATCTCCTGTACCATGTCCACTGCCCCTGCATCTCCTGTACCATGTCCGCAGCCCCTGCATCTCCTGTACCATCTCCGCAGCCTCTGACATCTCTTGTACCATGTCCGCAGCCTCTTCAAATGTGCTTTAAAATGCATGGTTTTCCCTTTTATGTACAAGAAAATAATGGCGCTATGCTGTTGGGTTGGTATAATAATGCTTTGGGGCTGGTATGAAATTATTTCCAGGGCTGAATTTTATTCCCAGTCCAGCCCTGGTAACATGTGGTATCGTCACACTCAGGAGGAGTAGCAGAATGTGTCTGGGGTGTAGTTGCAAGTAAGCGTGTCGTGTGTGAAAAATAACTTGTTAATATAACATTTTTGTGGAAAAAAAATATAATAATTTCTTCATATTCTAAGGAATTGTGGGAAGAAAATGACAACTTCAAAAAAATTGTCATGCCTCTTACTAAATACCTTGGACTGTCTACTTTCCAAAAAGCAATAATTAGGTGGTATTTGTAAGAAATTAGGCTGTCAATACATCAGGTGTGATCAATTTTCAGTGATTGGTACCATAGCTTGTAGACTCTATAACTTTCACACAGCCCAAATAATATACACCAATTTGGGTTATTTTTACCAAAGAAATGTAGCAGTGAAAATTTTGGTCAAAATTTATGAAGAAAAATTAGTTATTTGCAAAATTTTATAACAGAAACTAAGAAAAACCCATTTTTTTTTTCAAAATGTTCGATCTTTTTTCATTTGCAAAAAATAAAAACTCCAGTGTGATTGAATACCACCAAAAGAAAGCTTAATTTGTGTGAAAAAATTATACAAATTTAATTTGGTTACAGTGTTGCATGACTGAGTAATTCTCATTCAAAGAGTGAGTGTGCTGAAAGCTGGAAATTGGTCCGGGCAGGAAGGGGGTGAAAGTGCCCAGTACTGAGGTGGTTAAAAAGACAGTTCAAGAGTTTCTAGAGTATAAGGGTCCTTTCACACGAGCGGTGCACTCAGCGGACTCTGTTTTGCTCAGTGGGGATCGGTCCGCCAATCCTTGCTGAACAGGCAGATGACAGCTCAGTCTCTGCTTACTTTGCCTCTTTAAAGCTGAAAGTTGAAAGGATTAAAAGAGGTGCATGGAAGCCAGCCAGCCCCCAGTCTTATGTACCCACCCTCCAGTCTGTCACCAACCAAGTAGACCTGTCTCACAATATAAATAAAGAACAGGGGTTTAGTTGACACGCATTTGCCAACGCATGTGTAAGCTTCAGGGCCTCTACACGGCACCCTGTGTTACCTGCAGTCCTAACACTTTCTATTTTGAGTGTCTCCACAATGGAAGCACATGGCTGCTAATGGATAAATGGGAGAGAGGTGGAAGGGAGGCAGCCCAAACCTCCCCCAACCCACTCCCATCTATGACTGGTCTAATATATCAAAACTCTAATAGCGATGTTGTAGCGATGGTACAAAGTGAAAAGGACCAGCTGAGAAGCATACACCTCCATCCTCTTGGTGGATGCAGTATAAAACACAGATTGGGACTTTATTTGAGGCATTGGCCTGTAAAGCACAGTGCCTCCATCCCTACTTTCATAAAATATATGGGACTTTAATTGAGACACAAGCAGGTCATGCTATTGGTCTCCATTCCTGTAAATGAAAAAACTGAGGTCAAATCAGACTGCATCCACCAAAAATGCACGAAAATCGCACGGTGGGACTTTAAATGAGGCACCAGCCTGTAGGCAAGGCGCCTCCATCCCTGGTTACATGAACAATATAGGCTGTGTGGGACTTTAAGTGAGACACCAGCAGGTAATGCCCAGCGTCTCCATCCCTGTATCAAAAAAGCTGAAAATAGACAGTGTTAGGACTGGAAGTAACACAGGGTGTCGTGTAGAGGCCTTGCAGCTTACACATGCGTTTGCAAATGCGTGTCAACTAAACCCCTGTTCTTTATTTATATCGAGAGACAGGTCTACTTGGTTGGTGGCAGACTGGAGGGTGAGTACGTCAGACTGGGGGCTGGCTGGCTTCCATGAACCTCTTTTAATCCTTTCAACTTTCAGCTTTTTTGATACAGGGATGGAGACGCTGTTCATTACCTGCTGGTGTCTCACTTAAAGTCCCACACAGCCTATATTGTTCATACTTTGCCTCTATGGGAGATCGGATGAAAA
The DNA here is from genome assembly GCF_965119305.1 of Pelophylax lessonae. Lineage (NCBI taxonomy): Eukaryota > Metazoa > Chordata > Amphibia > Anura > Ranidae > Pelophylax > Pelophylax lessonae. Next base: position 841,648,531 of record NC_138768.1, on the reverse strand, counting down.
TGGACCGCCTGTCCGTTTTCATCTGATCCTCCAGACAGATGGAAAATCCTTTTGGCTGGGATCAGCGATTTTAGTAATGCTTAAAGTGAAACATTTAGGCTGGATTCACACTATTGCAAATTGGGATTTACACTATTGAGCATGTCAGGAGATTGTGACCGGGTCGGTTCACATAGCGGCTTCGGTGCGGATTGCACAGAAGTCCTGTACATCTTCTGGTCTGTTTCAGGTCCGAATTCAGCCAAAAAATCGGACTGAAATGGGACCTGGAATGGTGAACAGGGACGCACCGGACCGATGCTGTGAGCCGCTCCGTGCAGCAGTGTGAACCCAGACTACAAAAATACAAAAAGGTGCTCTCAGCTGCAAATATGTGAAATCAAAAAAACTGCTGCAATCAAACACTCCTTGAACAGTGAGGAGAAAAAAGCGTTGTAAGATAAATAAGATGCGCTATTTTTGACTGAGATATTATCCTAAAAGTGTTTAAGTAACAGATGCAATAAACAATGTGCAGTAAGCAAAATCAAACAATAGTGAATGTTCAAATGGCAGTGTCACTAGATCAGTAAAACTCTTGTTGCCTGGAATGGTGTTTCAAGTGAATTACATCAAAAATATTTTTTTTTTGTCAATAACTAGCCACGATCTGTCCACAATTCAATGTGTTTAGTGAAATGATGATGCTCCAAATTTCCCACATGCAAATACAACAAACATTTTGTAGTGCAGCTGAAATAATCCACAAAGGAAAGTGTCACCGCAATGCTCTAGATTGAGTGGTCAGAGAGAACCCATAACCCATGTGGGGCGCAATCAGAGCCACACCTACATGCCATGTAAAGTGGCTAAAGAGAGGCGCTTTGGCGCCGCCGCGGCGTCCGGCGCCTTGTGGTGGTGGGCGGCAAAATTCCAGGTAGGCAGGCAAGGCCGCCTGCCCTGGGGCCGCTTTGAGGGCAGCTGTGCCCGTAAAAAATTTGACATGTCAACTGCGCATACGCAGTTCCAAAGCTAGCGGGGCTCGGGAAAATTAGGATCACGCTTAACTATTTTCGGGCAAGTGGGCGCATGCGCAGTGATTTAATGGAGCTGGGCTGCGCCATTTTTAAATGTAAGACAGCAGTGGCACTCGTCTCGGTGAGGTCTCGGCGGTGGCGCACTCCTCTCATCATGGCCAGGTAAGATCGAACCCCTTCGCAGCCTCTGACCACCTCCTGTTACTCTCCTGTACTATGTCTGCACCCTTTGACCACCTCCTATACCATTTCCACACAACCTATGACCACCTCCTGTACCATGACCGCACAGCCTATGACCACCTCCGGTACCATGTCTCCACAGCCTCTGACATCTTCTCTACCATGTCCGCACAGCTATGACCACCTCCCCTACCATATCCGCACAGCCTATGACCACCTTCTGTACCATGTCCCCACAGCCTATGACCACCTCCTGTACCATGTCTGCACAGCCTCTGACATCTTCTGTAACATGTCCGCACAGCGTACAACCACCCCCTGTACCATGTCCGCGCAGCCTATGACCATCTCCTATACCATGTCCACAGCCTCTGATATCTCCTTTACCATGTCCCCACATCCTATGACCACCTCCTGTACCATGTCCACAGCCTCTGACATCTCCTGTACCATGCAACCTCTGACATCTCCTGTACCATGTCCGCACAGCCTTTGACCACCTCTTGTACCATGTCCGCACAGCCTATGACCATCTCTTCTACCATGTCCGCACAGCCTATGATCACCTCCTGTACCATGTCCGCAGGCTCTGACATCTCTTGTACCGTGTCTGAAGCCTCTGACAACTCCTGTAGCATGTTCGCACAGCCTAAAATCACCTCCTATACCATGTCCGCACAGCCTATGACCACCTCCTGTACCATGTCCGCAAATCCTATGACAATCTACTGTACCATGTCCGCAGCCTATGACCATCTCCTATACCATCACCACACTGCCTATGATCACCTCCTGTACCATGTCCGCACAGCCTATGACCACCATCTGTACCATGTCTCCACAGCCTCTGACATCTTCTCTACCATGTCCGCACAGCTATGACCACCTCCCCTACCATATCCGCACATGCTATGACCACCTCCTGTATCATGTCCCCACAGCCTACGACCACCCCCTGTACCATGTCCGCAGCCTCTGACATCTCCTGTACCATGCAACCTCTGACATTTCCTGTACCATGTCCGCACAGTCTATGACCACCTCTTCTACCATGTCCGCACAGCCTATGACCACCGCCTGTACCATGTCCGCAGGCTCTGACATCTCTTGTACCATGTCTGCAGCCTCTGACATCTCCTGTACCATGTTCGCACAGCCTAAAATCACCTCCTATACCATATGCGCACAGCCTATGACCACCTCCTGTACCATGTCCGCACATTCTATAACAATCTACTGTACCATGTCCGCAGCCTATGACCACCTACTATGTCATCCCCTGTACCATGTCCACAGAGCCTATGACCACCTCCTATACCATCACCACACAGCCTATGATCACCTCCTGTACCATGTCCACACAGCCTATGACCACCTCCTGTACCATGTCCGCACAGCCTCTGACATCTCCTGTACCATGTCTGCACAGCCTATGACCCCCTCCTGTACCATTTCCGCACAGTCTATTACCACCTCCTGTACCATATCCGCACAGCTTATGTCCACCTCCTGTACCATGTCCGCACAACCTATGACCACCTCCTGTACCATATCTGCACAGCCTAGGACCACCTCCTGTACCATGTTCGCATAGCCTTTGACCACCTCCTGTACCATGTCCACACAGCCTATGACCACCTCTTGTACCATGTCCGTAGCCAATGACCATCTCCCATACCATGTCCGCACAGCCTCGGACATCTCCCGACCATGTCTACACAGCCTATGACCACCTCCTATACCATGTCCGCACAGCCTATGACCACCTCTTGTACCATGTCCGCAGCCGATGACCATCTCCCATACCATGTCTGCACAGCCTCTGACATCTCCAGTACCATGTCCGTACAGCCTATGACCACCTCCTGTATCATGTTCGCACAGCCTATGACCACCTCCTGTATCATGTTCGCACAGCCTATGACCACCTCCTGTACCATGTCCACACAGCCTATGACCACCTCCTGTACCATGTCCGCACAGCCTATGACCACCTCCAATACCATGTCTGCACAGCCTCTAAAATCTCCCATACCATGTCCACACAGCCTATGACCACCTCCTGTACCATGTCAGCAGAGCCTATGACCACCTCCTGTACCATGTCCGCACATCCTATGACCACCTCCTATACCATGTCCACACAGCCGCTGACATCTCCTCTACCATGTCCACACAGCCTATGACCACCTCCTATAACATGTATGCACAGCCTCTGACATCTCCTGTGCCATGTCCGCACAGCCTCTGACATCTCCTGTACCATGTTCACCTCCTATACCATGTCCACACAGCCTATGACCACCTCCTGTACCATTGTCGACACAGCCTATTACCACCTCCTGTACCATGTCCGCACAGCCTCTGACATCTCCTGCACCATGTCCGCACATCCTATGCAGCTGCAGCTAGAGGCATCATCCGCTACCGGTGTCCATAGCCGACGGTCGGCTGTCTTGTAATGACAACCGATGTGGCTGAGAAGCCGCTCGGCTGTCATTACAAGGAGTGGGAGGGGACGTCCCCCCCCCCCTCCCGCTGCCTTCCGCTGCTCGCCCAGGTCTCCCATCCCACTGGGAGACCCGGGCAACCAGCCTGCACGGCCGCTGAAGACCCGATCAAAGCCACATTCAGCTCTGATCGGGTCTCCATGAAAAAACCCGGAGGGGATGTCAAAATTGACATCACTTCTGGGTACTGTCTGGCGCCAGATTAAAAAAAATGACAGCATTCAAAACAGCCAAACTTGGTGTTTTGAATGCTTTTAAGTGCAGAGGAGTGGTTTGGGGTCAGATCCCTCCACAAAAGTACCGGTCAAAAAAAAATAAAAATGTTAAATGTACAAAAATATCGGCCAATATCGTCCGATACCGATATGATTTGCTCAAAATATCGGTATCGGCACCATGTGACCACCTCCTGTACCATGTTTGCACAGCCTGGGATCATCACCTGTGCCATGTTTGCACAACCTATGACCACCTCCTGAATCATTTCTGCACAGCCAATGACCACCTTCTGTATCATGTCCGCACAGCCTATGACCACCTCCTGCACCATGTCTGCACATGCTATGACCACCTCCTGTATCATGTCCGTACAACCTCTTACATCTCCTGTACCATGTCCGCACAGCCTATGACCATCTCCTGTATCATGTCTGCACAGCCTATGACCACCTCCTGTACCATTTCCGCACAGTCTATTACCACCTCCTGTACCATCTCCGCACAGCCTCTGACATCTCCTGTACCATGTCTGCACACAATCTGACATCTCCTGTACCATGTCCGCACAGCCTATGACCATCTCCTGTATCATGTCTGCACAGCCTATGACCACCTCCTGTACCATGTTCGCACAGCCTATGACCACCTCCTGTACCATCTCCGCACAGCCTCTGACATCTCCTGTATCATGTCTGCACACAATCTGACATCTCCTGTACCATGTCCGCACAGCCTCTGTGACGTTATTCTGTTGGGCTGGAATAATAATGCTATGGGGGCTGGTATGAAATCAATTCCAGGGCTGTTTTTTATTCCTAGTCCGGCCCTGCCTTTAACCTAGATGAGGGTCTGATATAGATGATAATGGAGGACCCCCACACGAAAAAAAAAAGTCATGGGGCTCTCCCTTCCAATTCATACCCCACGCAGAAAAAAACGGCATCCCACCCCTAGTTCCTTACCAGAAAATTTGGTTCTGCTATGAAAGTTATAGGGGAACTACACAAGAAAAAAAAAGAAAACAAGAAAAAGCAATGGGTTCCCTGCAAAAATCAATATCATGCCCTTATTTGACTTTTATCTCTAGTAGGAAGCAATTCAAGAAAGATGAATATGAATCAATTAAACAATTACAACAAATACTGTCTGCCCTTTGGCCTTATTATTAGATTGAGCGCACTGATTTACCTGGCAGTCACCCCTTAAGGAGGAACTGAACTGTGTAGGCAGTGCCACATAAAGCCAAGCAGATAAATAGATTACTACCTTCAAACACGAAACTTAGGCGGTCACTTCCTATCTATGTTCAGTTGTGTATTTTCTGCTCTTGGTTCACCCTTTCTACAATAAATATCCCACGGCTCAAAGTACATAAGCTCTGCTCAAAACATGGGTGAGGCTGCTACGTTAGTCAGGCCTGGTCTGTAACTCTCAAAGGTGAAGTAAGAACTAACTTAAATACATCTACAAGTCAAAGTTTGTAATAATAAATGATTTAATTATGCATGTTTTTTATCATTCCCAATGTAGCAGGATTTCCAGGCATTGGGCCTGACATGGGTCTGCCATTGTAACACTTCAAACACATTTAAGTTGAAAACCCAAGTGTGAGATTGGAGACAATGACCATTCCGGCATCTTTGGTTTGTTTTGTATATTTTGTAATGGGGATGGGAGAAGGGAATGAGTGGGATACTCCTCTGGCTCAACTAGGTTTAACTGGGACACTTTGTAGAAAAATGCCTGTTAGAGCTGTCCTGAAGCCAGCTGAATGCCGACCAACGCTTCCTGGCGATGAAAATACTGTTTTGCTGAACTGCACTTAAACTTCGACTTTAACTCCTTGGTTAACTCAGAATATCCAGGACTGTAGTAACTCTTGGCACTCAAAAAGTCTTGGCTAGCTCAAAAAGTCCTGCGAATGGCTCCCTCCAGCCCTTCAGTTACTGAGGTAGCTCCTTGTAACTGCTTGTGCTGCTGCAACCCTTAACACTGTACACTTAACTCTTCTGGGCCCAACCGCTGGCACCCCCTCTGACACTTCAGGGTCCTCTCACTAGGCACCCCCTCTGTCACTTCAAGGTCCTCTCACTAGGCACCCCCTCTGACACTTGCTGGCTCCAGGATCTCTGGGACATTCCCCGGAGTGGTCCCCTCTACACTAGGCAGACCCTCAGGGGCAATTCACAGTACTCACGAACTTGGCATGCTTTCCTGGAACTGAACCGCTCTATCTCCACTGGTCCTCGGCACACCGGATCCTCTCTGCAGCTCAGCTCAGCTCTCTTTCTGGACTCTCAGGCAGCCACCCGAGACACCCAATCCTTCTGACAGGAGGAGAGACAGCCGTACCCTCCCTCCTAGGACTCCCGCCAAAGACACTGCGTCATGCGTTCCCCTCAGACTTACACCCACTCCCAGAATCCTGTGCGGCAGAGTCTGCCTTTCTGGAGTAGATACAGGCCTGAATGTGCCACTGATTGGGTTTCCTCCACTGCCCAATGAGAACCCTTCTCATGGAGCCAGTGAGGAGACTCCCCAGCCTCAATAGCAATACCTGGGAGACATGACAGCCCAGCTGAAAATCATGGCCCTGCTGTTAGGCAGCCAAGGCCCACTATACTTTGCCTAGCACTTACCTTGTAGGGTGCTACACCAATAATATCCAATTTTTTTATAATGATTTAAGAAATTAAACAGTGATTTCTGTTGTGAGGGTGCCATGTTTGACAGTTAACATCCCTTCCTTTCAGAAACTTTAATTGTCGGTAGGGTCTTGCTGAGAATGTTGTTTTGTTGTGTATAAAAAAAGTCAACTATGCAAGTTCAATGCGAATTGTGACCCGCCACAATTAGGGTGTGCTTATACGTATATATATATATATATATATATATATATATATATATATATATATATTCGTATAGTGATGCACTATCTGGCAGGCAGGATTGTAGACAGTGTATACTTTGTACATGTTATTTAGGTTTTTCACCTACTCATGGTGATGGGCTCTAGGAATTATGACTAATATGGATAAAACATTTTTTTGGTTTTCTTTGATGTTCTTAGGTTCTGGTCTTAAACCTGGAGCCCATGGGCTTTGTAGAGCTTTGGGTAGGATAAAGTCCCCAGTCTTTTACTTGGTCCACATCTTGCCTGTTAGACCTTGCTATTAGTCTCAGCTGTGAACAGGTCTTTATATACAGTATGCAAGCTGACTGTTACTCTGAGCTCTATCCTGCTTTCTTTGTTGTGCGTTATGCTCTCCTGAACCCTGCGCCCCATGTGTTATGCACTCCTGAGCCTTGCACCCCGTGTGTTATGCACTCCTGAGCACTGCACCCCATGTGTTATGCATTTCTGAACTCTGCACCCTCTGTGTTATGTACTCCTGAGCCCTGCACTCTGTGTGTTATGCACTCCCCAGCATTGCACCCTGTGTGTTATGCACTCCTGACCCCTGCACCTGTGTGTTATACACTCCTGTGCCCTGCACCCCATGTTTTATGCACTCCAGAGCTCTACGCCCTGAGTGTTATGCACTCTAGAGCTCTGCACCCTGTGTGTTTTGCACTCCTGAGCTCTACACCCTGTGTTATGCACTCCTAAGCTCTGCACACTGTTTGTAATTCACTACCGAGCCCTGCACCCTGTGTGGTATGCACTCCAGAGCCCTGCACCCTGTGTGTTATAAAATTGTGAGGCTTGCACCCATGGGCTATGCACTCCTGAGCCCTGCACCCTGTGTCTTATGAACTCTTGAGCCCTGCACCCTGTGTGGTATGCACTCCAGAGCCCTGCACCCTGTGTGTTATAAAATTGGGAGGCTTGCACCCATGGGCTATGCACTCCTGAGCCCTGTACCCTGTGTCTTATGAACTCTTGAGCCCTGCGTCCTGTGTGTTATGCTATACACTGTGTTGTAAATTTATTACACTTCACCACTGCACGCTGTATGTTGGGATTTCTTTGACAAACTCCTGACCACTGCTGTTTATATACATTAGGAAATGTGAAACAGATGCAGTGCTCAGAACAGTGGAACCAGTATGCATGCTTGTAGTAGGATTCAAAAATGGGTGCTTTGGCTCAGATGTTCTCCTGTGATCAAGGCTTCCAGCTGAAACGCGTACGCCCCTGTTTTATACTCTCTATCTTGGTATTATTATTATTATTATACAGGATTTATATAGCGCCAACAGTTTGCGCAGCACTTTACAATGTAAGGGAAGACAATACATGCACAAAACAATTCAAAACAGGAGGAATTAGGGGGCCCTGCTCTTTAGACATGTACAAATAAAGTAACTCGCACAGACTTTGGAGTTGCCGGCTCTATCATTTCTTTTAAATATCAGTTTATGTACATAATACCCCAACCCTTAGACTGCATTTACTATGATGTACATGTATATGCTCTGATGTATGTTATACACCTGACTCCTGCACTGCATTCACCATGTTGTACCCTTTATACGCTATGTTGTACATTATTCTACTGAGCCCTGTGTAGTATGTTATGTTTTACATTAATATTAAGATATATCTTCCAGTGGCAGGTGGGATTGTTATCAAAGCTGCTGCAGGTGTATCTTAATACCACACCTGTGGTCACTGCCACTTTTCACCAGCTATACCCACTTTTCACCCTTTAACAATTGTCCCTCTTTGTCAAGTTCAAAATTAGGAGCATTGCAGCATTTCTGCTGAAGCTTATGCATGGAACGGAAATAAAATTATGAACTTTTTTTTCTCTGTCACTCTGCTTTCTTCTCCTACCAACATGCTCCTTAATAGAACATGAGCAACACAGAATGCTGCTCTTCCCTCGTCCCATCTGAGGTCTGCTGTATAGGGGATTGCACGGGGCCAATGCAAGGTCAAACTGTCTTACCTACACTGCTGGTATTTAAAAATAATACATTATATGATGTAATTATGACTATAGAGCTTTATTCATTTTTGTCTTATATGCCTACCTGGATTTCAAGGAGACGTTCATCTCTAAAGGAACTAAATCACAATTGCAAACACAGTTGTAAAAGTGAGTCATATAATTAGAGTGACTATACCAGCATGTGTCAGCTGCAAAGCTGGTGTGTCCATTAACTCTGACAGTTTTAAAGTGATATTAAAGGCAATTTATTCTCCCTAAATCAGATAAGATTAGATAAGATTACATGTATTCCAATATTTTTCCTGAATTTCCTCCTTAGAGCATCATTTTTCAGTTTCTCCCCTAGCCGTGCTACTATATTCCTGTTCTCTCTGTTCGTCGAGATCTATGGAGTCCTGTGTAAGGCTCCACAACATGTGCGCTCCCACCCTCTACTCATAGACGTGCGCAGGGGGTGCGGCGCAGATTTCCCCTCTTCTGATATTTCACCAAAGCCCCCTACCGGAGATCCCCAAAAAATTGTAAAAAATAATACAAAAATATAGTAATAAAAATAAAAAAACATGGACACATTCCACTGCCCTACTGACACCAACCTCTGCCCTACTAGCACCATACATTTTAAAATGTACCTCATTACTAAGCTCTGGTGAAACTGATCTTTCAAAAGTGCACAGTCTATTTGCAGACATCCCATGTCTCCAGGGAAGTGCAGGAGTCTCCCAGATGTGGCTCCCTGAGTGCCATGCGATATCCCGGTTGCTGCTGAGTCTGTGTCTGTCTAAGTTGAGCTGTCAGAAAGGAGCCGATTTTTCCTGTATAGTTCCGGCTCCATCCTGACAGTCTGAATGAGTCAAAGGCGGAGTGATATCAAATGCACTCCGCCTGTGAGGAGACTGACCGAGATACAGGAAGCATCACCTCTATCTACCTCCAGTGCGGCGCCGCTCCGCACTGGAGGTGCCCACACTTGCTCCGTTGAACATGATGTCATCATGTGCCTCTAGCCAGCATTTTCCGCCAGCAGTACTCACAGCAGTACCAGCCAGCACAACCAGCCTGAGCCATCAGTACCCACAGCAGTACCAGCCAGCAGTACCTACAGCAGTACCAGCCTAAACCAGCAGTACCCACAGCCGTACCATCCAGCAGTACCCACAGCAGTACCAGCCAGCAGTACCAAACTAAGCCAGCAGTACCCACAGCCGTACCAGTCTGTGCCATCAATACCCCCAGCAGTACCAGCCAGCAGTACCCACAGCAGTACCGGCCTAAACCAGCAGTACCCAGAGCCGTACCATCTAGCAGTTCCCGCAGCAGTACCAGCCAGCAGTACCAGCCTGAGCCAGCAGTACCCACAGCAGTACCAGTCTGAGCTAGCAGTACCCACAGCAGTACCAGCCAGCAGTACCAGCCTGAGCCAGCAGTACCCACAGCAGTACCAGCCAGCAGTACCAGCCTGAGCCAGCAGTACCAGCCAGCAGTACCAGCAGTACTCACAGCAGTACCAGCCTGAGCCAGCAGTACCCACAGCAGTACAAGCCTGAGCCAGCAGTATCCACAGCTGTACCAGCCAGCAGTACCCACTGCAGTAACAGCCAGCAGTACCAGCAGTACCAGCCAGCAGTACCCACAGCAGTACCAGCCTGAGCCAGCAGTACCCACAGCAGTACCAGCCAACAGTACCCACACCAGTACTAGCCAGTAGTACCAGCCAGCAGTATCCACCAGCAGTACCAGCCAGCAGTACCAGCCTGAGCCAGCAGTACCCACAGCAGTACCCACCAGCAGTACCCACCAGCAGTACCAGCCAGCAGCAACCACCAGCAGTACCAGCCAGCAGTAACCACCAGGAGTACCAGCCTGCTGTAAAGCACAATTGTAAGTATCCCAGCATGTGCAGTGTTTCTGACTCCTACCACCATGACCACTTCAAACAACTGAAGTGGTCATGGAGGTTAGAGTGTTCTTTTATTATCTCTCAGAAGAAGTAAACCTCTTTATACTGATTCCATTTCATTTCATCATCCTCTAGTTGTGTTAAATTGGTGGGGGGAAGGGGGGGGGGGCGCAGAGTGCCACCTCCTTAAAATGAGGTTGCCACCCCCATGAAATTAGTTTTTGCAGGTTGGGATGTCTGTATTTGCCTTTAGTAATTCAACCCCTATGCTAGCCTATGGGGTTGATTTACTAAAACTGGAGAGTGCAGAATCTGGTGCAGCTGTGCATGGTAGGCAATCAGTTTCTAACTTCAGCTTGTTCAGTTAATCTTTAACAAAAAAAAAACCTGAAAGCTGATTGGATTCTATGCAGAGTTGCACCAGGTTTTGCACTCTCCAGTTTTAGTAAATTAACCCCTATGTGTCCACGCACATTTGGGCGTTCACAGGCATATTTCTAGAGGAGTGTTCACAGGCTGGAAAGCAAATCATCAGAAGTGCGTTTTTGAGAAGAGCTTTCAGACATAAATATGCCTAAATGCTGCGTTTAGGCATGTCAAGCACTTTTTTTTCTAGTGTTTTGGGGAAAAACACGTATAAATGCATATGCACCTAAACGCGCCTAAACGTGTGTAAAATATACAAATTATTTAGGACCATTTTTTATATGCTGTTCTTTTCTGCCGGCAGTTCTGGCATTTTTTTCTGCCGCCTAGTGTGCATGGACCTTTAACCCTTTCACAAAGCCACCGGGAATGTGTATATATCTGACAAGCAGACTGCCGCCTGTCAGATAAAAAACAGTCCAGCAGCGCCAGATTGCTTTCACACCCCCTGGTAACGTGTGCCCCCCTCCACCATGTATCCTGGGCTCCGCTTGCCCATCTTCGGACCTGGGACCAGCATAGCAGGTGTCGCCGGGTAGGGACACAAGTTGGCTCTCCTCCCCTTCTTGTTGCTGACCCGCAAGCGATGGGTTTGACGTCACTTCTGGGTCCTCCTGTCAGTTTCCCTGGCCAGTATAGCCAGGAAAGAATGTAATGCAGTGTGATCTGTACTGCATTACATTCAGTGGAGGGCGTATTAGCGCTGCTAGTGCACATATGGGCTTTGTTTATGTATGCACCTTTTCTAGATATTATTTGACAATATAGCAGCAGCTGTGTATGAATATTAGCTTTTGTGATCCACTATCTTGCTTCATCCACAGGTGGCTTTTGCCATTATATCTTGGAATTACATACCATATAAGTGCTGAGTGGGTTGGACAGGACTTCGGTCCTTGTTTTGCTCCTTTTTTGTTTAGTAAATAAAGACAGTACAAAAGTTTTTGACAATTCCTTTATTAAAAAAATAAAAAAAAACCTGTCACCTGATGCCGCCACCGCCAGAACCGAAAAAAAAGAAACAAAAAAAAGCTCTGCTCGCTACAAACGCTCCCACGATCTGGCTGCCCCACCGGGTGGCTCCACCCCATGGCCATTTAAGAAATGTCACACAGTGGGACAGTGGTGGCGGCAGCCTCGTGATTGACACTAGATCTACATAGGGGAATTTTTTTTTTTTTTGTCAAAATCTTTTGTACTGTCTTTATTCACTTTTACACTTTTTTGGTGAATGGGTAGGGGTATAATGTACCCTATACTCATTCACATGGGAGGGGCCAGGATCTGGGGTCCCCCCTGTTAAAGGGGGTTTCAGATTCAGATAAGATCCCTGCCCGCAGACCCTATCAACCACAGCCAAGGGTTGTGGGGAAGAGGCTCTTGTCCCCATTAACTACCAATGGGGAGAAGGTGCCGCCCCAAAGCACCCCCCCATGTTGAGGGCATGTGGCCTGGTATGGTTAAGGAGGGGGAGGGGGCACTCCCTCGTCCTCCCCCTTACCTGACCTGCCAGGCTGCATTGGGGGGACCTCATGCCGGCATTTTATTTTCACATTCAACTGTCAGCAGGAAACCCACTGACAGCTAATGACTCATCGGTTGTTAAGGATGCAGCTGGCGGCTTCCCAGCCCGCTCCTTAGCAACCAGCTCAATGAGATAATTACCGCTCAATAGAACAAACACCACACTCGTTATTTATTGCAAAATTATTAGCGAATTGCACTTTCAAAACTGATTTACCGCAAACACCTTTTTACCGCATTTTATTTTCCCTTATTTAACTCTTATTGAATTTACCCCATATTCAATATATTTTGACTTTCAATCTTTTTTTTGAAAATAGTACAGATTATAAAAGTATCAAGCCCCAGCCTCAGCATAAGAACATGAGCATAATAAAATAAATGGTGCAAAAGATAAGAAATATGGCTACATATAGCCTCACTGGTAGAGTTTGTGCCATATACAGTAGTACTCAGAACAGTGCTTACAATCAGTAATAAAACAAGGGAGTACCCAAACATTCCCAGAGACCAGGGAGGCCGATGGGGCCCCATAGGAAAAGATGCAAACTAGTAAAAAACATAGAGTCTGCCCCCCCCCCCCCCCAACACATAGGACACAAAATAAAACACTCAAAAAGGGAAAGGGAAGACCCCAGCCGGGGGATAAAGGAAAGAAAGAAGAGGAGAAAGAGAACAAGAGCATCAGAAAAAGAAATGAAAACCCAGAGAGGGAGCCCTAAAGGGAAACTAAATGGAAAAGGGAACGCACTTGTTATCAAACACCTTCCGAAGTCCCGGTTCCATTCAGTGCTATGGGAAACGTTCTAATAGGAGAGACTCAAGTCGCTCCACCTTAGAAAATAGTTCCTGTACTACTTTGGGGCGACATCGGAGGGCCCTGCATTGACTTCAATTATGTGAAGTCCATGCAAGTCGCGCCGAAGTCGCGGTGCACGCGACTTCACAGGTCGCCCCCGAAGTCATGCCGCGGTAGTGTGAACGGACACTAAAGCTCTATATGAACATAACTGGCCCATGGTTTCCACACCTTCTCAAGCCGTTTAATTGTGTCATGAATTATGCAAGCAAGGTGTTCGTTAACCTTCTTAGCGGTATTCCCGAGCGTGGCTCGGGGTTAAATTTCAGAGCCGAAAGCGGTAACCCCGAGCCACACTCGGGGTACCACCAGAAGCATGGCTGGATCCTGTAAGCAGGGTTACTTACCTTGTCACTGGGATCCAGCGATGTGTCCCGGCGGTGTCTCGCGGCAGATCTTCCTCCCGATCGACTCCGTGCCCCGGCTTCCGTCTCCTGCGACGTGACGTTCGCAGGGGGGTGGAACCGGCGGCAAATTCAAATGTAAAAACACACCAAACACACTGATACAGTTCAAAATAAAAAAAAAAATCACATTAGTTTGCCCCCCAATGCCCTTTCCTGCAGTTTTACTGTACTTTTTATGTATATTTTTATATATATATATGTATAATAAATGTATGCAGTTGGTTTGGGCTGCTCATTCACAAGAATTACATGCAAGATAATGGTACCGCTTTCAGCACCTAAAATCCAAAAGAATCATACCGCCAGGGAGGTTAAGCAATATCCAAGAAACAGAAATTGAAGGTGTTTTCCAGGAGCGAGCTTTGGTGAGTTTCACAGCTAACAGCATACAGTGAATCAATTTTTTTATTGTCACAGGGTAAATGATCCACCTGGTTGTTCAATAAGGCCACAAGTCACAAATGTAGCACTGGAATCCCTGTAACCTTTTTGAATCAAAACAAACACCTTATTCCAAAAACCCTTAGGCTTCTTTCAGACGGCCGCTCCGCTGCTTTAGTCCGCTGCGGGACTTTTTTTTTTTTTTTTTTCACGGAGCGGATGACATTTGTGTCATCCACTCCGTGTGCCCGCATATCATCCCATCCGTTTGCGGATGATATACGGACATAATGTAAGTCTATGGCATTGCGGATGTCAGCGGATGACACCGCTGACATCCGATTTTCCTTCCTTTACGTTTTTTAAAACGGATGAAAAAATAGGGTTCTGTTCCATTCCAAAAAATGGAACAGAACTGAAAGGAGGAAAATTGGATGTCAGCGGATGGTATTCCGCTGAATCCGCAGTGCCATTCACTTACATTATGTCCGCAAATCATCCGCAAAAAAATAGGATGATTTGCGGACACACGGAGCGGCCGTGTGAAAGGACCCTTAGGCTCCTTTCACACATGCGAACCGTTCAGATCCGCCTATCAGTTTTTTAGGCAGGTCTGAACGAAGGCCCCATGCATCTCTATGGGGCAGCGAATGTCAGTGGAGACATGTCCGCTGACATCCGATCCGATCCTATCCGTGAAATCCGGATGGATGGAAACCCTATTTTCCATCCGTCTGGCGGATCGGATGGTATCGGATGAGAACAGACAGGCAGTCCGTTCTCATCCGATTCCCCCGTAGAGGACAGCGGGGATCTGATACACAGAGCGGAAACGGAGCTGCCATCTGCCTGCTCAGCGGGGGATCGGCGTATCGATCCCCCGCTGAGAAAAGCGGAGTCCGCCGACGGAGCGGACAGTGTGAAAGGCGCCTAATGCTTAGGAAAATCCCACCAGGTGTGACACATAGTTCCATAAGACTGACACCCCCGAAAACAGTGAGAAGAGGAGGTTGGAAAGACCCTCGATAGGCAAGAAGGGACCATATACCATCGGGTCAAGACTTTTACACCTGCTGCCACCAAAGAGACATTTAACGTATGCAGATTGGAGGCAAGAGTGCCAATGGTCCAGATCTCTCTCAGAGGCTAAGTCCGAGCCCCATTCATGCATGTAAACAAGGCAGATTGCCGTTCTGTCAGCAGGGAAGGCATGGATCCTGTGTTCCTGCAAAGCAGGGACAAGGATCCTTGTCTTCCCCTAGTAAATGCACTTCCCACACTGTACAAAAACATAGGCTAGCCACACAAATAACCCTTTGATCGCCCCTGATTTACCCCTTCCCAGCCAGTGTCCTTAGCGCATATTTTTAGCACTGATCACTGTATTAGTGTCACTGGTTCCCAAAAAAGTGTCAAAAGTGTTAGTGAGCGTCTGATTTGTCCGCCGCAATATCGCAGTTCCGCTATAAGTCGCTGATCGCCATCATTACTAGTACAAAAAGTTAATAAAAATGCTATAAATATATCCCATATATCCGGTTGCTTCTGATGATGTTGATGTGACAAAACATGTAGGGTGGAGCATCCAGCATCAGTGTGTCACTTCTAGTTTTAGTCCATGGAACACCCTCATGTCCCGGACTTCCTAATTCCAAATGCTGTAACATATTTTATAGTATACCATATAAGTGCATTTTTAAACCTTTATTGAAATAAATGGTTAAATGGATTTACACTATGGGGCTCGTTTGCGGTTATCTCTGCATGTGAGGAGTCTGAAGGGACAGGAGATCATAGGAGAAGCTGAGACAGTCCTGTATTGGGTGCAGCCACAAAGTGCTGCGAATGCTGTTTTACCCCTTAACAGGGGAGAAATTCTGGTGAGTAAGGTGAAGAAGGGGAGCACGTGTGAAAACCACCATTGCACCACAACGGATATGAAATTCAACCAAGGAACATTATAAGCACAGTCACTTTATTGTAAATTATGTGTAATGCATAGTTTGATAATTTTAGTGATTTATGAACTTTTTCACCGATATGGTCCTGCAATTGTTTAAGGATTTTTTGATACGTTTAATTGCCAATTTTCACAGTGGATCACTTCACCTAACACACCAATTACAGGTACCCCTAAAAGGATATACACTAAAGGCAGCACCATACCCACTCCTCTGAAAGAAACATATCCCATAGTTTGTAGACGCTATAACCTTTGCGGAAACCAATCAATATACTCTTACTTGGATTTTTTTTTACCAAAAAATATGTAGCAAAATACACATTGGCCCAAATTGATGAAGAAATTTGATTTTTGCAATTTTTTATTGTATAGATTTTATAGCAGAAAGTAAAAAATGGTGTTGTTTTTTCAAAATTGTCTTTTTTTTTTATATATATATATAACGCAAAAAATAAAAATGCAGAAGTGATCAAATGTCACCAAAAGAAAGCTCTATTTGTGGGGAAAAAAGGACATAACTTTCATTTGGGTAAAGTGTCGCACGACCGCGCAATTATCAGTTAAAATAACACAGTGCCGTATAGCAAACAAAGGGCTGGTCATGAAGGGGGGGGGGGTAGGTAAATCTTCTGGAGCTGAAGTGGTTAAGAGTTCACAAGTATTGGCTGAGGAGGGTTGGCAAAGTCACGGAAATGGAAGACCTGACACTCACACCAGGCGAATGACTCCCCTGACAAGTTCTATACTATGTGGGCCCCATGGTTAGATTTTGCTTATTCCGATGCACATGAGATATACAATAAACCCCCGCTCCATCGCGGTTCAGTTTTTGCGGTCCCGGTATATTGCGTTTTTTTTTGTAATGTTATTTTACTATATAAATCATTAACCACTTTACCACCGGAGGATTTTGCTGTCTAAAGTCTGGGCCACTTTTTGCGATTCAGCACTGTGCGAATTTAACTGACAATTGCGCGGTCGTGCGACGCCTTTCCCAAAGGAAATTTACGTCCTTTTTTTCCCACAAACAGAGATTTATTTTGGTGATATTTGATCACCTGTGCGATTTTTACTTTTTGCGCTATAAACAAAAAAAGAGCGTAAATTTTGGAAAAATAACAATATTTATCACATTTTTTTATATGAAATTCCCCCCCAAAAAAATGTAAAAATCTAATTTTTTTTACATTTTTGGCCAATTTGTTTTCTGCTACCTATGTTTGGTAAAAAAAACGCAATAAGCGTATTTTGATTGGTTTGCGCAAACGTTATTGCGTTTACTAACTAAGGGAAAGATTTATGTCATTTTTGGTGTTTTTTTTTTTAATGAGTAATGGCGGCGATCTGCGATTTTTTTTTGTGGGACTGCGACATTGCGGCGGACAGATCGGACCCCTGACTGACATTTTTGACACTTTTGGGGGTACCTACAGTAATCAGTGCTATAAATATGCACTGTTACTGTAAAAATGACACTGGCAGGGAAGGGGTTAATTTTTAATGGTGATCAAGGGGTTAATGTATGCCTGGTGCTTACTGACGTGTGTGGGGGGAGGTGACTATGTGACACAAGGACAGATCGCAGGTTCAGCTATGCCTGCAATCTGACCCTGCCTGTCACTTAGGAGATCCGCCCGCTCTGTTTACACAAGCGGGCGGATCTCCACACTCGATTCCCCTACGATCGGGGAAGAGCAGCGGCGATCGCCGCCGCTCCTCCCCTGGCCCGACTCCCGCTGTGACTGAATACAGCGGGAGCGAGCCTCCGGTGGCGCGCGCGCGCCGCCGAGAGAGGGGAATGTCTGGTGACGTAGTACTACGTCGCCAGACGTTATCGAGCCACTTTGCCGCAGTAAAGCTCTAGTGAGCAGTGCGGAAGTGGTTAAAAATGAAATATTTTTGTGTTTTCCATAGCTCTTGCTATGTCTCTCAGTATCTTTTATGTGTTTAAATGAGTTTCTATTGTTTTAAAAGTGTGTTTAAAGACCTTAAAATGCTTTTACACGTACAGTGACAGTAAAAAAAACATGCCTACAATGCATTTTAATAGGGTTTTTCTATTTCGCGGATTTTCACTTTTCGCGGGTGGGTCCGGAACGTAACCCCCGCAATGGAGGGGGGTTTACTGTATGTGCATTCCGATGCACATTAGGATATAGACATGGTTCTTGTTGCTGGACGCACTCAAACGAGCACAGACCTGGATTACTTAACTTAATAGGCCTTTTTCCTTTCCCCCCTTCCCCCTCCCTCCTCTCCCCCTTTTTCTTTTTTTTTTTTTAAAGAGAGTTGACATGTATGCCTTAATTTCCTCTTGTATTCATCTGTCTTTAGTCATTATAACTTATTTTTGCCTTTTAATTTCATGAAAATGTTGTTATCTGGTTAAAATATCCTAGCTTCATTATAAACAAAGTAACAACCGTATTTTACACATTTGGGAGCTATGCCCAATTTTCTGGAATTTTACCCATAATGGTCAATAAGTGTGCCCTTTGTAAAATGTACAGACGTACAGTATGCTGGCGGGTACATTACACAGGCGTGTCTTGTGCTGATACTGTGAAAGGTTCACCTATAGGATCTATGGTATGTTAACTCCCCCAAACCTATACGTAGATGACGTTCTTCTTTTAGGTTCATGACATTAAGATCATAAAAGTTATTGGTAGCTTACAAAGCATATTTTTTGTATGCTAAATGGTTCCTGTGTTAAAAATGCGAGTAGAACTAATGGTGGAACAGGGCTTGTAATTTGCAGGAAAAAAAACACAATTTTTATTGACTGTAACTAATTTATGAAACGTCCATGATGGAGCTTACAGCGCCCAAAAAAAAAGTACACAACAGATATACTTGCAAAAAATGGGACTCGATACTTACATCTCCGGCATCCCAGGCCACCAGAATATTGCTCTATTCAAGAGAAATCCTCTGATCAAGACTGCTGCAAAACCAACACTTCCTGGAGTGTCGATCTCCTTGGTCCTCCACAGCACTTATTGGTTCTTCCTGTAAACCCACAATTCCCTGCTTAGTCCTGTGATGACATGGAGATCAGCAGGAAGGGATCACTTAGAAGAACCAACCTCTGGAGGCCTTTCCCAAATAAAAGCAGGCATAGGACAATGGGAATTGTCCCATTATTCCTTGTGGTCTTCCTACCGCTGCAGATCTTTCTTATCTTGGTAGAGGCAAGAGCTGCCCCCTGTTGATTGGTAAGGGTAAGATCATTAGATCATGAAGTAGAAGAAGAAATGTAGTTAGCACAGATCAACAGAATGAATAAGGCAAAAGCAGGGAGTTCCTTGCACTGCAGGTCCCCAGATGCAGCTTCCTCTCCAGCTAAGAGAACAGTGGGTGCTGCATTAGTAAACTCACCAAATCTTCTGAGTGGGACTAGCAGTTAGTGTCAGTAATGCCTCAAAGCAGTAGTAAACCACAGATAAAGAAAAATAAAATTCCCCTGCAAGGCAATATCATAACGTGCTAGTATACATCACATACTAGCACATTATTATAGACTTACATTAAATTGAAGCCATCCAGCGGAGCGCTGTGACTGCTGAGAGGGCTTCCATGTTCACCTGGTCTTCGCAGCTTCCAGCTACATAAGTGGCCAGGAGCGTGATGACATCACTCCTGCGCATGTGCACAGGAGCCGCCGTTTACGGCACAGGTTCTGAAGGTCTGGCACAGTGCAAGTTTAGAAGATATTCACAATACCTACAGGTAAGCCCTATTAAATGCTTATCTGTAGGTATAAGTGGTAAAACAGAGTTTACTACCGGTTTAAATCGCATACTGCAGATTTAAAAGAGCTATCCTCCCTTTTGTTGGATATTTGAAGGGCTGTCCTCCCTTGCGTCAGGAATTTAAAGGGCTATCCTCCAGTGTAGGGTATTCAAAGGACCATTCTCCCTTGTGTTGAATGTTTGAAGGGCTATCCTCCCCTGTGTTGTATATTTAAAGGGCAATTCTACCATGTGTTGGCTATTTGAAGGGCTTTTCTCCCCTGTGTCGAATATTTGAAGGGCTACTCTCCCCTGTGTTGGATATTTGAAGGGCTATCATCTTCTGTGTTGGATATTTGAAGGGCTATCCTCTTCTCTGTGGGATATTTGAAGGACTATCCTCTCTTGTGTCAGATATTGGAGGGGCTATCCTCCCTTGTATTGGACATTTGAAGGACTATCCTCTCCTGTGTCAGATATTTGAGTGGCTATCCTCTCCTGTGTTGGATATTTAAGGTGCTATGCTTTCCCGTGTTGGATATTTGAAGGACTATCCTCTTCTGTGTCAGCTATTTGAGGGGCTGTCCTCCTTTGTGTTGGATATTTGAAGGACTAATCTCTCCTGTGTCGGATATTTGAAGGGCTACTCTCCCCTGTGTTGGATATTTGAAGGGCTATCCTCTTCTGTGTCGGATATTTGAAGGGCTATCCTCTTCTCTGTGGGATATTTGAAGGATCATCCTCGCCTGTGTCAGATATTTGAGTGGCTATCCTCCCTTGTGTTGGACATTTAAAGGACTATCCTCCCCTGTGTTGGATATTTAAGGTGCTATGCTTTCCCGTTTTGGATATGTAAAGGACTATCCTCTTCTGTGTCAGCTATTTCAGGGGATATCCTCCTTTGTGTTGGATATTTGAAGGGCTAATCTCTCCTGTGTCTGATATTTGAGGAGCTATCCTCTCCTGTGTTGTATATTTGAAGGACTATGCTATTCTGTGTTGGATACTTGAGAAGCTATCCTCTCCTGTGTTGGTTATTTGAAGGACTATTCTCTTCTGTGTCAGATATTTGAGGGACTATCCTGTCCTGTGTTAGATATTTGACGGGCTATCCTCTCCTGTGATGGATATTTGATGGGCAATACTCTCCTATGTTGGATATTTGAAGGACTATTCTCTCCTATGTCAGATGCTTGAGGGGCTATCCTCCCTTGTGTTGGATATTTGAAGGGCTATCCTCTCCTGTGTTGGACGTTTGAAAGAATATCCTCCCTTGTGTTGGATATTTGAGGGGCTAGCCTCCCCTGTGTTGGGTATTTGAAGGGGTATCCTCTTCTCTGTGTGATATTTGAAGGAATATCCTCACCTGTGTCAGATATTAAAGGGGCTATCCTTTCTTTTGTTGGACATTTGAAGGACTATCCTCTCCTGTGTAAGATATTTGAGTGGCTATCCTCTCCTGTGTTGGATATTTGAAGGACTATCCCCCCTGTGTTGGATATTTGAGGTGCTATGCTTTCCCATGTTGGATATTTGAAGGACTATCCTCTTCTGTGTCAGCTATTTGAGGGGCCTCCTCCTTTGTTTTGGATATTTGAAGGACTAATCTCTCCTGTGTCAAATATTTGAGGAGCTATCCTCTCTTGTGTTGAATATTTGAAGGACTATCCTCTTCTGTGTCAGAAATTTGAGGGACTATTCACCCCTTTGTAGGATATTTGAGGGTCTATCCTCTCCTGTTTTGGATATTGGAAGGACTATTCTCTTCTGTCAGATATTTGAGGGGCTACCCTCCCCTGTATTGGATATTTGAGGGGCTATCCTCTCCTGTGTCATATATTTGATGGGCAAACTTCTCCAGTGTTGGATTTTTGATGGGCATTCCTCTTCTGTGTTGGATATTTGAAGGGCTATCCTCTTCTGGGTTGGATATTTGAGGGGCTATCTTCTCCTGTGTTGGATATTTGAGGGGCTATCTTCTCCTGTGTTGGATATTTGTGGGGCTATCTTCTTCTGTATTGGATATTTGAAGGACGCTCCTCTCCTGTGACAGATATTTGAGGGGCTATCCTCCCCAGTGTCGAATATTTGAAGGACTATCCTCTCCTGTGTCAGATATTTGAGGTGCTATCCTCCCTTGTGTTGGATATTTGAAGGGCTATCCTCTCCTGTGTTGAATATTTGAGGGGCTATCCTCTCCTGTGTTTGATATTTGAGGGGATATCCTCTCCTGTGTTGGATATTTGAAGGACTATCCTCTCCCATGTCAGATATTTGAGGTGCTATCCTCCCTTGTGTTGGATATTTGAAGGTCTATCTTCTTCTGTGTCCGATATTTGAGGGGCTATCCTCCCCTGTGTTTGATATTTGAGGGGCTATCCTCTCCTGTGTTGGATATTTGAAGGACTATCCTCTTCTGTGTCAGATAGTTGAAGGGCTATCCTCCCCTGTGCTTGATATTTGAGGGGCTATCCTCTCCTGTGTTGCATATTTGAGGAACTATCCTTTCTTGTGTTGGATATTTGAGGGGCTATCCTCTCCTGTGTTGGATATTTGAAGGACTATCCTCTCCTGTGTTGGATATTTGAAGGACCATCCTCTCCTGTGTTGGATATTTGAGGGGCTATCCTCCCCAAGTGTTAGATATTTGATGGGCTAGCTTCTCCTGTGTTGGATATTAGAAGGACTATTCTATTCTGTGTCAGATATTTGAGGAGCTATCCTTCCCTGTGCTTGATATTTGAGGGGCTATCCTTTCCTGTGTTGGATATTTGAAGGACTATCTTCTTCTGTGATAGATATTTGAGGGGCTATCCTTTCCTGTGTTGGATATTTGAAGGACTATCCTCTTCTGTGATAGATATTTGAGGGGCTATCCTCCCCTGTGTTTGATATTTGAAGGGCTAGCCTCTTCTGTGTCAGATATTTGAGGGGCTTTCCTCCCCAGTGTTGGATATTTGAGGGGCTATCCTCTCCTGTGTTGCATATTGGAGGGGCTATCCTTCTTTGTGTTGGATATTTGAGGGGCTATCCTCCCCTTTGTTGGATATTTGAAGGACTATCCTCTCCTGTGTTGGATATTTAAGGGGCTATCCTCTCCTTTGTTGCATATTCAAGGGGCTAGCTTTCCTTGAGTTGGATATTTGAAGGACTATCCTCTCCTATGTTGGAAATTTGTGGGGCTATCATCCCCTGTGTTGGATATTTGAGAAGCTATCCTCTTCTGTGTTTGATATTTGAGGGGCTATCTTCCCCTGTGTTGTACATTTGAGGTGCTATCCTCTCCTGTGTTGGATATTTGAAGGACTATCCTCTTCTGTATCAGATATTTGAGGGGCTATCCTCCCCTGTGTTGGATATTTGAAGGACTATCCTCCCCTGTATACACTATTTGAGGTGCTATTCTCTCCTGTGTCAGATATTTTAAGGACTATCCCCTCCTGTGTCAGATATTTAAGGGACTATCCTCCCCTGTGTTGGATATTTGAGGGGCTATCCTCTCCTGTTTTGGATATTTGAAGGACTATGCTCTCCTGTGTTGGATATTAGAGGAGCTATCCTTTCCTGTGTTGGATATTTGAAGGACTATCCTCTTCTGTGTCAGACATTTGAGGGGTTTTTCTCCCCTGTGCTTGATATTTGAGGGGCTATTCTTTCCTGTGTTGGATATTTGAAGGACTATCCTCTTCTGTGATAGATATTTGAGGGGCTATCCTCTTCTGTATCAGATATTTGAGGGGCTATCCTCTCCTATGTTGGAGGATATTTGAAGGACTATCCTTCCCTGTGTTGCATATTTGAGGGGATATCCTCTTCTGTGTTTGATATTTGAAGGACTATTCTCTTCTGTGTTAGATATTTGAGGGGCTCTCATGTCCTTTGTTGCATATTTAAGGGTCTATCCTTCCTTTTGTTGGATATTTGAGGGGCTATCCTCTCTTTTGTTGGATATTTGAAGGACTATCCTCCCCAGTGTTGGATAATTGGCAGGCTATCCTCTCATGTGTTGGATATAAGAAGGGCTATTTTCTTCTGTGTCAGATATTTGATGGGCTATCCTGTTCTGTGTTAAATATTTAAGGGACTATCCTCTCCTGTGTTTGATATTTGAAGGACTATCCTCTCCTTTGTTGGACGTTTGAAGGACTATCCTCTCATGTGTTGGATATTTGAAGGACTATCCTCTTCTCCTCCTCCTTGTCTGTATTTTATGTGTTTGAGCTCTCCTGGGTCTGTGATTGGTTGTCTCCCTTTCTATCACTGTCTGGGTTCCTGTGTCGTCTCCATGGAGATCAGCCCCCAGCGCGGTCCAGTCCACACAACTCATCCCGCAGGGGGAGGTGTCTGCTGTTCCTCCCTCTATCCCCGGCATTAGTCTCGCCCAGCGTGGAACGCACGGATCACGTGACGCGGCAAAACCTCCCCTCCTCTCTCATCTGGTCAGGCCTGGCACTGTACGGTGACGACATCGGAGCGGAGGAGAGAGCCGACCCCGGGGAGACATGCTGCTGCTGCCGCCGGCCGCCGGACTCCTTCTGCTGCGGCTGTTCCTGCTGGTGGCGGGGAAGGAGTGTGACAAGCAGTGTGTGAACGGAGTGTGCCAGCCGAGCACCGGGCAGTGTGTGTGTGAGCCGGGCTGGACCGGAGAGCACTGCCAGCATTGCGGGGGCCGCTTCATGTGAGTCCGGAGCCCCTATACGTGTCTATGTCTGTCTACTCCCCACCCCCCCCCCCCAATTCTGTATCTACAACCCCCCCATATCTGTATATTCACACACCCCCCCTCTGTATATCCACACTCCCACCCCCCCCACTTCTGTATATACACCCCCCCCCATATCTGTATATTCACACCCCCCCCCCTGTATATACACACTCCCACCCCCACTGCTGTATATACACCCCCCCCCATATCTGTATATTCACACTCCCACCCCCACTGCTGTATATACACCCCCCCCCCATATCTGTATATCCACCCCCACTTCTGTATATCCACACCCCCCCCCCACTTCTGTATATCCACACTCCCCCCATATCTGTATATTCACACCCCCCCTCTGTATATACACACTCCCACCCCCACTGCTGTATATACACCCCCCCCCCCATATCTGTATATCCACCCCCACTTCTGTATATCCACACCCCCCCCCCCACTTCTGTATATCCACACTCCCCCCATATCTGTATATCCACCCCCACTTCTGTATATCCACACTCCCACCCCCACTGCTGTATATACACCCCCCCCCCATATCTGTATATCCACACTCCCCCCACTTCTGTATATCCACACTCCCCCCACTTCTGTATATCCACACCCCCCCCACTTCTGTATATCCACACTCCCCCCCCCCCCCCCACTTCTGTATATCCACACTCCCCCCCCCCCCACTTCTGTATATCCACACTCCCCCCCCCCCCACTTCTGTATATCCACACTCCCCCCCCCCCACTTCTGTATATCCACACTCCCCCCCCCCCCACTTCTGTATATCCACACTCCCCCCCCCCCCACTTCTGTATATCCACACTCCCCCCCCCCCCCCACTTCTGTATATCCACACTCCCCCCCCACTTCTGTATATCCACACCCCCCCCACTTCTGTATATCCACACTCCCCCCCCCCCCCCACTTCTGTATATCCACACTCCCCCCCCCCCCCACTTCTGTATATCCACACTCCCCCCCCCCCCCACTTCTGTATATCCACACTCCCCCCCCCCCCACTTCTGTATATCCACACTCCCCCCCCCCCCACTTCTGTATATCCACACTCCCCCCCCCCACTTCTGTATATCCACACTCCCCCCCCACTTCTGTATATCCACACTCCCCCCCATATCTGTATATACACCTCCACTTCTGTATATCCCACCCCCCCCCCCCATTTCTGTATATCCACACTCCCCCCCCCCCCCCCATTTCTGTATATCCACACTCCCCCCCCCCCCACTTCTGTATATCCACACTCCCCCCCCCCCCCCCCACTTCTGTATATCCCACTCCCCCCCCCCCCATTTCTGTATATCCACACTCCCCCCCCCCCATTTCTGTATATCCACACCCCCCCCCCCACTTCTGTATATCCACACTCCCCCCATATCTGTATATACACCCCCACTTCTGTATATCCACACTCCCCCCATATCTGTATATACACCCCCTACTTCTGTATATCCACACTCTCCCCCCCCCCCACTTCTGTATATCCACACTCCCCCCATATCTGTATATACACTCCCCACTTCTGTATATCCACACTCCCCCCCCCATATCTGTATATACACCCCCCATATCTGTATATCCACACTCCCCCCATATCTGTATATACACCCCCACTTCTGTATATCCACACTCCCCCCATATCTGTATATACACTCCCCACTTCTGTATATCCACACTCCCCCCCCATATCTGTATATACACCCCCACTTCTGTATATCCACACTCCCCCCATATCTGTATATCCACACTCCCCCCATATCTGTATATACACCCCCACTTCTGTATATCCACACTCCCCCCATATCTGTATATCCACACTCCCCCCCCATATCTGTATATACACCCCCCATATCTGTATATCCACACTCCCCCCATATCTGTATATACACCCCCTACTTCTGTATATCCCCACTCCCCCCCCCCCCACTTCTGTATATCCACACTCCCCCCATATCTGTATATACACACCCCCCCCCCACTTCTGTATATCCACACTCCCCCCATATCTGTATATACACCCCCACTTCTGTATATCCACACTCCCCCCCATATCTGTATATACACCCCCACTTCTGTATATCCACACTCCCCCCCCCCATTTCTGTATATCCACACTCCCCCCCCCCCCCCATATCTGTATATACACCCCCACTTCTGTATATCCACACTCCCCCCATATCTGTATATCCACACTCCCCCCATATCTGTATATCCACACTCCCCCCCCACTTCTGTATATCCACACCCCCCCCCACTTCTGTATATCCACACCCCCCCCACTTCTGTATATCCACACTCCCCCCCCATATCTGTATATACACCCCCTACTTCTGTATATCCACACTCCCCCCCCCCCCCCACTTCTGTATATCCACACTCCCCCCCCATATCTGTATATACACCCCCACTTCTGTATATCCACACTCCCCCCATATCTGTATATACACCCCCACTTCTGTATATCCACACTCCCCCCATATCTGTATATACACCCCCACTTCTGTATATCCACACTCCCCCCCCCCACTTCTGTATAACCACACTCCCCCCCCCCCCCCACTTCTGTATATCCACACTCCCCCCCCCCCCCCCCACTTCTGTATATCCACACTCCCCCCCACCTTTGTATATATACACTCCCCCCATATCTGTATATACACCCCCACCTCTGTATATCCACACTCCCCCCCCCCCCCCACTTCTGTATATCCACACTCCCCCCCCCCCCCACTTCTGTATATCCACACTCCCCCCCCACTTCTGTATATCCACACTCCCCCCCCCCCCACTTCTGTATATCCACACTCCCCCCCCCCCCCCCATATCTGTATATACACCCCCACTTCTGTATATCCACACTCCCCCCCCCCCCACTTCTGTATATCCACACCCCCCCCCACTTCTGTATATCCACACCCCCCCCCCACTTCTGTATATCCACACTCCCCCCATATCTGTATATACACCCCCTACTTCTGTATATCCACACTCCCCCCCCCCCCCCACTTCTGTATATCCACACTCCCCCCCCATATCTGTATATACACCCCCACTTCTGTATATCCACACTCCCCCCCCCCCCCCACTTCTGTATATCCACACTCCCCCCCCCCCCCCCCACTTCTGTATATCCACACTCCCCCCCCATATCTGTATATACACCCCCACTTCTGTATATCCACACTCCCCCCCCCCCCCTACTTCTGTATATCCACACTCCCCCCCCCCCCCCCCACTTCTGTATATCCACACCCCCCCCCCCACACTTCTGTATATCCACACTCCCCCCCCATATCTGTATATACACCCCCACTTCTGTATATCCACACTCCCCCCACCTTTGTATATATACACTTCCCCCATATCTGATTATATACCCTCCACTTCTGTATATCCACACTCCCCCCATATCTGTATATCCACACGCCCCCCATATCTGTATATACACCCCCACTTCTGTATATCCACACTCCCCCCCCCCCCCCACCTACTTCTGTATATCCACACTCCCCCTACTTCTGTATATCCACACTCCCCCCCCCCCCACTTCTGTATATCCATATACACACCCACTTCTGTATATCCACACTCCCCCCATATCTGTATATACACCCCCACTTCTGTATATCCACACTCCCCCCCCCCCCCCACTTCTGTATATCCACACTCCCCCCCCCCCCCCCCCACTTCTGTATATCCACACTCCCCCCCCCCCCCACTTCTGTATATCCACACTCCCCCCCACCTTTGTATATATACACTCCCCCCATATCTGTATATACACCCCCACCTCTGTATATCCACACTCCCCCCCCCCCCCCCCACTTCTGTATATCCACACTCCCCCCCCCCCCCCACTTCTGTATATCCACACTCCCCCCCCACTTCTGTATATCCACACTCCCCCCCCCCCCCACTTCTGTATATCCACACTCCCCCCCCCCCCCATATCTGTATATACACCCCCACTTCTGTATATCCACACTCCCCCCATATCTGTATATCCACACTCCCCCCCCCCCCCACTTCTGTATATCCACACCCCCCCCCCACTTCTGTATATCCACACCCCCCCCCACTTCTGTATATCCACACTCCCCCCATATCTGTATATACACCCCCTACTTCTGTATATCCACACTCCCCCCCCCCCCCACTTCTGTATATCCACACTCCCCCCCCATATCTGTATATACACCCCCACTTCTGTATATCCACACTCCCCCCCCCCCCCACTTCTGTATATCCACACTCCCCCCCCCCCCCCACACTTCTGTATATCCACACTCCCCCCCCATATCTGTATATACACCCCCACTTCTGTATATCCACACTCCCCCCCCCCCCCCTACTTCTGTATATCCACACTCCCCCCCCCCCCCCCCACTTCTGTATATCCACACCCCCCCCCCCACACTTCTGTATATCCACACTCCCCCCCCATATCTGTATATACACCCCCACTTCTGTATATCCACACTCCCCCCACCTTTGTATATATACACTTCCCCCATATCTGATTATATACCCTCCACTTCTGTATATCCACACTCCCCCCATATCTGTATATCCACACGCCCCCCATATCTGTATATACACCCCCACTTCTGTATATCCACACTCCCCCCATATCTGTATATCCACACGCCCCCCATATCTGTATATACACCCCCACTTCTGTATATCCACACTCCCCCCCCCCCACCTACTTCTGTATATCCACACTCCCCCTACTTCTGTATATCCACACTCCCCCCCCCCCCCCCCCCACTTCTGTATATCCATATACACACCCACTTCTGTATATCCATATACACCCCCACTTCTGTATATCCACACTCCCCCCCCCCCCCCCCACTTCTGTATATCCACACTCCCCCCCCCCCCCACTTCTGTATATCCACACCACCCCCATAGCTGTATATACACCCTACACCCCCCACATCTGTATATACACCCTACACCCCCCACATCTGTATATATGCTCCCCATTACTGTATATACACCCCACCCCCCACTTCTGTATATACAACCCACCCACAACTCAAATCTGGATATCCCCCCCCCTCACTTCTGTATATACACCCCTCATATCTGTATGTACACCCCACCCCCCACTGCTGTATTTTCACCCTTCTCATATCTGTATATACCCCCCATATCTGTATATACAGTATCTCACAAAAGTGAGTACACCCCTCACATTTCTGTACATATTTATATATTTTCATGTGACAACACTGAAGAAATGACACTTTGCTACAATGTAAAGTAGTGAGTGTACAGATTGTATTGCAGTGTAAATTTGCTGTCCCCTCAAAATAACTCAACACACAGCCATTAATGTCTAAACTGCTGGCAACAAAAGTGAGTACACCCCTAAGTGAAAATGTTCAAATTGGGCCCAATTAGCCATTTTTCCTCCCCAGTGTCATGTGACTCGTTAGTGTTACAAGGTCTCAGGTGTGAATGGGGAGCAGGTGTGATAAATTTGGTGTTATCGCTCTCACTCTCTCATACTGGTCACTGGAAGTTCAACATGGCCCCTCATGGCAAAGAACTCTCTGAGGATCTGAAAAAAAGAATTATTGCTCTATATAAAGATGGCCTAGGCTATAAGAAGATTGCCAAGACCCTGAAACTGAGCTGCAGCGTGGTGGCCAAGACCATACAGCAGTTTAACAGGACAGGGTCCACTCAGAACAGGCCTCGCAAGCAGACTAAGGACATGAATTACTGGAACCATGTCCTGTGGTCTGATGAGACCAAGATAAATGTATTTGGTTCAGATGGTGTCAAGTGTGTGTAGCGGCAACCAGGTGAGGAGTACAAAGACAAGTGTGTCTTGCCTACAGTCAAGCATGGTGGTGGGAGTGTCATAGTCTGGGGCTGCATGAGTGCTGCCGGCACTGGGGAGCTACAGTTCATTGAGGGAACCATGAATGCCAACATGTACTGTGATATACTGAAGCAGAGCATGATCCCCTACCTTCGGAGACTGGGCCACAGGGCAATATTCCAATATAACAACCCGAAACACACCTCCAAGATGACCACTGCCTTGCTGAAGAAGCTGAAGGTAAAGGTGATGGACTGGCCAAGCATGTCTCCAGACCTAAACCCTATTGACCATCTGTGGGGCATCCTCAAACAGAAGGTGGAGGAGCGCAAGGTCTCTAACATCCACCAGCTCTGTGATGTCATCATGGAGGAGTGGAAGAGGACTCCAGTGGCAACCTGTGAATCTCTGGTGAACTCCATACCCAAGAGGGTTAAGGCAGTACTGGAAAATAATGGTGGCCACACAAAATATTGACGCTTTGGGCCCAATTTGGAGATTTTCACTTAGGGGTGTACTCACTTTTGTTGCCAGCAGTTTAGACATTAATGGCTGTGTGTTGAGTTATTTTGAGGGGACAGCAAATTTACACTGTTATACAAGCTGTACACTCACTACTTTACATTGTAGCAAAGTGTAATTTCTTCAGTGTTGTCACATGAAAAGATAGAATAAAATGTGAGGGGTGTACTTATTTTTGTGATATACCGTAGACCCCCCATATCTGTATTTACACTCCACACCCCTCACCCCACAATTCTGTATATACACCCCATCTTTCATATATCTGTATGTACACCCCTCACATCTGTTTGTATACCCCCCCAACATCTGTATATATACCCCCTAATATGTGTATATACGCCCCCACATCTGTAAATACTCCATCATATCTGTGTGTGTATGTATGTGTGTGTGTGTGTGTGTGTATATGTGTGTGTATATATATATATATATAATCTCTTATATCTGTATATACACTTTCATATATAATTGCATACAGACATCATCTCTCCCTGTAGCCCATATATGTGTATATACACCTCTCACTGTACCCTATGTATGTTTATATACACACCCAGCCCTCCCTGCACCCAATATATGTGTTTATATACCCCTTGCTTACTCCTGTACCCCATATATGTGTATACACCCCCCTTACCTCTACCTGTACCCGATATGTGTATACACCCCCCCTTCACCTCTACCTGTACCTGATATGTGTATACACCCCCCCTTCACCTCTACCTGTACCTGATATGTGTATACACCCCCCCTTCACCTCTACCTGTACCTGATATGTGTATACACCCCCCCCTTCACCTCTACCTGTACCTGATATGTGTATACACCCCCCCCTTCACCTCTACCTGTACCTGATATGTGTATACACCCCCCCCTTCACCTCTACCTGTACCTGATATGTGTATACACCCCCCCTCCTTCACCTCTACCTGTACCTGATATGTGTATACACCCCCCCCTTCACCTCTACCTGTACCTGATATGTGTATACACCCCCCCCACCCCCACCATATTCACCTCTACCTGTACTCAGTATATGTGTATACACCCCCCCCCCCCCCCTTCACCTCTACCTGTACCCAATATGTGTATACACCCCCCCACCCCCACCATATTCACCTCTACCTGTACTCAGTATGTGTATACACCCCCCTTCACCTCTACCTGTACCCAATATGTGTATACACCCCCCCCCCCCCCCACCATATTCACCTCTACCTGTACTCAGTATATGTGTATACACCCCTTCTCACCTCTGCCTGTACTCAATATATGTGTATACACCCCCCTCAGCTCTACCTGTACCCAATATATGTATATACACCCCACTCACCTCTACCTGCCCCCTGTATATGTGTATATACCCCCCCCCACTATTCCCTGTACCCAATATATGTATATAAACCCCCCTCACCTCTACTAAATATATGTGTATACACCCCCCTCACCTCTACCTGTACCCAATATATCTGTATACACCCTCCTTACCTCTAACTGCCCCCTGTATATGTGTATAAACCCCCCCCCCACTATACCCTGTACCGAATATGTGTGTTTATACCCCTCACCTCTACCTGCCCCCTGTATATGTGTATATACCCCCCCCCCTCCACACTATTCCCTGTACCCAATATTTGTGTATATACCCCTCCTCTACCTGCCCCCTGTATATGTCCATATATACGCCTCATGTCTTCCTTTACCCCATATATGCACAGTATGGAAAGCATGTGTTATATTGTGTAGGACGTTGTTGTAGTATGTGTTTATGTATATAGTATTTTCTGTGTACAGAGAAGATGGGAGTCCTCTATATATCACCTATTTGTATAGAAGAATAAAAGTGAGACTCTGGTGTGTAGAAGAAGCTGAGTATAGACAATGTGATCACACCGCCGTACAGCTCTTCTTATGGTGTGTGAATAGTATTCATGTTTTCATTTGGAAGATCTTACCACTTCTCCTTTTTTTTTTTTTTTTTTTTTTTTCTTTTAGCTTTTAGCTAAAAAGCGTCACTTTTCCACATTCCAGCCTTTCACATTGCTTCCTTCTATAATCTGCTATAAAATAAATGACAGCTGGAACCTGCTGGAGTCCATAGACAGCAGACACTTCCCTTTCCCCGTCTCTCTATTGAGTGCTTCCTTTTCTGACAACTCTAATGTTTGGTAGCGGTTACATTCTCTATCTGATAACAATATTTATATGCATTTCATTGCTGGCCACATTATTTTCCCCCAGTGATGGCGAGGTGTCCTTGTGTAATCGGATTATTTATCACTGTTCTGCGATTAATCAGATGGTGGTTGGTATTGGACACTGCTTGTCTTTGTGGCTTGTCTTCTGTGTGGCTACATTGTTTACCATCTATGCTGTTTGTATGCATTGTAAGTTTTCTATTTCTTTAACAATTGTTGCTTCTATGATGCAGGTTGTGCTTTCCCAGTACTAGTACATGTTCCTGGTGGATGAAGTTTTATGATTATGGCTCCATTCACACCTGAGCATATCGTTTTTAGCCGTTTTTCTTGGGGCTTTTTTTCAGGCGTTGTTTTGGGCATTTTTTTTTCAGGCGTTGTTTTGGGCATTTTTTTTTCAGGCGTTGTTTTGGGCTTTTTTTTCAGGTGTTGTTTTGGGCTTTTTTTTCAGGCGTTGTTTTGGGCTTTTTTTTCAGGCGTTGTTTTGGGCTTTTTTTTCAGGCGTTGTTTTGGGCTTTTTTTTTCAGGCGTTGTTTTGGGCTTTTTTTTCAGGCGTTGTTTTGGGCTTTTTTTTTTTTTTTTTTTCAGGCGTTTGTTTTGGGCTTTTTTTTCAGGCGTCGTTTTGCAGGTGTTTGGAGAAAGGCATTGACATTCAACAAAAATGCTTGCCATCAGCTTAAAGAGAAGCTCATGTACTTTTTTTGAGCTTCAGGCGTTTTTTTCTTCTGGAGACAAAACGCTCATATGTGAACAGGGGCCATTGAAATGAATGGGATTTTGCTTGTTGGGCGTTTTGAGACTTCAGAGATGAGCGTTTTATGAGCTGAAATACGCTCAGGTGTGAACAGGGCCTTAGGCAGGGGCGTAACTACAGGGGTTGCAATTGCAACTGGGCCTCATGCTCCAGGGGGTCTGTGCGGCTCCCCTGTACACCTGTAAATGAAAAAACAATCAGCGCAGACAGGTAAGTGTAGCTAAACTAGATGGAGATGCCAGCTGAACACCGACCCAGGACACACAGCAAAAAATCCCAGAGAGATATAACAGACAAAATGATGCAGCGCAAATCCTGTAAATAATGGCATAAGA
The DNA here is from genome assembly GCF_965119305.1 of Pelophylax lessonae. NCBI lineage: Eukaryota > Metazoa > Chordata > Amphibia > Anura > Ranidae > Pelophylax > Pelophylax lessonae. The sequence continues at coordinate 841,614,128 of NC_138768.1, read as the reverse complement.
AATAAAGAGTCCCAAAAAGATGAAAGAGACAGTTCCTTAGGTCCAATCTGTGTTGAAAGAGGATATAGGAGACAACGATTCCACACAGTGATCTCCCTCCACCATAAAGCACACTGATGCCCTCACCTCATGATTCGACCACTGTGTTACCAGAGGTCAAAAATCGCAGTGTCAATCCACATCAATAAGCAGGCTTCAGGTACATTCGTATACACTCCTTGATAACTAAGGACCAGATAGGACTCACAGATCGGATTCCCCAAATGCAGACATTCCGAGGTATAAATGAAAGAAGAAAACCTCTAAGTGCAGACTGCCAGTACTAAACTTCCTTTAATAAATATAATAAGCACTTACATGGTAAACGATAAACACAGGCACATCAGTACAGGTGCACATCGATAAGACTTCAGCGTCGTGGGCTGTGCATGCCGGCAGCCAGCCACACACGCTCGGAAGTCGGAACAGCAGCAGCAGCGGGTGACGTCAGACGGATGCGGCTCAACCTCCCGTACGTACGTTACGTCCACCGGGACTTCGTCAGCGGGGGTGGAGCCTATCAGTCACCAACATGATTATATAACCTGACGCTGCTCACATGATCTTGAGGACGTACTTGACAAAACACTGAGGACATCTAGTGGTCAATGTCAAGTATTACATCCTTCAAGTAAAAGAACCCACAAGGTCTCTTGTAAATACTAATGTCTCATGGTCAATTTGTAAAAAACTTTTTTCCATATCCCAGACACCCTGGATTTTTTTCCATCCCCTGTACACCTGGATAGGAGGGGTGGCGGGGTAGCATGTAGAGAAATCACTGTCCTCCTTTTTCCTCCTGTAGCTGCAGGAGGAAAATGGAGGAGATTGGTTCCTCTGTATGCTGCCCCCGCCACTCCTCCTATCCAGTTCACTTGTGCTGTCTCTGGGCCCCTGTGTGCTCCCCTGGGGAAGAGCCCCAGGCTTGAAGGGAAGAGCCCTGGCCATGGGGTCCGGGGGGCCCTTCATGGTTTCTTGCACCGGGGCCCTGAAGGTTCTAGTTACACCTCTGGCCGTAGGCCTGAGCTGAGATGTCTGCTTCTAATGTGATTTCTAGATGTAGAAGTTTGTTGTGCTTTTCCTGGCAAAGCACTATTTATCCTTCTCACACTTTTTTTTTTTTGCTCTTTATAACCTAAATAAATTGCTGCTCCTTCTCTGTGTGGGGGCACTGTGGCAGCCCTGCTAGCTGGGAAGACTTGCCTATACTTGGCATTGATTTCCCAGGCATGGTGTTGACATCAGAGGCACTACCGAAATAAGCAATGTATGGTGGGGACGTGGAATCTTACATTGTACATACTAATTTAAAAGGGAAATTATGTGTTTATTGTGGGCACACATGTCATGTCATTTATTTTTCTAAAGTTTATTTAAAGGAAAGTTTGCTGTGACTGGCACATTCCTGTAACGCAGTAAGTGAGTTTTTTTCTAATAACACCCTCAGGTCATTCATAATGTGTGCCTAGGAATGAACTAGAAATGTTTTGCTTTTGCTTTCACTAGGACCCATTTAAAATGGGCTACTTTTTGTTCCCTTTGTGCAGATGGCCAAAAAAACAATAGCTGGCTAGCATGGCTTCACCTACAGCAGCCATGTTCACTTAAGGCAAGCTGGTCTGGCAGTAGTTGGTTGCTCCCAGGATTTAGGCAATGCTGTGGTCTGGTGTCTGCAGAGGATGGTGAAGATTAGTGCCTCACCGGGTGCATCGGGTGCATCGTCTTGCAGTGAGGTCAATTCAGGCAGCAGGCTGGAGATATCAGTTAACAGCATGAGTTTGGTCCAGGCAGCAGAGTTGTGGTCAAAAACAGGCTGGGGTCAGCTCAGGCATTAGGGAGGAAGTCTGGTGAATAAAAAGTAGGGACGGTTAAGGCATTAGGGAGGAGTGATGAATACCTGACAGATGTTATATAGTCAGATTGAAAAAAGACACAAGTCCATCCAGCTCAACCAATAAAAAAACAAAAAACAGTAATGAAAACCCAACCATACAATCCCATATATACAATCCTATACCTGCAGTTGATCCAGAGGAAGGCGAAAAAAAAACCCAGCAAAGCATCATCCAATTTGCTACAGCAGGGGAAAAAAATTCCTTCCTGATCTCCGAGAGGCGATCATATATTCCCTGGATTAACTTTACCTATAAACATTAGTACCCACAAGTACACCCAGGAAAGAATCCAGGCCCTTTTTAAAGCAATCTAGATAGCTGGCCAGAACCACCTCTGGAGGGAGTCCATTCCACATTTTCACAGCTCTTACAGTGAAGAAACCTTTCTGTATTTGGAGACGAAATCTGTTTTCCTCTAGACATAAAGAGTGCCCCCTTGTCCTCTGTGATGACCTTAAAGTGAACAACTCAACACCAATTCCAATATATGGACCCCTTATGTATTTATACATGTTGATCATATCCCCACTTAATCTACTGTTTCAGAAGGCAAGCCAGAGGTGTGCTCAATATCAGGCAGGGGTCGGTTCAGGTGGCAGGCAGGAGAGGCTGTCAGTATCAGGCAGGAGGTGTGGTCAAATTTCATAGGTTAGTGCAGGCAGGGGGTGTGGTCAGTATCAGGCAGAGGTCAGGTAGCAGGCAGGGAGTGTGGTCATTGAGAACAGGGTCGGTTCAGGCAGAAGGTGTGGTCAATATCAGGCAGCAGGCGGGAAGTGTGTTCAATAAAGGGACGGTGCAATCAGGAAGTAGGAGGAGCAATCATTAACCACTTAAGCCCCGGAAGATTTTACCCCTTCCTGATCAGGGCCTATTTTGCGATTCAGCACTGCTTTACTTTAACGGACAATTGCGCGGTCATGCGACGCTGTACCTAAACAAATTTGACGTCCTTTTTTTCCCACAAACAGAGCTTTCTTTTGGTGGTATTTGGTGACCTGTGCGATTTTTTTTTTTTTTTTATGTGCTATAAACAAGAAAAGAGCATCAATTTTGCAAAAATAACAATAGTTTTTCACATTTATTTTATATGAAATTCCCCCCCCAAAAAATGTAAAAATCAAAATGCTACATATGTTTTGGTAAAAAAAATTGCAAAAAGCGTATTTTGATTGGTTTGCGCAAAAGTTATTGTTTACTAACAAAGGGAAAGATTTTTGTCATTTTTTTTTTTTTTTTTTTTAACGAGTGATGGCGGCGATCTGCGTTTTTTTTTTTTGGGTCCGCCAGGCACACGTGCGTGGGGGTCCGTGAGTGAGCGGGAGCGCGCCTCCGGCAGCGCTGGCTCCCTAGAGCCTCACAGGCTAGGGACGTAGACCTACGTCGCTTTGCCTGTGAGGGGCTGACTGCCGACGTAAATCGTTGTTAGGCAGTCGGCATGTGGTTAATAGACAGTGGTCAGTTAGGCAGCAGGGGTTAGTTCAGGTAAAAAGGTGATCTATAACAGGCAGGGGTCAGTTTAGGTAAGAGGTGGTCAATAACAGGCAGGGGTCAGTTTAGGTAAGAGGTGGTCAATAACAGGCAGGGGTCAGTTCAGGTAAAAGAGGTGGTCAATAACAGGCAGGGGTCAGTTCAGGTAGAAGAGGTGGTGAATAACAGGCAGGGGTCAGTTCAGGTAGAAGAGGTGGTCAATAACAGGCAGGGGTCAGTTCAGGTAAAAGGGGTGGTCATTTTCTTGTACCTTTTTTGCACTTTATTTGACTTTTTTCTTTTTTATGATAACTAATAACTTGGCCCCCCTTACATCAGAGACCCTCACAGAGCCCCGCCTACATTAGAGACCCCCACAGAGCCCCCCTTAAATCAGATGCCCCCCTCACATCAGAGACGCCCCCTCACATCAGAGACTCTCCCACACAAAACCCCACTTACATCAGAGCCCCGTCCCCCTTACATCAGAGGCCCCCCGCTTTCATCAGAGCCCCTCTCACATCAGAGAGCCCCCCTTAAATCAGCGAGCCCACTTCACATCAGACCCCCCACACAAAGCCCCCCCTCACATCAGAGACCCCCCTTACATTATTGCAGGAGAGAGACCTCACTTACCTCACGCTGTCTGCAGCTTCTTTCCCGCCCACACACCCCCGGGGAGTGTGGGCGCGGCGGGGTGGGAGGAGCTGACAATCTCTCTCCTCTGGTGTCCCTGCAGAGGAGGAGGAGGGATCAGTCAGCGGCGGTGTCTCTGTGGTTGAGCTGTGTGTGAGTAGTAGACCGAGGCACAGCCGCACAGCGGGAGGTAAGCGGCGGGCCGCGGCCTGTGTTAACCCTGTCCAGGCCGCGGTCGCCGCTTACCTCCCGCTGTGCGGCCTGATCTTCTGCGAGCTGTGATGGCCGCACGGCGCCCATGGTGCCCTGTGCGGCCGCACAGCTCGCACACCCCAAAGGCCGGCCCTGCTGATTGGCTACCATGCATAGCTGCACCAGATTTTGCACTATCCAGTTTTAGTAACTCCTCTCCAGAGAGTCTGCAGGGTCCTAGCATTGCACCGGTGATCTGCTGATTTCGGGTGCAATGCTTTACCGGCTGCAGTGTTATAAAAAAAAAATGAATGATGCAGATTTTTTTTTTTTTTTTTATCCTGCAAAAATATGTGCATTTATTTATTTTATTTTTTAAAGTTGAACTTATCCTTTAAAACTGGGAGAGATGCACTGTAGTTAGACGGCCCCATGTGCAAGAGGCCTTCCCTCTCCCCTGCTTTGGGCAAAGTGCAGCTAATCTGCTAATTAGCTGATCTTTCCCATAGACTTCTATGGTGTCCGGCGGTTTTGGTGCAGTTTCTGAAAGCACGGCAAATATGCAGCATGCAGGAGTTTTCTGAAACCGCAGTACCTCATAGAATTCCAGAGATAAGACTATAATCCTTCCACTTTATAAAACTCTGGTCCGACCGCATCTGGAGTATTCTGTCCAGTTCTGGTCGCCAGTCCTCAGGAGGGATGTGTTGGAGCTGGAGAGAGTCCAGAGAAGGGCAACTAAACTGATTAGGGGATTGGAGGACCTTTTAATTATGAAGAGCATCTGCAATCTCTCGATTTATTCTCCCTGGAGAAGAGACGTCTGAGGGGGGACATGATAGCAATTTATAAATATCTCAATGGGGATCTCAGCTTAGAAAAAAGCTGTTCATTCGAAGGGATTGCATGAGGACTCGAGGGCATACAATGCGATTAGAGGAGAAGCGTTTTAACCTCAGGCAACGTGGGGGATTCTTTACTGTTAGGGCTACAAGAGTGTGGAATTCTCTACCACAAGAGGTGGTTTCTGTGGGTAGTGTGGTGGCTTTCAAAAGACTCTTTAGACTTGCATCTCAAGGATCAGAACATTCAGGGCTATGTGAGATGATTACAGCCACACACACCTACACAGGTTGAACTGGATGGACTATTGTCTTTATTCAACCTCACCTACTATGTAACTATGTAACTATGTAAGTCTGTGGAAAAGAGCAGCCAATCCGGCTTAGCTGCGCTTTAGCAAAAGCACAGCAGGGCAGTGTGAAGCTACCCTAAGCCCACGTTCACATTAAGTGACATGTCAAATCGCATGCCAAATCGGAACCTATTGCCGGCAATGGCACCGTCCGAATCAATGCACCGATTCCCGATTTTGGCGACTTCGGAGGTGCAATTATAATAGACATCTGTGCATGAAGCCGCACAGATGTCTGTCAAATCGCACAATTTCAAACCCGCCCTCAGTGTGAACCTATGCCTCGTTTCCACTGAGCGGAACGGTTCAGTTCGGTACAGTTTGGAAGGGTTAGAATGGTCCGGTCTATTCAGGTGAGCGTTTCCACTGCAAGTCGGGCCACCAGGGACCATGCAGGGTTTACACCAAATGAGGTGTTTGTTTTGCGCTTTCATTTGACGTGAGCATTGGAGTTTCCCTGTCCGCCAATCAGTGGAATCTATCGTGTGACGCCAGTAGCTCCGCCCTAACCGTACCGTACCATTTCCTATGGCCCTACATCTGAAGCAGGACCAGGAATGGTGCGGTTTGGTTCGGTTGTATGGGCCACTTTCATAATGGAAACACCCAAAATAGCGTACCGTACCGAACCGACCCGAACCGATCCGCTCAGTGGAAACGAGGCATTAGTTTCCTGTAAATATTGACTCTAGATGGTGGCGTCTTTAGCCTCAATTTCTGTATAAAATTCTTTTACTTGTAGCTTTGCATTGGCGTGTGCGCCTCATTTATCTGAAATCCCTTTTCTGGATTTTCCTTATGGGGAATTGGCTTTGAGGAAGCGTTGTGAATGGTATATTATAAAGATAAAGGTGTCAACAACCTCTTTACATAACAGAGAGTTTGACGCACAGGGAATTAACCGCAGGTGTTGTCCGCTGAAAGAAACACCTTGTCAAGGTTGGTGTTCTCACATCGCTTATCTTTAACACCTTGTGGACCGGAAGGTTTTCCCCCATAATGACCAGGCCATTTTTTTGCGATTTGGCACTGCGTTCCTTTAATGGACAATTGCTCGGTCGTGCGACGCTGTACCCAAATAAAATTTGACGTCCTTTTTTTCCCCACAAATAGAGCTTTCTTTTATTGGTATTTGATCACCTCTGCAATTTTTTTTTTTTTTTTACGCTATAAATAAAAAAAGTGACAATTCTGAGAAAAAAAAAAATATTTTTCTCTTTCTGCTATATAACGTTCTTAAAAAAAATAAAGTTTTTTTTTTTTAACATTTTAGGCCAATTTGTTTTCTGCTACATATTTTTGGTAAAAAAAATATAATTATAATTAGGGATGCACCGAAATTTCGGCCATTAACACTGATACTGGTTACACTAATGCAGCACAAAGGGGTTAATTAACTTCCACTGGTCGGTCACTAATGCAGCAGTGACAATACATTAACCACCTCATGCTGCATAATACAAATACCATTGATAATTTAACCTCTTGCTAACCCGTCACAGTACATATACTGTGACAGGGTGGCAGCGACAGGTGTATGTCGCTGCCTGTTTTTGGTGTATGCCCCTGTTCTATCTAATTTAAAATTATTTGGGGGAAAAAGTCATTTTCGGTTTTGGTTTTCGGCCAAGGGCATCCTGCATTTTTGGTTTCAGCCCAAAATTTTCATTTCGGTGCATCCCTAATTATAATAATATATTATATAATTAAAAAATATAATTATAATAATATAATAGGTGTATTTTGATTGGTTTGCGTAAAGGTTATCGTGCCTACTAACTACAGGAAAGATTTATGTCCTTTTTTTATTTTATTTTTTTCATGACTGCGACATTGCGGCGGACAGATCAGACCCCTAACTGCCATTTTTGACACTTTTGGGGGGACCAGTGACATTACTACAGTAATCAGTACTATAAATATGCACTGTTACTGTAATAATGACACTGACAGGGAAGGGGTTAACACTGTGGATGATCAAGGAGTTAAATGTAAGCCTAGGGGAGTGTTTCTAACTGTGGGGGGGGCGTGGCTTGTGAGATGATCATAGAGACATGTGATCCTATATAGAAGGATCACAGGCACTCTTGTGATCATTCCAGAGAGAAGAACGGTCAGCTGTGTTTACAACAGCTGACCGTTCTTCTCTCTCAGCGGGGAACGATTGCGGGTGTCAGGCGGCAATCGGAGCCGCCTGCCCCGTGCATCAGAATCCCCGCTGTCGAGTGGGGGGGCCCTTAGCTGCAGGCGGCCGATCGAAGTAGGTCTATGTCAGTTTGCGCAGGAGAGCCGCCCTTCCGCAGTAGAGCGGCGGCAGGTGGTCGGGAATAGGTTAAAGAGGCTAAAATGTGTTTTCAGGTTGTATGGGAAGTATGATTTGCTTAGAAATCACTTTTGGTGCGATTTTCACATCTGTACTTGCTGCTGGTTTCCGTTAGAGCCGGTTCACACTGGGCGACTTGTCAGGCGACCTGGTCGCCTGACAAGTCGCGGTGGGTCGCCTGCCATAGATTAGCACAGGACCCGTTCTAATAGGAGCGACACAAGTCGCTCCGACTTAGAAAAAGGGTCCTGTACTACTTTGGGGCGACCTGCATTGACTTCAATGATATGAAGTCCGTGCATGTCGCTCTGTCAGGTCGGGTCGCCTGTATGTGAACCCGGCTCTAAGAGTTTTCAAAATTGTATACCAACGCAGTGAAATTCTTTTTTTTTTTTTTTTCTTTCTGGCTTTTGGTTTGCTAAATCATAAAAAGCATCCTATATCGGTTTGTGACGTGCAGAAAAGTACTCTTTCATTGTGTCAAAAACGAAGCTGTCCTGTGCACACCTCCTGTGTTTTTAAATTTTTTTTTTTTTTTTAAAGCGTCATTAAGGATGCATAAAAAATCAAAAACAAACATATTATACTTACCTGCTCTCTGTAATGGTTTTGCACAGAGCAGCTCTGATCCTCCTGTTTTTAGGTCCCTCGCCGGTGCTCCTGGCTTTCCCTCTTCTGCCAGTGCCCCCATTAGCAAGCCGCTTTCTCTGGGGGCACTGGTGCTAAAAAAAAAAACCAAAAACAAAAAAAAAAACACTTTTTAATCAAAGTACAACATTAAGTCAATTAAACTACTGGGGTATTGACCTGGTCAGTTAAGTAGCGGAGGGGGTTGTTAATCAGTTTCAGCTGCTTTGGTGTTAAATTACCAACAGGTGCACTAGATGGGCAACAAAGAGACCACTCCCAAATCAGGAATGGTTTTACATGTGGAGGCCACTGAAATTTATTTTTCCCTACTAATTTTTTTCTGACCTTCACTAGGTTTGAATTTGGCTAGGGTCAGTGTCACTACTGGTTCTATGAGGCGATACCTGGACTCTATAGAGGTTGCACAGGCAGCCCAACTCCTCCAGGATGGCACATCAATACGTCCCATTGCCAGAAGGTTGTGCTGGGAGACACAGCAAGTCTCAAGCGCATGGAGGAGATTCCAGGAGACAGGCAGTTACTTTAGGAGAGCTGGACAGGGCCATGGAAGGTCCTTAACCCATCAGAAGGACTGGTATCTGCTCCTTTGTGCAAGGAGGAACAGGATGAGCCCTGCCAGAGCCCTACAAAAATGACCTCCAGCAGGCCATTGGTGTGAATGTCTCTGACCAGACATTCAGAAACAGACTTCATGATGGTGGCCTAATGTCCTCTAGTAGACCCTGTGCTCACTGCCCAGCACAGTGGAGCTTGATTGGCATGTGCCATTGAACACCAGAATTTGCAGGCCCGCCACTGGCACCCTGTGCTTTTCACAGATGAGAGCAGGTACCCCCTGAGCACATGTGACAGATGAGAAAAGGTCTGGAGAAGCCGCGGAGAATGTTATGCTGCTTGTAACATCGTTCAGCATAATCGGTTTGGTGGTGAGTCAGTGATGGTCTGGGGAGGCATATCCATGGAGGGACGCACAGACCTCTACAGGCTAGACAATGGCACCCTGGCTGTCATTCGGTATTGCATAATGTATGCTCATGTTGAATTACTCCTAGAAGTGCCACATCCCGAGTATAGACTACAAAAAGGAATTCCCCTAGGGTGGGATTTTTAAGGCACTGATTAGAAAAATTCAGTATAAGTAACAAAGTTTTTAGAAAAATACAATTTATTGAAAGAAAATTACAATAACTTAAAAAATGGCAAGCTGCTCACCTGCCAGGAAGAGGATGATCTTTTCTTATCTGTGTCTCTGGAGCTACTGAATACCCACAAGAGCCTCCAACTCTTGGGTTCCAGCTGTTCCCAACCAGCCATCGGCTGGATAGCACATTCCATTAAGATCTCTTTTATGGATCATCTCCAACAAAGATCCTCCTTTGATATCCATGATCCGCATTCCTTGGCTAATGGTCTGATCATTCTGATAACCTGTTTTTAATGTTATGCTGGCAGGCTCGCAATCCTAAATCAACACAACAGATTATACCGCTATCCAAGGTTACCCCTGAAGGAGTTATATTTGTGACTTTGAAACGCGTTGGGTTCTCATCCTGGGGTCCTAGTGGTTATTCTCTGTCGTGTGATCTGATGTATTGTATACAGCTTGCCATTTTTTAACTTATTGTAATTTTCTTTCAATAAATTGTATTTTTCTAAAAACTTTTTGTTACTTATACTGAATTTTTCTAATCAGTGCCTTAAAAATCCCACCCCTAGGGGAATTCCTTTTTCTAGTCATTTGGTATCGGGATGAAATCCTTGGACCCATTGTCAGACCCTACGCTGGTGCAGTGAGTCCTGGGTTCCTCCTGGTGCATGACGATGCCCAGCCTCAGCCTCGAGAGTATGCAGCCAGTTCCTGGAGGATGAAGGCATTATTAATATTAAATGGCCCCCCTCACTTGCCTGACCTAAATCCAATAGAACATCTCTGGGACATTGTTTTGCTCCATCCGATGCTGCCAGGTCGCACCTCAGTCTGTTCAGGAGCTCAGTAATGCCCTGGTCCAGATCTGGGAGGAAATACCCCAGGACACCATCTGTAGTCTCATTAGGATCATTACCAGACGTTGTCAGACATGCATACAAACACATGGGGGCCATACAAACTACTGAGTACCATTTTGAGTTGCTTCAATGAAATTTCAGCTAAATGGACCAGCCTGCTGCATCATTTTTTCACTTTGATTTTTGGGGGTGTCTTGAGTTCAGCCCTCTGTAGGTTGATGGATTTAATTTCCATCAAACGTTGTGGCATCCTTTAGTTCCTAACACCTTACCCAATCCATATCCGTACAGATATCCAGCATGATATTTTTCCCCATTGAGATCTGATGTGTTTTCAAAGTGTTCCTTTAATTTTTTTTTGAGCAGTGTATGAGACCCGGAGAAAATTAGTTTTCAACTCACTACTCTCTTGTATTCTGACAGCAGAACTGCGCCACTGTTCAAAGCACCTGTGGTAAAAAGTAGCTCAGCATGTAACACTGGTCTCAACGCCCGTCTGAATGAGCCCTTAGGATGCCAACTTTCTATGTCCATGTATGAGCAGCATTGTTACCCCAGGACAGGACGTGTGTACACAGTCATACACATACAGACTTTAAATCTGCGCGGATGGAGCAGTCTCTCTTGGAAGCCATCAAGAAACCCTCAAAGAGTGCCTGCGTTTGATCGGATGAAGGCACTATTTGGCTGAGAATGCTAATTATTCTGTGATTGAAGGAGGTGAATCATGTCACTCATTTGCCCGTACTCCCAGATACTTTGCCTTCTGGGAAACAATACTGAGATCTATGAATAGAAGAGGAAGACGGGAGGGGCAGGTGAGAGGTGCAACTCTTTTTTAACTGGCAGAGGCTGATATTATCCCAGTCTGCATCGCTGATATAGGGAGATGATTTCTACACTATGCAGGACATGGGACACGCTTCATTACAACTGTGTTATGTCCATGGTGCTGTGTGGTAGAAATAACTTCAGCTTTAATGGCACCCTAATGCACCTTGTCAACACATTTGTGTTGCGGTGCACCACAAGGCGTGGTAACGCACCACCATATTTGTTACGGAATCTGTACACAAAGTGTACCCTTCCCTGAGGAAGTCACGTGATTCTGTGACGCAACGCGTAGGAGGTACCCAAAAAAACGGAAGTGTCGGACGGGACGGTGTGCCCATAGCGCTGTTCAGGCTGATTTTACGCTGAAAACAAGCAAGATAATTGTAAGTGCAATACTTTATTTTGAATAAAAAGTGTTTATAATACTGCACCATGATGGCCCTTTTTATTTAATGAGCCACTGAGGTGGTGGTATTAAACAAAGAGCCCGCATCATAAGGAGTCCCAAGTAAGGAGCCCCAGAGATACACCAACGATCGGGAATACACACAGGATCCCCTAGGAAGGTCCCAGGAGCCATAAGAAACCACGCTAGAGAAAAGGCATATAAACACAGGCGTTTTATTCCTTTATTTGAGGTGAGAATTTAGAGCACCTAGAAGTGGCACCAGGTGGAGGAATTAAGTCACACCATTTTATTTGCACGAATGCACCTTTTGAATCATCTTTATTTGGATTGAAGATACACCTTTGTTTATTGGACAATTTTTTGGATATTCATTTATGGGGATCTTAATAATCACATATTTGTCAGTATTTTGTTGAATTTTGGAAGAGACAGAATTGGAAGCACTGAGCACTTTAGATATTAATTTCACCACGTGTTTTAAATAAGAATTTTAATCACAATTTTATATTGAAGCACATTTATAATTTAATTATATTTATAATTCATTTAATTCACCCTTGAAGCGCACCATGACCCCCTTTTAACTGATTGTTAGACTGTTTTGTAGTATCAGTATTGTGGCGCAGCATTAAGGAGAGATTTATTTCCAGGATAGCGCAGGAACCATATATATATGTACACAAAGTGGTTGCAGCTCACTAGATCTTTCTGGACCAATAGTGAGGCACAGATTGCTGCATCACTTTTATATAGGGCTGATGTTTTAGGGCGTTCTGTGTATTTTGGCGCATGCATTTTTGTGATTTACCTATTGTGGTGTAATCCTGCCGCTGAGTTCTTAGCTCTGTAACTTGTTTACCTTTTAAAGGGGAAGTCCACCCTAAAACTAAAATCTCTAAGGCCCCGTTCACATAGGGGCGATCCGACTTCGTGGGGCGACCTCCGAGGTCGCGGTGCGAGCAGCGCGCCGCGACCTCGGAGCGGCCGCCACGGACTTCATAACATTGAAGTCTATGGCAGTCGCCTCCGGGTCGCCCCAAAGAAGCTCCGGACCCTTTTTCTAAGTCGGAGCAACTTGTGTCGCTCCTATTAGAACGGGTCCGCAGCTTCCCTATGGAAGGCGACCTACGGTGACCTGTGAGGCGACCAGGTCGCCTTAGTGTGAACGGAGGCTAAATCTACAGACATCCATGATCGTAGACTAACCTATCTAATCCTGTAAAGAAGCAATTGCTATTCATACCTTTTTCTGAAGCCACTCCAATCTGGTCTCCAGCGGCGGAAGCTCTGCAGAGGTAATAGCCGACAACGGCTGGGAAAGGAATGGGAAGTGACATCACCCATAGACTTACTATGGGACTTCTGTCGTCTGCACCCACCTCCACAGGGAAGCCGCGGCTGACAGCTCAGCGTTGGACCAGAACAGAGCAGCCTCAAAAAAGATATGTATAGCGATTACTTCTTTACAGGGTTAGATAGGTTAGACTTAGATCATGGATGCCTGTAGATTTACAGATTTTAGTGTTGGGATGGATTTCCTCTTTAAAGTGGTCCTAAAGCCTTAATTTTTTTTTTCGCCTTAAAGCGGAGTTCCACCTTAAAAAAAAAAAAAACCCCGGGACAGTCAGGGCTAGTTCATTCCACAACTGTCCCGGGTTGCACTTACCTTTTAGGAGAAATACTTACCTTGAAAATGTATTGTCCAGCGCTGCCATCTCAGGTGTGGGCAGCTTGAAGCCAGCGCGATCCTCTTTTGCGTCCTCTTCCATCTTCTTTGGTCCCACGATGCACTGCACCGGCCCCCGCCGTCACTTCCGGGGCTGCAGCGTCAGCCCTGCACAGCTTCTGGGCATGCCCAGAAGCTGTTTAGCAAGGTATGACAGCGCCTGCACCGGAACTGACGTCGGGGCCGGTGCAGGCGCATTGATTCCTGGGAGCGATGACGTTGAGCTCCCAGGAATCATTGCAAGCCAGGAAGTGACGACGGCCGAGGGGAGGAAGGGGAAGTAAGGTGAGTATACTTTCTAAAACAAGGTAAGTAAAAAAAAAAAAAAATTGCAATTTATCCATTTGTGTTTCAGGTGACCCGGAGCAATAAGATGGACTTCAATTTTAGGGTGGAACTCCACTTTAATACATTCTATGAATTAAGGTCAAAAAGCACCCCTGCTGCAGCTCCCCTCCAAACCAGCCCCTCCCCCCCCCCTTTTCCTTACCTGAGCCCATCTGATCCAGTGATGTGCACAAGCGCAGTGGCTCTCGTCCTGTCTCTCTCCTCATTGGACAGATTGATGGAAGCAGGAGCAATTGGCTCCCGCTGCTGTTAATCAAATCCAGTGACACAGGAGCGTGGGGGTCAGGACTCAGGAGCGAGCATGCTTTCCCTGGGGGCACCCTGATGAAGAGGAGGAGCCTGGAGTGCCAGTGGGGAACCCCAGAAGAGGATTGGGGCTGCTCTGTGCAAAACCATTACACAGAGCAGGTAAGTATAACATGTATGTTTTTTATTTAAAAAAAAAAAAAAAAAAAAAAAAAAAAAAGCTTTAGAATCACTGGATATAGGATTCTATGATAATAGATATGGGGCCGAACGGCAGATTCCTTCTCTGGCTTGCCGATCGCACGGAGGAGCCGGTAGAAGCACTGGAGGGTGGCGGTGAATGTCCCCTCTAGCCCCCTGTAAAAACAAGCAAGTGGCTGAACTGCCGCTATTGATTGTTTTTACTGTGCAGTGAATCGCCAGCAGAAAAAATAAAAAATAATTATATATATATATATATATATATATATATATATATATATATATATATATATATATATATATATATATATATATATGTATATATATATATATATATGATACCTGTAGCTGCAGGCATCATTTAGATATCTTCACTGAAAGCCCATGACGTCCTGTGACATTCAGTGGTATGGAAGTGGTTAAAGGACACCAAACGCCTGTTAGATTATTGAAGAACGACCTAATAATGGCCATAGCTATCTGGTCACAGCGGATGTGAGTTCGCTATATACGGTTATAGAGCATCAGGATGCCATAGAATCTGTTAAGTGGGCTTGAGATCCTCTGACCTTATTGGGACACACAAGAACTTTTCCCTAGATAGTCTATCATATGGCTTGGGACATTTTTGTTATGCTTACCAATATTATCAAGTTACCGGAGTTGCTGTGGGGGGGGGGGGGGGGGTCATAGACTGGAGGTGAGCGGGCAATCTGTGTACAGGTGGGGGTCACTGAACACATTGGATATCATTATATAAACCAGCCTTTCTCAACCAGTATGCTGCCAGAGGTCCTCAAGTGTGTCATGGGAAAGAAGGGCCATCAGATGATCCCATTGGGGTATAGTAAATAGTGCTATGGATATTCCTACATTATGCTAATAGAAAAACACATTGTTTCAATCCCATAACAAATATTACATATATATGTAGAACATCATCATTGCAATATACCGGTAGTTTGTTACATACCAGTGAAAATATTATTATCACCAGGAATATTTTGACTGGTATGTAACAAACTATGTTGCAATGATCTACATATGTAATATATTTGTTATATGATTGAAACAATGTGTTTTTCTATTAGCATAATGTAGGAGTATCCATAGCTCAATTTACTAAACCGCTGAGGAAAGGTTTCACCTGAAACGCGTCGGGTCATTTGGAGAAATCGTTACTATGATGTTCCATGCATCCTGACGATCACCCATTCTAAGCCGTGATAATATTTTGTCTATTATTCATACGTGTGTTTTTTGTACATTTGTTGAATACTTCATTGTTTCACCAAATTTTTATTTTTATATGACTGAATAAAATAAGATTTCATTACTCTGATGCTTGGTTGCCTTTAAAGTCCCACCTGTATAGGATTGGGGGTTCTCTGTTGATTTGAAATTAAAATAGGAGACCAACCTAATACTATAGCCAGGAATAGGAAAACTACAACTTTTTGAAGAATAAATAGACTAGGATGGGGGATGGCGTTGCCTCTAACATTCAAGGGCCATTGGACAAGTATGAATATTTTGTTTTATCGGCTGTCCAGATGCTTTCCATATTCCCAGCATCCCTGTAGTACAGATACACAGAGACATCGCACATATTGTGAATGCTGGGTTGGGGATTATTGCATTCAAATAAGAATTCATAAAGCATTTCTCAAGTTTTGAGCACCCTTCAGCTCCTCTTTTGTGGGTTCCAATGTTGTTTTAAAGCTTTTGAAATGCTTTGTAAATGATTGCTGAACGCAATCCTCTTCATAGAAGTGTTTACATTCTGAGATGGAACGGATTACCTGTATATAAATACAAGACATTAGATCAGGGGTCTCCAAACTTTCTAATTAAAGAGCCAGTTTACTGTACTTCGATCTTTAGGTGGGCCGGACATTGGGCAGTGGGAGTAGAAAATGCCCCGGCGGCAGCTCCCCATCATTGGTTTTTAATGGGAGGAATAATGCCTCATTGTTTTCATTGAGAAGATTCGTGTCCCATTGAAGGTGTCAGTAGGGGGTAATAGTGCCCCATCATTGGTGGCATAGTGTCCCAAGGGCCAGAAACGCAAGCAAAGGGCCACATTTATCCCCCGGTTTGTAGACCACTGCCTTGGAGACTAATGGTATTTGACACGAGTATCAGTATGCTTCTCAGAGGCTTATACGATACTTCTGTTTGTCAAATTTATTAGGTTTTAGCACTTGCCGTGCTAGTTTGGGATATGCATTTCTGTCCACCCAATCATAAAATATATGCATCTTTCCTACATGCTGTCTTGGGCCCCTTTCTCACTTGTGCGACTTGTCCTGTGACTTGGGACTGCAAAATCGCATTAAAAGTCCTACCCCATGATTTACAATATGTACCTTCAAAGTCAGACGGCTCTCAGGCCACACAAGTGTGAAAGGGGGCCTTACAGATTTGAAGGCCTAAGCATTTTTTTACCCTAATGCTTCCTTGCGTTAAGGTAAAGAATGTTTAGGCATCATTATTCCCCCTTACCCCCCCTACGTTTTGGACATGCTTGAGCCCTCATTCGATCCATTGCTGTGTCCGCCTTTGGCTCCTATCTCTTCTTACTTTCTGGTCTTGCAGGCTTTGCCTGAAGGCGAGGGGCTCTGGTAGACAAGAATCGGGGGGGCTTTGGAAGACAAGGATCGGGGGGGGCTTTGGAAGACAAGGATCGGGGGGGGCTTTGGAAGACCAGGATCGGGGGGGGCTTTGGAAGACCAGGATCGGGGGGGGCTTTGGAAGACCAGGATCGGGGGGGGCTTTGGAAGACAAGGATCGGGGGGGGGCTTTGGAAGACAAGGATCGGGGGGGGCTTTGGAAGACAAGGATCGGGGGGGGCTTTGGAAGACAAGGATCGGGGGGGGCTTTGGAAGACAAGGATCAGGGGGGCTTTGGAAGACAAGGATCGGGGGGGCTTTGGAAGACAAGGATCGGGGGGGCTTTGGAAGACAAGGATCGGGGGGGCTTTGGAAGACAAGGATCGGGGGGGGGGGGGCTTTGGAAGACAAGGATCGGGGGGGGGGCTTTGGAAGACAAGGATCGGGGGGGGGGCTTTGAAAGACAAGGATCGGGGGGGGGGGGCTTTGAAAGACAAGGATCGGGGGGGGGGGCTTTGGAAGACAAGGATCGGGGGGGGCTTTGGAAGACAAGGATCGGGGGGGGGGGCTTTGGAAGACAAGAATGGGGGGGGGGTCTCTGGAAGACAAGAATCGGGGGGGGGGGGTCTCTGGAAGACCAGAATCGGGGGGGGTGGTCTCTGGAAGACCAGAAACGGGGGGGGGGGGTCTCTGGAAGACCAGAAACGGGGGGGGGGGCTCTGGAAGTCAAGAATCGGGGGGGCTCTGGCCGACAAGAATCGGGGGGGGGGGGCTCTGGAAGACAGGAATCAGGGTTGCTCAGTCAAACCACTGATCCATATGTCTAAATTGTCAGATAGAACCCGATATAACGATTGACTAATGTCGAACATGGACAGCCACACACTGAAATTTGGTTGGTCCCTGCTGATTGGCTATGGCCAGCATAGTCTTTAAGAAGCTCAAAGTGAACCTGTCACAATCCTAATAGAGCAGCTGTTATCTTCATGTGTACGCAGTGCTTAGTGTTCCCAAAAATCACAGCTGTCGTCTTGTTTCTGCTTTAATTCGTCTGTCTTCAAGCTAAATGTGTCTCTGATGGAGGTTGCCATTCACAAGCTGCATGCCGGGGCACCTGTCAACCATTACTGGAGTGTGGAGACGGCCTTGGAAGTGGAATGCAACTTATACCAGACTTTTTTTTTTTTTTTTTTGTAGCCTAATGACAGGTTTCTTTTTAAAGGCAGTTCCCACACTTTCAGGGATCCTAAACAGAATGTTCATGACCATGAAGCTTGTGAGTCAGACAGCGGCAGCTTCCATCAGAAAGATATTTGGCTTCAGGCCCCATACCCTTCTAATGAACCTGCCAGGAATGGGATATGGGAGCTGCCACTACTGAAGGGTTCATCTTTAATGAGATTTGCAAAAAAAATTCCCAGTACATTAATATGCTATCCTCTATTTTGTAAAAAAAAAAAAAAAGCTTGCTTTTTATATAGGGCTCCCCTCTCTGACCTGCCAAGCGGTATACAGCGGTTGGTACGTCCTGCCATTTAGGTGCACAATGGAAAAAGCAGACAGAAAAGTGAGCATAGATGTTCAAGAGAGAGGAATCCATATTAAAGAGGAAGTAAAGCTTCCTCTGCAACTTGTACCTATAGGTAGGCCTATAATAAAACTTACCTATAGGTAGTGTAAATATCTCCTAAACTTGCACTGTTTGACCTCATGCACACTGCAGCTTCAAAAAGCTCAGTACAGCTTTTTTTTTTTTTTTTCTGAGCTAAAATATAGCCCATTCATTGTAATGTGCCTGTGCACACAGGCGCGTAAATGAGCGCCGTGCATTCTTCAGTAAGAACAAAATAGAAAAATCAGCATTTTTGGACAGTAATTTACGCCTAATGCGTGCAAATGCACGCAAATACGGGTAATTGCGCGCAAATGAACGCACACGAACATACTGTTGATCTGAAAAAATGCTAATTTGCATATTTTACAAAAAGGCGAGAATACATTTGCATGAAAAGATGCGAATTTGCGCAAATGCATATGCGCGCATTTCAATAAGACCAATTTATGGCTGAAAAAGAAGATGCTCAAACAGAAGTATCGTGTGTAAGAGGCCTATAGGAGAGATTTACTTTGCATGCAGCTAGTGACATCAATGGCGCATGCGCTCTGAAGCTGCGGCCGCCCGTGCTGTTCCTTCAGAGCGCTGTGCTTGCGCTCCCCAGGATCACTCTCGGGAACCGCGGTACAGCCGAGCCAGCCTGCCGTATATCTGCGGCGGGCGGTCGACAAGTAGTTAATATACCGAGGAAGCTGAAGCTGTTTTTGCAAATGTCGTTGAAGATGTGCTAAACCGCAACAGTAAAATCAGTCTGTATATGCAGTAAAACATGCTTGTTATACTCACTGTGGAACCTAAGGGGTTATTCCTCCTGATTGTGTAAAAAGGCTTCGTGACTTTTCTTATCCTCCCCTTCTTCCACAGTCCCCAATCCATCTGCTGATAGCACTGAGCATTGGAGGCCCTCTGCACATGCTCAGTTTGGAGTGTATTGCTGTGGGAAGGGTGCTCCGCACAAGGCCAATCGGCACAGTCCAGACAGAGGGTCAGGGGTTCTGAAGCCTCACAGGACAGTCAGAGGACAGGCTGCTACAACAATGCTGTGTAAGTGTATGGACCCACAATTGGGTTTTTGTGAAAGCTTTGAAGGGGATGATGCGTTGGGACAGTTTTTGCTACTTTCTGATAAATAGTGCTTACCAATAAAGTATTAAAAAAAATCCTAATATTTTTGAAGGTCACAGGGCCCCAATAATAAGAGCAGCTATATGCATTTAGGGCACATCCACACACCATATTTGCCATCTGCTGCGGGGGGGGGTCAGTTAAAAGTTGACACACCAAACACAGGTTGCAAATGCACTGCATTTGCCACAATGGATCGCATGGGCATAAGTACCATGCAATCTGATTGCCATGTGTTTAAAAAAGTAGTGCATGCAATACTTTTGGTGCAGTGATTTCAGTCCATTCAAAATGAATGTGCTAAGATTGGGCCCTTAGAATAGATTGTAAGCATTAACAAGCAGGACCATCTGATTCCTCCTGTACTGAATTGTGTTGTAACTGTACTGTCTGCCCTTATGTTATAAAGCGCTGTGCAAAATGTTGGCTATATATATATATATATATATATATATATATATATATATATATATATATATCCTGTATAATAATAATTTGCTGCTGACTTGTCAGTCATGTGACCTGTCTCTCTTCACTTCTGGACCACCTGCATAGGTACTTGGACGTTAAAAAACCGGTCTTATGGCAGCAGATAGCTGCCAAAACCCCGGTGTTTTTATACACAGCCGGTGGTTCTCTTTCACATAAAAGTGGTTTCCGCAGCGAATTCATTGGGGGATCACTTTTATGGGTGCCCGCTGCTTCCCGGATGTTTTCCCCGCTTACCGGAGCCGTCGGTAGCTGGGAAACTATCTGGTTCCTTCCAGTCCCAGGCGGGAAGCCGAGTGAGGGCAAGATGGCCCCCACTCGACTCTATGGCCTTGGCGCGGCGTCATACGGCCTTAAATGGCCAATTTTATTTTTCTTAAATGTGTAGCTTTTAAGTGTAGATTTGAGATTGGAGGTCTTTTTTTGACCCCAGATCTCACAATAAAGAGGTCCTGTCCTGCTTATTATTATTGCATGGGATGTTTACATTCCTTGTAATAGGAATAAAAGTGATCAAAAAATAAGATGTAAAAATATAAAAAAGAAAAATTCAAAGCACCCCATCCCTCCAAGTTCACGCACAGAAGCGAGCGCATATGCAAGTCGCGCCACATATGTAAACCGTGTTAAACCACACATGAGATATCGCTGCAATCGTTGGAGTAAGAGCAATAATTCTAGCCCTAGACCTCCTCTGTAACTTTAAACTGGTAATCTGTTGAAAATTTTAAGCGTTGCCTATGGGGATTTGTATGTACCAATGTTTGTTGCAATTCCATGCACGAACGTGCGCAATTTTGAAGCATGACATGTTGGGTATCAGCTCGGAGTAACATTATCTTTCACATTATAAAAAATGTACTTAACTGTTTTCTTATTTTTTTAATTCAAAAAGTGAATTTTTTCCAAATAAAGTTGAGTTTGTAAGACCGCTGCCCAAATACGGTGTAACAAAGTTTTGCAACGATCTCCATTTCATTCTCTAGGGTTCGAAGTAATTTTCTAGCAAAAAAATACAGATTTTAACTTGTACACAACAAGTGTCAGAAATAGGCCTGGTCCTTAAGTGGTTAAAGTGGAACTAAACTTGACACCCCACCCCCCCCCCCACTCTCCGTCTTGGGCGTTTACGTCTTTATCCAAACTTCTTCCGGATTCGGTATCTTCAGACATTTTGATTGGCCAGTGTGGAAAGATGTACGTTAGGGGTGTCAAACTCAATTTTATCACCACATCAGAATTATGGTTGCCCTCAAAGGGCCGGTTGCATCTGTAAGACTAGATGTCTAGAGCACCCCATCCCCCACCCCTCCTAAAATCAGATGGGCATACAGTATTCCACCAATTAGATAATTGGCCCGTTTACACGGAGTCTGTTAATGTCTGTATGAGAGAGGAATCCAACATAGTTGGAAATTAAAATGGGATGTAGAGTACCCCACTATTGAAAATCCCCGATGTTGGAGGCCATCGTCCCCATAATAATGTAAATCCACAGAGAACTCCCTATACAGGTGGGACTTTAAAGGCAACCAAGCATCAGAGAGTTATAAAATCTTATTTATTCAGTCGTATAAAACTAAAAATTTGGTGAAACAAAGTATTCGACAAATGTACAACACACATATGAATGATATACAAAAAAATATTATCACGGCTTAGAATGGGTGATCGTCAGGATGCATGGAACATCATAGTAACAATTTCTCCAAGTAACCCAACGCGTTTCAGTTGAAACCTTTCCTCTGGGTTATAGTAAATGGAACATTATTCTAATAGAAAAACACATAGTTTCAGTCCTATAACAAATATATTACATATGTAGAACATCATCATTGCAATATAGTTACATACCAGTCAAAATAATATCACCAGGAATATTTTGACTGGTATGTAACAAACTATATTGCAATGATGATGTAATATATTTGTTATATGATTGAAACAATGTGTTTCTCTATTAGCATAATGTGTGAATATCCATAGCTCCATTTACTATATCCCTGAGGAAAGGTTTCCCCTAAAAACTCATCAGTTCATTTAGAGAAATCGTCACTATGATTCATGTATCCTGACGATCACCCATTCTAAGCCGTGATAATAATTTATTGACTATCATTCATACATGTGTGTGCTGTACATTTGTCATACTTCATTGTTTCACCACATTTTTATAAGATTTTATTACTCTGATGCTTGGTTGCCTTTAACCACTTGCCTACCGGGCACTTTCACCCCCCTTCCTGCCCAGGCCAATTTTCATCTTTCAGCGCTCTCACACTTTGAATGACAATTGCGTGGTCATGCTACACTGTACCCATATGACATTTTTATAATTTTTTTCACACAAGTAGAGCTTTCTTTTGGTGGTATTTAATCATCTCTGGATTTTTTATTTCTTACAAAAAAAAAAAGACAACATTTTTGAAAAAAAAAAAGTTTTTCTTATTTTCTGTCAGTAAATTTTGAAAATAATTTTTTTCTCCACTGATGTGCTCTGATGAGGCAGCACTGATGAGGTGGCACGTATGGGCACTGATGAGGAGGTACTAATATCCTGCACTAAGAGGTGGCACTGCTGGGCACTGAGAGACGGCACTGACAGGCGGAACTGATGGGCACTGAGAGGCGGCACTGCTGGACACTGATTGGTGGCACTGATGGACACTGACGGGTGGCACTGATGGGCAGCACCATCAGTGCCCACACTCAGTGCCCATAGTGCTGCCAGTCAGTGCTCATCAGTGCCTAGATGAGCAGGCACTGACTGGCAGCACTATGGGCACTGATTGTGGGCACTGATGGAGGGCACTGTGGGCACTGATGGTGGGCACATTGTATTTTATTTACCTCTGTAATCAGGGCACTGGTGATTGGTGCCCTGATTACATTTTTCTGTGTCCACGAACGGCTGATTGGCTCTGCTCCTTCCTCACACTGCTGTCTCTGTGTGAGGAAGGAGAGCTGGCAATGAGAGATGATCTCATATGTTTACATATGAGATCATCTCTCATTGCATGGGCCGATCACGTGGTAAATGGCCGCTGTGATTGGCCATTTACCACGATCCATTTTGAGTTGCTTCAATGAAATTTCAGCTAAATGGACTAGCCTGCTGCATCATTTTTTCACTTTGATTTTTGGGGGTGTCTTGAGTTCAGCCCTCTGTAGGTTGATGGATTTAATTTCCATCAAACGTTGTGGCATCCTTTAGTTCCTAACACCTTACCCAATCCATATCCGTACAGATATCCAGCATGATATTTTTCCCCATTGAGATCTGATGTGTTTTCAAAGTGTTCCTTTAATTTTTTTTTGAGCAGTGTATGAGACCCGGAGAAAATTAGTTTTCAACTCACTACTCTCTCTTGTATTCTGACAGCAGAACTGCGCCACTGTTCAAAGCACCTGTGGTAAAAAGTAGCTCAGCATGTAACACTGGTCTCAACGCCCGTCTGAATGAGCCCTTAGGATGCCAACTTTCTATGTCCATGTATGAGCAGCATTGTTACCCCAGGACAGGACGTGTGTACACAGTCATACACATACAGACTTTAAATCTGCGCGGATGGAGCAGTCTCTCTTGGAAGCCATCAAGAAACCCTCAAAGAGTGCCTGCGTTTGATCGGATGAAGGCACTATTTGGCTGAGAATGCAAATTATTCTGTGATTGAAGGAGGTGAATCCTGTCACTCATTTGCCCGTACTCCCAGATACTTTGCCTTCTGGGAAACAATACTGAGATCTATGAATAGAAGAGGAAGACGGGAGGGGCAGGTGAGAGGTGCAACTCTTTTTTAACTGGCAGAGGCTGATGTTATCCCAGTCTGCATCGCTGATATAGGGAGATGATTTCTACACTATGCAGGACCTGGGACACGCTTCATTACAACTGTGTTATGTCCATGGTGCTGTGTGGTAGAAATAACTTCAGCTTTAATGGCACCCTAATGCACCTTGTCAACACATTTGTGTTGCGGTGCACCACAAGGCGTGGTAACGCACCACCATATTTGTTACGGAATCTGTACACAAAGTGTACCCTTCCCTGAGGAAGTCACGTGATTCTGTGACGCAACGCGTAGGAGGTACCCAAAAAACGGAAGTGTCGGACGGGACGGTGTGCCCATAGCGCTGTTCAGGCTGATTTTACACTGAAAACAAGCAAGATAATTGTAAGTGCAATACTTTATTTTGAATAAAAAATGTTTATAATACTGCACCATGATGGCCCTTTTTATTTAATGAGCCCCTGAGGTGGTGGTATTAAACAAAGAGCCCGCATCATAAGGAGTCCCAAGTAAGGAGCCCCAGAGATACACCAACAATCGGGAATACACACAGGATCCCCTAGGAAGGTCCCAGGAGCCATAAGAAACCACGCTAGAGAAAAGGCATATAAACACAGGCGTTTTATTCCTTTATTTGAGGTGAGAATTTAGAGCACCTAGAAGTGGCACCAGGTGGAGGAATTAAGTCACACCATTTTATTTGCACGAATGCACCTTTTGAATCATCTTTATTTGGATTGAAGATACACCTTTGTTTATTGGACAATTTTTTGGATATTCATTTATGCGGATCTTAATAATCACATATTTGTCAGTATTTTGTTGAATTTTGGAAGAGACAGAATTGGAAGCACTGAGCACTTTAGATATTAATTTCACCACGTGTTTTAAATAAGAATTTTAATCACAATTTTGTATTGAAGCACATTTATAATTTAATTATATTTATAATTCATTTAATTCACCTTTGAAGCGCACCATGACCCCCTTTTAACCGATTGTTAGACTGTTTTGTAGTATCAGTATTAGGGCTGGGCGATAAAACGATACCGATATGTATCGCGATAGTGACATTTCCGATAGCAATAACAGACTTTGAACGATAAGTCCGCTCCGACGGGTTTAAGCTTTAAAAATGGCGCCGCCACGTCATTGCGCACGCGCCGCCACCGCTCGTGTAATTTCGGCTATTCCCGGCCTCTCCCGAGTGGCGGCGGCGCATGCGCAGTGACATGTATGCACGCGCCGCCGCCGCTCGGGAGAGGCCGGAAATAGCCGAAATTACGCGAGCGGTGGCGGCGCGTGCGCAATGATGTGGTGGCGCCGGGCGGCGCCATTTTTAAAATGAAGGCGCCTCTGGAACAGGTAAGTGAAACAGCTTCACTACCTGCCATTATGCAGGGCTGGGGGCACACTACAAGGAATGCAGTGCTGCGGGCATGGTCTTCCTGTACCATGCCCACAGCACTGCATCTCCTGTAGTATGCCCACAACCCCGGATCCTCTTGTACCATGCCAGTCACCCTGCATTCTCCTGTCCCATGCCAGTGCCCTGCATTCTCCTGCACCATGCCAGTGCCCTGCATTCTCCTGCACCATGCCAGTGCCCTGCATTCTCCTGCACCATGCCAGTGCCCTGCATTCTCCTGCACCATGCCAGTGCCCTGCATTCTCCTGCACCATGCCAGTGCCCTGCATTCTCCTGCACCATGCCAGTGCCCTGCATTCTCCTGTACCATGCCCGCCGCCCTGCATTCTCACCCTAGGGTCCTTATTTTAAATGGGTAATAAAAAATATCAATAATTATCGATATCGACCGATATGAAACACTGATATCGTGATACAGTTTTCAGCCATATCGCCCAGCCCTAATCAGTATTGTGGTGCAGCATTAAGGAGAGATTTATTTCCAGGATAGCGCAGGAACCATATATACATGTACACAAAGTGGTTGCAGCTCACTAGATCTTTGTGGCCCAATGGTGAGGCACAGATTGCTGCATCACTTTTATATAGGGCTGATGTTTTAGGGCGTTCTGTGTATTTTGGCACATGCATTTTTGTGATTTACCTATTGCGGTGTAATCCTGCCGCTGAGTTCTTAGCTCTGTAGCTTGTTTACCTTTAAAGGGGAAGTCCACCCTAAAACTAAAATCTCTAAATCTACAGACATCCATGATCGAAGACTAACCTATCCAATCCTGTAAAGAAGCAATTGCTATTCATACCTTTTTCTGAAGCTACTCCAATCTGGTCTCCAGCGGCGGAAGCTCCTCAGAGGTAATAGCCGACAACGGCTGGGAAAGGAATGGGAAGTAACATCACCCATAGACTTACTATGGGACTTCTGTTGTCTGCACCCACCTCCACAGGGAAGCCGCGGCTGACAGCTCAGCGTTGGACCAGAACAGAGCAGCCTCAAAAAAGATATGTATAGCGATTACTTCTTTACAGGGTTAGATAGGTTAGACTTAGATCATGGATGCCTGTAGATTTACAGATTTTAGTGTTGGGATGGATTTCCCCTTTAAAGTGGTCCTAAAGCCTTAATTTTTTTTTTTCGCCTTAAAGCGGAGTTCCACCTAAAAAAAAAAAATACCCCCGGGACAGTCAGGGCCAGTTCATTCCACAATGGATAGCCTCTGATATGTCCCGGGTTGCACTTACCTTTTAGAAGAAATACTTACCTTGAAAATGTATTGTCCAGCGCTGCCATCTCAGGTGTGGGCAGCTTGAAGCCAGCGCGATCCTCTTTTGCATCCTCTTCCGTCTTCTTTGGTCCCACGATGCACTGCACTGGCCCCGCCGTCAGTTCCGGTGCCGCAGTGTCCTCCCTGCACAGCTTCTGGGCATGCCCAGAAGCTGTTTAGCAAGGTATGACAGCGCCTGCACCGGAACTGACGTCGTGCCGGTGCAGGCGCATTGATTCCTGGGAGCGATGACGTTCAGCTCCCAGGAATCATTGCAAGCCAGGAAGTGACGACGGCCCGTGGCCGCCGAGGGGAGGAAGGGAAGTAAGGTGAGTATACTTTCTAAAACAAGGTAAGTAAAAAAAAAAAAATTGCGATTTTATCCATTTGTGTTTCAGGTGACCCGGAGCAATAAGATGGACCGAACTTCAATTTTAGGGTGGAACTCTACTTTAATACATTCTATGAATTAAGGTCAAAAAGCACCCCTGCTGCAGCTCCCCTCCAAACCAGCCCCTCCCCCCCCCTCCCCCCTTTTCCTTACCTGAGCCCATCTGATCCAGTGATGTGCACAAGCGCAGTGGCTCTCGTCCTGTCTCTCTCCTCATTGGACAGATTGATGGAAGCAGGAGCAATTGGCTCCCGCTGCTGTTAATCAAATCCAGTGACACAGGAGTGTGGGGGTCAGGACTCAGGGGCGAGCATGCTTTCCCTGGGGGCACCCTGATGAAGAGGAGGAGCCTGGAGTGCCAGTGGGGAACCCCAGAAGAGGATTGGGGCTGCTCTGTGCAAAACCATTACACAGGGCAGGTAAGTATAACATGTATGTTTTTTTATTTAAAAAAAAAAAAAAAAAAAAAAAGCTTTAGAATCACTGGATATAGGATTCTATGATAATAGATATGGGGCCGAACGGCAGATTCCTTCTCTGGCTTGCCGATCGCACGGAGGAGCCGGTAGAAGCACTGGAGGGTGGCGGGGAATGTCCCCTCTAGCCCCCTGTAAAAACAAGCAAGTGGCTGAACTGCCGCTATTGATTGTTTTTACTGTGCAGTGAATCGCCAGCAGAAAAAAAAAAAAAATTAAATATATATATATATATATATATATATATATATAATACCTGTAGCTGCAGGCATCATTCAGATATTTTCACTGAAAGCCCAGGACGTCCTATGACATTCAGTGGTATGGAAGTGGTTAAAGGACACCAAACGCCTGTTAGATTATTGAAGAACGACCTAATAATGGCCATAGCTATCTGGTCACAGCGGATGTGAGTTCGCTATATACGGTTATAGAGCATCAGGATGCCATAGAATCTGTTAAGTGGGCTTGAGATCCTCTGACCTTATTGGGACACACAAGAACTTTTCCCTAGATAGTCTATCATATGGCTTGGGACATTTTTGTTATGCTTACCAATATTATCAAGTTACCGGAGTTGCTGTGGGGGGGGGGGGGGGGGTCATAGACTGGAGGTGAGCGGGCAATCTGTGTGCAGGTGGGGGTCACTGAACACATTGGATATCATTATATAAACCAGCCTTTCTCAACTAGTATGCTGCCAGAGGTCCTCAAGTGTGTCATGGGAAAGAAGGGCCATCAGATGATCCCATTGGGGTATAGTAAATAGTGCTATGGATATTCCTACATTATGCTAATAGAAAAACACATTGTTTCAATCCCATAACAAATATTACATATATATGTAGAACATCATCATTGCAATATACCAGTAGTTTGTTACATACCAGTGAAAATATTATTATCACCAGGAATATTTTGACTGGTATGTAACAAACTATGTTGCAATGATCTACATATGTAATATATTTGTTATATGATTGAAACAATGTGTTTTTCTATTAGCATAATGTAGGAGTATCCATAGCTCAATTTACTAAACCGCTGAGGAAAGGTTTCACCTGAAACGCGTCGGGTCATTTGGAGAAATCGTTACTATGATGTTCCATGCATCCTGACGATCACCCATTCTAAGCCTTGATAATTTGTCTATTTTTAATACGTGTGTTTTTTGTACATTTGTTGAATACTTCATTGTTTCACCAAATTTTTTATTTTTATATGACTGAATAAAATAGGATTTCATTACTCTCTGATGCTTGGTTGCCTTTAAAGTTCCACCTGTATAGGATTGGGGGTTCTCTGTTGATTTGAAATAAAAAGAGACTGACCTAATACTATAGCCAGGAATAGGAAAACTACAACTTTTTGAAGAATAAATAGACTAGGATGGGAGATGGCGTTGCCTCTAACATCCAAGGGCCATTGGACAAGTATGAATATTTTGTTTTATCGGCTGTCCAGATGCTTTCCATATTCCCAGCATCCCTGTAGTACAGATACACAGAGACGTCGCACATATTGTGAATGCTGGGTTGGGGATTATTGCATTCAAATAAGAATTCATAAATCATTTCTCAAGTTTTGAGCACCCTTCAGCTCCTCTTTTGTGGGTTCCAATGTTGTTTTAAAGCTTTTGAAATGCTTTGTAAATGATTGCTGAACGCAATCCTCTTCATAGAAGTGTTTACGTTCTGAGATGGAACAGATTACCTGTATATAAATACAAGACCTTAGATCAGGGGTCTCCAAACTTTCTAATTAAAGAGCCAGTTTACTGTACTTCGATCTTTAGGTGGGCCGGACATTGGGCAGTGGGAGTAGAAAATGCCCCGGCGGCAGCTCCCCATCATTGGTTTTTAATGGGAGGAATAATGCCTCATTGTTTTCATTGAGAAGATTCGTGTCCCATTGAAGGTGTCAGTAGGGGGTAATAGTGCCCCATCATTGGTGGCATAGTGTCCCAAGGGCCAGAAACGCAAGCAAAGGGCCACATTTATCCCCCGGTTTGTAGACCACTGCCTTGGAGACTAATGGTATTTGACACGAGTATCAGTATGCTTCTCAGAGGCTTATACGATACTTCTGTTTGTCAAATTTATTAGGTTTTAGCACTTGCCGTGCTAGTTTGGGATATGCATTTCTGTCCACCCAATCATAAAATATATGCATCTTTCCTACATGCTGTCTTGGGCCCCTTTCTCACTTGTGCGACTTGTCCTGTGACTTGGGACTGCAAAATCGCATTAAAAGTCCTACCCCATGATTTACAATATGTACCTTCAAAGTCAGACGGCTCTCAGGCCACACAAGTGTGAAAGGGGGCCTTACAGATTTGAAGGCCTAAGCATTTTTTTACCCTAATGCTTCCTTGCGTTAAGGTAAAGAATGTTTAGGCATCATTATTCCCCCTTACCCCCCCTACGTTTTGGACATGCTTGAGCCCTCATTCGATCCATTGCTGTGTCCGCCTTTGGCTCCTATCTCTTCTTACTTTCTGGTCTTGCAGGCTTTGCCTGAAGGCGAGGGGCTCTGGTAGACAAGAATCGGGGGGGCTTTGGAAGACAAGGATCGGGGGGGGCTTTGGAAGACCAGGATCGGGGGGGGCTTTGGAAGACCAGGATCGGGGGGGGCTTTGGAAGACCAGGATCGGGGGGGGCTTTGGAAGACCAGGATCGGGGGGGGCTTTGGAAGACAAGGATCGGGGGGGGCTTTGGAAGACAAGGATCGGGGGGGGCTTTGGAAGACAAGGATCGGGGGGGGCTTTGGAAGACAAGGATCGGGGGGGCTTTGGAAGACAAGGATCGGGGGGGCTTTGGAAGACAAGGATCGGGGGGGCTTTGGAAGACAAGGATCGGGGGGGCTTTGGAAGACAAGGATCGGGGGGGGGGGGGGGCTTTGGAAGACAAGGATCGGGGGGGGGGGGCTTTGAAAGACAAGGATCGGGGGGGGGGGCTTTGAAAGACAAGGATCGGGGGGGGGGGCTTTGGAAGACAAGGATCGGGGGGGGCTTTGGAAGACAAGGATCGGGGGGGGGGCTTTGGAAGACAAGAATGGGGGGGGGTCTCTGGAAGACAAGAATCGGGGGGGGGGGGGGTCTCTGGAAGACCAGAAACGGGGGGGGGGGTCTCTGGAAGACCAGAAACGGGGGGGGGGGGCTCTGGAAGACCAGAAACGGGGGGGGGGGGGGCTCTGGAAGACAAGAATCGGGGGGGCTCTGGCCGACAAGAATCGGGGGGGGGGGGGCTCTGGAAGACAGGAATCAGGGTTGCTCAGTCAAACCACTGATCCATATGTCTAAATTGTCAGATAGAACCCGATATAACGATTGACTAATGTCGAACATGGACAGCCACACACTGAAATTTGGTTGGTCCCTGCTGATTGGCTATGGCCAGCATAGTCTTTAAGAAGCTCAAAGTGAACCTGTCACAATCCTAATAGAGCAGCTGTTATCTTCATGTGTGCGCAGTGCTTAGTGTTCCCAAAAATCACAGCTGTCGTCTTGTTTCTGCTTTAATTCGTCTGTCTTCAAGCTAAATGTGTCTCTGATGGAGGTTGCCATTCACAAGCTGCATGCCGGGGCACCTGTCAACCATTACTGGAGTGTGGAGACGGCCTTGGAAGTGGAATGCAACTTATACCAGACTTTTTTTTTTTTTTTTTGTAGCCTAATGACAGGTTTCTTTTTAAAGGCAGTTCCCACACTTTCAGGGATCCTAAACAGAATGTTCATGACCATGAAGCTTGTGAGTCAGACAGCGGCAGCTTCCATCAGAAAGATATTTGGCTTCAGGCCCCATACCCTTCTAATGAACCTGCCAGGAATGGGATATGGGAGCTGCCACTACTGAAGGGTTCATCTTTAATGAGATTTGCAAAAAAAATTCCCAGTACATTAATATGCTATCCTCTATTTTGTAAAAAAAAAAAAAAAGCTTGCTTTTTATATAGGGCTCCCCTCTCTGACCTGCCAAGCGGTATCCAGCGGTTGGTACGTCATGCCATTTAGGTGCACAATGGAAAAAGCAGACAGAAAAGTGAGCATAGATGTTCAAAAGAGAGGAATCAATATTAAAGAGGAAGTAAAGCTTCCTCTGCAACTTGTACCTATAGGTAGGCCTATAATAAAACTTACCTATAGGTAGTGTAAATATCTCCTAAACTTGCACTGTTTGACCTCATGCACACTGCAGCTTCAAAAAGCTCAGTACAGCTTTTTTTTTTTTTTTCTGAGCTAAAATACAGCCCATTCATTGTAATGTGCCTGTGCACACAGGCGCGTAAATGAGCGCCGTGCATTCTTCAGTAAGAACAAAATAGAAAAATCAGCATTTTTGGACAGTAATTTACGCCTAATGCGTGCAAATGCACGCAAATACGGGTAATTGCGCGCAAATGAACGCACACGAACATACTGTTGATCTGAAAAAATGCTAATTTGCATATTTTACAAAAAGGCGAGAATACATTTGCATGAAAAGATGCGAATTTGCGCAAATGCATATGCGCGCATTTCAATAAGACCAATTTATGGCTGAAAAAGAAGATGCTCAAACAGAAGTATCGTGTGTAAGAGGCCTATAGGAGAGATTTACTTTGCATGCAGCTAGTGACATCAATGGCGCATGCGCTCTGAAGCTGCGGCCGCCCGTGCTGTTCCTTCAGAGCGCTGTGCTTGCGCTCCCCAGGATCACTCTCGGGAACCGCGGTACAGCCGAGCCAGCCTGCCGTATATCTGCGGCGGGCGGTCGACAAGTAGTTAATATACCGAGGAAGCTGAAGCTGTTTTTGCAAATGTCGTTGAAGATGTGCTAAACCGCAACAGTAAAATCAGTCTGTATATGCAGTAAAACATGCTTGTTATACTCACTGTGGAACCTAAGGGGTTATTCCTCCTGATTGTGTAAAAAGGCTTCGTGACTTTTCTTATCCTCCCCTTCTTCCACAGTCCCCAATCCATCTGCTGATAGCACTGAGCATTGGAGGCCCTCTGCACATGCTCAGTTTGGAGTGTATTGCTGTGGGAAGGGTGCTCCGCACAGGGCCAATCGGCACAGTCCAGACAGAGGGTCAGGGGTTCTGAAGCCTCACAGGACAGTCAGAGGACAGGCTGCTACAACAATGCTGTGTAAGTGTATGGACCCACAATTGGGTTTTTGTGAAAGCTTTGAAGGGGATGATGCGTTGGGACAGTTTTTGCTACTTTCTGATAAATAGTGCTTACCAATAAAGTATTAAAAAAAATCCTAATATTTTTGAAGGTCACAGGGCCCCAATAATAAGAGCAGCTATATGCATTTAGGGCACATCCACACACCATATTTGCCATCTGCTGCGGGGGGGGGGGGGGGGGTCAGTTAAAAGTTGACACACCAAACACAGGTTGCAAATGCACTGCATTTGCCACAATGGATCGCATGGGCATAAGTACCATGCAATCTGATTGCCATGTGTTTAAAAAAGTAGTGCATGCAATACTTTTGGTGCAGTGATTTCAGTCCATTCAAAATGAATGTGCTAAGATTGGGCCCTTAGAATAGATTGTAAGCATTAACAAGCAGGACCATCTGATTCCTCCTGTACTGAATTGTGTTGTAACTGTACTGTCTGCCCTTATGTTATAAAGCGCTGTGCAAAATGTTGGCTATATATATATATATATATATATATATATATATATATATATATATATATATATATATATATATATATATATATATATATATATATATATATATATATATCCTGTATAATAATAATTTGCTGCTGACTTGTCAGTCATGTGACCTGTCTCTCTTCACTTCTGGACCACCTGCATAGGTACTTGGACGTTAAAAAACCGGTCTTATGGCAGCAGATAGCTGCCAAAACCCCGGTGTTTTTATACACAGCCGGTGGTTCTCTTTCACATAAAAGTGGTTTCCGCAGCGAATTCATTGGGGGATCACTTTTATGGGTGCCCGCTGCTTCCCGGATGTTTTCCCCGCTTACCGGAGCCGTCGGTAGCTGGGAAACTATCTGGTTCCTTCCAGTCCCAGGCGGGAAGCCGAGTGAGGGCAAGATGGCCCCCACTCGACTCTATGGCCTTGGCGCGGCGTCATACGGCCTTAAATGGCCAATTTTATTTTTCTTAAATGTGTAGCTTTTAAGTGTAGATTTGAGATTGGAGGTCTTTTTTTGACCCCAGATCTCACAATAAAGAGGTCCTGTCCTGCTTATTATTATTGCATGGGATGTTTACATTCCTTGTAATAGGAATAAAAGTGATCAAAAAATAAGATGTAAAAATATAAAAAAGAAAAATTCAAAGCACCCCATCCCTCCAAGTTCACGCACAGAAGCGAGCGCATATGCAAGTCGCGCCACATATGTAAACCGTGTTAAACCACACATGAGATATCGCTGCAATCGTTGGAGTAAGAGCAATAATTCTAGCCCTAGACCTCCTCTGTAACTTTAAACTGGTAATCTGTTGAAAATTTTAAGCGTTGCCTATGGGGATTTGTATGTACCAATGTTTGTTGCAATTCCATGCACGAACGTGCGCAATTTTGAAGCATGACATGTTGGGTATCAGCTCGGAGTAACATTATCTTTCACATTATAAAAAATGTACTTAACTGTTTTCTTATTTTTTTAATTCAAAAAGTGAATTTTTTCCAAATAAAGTTGAGTTTGTAAGACCGCTGCCCAAATACGGTGTAACAAAGTTTTGCAACGATCTCCATTTCATTCTCTAGGGTTCGAAGTAATTTTCTAGCAAAAAAATACAGATTTTAACTTGTACACAACAAGTGTCAGAAATAGGCCTGGTCCTTAAGTGGTTAAAGTGGAACTAAACTTGACACCCCACCCCCCCCCCCACTCTCCGTCTTGGGCGTTTACGTCTTTATCCAAACTTCTTCCGGATTCGGTATCTTCAGACATTTTGATTGGCCAGTGTGGAAAGATGTACGTTAGGGGTGTCAAACTCAATTTTATCACCACATCAGAATTATGGTTGCCCTCAAAGGGCCGGTTGCATCTGTAAGACTAGATGTCTAGAGCACCCCATCCCCCACCCCTCCTAAAATCAGATGGGCATACAGTATTCCACCAATTAGATAATTGGCCCGTTTACACGGAGTCTGTTAATGTCTGTATGAGAGAGGAATCCAACATAGTTAGAAATTAAAATGGGATGTAGAGTACCCCACTATTGAAAATCCCCGATGTTGGAGGCCATCGTCCCCATAATAATGTAAATCCACAGAGAACTCCCTATACAGGTGGGACTTTAAAGGCAACCAAGCATCAGAGAGTTATAAAATCTTATTTATTCAGTCGTATAAAACTAAAAATTTGGTGAAACAAAGTATTCGACAAATGTACAACACACATATGAATGATATACAAAAAAATATTATCACGGCTTAGAATGGGTGATCGTCAGGATGCATGGAACATCATAGTAACAATTTCTCCAAGTAACCCAACGCGTTTCAGTTGAAACCTTTCCTCTGGGTTATAGTAAATGGAACATTATTCTAATAGAAAAACACATAGTTTCAGTCCTATAACAAATATATTACATATGTAGAACATCATCATTGCAATATAGTTACATACCAGTCAAAATAATATCACCAGGAATATTTTGACTGGTATGTAACAAACTATATTGCAATGATGATGTAATATATTTGTTATATGATTGAAACAATGTGTTTCTCTATTAGCATAATGTGTGAATATCCATAGCTCCATTTACTATATCCCTGAGGAAAGGTTTCCCCTAAAAACTCATCAGTTCATTTAGAGAAATCGTCACTATGATTCATGTATCCTGACGATCACCCATTCTAAGCCGTGATAATAATTTATTGACTATCATTCATACATGTGTGTGCTGTACATTTGTCATACTTCATTGTTTCACCACATTTTTATAAGATTTTATTACTCTGATGCTTGGTTGCCTTTAACCACTTGCCTACCGGGCACTTTCACCCCCCTTCCTGCCCAGGCCAATTTTCATCTTTCAGCGCTCTCACACTTTGACAATTGCGTGGTCATGCTACACTGTACCCATATGACATTTTTATAATTTTTTTCACATAGAGCTTTCTTTTGGTGGTATTTAATCATCTCTGGATTTTTTATTTCTTACAAAAAAAAAAAAAAAGAAAAAAGACAAAATTTTGAAAAAAAAAAGTTTTTCTTATTTTCTGTGAGTAAATTTTGAAAATAATTTTTTTCTCTACTGATGTGCGCTGATGAGGCAGCACTGATGAGGTGGCACGTATGGGCACTGATGAGGAGGTACTAATATGCCGCACTGATAGGCAGCACTGAGAGGTGGCACTGCTGGGCACTGATGAGGAGGTACTAATATCCTGCACTGAGGTGGCACTGCTGGGCACTGAGAGACGGCACTGACAGGCGGAACTGATGGGCACTGAGAGGCGGCACTGCTGGACACTGATTGGTGGCACTGATGGACACTGACGGGTGGCACTGATGGACAGCACCATCAGTGCCCACACTCAGTGCCCATAGTGCTGCCAGTCAGTGCTCATCAGTGCCT
Source organism: Pelophylax lessonae (assembly GCF_965119305.1). Lineage (NCBI taxonomy): Eukaryota > Metazoa > Chordata > Amphibia > Anura > Ranidae > Pelophylax > Pelophylax lessonae. The sequence continues at coordinate 841,578,200 of NC_138768.1, read as the reverse complement.
AGATGAGCAGGCACTGATGGGCACTGATTGTGGGCACTGATTGTGGGCACTGATTGTGGGCACTGATTGTGGGCACTGATTGTGGGCACTGATTGTGGGCACATTGTATTTTATTTACCTCTGTTGTAATCAGGGCACTGGTGATTGGTGCCCTGATTACATTTTTCTGTGTCCACGAACGGCTGATTGGCTCTGCTCCTTCCTCACACTGCAGTCTCTGTGTGAGGAAGGAGAGCTGGCGATGAGAGATCTCATATGTTTACATATGAGATCATCTCTCATTGCACGGTCCGATCACGTGGTAAATGGCCACTGTGATTGGCCATTTACCACGATCTGTGATTGGCTGTGTCCAAGGGACACGGCCGACACAGATTTTCCCCGATGCGGGAGCGCGCGGGGAGCCTGTTACTGGGAGGCCGTATAAAGATGGCCTCCCGGAAATTCAAGTCTGCGCTGTAGCCGTACTTCGGCTATAGCGCGGGCCGGAAGAAGTTAAAAGTTCCACCTGTATAGGATTGGGGGTTCTCTGTTGATTTGAAATAAAATAGGAGACCAACCTAATATTATAGCCAGGAATAGGAAAACTACAACTTTTTGAGGAAGAAATAAATAGACTAGGATGGGGGATGGCGTTGCCTCTAACATTCAAGGGCCGTTGGACAAGTATGAATATTTCATTTTATCGTCTGTCCAGATGCGTTCCATATTCCCAGCATCCCTGTAGTACAGATACACAGAGACATCGCACATATTGTGAATGCTGGTTTGGGGATTATTGCATTCTAATAAGAATTCATAAATCATTTCTCAAGTTTTAAAGCACCCTTCAGCTCCTCTTTTGTGGGTTCTAATATTGTTTTAAAGCTTTTGAAATGCTTTTTGAATGATTGCTGAACGCAATCCTCTTCATAGAAGTGTTTACATTCTGAGATGGAACGGATTACCTGTATATTATACATACAAGACCTTAGATCAGGGGTCTCCAAACTTTCTAATCAAAGGGCCAGTTTACTGTACTTTAGGCTTTGGGTGGGGCAGACATTAGGCAGGAAGTCAAGTGAGGGCAGGCTGACACCCACTCTACTCTATGGCCTTGGAGGACCGGGTGACGTTATACATCGCTTCCTGCCAACAGCCTTAAAGGGCCCATTTTTTTTTAATGATGGAAAAAAATTTACTTTTTTTTTTTTTTTTTGCTTTAGGGTAGATGTGAGATCTGAGGTATTGAGACCCCAGATCTCACATTAAAGAGGACCTGTCCTGCTTATTTCTATTATGTTCCTTGTAATAGGAATAAAAGTGATCAAAACATTTTTTTTTAAAGGGACTGTTTAAAAAGTAAAATAAAGAAGAATACATTTTTTTTTTAAGCACCCCGTCCCTCTGAGCTCGCGCGCAGAAGAGAACGCATACGCAAGTCGTGCCCACCTATGTAAACGGTGTTCAATCCACACGTGGGGTACAGCAATAATTCTAGCCCTAGACCTCATCTGTAACTCTAAACTGGTAATCTGTAGAAATTTGTAAATGTCGCCTATGGAAATTTTTAGGTACCAATGTTTGTCACCATTCCACGAGCATGCGCAATTTTGAAGCATGACATGTTGGATATCTGTTTACTCAGCGTGACTTTTCTTTCACATTATAGAAAATAATTGGGCTAACTTTACTGTGTCTTTTTTCCCAAAAAAATTGTAAGACTGCTGCGCAAATACGGTGTGATATAAAATATTGCAAAAAAACATTTTATTCTCTAGGGTCTCTGCTAAAAAAAAAAAAAAAAAATTATATATATATATATATATATATATATATATATATATATATAGAATGTTTGGGGGTTCTAAGTAATTTTCTAGCAAAAAATACAGATTTTTAACTTGTAAACAGCAAGTGTCAAATAGGCCTGGTCCTTAAGTGGTTAATGTATGGGAGTTTACAACCACAAGTTCTGATTTAAAACGCATATAAGAACGCATATAAGCCTTGCAGTTTAGGAAGGGCCCCACATCAATGGTAATTATGTCATTGCTGAAGTTGGGCTTTAAAAAAAGAAAAATACATGTAATGATGTAATAGAGTACAGAGCTATATCAGTTGGTGTCTTAGTAGTTTAAATGCATGATCTTACTGAATGACCTATTTTGTGTATTTTAAAAGCATTTGGCCCCTTTCACACGGGCGGTGCGCCCGACGGATGACAGCTCCATCTCTGCTCTGTGTATGGAGATGGTGTCTGATCCCCGCTGTCCTCTATGGGGAGATCGGATGAGAATGGACCACCTGACCGTTCTCATCTGATCCAGCCAATCCGATCCACCAGACGGATGGAAAATAGGGTTTCCATCTGTCCAGATTTCACGGACAGGATCGGATCGGATAGCAGCGGGTGTCATCGGAGATGTCACCGCTGACACCCGCTGCCCCATAGGGATGCATAGAGCATCCGATGAAGTCCGCCTGAAAAAACTTGACAGGCGGATCGGATTGCCCGTGTGGAAGGGGCCTTTGGCATTGCTTAGGTTAAGGGACGATATGTGCACACTTGATAGGATACTCAGCATACGTTAACACACAACAGGGGATGGTTGTATATGTATGTATGTGTATATATAATATATATATATATATATATATATATATATATATATATGTGTATGTATATATATATATATATATATATATATATATATATATATATATATATATATATATATATATATATATATGTATATATATATATATATATATATATGTATATATATATGTATGTATGTATATGTGATTATATATTATATGATTTTTTTTTTTTTTTTCCCAGTAATAAAGGGTAAATGATGTGAGAAATTTGGAAAACCCCACATTGATAAGATAATCAGACGTAAAAGCTGTTCATTTTCGAGCACTCCATGCTTTCTGGTGGTAACTCCTTTATCCTCAAAGCGACAGCTGGCTGTATTAAAACTCTTCAAACCACCAGATATTAGCAGATCTGTATTGCAGCAGTGAATCTGCTATACCAGATTTTACTAAGGCACCTTTCACACAGGCGGACCTGGATCTGAACGGTCCCCCCATGCATCTCTATGGGGCATCGGATGTCAGCGGAGACATGTCCGCTGACATCCGATCCATCAAATCTGGACAGATGGAAACCCTATTTTCCATCCGTCCATCGGATCGGATAAGAACGGACCGACGGTCCGTTCCCATCCGATTCCCCCATAGAGATGCATGGGGACCTGACAGCTGTGTCTCCGCACACAACATGGAGAACAGCTGTCATCCTCCTGCCCAGCGGGGGATTGGTGTATTGATCCCCCGCTGAGATAAACGTCCGTCCGATGGACGGACTGTGTGAAAGGGGCCTTGGGCTCAATTCACTACTGGGCGTATCCTTTTTGGGTGTTTTTCAGGTGTTTTTTGCAGGTGATTGGAGGCAGGCATTGACCTCTAACAAAAATGCTTGTAATCTGCCAAAAAAGCTCATGTACTTTTTTTTTTTTAGCTTAGGCGACAAAACCCTCATATGTGAACAGGGGCTTTTTGAAATGAACGGGATTTTGCTTGTTGGGCGTTTTGGGACTTAAGAGATGAGTGTTTTACGAGTTGAAAAATGCTCAGGTGTGAAGAGGGTCTAAACGCGCCAGGCTTCCCTACTTCTGTGTTGCTGCTCTGGGCTGCCGTCAGTCATTCTGGCATACGGCCTGCACAGACCCTAAACCTCTCCTGGTGAGCTGTTAGCTTCCATAAGGCTCCACCTAAACGTATCATTTTCAGGGGTGGTTTTTTTTGGCGTTTTTAGGTGTGTGTTGGGTGTTTTTTTTCAGGCTTTTTTGAGGTGTTTTTTTTTTTTTTTATTATTATTTCAGGCGTTTTTTGCAGGTGTTTGGAGGCAGGCATTGACATCTAACAAAAAACTCTTGTAATCTGCCCAAAAAAAGCTCATGTACTTTTTTGAGCTTCAGGTGTGGAGACGGAGCTGTCATCCTCCTACTCAGCAGGGGATTGTCGGATCGATCCCCCGCTGAGATAAACGGAGTCCGTCCGATGAACGGACTGTGTGAAAGGGGCCTAATGGGCCATACACACTATTAAGATTTTCTGAAGACTTTTTCCTTTAGACTTACCAAAACCATAAAATGAGGTCAAACCTAAACACTTTCAATTTGTATACAATCTGGCAGGCCCTTGCACTACATAGAAAAGGTTAATCTGAAGGAAATCTAACCACAAAAGTTGGATAGTGTGTATCCAGCTTTAGGCTCAATTCACACCTTGCCGTATCCTTTTTGGGTGGTTTTTCAGGAGTGTTTTGCAGGTGATTGGAGGCAGGCATTGACCTCTAACAAAAATGCTTGTAATCTGCCAAAAAAGCTCATGTACTTTTTTTTAGCTTAGGCGACAAAACCCTCATATGTGAACAGGGGCCATTGAAATGAATGGGATTTTGCTTGTTGGGCGTTTTGAGACTTCAGAGATGAGTGTTTTACGAGCTGAAAACGCTCAGGTGTGAACAGGGCCTAATAGCAACCCAAAAGAATTGATACCAGGTTATATTTAGAGCTTTTTTATCAGTTCCCTTGCATTTTCTTTTCAGATTTGAGTTCTTAACCTTCTAATGATATAGATTCAGTGTAGCTAAGGACACATTGAATAGTGGTTGCAGTGCACAGAGCTATGTATGTCATGAATTTTTGTTCTATAAAGTTGTTCATAAAAGGTTTTTTAAACCACTGATTATGCTGAATAGCAGTTGCACAGATTTGTAGTTGCTACAGTAATCTGAAGATGCTTAAAAAAATACTCCTATTGTTTGTATATGTGTTAGTGCAGGGGTAGGCAACCTTAAAGCGTAACTCCACTTCTGTGGGAGAAAAAAAAAATTCCTCTCAGGAACGGTTAGCTGTGTGTATATATGTGTATGTATGTATATATGTGTGTGTATGTGTATATATATATATATATATGTGTATATATATGTGTATATATATATATATATATATATATATATATATATATATATATATATACTCAAGGTACATGAGAGAATTTTGTAGAATGCCAATGTTGATCCCTTCTTTTGATAATGTTGGTTAGCCACTGTCCAGAAATAAGTATAGAGATAAGGAAATACAACACTTTACAGCAGATCCCCAACAGGCAATACAAATCTAAGAGGTTTTAATCCTTTGCTATCTAAAACAAAGTACTGTATAACGTTTAGGCTAGAGCTGGGGTTTTAGTCAGGAAATTTACCATTTTTGATAAGAGGCCAGTAGTGACAGCCAACTTTCTCCTCTCATGACAGGTATACTTTACAATGGTGGTTTCTGTGATGGACGCGGGTATCAGATCCCTGTCCTCACTAACTTGTGACAAAGGACCGGCCAATCTCACACCACGTTGTCACTTACGTAACAATGCCACTCCCGGCTGCACCCTCCACAAAGATTTTCCAGCTCGCCGGACCACAATCTAGATGCCAGCAGGCTGAGAGTGATTGTCACTGGGCTAATTAAGCAATTAATTCTTTCAATGCCACCACCTCCGTTTTGTCCGAGCGGGAGGAAGCTCGTAATTCTAGCAATATCAATTATGACTTTAGAATAATTGTCTGTAACACACACTGTCACCACAGACCGGAATGTTCAGAGGATTTATTCTATACAGTAGCACTCTTCAATAGACAGGGTCTTTGTTAGCTTGCATTAAGAGGGACAAGGTTAACACTTTTCAAAATATGGTTTTAATAATTAAAGTTGGTGCAAATAAAATATTTACAGAAAAAAAAGGTGTTTTAAAGAAATAGACACATAATTCAGTAATAGAAAAATAAGGTAGAATTGTAGAGGAAGAATACTTACCGTCAAGTCCTGGGTGTTATCAGAGTTCAGTCGATGAGCCAGGTGTTATCGGTTCTCAAACTTGACAGATGTTCCTGCTTTGATTGTAAAGGAGAACTCTCAACTGGTTAGGGCTCTCTCTGTTTCTCTGGGATCAAAGGGGTGTTGACAGATGGCCTTGACCAATAAAACAGAGTGGCCATGGGCTGTTCTAAGTTATTACACTATCAGGTCCCTCCTCTATAGACCGTTTTTACACCACTATTCATATCTTGAAATATGTATTGGCTGCATTCTTGAAACTGATCGATCATGTTTCAGCATTAAATCTCACATCCAGGGACACCAAAGACAGGATAGCTCAGATAAACCGGTCACCCAGGGAATATCTGACAGCTATCTTCCCTTCTATATGTGCTAGCGTGGTCATGTAGGACCTTAATTCGTTCAGTATGATATTTCTCATCCAAATATATACAGTACTTATTGTTAATGTGTCATGTTCTTGTCTGAGTTCATGAAACATGTGTGCATTTGTTAAGTTTGAAATTAGGCAGGGCTCTATGATTGCCTTTTACTATCCCCATTAGTTCTGGTTATCCTTAGTGGATTTAGTCAAAGTTTTTACGATAGGCCTGGACGGAAGAAACAGACATCCTGCCAGGACTCAATTAGCGTTTTACAGCTCTGCACAGGCCTAAGTGCTGGTTTTTGATGTCTCCGAGTTGAGATAACTGCTCTTTTGAAGTGTAAAACCTAGGGGGATTCCATGAACTAGAGGAGGGAGGGAGATAATATTGCTGCGTGTATAACTGTTCTGCAAGACTGTCATGGCTGACCTATGACTGAACAACATGGCCGCTTGCTACAGCTTTTCACGTGTCCAGTACGGCATATCATTACAGTTGCCTAAGGTGCTATTTGCACATGAAACTAGAGTTTTTGGTTTAAAAGGTTGAAGAAACAGCCCAGTAAGTTCCAGTTTCTTATTTTGAGATGCACTTTGAAAATGCCTACAGAACTGGACTGAGTTGTGAGCACTTTTGGTCGGTTTGTGTTTTTTTTTTTTCTGAGCAGCACGGTTTTGTGCTTTTGCATGTTTATGTAATGTCTACATACTTTTGCAAAGTATATGTAATGCATGGCTCAACAAATCCCAAGTGCCAGGTTGACTAGAAATTGCATACTGGCGCCTGGGCTTTTGTCAGCCTATTCACTGTTGCAGGGATGTACAATTTGTATCGCCCAACACCCTGGACATGCAGTTCCAGGTGTCGGGCAGGTAGTTTTTTTTACATTTAGCCCTGCTGTGGGCAAGCAGCATGGCTTACTTGTCAGGTGGAAGCACCCACTGCCATCCAATTTGCTTCCACACATGTGGGTAAAGTGTCCATCACAACCCATCCTGCACACGCCTGGCTATCCCAGGCTCCGCTTGCCCATCTGCGGGTCTCAGACCAGCATAGTGGGCACCACAGGATAGAGGGGAGGGTACCACCGCTCTCCTCCTCACCTTGTTCCTGACCCAGAAGCTACATGCGATCTGCACGGGTTTACATTCATTGGAGCACAGGGGAGACATGCAGGGTCTTTTAGTTTATGACAAAGAATAAGCAGCTTGAAGGAGGCCCCCTGCAGGTCAAACGCACTTGTCACTGAATACCAAATGATCTCTGATTGCTGATCCTGGCCTTCGGGATCCTGGATATGCAAATCATCTGTATGCACTCTGTCTTTATATGGTACAAGGGTTTCCATTCATGTAAAATAGATGATTGATTGTTTTTTTTACAATGTGTTGATTGTGATTTTCTTTATAGAACCTAAATTAAATATTACAAAAGGAAATAGTCTCCTGAAGAAGCGTTATCACGAAACATGTCGAGTTTAATCTACTAATATATTTTAATACTATCAGGCTCATTGCTCCTTTAGCTTGGTGCTGGGGTGGGATAAGCCAGTGCGATGCAAATTCAGTCATGCAATCTGTATAGCAGTCCTCTGCGAATCACATGCGATGTCTGACATTGCATATGTATGAACCGGCACTTAAAGTCCATGTTTCCCAACCTTTAGCTCTTTAAACATCAGAAGCAACTCCAACTGATGTAAAAAGCAAGCTCTTCAGCACAGGCCCCTAAGCTGTTGTCTGTGATAAGGACAGGCTTCTCCTTATATTTGATATGCTTTGTATGAGGCTCCATTCATCATAGAGTTGAATGTAGGACAGCTGAAGATCTCTGTCAGTCATAACAGAAAATGTTTTTAACCAATATAAGAAGGATCTCTTCTCAATCATGGCAGTTACTGCAGGGAAAAACCAATTGTGGCTTGAAATGGTTAAGAACGTCCTCATATCGCACCGGATTCGGTTGTTAAGGAGATGAATATTGTGTCGGATAACCGCTGAGTGAAATGGCCAGATATGCATGTGATTATCTAATGCATGCACTTAAAGAAAAAATATAATGCTTTTCTGCCAATATTATTTATTTATCTTTACAAATATAAGATGTTATTAAACTGATTTTCTTTTTATTTTGTATGTTTGTAATATGTACAAGAATATATACAGTAAATGCATGCCTTGCTTTATAAATAAACTTTTCATACAGCACAATACATTTTTGGGGTACTGTGGGTTTGCAGCTGAGGTGGTAATCTCACAGCTGTTAAGGGATCGGTCATTGCACTGAATCATTTTTTGTTTTTGTTTCTGCATTTTAGTTTGAGCTATTGAGCCCTGTAAACAGCAGACTTTTTCCAAGGAAGCAGATATAGCAGAGAAAAATGTAAGTAGTAGTTTAGGGCCTCGTTCACACCATGGTGCAGAGATGTCCATTTTTCTGTACGCATTCTGAAAAAGCACCAAAAAAATTCACACCACAATGTGCAGATTTTTTTCTGCGCAGGAATCTGCAAGGTGTATGCAGTTTTCTGCACGTGAAAAAAAACTGACATGACAACAACATTGGTGTGTGAACAGGCACATAACTGACGCGCATGAAAACTGATGTCTCTGGAAGTGAAATCTGCATGGCTTTCCATCCGTTTTTATGCATGTATGGTGTGAACGAGCCCAAATGGGCCATACACACTAAGATTTTCTGAAGACTTTTTCCTTTAGGCCCCTTTTACACAGGCGGACCGTTCAGATCCGCCTGTCCGTTTTTATGGCGGATCTGAACGGTCCCCACATGCATCTCTATGGGGCATCAGATGGCAGCGGAGACATGTCCGCTGACACCCGATCGTATCCGTCCAATCTGGACCGATGGAAACCCTATTTCCCATCCGTCCAGCTGATCGGATCGATGGTCCGTTCTCATCCCATTCCCCCATAGAGATCTATGGGGCTGTGACAGCTGTGTCTCCGCACACAGTGTGGAGAACAGCTGTCATTCTCCTGCTCAGTGGGGGATCGGCGGATCGATCCCCCCCGCTGAGAAAAGCGGAGTCCGTCCGACGGACTTACTGTGTGAAAGGGGCCTTAGACTTACCAAAACCATAAAATATGAGGTCAAACCTAAACACTTTCAATTTGTATGCAATCTGGCAGGCCCTTGCACTACATAGAAAAGGTAAATCTGAAGGAAATCTAACCATAAAAGTTGGATAGTGTGTATCCAGCTTAAAGGTCCAACTGCAAGCCCAAAAGGAAAAAACATTCTTTGTATGGAAAATTTTTAAAGCTGGATTTCAGGCAAGACTTTCTTTTGGCATAGCTACATTTGTCCAGCTTGGACCAATATAAGTATGTAGTTCCATGCCCGAGGGATATCTGTGAAAACTTTGAAATCACTGGAGTAGTCTACTACAGTGATTGCAGCTGCCTTCGACTTGGGGAACGCGGGGGGGGGGGCGGGGGGTGGACTCTTAGCAGGGGCGTCATTCACAGAACACTTTGCATTTTTCTCAGTGAATTCAAGGCATTCTCTGATTGGACTAGGTGGGAATTGTAATGTCACTGCCCCGCCTTTCCACCTTGTCCATTCAGAGAACGCTTTGCATTTATTAAGAGAAATGCATGCATCACATCTTTCTACACTTCTGGCACCTGCAAAGAGAAACAAGGAAGCCAAATATATTCAGGGGGTGTGCGGGAAGCCTGTTTCTTTACCCTCTATGGGCAGAGCTCAGGTTAACATTCTAGCAGAAGTTTCTAGTCGCTTTTACTCCTTTAACCACTTGCCGACTGCTCACAATATATTTACTGCGGCAGTCAGCCCCTCACAGGCAGAGCGACGTAGGTCTACGTCGCTAGCCTGTGAGGCTCTGGGGAGCGAGCGCGTGCCGCCGGAGGCGCGCTCCTGGACCCCCCCGTGTGACCGGCGGACCCAATGTCACTCGGCGATCGTCGGGGGAGAGGGAGAAAGTCAGGCGGCTAATGTAAACAAGCCGCCTGTCATTCTCTCTGGTGTAGAAACACTGATCACACGGTTCTACTATGTAGGACCGTTCATCAGTGTTCCTACACTTCAAGCCACAGCCAATCACAGTTAGAATCACGCCCCTAGGGACACACACAGCCCCTCCCTCTCAAATAAAGTTAACCCCTTCACTACCAGTGTTTCTCTATCGCTCATTGACGGACGTAGTCTTCTTGATTCTCAAGAGCTGGGTTATGTTGTCTCCGCAGGAGTAGGACTAGGCAGAAAGACAAAATGTTCTGGCTCCACCTTAGGGGCAGTCCCTGAGGGTTTATCCTCCCTCTCTCTGCTACAGGGAATCAGTTTTTTTCTGTCTAGTCAGGAGTAAGGACCTAAGTTCCTTGCTGGGATCTTTTGGTCCTGGCAAGACTTTTTTCTTGAAGAAAAAGACATTTTTTAGGTAGTTTTCTCCAGTGTTTTTTCCTGTGAGATCTTCAAGCAAAAATGCCGGACTGGGCGACACTTGTGGTCACCCCAGCCGGCCTACGAGCGCGCGCAGACCATGGCATTGCGCTTGGTCGGCCGCGACACATTCAAGTAAGTATGCGGGGCCGGGCGACGGGCTGGATGTTGAGATCCAGTGGTCACCCCGGTTTCTGCCTATGAGCGCGTGCAGACCAGAGCTCCGCGCTGGGTCGGCCGCGACGGAGTCCCAGTGGAGGGACTGACCTTGCGAGTTAAAAGTCTCACTTGGACGCCAGGAACCAGAGAGTCAAGGCGTCCGGAGTGGTCCACAAACCCCCACCCCGGTGGAGAGGGTATTGTGAAGAGAGGGTGCCTGTCGGTTCGGTATGGTGAGTAAACGTTCCCTTTTTTCCTCGTTATGAGGCAGTATGTATTATGGGCCCCTCCATATATGGTCAGTATATTTCTGATATTTACAAGTCCCCCTTGTAATACAGCATGTGTTTGTGGGAAGTGGACTTGGTTTAAGAGCTAACACTCTACCCAGCAGACTGTAACATTACAGCAGACATAGGAGGTATAATCCTACCTTATGTGTAGTGTATCTCCTGTAGATCCAGATATCGCCTCTTAGCAGAGATGCAGGTGGATGTGCTGGGAAAACGATTTCGGCGGTCCGCCGCCATTTTGCCGTAGACCAAATACATGTATGTCCTCAGGTCACGCCGGCCGCCATGTTTTTGGAGTCTTATGTCTCTTCTATGGGGGCGGCCATGTTTTGTGAGCCCAGCTACCTCGTGGAGAGCTGGGAACGCCGGAAGGCGTACACAGGGGGCGGAGCCACGTCCTTCTACCCGGGAAAAAGCAAACAGCTCCTTCCAGTCTGTGTAAGACAGACGCTGACTGCAGTTGGTTGGAAACTGCACTGCATCGGTTGGTGAGCCTTGGGGGTCCCTCTCTCTCTCTGTGGGATCGAGAAGCAGGTACTCTGAGGGGCGCTATTGCGCTAGGGGGAGACACACAAAAAAAAAAAAAAAAAAAAGAAAAAGTTTTTTTGTTTTGCTGGCAAAGGTGTCCTGAATTAACATGGACCCTGCCACTCATGTATCTCCTCCGGATCCCCTCGAGGGGTCTGCGGGATCCTCCAGCACCCCATTGACAATTGAATCATTGTCAGCTATTATGGAAACTTTTGTGTCCCGGGTGGAAGTGGCTTGTCAGGGACAGGGCGCAAGAAAGCGACCCCCGCCTAACCCCTTATTATCTGAAACCTCGGATTCAGACTCTGAGCCTATTTCTGCAGTTGCAGGTACCTCATCTGGGATTGGTGTCTCGGGTCCTGTCTCTTCAGACAGTGAGGAGGATGTTTCGGCATCCGCCATAGCCCGAGAGGAAGCGTTGGTAAACGCACTCATTGTATCTGTTCAAGAAACCTTAAGGTTACAGGGTATTCCATCGGAAATAGCTGAAACTGAAATCCCTTTTGGGACTAAAAAACGCATCAAAGTGGCGAAGGTTTTTCCATTGCCCAAATGTTTTGGCAATCCAATCGAAGAAGAATGGTGTCTGCCAAAACGCACTTTTACTATTTCTAAACGCATTGACAGGCGTTATCCGTTTGAGGAAACCCTCATTAAGAAATGGACAGAACCACCTGTGGTGGATTCACCAATTGCTAGATTGAATAAAGCCACGGTTATTCCTTTAGAAGACGCTCCGTCTTTCAAAGATCCAGTGGATCGCAAGATAGAAGCTATGTCTCGCACCATGTTTTCCTTGATTGGATCAGCTTTCAGACCTATAATAGCTATTGGTCTGGTTTCGCAGGCTGTAACTGAATGGACCAAGTGGTTACGCCGGGACTTAGAAGAGGTCCCTCAGGCGGTATCAGATTTGTTGGAACAAATGATACAGGGGTTACAGTTTGTGTGTGATGCGGCGTTAGACGCCACTCCATTATTGGCGCGAGCATCAGTCTCAGCAGTGGTTCTCAGGCGTACACTGTGGCTAAAAGGTTGGTTAGCCGACCAAGGTTCCAAAAAAGCATTGGCTAATATCCCCTTTGCAGGAGAGCGTCTATTTGGAGCCAACTTAGATGAGATCATTAAGGATCTCACGGGTGGAAAGAGCACCTTTTTTACCGCAAAATTTTAAAGGTAGAGGAACTCGTCAAAGACGAGGGCCTTCTTTTTCTGCTCACAAGAGGTTTTTTCGTCCCGCGGGTGAAAAAACTAAGTCCTCCAAAGCTCCTGCAGGAGGCGTCAGGGGTCGTTGGTCGGGCAAGCAAAAGCCCGCCCCCTCCAGACCTGAAGATAAACCATCCAAAGCCTGAAGGTGCGCCCCCACCCATAACTGGGGTGGGGGGACGTCTTCGCCGGTTCCCGGATCCATGGCTTTCCAGAATCCCGGACAAATGGGTTTGCGAAGTCATAAGGTCAGGGTACAAGATCGAGTTTCGATCTCTCCCACCGGCGCGATTCTTCCCTTCCAATATCCGACTATCCTCAGATCGTTTAGAAGATCTGCGGAGAGCAGTCACAGATTTACTACAACAAGGAGTGGTAGTCCACGTTCCTTGGACAGAACGGTTTCAAGGGTTTTATTCAAACCTATTTACAATACCCAGGAAAGAGGGCAAAGTGCGTCCAATTCTGGACTTAAGAGCACTCAATTCTTTTGTCAACATAAGAAGATTCAGAATGGAGTCCATTCGCACAGTAGCAGCCTTCCTGCATCCAGGGGATGTCCTAGCGTCCATAGACATCAAGGACGCCTATCTTCACATTCCCATTTTCGCAGGACATCAGCGGTTTCTACGCTTTTCCGTAGAAGAGAACCACTATCAGTTTGTGGCGTTACCTTTCGGTCTCGCCACGGCCCCGCGGGTCTTCACAAAGGTGTTGGCCCCAATGTTGGCACTTCTGCGCCAAAGAGGCATATCGATCCTTGGTTACCTAGACGATCTTCTGCTTCATGCAGAGTCTCCTCAGACCTTGCTACAAAACATAGAAATTACTATGATTTCTTTACAGGAATTCGGGTGGCTGGTGAACCAGCAAAAGTCATTTCTGGTTCCCACCCAGAGGCTCGAATATCTGGGTCTAATTCTAGACACAGTCAGGACAAGAGTTTTTCTTCCGGTAGGGAAACTCCGAAAGATTCAATCAGCAGTCCAGTTGTTACTGTCCAACAGCTGGTCTTCCCTTCGGACTTGCATGAGGGTTCTGGGGTTGATGGTGGCTTCGTTCGAAGCAGTCCCATTTGCCCAGTCCCATACCCGAATTCTTCAGCAAGAGATTCTTCTCAGATGGAATCGGAATCCGGAATCCCTGGACAATCAGATCCGATTGAGCAAACAGACCAGAGAGTCTCTGGTCTGGTGGCTTCGGTCTCCAATGCTCAGCCAGGGAAAGTCATTTCTGCCAATATATTGGACGATAGTGACCACGGATGCCAGTCTATCCGGATGGGGAGGAATTCTCGGTCAGTTATCTGTCCAGGGACTTTGGTCCCCGGAAGAATCCAGGTTACCGATAAATGTATTGGAACTGAGAGCGATCAGACTTTGTCTGATTCACTGGACCGAGGAGCTCCAGGGCAGCCCGGTTCGGATCCAGTCGGACAATGCCACGGCCGTGGCTTATGTCAATCACCAGGGGGGCACCAAGAGTGTCCGAGCGGCCAAAGAAGTGGCTTGCATTCTTCGCTGGGCGGAACGATTTGTTCCAGCAATCTCTGCGGTGTTCATTCCGGGGGTGGAGAATTGGCAGGCAGATTATCTCAGCCGTCAGACTCTGGATCAGGGGGAATGGTCCCTCCATCCAGACGTTTTCCACCAGTTGTGCCTACGGTGGGGCACCCCGGATGTGGATCTGTTGGCATCACGATTCAACAGGAAAGTTCAGAGATTCGTGGCTCGCTCCCGCGATCCTCTAGCAGAAACCGCAGACGCACTGATCGCCCCGTAGGGGCAATACCAGCTAATGTATGCCTTCCCTCCTCTCGCGTTACTGCCAAGACTTCTTCGCAGGATAGAGGAGGAAGGAATTCCAGTAATTCTGGTAGCTCCGGACTGGCCTCGTCGAGCTTGGTACGCCGACATGGTCAGACTGGTGGCGGACGTCCCGTGGAGACTTCCTCTCAGGGAGGATCTACTGTCTCAGGGACCGATCTTCCATCCTGCTTTACGATCGCTGGCTTTAACGGCCTGGCTATTGAGACCCAGGTGCTGAAGGACAAAGGTTTGTCAGCTTCAGTTATTCCTACTCTAGTTGAAGCAAGGAAAGCGACTTCCAGAAAGATTTATCATCGCACATGGAAGTCCTACATTGCATGGTGTGAACCTTTGGGGTTCCGTCCTCGGTCTTATTCGATTAGTCGAATATTGGCTTTTCTGCAACAAGGGGTTGAGCAGAAACTGGCCTTGAGTACTATCAAGGGTCAGGTCTCAGCATTAGCTATCTTCTTTCAGAAGCCTTTGGCTACTCATTCCTTGGTGCGGAATTTCATCCAGGGGGTGCGACATCTGGCTCCGCCAGTGCACGCGCCGTTACCCCCCTGGGATCTTAATTTAGTGTTGTCGGTTCTTCAGAAACCTCCCTTTGAAGATATTAGGGAGATTCCTCTACCTACTTTGTCCCAGAAGGTGGCCTTCTTGGTGGCTATTACTTCTGCACGCAGGGTGTCAGAACTGGCCGCATTATCTTGTCGTTCACCATATCTGGTGGTTCATAGAGATAAGGTGGTTCTTCGTCCGAATCCATCCTTCCTACCAAAAGTGGTTTCAGAATTTCATCTGAATGAAGAAATTGTGTTACCTTCCCTGTGTCCTAAGCCCAGTCATCCGCGAGAGTTTGCTTTACACTCCTTGGATGTGGTCCGGGCGATCAGGGTATACTTGAAAACGACAGACTCGTTTCGCAAGACGGATTCACTTTTTGTGATCCCAGATGGACCCAAAAAGGGGTTGCCTGCATCTGCCGCGACCATTTCCAGATGGATCAGACAGATGGTAGTACAGGCTTATTCTATTAAGGGTCGGGAGCCCCCGTTCCCTGTTAAGGCGCACTCCACTCGGGCACTTAGTGCGTCATGGGCCTTTCGCCATCAGGCGTCAGTGGTCCAGGTGTGCAAGGCGGCTACCTGGTCGTCGGTGCATACCTTTACTAAACATTATAAAGTTGATGTAATGGCATCGTCTGATGCCTCGTTTGGCCGCAAGGTTTTGCAGGCCGCAATTTGAGGAGACCAGTGGTCTACCTCGAGGGTTTTTTCCGTTGGAAAATTTTTTCTTTAGTCTCATTCTTTGTTTATAATGAGCCTTTAAAACTTCTAGTTTGGCACCGGTTGGGCCTTCTAGATTGGATTTGATTTTGTCAATCCCACCCCTCATTTGTGGCACTGCTTCTGGATGTCCCAGCTCTTGAGAATCAAGAAGACTACGTCTGTCAATGAGCGATAGAGAAAAATGGATTTTTGTAAGATCTTACCGTAAAATCATTTCCTCTTGAGCTCATTGACAGACGTAGTACCCGCCCCTCTATCATTGAGTTGGGTTGGGTTAAATTCTCTGTAATGCTTTAAAACAGAACTGATTCCCTGTAGCAGAGAGAGGGAGGATATACCCTCAGGGACTGCCCCTAAGGTGGAGCCAGAACGTTTTGTCTTTCTGCCTAGTCCTACTCCTGCGGAGACAACATAACCCAGCTCTTGAGAATCAAGAAGACTACGTCTGTCAATGAGCTTAAGAGAAAAGGATTTTACGGTAAGATCTTACAAAAATCCATTTATTTTTACAGTAACAATGCATATGTATAGCACTGATTACTGTAGAAATGTCACTGGTAACCCCAAAAGTGTCAAAAATGTCAGTCAAGGGTCCGATCTGTCCGCCACAATGTCGCAGTACCGCAAAAAAAATCGCAGATCTCCGCCATTACGCGTTAAAAAAAAAAAACAACAAAAATCTTTCCCTTTGTTAGTAAACGCGATAACTTTTGCCCAAACCAATCAAAATACGCTTTTTGCGATTTTTTTTTTTTTTTTTCCAAACATATGTAGCATAAAACAAATTGGCCGAAAATGTTAAATTTTGATTTTTACATTTTTTTTGGGGGGGAATTTCATATAAAAAAAAATGTGAAAAATATTGTTATTTTTGCAAAATTGGCGCTCTTTTTTTGTTTATAGCGCATGATCAAAAAATCGCACAGGTGATCAAATACCACCAAAAGAAAGCTCTGTTTGTGGGGAAAAAAGGACGTGAAATTCGTTTAGGTACAGCGTCACACGACCGTGTAATTGTCCGTTAAAGTCACGCAGTGCCGAATCGCAAAATACCCCCTGGTCTTTTAGCAGCCAAATCCTATGGGGCTTAAGTGGTTAATAATTGTATAACTAATAATAATTAAAAAAAAAAATAATAAATATAATTAACCCCTTACCCTAATCCTAACAACAAAACATTGAATAAAGCATAAATGAAAGCGAATGAAAAATCTGAAAAACATAAGATTTGTAGCAAAATTTTCTCATTTCGATAAAATAAACCCCCAAGCTCAAAGATGCTTTACAAATGCATAACAGAACACCTGAATGAATGCTCCAAAAATGTGACGCTTAGGCCTCATGTACACTGCTGCTGATAAACGTATGTTTAAGAGCAGTTGGGCTTTTTATTCTGGCAGCCCCTGAACTCTCCTTTATCTTATCTTCCATATACACTGAGACGTTTAGGCTCCATTCACACCTGGGCGTTTTCAGCTCCAAAAACGCTCAAAAGAAACGCTTCCAAAACGCCCAACAAGTAAAACCCCATTCATTTAAATGGCCCCTGTTCACATCTGAGCGTTTTGCAAAACGCCTGTAGCTAAAAAAAGTACATGAGCTTCTTTTTGGGCTGATTACCAGCGTTTTTGATGTCAATGAAAAACGCCTGAAAAAATCGCGGTAAAAATCGCGGTAAAATCGCGGTAAAAAACGCTACGCTCAAGTGTGAATGCAGCCTTATAGTCATTTAGAGGCAGTTGAGTTTAGTGGGATTTATTTCAAAGCAAAAAAATGTGTTCAGACGGAGGTTTATTGGCATTTAAAACGCCAAATGCTTGTAACGGCGTCTAAACGCGGTAACTGGCATTTTTTATAAGCGTTTTGTTTTATAGGTGTTTTCAATGGGGATACATTTCTGACCATTTTACAATGTAAAAACGCTTGTAAACGCTCAAGTTCCAGCGTTCAGGAGAGGTTTTCAAATGTCCCATGTAGGGGTCCTTTCACATTGGCTTTCCGCCTGGCAGACTCCGTTTTTGCTCAGCGGGGATCGGCGGATCGACACGTCCGTGCTTACTTTGTAGAGACGGAGCTGTCAGATCCCCGCTCTCCTCTATGGGAGATTGGGTAAAAACGGACCGCCTGTCCATTTTCATCCAATCCGATCCTCCAGGAAAATAGGGTTTCCATCTGTCTGGGATTTCAGACAGGATCGGATAGCAGCGGGTGTCAGCGAACATGTCACTGCTGACATCTGCCGCTACATAGGGCTGTATGGAGCATCCAATCAGATCCGCCTGAAAAACTGACGGGGACCGGATCGGAAAGCCCGTGTGAAAGGGGGCCTAAGGCCCCTTTCGCACATGCTGTCTGTTTTTCATCCATCTGTTGACAGATGAAAACCGACATCAATGCACCTCTATAGAAAAACGGATGTAAATGGATGATCATCTATTTACATCAAGTTTACATGCGCATCCATCATCTGTTTTTTTTTTTTTTTTTTTTACTGATTTAAAGCTCTATTTTTTTACTCTATTAAAAAAATGGATCGAATGTAAATTGACAAATGGGTCAGTTTTCATTGGTTTTTCCATTGGTAGTGGATGTAAAAAAAAAAAACTGATGAATATACTTCATCCATTTTGATGTGACTGAACTGATGAAATGAACGGTCTGCATGTGTGAAAGGGGTCTTAGGGGTGAATGTAGCCTAAAGTCAAATCCAGGCTAAAAGAAAAATAAAACCGTGCAGTGGGCCCCCCCTCTGCACTGCAAGGGTTCAATGCCCATTACATCTAGGCCAGTGGTTCTCCACTCTGGGCCTCGGGGCCCACTAACAGGCCAGGTTTGCAAGATAACTGAAATACATCACAGGTGATATATTTTGCTGCTCAGTGATTGCAGTATTCTAGTCTGCATCTCCCTAAGATGAAACTTAAAATCTGGCCTGTTAGTGTGTCCTGAGGACCGGAGTTGAGAACCACTGATCTAGGTGGAAATCAAAGTGCTTACTTTACTCTTCTCTGGCACTGTGGGCTAGTATCCCATACATGTGGAAGGCAGGATCGTGACTGCAGCTGGGAGTGCCTTGGAGAGGAGGCTTCACAGGTCTATCCACATGCTGGAGTGAGATTAATCAGGGAAGCCATAGCAAGGACTAGGTGGGGCCAGGTGCTGATTGACAAGCTGCAGGCTTATGATTGATGGCTACACCCCTTGTAATTTCTCATCACACTATAGTACAAGCAGGAGGGGTGACAACGCTGCTTTGAATTTAGGAGCAGTGCAGCAGTGTTGTCAGCCCAACATGGGAGGGTGCTTAGGGTGGACTTGACTGGCAAGATTGACATGTGAGACTTTATGAGAACTAGGGGAACTTTTTACAACTTTAAAGCCTTTTTTTGGTTATTTAAAAAAAAAAAAGTGAAACCCAGTACCTGAAGCTATAAGAATATTATAAGACTCGACTGACAGCGCAACCAGCGTCCACATTTTTGGTCAGCTCAGCTGTGACTTGTGGAGTAGGATTTTACAGAGAAGGTCCTATTTTATGTTTATTTTATTCTTCTCTTATCACAGCTGTGAGATGTGGGGGGATCTCTCCAATCTCCCAGAAAAGGCTGCTTTCTAAAACTGCACGGAGAATAGTTTGTGGTCAGCTCAGTTACAGATATTGTGTAGCGGGGTTCTTCTTCGGGGGGGGGGGGGGGGGCTTTGTAATCTTTCTATCTTTTTGTGGATACATCAGTCAGCAGATATCTTTACCCATCTTGTAAGCTTGTGTTTAAACATCCGTTTTTCTCCAATACATCAAGTGCACGTCCGATTTTACAAGTGTTGACTGCATTTATACTTCTTTTTCTTAAATTTCTGTTTATCTGAACATTCTGGAGGCACTAAACTGTAAGGGTCCGCCCGGCGGATGCCGTTTTGCTCAGACGGGATCGATCCGCCAATCCCCGCTGAGTGGGCGGATGACAGCTCCTTTTCCACTTACATTGCAGACACAGACCTGTCAGATCCCCGCTGAGTGGGCGGGTGATAGCTCCGTCTCCGCTTTCTTTGCAGACACAGACCTGTCAGATCCCCGCTGAGTGGGCGGATGATAGCTCCGTCTCTGCTTGCTTTGCAGACACAGACCTGTCAGATCCCCGCTGAGTGGGCGGATGACAGCTCCGTCTCTGCTTGCTTTGCAGACACAGACCTGTCAGATCCCCGCTGAGTGGGCGGATGACAGCTCCGTCTCTGCTTGCTTTGCAGACACAGACCTGTCAGATCCCCGCTGAGTGGGCGGGTGATAGCTCCGTCTCCGCTTTCTTTGCAGACACAGACCTGTCAGATCCCCGCTGAGTGGGCGGGTGATAGCTCCGTCTCCGCTTTCTTTGCAGACACAGACATGTCAGATCCCCGCTGAGTGGGTGGATCATAGCTCTGTCTCCACTTACTTTGCAGAGACAGACCTGTCAGATCCCCGCTCTCCACTATGGGAGATGGGACAAAAATGGACCGCCTGTCCGTTTTCATCCGATCCTCCAGACGGATGGATGGAAAATAGGGTTTCTGTCTGACAGGATCCGATAGCAGCTGATGTCACCGCTGAAATCTGCTGCTCCATAGAGCTACATGGAGCATCTGATCAGGTTTGCCTGAAAAACTGACTGATGGACCGGACCGGAAAGCCTGTGTGAAAAGGGGCCTTAAAATGGGTTGAAATGTATGTTCAGGCAATGCACTGAGAAAACACGGTCTGCTGTTCTCTTGTGTACATACATACATACATACATACATACATACATTGTGTGTTGTCTTCCATTATATGAAACTGCAGGCTTTATAACTGTTCCCTATTGGCATTGTGTATGCGGTTTACCTGCTTCTTATGATTTGCGTTTATGGACACCCTAAAAGCTGGATGGTGACTGTAAATTTTTCTTTTTGGACTATACTTGTTTCAAAACGTTCAATAAACAGATTCAGATTAAACTTGTGAACTCAGATGTTAAACTGGTAGATTTTGTATGAAAAATGTTATTACAAACAAGAACGCCATTGTTTTGTTATGCTTTTAAAGCGGAACTTCACCCTAAAGCCCCATACACACAATGTCAGGAGATATCGGCTGGTTCAATAAAACTGACATTCAGTGCCGGTTCACATGTGTGCGATGCGGGAATCCTGTGAATCCACTGCCGGTTCCCGACTCGCAGGCAGTTCACACTGCCATATGCCAACTGCTGGGGGTTTCAATACGAAGTTAATGACACCCCCAGATCAGTTCGCATATTGCAGTGCGAACTGTCAGTTCGGACATTAATCGGATTGAATAGTTGTTAACACCCATGCGATCCGATTCTGGTGTGGAATGCTACCAGTAGTGACCTGACCTAGCCAAATGCAAAACTAGTGAAAAACAGTCAAATGATGGTTAGGCAGAAAAGTCCGTGGCCCCCACCTGTAAAACCATTCCTGTTTTGGAGGTTGTCCCATCGTTGCCCTTCTAGTTCACCTGTTCATTTTCATTAACACCAAAGCAGCTGAAACTGATTACCAACCCCCTCCGCTACATAACTGACCAGGAGTTTATTTGACTTGATTCTATAATCTGACTAAAAAGTGTTCCTCCCTGTATTTTATATATATATATATATATATATATATATACACACATTTTGTTTTTATCCCAGAATTTAGTGTCGCTTTAAAGGGGGGGGGGTGTATATATGTGTGTATATGTGTGTGTATATATATATATGTATATATATATATATATATATATATATATATATATATATATATATATATATATATATATATTTTTTTTTTTTTTTTTTGGCTTATCGGTATTGGCCACAAACTTGCTGATATTGCTTCAAGTGGTTGTACCGGAGTGACTTTAAATGTGCAGAATATCAGCACCTAATATTTTTTTTTTTTGCTGGGGGGAAGGAAGTCGGGTCGTGGGGCACGGCCACAGCGGCTTCCAGCTAACTGTAGGCAGAGGCTGCCTTGAAAGGGATCATCCTCTAGTTGTGTTAAATTAATGCTGGGGGTGGGGGGCGACGGTGCGCGGCATAGCGGGAAGGGCGTTTTTATTACTTGTATACCTTAATTATAGTATATATTTTATATGCGGCCCGAGAACATTTCTCGACACTCAATGTGGCCCAGAGAAGCCAAAAGGTTGGACACCCATGGTCTAAAGCAGGGGTCTCCAAACTTTTCAAACAAAGGGCCAGTTTTTTGTCCTTCGGACTTTAGGAGGGCCAGATTGTGCCCAGCGGAGGCAGAAAATGTCCCGGACTCTGCATTTATGAGAACAAATATGGCCTCAGGGTTGATGGTCCAATAGAAGGAGGAACCTGTGCCCCTATTATTAGGAGGAATAGTATCCTATCATTGGTATTGGTGAAATAAATAGTGCTCCCAAGGGCCAGATAAAGGCTAGCGAAGGGCCACATCTGGTCCTTGGGCCGCAGTTTGGAGACCCCTGGTCTAGAGTGGCCTGAAAATCGGTATCTGCCCTCAAAAAACGATCTCAGACGATCTCTAATTGTGATCTTTAGTTGTACTGATGTACCTGATTTTGTAGTTCCTCTAGTGTGCTGTGCTTGTAGGTTGCTGTAGTTGGTGGAATACTATGTAAAAAAAAATAAATAAATAAATCTGTAAGCCCCTTTTACAGTTAAATGACCTGAAAGTTGTGCGATTTTGACACGATTTGAAGAAATGCCTGTGTAATCTTGAAGTCTATGGACCAAGTCAGACCAAAGTAGTGTAGGGGGCTACTTTTGAAGTCGCACAGATATGAACGGTACTCATTGGAAATCATGGGCTATGACTTGTCATGTGACTTTGCAGTCCCAAGTTGCATGACAAGTCGCACAAGTATAATAAGAGCCTTATGTGAACTAGTAGTGTGTAAACAGACCTATCTGCACTTTCTTAGTAATAAACTGCGGTGGGAGTCCACACACCTCCTGTGTGTCATAGAGCGCTGCTTGCAACAACAGATAAAGCTTTAACCATTTTTCACCATGTCAGTTCAGTAATACATCAGCATTGCTGTTCACACCTAACCGTTCGTGTTTCTGCGCTCATCTGTACATGTTTTATGCATTTTAAATGCATTTCCTTTGTGGATATATTATGCAAAGGAAGGGAGTAACTTTTAATAGAGATTGAGTTGCAATGTATGATGCATGTTTTCTCTACATTTACTAATCATTTCAGGTGGCCTACTTGGCAAACAAAAACAGTTTTTTTTTTTTTTTTTTTATCTCTTTATTTTTTCAAACTGAAGTGCATAAGGGCACTTTCACACGGGTGCTCCGTATTTCCGCAAATCATCCTATTTTTTTGCGGATGATTTACGGACATAATGTAAGTCAATGGCATTGCGGATGTCAGCGGAATACCATCCGCTGACATCAGATTTTCTTCCTTTCAGTTCTGTTCCGTTTTTTGGAACGGAACAGAACCCTATTTTTTCCTCTGTTCCAAAAATGGAAAGGAAGCAAAATCGGATGTCAGCGGTGTCATCCGCTGACATCTGCAATGCCATAGACTTACATTATGTCCGTATATCATCTGCAAACGGATAGGATGATATGCGGACATACAGAGCGGATGACACAAGTGTCATCCGCTCCGTGAAAAAAAAAAAAAAGTGCCGGAGCGGATTGCAATGCGGTCCGCTCCGTGTGAAAGAGCCCGAAGTGTGACTTATGGCACTTTTCCACTGCAAGTACCGGCTCGGCTCCACTCGGCACTGCTTGGCCCAGCTCGGCTCAGTTTGCTTTTCCACTGCGTGGTACGAGTTGGCACCTTTCAGCACTGTATAGGCTCTACTCGGCTCGGTTTGCTTTTCCACTAAGTAGAAAGTGGGTGGGATTACAACGATTCTCTGACCAATCAGTGGCTAGTAGTGACAAACAATCAAGGCTGCATGCAAAGGATTGTGGGATATGGTATCGGTACGGCCCGCTTGGAACCCCAACCGAGGTTGTACTGTTTAAGCGAGCTGTACTGGTGCCGTACCATGTAGTGGAAAAGCGCCGATGTACCAAACCGTACCGAACCGTTCTAATCCGTACAATGCAGTGGAAAAGCGCCATTAGGCAAATAGTAATGAATTGGATTTTCACTTCAAGCAGGGATTTGAAAAACTGTGGCCCTACAGATGTTTTAGAACTACAAGTCCCATGAGGCATAGCAAGACTGACAGCCACACCCATGACACCCAGATGCATGATGGGACTTGTAGTTTTGCAACAGCTGGAGGGCCACAGTTTGCATATTCCTGACTTAAAGGATCTCTATCCCCAAGAACATAATTGTAATATATTACAGTTTATCAATCCTTAGATGTGCTGGCTGCATTTGTTTTATTTATTATTTTTTTTTTTTTTTAGTTTTTGTTTTTTAAATAAAAATGAATTAATTAAAATAAATTAAACATGTCATACTTACCTGCACTGTGCAATGCTTTTGCACAGAGCCACCCTGATCCTCCTCTTCTGTGGTCCCCCGCCGGTGCTGCAGGTCCCTCTTCAGCAGGTGTCTTTAGAACCACATTAAACCCTCCCCAATGGGGAGGGAGACAGCGGCAAAAGCTGCTGCTCTCGTCCACTTTGCTTGATCGGATCGGGCTCAGGTAAAAAACGGGGGGGGGGGGGGGGTGGCTGCAGCTCAGGTTTTTCATCTTAGTGCTTGTGTACCCCCCTAAAATGTTTTTACCTATAGGTACTGTAAATATCTCCAAAGCTTGCACGCACCATTTAGGAGATATTTACATTGCATGCAGCCGATAGCACCATTGGAGCGTGCGTTCTGAAGGAACGGCCGCCTGTGCCGTTTCTACAGAGGCCTGTGCTATGACCAGCTGCCCCCCGCACGCATGGGTGGGAGTGACGTCACGTGGCTCCGGCCAGTAGCACAGCTGGAGCCTGCAGACCCAGATGAAAGACGGGCGAAGATGGATGCAGCCTCCAGCGGGGATGACCCTGAAGCAGGAAATCTGGGATCGTGGTCATGGCACTAGCTTAAACCGGAAAACATATGCAAGGACTAAAAGATAAAAAAGCTGCATACTCAGTGATGAAATCAGCTGCTGAAAGTGCTAAAAAAAAAAAAAAGTGAGAACTTAAAGGGGAACTAAATGCAACATTAAAAAAACGTACGAGCAGGCGAGAAATTTTTCTTCATCCAGTGGTATCTTATCAAAGATGTCCAAAGAAAGGCTCCCAGAAGAAGCTGGGGAGAGGATGCCGGCTCTCCCGAGAGGACCCCTCATGGGATTGGGATCGTCAAAGGAAGTATGTGACTTTAGTTCAGCTTTAATATCATTTTAAGCAAATGCAGAAAATACCTGTTGATCCTGAGAGAAATGCAGTGACCTCGTCATTCGTTAGATGTATTACAAATGGTCACAGTGGTTCCAAACTCCCTATATACATGCAGACAATAATGCACAACACCTATTACGCCAGTCAGTAGAGTTGTGTATAAAAAGGTTTTGTTGAGATGGAGCTTGCCTCTACTTCATGCATTTGGATTTGAGATACTTTCAGTAAATAGTTGAGGTCCTTGTTTATAATCTGCAGCTTTAGCTTTACAAATATAGCTCCACCCCTGAGCAGCCCACCTAGTAGTTAGGTGCACCCCTGAGGATGTCCTCTGATTTAACATTGGGTTAGACCAGTGGTTCTCAACCAGGGTTCCTTGGAACGCTAGGTTTCCTACAGAGGTTCCAAAAATGAAAATAGAGATGCTGAGCACCCTGCTCCTGCGCTCAGAACTGGGTCTTCAGGGTTCCTACAGAGGTTGCTTGGGGTTCTTTGAGAAATGAGCAATTTCTGCCTCTCAGATAAGTTCCCTTGACATCCTTGATCTTTTTAGCTATCTGGAAGAAGATAATTCTTCCCAATGTCCATAAGTGTAAGGAGTATTCATCCCACTGACCATCACACTAATGTATCATGAGTTACAAATATCGTTTTTAGCAAGGGTTCCCTGTGACCTGAAAATCATTTCAAGGGTTCCTCTGTGTTGAAAAGGTTGAGAGAGGCTGAATTGCTATAAAGGTATTGTACTGTTTTCTACTACCAGATGAGGTTCGCAGCAATCTTTTCTGTTATTTGGTTGGATATTGACCATTTTATTACACAGCTATTTGGTTTATGACTCCCTGCTGGACTGTCATAATGTTGTGACGCACGCCTAAGTCACTTATTACTGACTACACCAGTCAAACTGAGCTATGAAATGTTTGAATTTATAGACCTTTAACAGGTGTTTCTATTTATTGGACCTGCTAATATGGAATCTACAGCCGTTACTAAAAGTTTTTTTTTTTTTTTTTTTAGTAAATCTGTAAACGAATCAGTGAGTTACAAAGGCCCCTAGATGGAGCAAAATTCTGGGTTAGCAGCAGGGATGAGCTTGGGGCGTTTTCGAGTTCGCACGTGCCCGATCCCGCCAGGAACCGGCACTACACCCGGCTAATCACAGGCAGTGAGACATTTCCTGATCCGCAGCTGCACAGATCGGGAAATGACTCACTGCCTGTGATTAGTGGAGTGCAGTGTCGGCTTCCTGGTGGGATCGGGCACGTACCAACTCGAACACGCCTGAGCTCCTCTCTAGTTATCAGGAAACGCCCACATTTCGATCTATCTATGGGCAGGCTGGTTGTACTGAAGTCAATCTGTTGATCAGCCTTGCATACGGTCCTGTTTTTCTTTGCTACCAATACCTGCATCTGACATTGGCCCCCTTCACAGGGGCTTTCTGGTCAAGTCCGTCTGTCAGTTTTTCAGGCCGACCTGATCCGCTGCTCCATAGGGGTGCATGGAGCATCCAATGTCAGCAGTGATATGTCCGCTGACACCCACTGCTATCCGATCCGGTCAGTGAGATTCATACGGATGGTAAACCTATTTTCCATCCGTCTGGAGGATCGGATAAAAACCAACAGGCAGTCCGTTTTCATCAAATCTCCTATAGAGGATAGTAGGACTCTGACAGCACAATGGGCGGAGGCGGACCTGTCATTTGCCTGCTCAGCGGGGATCAGCGGATCGATCCCCCCGCTGAGCAAGGTGGAGTCAGCCGGGCGGAAAGCCCGTCTGAAAGGACCTTTGGGTGTATACGTATGTCCTTAGATGCAGGTTTTGGATTTTGTGTTACAATGCAGCGTATTTTTACTAGGGATCGACCGATTATTAGAGGCCGGTATTCCCTTTTTTGAAGTATCGGTCACGAAACTTGCCGATTTGACTGATATTGTGCGCTGAGCACATGTCATTGCGTATGTCAACGATAGACATATGCCGGTTTTCGGTAATTCGATATATCGCGGTATTGCATAGCCACGGTATTGTTATTGTGGCATTTTTAAAATACCGAGTTTATCTGTCAAGTCTGCCTGACTTGTGAATTGATACATTTCAGTGAGCTGGATGACTCATTCACTCACACAGCTAATGCCAGTAACTATAAACAAAAATGTTTACATTGTATCTTTTCCTTCCCTCTGCCAGGGAGAAAGGAAGTTTAACCTCTTAAAGACTGGATCTTTTTATGACACTATATGCTTGCAAGTTAAAATCAGTTTTTTTTTTTGCTAGAAAAGTACTTAGAACCCCCAAACATTTTATATATTTTTTTAGCAGAGACCCTACAGAATAAAATGGCGATTGTTGTAATATTTTATGTCACACTGTATTTGCGTAGCAGTCTTTCAAACGCAATGATTAGACTTTAATGAATAAAAAAAAAAAAAAAAACGTAACAGTAAAGTTATCCCAATTTTTTTTTTTTTTTGTTACACAGAGAATCGTGATCTTTATTCCAAGCTAAAAAATCGTGATTCTCATTTTGGCCAGAATCATGCAGCTCTAATAAATATATATATATATATATATATATATATATATATATATATATATATATATATATATATATATATATACACACACACACACGCATAGCAGCCCACATTACATTATTATATAGCCATCAAGCAGTGTCTACAAAAAATGCAGAAAGCTTGCCAGAGCAGGAACTGCAGGTTAGTCGCATGGTGCAAAAGCAGGATGGATTTCAAGGCCACTGAATTTTAAAAAAAATGCTGCATGCACCTTTTTTCTGCGGAAAATGAAGGCATAGCAGCCCGTTCAAATCAATGGGCTGCTATGCCTGTGCAAATGTGGGCCGCCAACCCGCATACATGTGAACCACCAACCCGCATACATGTGAACCAGGCCTAAAGCAATAGTAAAGTCATTTATAAACAACACCTCCTTCAGGTTTAACCACTTCTTGACCACAAGGATTTGCCCTCTTAATGACCAGGCCATCGGATCGGAGCCCGAGCGCCAGGACCAGTTATCACCAGTTAGGCCAGACACTGCTTGATGACCTATTTTAGGCCTGGTTCAGAGTCTGTACTGACTGACTATATAATAATGTGCATAAGTGAACCAAAGCCCCTAAATTCAGCAATGAAATTGAAGTGAGGTGGAAATTTAATAATTTAAATTTAATAATAGAATACCGTGATAATACCGTATACCGTGGCAAAACCTTAATCAATTAATCGCAGCATGAAAATCTGATACCGTCACAAGCCTAGTCAACGACACCCCGCAATCTGTTCGCAAAATGCAGTGCGATTCGCATAATTTGAACCCATGGGTGTGAATACCCCATGTGCTCCGATTCCAGGACAGACAAAAAAGGGTCCTGCACGAGTTTGGCCAAAAATAATATGAATTCAGCCATACAGTTTGCATGGCTGAATTCGCATTGCACAGACATCGCAGGTGATCTGCACAGCAATGCCGTACGAATCACGTGCGATGTCTGGCTTTGCACTAGTGTGAACTGGCTCTTAGTCCTTGAGTTTAGCTTTAAAGGTATATGTCTTTGCATTTTTTGTATGGTTACTGTATGTAAATGTAATCAATTACACATTAGTGCTTTCTCGGATAGATTAATGCAAACATGTCTACAGAAATTCTCATCAGTATATTCAGTGACATAATGAATGTCATTCTAAAGGACTGGAAAAAAAAAAAAAAGTTGCCGTTAACATTCAATTTTGGAGTGATAGGACTTTTCCAAACTAAAACCACCTTCACGGGTAAAAATGTGTGTTGGAAAAAATTTCCATCCTACTCCTTTACATTTTCTGGTCCCAAAAAAAAAAACAAAAACAAATGTCAATGTAACCCCAATAACAATTAGAAAATTGAAAAAACATTCTTAAAGCAAAAATTAAGAGATTTGACGAGTGTATGGTCCTCTTTAGTTTGCGGTTTCAGCCTCCTCCTGACCATCTAAGCTGCTTTTGCTTTTCTGGGGAGACAACAGGAAGTGAGAGGAAATCACCCCAAGGTGAGGCCAATTCCAATCTTAGTTGACACCAGAACATTATTCCTATTGGAAGATTTCCCCTCACTTCCTGCTCT
Source organism: Pelophylax lessonae (assembly GCF_965119305.1). NCBI lineage: Eukaryota > Metazoa > Chordata > Amphibia > Anura > Ranidae > Pelophylax > Pelophylax lessonae. The sequence goes on along the minus strand of NC_138768.1, from coordinate 841,548,773 downwards.
CATAACTTTAGGATTCTTCATCACTTTCTGTTTCGATGACTGCAATGACAGTGGGGTCAGACACAGACCGCAATAGGAGCTTGTCAATTACATTGTGTTTTCTGTATGTAGATTCTGAATCGATTTGAACAGCCAAATTTCTATTTCCATATGCAAACCGTTCTTCTGTTAAGCTGGCTATAAACAGCACAAATCTCAGATGTTTCAGCAGGAACTGCCAAGATTCGAACCGGTAATGGGCAGGTTGAATGTACCCAAATTAGTTGAGCAATCAACTTGGGTACAACCAGCCTGCCGGATTTTGCATGCAAATTTTGCCAGCCGCTAACAGTAATCACTGTGTGCTGGAATCCCAACCGCCAGGAGATCACTGCCTCCGCAAGATCCAAGAGGGGTGAATCAAGCAATCATGGGTTTCAGGAAATCGAGCTGTTTATGGCCGCCTCCAGTGGTTCTGCAGTGCTAATGCTTAAAGCGGAGTTCCACCCTAAATTTATACTTGCCTCCATCTTCTCGCTCCGGGTCACCTGAAAAACAAATGGATAATCGTCATTTTTATTTTTTTTTAACTTACCTTGTATAGAAGAAAATATACTTACCTTACTTCCTTCTTCCTCCCCTCGGCGGCCACGGCGATTCGTCACTTCCTTGCTTTGCAATGATTCCTGGGAGCTGAACGTCATCGTTCCCAGGAATCAATGCGCCTGCACCGGCCCTGACGTCAGTTCCGGTGCGCACGTCATTCCCTTCTAAACAGCTTCTGGACATGCCCAGAAGCTGTGGAGGGATGACGCGCGCGCACCTGAAGTGACGGCGGCGCAGGCGCATCGTGGGACCGAAGAAGACGGAAGAGGACGCAGAAGAGGATCGCGCTGGCTTCAAGCTGCCCACACCTGAGATGGCAGCGCTGGACAATACTTTTTCAAGTATTTCTCCTAAAAGGTAACTGCAACCCGGGACAGATCAGAGGCTAGCCATTGTGGAATGTACTAGCCCTGACTGTCCCGGGGGTATTTTTATTAAAAAAAGTATTTCCAGGGTGGAACTCCGCTTTAAGGCTACATTCACATCTTGGCGTTGCTATTTACAGGCGTTTTTTTTTCAGGCGTTTTTATCTGCGGTTTTTTAGGCGTTTTACAGGCGTTTTTACAGGCGTTTTTAGATTGACAAGTGACCAATGGAAAAAAATAAAACCGCCTGTATTCTGCCCAAAAAGAAGCTCATGTACTTTTTTGAGGCTACGTTCACATCTTGGCATTGCTATTTACAGGCGTTTTTTTTGCGGGACTGCGACATTGTGGCGGACAGATCGGACCCTTGACTGACATTTTTGACACTTTTGGGGGTACCAGGGACATTACTACAGTCAGTAATCAGTGCTATACATATGCACTGTTACTGTAAAAATGACACTGGCAGGGAAGGGGGTTAATTTTATTGGAGAGGGAGGGGTTAATGTATGCCTGGTGCTTACTGACGTGTGTGGGGGGAGGTGACTGAGTGACACAGGCACAGATCACAGGTTCAGCTATTCTGAAGCCTGCAATCTGACCCTGCCTGTCACTTAGGAGATCCACCCGCTTTGTTTACACAAGCGGGCGGATCTCCACACTCGATTCCCCGGCGATCGGGGTACAGCGGTGGTGATCACCGCTGCTCCTCCCCTGGCCCGACTCCCGCTGTGACTGAATACAGCGGGAGCGAGCCTCCGACGGCGCACGCGCGCCGCCGAGAAAGGGGAGTGTCTGGCGACGTAGGTCTATGTCGCCAGACGATAACGAACCACTTTGCCGCAGTAGTGCTCGAGTGAGCAGACGGCAAGTGGTTAAGTTAATATCTTATAACATTTTATTATCACTTTTATATTTGTTTACAGAAGATTAAATCATTGCCACATTTTTTTAGTTATCATCATATATTATTTTAGTATCGCCCTCATATCTATTTACTTCAACACTTTTATTATCATGCTTCTTTGATACTTCGTTTGAAATCGAATTGATTATGTCTATGATTTGTTTCTGATTTTGGCACATACATTATCTTAAAAAGGTGTTTTATCTTTTCTTGCCTTTTCACATTGCGGTTAAGTATTGTGATCTGACTTTGCTACGCATCAATTCTCTTCATTATATATTTCTTTTTTCAACATTTTTAGTTATTGAGTGGTCCATCGCTTCAACTGCTTGCCGACCGCCGCAAGTAGATTTACTGCGGCGGTCAGCCCCTGCCAGGCAGAGTGACGTTAATTAACATCACTAGCCTGGGAGGGTCTGGGGAGCGAGCGCGCGCCCGCGGAGGCGCGCTCCCGCGCGGTCACGCACCCCCCCGCGCGCGTGACCAGCGGACCCGATGTCCGCCGGCCACTCGGCGATCGTCGGGGGAAGAGGGAGAATGTCAGGCAGCTTGTGTAAACAAGCTGCCTGTCATTCTCATCGCTGTAAAGACACTGATTACTCGGATCTAGTATGTAGATCCGTTGATCAGTGTCCTTACAGCTAGAGCCACAGCCAATCACAGTAAGAATCACGCCCCTAGGGACACACACAGCCCCTCCCTCCCAAATAAAGTTAACCCCTTCACTGCCAGTGTATTTTTACATTAACAGTGCATATGTATAGCACTGATTACTGTAGAAATGTCACTGGTAACCCCAAAAGTGTCAAAAATGTCAGTCAAGGGTCCGATCTGTCCGCCGCAATGTCGCAGTACCGCAAAAAAAATCGCAGATCGCCGCCATTACGCGTTAAAAAAAAAACAACAAAAATGACAAAAATCTTTCCCTTTGTTAGTAAACGCGATAACTTTTGCGCAAACCAATCAAAATACGCTTTTTGCGATTTTTTTTTTTTTACCAAACATAGGTAGGATAAAACAAATTGGCCAAAAATGTTGAAATTTTGATTTTTACATTTTTTTTTTGGGGAATTTCATATAAAAAAATGTGAAAAATATTGCTATTTTTGCAAAATTGTCGCTATTTTTTTGTTTATAGCGCGTGATCAAAAAATCGCACAGGTGATCAAATACCACCAAAAGAAAGCTCTGTTTGTGGGAAAAAAAGGACGTCAAATTCGTTTAGGTACAGCGTCGCACGACCGCGCAATTGTCCGTTAAAGTCACGCAGTGCCGAATCGCAAAATACCCCCTGGTCTTTTAGCAGGAAAATCCTCCGGGGCTTAAGTGGTTAAAGGAGCAGAGCGCTGATTTGCTTTACTTCCTAAAATACATATGTTATGTCAAATACTTAGAATGAGCAAGTAGAAATCTGAAATGCATCATGGGATAAGTATTGAGAAGGTTTCATTAATATTAATATTATTATTTTACAGTAGTGATATAGTACCAACAGTTTGCATAGTACTTTACAATATCTTTGAAGATTTATTTAATGGATCCCCTTCCTCTCGAGAAATGTCATTATTTTTCTTTGAAAACGGATGGTTACTTGGTTCTATCCCTATATAATATATATATATATATATATATATATATATATATATATATATATATATATATATATATATATAATATATACAGTATGTATACTTTTTTTTTTTTTTCATCATCTTGAGGGGTTGCCTTCTGCTCTGTCGCAGCGTCCCAGGCTACGCAGTGCTTGTGATTTGGATTGGGTGGTGGCCATAGGTGGGGGGACCCCTCTCTACAGATATTCTTCCTGTTTTCCCAATCTGGGCAGGTTTTCTGTCTCATAATGATGCATTGGATTGAAAATAACTTTTCACACGCATTGACTGGGGCCGGCAGGGTCCATTCATTTGCTGTTACCTTCTTTGCCTGCAGATGTTGTACTCGCTGGCTCTAATGTTTGAAGTCTTAAGCTGATTTGTATATCACTATCTACAACCTAAGTTGTGAAATTTGATTTGCATTTGCTTTTGCTCCCTTTTCAGATGATCTGTTCTTTATTCCTGACTCTATGTATAGGAGAAAATTGTGGCAATCCCACTATGTTATGAATACCCCCCCCCCTTTTTTTTAATTGGAAAAGAAAAAAGATGCAAACTGTAGAAGAAAAATAATTGTGGAAAACGGGTAATGTGCACTTATGCCAAGACTATGGACATTAAAGTGGTTGTAAACCTTCACATACACCTGGTGAAGTAAATAGCCTCAGAGACACACAGATGAAACCAATCCTCCTACATACGTTTTGCTTGTTTATCTGCAGTCTTCTCTTGTCTACAACCCTTCAAAAGTTCAGATTTGTGATACAATCCTCCTGCATCTGTGAGGAGTACAGAGGAGTGGGCAGAGAGCTGCAGTTCCAACTCATAGGCCCTGTTCACACCTGAGCGTTTCTCAGCTCATAAAACGCTCACCTCTGAAGTTCCAAAAATGCCCAACAAGCTAAATTCTATTCATTTCAGTGGCCCCTGTTCACATATGAGTGTTTTGTCATCTGAAGCTCAAAAAAGTACATGAGTTTCTTTTTTGGCAGATTACAGGCGTTTTTGTTAGCGGTCAATTCGGCCTGAGGAAGGAGCGCATGCTCCGAGAACGTTTCGCCGGCGCCATGACGTAATCACGCTTCCGGAAGTGACGACGGATCGGCATCTAAGTGTCCCCAGGACTAGGAAGTGCGGCCAGTTTACCGTTCACAGCCTGTCTACCGTTACCGCTCCAGCCATCCTCATCCTTACCGGAGTGTTGTTTATGAGCTTTTGCATTTATCACCTTTGTGAGTACCCCCTTTTCCAGTGTTCTTATCTAATAAATTTCAAGTTACTGCACTTAAAGTGGCGCCTGTGTTTCCTTCTTGTTAGTGGTCAATGCCTGCCTCCAAACACCTGCAAAAAAACCTCTGAAAAACGCCCAAACCAGATGCCTGAAAATATGCTCAGGCGTGAATGGAGCCTTATACACCGTGTGAGAGCGGATTGGAGGAAAGGGAAACACGCCAGCCCCCCCCTCCTTCCACATAGGCAGAAGAATGAAGGAACATGTAGAGCTGTTTTTTGAATAGACTAGCTGCGTGCTTTTCTCCCTCCCCAACCAAATTTTATCTTGTGTGTCGGGCAAACTTTGCAAAAGTGACCCAGGCTGATGATAGAGGAACGAATCACCAGAGAGAAACTTCACTTAGAGCTTTGGAGATAGGCAAGTTACACAATACAGATATACAGGTGCATTTCAAAAAATTAGCATATCATCTAAAAGTTCATTTAAAAAAATTATAGTCCTATATTACATTCATTACACAGAGTGATATATTTCAAGCATTTCTTTATTTTATTTCTGATGATTATGGCTTACAGCTGGTGAAGACACAAAATTCAGTATCTCATAAAATTTGAATATTACATAAGACCAATAATAGAAAAAAAAGGATTTTATTACAGAAATGTTGGCTTACTAAAAAGTATGTCCATGTACAGTATAGTATGCATTTAATACTTGGTCGGGGCTCCTGTTTTGCATGAATTACTGCCTCAATGCAGCGTGGCATGGAGGTGATCAGTCTGTGGCACTGCTGAAGTGTTATGGAAGCCCAGGTTGCTTTGATAGCGGCCTATAGCTTTGTCTGCATTGTTGGGTCTGGTCTCTCTCATCTTCCTCTTGACAATACCCCACAGATTCTCTATGGAGTTTAGGTGGTGAGTTTGCTGGTCAATCAAGCACAGTGATACCATGATCATTAAACCAGGTATTGGTATTTTTGGCAGTGTGGGCGGTGCCAAGTCCTGCTGGAAAATAGAATCAGCATCTCCATAAAGCTGGTCAGCAGAGGGAAGCATGAAGTGTTCTAGAATTTCCTGGTAGAGGGCTGCGCTGACTTTGGACTTGATAAAACACAGTGGACCAACACCAGCAGATGACATGGCTCACCAAATCATCACTGACTGTGGAAACCTCACACTGGACCTCATGCAACTTGGATTCTGTGCCTCTCCACTCCTCCTCCAGACTCTGGGACCTTGATTTGGAATGCAAAATGTACTTTCATCCGAAAAGAGGACTTTGAATCATTGAGCAACAGTCCAGTCCTTTTTCTCCTGAGCCCAGTTAAGACCCTTTATAATGTCTCTGGTTCAGGAGTGGCTTGACATATGGAATGCGACAGTTGTAGCCCATGTCCTGGATACGTTTTGTGCGTGGTGGCTCTTAAAGCATTGACACCAGCTTTAGTTCACTCCTTGTAAATCTCCCCCAAATTCTTGAATGGACTTTGCGTCACAATCCTCTCAAGGCTGCGGTTATCCTTGTGGCTTGTACACCTTTTTTCTATCACACTTTTTCCTACAACTCAACTTTCCATCAATATGCTTGGATCCCTCACTGTGAACAGCCAGCTTCTTTACCAATGACCTTTTGTGATTTACCCTCATTGTGGAGGGTGCCAATGACTGTCTTCTGAACATCTGTCAAGTAAGCAGTCTTCCCCATGATTGTGTAACCTACTGAACCAGACCATTTAGAGCAGGGATCCTCAAACTACGGCCCTCCAGCTGTTGTAGAACTACACATCCCATGAGGCATTGTAAAACTCTGACATTCACAGACCTGACTAGGCATGATGGGAATTGTAGTTCCTGAACTGGAGGGCCATAGTTTGAAGACCCCTGAATTAGAGGCTCAAGAAACCATTACAGGTGTTTTGAGTTATTTAGATGATTAGTGGGACCCCCTTGAGTCTACAATATTGAACTTTTTCTCAATATTCAAATTTTCTGAGATACAGAATTATTGGTTTTCACTAGCTGTAAACCATAATCCTTTGAAATTAAAATAAATGCTTGAAATATATCACTCTGTATGTAAATGAGTCTATATGAAATATAGGTTTCACTTTTTGAATTGAATTGCTGAAATCACCTTTTTCTCTTACGTCCTCCGACAGTCGCCGCCGCCTCTAAGTCATCACTGTTGGGTATTGACTTCCGCACATTCTGTGCGCGTTTCCCGAACCGCGTTTGATCACTCTGTCCTTGCGATCAGCATTAAATCAATAATGGCACCCCAATTGCAGATCGCGAACGCAGGCGGGCCCCAAATCACATGGTACCAGAGTACCATGCGGTTTGGTGTGGCACATTTCTAAAGTAGTGCCTGCACTACTTTTTCTGTATTCTGGTGCGATTTGCAGCCCATTCAAATGAATGACTTCTAAATTGCACCACACAAGAAAGTGTTGGATTTCCATGGCAATGCGTGGGTTCGAACACGCTTGTTCCAGTGTGATCCTGGTGTGAATAGGCCCTAAAAGTTTTACATTCTTGTACCACGCAGAAAGAGATTTAAAGCTGAACTCTTCCTTGAATCTTGGTGTGCTTTGTGTATTTCTTCAAGATCTGTTCAGTAATCCAGTGTGAGACTTTTTTCCCTTTGTAATAAAGACTGATCACTGCTGCTCTTTCTCCTTGTGCAGGGGGACCGGTCTTTTCTCTGCCCCCTGCTGTAGTTTTCTGCAGGCAGCTTGTAGTGGGTGGAGCCTGCTGGGTCCCTCCCACAGCTCTCCTTTATGTACAGCAAAGTGATTGTCACTGCTACTTTTGCATCATAATATTTGGGTTTGCAGAGGCATTTGGTGCGCAAAAAGTAGATTTATAAACTTTTTGACTATTAAACAATGTGAATAAATTAAGGTTTTTATGCCTTGAGTTTAACTTTAAAGTTCTTACTGACCTCTGTAGCTGCTTTTACTGTAAAGTAATTCACCTCCAAGGAATTGAATTAAGGTCTTAGTTGGCTTCTAACATCTTACAGGTCCCTCTGTGTATGTTATGGGGGCTAGTAGGTTTCATGTCTCTGCTGTCAGGGAAAATAAAAAGAGGAGCAATGATTTTAGTTTTTTGGTTGCCGACTAAAGTTCACAATGCCTATAGTTACAGAGGTGAATAACCACTTTTGTTTTATGGGCATTTACTGCTTGTTTAACATATAAATACTTTATTATGAATAGTCTGCCTGCAGGTTCAGTTCAAATACACAGCTGAAATGACAGGTTATGACTTTTACCTAATGATTTATGTTCCCGTTGAACCAGTTCTGATCATTGTACGGTGTTGTCAGACAGCAGAGCTACATTGGTGACCTTCCTTTTCTCTACTTCAGGCATGGCTATGAAGCTTGGCCACAATCACTGGGAAGGGAAGAAATGGCGGCAGATGACTGGTTTCTCCCTTTGCTCTCGTCTCCTGTCAGCATGTTCTGTATAAGCATATCTGCATGCAGAAAAGCTGCGTTGGCCCCTAGTGGAGCTTAGTGGGACTGGGAAGGAAGGCAGTGTAGTATAGGAACACATTGACGTTTGGTGGTTTCACTTTGTCCTGCATATCTTCAAACTCTTTCCCTTTCTGAAATAGTATTGCATATATTTAGCTTATATCATAAGGGCAGCCCAGGGTTCTTCCAGAGGTTGCCAAGGTTCCTTGAGTTTTGGCTGATTGACCTCCCATCTCCCTGCATAGCTCCTGATCCAATGTCACTTGGCAGAGCCAGAGGCATGGCACCATTTATCTTTTTAGCTGGGTTTGGGACTTTAAATGAGAGGCAGGACAAAGCTGGCAGGGATATACATTGACATTTATTGGTGTACAAATTGGTAAAAACATAATATGTTACAGAATAAAATAACTCGGTAGACATGGTTAATAAAAACCAACATATATACATTCCATGGAGTATACAAATAGTAGACACTTAGTATTGAAGTCCTAGCATCAATGAGCTCGACGTGTATCGTGGACCAAAAATCGCCACTTCATCAGGAGCAAAAAAGTGTTGCATATCTGCAAAGAATATAAAAATGTGTGGGAAAATACCAACATGGGGAGGGGAGGGGGGGGGGGGACATAGACCACCAAAATCCCACACTTGCAAACAGCTCGGCTTGTATATGGCATTGGAGGTAAGGTTGAAAATGCAGGTATCCCCACCGGGAGCTGAGGGAGCATGGGTCAGGCGGGTGTGGCGGAGCGTGGCACCAACAGGTGGGGTGAGTGTAGGAAGTAATGAAATGAGAAAAGTCTTTGCTATTGTAAGCTAAGGAAATACAATTAGACACGTGGCCACTCACTAAAACTAGAGGAAAGGCGGTTTAACCTTAAAGTACGTAAGGGGTTCTTCACTGTCAGAGCAGTAAGGATGTGGAATTCTCTTCCACAAGCAGTGGTATCAGCAGGGAGCATCGATAGTTTCAAAAAGCTATTAGATGGGCACCTTAAAGACAACAACATATAGGGGTATACAATGTACGGTTAACAGCAAACACACACACATAGGTTGAACTGGATGGACGGATGTCTTTTTTTCAACCTCACTATGTAATTCTAAGATATATATATATATATATATATATATATATATATATATATATATATATATATATATATATATATGTATATATATATATATATATATATGTATATATGTATATATATATATGTGTGTGTGTGTGTGTATATATATATATATATATATATATATATATATATATATGTAGGGTATAATGAATCGAATACGATATTGCTGCTTGCATATTAAAATAATAAGCGAAAGAAAAATGATGAAACCAGATGTAGGATAAAAAAAAAGGGGGGGGGGGAATTTGACCACCATTGTAAGTGTTAAATTGTTCTCTCTAACCACCCATGTGGGGGGCATTATTCCACTTACCTCCTTTTTGAATTAATTTTAAACAGGCATTCCCTGAGACCCAAAAATGATTTTAAGGGTTCTTCTGGAATAAAAAGTTTGAGAAAGGTGGCTGTAAAGTATAACATTGAATAATATTGGATTTGAAACCTGTTGTAGTCCTCAGTAGTTGGTATGGGAAGGAGCTGACAGAGGCACCATTTTAAGGCTTGCCCTTTACTTTAATCACTTTTAGCTCTGGAAGGTTTTACTCCCTTCATGACCAGGGCGTTTTTGTTATTCAGCACTGCACTACTTTACCGGCGATTGCTCGGTCATGCAACACTGTACCCAAATGGGGCGTGCGGGGGTGCAGCATTGAGGAGTTCTTGGGACACATCTAAAGCCGAAGAATAGTCCTTTTTTTTCTCAGCAACAGGAGTTTTGTTTTATAACAAATTGGCTTTTAAAAAATATAATTTTTCAAATAGCAACTTGTTTGCGTGGATGCTTCCAAACAGGTTTGTATTGCCTCTAGCAACCAGATTCCAGACATTATTTGTTTCCAGTACAGGTTTGTGCACCCAGATTTTTTCTTTAAAATTAAATTGTTGTTCATAACTGGCTGATGTAAAAATATAGCCCATGTTAATAAAGTTTGTGAAATCGTATGTTCTTATTTCTACCCATCGCTTTCAACATGTCACTCCTGACAATTAGTTGCCACTTTGATATGCAATTGTAAAAGTTACATTCCAGGCACGAAAATGTTTTTTATTTTTTTAAATATATATTCCTCAAAAGCTGCAAAGGAAATAGGTCTGTTGTGGGAACCAAATGCTTTACAAGCCGAGAAATTACCTTGTAAAGATAGTGGCGGCATTATCACTGTGCTGCACACAGCCTGTGCAGAGAGCAGAGCTGTGGGAGGAGCCTAGAGGACACCACCCACTACAGGCTGCCTGGAGAATACTACTGAAGGGGCGGAGACCAGACCAGTCACCCTGTACAGGGGGAAACAGCAGCAGTGACCGGTCTTTATTACAGGCAGTTACTGCAGAGGGTAAAAGTTTTAACGTGTGATTACTGCACAGATCTGAAAAATGACACAAAGGCCACCCTGTCTGCGTCTATTGACACAGAGTGGGCGGCTTGGCCAACATCCCCCTGACCCCCCCCCCCTCGCTCGGCACAACATTTGATTGACAATCTGCCCAGGAAAGAGTGAGACGCTGCTCTTGAGCACATTGCTGGATCGGATCAGGTAAGAACAAGAGGGGGGGCTGAGGGGGATTTTGCAGCACAGAAAGTTTCACTTTAATGCATAGAATAAGAACTACTTTAATTGTTAGTGGGTTCTAGAAGGGCAGTTTCTGTGGAGTCAATCTTTTATGTTTGGAAGCCAGCCTGATTTACCTGCATATGCTAAATACACTAAGCTATGTTTCCTTTGCATCCCATTTTTTTTTCCTCTCCTGTAAAAATCGCAGTCATTGGGCGTCTTGCACGCTGCAGCTGGCGTTTTGAGATTTTCTTTTCTCCCCTACTATGTTAGCCTTTGTGTCCATGTGCACCAGTATCGCATTCAGGAGGGGAGCTTTTGGCAAGAAAAAAAAGCCCAATGTGTCTAAGCGCTAGGCGCGTTTGGTGCTTGAGCGGTTTTTCATTGCAGTGGACAAAATAACGTAATATTCTGGCCAATGAGATAAATACCTAATCTCTTGATGCGCCTAAATGTGTTTAAAAAAATGCAGCTTAGGAGCGTTTTTATAGCTGCTTTTCTCCTCCTAGCAGAAAGGGCTTTACAAAATCCCCAGTGTGTATGAAGCTTTAAAGGATTCCTGTTGTATTGTAGCGTACATGTTGTTGTATTGTAGCGTACACGTTGTAGTGTACACGTTTTTGTATTGTAGTGTACACGTTGTTTTGTAGCGTACACGTTGTATTGTAGCGTACACGTTGTATTGTAGCGTACGCGTTGTATTGTATCGTACACGTTGTATTGTAGCGTACACGTTGTTGTATTGTAGCGTACACGTTGTTGTATTGTAGCGTACATGTTGTATCGCAGTGTACGCGTTGTATCGCAGTGTACGCGTTGTATCGCAGTGTACGCGTTGTATCGCAGTGTACGCGTTGTATCGGAGTGTACGCGTTGTATCGGAGTGTACGCGTTGTATCGGAGTGTACGCGTTGTATCGGAGTGTACGCGTTGTATCGGAGTGTACGCGTTGTATCGGAGTGTACGCGTTGTATCGGATGGTACGCGTTGTATCGGAGTGTACGCGTTGTATCGGAGTGTACGCGTTGTATCGGAGTGTACGCGTTGTATCGGAGTGTACGCGCTGTATCGGAGTGTACGCGCTGTATCGGAGTGTACGCGCTGTATCGGAGTGTACGCGCTGTATCGGGGTGTACGCGCTGTATCGGGGTGTACGCGCTGTATCGGGGTGTACGCGCTGTATCGGGGTGTACGCGCTGTATCGGGGTGTACGCGCTGTATCGGGGTGTACGCGCTGTATCGGGGTGTACGCGCTGTATCGGGGTGTACGCGCTGTATCGGGGTGTACGCGCTGTATCGGGGTGTACGCGCTGTATCGGGGTGTACGCGTTGTATCGGGGTGTACGCGTTGTATCGGGGTGTACGCGTTGTATCGGAGTGTACGCGTTGTATCGGAGTGTACGCGTTGTATCGGAGTGTACGCGTTGTATCGGAGTGTACGCGTTGTATCGGAGTGTACGCGTTGTATCGGAGTGTACGCGTTGTATCGGAGCGTACGCGTTGTATCGGAGCGTACGCGTTCTGTCTCAGTCTCTGCTCTTATTTCATGCTAGAGTTGTTGCCAGACCTTCTAAAGCTTGTTTTTTTGCGGTTTGTTTGTGTAGCTCTATATGTTTGCTTTATTTATCTGTGGCCGGACCAGCGTGTCAAATAAGTCCCTGTTAACTGTTATTGAGTTAAATGTTCTATCTGATATAACTTATTCCTATATAGTTGCATAGTGTTGTGGTCAGTTTAAAATGCAGTGGATTTTTTGTACAAATATTGTTTAATGTAAATGCTGTAGCTGTAGGCCTTATCTGTCACCATGAAGCCTGGTTGAAAAAACATTCCCACCGACACCAATGCTGGGGGTTCCTATGGAATCCACCGACACCAATGCTGGGGGTTCCTATGGAATCCACCGACACCAATGCTGGGGGTTCCTATGGAATCCACCGACACCAATGCTGGGGGTTCCTATGGAATCCACCGACACCAATGCTGGGGGTTCCTATGGAATCCACTGACACCAATGCTGGAGGGGTTCCTATGGAATCCACCGACACCAATGCTGGAGGGGTTCCTATGGAATCCACCGACACCAATGCTGGAGGGGTTCCTATGGCATCCACCGACACCAATGCTAGGGCGGTTCCTATGGAATCCACAGGCACCAATGCTGGGGCGGTTCCTATGGCATCTACAGGCACCAATGCTGGGGGGTTACTATATTACAACAATGGGGCCCACTTTCTCTTTCTTCTTTCACTGCGTTGTTGCAAAAAAAAAACCAAAAAAATATGAAAGTCTAATTTAAGGCAGAATTTATTTTTATTTTTTTATTGTGGATAGATTAAGGGAGGGGTATAACACCTGTCAGTTTTTTTGCCATCGGTGTACCATTGGGGAGATTTCCCTTCACTTCCTGTCTCGTAGCCAAAACTGGACCTGGGAGGAAATCCCTTCTAAAGGCCCGTACACATGCACCGATTGTTGGGCGTGAATTTTTGGCCACCGCCCGATCGGCTGATTTTCGGCTGGTTAGTATGATGCTTCCGACAACCGACTGCGACTTTTCGGCTGAACAAAATCTGGTGTGCATGCTATAAAATTTTTGTTGGCCGTCAACAGAACGGCCGATTGTTCGTCAGTCAGTACAAATTTCGGCCGACAAAAATGTGATGATCAAGACTGGGAATGCTCAGAGAAGAAAAAACACACGAAAAGTAGAACAGAACATGACATCACTTCTGCAGTTGGTGGTTGTTGGCCGACAAAATTCGTGTGCAGTCTAGAGCACATTTCAACCAACACAACACCACTGGACAAAAGACGGCCGATCGGTCGGCCGACGATCGGTGCATGTGTACGGGGCTTAAGTGAGGGAATCCCTGGTTGTAACCAGAACTAGTGTTCCCATTGGAATATTTCCATTACTCTTATTGTGTCAACCTATAATTTGGGACTTTCTAATCCCTCTACACCTAAAAATGTTGCCTTCAGTTACACTTTAAGGCTTTCCATTGGTGGTGTTTGAGGTGCATTACAGCCCATTCATTTTTACTTTGCTGCCTAAAATGCACATGAAAATGGGAGATGCTATTCTGCTGTCCTCTGTACTTTTCATGTTGACCACCGCTGTGGTGAAATATACACAGAAACAATGTTTCTCTATCGCTCATTGACAGACGTAGTCTTCTTGATTCTCAAGAGCTGGGTTATGTTGTCTCCGCAGGAGTAGGACTAGGCAGAAAGACAAAACGTTCTGGCTCCACCTTAGGGGCAGTCCCTGAGGGTATATCCTCCCTCTCTCTGCTACAGGGAATCAGTTTTTTTCTGTCTAGTCAGACGCCGGAAGGTGTACACAGGGGGCGGAGCCACGTCCTTCTACCCGGGAAAAAGCAACAGCTCCTTCCAGTCTGTAAAGACAGACGCTGACTGCAGTTGGTTGGAAACTTCACTGCATCGGTTGATGAGCCTTGGGGGTCCCTCTCTCTCTCTGTGGGATCGAGAAGCAGGTACTCTGAGGGGCGCTATTGCGCTAGGGGGAGACACATAAAAAAAAAAAAAAAAAATTAAAAAAAAAAAAAAAAAGTTTTTTTTGTGTTTTCTGGCAAAGGTGTCCTGAATTATCATGGACCCTGCCACTCATGTATTTCCTCCGGATCCCCTCGAGGGGTCTGCAGGATCCTCCAGCACCCCACTGACGATTAAATCATTGTCCGCTATTATGGAAGCTTGTGTCCCGGGTGGAAGTGGCTTGTCAGGGACAGGGCGCAAGTAAGCGACCCCCGCCTAACCCCTTATTATCTGAAACCTCGGATTCAGACTCTGAGCCTATTTCTGCAGTTGCAGGTACTTCATCTGGTATTGGTGTCTCGGGTCCTGTCTTTTCAGACAGTGAGGAGGATGTTTCGGCATCAGCCATAGCCAGAGAGGAAGCGTTGGTAAACGCACTCATGGTATCTGTTCTAGAGACCTTAAGATTACAGGGTATTCCGTCAGAAATAGCTGAAACTGAGATCCCTTTTGGGTCTAAAAACGCATCTAGTGGCGAAGGTTTTTCCATTGCCCAAATGTTTTGGCAATCCAATCAAAGAAGAATGGAGTCTGCCAAAACGCATTTCTACTATTTCTAAACGCATTAACAGGCGTTATCCATTTGAGGAAACCCTCATTAAGAAATGGACAGAACCACCTGTGGTGGATTCACCAATTGCTAGATTGAATAAAGCCACGGTTATTCCTTTAGAAGACGCTCCGTCTTTTAAAGATCCAGTGGATCGCAAGATAGAAGCTATGTCTCGCACCATGTTTGCCTTGATTGGATCAGCTTTCAGACCTATAATAGCTATTGGTCTGTTTTCGCAGGCTGTAACTGAATGGACCTAGTGGTTACGCCGGGACTTAGAAGAGGTCCCTCAGGCGGTATCAGATTTGTTGGAACAAATGATACAGGGGTTACAGTTTGTGTGTGATGCGGCGTTAGACGCCACTCCATTATTGGCGCGAGCATCAGTCTCAGCAGTGGTTCTCAGGCGTACACTGTGGCTAAAAGGTTGGTTAGCCGACCAAGGTTCCAAAAAAGCATTGGCTAATATCCCCTTTTTAGGAGAGCGTCTATTTGGAGCCAACTTAGATGAGATCATTAAGGATCTCACGGGTGGAAAGAGCACCTTTTTACCGCAAAATTTTAAAGGTAGAGGAACTCGTCAAAGACGAGGGCCTTCTTTTTCTGCTCACAAGAGGTTTTTTCGTCCCGCGGGTGAAAAAACTAAGTCCTCCAAAGCTCCTGCAGGAGGCGTCAGGGGTCGTTGGTCGGGCAAGCAAAAGCCCGCCCCCTCCAGACCTGAAGATAAACCGTCCAAAGCCTGAAGGTGCGCCCCCACCCATAACTGGGGTGGGGGGACGTCTTCGCCGGGTCCCGGATCCATGGCTTTCCAGAATCCCGGACAAATGGGTCTGCGAAGTCATAAGGTCAGGGTACAAGATCGAGTTTCGATCTCTCCCACCGGCGCGATTCTTCCCTTCCAATATCCGACTATCCTCAGATCGTTTAGAAGATCTGCGGAGAGCAGTCACAGATTTACTACAACAAGGAGTGGTAGTCCACGTTCCTTGGACAGAACGGTTTCTAGGGTTTTATTCAAACCTATTTACAATACCCAGGAAAGAGGGCAAAGTGCGTCCAATTCTGGACTTAAGGGCACTCAATTCTTTTGTCTTCATAAGAAGATTCAGAATGGAGTCCATTCGCACAGTAGCAGCCTTTCTGCATCCAGGGGATGTCCTAGCGTCCATAGACATCTAGGACGCATATCTTCACATTCCCATTTTCGCAGGACATCAGCGGTTTCTACGTTTTTCCGTAGAAGAGAACCACTATCAGTTTGTGGCGTTACCTTTCGGTCTCGCCACGGCTCAGCGGGTCTTCACGAAGGTGTTGGCCCCAATGTTGGCACTTCTGCGCCAAAGAGGCATATCGATTCTAGGTTACCTAGACGATCTTCTGCTTCATGCAGAGTCTCCTCAGACCTTGCTACAAGACGTAGAAATTACTATGATTTCTTTACAGGAATTCGGGTGGCTGGTGAACCAGCAAAAGTCATTTCTGGTTCCCACCCAGAGGCTCGAATATCTGGGTCTAATTCTAGACACAGTCAGGACAAGAGTTTTTTCTTCCGGTAGGGAAACTCCGAAAGATTCAATCAGCAGTCCACCAACAGCTGGTCTTCCCTTCGGACTTGCATGAGGGGTCTGGGGTTGATGGTGGCTTCCTTCGAAGCAGTCCCATACCCGAATTCTTCAGCAAGAGATTCCTCTCAGATGGAATCGGAATCCCTGGACAATCAGATCCGATTGAGCAAACAGACCAGAGAGTCTCTGGTCTGGTGGCTTCGGTCTCCGATGCTCAGCCAGGGAAAGTCATTTCTGCCAATATATTGGACGACAGTGACCACGGATGCCAGTCTATCCGGATGGGGAGGAATTCTCGGTCAGTTATCTGTCCAGGGACTTTGGTCCCCGGAAGAATCCAGGTTACCGATAAATGTATTGGAACTGAGAGCGGTCAGACTTTGTCTGATTCACTGGACCGAGCAGCTCCAGGGCAGCCCGGTTCGGATCCAGTCGGACAACGCCACGGCCGTGGCTTATGTCAATCACCAGGGGGGCACCTAGAGTGTCCGAGCGGCCAAAGAAGTGGCTTGCATTCTTCGCTGGGCGGAACGATTTGTTCCAGCAATCTCTGCGGTGTTCATTCCGGGGGTGGAGAATTGGCAGGCAGATTATCTCAGCCGTCAGACCCTGGATCAGGGGGAATGGTCCCTCCATCCAGACGTTTTCCACCAGTTGTGCCTACGATGGGGCACCCCGGATATGGATCTGTTGGCATCTCGATTCAACAGGAAAGTTCAGAGATTCGTGGCTCGCTCCCGCGATCCTCTAGCAGAAACCGCAGACGCACTGATCGCCCCGTGGGGGCAATACCAGCTAATGTATGCCTTCCCTCCTCTTGGGTTACTGCCAAGACTTCTTCGCAGAATAGAGGAGGAAGGAATTCCAGTAATCCTGGCAGCTCCGGATTGGCCTCGTCGTGCTTGTTACGCCGACTTGGTCAGACTGATGGCGGACGTCCCGTGGAGACTTCCTCTCAGGAAGGATCTACTGTCTCAGGGACCGATCTTCCATCCTGCTTTACGATCGCCGGTTTTTAACGGCCTCGTTATTGAGACCCAGGTGCTGAAGGACAAGGGATTGTCAGCTTCAGTTATTCCTACTCTAGTTAAAACAAGGAAAGCGACTTCCAGAAAGATTATCATCGTACATGGAAGTCTTATATTGTGTGATGTGAATCCCTTGGGTTCCATCTACATCTTTATTCGGTAGTCCGAATATTGGCTTTCTGCAACAGGGAGTTGAGCAGAAGCTGGCCTTGAGTGTTATCAAGGGTCTGGTTTCAGCATTTGCTATCTTCTTTCAGAAGCTTTTGTCTACTCATTCCTTGGTGCGGAATTTCATCCAGGGGGTGCGACACCTGGCTCTGCCAGTGCACGCGCCGTTACTATCCTGGGATCTTAATTTGGTGCTGTCGGTTCTTCAGACACCTCCCTTTGAAAATATCAGGGAGATTCCCTTGCTTACTTTATCCCAGAAGGTGGTCTTCTTGGTGGCTATCACTTCTGCACGCAGGGTGTCAGAACTGGCTGCATTATCCTGTTGTTCCCCAGATCTGGTGGTTCATAGGGATAAGGTTGTTCTTCATCCGAATCCATCCTTCCTTCTAAGGTGGTTTCAAAGTTTCATTGATTAAGGACAGTGTATTGTCCTTCCTATGTCCTTAGCCCAATCATCCTCGAGAATTTGCATGGCATTCCGTGGATGTAGTTCGGGCGATCAGGATATACTTGAATACTACGGATTCAATTTGTAAGACGGATTCACTGTTTGTGATCACGGATGGCCCTAAGAAGGGGTTGCCTGTTTTGCTGCGACCATCTTTAGATGGATCAGACAGACGGTGGTATAGGCTTATTTTATCTAAGGGTCGGGATCCCCCGTTCCCTGTTAAGGCGCATTCTACTCGGGCGCTTAGAGTTTCCTGGACCTTCCGCCATCAGGCGTCAGTGGTTCAGGTTTTCAAGGCGACTGTTTAGTAGTCGGTTCATACCTTTACAATATTGTATAAGGTTTATGTGATGGCATCGTCAGATGCCTCTTCTGGCTGCAAGGTTCCTGCAGGCCACTGTTTGAGGAGACTGTTGGTCTACCTCGAGGATTTGTGGGGTAGGTCTCATCTGTTTACTCGATGAGTCCTTTGATACTTCTGGTTGGCTCCGGTTGGGCCTTCTAGATTGGATTTTGATTCTGTCAATCCCACCCCTCATTTTGTGGCACTGCTTCTGGATGTCCCAGCTCTTGAGAATCAAGAAGACTACGTCTGTCAATGAGCGATAGAGAAAAATGGATTTTTGTAAGAACTTACCGTAAAATCCTTTTCTCTTAAGCTCATTGACAGACGTAGTACCCGCCCCTCTATCATTGAGTTGGGTTGGGTTAAATTCTCTGTACTGCTTTAAACAGAACTGATTCCCTGTAGCAGAGAGAGGGAGGATATACCCTCAGGGACTGCCCCTAAGGTGGAGCCAGAACGTTTTGTCTTTCTGCCTAGTCCTACTCCTGCGGAGACAACATAACCCAGCTCTTGAGAATCAAGAAGACTACGTCTGTCAATGAGCTTAAGAGAAAAGGATTTTACGGTAAGTTCTTAAAAAATCCATTTTTTTAAAATGGCTTCACCATAAAAATGTAATAATGAATTCTTTATGATCAGGTTTGTAATCCAGATATGGTTTGTAATGATATTGTAGTGCAACAAACATGGCTACCTGTATCAGTGTTGCCTCTCGTCTCTTTTGTGCATTTATCAGTTATTTGGAATTCTTTTCTGTGTACTTTTCACGACTTTCCTGTTTTTTTTATTTTTTTTCTCCATTTATACCAAATTGTAATATATATTATGACTCTATTGTTACCGGCATTTATTACTGACCTTTAAAAAGTAACTCTACTTTCATGGGGGAAAAAATGGCAAATTTTAAAAAATATAGCACATAAATTGCTACACAAGTCATATTGTAATTGAATGTTATTACAAATTATCTTTCCTTCAGTCTGCATGGCAGTAATTTTCTGTAAAATGCAACATGGCAATCTGGAGACGTGCTGTACATTGTGTACAGAATGGTCCCCAGATTTGTCATTTCCTGCTTGTGTGATCGGCTCACTAGTTTTCCTAGAAATCTGCACTAAGATAAGTCAGATTTTTGGGTATCACCCTTTCGTGAGATACTCAGAGAAATTTGGTCTAAAGGGACTCAAACCCTGCAACTTTCCTCATTAGAACACTGCAAGTGCAGCAGCTGATTGATAATTATAAAGTCACTCTCTCTCACACATTCACTTTGCACATGGACACAGGCAAACAGCTTTTTGTTCAGAATAACTTAGTGATTGTGAAGGTTCTTTTTTTTTTTTTTTTTTAAATAATAAACATGTTATACTTACCTGCAAAGCACCGATCCTTCTCTTCTGGGGTGTCCCGGCGTTGCTTCTGGCTGCTCCTCCTCATTGGTTGCCCCCACGGAGAGCCACTTTCCATGGGGGCACCTATGCGTTCGCGCTCACGAGTCCTGCTGCTGCGTTCATTGATACAGACAGCAGGACTCGGCCCCGCCTCCCGTGTCACTGGATTTGATTGACTGCAGCGGGAGCCAATGGCTCCTGCTGCTATCAGTCTGCCCAATGAGGACCCGATGGGATTGTTCTCGTTGCTGGAATGATGAGGTTCAGGTAAGAAAAAGGGCCAAGGGAGGCAGCTGAAGCAGAAAAGGTTTTTCACCCTAATGCATAGAATGCATTAGGGTGACAAACCTTGATACTTTACAACTCTTTCCCGGTTCACACTGGTGCGATGCGGGAAACCATGCAAATCAGTGCCAGTCCCTGCATTGCACCAGAATCGCACAATGGTTCCCGCTGAGATCTGTGAATTAGTGGGGATGTCAATGTAAAGTTAGGTTTGCAGATCTCAGTGCGAACTGTGAAATGGTAAAGGAATTGGACCCTTTAAGAGGTTCTAAATTCAGATTTTTGATCATGTGACAGTTGTGTTTGGCTGTCACAGTGGTCACATGATTGCAGGTTTGCATGAGAAGCTTTACAGTAAGTGCCAGTTACCATGCTGGGAGCGTGCTCTCAGCGTGGTAATTTGTTTACACAGGGCCCTATATATATATAAGCCCACCCGCTGAGAGGCCAGATGTGTACGGCCGGCAGGAAGTGGTTAAGGATTGGATTCAATGTTCTTCGATGTTGAACACCTCCAGTCTGAACAGAAAATGTATGGTAGATTTCGGAGGCAGAGTTATTAATGTCATGATGTATACCATGGTACCAGTTTGCTTCTAAAGCTGGGAGGGTCCGCTAGTAAGTAAATGAGCGAATCTACATGAAGACCTCCAGGACCACTTGTCTGCATCTTCCCTGATTTAAGGTCACCAGTTGTCAGTGGAAGTCCTGCTCCGTCTGTCTGCCCACATCATTGACAACAAGCTGGTGGCGATTGTTTCCCCCCCTTCTTTACAGCTGTTAGAAGTGTAAGGTTTCCAACATTTGCTTTTTCAACAATTGTTACTTCCAACATTTGTATAATTACTGTTTTTTCTCTTTACATACATTACATTAGTACTTGTGGTATTCACATCTGTCCCATAGGACAGCCCCGTGAAAGTTACAATTCGAAGTTGAACTCCAGGCAACAATAAAATATTTGACACTTTTTTGTCATGCTAACATGAAACGCAGGGCAGTGCGGTGCCATTCAATTTCTTTGGCACCCAAACCAATAAGGCATCACAGCAGAATACACATTCACTTTAGAACAACACAAAGATGTGACCTTCCTGTGTGTGGTGGTTGTTCTGCATTGTAATATTGTTGCTTGTTTGATTATACACTGCAGTGTGTTGGCACATTATTCATGTTGAATGCGCTGCCTTATTGCAACTCGTATTGTAACACAACTAAATGGCAGTCGCTGCTCAACCTGAAAGTCCATGTAGGTCAAGTGCAAGTGTGCAGTGCTCGGGAGGCTCCTTACAGCCACAGTAGCAATATAAAGTTGTATACCGGTCGCCGCCACATGCTGGTGGAATCATGATACTCCCTTTTTATAGCACAGGATTAAAAAAAACTTAGCTATGATGACTAAGGCCCACGCAGGGCTGAAAAATGTAAGGAAGTAAGGACACTTGTTTTTTTAGGCTAGGTTCACACTTATGAGTTGGATTTCTATGAGGTTTGTAGTGACATTTGAAGGATCACAGGCCGTGCAACTTCATCTGTGTTCCTCTGTGACTCCAATGAGTTTGCAATGTTTTGATGCAGCTGCAATTTTTTGATTTAATGTCTCCCTCTCCCCCTCCCTCTCTCTCCCCCTCCCTCTCTCTCCCTCTCTCCCTCTCTCTCTCTCTCCCTCTCTCTCTCTCTCCCTCTCCCCTTCTCCCTCCATCTCCCCCCCCTCTCTCCCTCTCTCCCTCCGCCTGCCTCCCTCTCTCCCTCCCCCTCCCTCTCTCTCTCCCTCCCTCCCTCTCCCCCCTCTCTCGCCCTCTCGCTCTCTCGCCCTCTCGCCCTCTCGCTCTCTCCCTCTCCCCCTCTCCCTCTCTCCCTCTCTCGCTCTCTCGCCCCTCTCTCCCTCTCCCCCTCTCGCTCTCCCCCTCTCGCTCTCTCCCTCTCCCTCTCTCGCTCTCTCGCTCTCCCCCTCTCGCTCTCTCGCTCTCTCGCTCTCTCGCTCTCTCGCTCTCTCGCTCTCTCGCTCTCCCCCTCTCGCTCTCTCGCTCTCCCCCTCTCGCTCTCTCGCTCTCCCCCTCTCGCTCTCTCGCTCTCCCCCTCTCGCTCTCTCGCTCTCCCCCTCTCGCTCTCTCGCTCTCCCCCTCTCGCTCTCTCGCTCTCCCCCTCTCGCTCTCTCGCTCTCCCCCTCTCGCTCTCTCGCTCTCCCCCTCTCGCTCTCTCGCTCTCTCGCTCTCCCCCTCTCGCTCTCTCGCTCTCCCCCTCTCGCTCTCTCGCTCTCTCCCTCTCGCTCTCTCGCCCTCTCCCTCCTTCTCCTCTCGCCCTCTCCCTCCTTCTCCTCTCGCCCTCTCCCTCCTTCTCCTCTCGCCCTCTCCCTCCTTCTCCTCTCGCCCTCTCCCTCCTTCTCCTCTCGCCCTCTCCCTCCTTCTCCTCTCGCCCTCTCCCTCCTTCTCCTCTCGCCCTCTCCCTCCTTCTCCTCTCGCCCTCTCTCCCTCCTTCTCCTCTCGCCATCTCCCTCCTTCTCCTCTCGCCCTCTCCCTCCTTCTCCTCTCGCCCTCTCTCCCTCCTTCTCCTCTCGCCATCTCCCTCCTTCTCCTCTCGCCCTCTCCCTCCTTCTCCTCTCCTTCTCCTCTCGCCCTCTCCCTCCTTCTCCTCTCGCCCTCTCCCTCCTTCTCCTCTCGCCCTCTCTCTCCTTCTCCTCTCGCCCTCTCTCTCCTTCTCCTCTCGCCCTCTCTCTCCTTCTCCTCTCGCCCTCTCCAACCTTCTCCTCTCGCCCTCTCCAACCTTCTCCTCTCGCCCTCTCCAACCTTCTCCTCTCGCCCTCTCCAACCTTCTCCTCTCGCCCTCTCCAACCTTCTCCTCTCGCCCTCTCCAACCTTCTCCTCTCGCCCTCTCCAACCTTCTCCTCTCCCCCTCTCCAACCTTCTCCTCTCGCCCTCTCCAACCTTCTCCTCTCGCCCTCTCCAACCTTCTCCTCTCGCCCTCTCCCTCCCTCTTTCTCTTGCCCTCTCCCTCTGCATAATGTACTGTGAGGTGTGGATATACTTTTACTTTACATTTTTCTTATTCAGTTTCCTTTAGGTTAGAATATGTAGTGCAGGGGTCTACCTGATTGCATACAAATTTGATAGTGTTTAGGTTTGACCCCATATTATGTTTTTATTAAATCTAAAGGAAAGTTGTACAATAAAAATTGTATAATGTATTGGCCAGCCTAAAGCCGACCATAGACTATTCAAGTCTCAGTAAGTTCAACTGGCCGAGATTCAAACTATGTATGGGCTGGCTGAATGTTCCCAAAAGTCGATCCATCAAATTCGGTACAACCAGCCCTCCATATTTTACCAGAGTTGTATAAAGTACTCGAAACCCATACTTGAGTAAAAGTAGAAGTGCTCGATCAAAAAGTGACTTGAGTAGAAGTGGAAGTGCTCGATCAAAAAGTGACTTGAGTAGAAGTACTAAAGTATTCAACATTTTTTGTACTTAAGTATTGCAAGTAGTTTTTTTTAAAAATGTTGCTACTCAAGTTCTGAAAGTAAAAGTACCAGTAGTTTTGAAAAAAAAAATTGCTACTCAAGTACTGAAAGTAAAAGTACAAGTACTGTGTTATGTAGTTATTAAAGAAAGAAGTCAAAAGTTTGAACATCATATTGTTTTTTATTATTTCAAAAGCAGCTTTTATTTATACATACAGTAGCTTTTATTTTCGTATGCGCTGATAATACACATGTTTTGAGCTTCATGAAACCTGCCATCTACTGTTCTGGCAGTGGTAATTTTTATAATAGTAACGAGTAACTATGCAGCACAAAAAAAAATATCGGAGTAGAAGTATTGAAATCATTGAAAAAATGTAGTGAAGTAAAAGTGGAAGTAGGAGAAAAAAATTCTACTCTAGGAAAGTACAGATACCGCCTTTCGGTACTTAAGTACAGTAGTGAAGTAGTTCTACTTAGTTACTATACATCTCTGTATTTTACACGTGTTTATCGCTAGCAACTGTTATAGCCGCTAGCAGGGATGGCCCAGCGGGGATGGCTGTCCCTGGCAGGAGAAGTCAATGACTCAGCGGGAGGGATTCCCCTGTCAGCACTGTCTGTGTTGATGGGGGATGCAGTAAAGAACTTGGTTCGGTCTATGGCCGGCCTAACAGTAGGGATTCCTTGAATATTTTAAGGGTTCCTCTGTGGTAAAAAGGTTGATTGGCAGTTGTAGCACTTTCATAGAATATTTCATGTTATGGTGGCAGGCTCCCTATACCCTATACATACAGTGAATATTGAGTAAATGGCTGTAGAAGCACTTCTATATGCAGACGGCAGTGTGTTTTTAAATCATTGAATAGCCTAGGGGACCGCGTGACCCCATCCATTAAAATGTTAAATGCCTCTTGTGTGGATGAGGGTTAGGTTTCCTTTAGAGTCAATGTGGCTTCTGTTACCTTACTGCTGTAAACATTAACTTATTGCCTCTCTGTAACCTTAGCGGGTAGTGTCCAAGCGGAAGTTAATGTGCCAGCTTGGCTTCCTTTTATATCTGGTATACTGTATGTCAGAACAGAATGATGCTTTATTTCATGCAGCACTGCCCGCTGAGGTTGCAGACCGCACAGCAGACATAATGAAAACCGTCTGATAGTGAATCAATGTTTAGCAGTGTACATGTAGCCAGTTCATTCTGAGTCTTTAGTTTAAAGCATTTCTATTTTGTGCTCAAATTAGTTTTTATCAAACCCTGTTAGGCTCCATGTACACGGGACGTTGTTAAAAGTCCCTTTGAATGCTGGAATTTTTAGGACCTCTGAAACGTCCGTTCAGTCGCGTTTGTACCCGCGTTTAGCGGGCGTTTAGGGGCGTTTGCGTTTAGAACCGTTCCTAGAGGTCAAAAAAATTATTCCCCTTTAAAATGGAAAAACGCGAACGCTAAACGCGGGTCATCGCGTTCGGACGCGTTCAGACGCGTTTGTGCTTTTGAAACGCCGGGAAACACACGTTCGAACGCAAATAATTGCGTTCTAAAAAAAGTCCCTGAACGCAACTGCCTGCAAATGACTGTAAACGACCCGGTGCACATTGACAGATAAGATAAATGTAGATGGGTTCAGGGGCTTCTGAAAAAAACGCCCAACTGCTCCTAAACGGCCATTTCCAGCGTCCCGTGTACATGGAGCCTTAGAGAGGAGATTACAAGCGTTTAGTATGTAGGAACATGTTACATAATGAGAGCATTTCTATTTTAATTCTGCACAGAGTGCTTTGAGTTAGTGTATGCATGCCTGAAGGCTGGCCTTCAAGTTGGGAAACAGTTAATATATCTATTTAAATCAATTTCTACTCTAAGCAAATTTAAATTACACTTCTTTTTTTATCTCTGGTAGCAGAAAACACCCTTGCTGAATGCCCTTTTGTAAATCTGAAGGCTGGAAGCTGGCTGACAAGAGGAGAGATTAGTCTGAGCAGATTGGTGCTGCTGCTGTCCTAGGCCAGCCATATACAGAGCAAATTTCTTTCCTGCAACCACTGGTTGCAACTCGGATAGTGTTGATGCAGGGGTCCCTCCTGCCGGGCCCAATATCTTTTCCTGCCAGGGGAAGACAGTGATTATCGCTAGCAGCTATGGCAGCTGCTACTGATGATTGCAAGAGAATCCAGCAGGCTGATTGGGCGATCAACATTCAGACTGCCCATTAACAGTTTAAATCTCGGTCGGTTCAGTAGGACGATTCGAACCGTGTATGGCCAGCCTTATCAGCTGGAGTGGATCAGTGACCTATCTTATATTTACCTGTAGTGAAGTAAAGTGAGGGCATGGACCCGCCTATACTGTTGGACAAGGGTGTCTGGATCACAAAACCAGATATACAGTATTGCTAATCTTTTAGCATGGAAAAGCTTGTAATATGATCATTTATTGTTGATTGTAGATGTTTTCTTGGCCTTCTCAGTTTTGCCCACATATAGCCGGTTCTTTGGTCATATACTGGTCTTAATTTGAAGGAATGGATATGGCTTAATGCCCAACTCTTGGCAATTTTTTCGTGTCTGCACTGCAAGGGTTTAAGTGGATTTACACCCTATGTTTTCACTTTGGCCCCAGGCATTGCTTACCACTATGCCCTCAGTTTTTGGGATCCCCCCCCCCCCCCCAAAGTTTAATTACCTTAAGACCCCGTTCACACTGGGGCGACTTGTCAGGCGACCTGGTCGCCTGACAAGTCGCCTGCCATAGATTAGCACAGGACCTGTTCTAATAGGAGCGACACAAGTCGCTCCGACTTAGAAAAAGGGTCCTGTACTACTTTGGGGCGACCTGGAGCGAACTGCATTGACTTCAATGATATGAAGTCCGCGCATGCCGCTCCGAGGTCGCGGTGCGAGCTGTGCACCGCGACTTCACAGGTCGCCCCGGCAAGTCGGGTCACCCCTATGTGAACCGGCTCTTAGGCTTCCTGAAGCGCTGCACTTCCTTTTTACATCGCCGCATATTTTCCCACCTGTTGGCTCCGAAGATATGTGTGTTATAAATCCAAGGAGTGAATGGGCATCCGCCATACTGAGTGCACCTTGCATTCTTACATAGTTACATAGTAGTTGAGGTTGAATAAAGACAATAGTCCATCCAGTTCAACCTGTGTAGGTGTGTGTGGCTGTAATCATCTCTCATACCCCTGAATGTTCTGATCCTTGAGATGTACGTCCAAGAGTGTTTTTTGAAAGCCACCATACTTCCCAGAGAAACCACCCCTTGTGGTAGAGAATTCCACAGTCTTGTAGCCCTAACAGTAAAGAACCCCCCCACTTTGCCTGAGGTTATAACGCTTCTCCTCTAATCGCATTGTATGCCCTCGAGTCCTCATGCAATCCTTTCGACTGAATAGCTTTTTTTCTATGCCGAGATCACCATTGAGATATTTATAAATTGCTATCATGTCCCCTCTCAGGGGTCTCTTCTCCAGGGAGAATAAATCAAGCGATTGCAAATGCTCTTCATAATTAAGGTCATCCAATCCCCTAATTAGTTTAGTTGCCCTTCTCTGGACTCTCTCCAGCTCCAACACATCCCTCCTGAGGACCAGCGACCAGAACTGGACAGAATACTCACTGTATTCTTCACACTGTGCAGGCATGAGATTGGGTGGTGCATGCTGGGCAGAGATGTATAGTAACTAAGTAGAACTACTTCACTACTGTACTTAAGTACCGAAAGGCGGTATCTGTACTTTCCTAGAGTAGAATTTTTTTCTCCTACTTCCACTTTTACTTCACTACATTTTTTCAATGATTTCAATACTTCTACTCCGATATTTTTTTTTTGTGCTGCATAGTTACTCGTTACAATTATAAAAATTACCACTGCCAGAACAGTAGATGGCAGGTTTCATGAAGCTCAAAACATGTGTATTATCAGCGCATACGAAAACAAATCCTACTGTATGTATAAATAAAAGCTGCATTTGAAATAATAAAAAACAATATGATGTTCAAACTTTTGACTTCTTTCTTTAATAACTACATAACACAGTACTTGTACTTTTACTTTCAGTACTTGAGTAGCAATTTTTTTTTCAAAACTACTGGTACTTTTACTTTCAGAACTTGAGTAGCAACATTTTTAAAAAAACTGCTTGCAATACTTAAGTACAAAAAATGTTGAATACTTTAGTACTTCTACTCAAGTCACTTTTTGATCGAGCACTTCCACTTCTACTCAAGTATGGGTTTCGAATACTTTATACAACTCTGATGCTGGGTAGCCAGCTGCACCGTATCTCGTAAGAAAGTGCGACCGGCTTCAGATGCTCACACTGAAGATGGAAGCTTACAGGAGAGGGAACAGTGAGTAACATTAGATTTACAAGCAACACAAAAAATTGCATATGCAGCTTATGCCAATTTGCATGGCATAAGCTGTGACTAGAACAGGGATTCTTTTAAAAAAAAGAAAAACAAAAAAAGACTGGAAAATGGCACTCCCCTACGTCCAGAGCCAGTTTATGGGTGTCAGGAACAGTCTAACGCACAAGACCTCTGGACCGCGGGCAGGCAGCAGCCGAAGGGACCGGTCTTGCGCTGGGAAGATCGGGTGAGTAGATCTCGGTTCTAAAAACCCTAGACAAAAGCGAGGACAGCCCCCATTGTATGGGAACAAAAAAGTTTGCCCAGAGTTCTGCTTAAAAAAACCCAGAGGCATCAATAGTATTAACCTTTGTAAGTGAATTGGCTATCGTAGCCCTGAGGTTGTACGGGTAGTTTAAAACTTTGTTTTTTTAATCATTTTTAATATTATTATTATTGTTATTCACTATTTATATAGCGCTAATGTTTGCCCAGCTTTTTACAAAATAAAGGCGCACAGTACAGTTATAAAACACAATTTAATACAAGAGGGTTAGATCATCATCCCTTTCATTTTACAATGTTAATGACTCTTAATTTGTACTTGTTCCATTTCTTTTTCTTTGTGACTTTTGTTTTATGTTTCACTGTTTTCTTTGAGACATTTATTTCCAATATAAGCTTCTTATGGTCTTACGCAATAGAATTTATTTTGTGTCTTGAAGGGAATTTCTTCCTGCGGGAACTTCCTTCATAGGGTGTGTTTCCAATAATTTTAATGAATTACACAGAACTTTGTGTTTTGTGCCCTAAGCTCATCATTGTGCTCCATTTGTGTTGGTATTTGAATGTAGCCCACACCTGCTCACTGTGTATTTGTTTTGTCATTTTATTAAACTAAATTGTTAAGCACCTCCTTAAAAGTATCTGCCATTGAGGATGCAGCCTATCCAAGCAGTACAGATCAGAGACTTCACTGAGAATGCATTCTGACTGTTCACTTGGGATTAGTGATATAACTGAGAATGCATCCTTTCCATTCACTAGATACCTTTGGCATCACTGAGAATGAAGCCTATCCAATTACAGGAGTCCAGTGACATCACTAAGAGAGTAACCTATCCATCCACTAGAGACTAGTGACATCACTGAGAATGCACCCTATTCATCCACTAGAGTCTAGTGACATCGCTTAAAGAGAATGCAGCCTGTCTATCAACTGGAGATCAGTGACATCGCTTAAAGGGTAACCTATCCCTTCACTAGAGACGTGTGACATCACTGAGAATGCATCCACCAGAGACTACTAACATCCCTGAGAATGCATCTTGTTCATTCACTAGAGACTAGTGACATCACTGAGAATGCATCGTATTCATTCACTAGAGACTAGTGACATCACTGAGAATGCATTGTATTCATTCACTAGAGCCTAGTGACATCACTGAGAATGCATCGTATTCATTCACTAGAGACTAGTGACATCACTGAGAATGCATCGTATTCATTCCCTAGAGACTAGTGACATCACTGAGAATGCATCGTATTAATTCCCTAGAGACTAGTGACATCACTGAGAATGCATGGTATTCATTCACTAGAGACTATTGACATCACTGAGAATGCATCGTATTCATTCACTAGAGACTAGTGACATCACTGAGAATGCATCGTATTCATTCCCTAGACTAGTGACATCACTGAGAATGCATCGTATTCATTCACTAGAGACTAGTGACATCACTGAGAATGCATCGTATTCATTCACTAGAGACTAGTGACATTACTGAGAATGCATTGTATTCATTCACTAGAGACTAGTGACATCACTGAGAATGCATTGTATTCATTCACTAGAGACTAGTGACATCACTGAGAATGCATCGTATTCATTCACTAGTGACATCACTGAGAATGCATCGTATTCATTCACTAGTGACATCACTGAGAATGTACCTATCCATTCACTACTAGAGATTAGGGAGATCACGGAGAATGTAACCTATCCATTCACTAGTCTAGTGACATCACTGAGAGTGCAGCCTGTTCAATTATAGGAGACCAATGAGAACCCTAAGAAGACTGCCTATCCAATCACAGGAGAAAAGACATCACTGAGAATGCACCCTGTTCATTCACTTGATACATTTTATTTTCTGAAAGTGGATGTCCAGGCTACAACTAACTTTAAAACTGCTCCAACCCTCCTAACTCCTATTCAAACTACCCTGAAGAAGATGGTACTTGCCTATTTTCAGGGCGCTCCAGCCCAGTGATCTGATTGACTCCCAGTGATGGCTTTAAGGGGAGAGGATAGAGAGCCAACAACAGATGTCCCATGTTAGGCCTCTGGGTGACGTCACTGCCCAGGCATTCCATCCATTGTTGGCACCCTCTCTTCTCCCCTGAAAGCAGCTGCTTGGGAGATCATGTGACTGAACCGGAGCACCCGGAGAATAGCGAAGTATAAATGTCTTCCATTCAGAAGTGGGTGTAAACATATGAGCTAAAGGGGGCCTCCATGCGGCCCCTGAGACCACCAAGGGGACGCACGTAATGTTAAATATATGTAATGCTTGAGAGGACGGTCAGAAACTGCAGACCTGATGAAATGAGGGTCAGAGTGTGTGGACAGACTACTTTTTTGGCTGGAAATATGTTGCAGAAAACAATACAAAACCGGTAACATTTTTATGGGTCTAGTAGAGATGAACGTCGTC
This sequence comes from Pelophylax lessonae, assembly GCF_965119305.1. NCBI lineage: Eukaryota > Metazoa > Chordata > Amphibia > Anura > Ranidae > Pelophylax > Pelophylax lessonae. The sequence goes on along the minus strand of NC_138768.1, from coordinate 841,518,006 downwards.
GATGTACCCACTCCAGACTGCTGAGGTCCGAGGGATGAACATTGTATACCATAGGGCCACAGGTTGGGCACCAAATTTCTACATAGTAGTTAGAATAGAGGTTAAAAGGGGTGGGGGGGGGGGGTTGTGAGTTCTAGCCTGGACTGCTACTTTAATTCTTATCAACCTTTTTTATAGTAGTATGTGATTGGAAAGGGTTCATTTTTTTAGAGAGTAGATAAGATGTCCCGTCTTCAGAATAATTTTGTGATCCTAGCAGTAAATATAAAACATCTTCAGTTTTTCCTGCATAACATTTTTTGAGGTGTTAAAGTGATAATAAACTCCCAACAACCATCTGTCATTAGCCATTATAAATGCGTAAATACATAATATTTGTGCTGCTTATTTACTAAAATACCTAATAATTTAGATTACTTTAATGGCGATCATGTGATCTTTTCCTGTTTGTTCTCGGCCGTACTCTGTACTTGTGTTCTGTGCCTGCACAGTGCTAATTGGCGCTGTAACGGTCAGGTGACCATTATTTAAAAAATTGTTTATTTTAAACAAAGACAATTAGTAAATCTTACTACAGTGTTTTTAAAGTATATTTAATTTTTTGCTAAGATTTGCGTATTTTGTGTTTTGGTTAGGCGGAGATTTACTTTGACATTCACTATCTGCATGCATGGAGGAGGAGAAAGGGAGGGGCTTGTCAAATATACCTCTGTAGCTGTGCAGAAAGATGATTTAATGGTCGGGGGGTGTCTTAATAGTCAGAAAACCTAGGAAGTGGGGTGTCTAGTTTTGGAAAACCTAGGAAGTGTGGTGTCTAGTTTTGGAAAACCTAGGAAGTGTGGTGTCTAGTTTGGAAAACCTAGGAAGTGGGGTGTCTAGTTTTGGAAAACCTAGGAAGTGGGGTGTCTAGTTTTGGAAAACCTAGGAAGTGGGGTGTCAGTTTTTGAAAACCTAGGAAGTGGGGTGTCTAGTTTTGGAAAACCTAGGAAGTGGGGTGTCTATTTTTGGAAATCCTAGGAAGTGGGGTGTCTAGTTTTGGAAAACCTAGGAAGTGGGGTGTCTATTTTTGGAAAACCTAGGAAGTGGGGTGTCTAGTTTTGGAAAAAACCTAGGAAGCAAACATATTGCCTGTTCCCTAAAATCAGAGCATGCCAAGTGGCAACGGGAAAGCCATAGGATCCCATGCTGCAGCGGTGACACAAACCAGGGATTACAATTGAATGGCAGGATCAATCAGGTTTTTATTTAATGAAGCCTTCCTATCCTTTACAGCCAAGGGAACTGCTTCTGTTTGATCTGCAACTACCATGGTGCTGCACATGTGATCAATTATGACACCAGCCATTTGATGGTTTGACAGTTTTGTTGAGGACACAAGCAAATGTGACAGTTGGCAATCCTGGCATTCAAGGAATGGAACAGTGTTGTGTTTTTTTTTTTTAAATTCATGGATTTATTATTTTTATTATTCTTATATAGTATTTATATATCGCCCACAGTTTACGCAGCGCTTTACCACTTGAGGGAAGACAGTACAAATACAATACAGTAGGAATCAGAGGACCCTGCTCATTAGAGCTTTAGTTCCGCTTGATGATTTACTGCTACTCAGGGCTCTGGGCTTCACCAGAATGGCAGCCACCAGCAAGAAGAAACAAGAGCAAAGCTGGAGGCAATTTACAGCAAACCCTAATGTTGGTAGCATAATTATTGTGGAATGTATGTTCCTTGCTAAAAAACAATATTTTTTTTAAAGCAAATTTGTTATGGATAAATAATCTTCCCGTTTGACTTGAGTTGTGTCGCTTTTAAATTTTATTGATGCCATCATTAGTATAGAATGACTAATGAATAAAAAATAAATTGTCAAAATTGACGTTTATGCAACACATGTTTGGTATCGCCCATGTTGGGTAAGGCTGTAATGCAAGGAATAATTCTAGGGCCATTGTTTGACTTGTGAAGACTGATCAAGCATTTCTATGGAGAATTCCGAGTGTCGTGGTTTGTCGCTATGACCCGGGTGCACTCAGTTTTCAGTCTTGATATGTTTGGTATCGGTTTATCAATTCAGTTAAATTGTTATATTTTACAGAACATTTTGATATTTTGTGTGTGTGTGCACTACAGTTATTAAAGCGGAGTTCCACCCAAAAGTGGAACTTCCGCTTTAGGTAGTTCTAACCCCCTGACATGCCACATTTGGCATGTCATTTTTTTTTGGGGGGGGGGGGGGAGCGGTACCTAGTTTTGACAGGTACCCGCTCCCACTTCTGCTCGGAGCGCCGCGGCGCCTGAGCGGAAGTTCTCCTCTCCTCCCTCCCTCCCTCCCTTCAATCTTCTGGGACATGTCAGAGAAGACATGTCCCAGAAGTTTGCCGGCCAATCACGACGCGTAGCGCAAGTGCGTACCCGGCTGTGAAGCCGGAAACTGTCACAGCCGGGTGCCCACACCAGTGATGCCGGCGCCGCAGAACAGAGGGGGAGAAGAGCGAGGCTTCGGGCGGCCGCATCGCTGGACCGTTGGACAGGTGAGTGTGTTTAGGCTGGAACTCCGCTTTAAGTTTCCTTTTTATTTATGGTAATTTTTTGTCTTTTTTTTTTTTTACTTTTAAGTGTACAGTTTAGGTACTCGTGTTTGACTAAACCCTCCCAGACCCCTCTGCCAGCCTAATACCGACCTTTCCCTGATCCAGGAAGATATCAGTTGTACGCCCATCCAAGTTACTTGTCAGAATCTTCTATAGCAGGCCTGCACATGTGTGCAGAACCCATTATTAGGTTCTATAGAGTGTATTTTGTGGAATGTAGTTTGTGTATTGTGGTAGTGGACGGTGGTCTCCCAGTAGGACAGAACACAGGTCAGGATTTCAGGTGGTTGTGTGGATCTGCCTAACCACAGATCAGACATTGAATTGTGACTAAATCTTTGTTTCAGACGTCTAACCTTCTTTTTTTTTTTCTTTCTGTTTCTAGGTTAACGGGACAGAGCGGTTTTGTGACAGACGGGCCCGGGAATTATAAATATAAAACAAAGTGCACTTGGCTGATAGAAGGAAGGTAATAGTCACACAGTCTAACATTTTCATTCATTGCTGCATCCCCTCTTACTGGCCACCCGCTGCGATCCTGTCACTCAGATGCCGCGTTCCAGTGTCTGAGATCTCTGATCAGTATGCAGTACAAGAAAAATGTGTGCTCTGAATAGATGGAGAGAAATTTATCTATGGATAGAATCTCATCTGTAATCTTGAATACCATATGAAATGGGAGAATGGAGACTGGCCTTTGCTGAGCCACAATACGTAATAGCAGTAAATAATATCTACGTATGCAGTCCTTGAAAACCTGAGAAGAATATTTTTTATTTATTAGGCCGTTTTGAGAAGTGGAAGGAGTAGTCTGAAAGAAGCAAAAAAAAAAAATTGCTGTTGCGTATTATTGTAACCAGTCAGATTTTGTGGGGAAAAAGAAAGTTCCTTAAAGCGGTAGTAAAGTAAAGCTAAAAAAAAAAAAAAAAACCCTTGTAGATTTAAAGGGGTTGTAAAGGCAGAAGGTTGTTTATCTTAATGCATTCTATACATTAAGATTAAAAGCCTATGTGCAGCAGCCCCCCTCAACTCCCCTAATACTTACCTGAGGTCCATCTAGATGCAACGATGTTGCAGGAGTGTCTTGGCTGCCCCGGACTCTCCTCATTGGCTGAGACAGCAGCACGGCAACATTGGCTCCTGCTGCTGTCAATCAGTCACTTAGCCAATGAGAGGTGGGGGCTGGGCTGTGGCTCCGTGTCTGAATGGACACAGGGAGCTGTGGCTCGAGTGCCCCCATAGCAAACCGCTTGCTGTGGGGACGCCCAACAGGAGGGAGGGGCCAGGAGCACAAAAGAGGGACCTGAGAAGAGGAGGCTTGGGGCTACTCTGTGCAAAACCAAATGGCTAAAAAAAAAGCTCACAAATGACTTGCAAACAGCTAAATGCAATGGATACTATTCTGTACTCCTACTTCTGCATCTTTCGGCTGCCATTGATATAGTTGACCACCCCCTCCTACTCTAAAAAACTGCACTCTTCGCTGGCTGTGCTTCTACCTATCCCACCGCACCTTCAGTGTCGCTTACAATTCTACATCCTTCTCTTCTCTTCCTTTCTCCATTGGGGTCCCCCAAGGTTCTGTTCTTGGACCTCTCATTTTTAATTTATACAGCCTCCCTGGGTCAGCCTCCCATTGCTTTCAATATCGTTTCTACGCAGACGACACCCAAATCTATCTCTCCACCCCTCAGCTCACTCCATCAGTATCCTCCCGCATCACTGACTTACTAACAGACATATCTGTCTGGATGTCACACCACTTCCTCAAACTCAACTTGTCCAAAACCAAGCTCATAATATTTCCTTTCCCACGTGCCTCTTCCCCTGACTTCTCTGTCAAGAGCAATGACACAAACCTCCACCCATCCCCACATGCCAGGGTGCTAGGTGTTATCCTGGACTCTGAACTATTTTCAGCCCCACATCGAATCGCTTTCCAAGGCTTGCCGCCTCAACCTCCAACATCTCTAAAATACGTCCCTTCCTAACCAATGATACCACAAAGCTCCTGATTCACTCCCTGGTCATTTCTCGCCTCGACTACTGCAACTCCCTTCTTATTGGCTTACCTTTTAAACAGGCTATCCACCCTTCAGTCCATCATGAATGCAGCTGCCAGACTCATCCACCTTACAAACCACTTAGCGTCTCGCCATTGGCTGCCACTCGCCCAACAAATCAATTAAAAATACTAGCAATAACTTACAAAGCCATCCACATCTCAGCCCCCAGCTACATCACTGACCTAGTCTCAAAATACCAACCAAATCGTCTTCTATGTTCCTCCCAAGATCTCCTGCTCTCTAGCTCCCTTTTCACCTCCTTCCATATTCGCCTCCAGGACTTCTTCCAAGCCTCTCCTATCCTTAGGAATTGCCTACCTATCCGACTATCTCCAACTCTACCCACTTTTGGGCGATCCCTGAAAACTTTTCTCTTCAGAGAAGCCTATCCTCCCCCCCACCTTACAACTGTTCTTTTATTCTCTTCATCAGCTCACCCACCACAGTTATTACCTTATGTATCACTTGACCCTCACTTTAATTGTAAGCTTTAACAAGCAGGGCCCTCTTATTCCTCCTGTATTGAATTGTATTGTAACTGTATTGTCTACCCTAACATTGTAAAGGGATGCACAAACTGTTGATGCTATATAAATCTATAATAATTAGAGAAAAAAAAAAAACAACTGCACAAAGCAGGTAAGTACAAACCCGATTCCAAAAAAAGTTGGGACATTGTACAAATTGTGAATAAAAACCGAATGCAATGATGTGAAGTTTCAAATTTCAGTATTTTATTCAGAATACAACATAGATGACATATCAAATGTTTAAACTGAGAAAATGTATAATTTTAAGGGAAAAATACGTTGATTTTAAATTTCATGGCACCACGTCTGATTGGCTGGAGCCGCAATGAGGTCACTGCTGTGCATGCGCCCCAGGCAAGGCACAGCAGCTCTGAAGGAACGGCATGAGTATGCTGTTTGTTCAGAGTGCATGCGCATTGACGTCACTGGCTGCTGCTTGCTGGAATATCCCCTAAACGGTGCATGTTTAGGAGATATTCCTTTTACCTACAAGTAAGCTTTACGATAAGCTTTATCTGTAGATAAAAATGACACAAAAGGGTTTACTACAACTTTTAGGCCCCTTTCACACTTGTGCGACTTGTCCTGGGAATTGGCACTGCAAAGTCGTACCTCATAATTTCCTATAAGTACCGTTGATATCTGTGGGACTTTAAAGTAGTCCCTGCACTACTTTGGTCTGACTTTGATGCGACTTGAGGTCCATAGACCTCAAGATTATACAGGATTTGCTTCATGTCCCGTCATAGTCACACGACTTTTAGGTCACACAAGTGTGAAAGAGGCCTTAAGATCTTTGCCACGCTCTCTGGTGACGGACCTTGTCCCCGGTAGGGACATTCACTCTGTGTCCTGGAGACCACTGTCGGGTGAGGAAAATCCCAAGTACTGAGTTTCTAGAACAGAATGTCATTTAGTTGGCACCCTAGTTCCTGTGTGTGTGTGTGGGGGGGGAAAGTACTGCTATGGCGCAAAATTAAGCAAGCTTAATGAAAGAAATCCTAAAATTCTTAAGGGTGAATGAGAATAAGGCCACGGAAGTCACTAAATGTTTGCAGCTCTTATGCAGGGAGTGCATACATGTTTTTTAAGTTTTACTTATATTAATTGATGGCTACACTTAGATGGCGGCGCTCTCTCTTTTACTCACTACCTGTGCACTAGGTTTTACTTACTAACATAATTTCCATGCATAGTTTGGCATGGAGGAGGCCGGTTATGTAGAGCTTTTCTGGGAAGCTACTGGATGTAAGCGACAGTCACTGAGCCAATCTGGAACACAAGCTGAGTGGATGCGGCAGACAACTTATTGGTAAGGCTTCGCTGGGGCTGGACCTGTTTCTGCTGAGGTCAGCATTTTGCCGTCGGACGTGGCTATGTGTTTGGGACTATACACGCCCCTTTGTCAAGCCAATAGAAAGCTTTCCATTGGCTTGACAAAGGGGCATGTATAGCCCTGAAATGGGTAGCCACGCCCACTGACGCTGACGTCATCACCAGAGCCTTTCCAGGACGTTTTCTGCTGTATCCACTCAGCTTTCGTTCCAGCTTGGCTCCAGGACTTCCGCTTACCTCAAGTAGCTTCCCGGCATAGCTTTGCATTATCTCTCTCACAAAGAGAAGCCTGACTATATCCCTCATTTCTGCCCAGCTCTGCCATTCATAGAAGCCACAGTACATCTTTTATGAATGCAACATGGTCTATGAATGGAGGTGGCGGAGCTATCAATCATCCACCCCTCCTCCATGCAGAGATCCTTTGTCATTCATAGAAGCTTTAGTACGGTTTCTGTTAATGGTGGATATGGCAGTAAAGGGCAGGCTTAGGTTACCTTGATGAGGGCTTCTGACAGCCCTTTAAATGTATTGACCCCCCTGCCACATTGAACGATTGCTGTGCCGGGTCAGTAGGACAGGGAAAGGTTTCTCTTAAAAGGAGAATCCTCACATGGGACAGATTATAACAACTGTAATTTATGTTCCTTGTACTAATTTTTAGGTTTTTGATTTGAACTAATCTTAGCGCATATTATTAGATATACTTTAGGGAGGACTATATGGTCTAAAGTAGGGATGCACCAAGTACCAATACTTTGTGGTGCCATTTGCATCCAAACAAACTGAATGGGCGCAAATGGCACTGCAAAGAATCACATGCAATTTCCCTCACAGCTCCTGTGTGTGTGAACTTAGTAAAGAAAACGAAGCGCCATGTAGTGCAGCAATATGCAGTTTATTAAAATGTTATAACAAATCACAAGATAAATATCTAGTCAAATACATATCTGCAGTGTCCCTGTCCCGCCGATGATGGCAAATCATGGCTGCTAGAGTTGCTCACAGGGCTGTAGGTGAAGTTCCGGGACTTCTGTGGGTATAGGGTGTAAGTGATATCCGCTTGGGGGCGGTCCACCGGACATCTCCAGCCCTGTGAGCACCTCCAGCGGCCATGGTTTGCTATCATCGGTGGAGCGAGCGCACTGCAGATATGGATTTGCCTGGATATTTACTTTGTGAATTGTTATAACATTTTATAAAACTGCCTATTGCTGCACTACATGGCACTTTGCTTTCTTTATTGGGTTCACACACACCGGAGCAGTGGGGGAAACCGTATGTGATTCGGACAGGAAATCACACTGCATTTCTGTTCCAATTGCATGTGATTCTTTGCAGTGCGATTGGCGCCCATTCATTTGGTACCACCGCAAAGTATCAGTTTCGGTATCGGGAGCATTTTTAGGAGTACGAATACTTGTGAAAATATTCGGTATCGGCGCATTCCTAGTCTACATGGCAATTTTGTAACCTGTTCACTTTTAGGTATCTAACATCCACACATGGCAGCTTTGTATATATCCGTGGTTGAGTGGACATCATTGATGTAAAACTAGAAGAATGAGCTGAAATGCACACCGTAGGCGGGACCTCTGGTGAAACCAGAAACCAGATGGTTGTATCGGAAGTAGTCATTCTAAAAATTAGGCATTTTGGCAAATCGTGTACAAAAAACTTTTAGAACAAGCATGGTACTTATCTGTTTCTAAAGTAACAGATCCTTGTTGGATATCTTGGGAGTGTAATTTTAACGTTTTATATATTCTCGAACAGCGCTAGAATTCTTGTGTGAAAGACTGTATATTGCCAGTCCATATAATTCTTTATTCATGACTACAAACCACTTAAACGTCTTTACCAATGCAAGAATGAGGAGTGTTGACCTTCCAGTAACATTCATTAGCTTTTAGGGCATTAGGAGCTCTGGTTGCATTAATTACATTATGTTAATGAACAGAACAGAGACATTAGGTGGGGAACCTTTCATACCAGTGACCCTGTACATTGCATAGGTTAAGTTTTTGCTAGAGAAATAAGCTCCATGCAAGGAGAGAGAGATTATATCTAGTTACAATTCATGTGCTGATTGTAAGGACAGGTCCAGGGAAGGCATTTAACCACTTTAAGACCAGGCCTTTCCTTAACTTTGTTTACATGTAAAAATCAGTTTTTATTTTGCTAGAAAATTACCAAGAACCCCCCAAGCGTTCTTATGTATTTAAGGCGGAGTTCCACCCTGGGAAAGCTTTTTTTAATAAAAATAACCCCGGGACAGTCAGGGCTAGTGCATTCCACAATGGCTAGCCTCTGATCTGTCCCGGGTTGCACTTACCTTTTAGAAGAAATACTTACCTTGAAAATGTCTTCTCCAGCGCTGCCATCTCAGATGTGGGCAGCTTGAAGCCAACGCGATATTCTTCTGCGTCCTCTTCTGTCTTCTTCGGTCCCACGATGCACTGCACCGGCCCCGCCGTCACTTCCGGTGTCGCGTCGTCATCCCTGCACAGCTTCTGGGCATGCCCAGAAGCTGTTTAGAAGGGAATGACGCGCACGCACCGGAACTGACGTCGGGGCCGGTGCAGGCGCATTGATTCCTGGGAGCGATGACGTTCAGCTCCCAGGAATAATTGCAAGCCAGGAAGTGACAAATCGCCGTGGCCGCCGAGGGGAGGAAGAGGAAGTAAGGTAAGTATATTTTCTTCTAAACCAGGTAAGTAAAAAGAAAATTGCGATTATCCATTTGTTTTTCAGGTGACCCCGGGCATGAAGATGGAGGTAATTTTTATTTTAGGGTGGAACTCCGCTTTAAGTAGAGGCCCTAGAGAATAAAATGGTGTGTTTTCCAATTAACAATGTGGTGTATCATAACATGTTACAAAAGGTGAACTTGCGAAAGGAAGATCCGGTCACTTCTATGGTAAACTGGCAAAGCGGCCATGTTCCAGTGCCAGGCTACCCGCCAGGATGGGGAAGCCTGGAGAGTCACCGGAGGGTGGTAGGAACCCCCCCCCCCCCCTCCATTGCCTGTAAAGGCAATCCAGTGTCTAATTAGCTAGGCTTGATTTTACAAACCACTACTTCACCCACGGAAAAAACATTGAGATGATACCTGTAGCTGCAGGCATCATCCCGGTATAGAACTTGAAACCCGCAACGTCTTTGTGGTCTTTAACCGCAGTTCTTATTTTTTGGCACCTGAAAATGAAATTACTCCTTTTTAACTACTTCAGTCTCATGACTGTATATTCCTTTTGGATCAGAGCAGTTTTTACTTTTCTACTGTGGGCCTGTTTATTCTGTGATAATTTAGTTATAGTTAGTGATAGCATAGGTGAATGGGATGGTGACAGGATCCAGTAATAAGTCTAGTTAGGCTGGAATTCCACATAACTAGCGCCAGTCACCAGAACTAGTGTTCCCATTGGAAGATTTCCACTCTATTACTTTTCTGGGGACAACCAAAAACGTGGAGTTTTCTTTTATTTACAGGTTTAGTGACAATGGTAAACAGGACAAAGCGGGTGAATCTCCCTAACAGGCACAGACGGCAATAAAAACCTAACCGGTGTTCTAATTCATCTTCACACTATCCAAAACTAAAAAAATGTTTTTTATTTTTATACTTTAAGGGATGATAACCTTACTTTGCTTTAATGGAGTTCATATGCAGATCAGGGTTAGACCCCTAGATATACATATAAATGAAATAACAAATGCAGTGAAACAATACATTGTAGGATTGTATTTACTCAATGACTCTCGCAGACTATCTATCAGTGACCTTTTATACTGGAGCTATTGCATTTTGACAGCTGATCCTGCTGTGTAATACAAAGTAATTGCCGGCTGCCATTTTCACAGCCTGTAGTTACTGGTAATAATAGTCAGGGGAGTGGGGGCAGAGGGAGGGGAGCTGGATATCAGATGCTGAAGAAATCCCTCCATCTGGCACACTACAGTACTGGGTGCTTGGTCCTCTGCTACTTTTGCAGCGACTTGTGGCGCTTTTCCACTGCATGGAACCGAACGGTTCGGCTCGCTTTTGTGCTTTTTCACTGCTGGTACCGCATGGTACGGTGTAGGAACGGTACGGTACGGCGGCGCTTTTCCACTGCATGGAACCGAACGGTACGGCTCTCAAAAACAGTACCTACTCGATTGTGGTTCCAAGAGGTACCATACCCGGTACCATATCCCACAATCCTTTGCATGCAGTCACTACTAGCCACTGATTGGTCAGAGAATCCCATCCACACCGTTGTTATCCCACCCACTTAACTTTAGTACTACTTTAGTGGAAAAGCAAACCATACCGTACCGAACCGTTCCAACACCGCACCATGCGGTACCATGCAGTGAAAAAGCAAACCCGGCCAAGCAGGGCCGAGTAAAGCCGAGCCTGTACTTGCAGTGGAAAAGTGCCATTAGTGGCCTATGTTTTGGAACATCAGCATTAAGTAGTGGGGTATTTGATGCTGAGGATTGTTTGGCAGTGGTAGCGTTTCAAGAGTGCAAAGATTGGCGGGAACAGGACAGGCGAGTATTTAGGATTTTTTTTTTTTTTTTTTACTTTCGAACTTTTTTTTAAAAGATGTCCCTACAAAGAAGATAGTACATACCTCTAATAAAGAAACCATGCCCTGCAGTCTCTTCCCACTGGTCCCCTTGTACTCAGTGTTCTGTCCCACAGACCCCCTTGATCATTACTCTTGTCTTGTAGTGACCTAGGGGTCAGCAAAGACAACCACTGAGGGTAGCTGGGGACCGGAAGATCAATACTCGTAATAGTGTCTGTTTCTGAAGAGGCTTCAGGAAACCATTTTTCTTCACTACTGCAGTGTAGGTAATGAAAGAGCTAAGTAATTACTGTCTTCTTTGAATTGACATCTTTTATTGCCACTTTGATTTTAGTGACAGTCTGTCTTATTAAGATTTTTAGGAGATACGGGTCAATGTGTGATCAGTATAAAGGAAAGCTGCACTGGGCTACCTATTCCTAAAATGCTAATTGCTTGACAGTCACCCTGATCCTCTCCAATACTTTTGAGAAATAAACCAGGAACAAGAATACAGTTAATGAATATTCCACTAATGAGGATGAGGTTGAACCTTGCTTGCACAAAGCGGCATTCTGGCCAATGATTCCCCCAGCAACCTGTGCAGATCAGCTTGGCTATGCATCCTGTTCTGCAGAAAGCCTAGACTTTTTTGGTTTGTTTTATTTTTGGATAGTCCTGAAAATACTTCTGTTAAAGGGTTTGTAAAGGCAGAAGATTTTTTTTTTTTATCTTGATGCATTCATTGCAAAAAGATAAAAAAAACCTTTGGTGTGCAGCAGTCCCCCCCTAATACTTACCTGAGCCTATCTTTATCCAGCGATGTTGCAGGAGTGTCCCAGCTGCCCAGGACTCCCCTCATTGGCTGAGACAGCAGCGCGGCACGATTGGCTTACTGACATTGATTGACAGCAGTGGGAGCCAATCAGGAGGGAGAGGTGATGGGGCCGTGTCACTGCTCTGTGTCTGAATGGACACCGGGAGCTGTGACTCTGTTCGCACCATGTATGGTCTGCCTAAGTCTACCATCAACTGTATAAAGGCTTCTTAGATGAGATGCAAATTGGATGAATTCTTTAGGTCTGCCCTTATATTACATACAGTAGTTTTGGTAAGTCTGAAGGAGATTGTACAAATACAGTACTGTGAAAATTAGTTGGAACAAACAGGATATTACAATGAGACAATTTCAGGTGTACAAAACTAACAGCAGGAACCGGGTGAGATTCGAACAGTTAATGGGCAGGCTGAATGTACCAAGTTGATTGATCAACTTGGGTTCAACCACCCTTCCGGATTCCCTTGTAATTATTGCTAACGACTGCTATAGCCATAATCACCGTTTTCTCCCCATGAGGATGGCTTATCGCCGGCAGGAGAGATTCCCTCATCAACACGGTGGTGTTGGGGGAACCAAGCAAATTTCTTTTTTGCAACCCGTGGTTGCAGGAAAGAAATTCGCTGTGTTTATTGCTGGCCTTTGCTTTAATTACCTCCCTTACCCTCTTAGGCATTGATGCCACTCATTTTTCACTCAAATCCTTCACTTCAGGGTCCCTAAATCACACCTGGAGAACACTTTCTATTTTAACTTTTTGTTGTTTAATCCATCTTTTTATGAGAGTTTTTACAATAGCCCACAGGTATTCTATTGGGATTAAGTCTGGTGATTTTACTTCCCATTCCAATACTTCTAATTTTTGTTGGGAAAAATAACGTCCTTAGTTAACTTAGAATTGTGGCAGGGAGCTAGGTCCTTCTGGAACACTCCGTCTCCATCAGGAAACCGCCTCTTTACTATTGGGGTCAGTTTTGTCGTCAGATCACCTACATTCTTATTACTGCCCCCGAAACATGACTTCAGGTGGGTATTTAGGGACTTGCTGGATGCAGTTTGAAGAGGTTCGCCAAGGGAGCATCCAACGAAGTTCAGCCTGTATCCTTGAACATGAAACTCGGTTCCTTCTGAGAATATTATTTTCTTCCAATAATCCAAAGTCCGGTCTCTATGCTTCTTTGCCCATAATATCCTCTTCTTCTTCATAGTGTGCTTCTTAACTGGGCATTTTGGCATTGCGACCACACTGGAGGAGTTGGCAGTGCACAGTGTCCACATAATCTCTGAGATGTGAGCCCTCTTTTGATGTCTCCGCTGGTCTTCTTTGGGTTTATGATCCTATTTCTTCTGATTAGACCAGACATGTCCAACCTGCGGCCCAGAACCGCAGGCAATGCGGCCCACTGCCCCCTGACAATTTTTTTTTTGCTGGGGAGGAAGGAAGTCTGGTCGGGGGCACGGCCACAGCAGCTTCCAACTAACGGTAGGCAGAGGCTGAGGGGAGGGGAGGAGGCGAGCATGTGCAGTGTTTCTGACTCCTACCAAATCACTTAAGTGGTCATGGTGGTTAGAGTGTTCCTTTGTCTCTCAGAAGAAGTAAACCTCTGTATACTGATTCCATTTAATTTGATCATCCTCTAGTTGTGTTAAATTAGTGTGGGGGGTGCGGCGGCATTTTATTACATGCCTTAACTATAGTATATATTTTATATGCGGCCCGAGAAAACTTCTTTACACTCAATGTGGCCCAGAGAGGCCAAAAGGTTGGACACCCATGGATTAGACCATCATCCCTTGGCATAGTCCTTTCTTTTTCTTCCACAACATCCTTTCTGAGAAGTGTCCACAGATCCGGTCTCTTGATTCAGGTTCACAATCATTAAAACACTTGATTTCTTGATATCTCGAACCTTTAATTCAGTATTTTATCCCAAAGCAATTATTTTTGATCTCTTTTGAGGAGTTTAGTCCATCTACATTTACATCGGCATAAAAATAATAATGAATATAGTTAACCAACTTCAAATATGGTGATCAGAGCGGAAGTGGGAGCAGGTACCTGTCAAAATCGGCTGCCCCCTCCCTCCCCTTTCCGCCTCCCTTCCTTCGCTCCCTTCCTCCTCCCCTCTACGCCTCCCTTCCTTCCCCTCCTCCCTCCCCAAAAGCTCCATCTCACAAACTGGAGCCGGGGAGGGAGTGTTAAGCGGAACTTCCCCTTTTGGGTGGAGCTCTGCTTTAAACTTCTTGCATTTAAAAAATGTACTGATGTATTATTTATGGTTAAACTGTGAATAGGTCTAAGGCCCCTTTCACACATGCTTTCCGTTTTTCATCCATCTGACGGATGAAAAACGGACATTAATGCATCTCTATGGAAAAACAGATGTAAATGGATGTATGAAATACTGATGACCACTGATGAAAAATATATAAATACTTCCATTTCGACATGACTGAACTGATGAAATGAACGGTCTGTATATGTGAAAGGGGCTTAATAGTGTGTAAAAACGTTTACAGCTTTTTGTTTCAGAAACAAACCAGATAGCTGTAAAATTACCGTATTTTCCAGCATATAAGACGACTCGGCGTATAAGACGACCCCCAACTTTTCCAGGTAAAATATAGAGTTTGGGATACACTACCCCTCTTCCAACGCACACCAAATAAAAATTAAAAAAACATCACATCTGATTTCAATATGGCCAATATTTCTAGATTTGATTTCAAACTATCACCCAATAGTTAGAGGATAATATAATTGGCAAGTTTTAACTCGGGGAAACAAAATAAAAAATGGCCCCTGATCTCAGTGACAGTGTTTTTGCTTTTTGTACACAACCAGCCCTTCCACGTTTATATACTGTGATCCAGCACCTAGATGCTATCTATGATTAAAAATACCATATGCCCGGGGTATGGAAAAAGAGATAGAGAGAGACAGCGGCCATGTGACCAGAAAAACATGCCTCTTTCACCTGTCTGGCCCGCCATTGTATCCTGTTACCGTACCTTCTTCTCTGCCTCTCAGATCTCGCACATGCGCGCCTGCACCGCTTTACTGCAGTCCTCGGGAGCGAGACGCAGAGAAGGAGGTACGGTAATAGGATACAAGGGCGGGCCAAACGGGTGAAAGAGGCATACCATAGTCTCTGAGACAGGGAGGGCTGGGAAGCAGGGAGAGCCAGTCCAAGCAGGCATGCCGTGGCCCTTTTTGAGTCCCCTACCGCACAGTTCAGTCGGCTCCGAAGTTTCAGCATCCGCCCTATAAGACGATACCCGGCGTATAAGACGACCCCCGACTTTTGAGAAGATTTTCCTGGGTTAAAAAGTCGTCTTATACGCGGAAAATACGGTACTTTTTGTTATATTTTTCTTTTACCTGTGGCACTTATTTATTATCTATTTTGCATAGGTGTATGGATGTATTTGTATGTGTTTTTTTTTTTTTTTTTTGTATATATACTTTTATAAAGCGTTATAGCTACTGTAAGAGGCTATTTATGTCTTTTTATATATGTCTCTAGTTAAGCTGTAAATAGCAAAGCAAGGATGTGAATGAAAGCCCCAAACCTCAGACCTTTTTAGTAGCAAGTTAACAATGGCAGATCTCTTATGGGATCCCAGTAATGTGAGGTTGGAAAATGACAGGTACACATAATATAAACCCTAAGCAGTCCCTTGGTTCACAGTCGGCATAGCCGTAGCATCCAGTTGCTGTGTGTACATAGCAGAAACATTAGATGTGTTACAGCAGATTAAATGTTCTCACTGCTATCCTTGGCACTTAGGACATGCTGTCTGGTCACACTCCATTTAATACTTACAGCTTGTTGGACAACACTAATTTCACTGCAGCAGGCACATGTTAATCAAAGGGGACGTAAATCACTTTCACTCCTCTTCACCTTTAGACTTTGAGCAGCGCTTTACTTGTTTACTGGTGGATCCTGGGCCTGCCAGATGTTTTTGAATAACAAGCATGTGCCTAATTACAAGTCTACGGATAGTTGACATTGCATTTTTAAAAAAAATAAATGAAAATGGACCTTAAAATATAACTGGATACTGGGAAATGCGAAGGTGCAGTGCGTTCCAAACGATCTGTACACCGCTTGTTTGTACTACGTTAATGTAAGTACTCATTTATCTGCATTTTAAAAATAAAAACCTGTTATACAGAGTTACACTATGTGCCCTTTTCTTACCCTACATGGCCTATGTACAGGGCCGTTGATAGGGGGGACCCCCAGCCCTCTTGTAGGGGGCCCGAGCACACAGGGGGGCCCACACAGAGAGGGGGATTAGTGATGGACAACAAATACAGAAATCTTCCTCCAGCACCTGAATCTGATCTGTCCTTCCTCCTCTCCCTGCTATCAGCTTTTAACTGCTGAGAAAGAGACAGTCGTTCCTCACTAATCCCCCTCCCTGTGTGGGCCCCCCTACCAGCACTGGCTCTAATGTTATCTCTGCTCAGGAGTTTATTATTTGTTTCTCTCTCCCTGTCTCTCTGATCACTGAGCTCCAACTGCCTAGCCGGTATATTTCTCTCATCTTCATTTTTATTTAACATAGTTTTTTTTTTTTTAGATTTAGCAGGAATTATGTGAGTTATGTTATATTTGTGTCTGCTAATAGTGATTTTGTTGTAATTTTTAGATAATTATATCTTTAATATTTTCTTGGAGGGGGGCCCTGCCAGGTAGCCCTGCCTATGTATATACCATTTGTCCCGCTGAGACTGGTTGACTGTTCCCTGGACCATTGGAGCCACTACCCCCTACATACGGACCCCACAGGGCCCCCGACCATCCTCATTTAGGAACCCCTGTACACCCCGGAACCCTACAGGGACCTTCCGGTATATCTACTGTAGGACCAACAGAGGGAACCAGGATCCACCTGAGGGACCATCATCCACATTTGTATAAAAGGAAAAAAATATTTGCGCTCAAGACATAAATTCAACACAGCATATAAATGAAAACATATAAAGAAGGCAGCAACTCTATAGGAAGATCACAATCCCATGGATTAAATTAAACGGATAAGGAGCTGCGCCAGATATATGCAAAAATTATAATGATAAATCAAATGATCTAAGACAGTCTTGTAAATAGAGCTGGAAAGGAAGAAAGAGACCAGATGCCAGCCAGCCAATCACCAGTGCGTAGCAGGAAATCCTAATTGCACCCTGTGCTGACACTCATGGCTCCTTACCAGAAAAATGTACCCTCTTTTCACAGAGCGGTCAAACAGGCATTAGATGAAAGGAACCTTGGTGAGATCGATAAATCCTAATTCACTTCCACAGCAGACAAAACTTCTAAGCATAAAAATATGATGATTCTCAAAACCATATATCGCTGTCTCTGGCAAAGTAAGCTCGAAAAGAAACAAGGTACAGCCAATAGTGAAGTTCATCTGAACAAGCAGGGTTTATTAGAAGTAATGCACTTACATTTGAATCGTCATATCAACAACATTGCAATATTGGAGAAGAACGCGGTGTGTAGCGTGCTCCACATCGATACGTCCGCCTTACGCGTGTCGTCAAACTTGTGACATCATCAGATATCAACAGCATTGCAATATTGGAGAAGACCACGGTGTGTGGCGTGCTCCACATCGATACGTCTGCGTTACGCGTATCGTCAAACTTGTGACATCATCAGAGGCGCCTCTGATGACATTTTCTTCTCCCAATGAACACAGTCTGGTCCCCCTAAAGTCTGAAGGACAGTAAACTGGCCCTTTGGCCCTTTGTTTAGAACGTTTAAAAAGGATAACGAAGCCCAATAACGAAACCCCAATATGTTGCAGCCTACCAGTCCTTCCTAATGCATTTGTTTTTTTGTTTTTGTTTTAAATACCTGTTTAACTTGCCAGAAATGCAGTTGTCACTTCCTGTCAAATTGCACCAAACAATATCTTCCTAGTTATCTTCTCTAAATGAGATGAATAGATAGACATTTTTGTAATCCAATTTCATTAGAGCAGTCTATGGTGACAACCATGGCTTCCTCCAAAGATAGAGAGGAGCAGTTTCCTTGCCACCCAGGGACAGGAAGGGTGTTATTTGGAGGGTTTTATGCAGAGTTTTTATCCACCTCAACCTTCCTGCCTAGGCCGTTTTTCCGATTTCAGTGCTCTCTCACTTCTTCAAACGACAATTCAAATACTCACTGATGCAACATCCAAATGATTTTTTTATATTTTTTAGATACCGATAAAGATTGCTTTGGTGGTATTTAATCACCACCGGGTTTTTTTTTTTTTTTCATTTTTTTGCTATATAAACAAACAAAAACCCAAAAAAATTTCTGTATTAAAATTTTGCAAATTAACTTTCTTCATAAATTTTGGCCAAAATATTTTATACTACATTTCGTTAGTAAAAATACCCCAAATCTGTGTATTTTATTTAGTCTGTGTGAAAGTTAGAGTCCACAAACTAGTATATAGTAAGTCCCCTTCATACGAACGTTCAACTTGCCAACTTTCAAAGATGCGAACATGTCCAATCATGTGAAGCTTCACTAAAAAAAAAAAAACCTGACAGATCGCTGTACCAACACAAGCAATGTTGCTGTGGTGATCACCCATGCCATGCTATGGCCCAACCCACAAGAACACACTGATCAGTGCTCGCAGCCATTGCCTGCAAGCGCTGAACTTTGTTGGACTTATGAACAAGTTGGACTTACAAACGAGCAGTAGAGGACCTACTGTGTACATATTTGAAAATTGATCAATCCTGATGTTATGATGGCCTAACTTATTTCTTAAAATGGAACACAAGGGGAGCACCAGACTAAGTATAGCAATGAAAGGAGAGACATACTAAACTAATTAGGGGATTGGAGGACCTTAATTATGAGGAGCGTCTGCAATCGCTTGTTTTATTCTCCCTGGAGAAGAGATGCCTGAGGGGGGACACGATAGCAATTTAAATATCTCAATGGGGATCTCCGCTTAGAAAAGAAGTTGTTCAGTCGAAGGGATTGCATGAGGACTCGGGGGCATACAATGCGATTAGAGGAGAAGCGTTTTAACCTCAGGCAACGTGGGGGGTTCTTTACTGTTAGAGCTACAAGATTGTGGAATTCTCTACCACAAGAGGTGGTTTCTGCGGGTAGTATGGTGGCTTTCAAAAGACTACTAGATGTTCATCTCAAGGATCAGAACATTCAGGGGTATGTGAGATGATTATGGCCACACACACCTACACAGGTTGAACTGGATGGACTGTTGTCTTTATTCAACCTCACCTACTATGTAACTATGTAATTTATTAAAAAGCCAAATGACAACTCACATTTTAAAAGGAGTCTAAATGGCTTTAGTAGCTTGCGAGTGGCCCATAGGAATGCTGTGTTCACTGGCCAGGCGGTACAGGAGGCTTAAAGTAAGAACAAAAGAGTTTTTCTGTGGTTCCAGGAGGCACTTTGTCCCTAGGGGATTGCTGGGACTGGTATCTCCCAGGAACATCGTAGGTCAGTTCAGGCAGCAGACAAGACATGCTCAGCCAACAGATAAAGGCTTGGTCCAGGTAGCAGGCAGAAATGTGGTCAATAAACAGGCCAGGGTTGGTACATGTGACAGGCAGCACCGTATTGGTGTGGTAGTGATAAAGAACACTGTTGCTGGTTGCACTGGTCAGGTAATAGTGGGACTTGTGTAGTGGTAATCAGGAATACAGTTACTGGCTTACACTGGTCCTGTGACACTTGGGATTGTGGCAACATTCTGGAACACTGTTGCTGTCATACACTGGGCTGGTGATATTGGGACTGGTGCGGCAGTGATCAGGGAAACTATTGCTTGCTACACTGGTCTAGTGTGGTGGCAATCAGGAACACTGATTCTAGCTACACTGGTCTGACAACACTGTGGCTGATGTGGTTGTAATCAGAGAACTGTGACTGTCTGCACCATTAGGGGTGGTTCACACGTGAGATTGGGGGGTGGTAAAACCTGTTGTTTAAACCACGGTTTTATCGCCCTTCAACCGCTGGGAGACACTGGGGTGGGTGTGGCGGCGATGGGTGACACTGGGGCGGTTGTGGCGGCGATGGGGGACACTGGGGCAGGTGTGGCAGTGACGGGTACGTGCTCCCAAAACTACGCTTGTCCCATCCAACTGTATAATTGGGGAAGATGATTGTATTTCTGAAATGCACAGCCTCAGGTGGCCAGCCTCAGGTACTGAAATCACTATTTTTATAAAGCTTCTTGAGTTTAGGTAACCCAAGCACCTTGGAAGCTATCTGAAAGTTTATGTATGTTTTTAGGCGCTCGCTTTTTTTTTTTTTGTTTTATATCTGTGCTGGTTGGTTAGTTATGTTAAAATGAATTTGAGAAAACAGTGTCTGCTGATCTCACATTTTAGTTTTGCCTTAGGATTTGCATGCAGACCTGTCTGATCTGAAGAATCACTCAGTTCAGGAGTCTGGGCAGTCACTTGTGAATGGTTTGATTGCGATGCTTGCATTAGCCCAGTTGTGACTGGTTAGGTTTACAACACAAGACAAGAGTCATATAATGCTAAAAAAAATTGGTGTTTCTCTATCGCTCATTGACAGACGTAGTCTTCTTGATTCTCAAGAGCTGGGTTATGTTGTCTCCGCAGGAGTAGGACTAGGCAGAATGACAAAAAGTTCTGGCTCCACCCTAGGGGCAGTCCCTGAGGGTATATCCTCCCTCTCTCTGCTACAGGGAATCAGTTTTTTTCTGTCTAGTATATTATGGGCCCCTCCATATATGGTCAGTATATATCTGATACTTACAAGTCCCCCTTGTAATACAGCATGTGTTTGTGGGAAGTGGACTTGGTTCAAGAGCTAACACTCTACCCAGCAGACTGTAACATTACAGCAGACATAGGAGGTATAATCCTACCTTATGTGCAGTGTATCTCTGTAGATCCATATGTCACCTCTTAGCAGAGTGCAGGTGGATGTGCTGGGAAGACGATATCGGCGGTCCGCCGCCATTTTTGCCGTAGACCGAATGCCTGTATGTCCTCAGGTCACGCCGGCCGCCATGTTTTTGGAGTCTTATGTCTCTTCTATGGGGGCGGCCATGTTTTGTGAGCCCAGCTACCTCGTGGAGGGCTGGGAACGCCGGAAGGCGTACACAGGGGGCGGAGCCACGCCTTCTGCCCGGGAAAAAGCAAACAGCTCCTTCCAGTCTGTGTAAGACAGACGCTGACTGCAGTTTGTGGAAACTGCACTGCATCGGTTGGTGAGCCTTGGGGGTCCCTCTCTCTCTCTCTGGGATCGAGAAGCAGGTACTCTGAGGGGCGCTATTGCGCTAGGGGGAGACACACAAAAAAAAAAAAAAAAAAAAGTTTTTTTGTTTTTGCTGGCAAAGGTGTCCTGTATTAACATGGACCCTGCCACTCATGTATCTCCTCCGGATCCCCTCGAGGGGTCTGCGGGATCCTCCAGCACCCCATTGACAATTGAATCTTTGTCAGCTATTATGGAAACTTTTGTGTCCCGGGTGGAAGTGGCTTGTCAGGGACAGGGCGCAAGAAAGCGACCCCCGCCTAACCCCTTATTATCTGAAACTTCGGATTCAGACTCTGAGCCTATTTCTGCAGTTGCAGGTACTTCATCTGGTATTGGTGTCTCGGGTCCTGTCTCTTCAGACAGTGAGGAGGATGTTTCGGCATCCGCCATAGCCCGAGAGGAAGCGTTGGTAAACGCACTCATTGTATCTGTTCAAGAGACTTTAAGGTTACAGGGTATTCCATCAGAAATAGCTGAAACTGAGATCCCTTTTGGGACTAAAAAGCGCATCAAAATGGCGAAGGTTTTTCCATTGCCCAAATGTTTTGGCAATCCAATCGAAGAAGAATGGCGTCTGCCAAAACGCACTTTTAATATTTCTAAACGCATTGACAGGCGTTATCCGTTTGAGGAAACCCTTATTAAGAAATGGACAGAACCACCTGTGGTGGATTCACCCATTGCTAGATTGAATAAAGCCACGGTTATTCCTTTAGAAGACGCTCCGTCTTTTAAAGATCCAGTGGATCGCAAGATAGAAGCTATGTCTCGCACCATGTTTTCCTTGATTGGATCAGCTTTCAGACCAATAATTGCTGTTGGTCTGGTTTCGCAGGCTGTAACTGAATGGACCAAGTGGTTACGCCGGGACTTAGAAGAAGTCCCTCAGGCGGTATCAGATTTGTTGGAACAAATGATACAGGGGTTACAGTTTGTATGTGATGCGGCGTTAGACGCCACTCCATTAATGGCGCGAGCATCAGTCTCAGCAGTGGTTCTCAGGCGTACACTGTGGCTAAAAGGTTGGTTAGCCGACCAAGGTTCCAAAAAAGCATTGGCTAATATCCCCTTTTCAGGAGAGCGTCTATTTGGAGCCAACTTAGATGAGATCATTAAGGATCTCACCGGTGGAAAAAGCACCTTTTTACCGCAAAATTTTAAAGGTAGAGGAACTCGTCAAAGACGAGGGCCTTCTTTTTCTGCTCACAAGAGGTTTTTTCGTCCAGCGGGTGAAAAAACTAAGTCCTCCAAAGCTCCTGCAGGAGGCGTCAGGGGTCGTTGGTCGGGCAAGCAAAAGCCCGCCCCCTCCAGACCTGAAGATAAACCATCCAAAGCCTGAAGGTGCGCCCCCACCCATAACTGGGGTGGGGGGACGTCTTCGCCGGTTCCCGGATCCATGGCTTTCCAGAATCCCGGACAAATGGGTTTGCGAAGTCATAAGGTCAGGGTACAAGATCGAGTTTCGATCTCTCCCACCGGCGCGATTCTTCCCTTCCAATATCCGTCTATCCGCAGATCGTTTAGAAGATCTGCGGAGAGCAGTCACAGATTTACTACAACAAGGAGTGGTAGTCCACGTTCCTTGGACAGAACGGTTTCAAGGGTTTTATTCAAACCTGTTTACAATACCCAGGAAAGAGGGCAAAGTGCGTCCAATTCTGGACTTAAGAGCACTCAATTCTTTCGTCAACATAAGAAGATTCAGAATGGAGTCCATTCGCACGGTAGCAGCCTTCCTGCATCCAGGGGATGTCCTAGCGTCCATAGACATCAAGGACGCCTATCTTCACATTCCCATTTTCGCAGGACATCAGCGTTTTCTACGCTTTTCCGTAGAGGAGAACCACTATCAGTTTGTGGCGTTACCTTTCGGTCTCGCCACGGCTCCGCGGGTCTTCACAAAGGTGTTGGCCCCAATGTTGGCACTTCTGCGCCAAAGAGGTATATCGATTCTAGGTTACCTAGACGATCTTCTGCTTCATCCAGAGTCTCCTCAGACCTTGCTACAAAACATAGAAATTACTATGATTTCTTTACAGGAATTCGGGTGGCTGGTGAACCAGCAAAAGTCATTTCTGGTTCCCACCCAGAGGCTCGAATATCTGGGTCTAATTCTAGACACAGTCAGGACGAGAGTTTTCCTTCCGGTAGGGAAACTTCGAAAGATTCAATCAGCAGTCCAGTTGTTACTGTCCAACAGCTGGTCTTCCCTTCGGACGTGCATGAGGGTTCTGGGGTTGATGGTGGCTTCATTCGAAGCAGTCCCATTTGCCCAGTCCCATACCCGAATTCTTCAGCAAGAGATTCTTCTCAGATGGTATCGGAATCCGGAATCCCTGGACAATCTGATACGATTGAGCAAACAGACCAGAGAGTCTCTGGTTTGGTGGCTTCGGTCTCCAATGCTCAGCCAGGGAAGGTCATTTCTGCCAATATATTGGACGATAGTGACCACGGATGCCAGTCTATCCGGATGGGGAGGAATTCTTGGTCAGTTATCTGTCCAGGGACTTTGGTCCCCGGAAGAATCCAGGTTACCGATAAATGTATTGGAACTGAGAGCGATCAGACTTTGTCTGATTCACTGGACCGAGCAGCTCCAGGGCAGCCCGGTTCGGATCCAGTCGGACAATGCCACGGCCGTGGCTTATGTCAATCATCAGGGGGGCACCAAGAGTGTCCGAGCGGCCAAAGAAGTGGCTTACATTCTTCGCTGGGCGGAACGATTTGTTCCAGCAATCTCTGCGGTGTTCATTCCGGGGGTGGAGAATTGGCAGGCAGATTATCTCAGCCGTCAGACCCTGGATCAGGGGGAATGGTCCCTCCATCCAGACGTTTTCCACCAGTTGTGCCTACGGTGGGGCACCCCGGATGGGGATCTGTTGGCATCACGATTCAACAGGAAAGTTCAGAGATTCGTGGCTCGCTCCCGCGATCCTCTAGCAGAAACCGCAGACGCACTGATCGCCCCGTGGGGGCAATACCAGCTAATATATGCCTTCCCTCCTCTCGCGTTACTGCCAAGACTTCTTCGCAGGGTAGAGGAGGAAGGAATCCCAGTAATCCTGGTAGCTCCGGACTGGCCTCGTCGAGCTTGGTACGCCGACATGGTCAGACTGGTGGCGGACGTCCCGTGGAGACTTCCTCTCAGGGAGGATCTACTGTCTCAGGGACCGATCTTCCATCCTGCTTTACGATCGCTGGCTTTAACGGCCTGGCTATTGAGACCCAGGTGCTGAAGGACAAAGGTTTGTCAGCTTCAGTTATTCCTACTCTAGTTGAAGCAAGGAAAGCGACTTCCAGAAAGATTTATCATCGCACATGGAAGTCCTACATTGCATGGTGTGAACCTTTGGGGTTCCGTCCTCGGTCTTATTCGATTAGTCGAATATTGGCTTTTCTGCAACAAGGGGTTGAGCAGAAACTGGCCTTGAGTACTATCAAGGGTCAGGTCTCAGCTTTAGCCATCTTCTTTCAGAAGCCTTTGGCTACTCATTCCTTGGTGCGGAATTTCATCCAGGGGGTGCGACATCTGGCTCCGCCAGTGCACGCGCCGTTACCCCCCTGGGATCTTAATTTAGTGTTGTCGGTTCTTCAGAAACCTCCCTTTGAAGATATTAGGGAGATTCCTCTACCCACGTTGTCCCAGAAGGTGGCCTTCTTGGTGGCTATTACTTCTGCACGCAGGGTGTCAGAACTGGCCGCATTATCTTGTCGTTCACCATATCTGGTGGTTCATAGAGATAAGGTGGTTCTTCGTCCGAATCCATCCTTCCTACCAAAAGTGGTTTCAGAATTTCATCTGAATGAAGAAATTGTATTACCTTCCCTGTGTCCTAAGCCCAGTCATCCTCGGGAATTTGCTGTGCACTCCTTGGATGTGGTCCGGGCGATCAGGGTATACTTGAAAACGACAGACTCGTTTCGCAAGACGGATTCACTTTTTGTGATCCCAGATGGACCCAAAAAGGGGTTGCCTGCATCTGCCGCGACCATTTCCAGATGGATCAGACAGACGGTAGTGCAGGCTTATTCTATTAAGGGTCGGGAGCCCCCGTTCCCTGTTAAGGCGCACTCCACTCGGGCACTTAGTGCGTCATGGGCCTTTCGCCATCAGGCGTCAGTGGTCCAGGTGTGCAAGGCGGCTACCTGGTCGTCGGTGCATACCTTCTCTAAACATTATAAAGTTGATGTAATGGCATCGTCTGATGCCTCATTTGGCCGCAAGGTTTTGCAGGCCGCAATTTGAGGAGACCAGTGGTCTACCTCGAGGGTTTTTTTCCGTTGGAAAATTTTTTCTTTAGCCTCATTCTTTGTTTATAATGAGCCTTTAAAATTTCTAGTTTGGCACCGGTTGGGCCTTCTAGATTGGATTTGATTTTGTCAATCCCACCCCTCATTTGTGGCACTGCTTCTGGATGTCCCAGCTCTTGAGAATCAAGAAGACTACGTCTGTCAATGAGCGATAGAGAAAAATGGATTTTTGTAAGAACTTACCGTAAAATCCTTTTCTCTTAAGCTCATTGACAGACGTAGTACCCGCCCCTCTATCATTGAGTTGGGTTGGGTTAAATTCTCTGTACTGCTTTAAACAGAACTGATTCCCTGTAGCAGAGAGAGGGAGGATATACCCTCAGGGACTGCCCCTAGGGTGGAGCCAGAACGTTTTGTCATTCTGCCTAGTCCTACTCCTGCGGAGACAACATAACCCAGCTCTTGAGAATCAAGAAGACTACGTCTGTCAATGAGCTTAAGAGAAAAGGATTTTACGGTAAGTTCTTACAAAAATCCATTTTTTTTTTTTTTTTTGTTTTCCGGTTTCATCAGTATGAGGCACCCCTATGCTAAACATTTTCCATAATGTTTCTAAAATTCGGTCTGGATTTCGATCCATCTATAGGCGGTCTTGATCAAGTGTAGTCGATCTACTGAAAGGACTTGCTTGAAAACTTTAGTTCGATCAGCACAGCAGTGTTGATCAGTTGACTCCTCCATTGTCAGAATACAATGACACAGCAGGGAGGATTCCCCCATCCACCTGGATTGTGTGGATAGGGAAATCAGTTGCTGATTAAAGCTCATAAAAGCTCATAAAAACCAGAGCTTTTATGGCCATCTTTAGATAAATAATAATAATTATAATAATTACAATAAAGTGATTGTAAACCCCATTCACTAAATCTGACCTAGGCATATACAGGTCCCTCTCAATAAATTAGCATAATGTGATAAAGTTCATTATTTTCTGTAATGTACTGATAAACAGACTTTCATATATTTTAGATTCATTACGCACAACTAAAGTAGTGCAAGCCTTTTATTGTAATATTGATGATTTTGGCATACAGCTCATGAAAACCCAAAATTCCTATCTCAAAAAATGAGCATATCATCATGAAAAGGTTCTCTAAACGAGCTATTAACCTAATCATCTGAATCAACTAATTAACTCTAAACACCTGCAAAAGATTCCTGAGGCTTTTAAAAACTCCCAGCCTGGTTCATTACTCAAAACTGCAATCATGGGTAAGACTGCCGACCTGACTGTTGTCCAGAGTCCATCATTGACACCCTCAAGCAAGAGGGTAAGACACAGAAAGAAATTTCTGAACGAATAGGCTGTTCGCAGAGTGCTGTATCAAGGCACCTCAGTGGGAAGTCTGTGGGAAGGAAAAAGTGTGGCAGAAAACGCTGCACAACGAGAAGAGGTGACCGGACCCTGAGGAAGACTGGGGAGAGGGAAATGCCAAAATGCCTGAAGTCCAGTGTCAAGTACCCACAGTCAGTGATGGTCTGGGGTGCCATGTCAGCTGCTGGTGTTGGTCCACTGTGTTTTATCAAGGGCAGGGTCAATGCAGCTAGCTATCAGGAGATTTTGGAGCACTTCATGCTTCCATCTGCTGAAAAGCTTTATGGAGATGAAGATTTCATTTTTCAGCACAACTTGGCACCTGCTCACAGTGCCAAAACCACTGGTAAATGGTTTACTAACCATGGTATTACTGTGCTCAATTGGCCTGCCAACTCTCCTGACCTGAACCCCATAGAGAATCTGTGGGATGTTGTGAAGAGAAAGTTGAGAGACGCAAGACCCAACACTCTGGATGAGCTCAAGGCCGCTATCGAAGCATCCTGGGCCTCCATAACACCTCAGCAGTGCCACAGGCTGATTGCCTCCATGCCACGCCGCATTGAAGCAGTCATTTCTGCAAAAGGATTCCCGACCAAGTATTGAGTGCATAACTGAACATAATTATTTGAAGGTTGACTTTTTTTGTATTAAAAACACTTTTCTTTTATTGGTCGGATGAAATATGCTAATTTTTTGAGATAGGAATTTGGGGTTTTCATGAGCTGTATGCCAAAATCATCAATATTAAAACAATAAAAGGCTTGCACTACTTCAGTTGTGTGTAATGAATCTAAAATATATGAAAGTCTAATGTTTATCAGTACATTACAGAAAATAATGAACTTTATCACAATATGCTAATTTTTTGAGAGGGACCTGTATATCTTTAGTGTTAACTTTTCTCTCTCCAAAGCACTGAGTGCCATTTCTCTCTGGTGCTTTGTTTCTCTGTTATCAGCATGTGTCACTTCTGACAAGTTCTCCCACACATGAGAGAAGAGCAGCTGAAAATTTGTGTCAGGGAGTGAGCTTAGAGGTAGATTAGCAGAGCGCTTGTCTATTCAGACTACAGCTCTGCATGTTCCTTTGTTCCTGTGCCCATGTGGAGGGGGGGCGGTGCCTTTCCCCCAATCAGCTCACACACAGTCTAAGCCCTGACTCTCCACCCTCTGCTGAAAGAGGAAGAAAGATGTCTAACACAATCTGCACTTTTCAAAGAGTGTAGGAAAGGGAAGACAGCAAACATACAAATAAAACTTCTGTAGGGAGATTTGTTTCATCCCTGTGTATCATCTGAGGCTGTTCACTGGGTATATGTGAGGGTTTACAACCACTTTAAAACTGCTGTTTTGGCTGAGCTGTGTAATATAGACATTAATCTAAAGTGTTGTAGTGCAGTCATTTTAGTCATTCTAGTGGTGTCTGGATTACTCATTGTTTAATTTTTTGTTTTTTTTTTGTTTTTTTTTTGTTTTCTGTCTCCAGACCCAACACAGTGCTCCGTCTCCACTTCAACCACTTTGCTACAGAGTGCAGCTGGGATCATCTCTATGTGTACGATGGCGACTCCATCTACGCTCCTCTGGTCGCTGCTTTCAGGTAACCCTTACTTTTCTCTTATTTGGTTGTGTTTGGCATTCCAGCTTAGTTACTGATTTTATAGAGCACAGCTTTTATCTCTGGACATAAATATATGAGATAATATAGACCAAAAGTACAAGGACAGAGCACTGGTCTAGTGTATTACCACAGATACCATTTATTACTAAAATAAGATAAAATACTCACAAAGACTGTGGGTACATATAGCATATATAGTAAGTCCTATGACAGGATCTATCTCCTTAAAGAGGAAGTAAACCCTCCTCTGACACATGTACCTACAGGTAAGCCTATGATGAGGCTTACCTATAGGTACTGTAAATATCTCCTAAACATGTACCGTTTAGGAGATATTTACCTTAAATGCAGCCAGTGACGTCACTGGCGCATGCGCTCTGAAGGAACGGCCGCTTGTGCCGTTCCTTCAGAGCCCCGTGCCGTGACCGTCTGACCAATCAGATGGCCGGATGCCGCGATCCCGGAAGACGGGCGACTGGACATGTCGCCCGTCATAGAGGTAAGCGAGTGGCACGGCGGGGGCTCGTTCTAAGGTAAGTATTTGATAATGAGCTAGTATGCGATGCATACTAGCTCATTATGTCTTTCTCTTTCAGGATGAAAAGAAGAGAACATTTTGTTTTGTTTTCGGTTTACAACCTCTTTAGAGCATGGATAAGGAAACGGAAGACCAATTCACCAATACGTTGCACAAAAGCAAGAGCTTAAGCATTTCAAGGGATACCGCTTACCTTAAAGGATAAGTCCACCCTAAAACCAAAATCCTTGGCATCTATAGATCTCCACGATCTAACACTAACCTATCTAACCCTGTGAAGAAGAAATCAGTTTACATGCCTTTTTTGAAGCCGATCAGACCCGATATCCAGCAGCGGAAGCTCTGCAGAGGACACAGCCGACAACGTCTTTGACATGAATGGGAAGTGACATCACCCATAGCCCACAACAGAAGCCCCATAGTAAGTCCGTGTCCTCAGCACCCGCCTCAACAGCAAAGCCGCGGATGACAGCTCAGCGTAGGATCGGATCGGCTTCAACAAAGGTATGTATACTGATTTCTTCTTTACAGGGCTAGATAGGTTAGTGTTAGAACGTGGAGATCTATAGATGCAGGGATTTTAGTTATAGGGCGGACTTATCCTTTAACCACTTAAGCCCCGGAAGATTTTACCCCCTTCCTGACCAGGGCCTAATTTGCGATTCGGCACTGCGTGACTTTAACGAACAATTGCGCGGTCGTGCGACGCTATACCTAAACTAATTTGACGTCCTTTTTTTTTTCCCACAAACAGAGCTTTCTTTTTGTGGTATTTGATCACCCGTGCAACTTTTACTTTTTGCGCTATAAACCAAAAAAGAGCGTCAATTTTGCAAAAATAACAATATTTTTCACATTTTTTTTATATGAAATTCCCAAAAAAAATGTAAAAATCAAAATTTTTTAACATTTTAGGCCAATTTGTTTTATGCTACATATGTTTGGTTAAAAAAAAATCTCAAAAAGCGTATTTTGATTGGTTTGTGCAAAAGTTATTGCGTTTACTAACTAAGGGAAAGATTTTTGTAATTGTTTTTTTTTTTTAACGCGTAATGGCGGCGATCTGCAATTTTTTTTTTCGCTACTGCGACATTGCGGCGGACAGATCGGACCCTTGACTGACATTTTTGACACTTTTGGGGTTACCAGTGACATTACTACAGTAATCAGTGCTATACATATGCACTGTTACTGCAAAATGACACTGGCAGGGAAGGGGTTAACTCTATTGGGGAAGGAGGGGTTAAGTGTGTCCCTAGGGGCGTGCTTCTAACTGTGAATGGACATGGCTAAGTGTGTAGGAAGAACAGTGATCAATGGTCCTACATAGTAGAACAGTATGATCCCTATTCCTACACAGGGGAGAATGACAGGCGGCTTGTTTACATTAGCCGCCTGCCTTTCTCCCTTCATGGCGGACGATCGCAAGTGACCGGCGGACATTGGGTCCGCTGGTCACACGCACGGACTTCCCAGGGAACGAGCCGGGGCTTGCCCGCTATTGGCTCACAAGCAAGTGACAGGCTAGTGACGTATATATACGTCACTTTGCCTGGCCGGGGCTGACCGCCACAGTATATGTACTTGCGGCGGCGGGCAACCGGTTAAAGTGGTTGTATCCTCGAGAAAAAAAAAAACCCTGCAGGACAAAGACATAATGAGCTAGTATGCATCGCGTCAGAGATATTCATTGTACCTACAAGTAAGCCTTATTATAGGCTTACCTGTAGGTAAAAATCAAATAAAGGAGTATACTACCGCTTTAAAATGTTCTCCAGGCACAATAAGGTGGTGTACATCGCCACCCATATTCATACTTGCGTTTTCAGAGTTTGTGAGTATTTTTATCCTCTTTTTTTTTAATAATTGGTGTCTGCAGATAATACGCTAGATCAGTGCACCCTTCTTGTTGTTTTTGTTCAGAAATGAAAATTACCCTTATCTAAAGAGGGCTGCAAAGCTGCAAGTGGGTTTTAGGCAACACGTGGATTTGATTGGTCAACAATCCTTTTCGTTCCAAGCTCCTTCTCTGTTCTGCTACACTTGAATGCTCTTTTCACTTATCTATGAGATAATATAGTTTCCTGGGATAAAACATAAAGGCTGTTTTGAATCACATAGGTCAGTGGTTGTCGACCTCTGAGCTAAATGGGGCCTTAAATATGGTCCCTGTCATCACCAAAGGGCCACACACAATGTTCAGTATATGTAATGCTTGAGAGGACTGCTAGAAACTGCAGACCTAATAGAGGAAATGAGGGTCAAAGAGTGTGGACAGGATACATTTTTGGCTGGGAATATGCTGCAGAAGACAATACAAAACTAGGACTATGTGCCTCCGCAGCGCCCCCCTGTCAGAACACAACAGCTTAGCTGGGAAGATCGCTGTAGCAACGTCAGATCGTTGGTACAGCAGCTCTTATCAGAGCCGTCCTTTTTTTTTTTTTTTTTTTTTTGTTCAACCCGCTGTTAGCGTGTAATAGGCTTAAGGCTGTCAACATTTTGGCCTCTACAAATTCGGTACGGTGCCTGAAAATGGGGAGCAACTGAATGTGTGTAGAGCAGGGGTGAGACACTGGGGTTAATTTACTGAGAGCAAGTCCACTGTGCACTACAAGTGCACTTGGAAGTGCAGTCGCTGTAGATCTGAGGGGAAGCTATGCTAATTTCTATCATCTAATCATATGATAGGATAGAAATACTCACAAGCAAGCTGTTTTTTTTTTTTATTTTCCTTGCATATCCCCCTCAGATCTACAGCGACAGTACAGTGGATTTGCCATTAGTAAATAAACCCCAGTGTATTGCTGGATTTTAAACAGTACAGGCACTTATTTCTAATGTTTTACATATAGCTATAGCTGCAAAAGAGGTCAGCCTTAAATGATCTAGCAGGACTTAATTTTCTAACTTAAAGCGGAGCTCCACCCAAAAGGGGAAGCTCCACTTGTTGCTTCCCCCCTCCGCTGCCACATTTGGCACCTTTTGTGGGGGAGAGGGGAGCGGTCTAAACCAGGTACCCGCTCCCACTTCCGGGTAAGATCGCTGAACAAAGTTTGCGGCGATCAATGAAATTTCCGGCCCCTCTTCCTTCTCCCCCGCTGCCTTCTGGAAGTCACACGGGACCAGAGTTGTATAAAGTACTTGAAACCCATACTTGAGTAAAAGTACAAGTGCTCGATCAAAAAGTGACTTGAGTAGAAGTGGAAGTGCTCGATCAAAAAGTGACTGGAGTAGAAGTGGAAGTGCTCGATCAAAAAGTGACTTGAGTAGAAGTACTAAAGTATTCAACATTTTTTGTACTTAAGTATTGCAAGTAGTTTTTTTTTTTTAAATTTTGCTACTCAAGTACTGAAAGTAAAAGTACAAGTACTGTGTTATGTAGTTATTAAAGAAAGAAGTCAAAAGTTTGAACATCATATTGTTTTTTATTATTTCAAATGCAGCTTTTATTTATGCATACAGTAGCATTTATTTTCGTATGCGCTGATAATACACATGTTTTGAGCTTCATGAAACCTGCCATCTACTGTTCTGGCAGTGGTAATTTTTATAATAGTAACGAGTAACTATGCAGCACAAAAAAAAAAATAGAGTAGAAGTATTGAAATCATTGAAAAAATGTAGTGAAGTAAAAGTGGAAGTAGGAGAAAAAAATTCTACTCTAGGAAAGTACAGATACCGCCTTTCGGTACTTAAGTACAGTAGTGAAGTAGTTCTACTTAGTTACTATACATCTCTGCACGGGACCCAGAAGACAGTGGGACCATTCAGAAAAGCACATCGCGACTCATGCATGCGCAGTAGGAAACAGGCTTTCCCTTAGTGAAGATTCCAGCAGCTGCACTCACAGCTGATGGACAAAACGGCTAGGAGGGGCCGACATTGCGTCATTCCTTGACAGGTGAGTGTCCTTCTATTAGAAGTCAGCAGCTACAATATTTGTAGTCGCTGACTTCTATTTATTAATTTTTTACAGGCTAGAACTGTTCCTAAAGTTCCCCTTTAATTCTGTAGTTAGAACTTTACATACAAACAGCAGCTGCCACCATGTATTAAGGGAAACACGCTGTAGCAATGCTGGCTTTTAGGAAAAGTTAAAACTCGCCACGCTCACAGGATCATAAACCGAGCAAGAATTCTTTGAGTTTTTGTTTATAGACTCAGCTAAAGAGTATTTAAACATTGTTTTATTAAAAGAAAAAAAAGTGCAAAAGAACATTTACAGAATTTTTTTTTTTTTTACCAAAACTGACAACTGCCATTTTACCAGGAATAAAAGTAAAAGGTACTTACCAAAGTTCGCCTGGTCTTTCATTCTTGTGCCATTCACTTTAGAGTAGGTGCAGTCTGATGGAGCTAGTTGCTTTCTAATGACTCTTCAAGTATCATTACCAGATTTGATGTTTCACATTCCGACAACCAGCACAGCACAGAATAAAATTACCACTACACACCAAACATGAAATGAATAATGTGTGCGGTATGTTTTCCTCGGAAGGGGTAATGTGTCCCATCAGCTTTCTGCCCCTTGTTATTCAGGTTCCTGTTATCTACCAGATCGTTATTTTCCTATACATTTGTGGACACACTTGTTATGTGTGTAATTTTATCATAGCAGGGATTATAGATTATGTGCATAGTTTGAGAGATGTTGATGTATGAAAGGGTAGTTTTAGGTCAACTAAAGCCAGACTTAAGGGCTGTACCCATGGGCCAAATATCGGGCCCATGTGTGTGGCAGCCGGTCCGGCTTTTGACAAGGGGGCCTGACCAAAGAAACTGCCAATTGGCATCCGATCAGTGCTCCCAGCAAATAGCTGAGGGCCCTGACCATTGTGTTCTGGCAAGTGCCCCCCCCCCTTCAGAATACAATAGCTCAGCGGAGGAGATCGCTGTATTAACGTTGGATAGTTAGTACAGGGCCTCCTCCCGAACTCCATTTTCTCTAGCGCTCATCGACAGACGTAGTCCTCGGTGATACACCACCTTCGGGTTATGTTACCTCCGCAGGAGCAGGACTAGACAGGAAATTAAAAAGCTCTGGCCACACCCTAGGGGCAGTCCCAGAGGGTATATCCTCTCTCTCTCTGCCTCAGCAAATCAGTTATTTTCTGTCTAGTTAGGAGTAAGGACCTAGATACCTTGCTGGGATCTTCGGTCCTGGCAAGATTTTTTTCTTAAAAAGATTTTTTAGACAGCTTTTTTTCTCCAGTGTTCCTGTGAGATCTTCAAGCAAGAAAGCTGAACTGGGCGACGGGCTGGATGTTGAGATCCGGTGGTCACCCCAGTTCAGCCTACGAGCGCGTGCAGGCCATAGCTCCGCGCTGGGTCGGCCGCGACAAAGTCCCATTAAGGGACTGACCCCGCGAGTTAAACGTCTCGCTGAAACGCCAAAGACCATGAGTCACGGCGTCCGTATTGGTCGACAGCCCTCCCGCCCCGGTGGAGAGGGGTACTGTCAGGAGTTGGTGCCCGCCTGGTTCCGGTATGGTGAGTAGTATGTTCCCCCTTTTCCCCTGACGGGTCTTGTGGTGAACGCGGGCCCCTCTCTGTATGGTAAGAAAGAGTCCTTTCTATCCTATAACATGTCACAAATCCTCCTACTTTGAGTGTGATTTATGTGTGCAAAAGCCAGGAGGCTTGGCTTGGGAGCTAACAATCTATTGTATACATGTTTTAAAGATGTAATCTGTGGCATTCTGGGAATCTTATGGGTTAAGTATAAGCTACCTACCAGTCAGAAGCCACGGACATGTAGACTGCCTTCCAAATCAGATCTCCAGCTATTTAGCAGGCCTCCCGAACGGCCACGCGGTCCGCCAGGGTCGGTACCGCCAACCACGCCATATCCCCATGCAGAGAGAGTGTTGTGTGCCCTGCAGCACACCGCTATTCAGTTTAGGCCGCCGCCATTTTTTTTTTTGCTGGATCGCACGAGCCGCCATTTTGGCGTAGCCTCGTGTCTCCAGCATGGGGGCGGCCATGTTTGAGGTGATTCTACACCTCGTGGAGCTTGGGGGAGGCGCCGGAAGGCGTGCAGAGGGGCGGAGCCGCCTCCTTTCTTCCTGGGCAGCCAGCCAAAAGACTTCCTGTTTGTCAAGACAGCGCTGTAAGCTGTTGCAGTTTAACTCTGAGCATCAAGTGGTGAGCCTGGGGGTCTATCTCTCTCTCTCTCGATCGATAGGGATCCCTAAGCAGGTAACACTAAGGGGCTTTTTTGTGGCGCTGGGGGTCAGAAAAGAAAAAAAAAAAAAAAAAAAAAAAAGTTTTTTTCTTTACTTTTGAATTATATTATCCAGGAAGTAACTGGAGTTATTATGGACCCTGCCACACATATTCCCCCACCTGTTTCCCTCGAGGGGGCCTCGGGACCCGCCGGTGCACAGAGTATAGAGTCATTTACAGCAATTTTGGAGTCTATGGTGGCTCGGGTGGAGGCGGCCTGTCAGGGACGGGGGTCAAGGAAGCGACCCCCGCCTACCCCTATACCATCTGACACCTCTGACTCAGATTCAGAGATGGTCACGGCAGTTGCAGGTTCCTCTGCAAGGGCTGTTATCCCAGGTAAAGCCCCCTCAGACAGTGAGGAGGACGCTTCTTCTCTTGCTATAATTCAGGAAGAAGCATTGGTGGACGCACTAGTTGTGGCAGTGCAAGAAACCTTAAAACTTGAGGCTTTACCGGCAGAGGCAACTGAAACAGAGAGGCCTTTTGGGACTAATAAGCCCATCAAGACGGCGAAGGCTTTTCCTGTACCTAAATGTTTTGGTAATCAGATTAAAGGAGAATGGGAGCATTCTAAACGTACCTTTACTATTTCCAAGCGTATTGCTAGACGCTATCCGTTTGAGGAATCCATCATTAAGAAATGGACGGTACCACCAGTCGTGGATCCGCCTATTTCCAGGCTGAATAAAGCCACGGTTATTCCAGTGGAGGACACTTCGTCCTTTAAGGACCCGGTGGATCGAAAGATAGAAGCAGAGTCCCGCACTATCTTTTCTCTGATAGGGTCAGCATTTAGACCAGTAATCGTTATTGGTCTAGTTTCCCAGACACTTACGGAATGGGCGAAAATGGTACGCCAAGATCTTAGGGGAAAAGATATTCCCCAGGAGACATCTGATTTGATGGAACAGATCATACAAGGGCTACGGTTTATCTGTGACGCAGCCTTGGACACTACTCCCCTATTAGGGCATGCATCTAAGTTAGCAGTGATCCTCAGACGTGTGCTGTGGTTAAAATGCTGGTCAGCTGACCTAGGTTCCAAAAAGACCTTGACCAATCTCCCCTTTCAGGGGAATCGTCTATTTGGAGCCAACCTAGATGAAATCATTAAGGATGCCACTGGGGGCAAGAGCACTTTTTTGCCACAGGCTGCAAAAGCTAAGGGACCTCGCAACAAGCGAGGACCTTTCTTTACCGCCCATAAAGGGCGCCCGGCTGGTACTAGCGGGAAAGGCAAGACTCCTCCAGGAGGGTTCAAGAAGGGGACCAACCCAGCCAAACCCGAAGCAAAGGAGTACACAGCCTGAAGGTGCGCCCCCACCCGGTTTCAGGGTGGGGGGACGTTTTCACCGGTATTCAGGACATTAGATCGAGCATCAACCACTACTACCGGTGCGATTCTTCCCTTCCAACATTTAAGTACCACAGGAAGCGGTAGTTACCGTTCCCTGAAAAGATCTTTTCCTTTACCTTTTCCTAAGATTAGTCCCGATACCTCACAGGAATCGGATCTGGTTGACCAGATAGGCCAAGTAGCCTCTAGTCGGGTGACTTCGGTCCCTGAGGTTCAACCAGAAAAGATCACCTTTCCTGATAACTATCAGGTATCTGATAAATGTGTGGGAACAGAAAACGACCAGACTTTCTCGGATGGTCGGGGCCAGATAGCTCTAGGGACGCCTGGTTCAGATCCAATCAGCGCCAGTGGTCCTAGAAATTCTAGGCTGGCCTCCTCAAGCCGGCCTGGCCGACTTGGACATGGTAGTCGCAGACGTTCCGTGGGAACT
Source organism: Pelophylax lessonae (assembly GCF_965119305.1). Taxonomy (NCBI): domain Eukaryota; kingdom Metazoa; phylum Chordata; class Amphibia; order Anura; family Ranidae; genus Pelophylax; species Pelophylax lessonae. Next base: position 841,480,977 of record NC_138768.1, on the reverse strand, counting down.
TCGTCTCAGGGAGTGTCTGTGGTCTCAAGGACCAATTTACCTTCGTGCTTTACAGTCGCTGGTTTTAATGGCCTGGCCATTGAGACCCAAGTACTGAAGGACAGAGGTTTGTCTACTTCAGTCATTCCTACCCTTATTAAAGCAAGGAAAGCGACTTCCAGCAAAGTCTATTATCACACATGGAAGACTTATATTGCGTGGTGCGAATCTTTAGGATTTCCTCCACGTACCTATTCGGTGACTCGAATATTGGCCTTTTTGCAACAAGGGGTTGAGCAGAAGCTAGCCTTGAGCACCATCAAGGGTCAAGTTTCAGCATTAGCAATCTTCTTTCAGAAGCCTTTAGCTACCAAATCCTTGGTGCGGAATTTCATCCAGGGGGTGCGGCACCTGGCTCCTCCAGTCCGCGCGCCCTTACCGCCCTGGGATCTTAATTTGGTTTTGTCGGTTCTACAGAAACCTCCCTTTGAAAACATCAGGGAGATTCCCTTGCTTACTCTATCCCAGAAGGTGGCCTTCTTGGTGGCTATTACTTCTGCTCGCAGGGTGTCAGAACTGGCTGCATTATCATGCCAGTCACCATACCTAGTGATTCATAGGGATAAGGTAGTACTTCATCCTAAGCCATCTTTTCTTCCCAAGGTGGTTTCAGATTTTCATCTGAATGAAGATATTGTATTACCTTCCTTGTGTCCTCAGCCCAAGCATCATCGGGAACATGCGTTGCATTCCTTAGATGTGGTTCGGGCAATCAGGGTATACCTGAAAGCTACGGAATCATTCCGTAAGACGGATTCACTTTTTGTGATCACGGATGGCCCCAGAAAGGGTTTGCCTGCATCTGCCGCGACCATTGCCAAATGGATTAGACAAACGGTGGTACAGGCTTATTCTATTAAGGGTCAGAGTCCTCCGTTCCCTGTTAGGGCGCACTCCACTCGAGCGCTCAGTACTTCCTGGGCCTTTCGCCATCAGGCGTCAGTGGTCCAGGTATGTAAGGCGGCCACCTGGTCGTCGGTACATACCTTTACAAAATTCTATAAAATTGATGTGACGGCATCGGCGGATGCCTCATTTGGCCGCAAGGTTTTGCAGGCCGCAATTTGAGGAGACCGGTGGTCTACCTCGAGGGTTTTTTTTTCTGTTTGAAAAAAAAAAAAAAAAAAAAAATTGTTTTCTCTTTTTTTGGTTGAGTCTCATCATTAAGGATGAGCATTGTAAACTTCTAGTTGGCACCGGTTGGGCCTTCTAGATTGGGATTTGATTTCCATTTTCCCACCCCTCAGTTGTGATACTGCTCTGGGACGTCCCGAAGGTGGTGTATCACCGAGGACTACGTCTGTCGATGAGCGCTAGAGAAAAATTGATTTTTGTAAAATCTTACCGTAAAATCCTTTTCTCTTAGCTCATCGACAGACGTAGTCCCCGCCCCTCTGTTTTGGAGTTGGGTTGGGTTAAATTCTCTAAGCACTGCTTTTTCACATAACTGATTTGCTGAGGCAGAGAGAGAGAGGATATACCCTCTGGGACTGCCCCTAGGGTGTGGCCAGAGCTTTTTAATTTCCTGTCTAGTCCTGCTCCTGCGGAGGTAACATAACCCGAAGGTGGTGTATCACCGAGGACTACGTCTGTCGATGAGCTAAGAGAAAAGGATTTTACGGTAAGATTTTACAAAAATCCATTTTTTTTTTTGGGGGGGGGGGGGGGGGGGATTAGAAATGTTTTATTGCTTCTAAATGGTGTCTCACGTGTCTCTAATTTTGTTTTTGGGTTCAACAGACCTTATTACTAGGGATAGACCAATATGGTTTTTTCATGGCCGATACCAATATTTTGGTCTCAACGTATCGGTATCGACCGATATGAGGCCGATGTTTTGTACATTTAAAGTTTTGAAAAATGACAATTTTTGACCCAAATCTGGTACTGAACATGTTAATTTTTTTTTAATGCTTAATGGCTGGCTTGCTGGCACCCTGTGGTGGGTGGGTGGTGGCTGGCATCCTGTGGTGGCTGGCTGGCACCCTGTGGTGGCTGGCTGGCACCCTGTGGTGGCTGGCTGGCTGGCACCCTGTGGTGGCTGGCTGGCTGGCACCCTGTGGTGGCTGGCTGGCTGGCACCCTGCGGTGGCTGGCTGGCTGGCACCCTGTGGTGGGTGGCTGGCTGGCACCCTGTGGTGGCTGGCTGGCTGGCACCCTGCGGTGGGTGGCTGGCTGGCACCCTGCGGTGGGTGGCTGGCTGGCACCCTGTGGTGGCTGGCTGGTGGGTTTGTGGCTGGCACAGGGCCTGTGGGTGGCTGGCTGTCTGGCACCCTGTGGTGGGTTTGTGGCTGGCACAGGGCCTGTGGGTGGCTGGCTGTCTGGCACCCTGTGGTGGGTTTGTGGCTGGCACAGGGCCTGTGGGTGGCTGGCTGGCACAGGGCCTGTGGATGTGGGTGGCTGGCTGGCACCGTCCTGCTTTGGGTGGGTGTATGACTGTGATACACTCCCGCGAGACTAGTCCCGACTCCAGACGAGGCTGTCCAAGGCGAGGGAGGCGGCCTAAGAAGGCAGAATGACGTCACACAAATATCGGCAATATCGGCCAGTTTCGGGGCCGATACCAACATATTGGGTGAAGTGCATATCGGCTGCCGATAATCGGTCTATCCTTACTTATTACTGTCACAATTATCCTTCAATGTCCATCATTTGAGTTGTTTGCCTGTATTTCTCTCTTTATATGCACACTCGGGCTCCAAATATGCATGTTTTAGTTGGAAAATGATTATAGGACCCTATAAATATTCAAGGCAAGATCCTGTGAACATTTAAAATGTCTGCATACCAGAATTAATAGTTTTAACCGGTTGCCGACCGCCGCACGACTATATACTGCGGCGGTCAGCCCCGGCCAGGCAGAGTGACGTATCGGTACGTCACTCGCCTGTCACTGACTTGCGAGCCTATCGCGGGCGGGCGCGCGCCCGCCGCGGCTCGTTCACAGACAAGTCAGTGCGTGTGACCGGCGGACTCGATGTCCGCCAGTCACACTGCGATCGCTCCAGTGAAGGGAGAAAGACAGAGCAGCTTGTGTAAACAAGCTGCCTGTCAGTTCTCCCTGTGTAAAAGTGAAGATCTGACCGTTCTACTATGTAGAACGGTTGATCTTTGCTTTTACACCAATAGGAATGTCCCTACACAGTTAGAATCACGCCCCTAGGACACACTTAACCCCTCCCTGTCCAATAAAGTTAACCCCTTCCCTGCCAGTGTCATTTTTGCAGTAACAGTGCATATGTATAGCACTGATTACTGCAGTAATGTCACTGGTACCCCCAAAAGTGTCAAAAATGTCAGTCAAGGGTCCGATCTGTCCGCCGCAATGTCGCAGTACCGAAAAAAAAAATCGCAGATCGCCGCCATTACGCGTTAAAAAAAAAAACACCAAAAATGACAAAAATCTTTCCCTTTGTTAATAAAAGCGATAACTTTTGCGCAAAGCAATCAAAATACGCTTTTTGCGATTTTTTTTTTACCAAACATAGGTAGCATAAAACAAATTGGCCGAAAAATGTTAAAAAATTTTGATTTTTACTTTTTTTTTTGGGGAATTTCATATAAAAAAATGTGAAAAATATTGTTATTTTTGCAAAATTTACGCTCTTTTTTTGTTTATAACGCGTGATCAAAAAATCGCACAGGTGATCAAATACCACCAAAAGAAAGCTCTGTTTGTGGGAAAAAAAGGACGTCAAATTCGTTTAGGTACAGCGTCACACGACCGCGCAATTGTCCGTTAAAGTCACGCAGTAAAAAATCGCAAAAAAAACCCTGGTCCTTTAGCAGCCAAATCCTCCGGGGCTTAAGTGGTTAAAGAGGAACCTTGCCCTGATTTTAAAAATTACTACAAAGGCTTCTTTGGAAAAGTTTAGTAATGACTGCCTACAAACACTCAGTGATTAAAATCTGTTACAGAAGTTTGTGTAGCTTAAACAATTTATGCTGAGCTTTACATATATTGTACATTCACATCAGTACTGGAAGACAAAACCACTAAGCCACTGTGCTGCCCGTTACTTCTATGTACACATATGCTAGTGCAGTGGTCGCCAACCACTGATGGTCCACGAGAAAATTTTGGTGGTCCACAGGGTTTCTGCCGCAAATCAACATTGTGGTGGATATATACTGCCCAATGTTTTTAGTGGTGTTCTCAATGCGTGCTGACAGTCATTACTGTCAGTGCGCATTAATACCTTGATGTCTCCTCTGTAGTTCTGGGTCATGTGAACTCGGGGGGGGGGGGGGGTGTTTAGTAAAGAGAGGAGGGGGTAGAGAGCCAGAGCATTGTGTGCATAAGGCAGCAGTGTGATCCAGAGGGAGGGGGGGGGAGAGAGCCAGAGTATTGTGTGTAAGGCAGCTGTGTGATCCAAAGGAAGGGGGGGGGAGAGAGCTGGAGCATTGTGTGTGTAAGGCAGCTGTGTGATCCAAAGGAAGGGGGGCAGAGAGCCGAAGCATTGTGTGTATAAGGCAGCAGGGCGACCAGAGGAGGGGGGGGGCAGAGAGCCAGAGCATTATGTGTATAAAGCAGCAGGGTGATCAGAGGAGGGGGGCAGAGAGCCAGAGCATTGTGTGCATAAGGCAGTAGTGTGATCCAGGGGGAGGGGGGCAGAGAGCCGGAGCATTGTGTATAAGGCAGCAGTGTGATCCAGGGGGAGGGGGGCAGAGAGCCAGAGTTTTGGGTGTGTAAAGCAGCTGTGTGATCCAAAGGAAGGGGGGCAGAGAGCCGAAGCATTGTGTGTATAAGGCAGCAGGGTGATCTGAGGAGGGGGGGCAGAGAGCCAGAGCATTGTGTGCATAAGGCAGCAGTGTGATCCAGGGGGAGAGCCGAAGCATTGTGAGTATAAAGCAGCAGTGTAATCCAGGGGAAGGTGGGCAGAGAGCCAGAGCAATGTGTGTATAAGGCAGCAGTATGATCCAGGGGGAGAGGGGTAGAGTGCCGGAGCATTGTATGTATAAGGCAGCAGTATGATCCAGGGGGAGAGGGGTAGAGTGCCAGAGCATTGTATGTATAAGGCAGCAGTATGATCTAGGGGGAGAGGGGTAGAGTGCCGGAGCATTGTATGTATAAGGCAGCAGTATGATCCAGGGGGAGAGGGGTAGAGTGCCGGAGCATTGTATGTATAAGGCAGCAGTATGATCCAGGGGGAGAGGGGTAGAGTGCCGGAGCATTGTATGTATAAGGCAGCAGTATGATCTAGGGGGAGAGGGGTAGAGTGCCGGAGCATTGTATGTATAAGGCAGCAGTATGATCCAGGGGGAGAGGGGTAGAGTGCCGGAGCATTGTATGTATAAGGCAGCAGTGTGATCCAGGGGAGGGGGACAGAGAGCAGGAGCATTGTGTGTAAAAGGCATGTAAAATTCATGTTAGTGGTCCTTGGGATTCAAAATTGTGAGTTTATCAGTGGTCCGTGAGGTCTGAAAGGTTAACGACTAGTGTACTAGCGCACTATATACGCAACATACATGCACAGAGTAAACAATGTCACCTTCCCTGTGGAATGCATGTGATAAAAATGTGGCTAGAACAAAACAGTTTTTTGGTCTGTGGACATAATTGAGAGATAATTTGAAACATGAGAGCACACAAAGGTATGAATAAGGGAGAGCGAAAAAAACAAAATATATAATCTTTAAAAAAAAAAAAAAATGGCACCTCTATGCTAACAGCAGCGTAGCTTAGGTGCGGGAAGGCGTTCGATTACACGCATTCCCGCACCCACATATAATGGGCACCTAGCCTTAGGAGCATTTATAAAGGAACTCAGGTATGTTCCTACGTCTAGCATGGATTTCCAGTTCAATAAAGAAAGAAAAAGTGGAATATTCTATACAGCTCATTAAGCACAATGTAGTGTTTTTTTTTTTTTTTTTTTCTTTTTTTTTCCATCTTAACAAATAAAGCCTCTGCATGCTTCAGGTTGTCAGGTTCCCCCGTCTCACAGCCCAAAAAATGTCAAGGTCACAGCAATATGCATTTAGCTTATGTTCTGATGGAAATTCCCCATTTAGTTTTCAATTTGTGACTGATAGGATTCATTATAGGGCTTTTTCTGAAGAATAATAGAGCTGTTCCTGGAATTTGTTCATTCTTTCTTGTAATTAGTAGGTTATTGAGTTACCTTCTTTGCCATCGGTTTATTCAGGCATGTTATTCTTTATTTCATTGTCACTTTTATTAATTAACCTGCTGTTTATCTTGGTGGTTCTTAGAAACTCAGTGATGCCGCTGGCCTTGTGTGTGTGGTGGTTGGATGTGGAAGCTCAGCAACTGCTTTAAAAGTTAATTACACTTTAACATTTCTGTTTTTATAACGATTAAACTGGTTTTAAAGTCTGACGTTTTTTTTTTTCCTTGCATGAAGGTAAAAAAACCTTTGTGTGCTGCTCCCCCCCCAACAGCCCCCCAATACTCGCCTGAGCCCCCTCTCGGGCCAGCAATGTGCATGAGAGCCTCTGCTGTCTCTGGACTCCCTCTCCTCATTGGCTGAGACGATAGCGCAGCGATAAAAAACCTTCTGTGTGCAGCAGCCCCCTAAAACTTACCTGAGGTCCATCTCAATCCAGGGATGTTACATGAGAGTAGGTCTGCAACTAACGATTCATTACAAAATCGATTAGTTGGCCAATTTATTATTTTGATTAATCGGCTAATAACCTTAAAAAAAAAAAATGCTGTCATTACTAGTATAAAAAATAAAAAATATTCTATAAATATATCCTATTGTTTGTAATCGCTATAACGTTCCTGTAAACCAATCAATATATGCTCATCGGGTTAGCAGAATTCATATTGGCCTAAATGTATGAAGAAATTTCGATTTTATTTATTTTTTTATTTTTTTTTCCATTTTTCATTTTTTTTTATAGCAGAAAGTAAAAAAAAAAATATTTTTTTTTTCCATTCAAAATTGATGGTCTTAAACCACGGTTGTGATCAAATACCACCAATAGAAGGCTCTATTCGTGGGGAATTTTCTTTTATTTGGGTACAGTGTTACACAATCGCACAATTTTCTGTTAAAGTAATGCAGTGTGCTGTGTCTTAAAAAAATGGCCTGGTCATGGAGGGGGGTAAATCTTCCAGTGCTAAAGTGATACTAAACCCCCAGTATTTTTAGCCTAACACACTGAGCAAAATTAAAAGAAACATTCTTCAGTAAACAATTTGGTAATTTTCTTACCCCATGCGCTTGCATTTTATAACTTTCAATGTGGCTGTCTCCTGCTTTCTCAGTCCTGCTTCCCTGAACTTCCAGTCTTCATCAGTAAGGGTTACCAGTGGACAGTGTAGTTTCCAGACAGTCTATTAGCTTGGAGGGGGGGGGGGCAGGGTAGTGCCTGGTCATTCTAGGCTACAGGACTTTGTGTTTCTATTGGTGCACACAATGCAGAGAGAGAGAGAGGCCTTAAGTTCCTGCATGCAATGGTGATTCTACAAGATGCTTTAAGAGAAAAGAGGAATCAGGAAACCCAGGGCAGTGATCATGGCGTTGGCTTAAATTGTAACATATGCAAGAATTCAAAGATAAGGAACCTGCATACTCAGTAAGTGATTCAATTGGCTGCTTAAAGTGTCTAAAAAAAAAAAAAAAAAACTGAGGACTTAAAGTAGAAGTACATCCAAAGCTTGTTTGGCTGTCTGACGTCACAGAGCCGGTCCAGGCTCGGGCAAGATCCCGACCATGGAGTCTGGATCTGCCCACATGCTTGGACCGGTGTTCTAAAATTTAGTCGGACCTGTGAAAATTCCGGACCCTCGTTACTTCCGGGGACGCTCCGTCACCACCAGCTGCTGCGAGCCCCGGTGCGCATGCGCACAAGGCATTTTCAAGGTCAGATGAAATTCTAAGACTTACGAACAGCTGACTGAGAGGAGGAGGGGCTGAGGTGGGACGCACACACCGCTGCGGGATAATGTTACAACACCGCCGCGTCATCGAGCAAGGAACATGTTGCAGAGCTGACTTAGAGGAGGCGAGAAGGAAGTGAATACTCATACTAAATAGTAATGATAAAAAATGTTTAGTATTTCTTCTTCTTTTTTTTTTTTATCATTTATCATGCGCATCGGGGCTCACATCAGCTGGGTTATGATGTAGCCTCACCGGAACTGACGAGGGTCTGGAATTTTCATGGGCCCGACGAAATTTTAGAACACCGGCGCCCGGCTCAGCGCCTCAGCGACTCACTGAAAGCCTGAGCCGGCCGCTCCCCGCCCCTCCACAGCCCAGCACTCCAGTGAGCGAGGAGGGGGCAGAGCAGAGAGTGGTGACTGACAGTCAGCAGCTCTCTGCTCGGGGAGCTGTGAGAACCGAGCAATCAACGGTATTAGATTGCTTGGCTCTCAGTGTAGAGGTGGCGTGGGACAGAAGCAGCATTCACCTAGGTAAGTATAAATGTGCAATAACTCTGATTCCCATACTTTTAATATCACTGTAATGTTCGATGATTTAGGGCCATTGTCCATGGGCTTTGTGTTTCAGTTTGACACTTCTGAGACCATGCTTTGTAGGTTTTGCATGCCTATAGACTTTTATGGGAATGTAGTCCAATCAGACATGAACAAAAGCACTTCAATGCAGTCCCTTAACGCAGGGGTGCTTAACGTGGCTCGTGGGGCTCTCTGATGTGGCCCTCAAACCAGGGAAGCACATGCCCGTGGTTGGCAAAAGATCATGATCTGGACTTGCTGACCTGCCATCCCAGAGGATCAGAGTGTAGTAAGCTGGTGGCGGCCGCCGCAGAGGGATCAGGCGCCAAATAAGCCGATGCGGCTTCGCTAGCGCCAGCTCCTGTCCCAGGCGGAGTGATACTAACCACACTACACCTCTAATCCTTTCTAGCAGCCTGGAGAGTGATGCCAGACGCACCTACAAGAGGAAAAGAAGGTCAGTGTTTTAAAAAACACATACAGCTTTTGCAATAGGCTTATTAACCTCTATAAAAGGGTTAATAACTATCAGGCTGCTTTCACACGGATCTGCCGGTTCAGTGCACCTGCGGCTTTCCTGTGGGTTAGCTTCAGTGAGCCATAGACTTCTATTATATCCTGTGCGTTTGGTGCGCTTCCTGAAAGTGGTTTTAAAGGCAGAAGCTTTTTTTATTTTCATGCATTCTATGCATGAAGATGAAAAGCCTTCTGTGTGCAGCAGCCCCCCTAATTATTACCTGATGTCCAGTTGTTCAGGAACTACAATTCCCATCATGCTTAGTCATGTCTGTGAATGTCAGAGTTTTACAATGCCTCATGGGATGTGTAGTTCCCCAACAGCTGGAGGGCCGTAGTTTGAGGATCCCTGATCTAGATCCAATGATGTTCCCCTGGAGCAGGGATATGCAAATGGTGGCCCTCCAGCTGTTGCAAATCTACAAGTCCCATCATGCCTCTGGCTGTCATGCTTGTGGCTGTCAGTCTTGCTATGCCTCATGGGACTTGTAGTTCTGCAATAGCTGGAGGGCCACAGTTTGCATATCCCTGCCCTAGAGATTCAGCTGTCCGGGATTCCCCTCCTTATTGACTGAGACCGCAGCGCAGAGCCATTTGCTCCTGCTGCTGGCAATCAAAGTCAGTGAGCCAATGAGGATAGAAAGGGGGCTGGGCCAGGCTGTGGCTCAGTGTCTGAATGGACACACGGAGCTGCTGCTCGGTTTGGGTGCCCCCATAGCAGGCAGCTTGCTGGGGAGGGTACTTGGCAGGAGGAAGGGGCCAGGAGCACAGAGAGAAGAGGAGGAATCCGGGCTGCTCTGTGCAAAACCACTGCACAGAGCAGGAAAGTATAACAAGTTTATTTTTAACGAAAAATACCCCAAAACTTCAGTATCACTTGAAAGCTTGCCAAACCTCATGAATACAGAGGTTTTGTGTGTTTTCAGAAAGTTCACCACACCTGTGGAAGTCTATGGCGAAGCACAGCTAACTTGCAGAAAGCCGCAGGAGAACTGCGCTGCACCCTCGCTGCAGGTAATCCGCAGCACATTGTTGTGAAAGCAGCCATATAGGGGGCTCAGGACAGCAGTAAATCCCCATAGTTGAAAATGATGATCCTGGTTGTTTAAAATCTTCATTATGCTATTCATAATTTAAAAACGTTATACTAAATGCCCCCCGTGTTGCAAAAAATGTACCATAACGCCATTTGTAGTCAGAGGACTTTTATATGAACATACAGTGCCTTGCGAAAGTATTCGGCCCCCTTGAACTTTGCGACCTTTTGTCACATTTCAGGCTTCAAACATAAAGATATAAAACTGTAATTTTTTTGTGAAGAATCAACAACAAGTGGGACACAATCATGAAGTGGAACGAAATTTATTGGATATTTCAAACTTTGTTAACAGATAAAAAACTTAAAAATTGGGCGTGCAAAATTATTCAGCCCCTTTACTTTCAGTGCAGAAAACTCTCTCCAGAAGTTCAGTGAGGATCTCTGAATGATCCAATGTTGACCTAAATGACTAATGATGATAAATAGAATCCACCTGTGTGTAATCAAGACTCTGTATAAATGGACCTGCCAGAGATCTGTTTAAAGCGCAGAGAGCATCATGAAGAACAAGGAACACACCAGGCAGGTCTGAGATACTGTTGTGGAGAAGTTTAAAGCCGGATTTGGATACAAAAAGATTTCCCAAGCTTTAAACATCCCAAGGAGCACTGTGCAAGCGATAATATTGAAATGGAAGGAGTATCAGACCACTGCAAATCTACGAAGACCTGGCCGTCCCTCTAAACTTTCAGCTCATACAAGGAGAAGACTGATCAGAGATGCAGCCAAGAGGCCCATGATCACTCTGGATGAACTGCAGAGACCTGAATCCAATCGAGAATCTGTGGAAATAACTGAAAACTGCTGTTCACAAACGCTCTTCATCCAGCCTCACTGAGCTCGAGCTGTTTTGCAAGGAGGAATGGGCAAAAATTTCAGTCTCTCGATGTGCAAAACTGATAGAGACGTACCCCAAGCGACTTACAGCTGTAATCGCAGCAAAAGGTGGCGCTACAAAGTATTAACTTAAGGGGGCTGAATAATTTTGCACGCCCAATTTTTCAGTTTTTTATTTAACAAAGTTTGAAATATCCAATAAATTTTGTTCCACTTCATGATTGTGTCCCACTTGTTGATTCTTCACAAAAAAATAGTTTTATATCTTTATGTTTGAAGCCTGAAATGTGGCAAAAGGTCGCAAAGTTCAAGGGGGCCGAATACTTTCGCATGGCACTGCATAAGAAATCTATCACAAGAACAATTTTATTTCATTCCATTTAAAACATTTACAAAACATTTTAAACTATAGTTCCACCCGTTTGTGTTTACAAAAAGTGTATCTGCTGACTTTTAACCTCTTTACGACCGCCCGCTGCAGATGTACTGCAGCAGGCAGCCGCTCCTGCATGAATCGCCGTACATGTACGGCAGTCGCCTAGGGGGTTAGCGCACGCCGCCAGCGGCGCGCTCCCGCCCCGCTCGTCATCAAGGAAGCCAATGCAGCGGGCAGGCGGCTCCGATTGTTGCCTGACACCGGGGATCGTTCCCTGCTGAGAAAGGATTGTCGGCTGTTGTAAACACAGCTGACCGTCCTCCCTGAAATGATCACAGAGCTCATGTAAACCTTCTATATAGGATCACATGTCTCTATGGTCATTTCACAAGCTACACCCGCCCCCCACAGTTAGAATCACTCCCCTAGGCTCATGTTTAACCCCTTGATCACCCATAGTGTTAACCCCTTCCCTGCCAGTGTCATTATTACAGTAACAGTGCATATTTATAGCACTGATTACTGTAGTAATGTCACTGGTCCCCCCCCCCCCCCCAAAAAAAAAAGTCACTCCGGGGTCCGATCTGTCTGCCGCAATGTCGCAGCCTTGCAAAAAATCGCAGATCACCGCCATTACTAGTAAAAAAAAAAAACAATGATAATGACATAAATCTTTCCCGTAGTTTGTAGACGTGATAACTTTTGTGCAAACCAATCAAAATGGAAACCACTCCCATTTGACCCACTCAGCACAGAGGAACAAACAATGATTTCTTCAGAATAACAAAAGGTAGGAATCTGCAACAAAGTTTTTTTTTTTTTTTTTTTTTTTTAAATCCTTGTAATGTACAGAGATCACCCAGAGGGGAATGTTTTCTTCTCAACAAATGTAGAGTTACGCTTTAGGCTCGGTTCACACTATGGCGCTCCGACTTAGGGGGCGACGTGAAGTCGCGTGCACCGCGACTTCGGCACGACTTGCACGGACTTCATAAAATGAATGTCTATGCATGTCGCTCCAGGACGCCCCGAAGTAGTACAGGACCCTTTTTCTAAGTCGGAGCGCCTTGTGTCGCTCCTATTAGAACCGTTCCTGCACTACACTATGGGACGCAACGGTGCGTGACTTGTCAGGCTGACCAGGTCGCCTGACAAGTCGTACCAGTGTGAATGGAGACTGAAATTCTCTCCTTCCCCCAGTGTGTTGAAGTACTCGCATAGTTTCGGAACTAACATTTTTTGGAACCTTTATTAACACAGGATCGAGTATCCATCAGGGCCCAGACTCTTCCTCAGGGCCATGTGCTTTATCGCCCACCTCACCTCCTCCCGTGTTTTGGGGCTTCTAGGTCCTCTAGCTCATCTCTGGGTAGTCTTGGGAGATTAAGCTCCTGCAGGTATTTCCTCAAAGCCATATCTTCCTTACCTACCTTTCCCTTTCTGTCTAACATTGTAGAGCTGACTGTAATACGAGTGGAACACCTGGGCAATATCTGGGGACGAATGCACAATTTCTCCATTCTCGTTTTTAATTTTGGGGATATGGGATGTGTTTTTATTCCTCCCTCCCTACTTTTGCTAACCATTTACCAGGCTTATTTCCCCATTGATATTATTTTTCTTTCATAACTATGAAATGCGCTTTTTGTCTCCTGCTCCATAGTTGCCATCAACTCCCATCTCTTCTCCGTCAACTCTCTTCTCTGGGATGCCCTTTGGTCTAGTCCTTTGTTCCAATATATGTATCTCCCGAAGTAGCGGATTCCTCCTCTCCTTCCTTTTTTTTTTTTTTCTTTGTGTCCCAATGCCTATTAATATCCCTCTTGTATAAGACCTTATGCGATTCCCACAAGGTGGTTTGTGAAATCTCTGATGTATCATTGATAGCGAAGAAGCTCTCCATCTCCTCCACTTTCTCGACTGTTCTGGGATCCTGAATGAGTGAGTCATTCAATTTCCAGGTCCTACCCCTAGACACTACTGAAAGTAAATCTAACTGTACTATCACTGGGGCATGATCAGAGAGTGTAATGGGCTTAATTATCGCATCCCCAAGAGAGACTAGAAGTTGATGCTCTATTAAAATATAATCAATCCTTAAATAAAACCCATGTACTGAAGAATAACAAATGTAATCTCTAGGTTCTGGGTGTCTCACCCTCCAGGAATCCACTAGTTGACACTCCCCCAATCTCCTGGTTTCATTCTGCCTTTGTAGCGCGAGATGGGAAAACCCAGTCGACGAGTCTAGACTTGGGTCCAGTCCCATATTTGTAGCAGAATACATATTGGGCTAAATTGATGCTAAAATTCTATTTTTTTTTTGTTGGGTATGTTTTATAGCAGAAAGTAAAAGTTTTTTTTTTTCTTTTCTTTTCTTCAAAGTGGTCTTTTTTTATAGCACAAAAAATAAAAACCGCAGAAGGTGATCGAATACCACGAAAAAAACCCCTCTTTGTGGGACAGAAATTTTATTTGGGTACAGTGTCATACGACCACGCAATTGTCAGTTAATGGAACAGTGCCGTATCACAAAAAATGGCGTGGTCGTGAAGGGGGAAAACCTGTCGGCGCTGAAGTGGTTAAGCAACTTGTTAGCAGGCTTTCAACAAGCTTGAAGTAGTGCTAAAGCAAACTAAAAACTTACGATGGAATTTTTTTTTTTTTTTTGATGCTTGTGATTTTTAGTTGTATGGTGAGGAGAGAAACATGAGTAATGAGCAGATCCCAACAGATAACACAGCTGGACATTTGTCTGCCAGCCAGTGTGGTCTCTGCTTTAATATTTTATGTTCTTTTATTAGATGAGTATTATTTACTATTACACATTCACAGGATTTGCCACTACTGATCCCTTCATACAATTGTCTCTTAGAACCGAGAAGCTCATTACCGAGTGGAAAATAGACATCTTGTTAGCAGCTTCACTCTGTGCTTAGAGGTCTTTCATTCTCATCTCTTTAAAAGGAGACAAGTAGGACAAAGGACACAGGGATATCATCATAAAAAGGATATAATGGCACAATAAAATAATAAAAGCATTATTAAAAACATTGAGTTGGGCACACCTTAAAACCATAGTGAAGGACTGCAAATCCATTCTGCACTAAGTTTGCCAAAAGTAAACCCAGATCCTGGAATGACACGTTCATGTGAATTGTGGGTATCAGGAACACCCACGCAGCTGATTGCTATGTCGCTGCCGAGATGTTTCTAAAGCCTGGTACACACTGTCCATTTTCTTCTTTTTTTTTTATCTTTGTTCAACCCAGTAGGCTGAACGAAAAAAACGAAAAAAACTGAAGAGCTCAGTAGGAGCCGCTGTAGTAACATATCCAATGCTAGTACAGCGATCTCCCCACTTGGCTATTGTGTTCTGACAGGGGGGGCTCCCTCCAACCCCCCCCCCATCCCCACGCAAGCACACACTGGTCAGCTCTCTCTGGCTGAGCGCATTGATCAGCAGATCTTTCTCTTTCGTTCACTGACAGACACAGCTTCAATTCTTCAGACCATTGGGCTTATGCTCTCGCTCTCTAGGAGTAGGACTAGCTGGAATCCTTTTTGGTTATGCCCCTGGGGCAGTCCCAGAGGGTATACCATCACTTCCTGCTGTAGGACTCCAGTTTTTTCTGTCTGTCATTGGACAATCTGAGTCAGGGTTCGAGGGAGTCTCTCCTATGGTGGCTCTGCTCCCCGGCTCTACGTCTGGGGAAATCCTTTCTTCCCCTGTATTGGACTGTAATCGCCACATATACCACTCTGTTCAGGTTGAGAGGTGTCTTGGGAGTGTGTTCAGTCCAAGGTATCTGGACTCGGGAAGAGTCCAGGTTGCCGATCAACATCCTGGAAACTCGGGCGATCAGACTTTGTCTGTCTCAATGGATGGATCGTCTGCAGGGACGCCCTGTGCGGATACAATCGGACAATGCTACGGCCCTGGCATATGTCATTTATCATGGGGGCACAAAGTGCCCTGGTGGCCCGGGAAGTCGCCGGCATCTTGAGGTGGGCAGAACGATATGTTCCTGCCCTCTCTGCTGTGCACATTCCGGGGGTAGAGAATTGGCAAGGGGACTATCTCAGTCGGCAGACGTTGGATCCGGGAGAATGGTCTCTTCACCTGGAGGTTTTCCATCAACTCGGTCTTCAGTGGGGGACCCCTGATGTGGACCTGCTGGCTTCCCGTCTCAAGAGAAAGGTGCAGAGGTTTGTGTCAAGATCTCAGGATCCTCTGGCCGACGCCAAAGACGCTCTGGTGTTCCCTTGCAGTCAGTATCATCTGATTTATGCCTTTCTTCCAATACAACTTCTGTCGAGACTGCTACGCAGAATCAAGGTAGAAGGAATTTGTCATTCTGGTGGCACCAGACTGACCTCGCTGGTCTTGGTACGCAGGCCTGGAAAGGCTGGTAGCAGATGTCCCTTGGAAGCTTCCTCTCAGGGAAGATCTTCTGTCTCAGGGACCAATCTTCCATCCTGCTTTATGGTCGCTGGCTTTAACGGCGTGGCTATTGAAAGCCAGGTGCTGAAAGACAGAGGGCTGTCGGAGTCGGTGATTCCTATGCTGTTGAAGGCTAGGAAATCTACTTCCAGGAAGGTTTATCATTGAGTTTGGAAGGCGTACATTACTTGGTGTGAGTCTGGGTGGGGGTTCTCCCCGCCCCTTTTCTGTGTCTCGACTGTTGGAATTTCTACAATTGGGTGTAGATCAACGTTTGGCTCTGGGCACCATCAAGTGCAAAGTATAACACAAAATGTGTTGTTCTCCTCTTTAGGGAGGGATATGTCAAACTGGAAAAATTACATGCAGCCTAATCCTACTCCCATGGCCAAAAACTGAAGAAACCGAAGTTGGTCATGGGCAGATAGGACCAAGAAGTAACATACAATAATGCATCAGAAAGAAAAGAAAGAATTGGGGGATACACCACTCCCGCCCTGGGGTGTGACCCCTGGGGGAGGGAGAGTATTGAAACCAACGCGTTTCGAAATGGTTGAACTTTTGAGTTCCAATCTTCATCAGGGATATGTACAAATTAGTGATCCCCTTTTCCTAAAAAATCAAAAACATGCAAACACACAGAAAAAAAAGAAAAAAAGAGAGAGTATATGAATGTACTGCATAACTTGCCTGACAACCAGCAGCCAAAGACATGAGCACTTCAACTACTGACACATGAGCCAATACCCACCAAGTCCTCCTGTTCTAAATCATTTCATGTATATCTTCGGAGTTCAAATATCTTGAGTTGACTGATGGCGGAGAGAGGAGGGGGAGGAAGAGGAAAAACCAAAAGGCTAATCCAAACCCCCAATGTGGTAGGAAAGCCTGCACTTCCAGTAGGGTCAAGGGGTGTAGATCTATAGGGACCCCCTAAGGTGCGGTGCCTTAAAACAAAGAAAATAATGTGTGTATAGTAATGGTAAAAAACATGGCCATTCATGCCACTTATATAGAAACAGTGGGGCGGAGAAAAAGATAATAACCAAACCCAACCCCCAACCACAGAGCTTACAAAGGGTTGAGCCCACAGGTAAGGACCGGATCAATGTTGCAAAAATACTTACAAGAAAGAATCCCCTGTGACTGTATACTGGGTCCAAGATGTGATAGACTTCCCATAAAAAAGATACACCACTCTGCTCTAATCGGCGAACTGATAAAGTATGATCCGCATACAAAAAATCCCCATACCGCCTCCTTCCACAGAGGAGAGCGGAGGGTAATAGCGCCGGCAGTGGCCCTTGGTGGCCCGTGGTAATAGCGCCGCGCAATGGGTACCTCCCACTGATTGGCGAGACCCGGAAGTCATCGCCTCACAGCTGACGGAGCGGAAGTGTCCCGGCCGGCGCTCCGGAAATGACGCCAGAGGTCAGCCATCTCCGTCCAAGTTGAGAGGAAAATACAGTCCACCGACACAGGGGGGGGGGGCGAGTGTTAAGCAGGCGGAGGTACAAGACCTCGGCCCTGCAGTGCACATCGCTCAATGCCCACCACATATAAATGTGTGTGCAGGCTCACCTGTGCCTGACTGGAGGAGCAAAGCTAACCACCACAAAGATTCCCCTCTGGCCAACCACAAAAAGATATTTATAATATATTAAAGGCTGCAGCCTTAAAGTAGCTTAATACCAATGATATATTAGGCATCAGATAAACAAAACTGATCCTTGTATAGATACTGCTCATTAGGATCTTTTGTAGCCAAAAAAGAGTGATAAATATGGCTATGTCATGGTCCAATAGAAAAATAACAGTCAAACAATAAAAAGGGGTCAATGCTAAACGTGTCAGCAAGTAAGAGAACACCCACAGTCTATAATGCTGCAGCCAACAGGCAATACAACGCAGCGCATCCATATTTAGAAAAATACATATCAAATTTATAAACAAATAACAAAATATGAAAAATAGAAACACATATAGGTCTCTACATTGAAAATCAATATGCAAACATTATTAAACATAATTCAAAAAATCCAAAGAATCAGCCCTGTTTTGGAACATATGTCAAATGGCAAAAAGAAGGGGGGGGGAGGGAAAGGGGGGAAGGGAAAGAGGAAGAAGGTTGGGAATGGACAAAAAAAAAAAGGGGGGGGGGAGGATAAAAGTGGAAGAATGGGGAGGCCTGAAAGATGTTTAATCTGTCTTCCCAGAGCTAAACCCTTCCAAAAAGGGTCTGAAGCTCTCCGCCTCATTAAGACCTGGTCGTTTGGTGGCATCAAGGGTCCGGATCCATCGTGCCTCCCTTTGGAGTAATAACTTATTCCAGTCACCGCCCCTTGGTGGAATGTGAATGCGGTCCAAAACAGTGAAGTTGACTCGGGGCATGCGATAGTGATGGTCCCAAGCAACATGTCTGCCTAAAGGCAAATAGAGGTTGCCTATCCTCATGCCTGCTAGATGTTTGTTGGCCCGTGCTTGGAACTCCTGTTTTGTCTTCCCCACATAGAATGAACCGCACCATCAAGGGCCAGATTTCTGCCTTGGCTACATTTTTCAAAGGCTGTTGGCGACGAAGTCCTTGGTTTACACTTTTGTGCAGGGAGTTTGCCATCTGGTTCCTGCGGTGCGATCCCTGGTACCTCCGTGGGATCTCAATTTTGTTCTGTCGGTGCTTCAAAGGCCTCCCTTTGAAAATATTTGAGAAATTCCTCTGCTCACTTTGTCGCAGAGGGTGGCTTTCATAATAGCTATTACTTCCGCGTGTCGGAGTTGGTTGCGTTGTCCTGTCGTCACCTTACTTGGTGATTCAAAGGGACAAAGTGGTGTTGCGACCCTGTCAGGCATTCCTTCCCAAGGTTGTCCTGGGGTTTCATTTGAATGAAGACCTTGTTCTACCGTCCCTATGTCCTAAGCCTACGCATCCTAAAGAAATTGCCTTGCATTCTTTAGATGTGGTAAGGGCGATTCGGTTGTACCTGGTGGTGACTGAACCGATTAGGAAATCCAATTCTTTGTTCTTACGGATGGACCTTGTAAGGGGCAGGCCGCATCTGCTGTGACCATTTCCAAGTGGATCAGGCAGACGGTGGTGCAGGCCTATTCTTTTAAGGGTCAGGTTCCTCCTTTCCCTGTTAAGGCGCATTCTACGAGGGCGCTCAGTGCCTCCTGGGCCTTCCGTCATCAGGCGTCAGTTGTTCAGGTGTGCAAGGCGGCTACATGGTCGCCTGTACACACATTCACAAAATTTTATAAGGTGGATGTACTTGCATCTTCGGATGCGGCGTTTGGCCGCAAAGTTTTGCAGGCTGCGTTTGCGGAGGCTTCAGCTTCTTGAGGGTGAAAAATTTTCCTGGTGGTGAACTCCAGTTGTTCCTGGTTGGCTATGTTTAGCCTTGTTGGGAATTCTTCGTTTTGCTGTGTTTTTTTTCCCCACTCCTCATGTTGACACTGCTTTGTGACATCCCAATGGTCTGAAGACTTGAAGCTGTGTCTGTCAGTGAACGAAAGAGAAAATTGGATTTTTGTCTTACCGTAAAATCATTTTCTTCGAGGTTCAGTGACAGACACAGCACCCGCCCCTCTGTTGGGGTTGAGTTCTTTGTTCTTCTGACACTGCTTGTTACAAACTGGAGTCCTACAGCAGGAAGTGATGGTATACCCTCTGGGACTGCCCCAGGGGCATAACCAAAAAGGTTTCCACCTAGTCTTACTCTTAGAGAGGGAGAGCATAAGCCCAATAGTCTTAAGACTTGAAGCTGTGTCTGTCAGTGTACCTCAGAGAAAAGGATTTTACGGAAGACAAAAATCAGTTTTTTTTTTTCCGATCACGCCCCTTCGACAGAACCTGGACAGTCTGCTGTACACACACGCCGAATGTCGGCTAGTTTCTCTCAAACTGGTCAATACCAGCCGATATTCTGCCTGTGTGTTTGGGGCTTCAAGTTATGGAAAGTCTGTTATTTATTATTATTATTTTTTTTTTTTAAAAAACATACATGTTATGCTTCCCTCCTCTGTGCAGTTGGTTTTGCATAGGGCAGCCCAGATCCTCCTCTTCTAGGGTCCCTCTTCTGTGCTCCTTGCTCCTGTTGTTGCCCCCACAACAAGCAGCTTTCTATGGGGGACCCTAGCCAAGTCACAGCTCCCTGTCTCCATTTAGAAATGGAGCCGCGACTTGGGACCCCCTCCTGATTGGCTGACTGACTTCGATTGACAGCAGCGGGAGCCAATCGCACCACCCTGCTGTCTCAGCCAATTAGGAGAGAAGTCCCGGGCAGCTGAGAATTTCCTGCAACATCGCTGCGTAAGGATGGGCTCAGGTAAGTATTAGGGGGGCTGAGGGGGGTTGCTGCACAGGTTTTTTTTTTTTTATCTTAAAATATAGAATGCATTACTATAATAAAAAACCTTCTGCTTTTACAATCCCTTTAACCACTTGCCGACCGCCGCACGACTATCTACGGCGGCGGTCAGCCCCTCACAGGCAAAGTGACGTAGGTCTACGTCGCTCGCCTGTGAGGGTTTAGGGAGCGAGCGCGCGCCGCCGGAGGCGCGCTCCCGCTCCCACGTGGTCACGGAAGCGCGCCGGAGGCGCGCTCCCGCTCCCACGTGGTCACGGACCCCCCCGCGCGTGTGACCGGCGGACCCGATCGCCGCCGGCCACTCTGCGATCGGCGGGGGAGAGGGAGAAAGTCAGGCAGCTTGTGTAAACAAGCTGCCTGTCATTCTCCTCTCTGTATGAGAGATGATCACATGGATCTACTATGTAGATCCATTGATCACTCTGCATACAGTTGAAGCCACAGCCAATCACAGTTAGAATCACGCCCCTAGGGACACACACAGCCCCTCCCTCTCAAATAAAGTTAACCCCTTCACTACCAGTGTATTTTTACAGTAACAGTGCATATATATAGCACTGATTACTGTAGAAATGTCACTGGTAACCCCAAAAGTGTCAAAAATGTCAGTCAAGGGTCCGATCTGTCCGCCGCAATGTCGCAGTACCGCAAAAAAAATCGCAGATCGCCGCCATTACGCGTTAAAAAAAAACAACAAAAATGACAAAAATCTTTCCCTTTGTTAGTAAACGCAATAACTTTTGCGCAAACCAATCAAAATACGCTTTCTGCGATTTTTTTTTTACCAAACATAGGTAGCATAAAACAAATTGGCCGAAAATATTAAAAGATTTTGATTTTTACATTTTTTTTGGGGGAATTTCATATAAAAAAAAAGGGAAAAATATTGCTATTTTTGCAAAATTTACGCTCTTTTTTTGTTTATAGCGCGTGATCAAAAAATCGCACAGGTGTTCAAATACCGCCAAAAGAAAGCTCTGTTTGTGGGAAAAAAAGGACGCCAAATTCGTTTAGGTACAGCGTCGCACGACCGCGCAATTGTCCGTTAAAGTCACGCAGTGCCGAATCGCAAAATACCCTCTGGTCGTTTAGCAGCCAAATCCTCCGGGGCTTAAGTGGTTAAGGCAAGTCATAGATGTGATTTACTTTCTTGCAACTACGGGTTGCAGGAAAGAAAATCGGTCGATTCCCCCATCAACACTAAATGTGTTGATGGGGGAATCCCTCCCACAGTGCTGAACACAATCATTACTGCGGGTGGCTATAGCCAGCCACTGGCAGTAATCACATGCAAAAATCCAACAGGCTGGTTGTACTGAAGTCGATTGATGCAACAATGTCGGTACAATCAGCCTGCCCATAGATGGATCCATTCTCGGCTGGTCCTTGCGGAACCAGCCAAGATTCAGTTCAGTCTTTGGCTGGCTTAAGCGAGATACCCCCATCATCAGCATATAATCTCACATGCTGTAAAATTGGTACCATCCTCAAAATGCATCGGCATAGAATAGGGAGGACTTTTCTGGAACCTCCCCTTGTATAAACAGAGCCTCTGCATTTATGGTCTGTCGAGGTACATCTGATTGCAAACCTCCTTTGTATTCCTGGAAACCGAGGCAGACCATTCATTATGCAATTTTCTTTTTTGTGTTCTGCCGGTGGGGAGCATGGAGAGCCTTCTCCACCGGCAGAATACAATAACTGCTGGCACCTATAGCCTCCAGGAGTGAAAAATGAAAAAAATTGACAGGCTGGGTGTACTGAAGTCCATCGATTGGATCAATTTCAGTGCAACCAGCCTGCCCATAAATGGATTGAAATTCAGCTGGTTCCTGCTGAACTTCATCTATGGCCAGCTTTGCTCTCCACATAAATTGTTTATCCCTGAACGGTCCTGCACTATCTTGCCTTTTTCTACTTTCAGAAGATGGAAGGAGAAATCACTTGCAGTGGTCATTCTCTTTATAGCTGTATTTCTATCAGCTGCTGATCCATTATAGATCACGCACAGAATCGGATAGCTCCATGAGTCATTCGCTTAATCAGTTTCCACTGTAATGCAGCTTGAAACATACTGATGATGCTGACAGATACCATTGAATTGTGATGTTTGGAAGCTGTAGTGTGTGGCCTGAAAGATATGAAGCATTCTTCTAAATCCAAAGGCAATTTTAGGTCCGTTTCTTTCAAATAAGCGGACTACCTTCTGATTACCTGTAGATTTCATTTCTGTTAGGAAATCTGGAAGTCCCACTTGCACTTGGCAAAGCGGCTGGGAAGGGCTTGGCAAGATGGTGGGCGGCAGGAAGAATGCATAATAGGGTGGATTACAAAGCATTTTAATTTGTTGAAAGGTTTGGAAGTGGCACCATTGCTTTTCTTATTTAGATGCTGGTTTGTGTAGTTTCGCTTTAGGGAATGTTAAACTGCTACCAAACCCACAACAGTAAAATCAGTCTGTATATGCAGTGAAGCATGCTTGTTAATACTCACTGTGGAACCTAAGGGGTAATCCTTTGCATTGTGTATAAAGGCTGTTTGATTCTGTCTTCTCTGATCCTCCCTTTTCGCTGCCTCCAAAAAAAAACACAACAAAAAAACAAAACCGATAGTTCCAGAGCTAGGGAACGGGCTGCACATGCTCAGATTGGTTTCCAGAGCTAGGGGACGGGCAGCAAATGCTCAGTTTGGTTTCCAGAGCTAGGGGACGGGCAGCAAATGCTCAGTTTGGTTTCCAGAGCTAGGGGACGGCTGCACATGCTCAGTTTGGTTTCCAGAGCTAGGGGACGGCTGCACATGCTCAGTTTGGTTTCCAGAGCTAGCGGACGGGTTGCACATGCTCAGTTTGGTTTCCAGAGCTAGGGGACGGCTGCACATGCTCAGTTTGGTTTCCAGAGCTAGGGGACGAGCTGCACTTGCTCAGTTTGGTTTCCAGAGCTAGGTGACGGGCTGCGCATGCTCAGTTTTGGTTTCCAGAGCTAGGGGACGGGCTGCACATGCTCAGTTTTGGTTTCCAGAGCTAGGGGACGGGCTGCACATGCTCAGTTTTGTTTCCAGAGCTAGGGGACGAGCTGCACTTGCTCAGTTTGGTTTCCAGAGCTAGGGGACGGGCTGCACTTGCTCAGTTTGGTTTCCAGAGCTAGGGGACGGGCTGCACATGCTCAGTTTTGGTTTGTATTGCTAGAGTTTTTTTTTTCTTTTCTTGGGAGAGTGCATGTGATCAGCACAGGGCCAATCAGCACTGTCCAGACAGGATCAGGGGAGAATGAAAACTCCTCCTACAAGCTTTACTTGGAACTGATACAGGCCTGCTGTATGAGTATAGAAATGGCAGCGCTAAGTCCTCCGGTAAAACCAAGCGCTCAAATAGGGCTTTACACTAAATGAATACACTTAAAATTTAAATAGTGAAAATAACCTTCCATAATCAATACTTTAAGAATCTAGTGCAAAAAATATATATTCATAAGTATATTAGTGCAAATGTTAACTGTGCAAAAAGTGCTGGTGTACGGAGAACGGGTGACCGCAGGGGAACATGACCGATCACGGGAGATAGTGCGGGTTTGAACTTTGGTTGTTTTCTTTGGCAACATATATTTTTAAATCACTTCCATAAATTCGGAATACCTGAATATATTACACTATGAGGAGTCTTCTTTCTTGTTTGGCTTATGTCCTCCGCAACCATCTATAGGAACTCCATCCACCGGGACCCATGCTTCCACACCATGGAGATCTTTAAAGTGCAATCCGATCTTTTGTGGACATATGCCAAGATATAGTGGATGCAGAGTCCTGGGTTTAGTAACACTTTAAGTAAACTTGCCTATCTGGCATGCTTGCAGTGTGTTTTTTTTTTTTTGGGTTGCTCTTCATTCATTTGGGAACAGATGTGAGGGGACTTTGATGTGGTGACATGCCGGGTAGCAATGAGTATGAAGCTATAAAGGCAACATAGGGCACAGCAGAGGTATTCTGTATGGGAATGGATGGCATGCTTGGACTTGGCAGCCCCTCACTGCTATAGTGCAGCTTTAGTTTTTGTATATCTTTTGGAAGGGTTTTTACGGCTACATCTTAAAGGTGTAGGCTAGAAGCGATTTGCATCTGGGCAGAGCACAGTTCTCTGTGCCAAGAACATGCCTTATACTGTTTACATGTCTAAGAGGCTTTTTACAAACTTGGCTCGTTGAGGGCCTGTTTACTGAGGATGGGTGCCAACTGCAGCAAATTCACTTGCAGTTCACACACAGTCACGCTGCAGGATTCTCCGACTTCTCATCTGCAGTATAATACGCTAATGCGCTTTGGATTAATAGTTTAAAACTGTTTAATCTTTTAGAAAGTAATTCAAGGCTCCTGCTATCTAGGAAACTGTGCAGAATTCTTTAAGGGGAAGTCCACCCTAACACTCGCTATATCTACAGGCATCCATTATCTAACACTAACCTATCTAGCCCTCTAAAGAAGAAATCACTATACATATATTTTCTGAAGCCGATCCAGTCTGATCCCTCGCTGAGCTGTCAGCGGGGGCTTCGCTGTGTAGGTGGGTGCAGAAGAGGCAGCCGAGAACAGAAGCCCCATAGTAACTCTATGGGTGACGTGACGTCACTTCCTATTTACTTCACAGCTGTTGTCACTTGTCTCCTCTGCAGAGACAGGAACGGGCCGGATCGGCTTCAAAAAAGGTATGTGTACTGATTTCTTCTTTACAGGGCTAGATAGGTTAGCATTAGATCGTGGATGCCTGTAGATGTAGCGATTTTTGTGTTAGGGTAGACTTCCCCTTTAAGGGCAGACAGCCACTCGGTTTACCCAATTCTGGGTACTTTTACTAGGCTTCGTCTGGGGGCAATTCTTTAACTTTCTGTCCTGGGTAAAATGCTGTCACTGTGCCAGGAAGTGCAAGGAAATTTCCAGTGTGAGTGCAGCAGACCGCTATGAAAGATATCGGAGGTTCTAGGCTTTCCTAAATCTATAAAGTAAAAAACAAAAAAAATACTGCGCTTGTGTCAACATTTATCAACAAACAATAAAAAGCTGCAATCTCATATATGAGATATTTAACACAATGAAAAATGTGTAATGTGTTGCACTATTATAGGTAATAACAGTATGTAACATAAACGAAAAAGTGCTCAAACGACTCCCAAATGCGTGATATAAGTGAATAAAACACTATATAATGTAAAAACCTTTAAAACTAATATTTATTAAAAATAACACTCACATAGGAGGAAAAATGGGTATATTTTAATAAAGATCCTGGCAGAAAAATGGCATCGGCCTTCAATTCTGGGTAGCGCAATGACTTATACAAGTAGCTCTGCTCTACACGTTTTGTCACCAAAGGGACGTCTTTCTGGGCTTCCTAAATCTTTAACATTCTGTGATCCTGCCAGAAGGATAGGGAGACAGAAATATACATAAAATGAGTATACCCGGGGATACTAAAGTTGACTGCTGCAGAGATGCAAGTCTGTTCCACTTGTATTGTGGATCTTCTGCTTCCCCAGGACCACACGTTTTTGATGTTGCAGTAATATGCACTTATATGTATAGCCCCATCCCTGATGTCATTGTGCTACCACTCACATAGCTGCACGATTAATCGTTAAAATGCGATCTTGATTCTAACCCCCTCACTATCTTAATCCGGCATTTTCACGATTCATATAACGGGGCAGAGACGTTCCTCGCTCAGAGCTGTCAAAAAACAGAAAAAGGCAGCTAGAAAATATTCATCAACATTGCTCAGCGCTGAGATAAAAACGAAACCTTGTATAATTTGGCTCTTTTAGATCAAAGGGATTCATTTTGGTCTGTAAATGAGGGCAGTTTGACCACTTAAAGACTAAAGCCTTTTTCTGACACTTGTTGCTTACAAGTTAAAATCCATATTTTTGCTAGAAAATTACTTGGAACCCCCAAACATTATATATATTTTAGCAGAGACTCGAGGGAATAAAATGGCGATCATTTCAAATTTTATGTCACACTGTATTTGCGCAGCGGTCTTTCATACACAATTTTTTGGGGAAAAATACACTTCAAAGAATTGTGCAGCTCTGCCATGTACTTAAAACAAGCCTAAATCTAAGCTACAAGCTGGACAATCCTAATCCAAACTAGAAATCACCAAATAATAATGTAGTGCAAGTCCGTGAAATAGTTGCTCTAGTCCCAATACAAAGTTTCTTGTCCCAAAAATTGGAGTTACTGTGTCCAAATTATATCTTCTTCCAATGTGCTCAAAAAATGTCATACATCTACACCATCATGCAAGTGGGTCCCACCGCCTTCAATCCAATGCACTTACCTTATGGTATGGACCTAAGAACATACTTGGGTCTGATGAGCTTATTCCCCTCAGTTTGATAAACTAAAAGCCTGAACACAACAAAATACAGAGGCTGTCATTACTGATTTGCTAAGGGAAATGCAAAGTTTCCGGTGTTCTGCCGAAAACTCCAACTTGTCGAGAACTCCAATCACGTCACTTCCAGTGACTGTACATCATGAATAATTTGAGATTTCGACAACTTGGTGTTTTCACAGAACAGGCAGCAGCGTATAAACTTCCTGTACGCTCTAATGAGTGGATATTGTTTGTCCGCCCGCTAGTAACCATAAACATGGCTGCCTCTAAGGCGACGACTAACAATGCCCACTCATTATAGCATGTACCGGAGTGTAAAGGCTGCCGGTGTTCTGTAAAAAATACCAAATGGTCGAAATCTCCAATTATTCCTGGTGTACACTCACCAGAAGTAATGTAGTTGGAGTTCTTGGCAAGTTGGAGTTTTCGGCAGAACATTGGCTGTTATACTGATCTAATAACTTCACTACTTTGAGATACTAACATAGGAGGATAAATATGCCGGTCAGATAAGTCACTATAAAGTCAGAACTAATATGGGCACGGTTTTGGTATCCAGAAATCCGTAAGTCATGCAACTAAATTGGCATGAGAGCCAGGGAACTAGTATCTTTAAAGGAAGCTCAACTATGACAGCTTCTATTCTTCCTTGTAGGGCAGCAACAGCAAAAAGGTCCGGAGTTGTGAGTTTAGTTGGTAGTTTGGAGTTGTGCAATGCCCAGTAGAGGATGTGCGAATCTAGGTTCCCCCCAGATGCTGGGGGAGCAGGTTAGGCATATTGAATCTTCACCATGTTCTTCCCAATGTTCACCCATCTGAACATGTGGTTGTCTTATACTACAACTATACAGGTTGCGTTCATATCATAAACGCTCTATGCTGTACAGCTGAATATCCAGACTGCAGTGGACTGGAGATCATTTTTGGTTGTAGTAAAAATAAATCTGTCTGTTCTGGAAATCTGCTACCCCACAGTTTTATTGTGTTTCCTTGTAAAGTGTTCAGGTTATTGAAACTGGCATGAAAATCATTGTAAATTTAATAACACTCCAGTGCATTAGATTTGATTCTATCTGAAATGTAATTTGTTTGTTCAATTCATTAAAGCAGAGGTATTTTGTGTCACTGTGATTCATGAACTGGTTATAATGGATTGGTGCTTCTCTGATACTATAGTCTAGATTAGGGAGTCTGTCGTGGACCCTCGTGTAAGGAGGGTGTCTGTCGCTGGCCCTCGTGTAAGGAGGGTGTCTGTGTCGCTGGCCCTCGTGTAAGGAGGGTGTCTGTGTCGCTGGCCCTCGTGTAAGGAGGGTGTCTGTGTCGCGGGCCCTCGTGTAAGGAGGGTGTCTGTGTCGCGGGCCCTCGTGTAAGGAGGGTGTCTGTGTCGCGGGCCCTCGTGTAAGGAGGGTGTCTGTGTCGCGGGCCCTCGTGTAAGGAGGGTGTCTGTGTCGCGGGCCCTCGTGTAAGGAGGGTGTCTGTGTCGCGGGCCCTCGTGTAAGGAGGGTGTCTGTGTCGCGGGCCCTCGTGTAAGGAGGGTGTCTGTGTCGCGGGCCCTCGTGTAAGGAGGGTGTCTGTGTCGCGGGCCCTCGTGTAAGGAGGGTGTCTGTGTCGCGGGCCCTCGTGTAAGGAGGGTGTCTGTGTCGCGGGCCCTCGTGTAAGGAGGGTGTCTGTGTCGCGGGCCCTCGTGTAAGGAGGGTGTCTGTGTCGCGGGCCCTCGTGTAAGGAGGGTGTCTGTGTCGCGGGCCCTCGTGTAAGGAGGGTGTCTGTGTCGCGGGCCCTCGTGTAAGGAGGGTGTCTGTGTCGCGGGCCCTAAACGCACAGTAAAAAAATGATTTTCTTTTTTTAAAGGAGCCTGCAAAGAATTGCGACCACAATCAGCATACAGTGGATATTGAAAAGAATCACCCCCCTTTAAAATAGTCAAATTTTGTCGCTTTCAAGCTTGAAATGAAGACACACACAGTTTTTGTTTTGTCCAGCTGTAGTGCAACTTATAACATCCAAATGAAACATAGAACACCAACATGTCTGAAAAAAAAAAAAAAAAAAAAAAAGTAAAAAAACTGGATCACTGAGTTGGAAAAAGCATTACCCCCCCCCCCCCCCCTGAAGACTAAAGGCTATAATTAAAGCAAAAGGTGGTTCAACAAAATACTGACACAAGGGGGTGATCCTATTTCCAACTCGGTGATTGTGGTTTTTTTTTTTTTTTTTTTTCTTTTTCTTCTTCGAACATTGGGATTATACCTTTCATTGAATGTTCTAAGTTGCAGAGTACATACAGCTGGATAAAACAAAAACTGTGTCTGTCTTCATTTCAGGCTGCAAAGCAACAAAATGTGATTATTTTTAAAGTGTGGGGGTGATTCTTTTCTATACACACTGTACCTCTGATACAGGCAGGTAATTACCTGAGAGCAGGAAGATCCATGAACTACCAGAGCCCTCATAGTTTATTGAGCACTACAAGCTGTCAGCCCCAATGGGTGGCGACACTTGAAGGCATTTCAATCACAGGAAGCTGTGGCCGTGTGGCTGGAGCCCCGCATGGCTGCACAGTTTTCAAATTGTGACAGCAGGTGCAGGGAGAGGATCCCCCACCCAGTATCACAGGGGGCGACGCATTTGGGGTGGAGAGGGAGGGGGGGGGGGGTGCGTCAAGAGGCTGCAGATGCAGGAAGAGGTTACATGTTCCACTTTAAACAGGGTTGGAACATGTAACCTGTTCCAAAGGTGAACTTATTCTTTAAGGGGGTCTTTGGTGAGAACCCTGATGTGGGGGGGATGGGTACCTGATTTAAAGGGGACTCTGGGAAAGGTGCAGACTGAATGAATGTATTTTTGTTTGACCTTTTTTAATGGCTCCAGCTTATTTGGAATTACTTTGCTTTCTTTTACTGAAATTCTTTCTATGTTGTAATGTTCATAATTATGCCGATTATCAAAAATCTCCAGGTAAAACCTTTTTCTTTCATTTATGAAACAGTTTTTTTTTTTTTTTTTCGGCCCAAGAATATTTATTAAATATTCTGTGGCCTTGTACTAAAATGTTTGAAGACCCCTGATCTAGATCTACTGCTTGTAATCTATTGATGGGCCAGTTTTGGGATATATTGGAATGTTGATCTTTATTATGTCCCTAAAGTTAAACATCAATTACCAACTTTTACATCTGATAAATTTCTAAATGTGAGTTGCAGACTGTAGTCTCACGATCAGTAATATGTTTATCCCTTTTTTTTTTTCAGCGGACTTATCGTTCCGGAGAAGGAAAGTAATGAGTCTGTTCCAGAAGTTGCGGCTACCTCTGGTTACGCTTTATTACATTTCTTCAGTGACGCCGCCTACAACCTGACTGGATTTAACATAGGCTACAGGTAAAACGGTTCAACTCTGGACTGATGGTGTGCTCTGTACAGCATGTCTAAAGCTGGATACACACTATCCAACTTTTGTGGTTAGATTTCCTTTAGATTTACCTTTTCTATGTAGTTTGGCCAGATTGCATACAAATTGAAAGTGTTTAGGTTTGACCTCATATTATCTGGTTTTGGTAAGTCCTAAAGGAAAAAGTCTTCAGAAAATCTTATAGTGTGTATGGCCCATTTGACCACTGTTAGATGTGCATCAAGCTGTAATTTCTCTTTCAATCATCGACGGACTTCGCTCCATAAATCATAACTACTGGGTTATATTGCCTCCTCCAGAAGTAGGACTGGGCAGAACAAAAAACACCTGGCTATGCCCATGGGCCGTCCTCAGCTTGGTATACAACTCCCTCTCTGCCCTAGGTAATCAGTTTTAATCCGTCTAGTCAGGAGTAAGGACCTAGGCTCCCGGCTGGGATCTCTGGTCTAGCAATTTTTTTCTCCTTCCTTACGTCTTTTGTGTTTTTTCTCTTGGGAGATCTACAATCAACTGCTGGGCTGGGTGACAGCTGGATAATCTAGATCCAGTGGTCCCCCCCAGCCAGCCAGCACGTACAGACAGCAACTACGCGCTAGGTCGGCCACAACATAGCCTCACGGACAGAGACTGGCCTGCGAGTTAAACACCTCGCAGGGTCACATAAGACCGGGCTTGGGTCTGAGTCACAGCGGTCCCTTGGCCGACAGCTCCCCTAATTTGGTGGGGAGGATTCTGTCTGGAGCGTTCCCCGCACCATGGAAGGGTACAGTCCCTCCTCTCCCCTTTTGGTGGTTTTCTTGGGATGGACGAGGGTAACCTCCAGGGACGGTCGGACCTGCCTGCAAGTTCCCTCTCCCCGATGCTTAAAAATCCCTCAGTGAGCTGGGCTTCCCCACCCCTTTCCCCCCTGTCTGGACCTGGAGTCTGGTGGGGGTCCCAGGGCAGAGGATGCAGCGGAGACCCCTGGGGTCTCCCCCGCTATCCCCACTCTAAGGGTCCTGGGATAGTGTGTCCTGCCCTGGTAGTCTGGAGGGGTCCCAATGTAGGAGACCCCTAGGTGCATTACCTACTGTTTGCAGTGTGGGTATAGTGCAGGGGGGTTCCAGTACAGAGTGTGCAGTGGAGTTTCCCCTAACATGTGTCCTACCTTCAGGAGGGGGTCCCCTTGCAAAGAGTGCAGCATTGCAGAGGGCACAGGGAAGATCCTGGCAGCATGCTGTAGCTGATGGTCATTTTCCCTTAGTCTGGCTGGTCTCCGGTTGGCGGCCATATTTGTGTAGCCTGATGTCACAGGGGCTATTTTCCTTTAGTCTGGCTGGTCTCCAGCTGGCGGCCATGTTTGTGTAGTCCGATGACATAGGGGCTAATTTCCTTTAGTCCGGGAGACGCTGTCTTCCGGACTAAGTATGATCAGGCTCAGAATAATCTGAGCCTGATGCCGCTGTAAGACGTGGCCCGTCCAGGGGGGCTTAATGTACACCCCCAGATCCATTCGATAGTGCGGATGATTCATCAATGGTCGCAGTGCCTGGTAGATGCGGCTGATGTAGCCACGGACGTGGCTGTGTCGTTTGGTACACATAAATCTCCTCGCACTCCAAAGGCGTTTCCTTATGTGCCTTATTTTTTTTTTTTTGCTTAATTTTTTTTTTTTTTAATATGTTTTTTGGGGTTTTTGTAAAGAGGGTGTATAAACACAAGTACAAACATCAGAAATAAGTAAAACAAATGTGCAGTTTATACCAAGATATCACAGGAACGGTTGTACAAGAGACCATTAAACTGATTGTGATAGTCTTGCTTCTGAATAGTTGTATTATTTAGTAGTCAGCGTTTTTT
The DNA here is from genome assembly GCF_965119305.1 of Pelophylax lessonae. NCBI lineage: Eukaryota > Metazoa > Chordata > Amphibia > Anura > Ranidae > Pelophylax > Pelophylax lessonae. Next base: position 841,449,231 of record NC_138768.1, on the reverse strand, counting down.
GGGTTCAGGTGGATATGCTCATTTGTCTAAAGGGGTGTGGTAAGATTTTAGGGTATAAAGGGTGAAGGGGGGTTCTTAAATTCCATTCTCCTCTGATGAAGAATGTTTTGTTGTAGTTGATGGCTATTGCAGGCATTTGGAGTCTGTCTCCGAATTGGGCACCCCCTACGGGAACCAGCTTTGCCCAAGTACGGATTGGGACCCCATCTGTTGTTTCGGTATGGAAGGTTGTTGCAGTTGATGAGGGAGGTGATGTGTAACAGATCCCAAATACTTGGACCAACTTTTTCTGTCTTGGGTCTCCAGAATCTCATGTGATGCAGTGACCTGGCCCCTTAATTCCCCCTCCAAATATCAGCCCAAGCTCGATGAAGGGTAAAACAAAAGACACTTTATTCAACAACTCACTTCCAATATATACAGTCTCATGTTTGATTTCATTATCATATGCAAATGAAATTGCGTACAGAACATAGTCAACATACCTTGGTCATCTGGAAAGAGACAATAGGTGAATGAGACTGCAACATTATCATAATTAACTCAACAAACAAGCCAAAAACATAGCCGAATACGCATTCCTAGAAATGTGAACACACTCCACCTCTAAACAGATGAAAGCAGAAGACATAGGCTCTCAGACTGCCCGTCTCCATTTTCAACACACCTTATTATAACTTAAGTGTCAATTCACATCACCCCAGTATACCATAGCTGAGTCTGATGTCATTAGCATCTGTTTAGTCTGTCGTGGTGTAAAGTCCTTTGTTGTAATATGCAGCTTAGGCCCAAAGTCTGTGTCGCTTGGAGTGACAGGGACTTGAATTCAAAGTAAAAGTACTCCAAGGGTCCCCCAGCATACACCCCCCAACCAGAGCCGCGCTCCCCTGCAAGCCAGGGCCGTAGTCCGTGGGCAGGAGGCTGGCCTCCACACTCCTCCAGTAACCCGTGACGAACGTCCCAGCAAATGGGCATTCGTCACATGATGAATTTCAAAAAAGGTTTGTTCCTCAACAGGATTGAGGGCGTTTGGGCTATGCCGTAGACCTCAGTAAAGGAGTGTTTCAGTTGGTAATTTTTTGTTGAGTGGGATTAGGTATGTGTGACGTGATTATTCTGTAGTCTAAATTTAGTAATGGTAGGTTGTTCTATAGATCTCTGGACTGTGCTATGTCTTATAGAAGAGCCCCAAGGGGGGTATTGTTGTAAGGGAAATGTGTGGGTTTAATTGGTTTCTCTAGGTAGGCATAGTTTGGAGTCTGGTGTTAATTGGGATGGGGTTGGGGGGTGCCTTATTTTTACAAGTTTTCCTGTAAGGAATGGGAACAACCAAAATAACTCTTTGTGGTCCCACAACGTTTTGCTGTACGTTACCCTTTTGAGGAGTCACTTTTAAAAAAGTGGGCTAGTCCACCAGTGGTGCAATCTCCTGTTTCCAGGTTGAACAAAGCTACCATGATCCTAGAGGAATCCCCGTCCTTTAAGAACCCGGCTGACAGGAAAGCAGAGGCTGTGGCACGCATCATGTTTACTATGGCTTGTTCGGCATTGCGGCCAGTCTTTGCCTCAGCCCTGGTGTTTTAAGACCCTAACTGAATGGGCCAAGCTTTTGCACCAGGGCCTTGGGGGTGAGCAGATCTCTGCTGCTTATGTTTATGTAGTGGACCAGTGGGTCCATGGGCTGCAGTTTATTTGTGATGCAGCTTTGGATACAGCTCCTGTGTTGTCCAAACTTTCTGTTTCAGCGGTGGTGATTTGGAGCGTACTATGGCTTAAGAATTGGTCTACAGTCCAAGACTCTAAGTGCTCATTGATCTGCCCTTTTAAGGCGATCCTTTGTTTGGGGCTACCCTGGATGACATCATTAAGGGTATTACGGGGGGGGGGGGGGGGAAGAGAGAGAGTACCTTCCTGCCATTGTCTAGGAAAGGGAAGGAGCCTCGTCGCAGACGGGGCCCCTCCTTCTCAGCACAAAGAAAATTATTTTGTGCTTCTGGGATGGAAGATAAGGGAAATGGATCTTGCAAATCTTCCCTGGGAGGTTCCAAGCATCCATGGTCTGGTAAGCCTAGAAGCTAGCTTCTCTGGACCCGCAGACAAGACCCCTTTAGCATGAAGGTCTGCCCTCACCCATTATTGGCCTCGTGGACCTCCTTGAGTGTCAAGTGGATCCATGAAATGATTATTTTGGGGGTACCCAGAAAGGAGGACAAAGCTTGTCGTTTTTTAGGTCCGGAGTCTCCTTGTGCGGATTTAATTTCTGCAAAGGTTCAGGTAATGGATGTCCGAACTACCTTAGGTCCCCCTATCCCTGTCCAGGCAATTAATTTACCTAGGTCTGATTCTAATTTTGACCAGGATGGTCCTTCTTCTGGACAAACTTCAGGAACCACAGGCCGTGATTCACCGGCCAGATAGTTCTCTCTCCCATTTTGCATACAGGTTCTGAGTCTAATGGTATCCACCTTCAAGACAGTTATGTTTGCACAGTCCTACACGCAGCTCCTTTATCATGTTCGGCTCCACAAGAGGATACCCAGGTTTGTGGCGAGATAACGGGTTCCCCTGGCAGATGCCGCAGACGTCCAAGGGCCATGGTAAAGCCAGTATTCTTGAGGAATCGAGGGTGAGGATTTTCCAATCAATCTGGTGACCATAAACATCCCTTGGGGGCTTCTTCTCAGAGAAGACCAGTTGTCCCAAGAGCTGATCTACCATCCTCCTTTACAGTCGCTGGTTTTAATGGTTTAGCTATTGAAAGCCAGGTACTGAGGGATAGAGGTTTGGCTAGATCAGTGATCCCTACTATAGTGAAGGCAAATAAGTCGTCTTCCAGCAAGATACACCATCGTACGTGGGAAGCGTACATTTCATGCTGTGAGTCGATTGGCGCTAATCCTCGATCCTTTTCTGTGGCTCAGTTCTTAACCTTTCTTCAACTGGGCGTTAATTAGAAGTGGGCCTTGAGTACCATTAAGGGCCAGGTGTCTACCTGGCAGTCTTCTTTCAGCAACCACTAGCCACACACTCTTTAGTTCTTACCTTCATTCAGGGGGTTCAACATGTGGCTCCACCTGTACGGTCTCTTTTGCCGCCATGGGATTTAAATTTTGTATTTGCGGTTCTCCAGAAACCTCCATTTGAGAATATTTTTAGGGAGATTCCCTTGCCTACGTTATCCCAAGAGGTGACATTCTTGGTGGCTATTACCTCGGCCCGCAGGGTATCGGAATTGTCGGCATTATCCTTTCACAGTCCCTATTTTAGTGGTCCATAGGGATAAAGTGGTTCTTCGTCCCTGTCCATCATTCCTGCCCAGGGTTGTCTCGGACTTCTATTTGAATGAGGACTTTGTGTTGCCTTCCTTGTGTCCCAAGCTGGCTCATCCCAAGGAGTTTTGCTTTGCATACCTTGGATGTGGTTCGTGCGATTTGAGTGTATCTGGCAGCTACTTTTCGGAGGTCAGACTCGCTTTTTGTGGTTACGGACGGACCAAAAAAAGGGCTGGCTGCGCTTCTTCAGCTACCATCTCCAGAGGGTTCAGACAGTGACTCAGGCCTATTCCACTTGCCACTTGGTCGTCAGTGCATGCCTTCACAAAATTCTATAAGGTAAATACTTTGGCATCTGCGGATGCTCCTTTTGTCCACAAAGTTTTGCAGGCTGCTGTTTAACAAGGGCTGTTCCCTCTTGAGCTGTGTTTTTATTTTATTTTATTTTTCAGACGGACTTGTGTCCTGGTCCTTTTTGCACCTTTTCTTACAATCACTCCATACATGGCTCTCGCGTGGAATTCCTTCCAATCACTCTCACTCACTCCCCAAGCACTTTTTCCACCCTCACCTGCCTGTTTCACCCCCTTTTTCCCACCTTTGGTATTTTTTCCTACCTTGGTATTTTTTTTCCATACTCCCTGGTCCAGATCCATGTCTCTAATATATTTACTCTACATGACTATGCTTACTTTGGCCATTTTCCTACAGGAATTGGCTGCATACTTACTCCCTCATATATATCTTTCCATTTAGAGATTGGCCAGGTCCATGATTGGCATACCCACAGCACATCCTCATCACTCACCTTTTTTGTTGGGTTCGGTGCCTCTGGATCCTGCCCCTTTAGCTCCCATGTCGGACTACTCGGCCGCCACCTTGTGTCAACACTGTTGTTCAAATACAATGGCGTGGCTCTATATGCAAGTATGATGTCTCCCCTTTTGGGTTCTACTTTAAGTATTCATACTTCATTGGCAACTTATCCTGCATGTTTATTTAATTACCATACAATTTTTTCCAGACATATTTTCATACATACTCCTGATGAGTGGGCAATGCGACCCACGAAACACGTTGAGTTTCAAGACTACATATATTGATGTATATACTGTTGCTGATATGTCATGCCTTCAATGATATTTTGTATGTTCACGCATTGTATTATGTATATGCCAAGTACTCATGTTATATTACCCATTATGTTGGTTCTACACAATAAACCAAATATATTTTTACTTCAGTATCATGATTTCTTTGGGTCCACCTCAATTTAAAGTCCCACTGGGCGATTTTTTCCTGTATTCAAATAACCAGGATGGAGGTATACTCAAGGGCAGTGCAGGTCCATTTTATCCTGCCCCCTGTGTCCTGGTTAAGGGCACTTATGTTTGGCCTTGGTTTATTTTCCCCAGCCCTCATTTTCCTTTTGACACTGCTTTTGGACGTCCCAGTAGTTATGATTTATGGAACGCTGTGTCCGTCGATGAACTCAGAGAAATGGATTTTACGGTAAGTACAAAAATCCTATTTTTTTTAAATAGGAACATGTGTTTGTTTTTTTCTTTTTTCTTTTCCAAGTTGACACTTGTAATAATTGACTGACGCCTTTACAGCTCTGACAGCTGAAACATAAATATTACCAGACGTGTTATGTGTAATTAGGATTCTGTGCGTGTCACTATTCACAGAATCCTCCGCCGAGATTTCCTGCTCTCTGTTGTGCTCCGTAGCGTTCCCGTATGTCATCCCGGCACTGGATGGTACTGACACTGAATCTGTGGGAGTGCAAGAGGGGCTTATTTCCATATTATGTGTTCCACAGCAAGGAAACCAAGAAGCATTCATGCACAACTTTATTTCTTCTTCAGTGTAGACTATCTTTTAGAAAAAAAAATTTCAGAGTAAAAAAAAAAGGAATATTTTGTATTTAATGTTCCCAGCCACATACTAGGCTTGCTTCCTAATATTTGACAGCACCTCAATTAATACCTTTTTTAGCCACTAGCTGTCCAAGCCAATTCTGACACTTCACTGATCTTTTTTTTTTAATATATAATTACTTAGAAACAAACATTATATATTTTCTGAAATTAAAAAAAAGTTTAAATTTATTTTGCACGATATCTGCATGTTGGTGTTTTAAATGCAATTTTTTTTGGGGGGGATTGTTAATGTACAAAAAGACAATATAGTACCCGATTTTTGGGAAAATATAAAAGATATTAATATCCATAATAAGAATGGATACCCAACGTGTCACACTTTAAAATTGTGTACACCTGCTGAATGGTGACACACAGTGGTACTTGTGAATTACACAGCAGGTCTGGTGCTAGAATGATTGCTCTTGCTCCAACGTTTGCGGACTTCAGTGTGAGCACGAGGTGGAGCTTTTTATTTTTTTTAATTTTTATTTATTTTTTTTATTAATTTTACATTTTTTTTTTCCTTTTACAGTACAGCTTTTATTTTTTTTTTTTATTTTTTTTTTTTATTGCTATCACAAGGGATAAACATCCCTTGTGATACATGGGGCTGCAACAGATCCTCTTCATGGAGAAATCTGGGGTCTATTATTATTATTATCTCTCATCTGCCCTCCAAAGCAGCTGATCAAACAGAGATTCATTTTATCAGATTCTTTCACAAGCTGCTAATGGCTTGTTTACAACAAACTGAAAGTGACAAAAGCCTCATTGCTTCTGGTTTTATAGACCATAGAGATGAGTGGGGTATTTCTGTTTCTCCCTCATCTCTATGGGCAGCTGGAGGAACTGCTGGTTTCAGTCCTGGGCTCCCTGGTAGAAAGGGAGAGCCCAGGAAGGCAGCAGAAGGTAGGGGGTTTTGCTGCATGTAAAAGTGACCCAGTAGCGGCATAGCCACTTGGATTGCTTTTACATTAACCACATAAAGACCACCCTGTAGCAGTAAAACCTGGATTTTTCCTGTGAGATCTACAATCAACTGCCGGCCTAGGCGACGGGCTGAATAATCTAGATCCAGTGGTCACCCCAGTCTGGCCAGCGAGCGTGCACGCGCAGACCTCTGCTCCGCGCTAGGTCGGCCGAGACATACAGGGGGCTGGGGCTGGCCTGCGAGTTAAACGCCTCGCGGGTCTCGGCGTTCCTCCTGTCCGTCAGCCCCCCATTTCGATGGTGAGGGTTTCTGTCTAGAGCGGTGCACGCCTGATTTCTGGTATGGTGAGTAGCTGTCCCCCCCCCCCCTCTCCCCCTGGAGGGTTTTGGGTGGAAGTGGGCCCCTCCTTGTGACGGTCGGACACCCGGGTTCCCCTCCTTCCCGCAGGCACCCACCCCCCCCTGCCGAGTCCCTCATCTGCCACTCCTCTCCTCCACATACGCTGGGGCTTTTTGGGTGGTCTGGCCACTGTTCCCGGGGTGGGGGCAGGGCGCGTGCTAGCGATGGTGGGGAAGGGGGGGTGTGCCGTCGGTGACCGGATGATCGACTGTGCGTGGGGATGGTGCTACCTGGTGGAGGCACCTGCCAGGGCCCCCCTATCCTGCCTGGATCTGTTCCAGAGGCCTGGTCTCCCTCCTGGGTCCCTGTATGCCTCGTGGTGCTGCCATTTTGTTGTAGCCTGTGTATTCCTATGCACGGTGGCCATGTTTGTGTAGTCCGGCGGCCATTTTACTGTGGTTTGCTATTGAAAATAGCGGGAGCCATGACAGTGGAGCCCCGTGGGCGGCAATTTAGGCGGTGGGAGCCTCTTCTCATCCCCTGGTGCTGACTCCTGGATCTTTTCACTTCCTGATTTCCGCAAGTGGAGTGCAGATTATCCTGGTGGCTGCAGATCCCTGTTTCTGCTGGGTGGTGAATCTGGTGGGGTTCTCTCCCTCTCTGCTGAGGATCGTTTGGTGCTTTGGTGTTTTGGGTGGTGCTGCCAGCGCGGTGGGGTTTGTCCCTTTGCAGTGTTTTTACACTTTTTTCGGGTCCCCCTAGTAACTCATGGAGTCTTTGGAGGACATCTCTCCACACCTGATCCCCTCTCTGAGGCTGCGGGGCCCTCCGGGTTCCAACCATCCATTGATGCACTGATGGTGGTCCTGGAGTCCTTTGTGTCCCAGGTGGAGGTGGCTTTCGGGCGACGGGCTAGCAAAAAGCCCCCCCGGCCTTTGTCTCCTCACATCCTGAATCTGATTCGGCTGCTGCGGACGTGGGTCACCCTGCTGGGTCTGCAACCACGCGCCTGGAACCCTCTGATAGTGAGGACACCTGCGACTACTCACATAAAGGCGCTGATGGATGCACTTTTTGTATCTGTGCATGAGCCCCTAAAGATGGAGGATGCAGCTGAAGCTGCGACAGAGGCGCAGGTACCCTTTGGCACTCAAAAGCCATCCAGAGTGGCAAAGGTTTTTCCTTTCCCTGCCTATTTTGACAGAATTGTCGCTAAAGAGTGGGGACAACCAAAGTGTCCCTTATGGGGTTCCTAAGTGCTTTACTAGGCGTTACCCCTATGAGAAGTCTCTTCTTAAGAAGTGGACTGTTCCACCGGTAGTAGACCCTCCGGTTTCCATATTCCCTCCGGTTTCCATATTAAACAAAGCAACCATGATTCCGGTTGAATAGTTCCTGGCCTTTAAGGATTCGGCTGACCAGGAGGGGGAGACTGTGGCCTGCAATATGTATACTCACAATGTTCAGCAATGAGGCCGGTATTCACCATTGTCCTAATGTTGCAAACTCTGACTGAGTGGGATAAGCTCTAACACTGACCTGGCGGGGGGACAGCTCCCCCATGCCTTTGCTGAGCTGGCAGACCAGCTGGTCCAGGGGCTGCAGTTTATCTGTAATGCCTCTTTGGATGCGGCTCCCCTGATGGCTCGCCTCTCTGTTTTGGCAGTGGTCCTTCGTTGTGTCTTTTGGCTGAAGTGCTGGTCTGTGAATCAGACTTCAAAAAAAGCCTTGACTGATCTTCCTTTCAAAGGAGATCTCCATTTTGAAGCTACCATGGATGACATCATTGGATAAGGCTCTTTCAGCATGAAGGTGCGCCCTCACCCGTATTAGGGGTAGGGAGACCTCTTCGCTAGTTTCCAGATCTGTGGACTTGCCTGGTGCAAGACAAGTGGGTCCATGAAGTCATTCGGTCCGGCTACAAGATCGAGTTTCCCTCTTGTCCCCCGACAAGGTTTTTTCCTTCCAACTTGCGCCTGTCCCCAGACCGCTTACAGGGCCTGTTTGGGGGTGGTACAAAACCTGTTCCTTCAAGGGGTGATTGTCCCGGTTCCAAGTTTGGAACATTTTCTTGGAACATTTTCAGGGTTTTTCTCTCAAACCTGTTCACAGTCCCCAGGAAGGAAGGCAAAGTGTGTCCAATCCTGGGCCTCAATGTGGTCAACTGCTTTGTGCGGGTACAGAAGTTCAGAATGGAATCCATTTGAACGGTGGTGGCATCCCTGCGTCAGGGAGATTTCCTCGCCTCTATCGATATCATAGATGCCTACCTTCACATTCCAATATGTGACATTCACCAGCGTTTTGGTCTTGCCTCTGCTTCTCTGGTCTTCACAAAAGTGTTTGCTCCAGTGCTAGCTTTGCTACGCCAACAGGGGATTGTGGTACTGGGCTACCTGGACCATCTCCTTCTGCGAGCTGAATCTCCCTCTGCTCTGGTGGAAAACCTGGAGATCACAATACGAACTCTGCGGGAGTTTGGCTGGATTCTGAAATTTCAGAAGTCTGCTCTGGTTTTGTCCACTAAGCTGGACTATCTGGGCCGGACTCTGTACTCGGCCTAAGTCAGAGTGCTCCTTCCCCTGGACAAACTCCAGAAGTTGCAGGCTGAAATTTGCCTCCTGTTGTCCAATAGATGGTCGTCCCTCCAGGCTTCCATGCGGGTGCTTGGGCTGATGGTGTCTACCTTCGAGGCGGTTCAGTTTGCAGAGTTCCATACGAGGTCCCTGCAAAGATAGATTCTGACCAAAAGGGACAAGTCTCTGCAGTCTCTGCAAAATCAGATCCAGCTGAGTCGGGGAACGAGGGAGTCCCTGATATGGCGGTTTCATTCTCCGGCGTTGTGGCTCGGAAAATCCTTCCTCCCCTTGTATTGGGCAGTGGTCACCACAGATGCCAGCCTGTCTGGCTGGGGAGGCATCCTCGGCGCGCATTCTGCTCAGGAGATCTAGACGTATAACCCAATGATTATGAATACCAGGAGCTGTGTCCGTCAATGAACATCAGAGAAATGGATTTTACAGTAAGTCAAAAATTCAATTTTTTTGTGTTTTAGCGCAAACAATAGACGCAGCGGTGATCAAATACCACCAAAAGAAGGCTCTATTTGTTGGAAAAAAGGACATACATTTTATTTGGGCCCAGCGTTGCATGACCGTGCTATTGTCAGTTAAAGTAACGCAGTGCCGTATAACAAAAAGTGGCCTGGTCATGAAGGGGGGTAAATCTTCTGGAGGTCAAGTGGTTAAAGAGCACTGCTGGCTCTAAGAAAAAAAATAACCACCTAAACCCTCAGATGTACGGTTATGTACTAAGGGCAACAAGTGACTAAACAGTGTGGATGACTTATACTGTGCATTTGTACCTATTTTTCTTTATGACAAAAATGTAATAAAAATCTATTACTTATAGAAATTGGAACTCCTTTATGGAAATTATGTTGACACAGGATATTGCTGTAATTTCCTTTAGGCCCCTTTCACACTTGTGTGACTGTAAAGTCGCATGACAAGTCGTACCCCATGATTTCCAAGGAGTATAGTAAATATCTGTGTGACTTCAAGGTAGTCCCTGCACTACTTTGGTCCGACTTTGATGGGACTTGAGGTCCATAGACCTTCAAAATTACACAGGCATTGCTTCAAGTCACTCGACTTTAAGGTCGCACAAGTGTGAAAGAGACCTTATAAGGGTATATGCAGTCATTTATACAGACTTTTGCTCATGATTCTCATACACTGATCTGCTTTTGTGAAGCTAAAGTAGAACTTCAGCCAAAACTTTATCTATTCTTGTTGGATGGATAAGACAGAGGCTCTGTCAGGTTTTTATTGCTGATATAAATTCTAATTCGTTTTCTCTCACTTTCTGTTGTGTCACTTGGACGGGAAGTGAGGAGAGTTGCTCCAGTGGGGACACAGCAGTAAAAGAGCTTTTATTAGTGGAGTGAATAGGGGCTAGAATTTGTCTCTTTTCCTGTTGGAAAGATAACGTTCCTGTATGTTAAAATATGAGCCGCTGCTCCAGGTGAGTCCGCTCTCACCTGTCCACACTTCTCACATGTTCGGGTGCAAAAGGTCCACTCGTCAAGCTGTATATACTGCAAAGTCAGAAAAGTCCGGACAGCTGCACATCCGAAAAATCATCTTTTTTTTTTATTCCATGTATAAAAACGCATTTCGCGCTTCCACTAGCACTTAATCATGATTATGTGCTAGTGGAAGCGTGAAACGCGTTGATTTTTCGCTCAGCCCCCCCAGTGTTTATATGCTGTATGATGGTGTTTTTAGATGTGGAATAAATACAGATGATTTTTTGGTGTGCAGTTGTCTGGGCTTTTCTGAATTTCCAATCCTTGCTTCCTGGGCTTCCACTTCACAGGAAATGTTTGAAGGTCTCTCCTATGGGAATACAGCTACTAGTCAATACATGGCAAATCTTCTAATACTTTACCTTTGTAGAAAATGACTTAATATTTGCAAACGTCATATTTAAATGCAAAGAATTTCCTCTGGTTTATATCATTCACATGTCTTTTCCTTTGTTGCAGCATTGACACCTGTCCCAACAACTGCTCTGGAAGAGGGATGTGTGTTTCCGGGAATGACACCGGAGTGTACTGTGATTGCGCAGAGAACTGGAAGGGAGAGTCATGTGACATCCCGTACTGCATGGACAGCTGCGGAGAACCCGAGCGTGGGGTGTGCAACAACGGCACCAAGGGATGTGTCTGCTACTCAGGCTGGCAGGGTGAGTACCAGCAGAGTTAGTCAAGGAATGATTCATATAAAATTGTTTCTTCCCACCTATAAAATAGAATTGTCATCAGTAAAAAATGATGTAGGTTGCCATTGCGGACTTCTGTGTGTTAAAGTGTTAAGTTTTCTTTCTACCATACTCCCTGATGGACCTGGAATAGGTATAAATGTAAGAAATTTAGACTTTACTGTGGCTCGTTCACTTGATACTTGGTTTAATGCCTCGTACACACGCATGGATAGTTGGCCGTGAATTTTCGGCCAACGTCGGATCGGCCAATTTCCAGCTTGTTAGTATGATGCTTCTGACAACCGACTCCGACTTTTCGGCCGAACAAAATCTGGTGTGCAGGCTATAAAATTTTTGTTGGCCGTCACCAGAACGGCCGATTTTCCGTCAGTCAGTACAGATTTCGGCAGACAAAACTCTGATGAGCAAGACTGGGCATGCTCAGAGTATAAAAAACACACGAAACGTAAACCAGAACATGACATCACTTCTGAAGTTGGTTTTTGTTGGCCGAGAAAATTTGTGTGCAGTCTAGAGCACATTTCAACCAACACAACACTGGACAAAAGACGGCCGATCGGTCGGCCGATAATCGTTGCGTGTGTACGAGGCTTTAGTCTCTAAAGCAAGCTATAGATTAGGCAGTTTTCTATCCTTCAGCCATGGGTTGAAGGAAAGAAAATCACTTGATTCCCCCAACAGCACTGTCTGTCCCCCCCCCCCCCCCCCCCGGTGCACTAATGTACTCCGACAGCGGGAGATTTCCTTGCCGCCAAAATACAATGATCACTGCTGGTGGCTATACTCACCGCCCACTTTATTAGGTACGGCTGTTCAGTTGCTTGGTAACACAAATTGCTAATCAGCCAATCACAGAAGACAACTTGCTGAAGTTCAAACCGAGCATTAGAAAGGGGACGAAAGGGGATTTAAGTGACTTTGAACGTGACATGGTAGTTGGTGTCAGACGGGCTGCTTGGAGTATTTCAAAAACTGCTCATCTGCTGGGATTTTCAAGCACAACCAAGGCAGTTGTGTGTGGAGGAAAATGAAAATGCCTTGTCAGAGGAGAATGAGCAGACTGGTTCAAGATGATAGAAAGGCAACAGTAACTCAAATATCTACTCGTTTACAACCAAGATATGCAGAATAGCCTCTCTGAACGCACAACACATTGAACCTTGAAGCAGCAGAAGACCACAACGGGCAACACTCATGTCAGCTAAGAAAGGGAAAAATAGGATAAAATTCACACAGGCGAATAGAAGATTGGAAAAACGCTGCCTGATCTGCTGAGTCTTGATTTCAGCTGCGACATTCAGATGGTAGGGTCAGTATTTGCCATAGAAAATTAAAGGAAAAATGAAAGCATGGATCCATCCTGCCTTGTATCATTGGTTCGGGCTGGTGGTGGTGTTATGTAGAAATGTATACTGCGCCAACACATGATATCCAGCTGCCAGCAAAACAAAGGACAATTTGTGAGAAGTAATGAATAAAAAATGCAGCGCTGATAAAATAAAACAAACAGTATAAGGTACAGATCATATATCAATGCTTACAAAAGATCAGTGCAAATTTTTATGTGCAAACTTATGCAAAGGTGTGCAAATTCGCATAAGTGAAATTAAACTAATATACACTTTGCAAAAATATTTAGAATCGCAAGTATATGTGCAAAATTATGCAAATAAAGTGCATGTATGTGCATATGTATGAAAACATATACATACAATAAACAATTGTGCAGACATATGTGCAAAAATATGCATAAATGCATATGTGTTTATGCAATAAAGAAAAAATAGTCCATCATAAAAATAGTTCATGTTACATCCACCACAGAGTACAGAGAAGTCCTCCTCAAATGATCCTAGGTGTGTAACCACCACCGATGATATAAATAAATCAGAGCCTTACCAGATATTGTGGACCCAACAAAGCTTATACTCTTTGGGTCATTCAAGCTTACAAGGGAGATGGATAATCCTTATGGCAGATGTCGCAGATCCTTCATATAAAAGTATACACTCCTCCTCCATGGATCACGGGAAGATAATCTTTGGTGCCCACAACAAGAAATTCTTTCCATGAGAAACTCAAGGAAACAAAACTCATAGTGAGTACCGTTAAGGGCAATTTAATATCAAAGGAAAAACACACTTACAGAAATCCAATGTAAGAAAGCGCTTGTACAAGAAAATATCCTCCGCATTTGCAGTAGAGTGGTGTAATGGTGTGGGGGATATTTTCTTGGCACTCTTTGGGCCCCTTTGTACCAGTTGAGAAATGCCATAGCCTACCTGAGTATTGTTGCTGACCATGTCCATCCCTTTATGACCATAGTGTACCCATCTTTTGATGGCTCCTTCCAGCAGGATAATGCACCATGTCACAAATCATCTCACCACTGGTTTCTTTACCATGACAATGAGGTCACTGTACTCCAATGGCCTCCACACTCCCCACATCTCATCCAATAGAGCACCTTTGGGATGTGGTGGAACAGAAGATTTTCATCATGTATGTGCAGCTGACAAATCTGCAGCAACTGCGTGATGATGTCATGTCAATATATCCAAAATCTCAGAGGAATGTTTCCAACATTGCCACAAAGAATGAAGACCGTTCTGAAGGAAAAAGGGGAACCATCCCAGTACTAGCAAGATGTACCTAATAAAGTGACCGATGAGTTGAGCTGCAAGCAGTTAATGCATGAAAAAAAGTTGACAGGCTGGTTGTGTTGAAGTAGATCGAGTGATCAACTTCAGTACATCCAGCCTGCCCATAGATGGATCAAAATTTGGCCAGATCCTGCTGATCCAGCATTAAGGGACAACTGTACCTATTTTTGTAGTTGTCTGAAGTTAGAACTGTAAGAGCCAGTTCACACTGAGGCGATCCGACTTCAGGGGGCGACCTGTGAAGTCGCGTGCACCGATGTGCACCGCGACTTCGGCGCGACTTGCAGGGACTTCACATAATGGAAGTCTATGCAAGTCGCTCCCAGGTCGCCCCAAAGTAGTACAGGACCCTTTTTCTAAGTCGGAGCGACTTGTGTCGCTCCTATTAGAACGGGTCCTGTACTACTCAATGGACCGTGACCTACCGCGACTTGTCAAGCTGACAAGTCACCTGACAAGTCGCGCTAGTCTGAATGGGCTCTTAGTGTTATCCCATAACAACAAATTATCTTTATTTTGTCCGGCTATTGGAAGCTAATAGGTTTCTATGGATGGAATTGTTTTGCCATTTGTTAAGACATGAATTCCTGTGTGTTTTACTCTTTCTGTGCATGTTTATTGGAGGTGAGGGTCGCAGCTTCATATGTATTATTCTGGCTATTTCAGGTCCCGGCTGCTCAGTCCCAGTCCCAGCCAACCAGTCGTTCTGGACCCGAGAAGAGTTCTCTGTCCCACAGCTGGCCCGAGCGTCTCACAAGGCCGCAGTGGTGGATGATGTCATGTGGATTGTGGGCGGCTACATGTTCAACCATTCCAATTACCAGATGGTTATGGCGTGAGAACCATATTTGTTTCTATATTGTGTTTGCAAGTACATACAGGAAGTATAGTTATTTTAAAGAGCTGCCAGAAACGTAAATGGAAAATAGAATTACTGTCAGTCCTCTCAAAGGAGACATTACTTTAGATTTCATTATAGTATTAGATTATATTTAATCTCAGTTGAACTGTGGCTGTATGTTGAGGACAGTGGGCAGAACCTAGAAGTAGTGCTAGGCATTTTTTTTTTTTTTTTTTTACCCTGATGCATTCCCTGTATTAAAGAGGTTGTAAACCTCAGAGTTAAAAAAAAAAAATGAACACCTGAAAGACAAACACATAATGAGTTAGTGTCATCGCATACTAGCTCATTATGAAATACTTACCTTAGAACGAAGCCCCTGCAGTGCCGACCGCTCACCTGTCTCATGGGTGACATGTTCGGTCGCCCTTCTTCCAGGCTTGCAGCATCCGGCCATCTGATTGGCTTGAGCCGTGATGACGTCATATGCGCGGGAGCCGACGGGCACGGGGTTCTGAAGGAACGTTCCTTCAGAGTGCATGCGTCAGTGATGTCACTGGCTGCATGCAAAGTAAATATCTCCTAAACGGTACATGTTTCGGAGATATTTACAGTACCTGTAGATAAGCCTCATCATAGGCTTACCTATAGGTACAAGTTGCAGAGGAGGGTTTACTTTCGCTTTAAAGTAAAAAAAGGGCTCCGCTCCTTTTTCTGCCTCCTTGTCCCGAAACGCTTACCTGCTGTCTGTGTACACTGCCTCTGGGTCCTCAAATCAGCGCCGCTACCCTGATCTTCTAGGTTCACATGGCAGTTGGCAGCAGAGCAATTGGCCGTCACTCAAATTTCTTGGAGGGAGCGGAGGCATGGCTTGACTGTGTGTCTATAGATGCACACGGCACCACCCATAAATGTGCACGCACAGGTGTGTCCTAACCATCTGGCTAGCTAAGTGGATATCTGCAAAAAGGAGGATGGTGCAAGTGGCTTAGGGACCTGCCACAGAAAAGTATTGTAACCTCATTTGTGACCACGCTATAGCCGAATGACAGCTATAGCGCAGCCGCACTTTTGCCGGGAGGCCGTCATATGACTTCCTCCTGTGCCCTCGCTACCCCTGCAGCGCGCATCGGCAGTGATCTGTGAACGCTGCGTCATTCGGACGCAGCTGGTCCCAGACTGGGGTAAAGAGCCAATTACGGCGACTCTTTACGATGTGATCAGCTGTGATCAATCGTAGCTGATCACAATGTACACAGGATTTGCCGGTCATCGGCGATCCTCTGATCACGCTGACAGCGCATGAGTGGAGGAAAGCTGATGAGCAGCAAATCTACACTGACAATCAGGGCACTGGTCATCCAAGAGTGCCCACCAGTGCTAACTCATCAGTCTGTCGGTGCAGCCTCATCAGTGCACATCAGTGAATAAGAAAATTTACTTATTTACAAAATTTTATAACCAACTTTTTTTTTCTGGTCTTTTTTAGTTTGTTTAGCAAAAAATAAAAAATCCAGTTGCTGGATCTATCTATCTAAAAAAAAAATAACATATTTGTTTGGGTACAGTGTTGCATGACTGAGCAATTGTCATTCAAAATGCGACAGCGCTGAAAGCTGAAAATTGGCCTGGGCAGGAAGGGGGTGAAAGTGCCCATTAGGCAAGTGGTTAAAAAAGAATTATCCTACAGTGTAATCATGGGTCCTCTTCAAAATCGCTTTAAAGCCAAAAGAAATCCAATATTTGATCGGTTTTATGTATTGATTCAAAAAGTAAATAAAATTTGATAAATATAACTGATATAAAGGCATGAATCAGTCAGGCTCTGCTGCATTGCACAATACTGAGGCTTGCTGAGAAGGATAGCAGAGTGGTCCTCCTCTGTGTGGCGATAATTTTCTTTACCCATTTACTGGGTGGGGTTGAGTCGGTGACAAAACTGTATTTCTTAACTGCAGACAGAGAAAGTGAGGTCACTGTCTTGGTTATACTGTGAGACAGGGCTGTCTGAGTTACAGAAGTGGGTGGACAGAATTACAAGTCTTCCCATAAATTTTGCCTGTATATTCCCTCTCAACTTGAACTTTGGTTTTAAACAACTGCTCTGTGCTAATGAAACTGCAGAATATTGTTTAAAAATGTGCATCTTTTATGAAAAGAAATTTTCAACAGAAAAAAAAAAAGCCAATCTTTTGAAGCTATTAAGCTATATAGAGGCTGATTACTAACCCACCCCAAGTTGCTGATTGAATAATGAAAGAGATGTACCACATTGAGCTCATCTCTCATTCTGCTCTTTCCTCCTGCTATTAGGCCTCCATTGTTAAACTGACAGCACCACAGCAGTGCCTGAGCCATTCGCTTTCACCGTAATATAGACAAGTAGGTCTCAGCAGCTTATGGGAGAGATGTTCTGAGAACTTTTCCTGTGGCCATAGCCAAGAGGCAACCTAAGTTTTTTTTTTTTTTTTTTTTTTTTTACAACTTTGATCTAAAGATTTCATTTTCACTTTGGAGCTAGACTCTACAGGCAGCACATTTTTGTTGTAATTGTAAAATTCTGATCCAGGAACTGAACACATACCAATATTGGCACATGTATGCTGCAAAGGAAACCACCAGATAAAACCTTTCTCTATAGGAGCATTTTACCTGCAAAAATATCTATAATGTGATGGGCATTCATTGATTCTGAATGTTGCATTTTGCTTATAAACAGTGCTACTAAAGCACATGTGTGTTAGTGCATGGGTTGCGTTGAAATTGATTTTGCATGCAAAATAAATGGAACTCAGCTGGACATGGCATCATTCAGAGAAACACAAATCAGTCTCAGAACAGTTATTCACACTACACAGAAATCTGCAGGGTTGCACTAAAAGCACAATACAAAGTCAGAGAAACAAGCCTTACTGCATGGTGTCTTGATACATGGAAAGTAACAAAGGCGGCTCAGGTGATTCCGTACTTTCATGTAGGACATGGCCTCCATAAAAATGGATTGGAAGTAAGTACGCTGAGTTAAAGCCCTCTTGAACCCAGTGTTTTTATTACTGTAATCCATATGCACTAATAAATACATATATATGTATGAGATATATATGTGTGTATGTAGGATATTATATATATTAGGGATCAACCATTTATTGGCAAAGCCGATATGCACTTTCCCTGATATATCGGAATCGGCCCCTGAGGTTACCGATATTGCCGATATTTCAGGAAAGTGCTGTACCGGAGTGATGCCTGCAGCTAGAGACATCCCCCCCAGTACCGGTGTCCATAGCCGACGGTCGGCTGTCTTGTAATGACAACCGAAGCAGCTGAGAAGCAACCAGCCTGCACGGCCGCTGAAGAGAAGACCTGATCAAAGCCGCATTCGGCTCTGATCGGGTCTCCATGTAAAAACTCGGAAGTGATGTCATGAGTGGCTAGTGGGGACTTTAAGTGAGACCCCAGCAGGTAGTGCCCGGCGTCTCCATCCCTGTATCAAGAAAAAAATGAGGTTGAAGGATTATAAGAGGTGCATGAGTCAGCCAGCCCCCAGTCTGATGTACTCACCCTCCAGTCTATCACCAACCAAGTAGACCTGTCTCAGGATACAAAGAACAGGGGTTTTGTTAACACACATTTGCAAATGCATGTGTAAGCTGCAGAGCCACTACACGGCACCCTGTTTTATCTGCAGTCCTAACACTTTCTAATTTAGTGTCTCCACACTGGGAGCACATGGCAGCTAATGGATGGATGGGGGAACAGGTGGGAGGGAGACAGCCCAACCTCCCCCAACCCACCCCCATCCATGACTGGTCTGGTTTGGGGTGGGTTGGGGGAGGTTGGGCTGTCTCCCTCCCACCTGTTCCCCCATCCATCCATTAGCAGCCATGTGCTCCCAGTGTGGAGACACTAAATTAGAAAGTGTTAGGACTGCAGATAAAACAGGGTGCCGTGTAGTGGGGCTGCAGCTTACACATGCGTTTGCAAATGTGTGTTAACTAAACCCCTGTTCTTTGTATCATGAGACAGGTCTACTTGGTTGGTGATAGACTGGAGGGTGAGTACATCAGACTGGGGGCTGACTGACTTTCATGCACCTCTTATAATCCTTCAACCTCATTTTTTTCTTGATACAGGGATGGAGACGCCGGGCACTACCTGCTGAGGTCTCACCTCACTTAAAGTCTCACCTAGCCACTCATGACATCACTTCCGAGTTTTTACTTGGAGACCCGATCAGAGCCGAATACGGCTTTGATCAGGTCTTCTCTTCGGCGGCCGTGCAGGCTGGTTGCTTCTCGGCTGCATCGGTTGTCATTACAAGACAGCCGACCGTCGGCTATGGACACTACCTGCTGGGGTCTCAATTAAAGTCCCACCTAGCCTATTTAGTGTTTGTGGTCAGACAGTAGCAGGGGACCTCTCGCCCCTCACTCCGAAGAATCAGACTACAGTAAATAAAGCTAAATCGAAATCTTTTATGAGGTAAGAAGATAACTTAAAGCGGTGATAAACCCCATCCAAGAAAAAAAAAAAGCAAAGAAATCATGCCCACGCAGTTTAAGTCAAAATGTGCTGGTATGCATTGCATACTAGCGCATTATGGCAGACTTGCCTGAAAACTCAGCCCCCCAGGGGCGCTCTGTCACCAATGAATGCGCTTTCTTCTTACCTGGTCATCTTCCTGGATTCGTGGGCTTTGGCTATCAAATTGGTTGAGCCGGCGATGACGTCACTCGCACTTATGTGAGCGGGAGTCGCTGTTTACGGCGTGGCTCTGAAGGAATGGCACGGCCTTCAGAGCACATGCGCAGGTGACGTTTAGGCGATATAATTCAGTACATATAGGTAAGCCTTATTATAGGCCTACCTATATGTTGAAATCTTCCATGGGAGTTAACTCCCACTTTAGAGGCATAGTCTTGCAAATGTACCAACAGTAAAAAAAAAAAATTAGCATTTAGTACATTTTTGCATTGAGAGCTTTTTGACTGCGACATGCCCATGTTTTATGTCAAAGTAACATGAAACCTAGTGTGAAAGGTGATCTAAGCCTTTAGGGCTAAATATTTGGATTCTTACATCAGCCTATGTTTGGCTGATGTACTACATCGTTATTGGGTATCTAGTATTCTTTCACACTCCCTTGCTGCTTGTTTAGAAGAACTCATCCTTTCAGCTATAAAATGCTGAGAGTTGTAGATCCACAGCATCAGGGGCTATACTTTGCTTAGATGTATTGTGGAGATCCAGTATGGTTCAAAGGACATTTTGTGCAAACATATTAATAGCTTTTGGCTTAAGAGCCGGTCCACACTAGCGCGACTTGTCAGGCGACTTGTCAGCCTGACAAGTCGCGCTCCCTCGCGGTCCATTGACCGCTACAGGACCCGTTCTAATAGGAGCGACACAAGTCGCTCCGACTTAGAAAAAGGGTCCTGTACTACTTCGGGGAGACCTCGGAGCGACTTGCATAGACTTCCATTATGTGAAGTCCCTGCAAGTCGCTCCGAAGTCGTGGTGCATGGTAATGCACAAGTCGCCCCCGAAGTAGTAAGGAGTCGTGTCGCCTTAGTGTGAACAGACTCTTAAAGCTGAACACCAGGTTTATTTTCACTTTTCAAATTGGCCCAAACAAACTTTTTACGATTTGATGGTGGCACTCAGTGCTGTATACACTGTATGTAGCATAAGCTACATACAGTATACAGCACTGCGTTCTGACAGTGATATGGAGACTTCGTCTACTACTGGAACAAAGTTGAGGTGGGCTGGTTTCCTCTGATAGGCAAAGGTGGGAGGATGGGATCACAGTCTCCACGTCAGCCAATCAAGGGAAGCCTTATGTTCATTAAAGTTTTATAGTGAAGGTTTGTGTTTTTTTTTGTTTTTTTTTAATAACCAACATGTTATACTTGCATTCTCTGTGCAGTGGTTTTGGTTTTGCACAGAGCAGTACTGATCCTCCTCCTTTGTGGTCCCCTGCCAGCGCTCTCCGCTCTTCCCTTCTTTGCAAGCAAGCAGCTTTCTGTAGTGGCACACATGCGGGCTTGTGTGCGTCTTTTGACACACACAGTGCGGATCTTTCTTTTTTTTTAACCTTTTAACCCCATTAGGGAGCTTCTTCCTCTCTATTTGTCCTGTTTACCATTATCAGTGAAAGTAATTGATGGGAAATCTTCCAATGGGGACACTAGTTTTGGTGACCTGGGGGGCCCCAAGGAATCAACTTAATTTGTAGGGATCTCCTCTGACTTCCTCTTTGGCTATGGATCAGGAAGTAAAGGGAAATCTCCACAATAGGACACAGATGGTAAAAAAAAAAAAAAAAAAACATCTGAAGGGTTATAACCCTCTCTTACTGTATCCAAAATGGGGAAAAAGATGTTTTGGCTATAGTTCTACCTTAATGCTGAGTTTGCATTAAGGAAAAAAGACCTTTAGCCTTTATAATCACTTTATTAAAAATACACAGCTTCATGTGAATGGCTGGGAGGCACTCTTGGGCAGACGGGATTTTTATGAATGAATATGAGGCGAAGGTGGAGATTGTGATGTCATCCTCCCATTTCCTTATCTTGGCCATTCAAAGGGAAGCCTTGTATTCAGTCATAAAAGGGAAGGGCTTCTGTGAATGGCTAGGAAGCATTTAGCTGACTTGATTTTGTTCCAGCAGCAGACGGGAAGAACCACTGATGGAACACAGCACTGTATACTATATGTAGCTCATGCTACAAATAGTTAGAATGTTGACAGCTGCTGCATCAAATAGTAAAGGAAATAGTTAATTTGGGCCAGCTTGGCTCAAACAAACTAAAGTAAATGTAAACCTGGAGTTCAGCTTTACTGTAATACTTGAAAAATCCAAGAAATATTTCCGCCTTTACTTCTGATGATTGGTATGTGCAGATATGTCTGATATGTCTGATATGCTGTAGGCCAGGGGTGTCCAACCCAATTTCGCCGTGGGCCACATCAGCAATATGGCTGCCCTCAAAGGGCCGGTTAGATCTGTAAGAATATATATATATATATATATACTCCTTGTGCTGCTGCCGGGAAGAAGTGTGGAGGGAGCTGGGAAGCAGAGAGTGCAGGGTCTGGAGGAGGACCAGAGGAGTGCTGGGGTCAGCTGAATGCTGAGACAAGGGGGTGCTGCAGCTGCACAGAATGCAGGATCTGTAGGAGTTCTGTCTTTCTCACTGCTGCCAACTGCTGAGACAACGAGGGGGGTGGAGAAGTTCTGGCCTCTTCTCTGCTGTCAACTGCTGAGACAAGGTGGGGTCTCAGGGGTGGTGGTGGTGGTGGGGGGGGGGGGGGGGTAGTGTACTGCAGCTGCAGGAGTGGTGCAAGGGCCACATGAATGTCCTTAAGTCTGCTATGCGACTCCATTGTTTGGCAGTAACTGGTTTGTGTTTTGTACAGGTATGACCTCGTCTCCCATGACTGGCTTCCTCTGAACAACTCCGTTAACTCCATTACTGTGAGATATGGACATTCCCTTGCAGTATATAAGGTACAGTCTCAGGCTTCTCTGCCTTCACTTAAGATATTTAGGTGATACTAAACATACCATGTTTAATTACCATTATCCCTTCTATTTATATAAAGATCATGCCACTGTATTTAATTTAATATAAAAAAAATATCTGAGTACCGTATTTAATCATTGCGGTTCAGAGGTCACATTGTATTTCCCAGGTCTTTCCTGTCCTTAGGGAAAGTTCTGACTGAGGAGTTTCTAGTACTCTTTGTCCGCTCTGTAAGGCTCCATTCACACCTGAGCGATTGGATCGCAGGCGTAATCGCCATGATTCTGCCCGCAATTTTAGAAGCGCAGCAAAAAACGCGGAATGTGTTTACGATGCCATCATTTCTTAAAAGGCACCCCAAAGGCGGTGCGATTTTTCCGCGATTGTTGAGCGACAAAATGTGTTATAATTGCAGAAAAAATCGCTCTGTGCCAAGATTTGGTACATGAGCTGATTTGGAGCGGAGGGAGGCCCATTCAAATGAATGGTGCCACTCCAAAAATGCTCCACTAAAAAACAAAAAACATGCTGTAACAGCTGTCACTGCACTACGCTCAAGTGTTAATAGAGAAGAGGTTCTGCCAATCACAGGCTGTCTTGCCCCTCCAGCCTGTGTATGTGCTGGGACTGACAGAGAAGTGAAGCCTCCATCTATTAACCATCTTCTTTCTTGCCCACATAGTATTTTGGAGTATGAGGACATGGAGGGAGAGGGGGGGGGGGTGTCATTGTGTACATGACCACATGCGTTGCTTTATACCAGTGATGACGAACCTTGGCACCCCAGATGTTTTGGAACTATATTTCCCATGATGCTCAACTACACTGCAAAGTGCATGAGAATCATGGGAAATGTTCCAAAACATCTGGGGTGCCAAGGTTCGCCATCACTGCATAGTCACATGGACTGCACAGATAAGAAAAAGGAGCAAATCAACAGCTTAGAAGGGAACGGAGACTGGAGCATGCTCAGTAAATGTCAACAGCTTGTCTACACAATCTCAGGCTGCAGGGGGAACACAGACATGGAGGGAGGGACAGTGAACAGCACATCAACCAGGATTGTTGCAGTCTACAGAAAACAATTGCTCTAGTGCAGTGATGGCAAACCTTGGTACCTCAGATTTTTTGGAACTAAATTTCCCATGATGCTCAGCATGCTCTGCAGTTTAGTTGAGCACCATGGGAATTGTAGTTCCAAATCATCTAGGGCAGTGGTCCTCAACCCTGGTCCTCAGGGCCCACTAACAGGCCAGGTTTGCAAGATAACTGAAATACATCCCAGGTGATATCATTTGCTGCTCAGTGATTGCAGTACTCTAGTCTGCATCTTCCCAAGGTAATACTTAAAATCTGGCCTGTTAGTGGGCCCTGAGGACCGGAGTTGAGGACCACTGATCTAGGGTGCCATGGTTCGCCATCACTGCTCTAGTGGATGAGTGGGTATGAACACTATATTATATAGCATGTTTTGACGTGAGGTTTTGATGATTTGGGTTTTAATGCACCCTTATGCAGGGTTTCTCAACCAGGGTTCCACGGAACTCTAGGGTTCCTCCAGAGGTCGCTAGGGCTTCTTTGAGCAATTTCTGCCTCTCAGATAAGTTCTCACTGACATCATTGATGTTTTTAGCCATCTGTAAAGGGGTAATTCTTTCCACTAACCACAAGTGTAAGGAGCAATCTTCCCACTGACCATCATACTAATGTATCGTGAGCTGTAAATATAGACCTCTTCGCAGGGGTTCCCTGAGACTGGTACCTTTTTTCAAGGGCTCCTCTGTGTTGAAAAGGTTGAGAAAGGCTTCCTTAATGGATAGAAATGGAATTTGGATGATATTAAACGGATAGATGGTTGTGTAACACCATGTGTAAGATGAGTCATATAACTACTTTGGTTTCCTATAAAGTCATACAGCACTAAATATTTTCACAGGTATTAGATTATCCCACCAACCAAACTTTTTATTTTTTCTTTTCTTTGTAGGACAAGTTGTACATGTATGGTGGTAAAATAGATGCCACAGGGAACGTCACCAACCAGCTCTGGGTGTTTCACGTCTACAATGAGTCGTGGGTTCAGCTTTTTCCGAACATCAAAGAACAGTACGCCGTGGTCGGCCATTCCGCTCACATAGTAAATCCAAATAACAGTGGTCTTGTCATGCTGGTGTTCTTCGGCCACTGTCCCCTGTATGGCTACATCAGCAGCATTCAGCAATACACCTTTGGTAGGTGGTGACAGCAGACTTTTGTTTATGACCGTAGGAACTGATGAAATGCCTCAGCTTGGCTCTTTAACCACTTTACCACCGGAGGATTTTGCTGTCTTACGTCCAGGCCACTTTTTGCGATTTGGCGCTGTGCGACTTTAACTGACAATTGCGCGGTCGTGCGACGCCGTACCCAAACAAAATTTATGTCCTTTTTTTTTCCCCACAAACAGAGCTTTCTTTTGGTGGTATTTGATCACCTGTGCGATTTTTACTTTTTGCGCTATAAATAAAAAAATTGCGTAAATTTTGAAAAAATAACAATATTTTTCACGTTTTTTATATGAAATTTCCCCCCAGAAAAATGTAAAAATCTAATTTTTTTTTTTTTTTAATTTTTGGCCAATTTGTTTTCTGCTACCTATGTTTGGTAAAAAAAAATCACAATAAGCGTATTTTGATTGGTTTGCGCAAAAGTTATTGCGTTTACTAACTAAGGGAAAGATTTCTGTCATTTTGGGTGTTTTTTTTTTTAACGAGTAATGGCGGCGATCTGTGATTTTTTTTTTTTTTGCGGGACTGCGACATTGCGGCAGACAGATCGGACCCTTGACTGACATTTTTGACACTTTTGGGGGTACCAGTGACATTTCTTTAGTAATCAGTGCTATAAATATGCACTGTTACTGTAAAAATGACACTGGCAGGGAAGGGGTTAATTTTTTTTTTAGAGGGAGGGGTTAATGTATGCCTGGTGCTTACTAACGTGTGTGGGGGGAGGTGACTGAGTGACACAAGGACAGATCGCATGTTCAGCTATGCTGAACCCTGCAATCTGTCACTGTTTGTCACTGAGGAGATCCGCCCGCTCTGTTTACACAGGCGGGCGGATCTCCAAACTCGATTCCCCGCCGATCGGGGAAGAGCAGCGGCGATCGCCGCTGCTCCTCCCCTGGCCCGACTCCCGCTGTGAATGAATACAGCGGGAGCGAGCCTCCGGCGGCGCGAGAGCGCTGCCCACAAGGGGAGGAGTCCAGCGACGTAGTACTACGTCGCTGGACGATAACGAGCCACTGTGCCGCAGTAGAGGCACAGTGAGCAGTCGTCAAGTGGTTAAAGTCCAATTGACTTTCAGGGGAAATGCTTTGTATGAATTCAGTGGGAAAAGCAATGATGAGTTCTCAGTTTCTTACTATTTAATTTTCTTTCTAAAGCAGGCCCCCAGTGAGAATGGAAAATCCTGTGTCCTGCACTGTGCTGCTGGGAAAGTGGGATCTGCTTGTAGATTTCCAACACATTCCTGCAGAGTTAGAGCTCTCCAATCATCAAGGTGCATGAGTTGTGCTGATTATTGAGCTGGAACTCATTTAAAATGCAGTGGTATGCCATTCTTCCATACATTTTGTGTTAATGGAAGAAACCCCTGCTGGTTAAGTGAAAGAAATGGCCAGCTTTAGTGTTAAAGAAACCCTGTCCCAAGATCATTCTTTAGAGCTGTCACCCAAGTGACAGTAGTAGTCCTTTGCATCCCCAGCAGCTACTTTAATAGGTTATGTAGGGAGGTGAACAAAGAGGTGGAGCAGCTCGGGCAGCACAGACTTTAAAGTGGAGTTCCGGCCTAATTTGCGAATCTAGTGATTCCTGGAGTGCTCGCTATGCTGATCAACAATTGGGCATTTTCAATTTTTTTCGGGGGTCCCTTACCTTATTTTTAGGGCATTTTTGATTGTACTTCCTCCTTCTCCCCCCCTCTGTGGCCACGGCCACTGACATCACTTCCGCCTTTGCATTGCATCCTGGGAGCTGTTTGTCATCACTCCCAGGAGGCTGGAATCAGGAAGAACTCCCAGAACACTCCCTGGAATAAGGAAGGAGGACACAGCAGATTACACTGCAGCTTCAGATGCCCACATCCAAGATGGCCGCGCCCAGACAACGTTTTTAAAAGTACGATTTTGACTAAAATCCAATCCCGTGTAGGTATGAGAATAGCGGTTCTGTAAAGGGCGATGGATTAGTATTATAGGGGTATTTTTAGTTAAAGGTATTTGAGGCCGGAACTCCGCTTTAATTGCACACTCCTACAAGAAGAGAGAGCTATGACATGCGTGGAGGGAGGGGGCTGTGCTAGAAAACCAATTCCCTAGACTTGTCCATTTTTCTATCAAGCTCAAAGGTACGTAGCAAGTAAACAAAAAAAATCATGGCGATAAAATGTCATGTTTAAGGTGAATCTTCCAGCAATTTTAGCTTTTAAAGAGAGGGCTAACCATAATACAGTTGGATGGGTGTGCCTTAAAGGGTAACTCCACTTTAATGGGGTAAAGAAAACAAAATACTGCATATACAATTGCGCCACAAGTCATATTGTAATTGAATGTTATTAAAAATAATTTTATAAAATGAATGCACTATGGCTACCTGGAGGCATTCTGTACACAGATGGTGTAGGGAAGCCCCCAAAATGTAATTTCCTGCTTGTGTGATTGGCTCACTGATTTTCCCAGAAGTTTGCACTAAAATACAAGTCATATTTTGGGCATCTCCTGTAACAAAAATGTTATTTTTGATAAGATATTCCAAAAGGTAAATCAAATCTAAATGGGTGCAAACCCTGCAAATTTCCTCCATTAGAGCCCTGCAAGTACAGCAGCGGATTGTTCATTGCAAAATTAGTCACATTCACTCAGGACACAAACAGCTATTCCTTCAGAATAACAAAAGATAGGAATCTGCCATAAAGTTTGTCAAAATCACTGCAATGTGCACAGATCACCCAGAGGGGAATGTTTTTTTCTCAACAAAAATGGAGTTACTCTTTAAAGCAAGGATAAGCAAATAATGTACATTCCTCATGTGTATTCTTCCTTGAATCTTGGTGTGCTATGTGTATTTCTTCCAGATCTGTGCAGTAATCCAGTGTGAAGCTTTCCCTCTGTGCAGGAGCTTCCTGTAATAAAGACAGCTCACTTATGCTCTCTCCCATTGTGCTTGGCGACTGGTCTGGTCTCCGCCCCTTCCGCCAGTCTAGGAGAGTTCCAGTGTACATGTAGCCGTAGTGTCGGTTCACACTGATCCGACTCGAAGTCACCCCGACTTTGGGCGACTAATGAAGGCGCGGCTTGCAACGACTTCACATAATGGAAGTCAATGCAAGTCGCTCCGACTTTACAAAAAATAGTGCAGAAACCTTTTTCTAAGTCGGAGCGACTTGAGTCGCTCTGATTAGAACTGTTCCATTGCACAGCATGGAGCGCTACTTGTCAGGCGACCAAGTCGCCTGACAAGTCGGATCAGTGTGAACTACCTCTTGCCCTAACTATGAGGGCTAGAATGAATCTGCCTGTGTTGCTACATAGTAATCAAACCTATTTTTATTTTTATTCATATAGGTTCATTATGGTCTAAGACCATTCTTTCTTAGTACATTTTGTTGAGTGTTTGTTGCTGTTTTCTAATCTAAAAAATGACAAATTTCACTTAGAGGTTTATACTGACTGCTTTATGCGGTTTGAAGCTCATATGACATACTATAAATATTGCTTCACTGAAAAATGGGCTTGGTTCTGTCATTTCCCGGAATCCATCCATTGTAGATGGGTTTTCCCAGAACTGATGGTTCCTGCTACAGAAATTCTGATTTATCCAGGAATGCTGACATGATTTATTGCTTGTTGCAGCCAATTTATGACCTGCCGATTTCTCCAATTTGTTGACAAAGAACAGGAAATGGCAAAGCTGTCATTCTGTTTTTCATTTTTTTTATAAATTAAGTTAACTTGAAATTGCTAAAAAACAACATAACCTTGTTGAAGATCGGAAATTACATTCTACTAGGGGGGCTATTGAAGGGGTACTTGGAGCTTCTTAGCAATTTCAAGCATTTCTGTCTTAGGAATGGGTGGATGGCTGAGGCAGAACCCTCAGCAGCCCTGCAGTGCTTTTTTGCATGCACAAATAACTGAGATAAAATATCAGTTCATCATGGAGACACACACACACACACCATTCAGTTAGGTGGTGGGCTGGCTGACAAAATACATTAAGTGCAACTGGCAAGCAAGAAAAAGCTGCTCCAGACTGGTCCTTTCATTAAAGCAGAGCTCCGATTGTCTGCCTCCCTCCGCTGCTTCATTTGGCACCTTTTTTGGGGGGAGGGGGAAGAGTGGGTACCTGGTTTTGACAGGTACCCACTTCTGGCTCACTTCGCCACGGCTCCTTCCCCCTGCTGCCAGCCTATTTGTGCATGCACTGGAGGAAACCGGCTCTGGCTTCGGCAAAGCTTACTGCTGGTTTCCCTTAGGCAAGATGGTGGCGCCAGCACCCGAGAGCCGATTCAGGACTCTGCTCTTGCGCTGGATGCCTGCACAGGTACTGTGCCCTAATAGTAAAAGTAGTAATAGTATTTGTAATACTCGTCTTAAGCACACCCCATACATCTATTTGGGTGCCAACCTATCTTGCAGGCTGCACTAGGAACAAGATAAGACATTCGGATGGCTGCACTCCAATACAATCCACTTTATTGTGTTTGTGAAGACAAATACATCAGGCTGTCACTGACACAAAGAGGAATAAAAGGCTGACATGATTCACGCTATCAGTGCTTAATCAAAACCACTTGATGTATTCTTCACAAGTACAATAAAGTGGACCGTATTGGATTGCGGCAATCCGGATGTCTTTTGTTTTTCCTAGCCGGTATACAGTATGTATGTTTGTGTGTGTGTTATATATATATATATATATATATATATATATATATATATATATATATATATATATATATATAATATTTTTTTTTGTTTTCCTTTTAAGCTGTTGGGATGCAATGTGTAACCCTTTGTCTTTCTCTCAGCCACGAACACCTGGGACATAGTGGAGACTCAGGGTGGTCTAGCCCAAGGAGGATATGGTCACAGCAGTGTTTATGATGAAACCACCAGATCCATCTACATCCATGGGGGCTATAAAGCTTTTACTGCCAATAAGTACAGACTGGCTGATGACCTGTACAAATATGAAGTGGACACCCGTAAATGGTAGGTGTATAGCCTGTGAGTCTTGAGTCCTGGAAAGCACTTTTGGCAGCTGCTGTTTGGCAATATATAAAGGGGAAAAAAGGGTAATGTCATATTTTTATTTCAATACTATATTTATTCACCATAAGGTACCGTTACCGATACCTTAGTACTGGATAACGTAACATATACAACTAGAGGTACAACAGGAAGATCTAACAGTTCAGCATTAAACATGACCAGGTTCAGTAAAATACATGTATAGCATCGAGCATATTAAAGAAATCCACAAAGAGAAAAGCAGCAATGTAAACCCTAAAGTGTTAGACTGCTGGAGGTCTCCCTAAAACGGTGGGGTGGGGAGAAAACTAGATAATAAAAAAAAATAGGGAAAAAAAGGCAAGGGTCATGTCATTTTGAGAGGATTCTGTTGAATTAATTGCTACTGCTGTGTTTTTTTTCAAAACTCTGTCCAATTTAAGGCTGACATAAGCGACTCAAATTTTGGCCTTTCCGCCCACAAGAGGGGAAGAGAAAATCACGAAATTCTCCCATCTGCACTAATGACGGCTCCCGAGACTGCTATAGCTTTAAGTGTTTGGCTGATAATTTTCCGTTTGAAGCGTAATGTTCGATTCTTGCAGGGCTGCTCATGGCTTGAATTTTGGCTGATAATTAATGACGATTATATTCTCCCTTTTGCTTGTTGGAGTTTTCAAGTTGCAAAATTTTTGTTTAATTTTTGTTTACATGAACGAGGCATGCACAGTATCGCCTACGTCAGCTTCTGGGCCAATCAAGGGTCAGTTGATCCAAAGAATTAAATTAAGGCCTGCAGAGACCAGATTTCAAATTTACAGAGAACTTTAACATTGCCATTGAGGTGCTCACTTTGCAGGGGGTCATGCTATTGCAATTTAGGCCTTAACATTTATTGTTGTTCTCTTGTTTCTAGGAAAATCTTAAGGGACAGCAAACATTTCCGTTACCTGCACACGGCAGTGATCATTAGCGGGACCATGCTGGTGTTTGGCGGGAACACCCACAACGACACGTCAATGAGCCAGGGGGCGAAGTGTTTTTCTGCTGACTTTATGGCCTATGACATTGGTGAGATTTCTATTCTGAAAAAAAGCAATTTTTTATAGTTTTCCTGATATTTGTCTAATGGATATAGTACCCATATGTCTAGTTACAGGCCCTATGCCCCTCTGACAGTATGCTGTATCTCTCTGATGGTAGAATGATTACCAAATGCTCCGCTTTCCTGAATGTAGGTCTTAGCACTCCCTAACCCTGCAAACACCCCTATGTCCAGTGAATACCTTTGTTGCCAGTACAGGTTCTCAAAATTGACAGGATGATAACAGTAGGAGCAGCAAAAATGAAATAAGGTCTATGAATGGAGGGGGCAGACCTTTCAATTATCAGCATATCCTCAAATCATAAATCCTGTTTAAATTCATAGTAGCTGTAGTACATCTTCTATGAATGGAGGAGCTGGGCAAGAAGGATGGGAACTCTTGATGAGTACATGTTAAAGCTACCTTTGTTCTGCTAATGTGATTGTATAGTCTGTTTTTTTTTTTTTTTTTTTTTAAATAACAACCATGTTATACTTTACCTCCTTTGTGCAGTTGGTTTTGCACAGATCAGCCTGGATCCTCCTCTTCTCGGGTCCCTCGTTGCTGCTCCTAGCCCCTCCCTCCTGTCGAGTGCACCCACAGCAAGTAGCTTGCTATGGGGGCACTTGAGCCGAGCTGCAGCTCAGTGTGTCCATTCAGGCACAGAGCTGTGGTTCGGCCCCACTCCGTCTCTCCTGATTGGCTAACTGTGTCCCAGTCAATCAGGAGGGAGAGTCCCAGACGACCGAGGGACTCGTGGACAGAGATGGACCTCAGGTAAGTATTAGTTGGTGCTGGGGAGGCTGCTACACCCAGAAGGCTTTTGCATTTTAATGCAAAGAATGCATTAAAGGAGTTGTAAAGTCAAGGTTTTTCACCTTAATGCGTTCTATGCATTAGGGTGAAAAACCTTCTTGGTTGTAGCTGCCCCCCAGACCCCCCCATTGTTATTACCTAAACCCGAACATTCCAGGGAAGAGCATGAGCCCAGCAGCACCAGCTGCTGTCCTGGGTCCTCATTGGATAGATTGGAACTACCACTATTTTGTTCTCTAGAGTGTCTGTCTGTTTTCAGAAAATGTATAATGTTTTGGAGGCTTTTATGTAATCTTCAGGCCTAAAATTATTTTCTCTTTCGTTCATTGACAGGCACAGCTTCATATCTTCATTAGATGGATGGGTTATGCCGCTCTTCCTAGGAGTAGGACACTAAGCGGAAAAGGGTTAACAAAAGTTAAATGGGAAGTAAACCCTCCTCTGCAACTTTTACCTATAGGTAAGCCTATATGATAAGGCTTACCTATAGGTACTGTAAATATCTCCTAAACATGTACCGTTTAGGAGATATTTAGCTTTAATGCAGCCAGTGACATCACTAGCGCATGCGCTCTGAAGGAACGGCCGCTGGTGCCGTTCCTTCAGAGCCCTGTGCCGTGACCGTCGGCTCCTGCGCGCATGCGCGGGAGTGACGTAATCGCGGGTCCGGCCAATCAGATGGCCGGATGCCGCGATCCCGGAAGATGGGCGACTGAACATGTCGCCCGTCATACAGGTAAGCGGGCGGCACGGCGGGGGCTCGTTCTAAGGTACGTATTTCATAATGAGTTAGTATGCGATGCATACTAGCTCATTATGTGTTTCTCTTTCAGGTTGGGGGAAAAAAAAAAAAAAAATGTTTTAATGGGTTTACAACCTCTTTAACAAAGCTTAACTACGCCTATGGGGCAGTCCCAGGTGGTATACTCCACCTTCTGCTCTAGGATCTCAGTTTTTTCGGCCTAGTCAGGAGTAAGGACCTAGCTCCTTGTTGGGATCTCTGGTCCTGACACTTTTTTTCCTTTTTAAACTGAATTTTTTCTTTTATTTTTTTCTTTTCTTTCTACAATCAAGTTGTTCCTGTGAAAACTACAATCTACTGCCTGACTGGGTGATGCACTGGATATCCTAGATCCTTACGGTCATCCCAGTCTGGCCAGCGAGCGCGTGCAGGCCTCAGCTTCGCTCTAGGTGGGCCGCGACAGGGTCCCACTGGAGGGACTTGCCTCCATCGACATCAAGGACACTTACCTTCATGTCCCGATCTACTTCAGGCATCAGCGTTTTCTACGTTTTGCCATAGGCGAGGAGTACTATCAATTTGTGGCGTTGCCCCTTTGGTCTCGCTTCCACTCCTCGAGTATTCACAAAGGTGTTGGCTCCAGTGTTAGCCTTGCTCAGACAGCGGGGATTTTGGTACTGGGGTACCTGGACGATCTGAGTAATGTAGTGCTCAAGGATAAAAACACCTCCGTTTCAAGCTCCTACCTCTGAGGGATAGTTCGGGTGCACGCCCTGGTTGTAACAGGAGCATGTGGAAAAAATGTACTGGATGGCAGCACTCTGAAACGATCACATTTATTCAAAGATGAAAAATAAAAAGATGAATATACCACAGCGGAAATAACAGAGAACAGCTAACACGTTTCGCACCAAGACTGGTGCTTAGTCATAGCTGAAATAATGGACAAATATGCATATATATATATATATATATATATATACACATCAGTGATTAGCACTGAAAATCATTATGCAGTCTAACCAGGCACACCTGCCCATGTCAAATTAAGGCATTACTAGATCAGCAAAAAATCAATCTATTCCACGGTTTTACCACAGCCGATCAAACCTGGGCAATTTGCTGAGAGCGGAATCGTCATCTGTCCTGCAGGAGGATCTGGACATCACAGTGAGGACTCTGCGGGAGTTTGGCAGGCTCTGAATTTTCAAAAGTCAGCTTTGACTCCATCCACCAACTTGGACTTCCTGGGGCTGACTCTGGATTCAGCCTCAGCCCGAGTGTTCCTTCCGGAAACAAAGATCAAAAAATTGCAGCATTCGATTCGGCTCCTGTTGTACAACCATCGGTCGTCTCTTAGAACCTGTTTGCAGGTGCTGGGCCTGATGGTTTCCACTTTCTAAGCTGTTCCATTCGCCCAGTTCCATACCAGGCTTTGCAAAAGGAAATTCTAACCAAATGGGACAAGGATCCACAGTCTCTGGGCAATTTAATCCTGTTGGGTCAGGGCGCGAGACGGTCGCTACTTTGGTGGCTCCGCTCCCCAGTGCTTCAAGAAGGAAAATCCTTTCTTCCCCTGTCCTGGACAGTGGTTACAACAGACACCAGCCTGCCTGTCTGGGTGGGGAGGGGTCCTGGGCACGACATCAGCCCAGGGGTTCTGGTCCAGGGAGGAGTCCAGGCTGCCGATCAACATCCTGAAAATTTGCACGATCAGGCTTTGTCTGTCCCAGTGGATGGATCGTATGCAGGTGTGTCCGGTGAGGATTCAATCGGACAATGCCACGGCTGCGGCATATATCAATCACCAAGGGGGCACAAGAAGTGCCCTGGTGGCCAAAGAAGTGGCGTTCTACGGTGGGCAGAATGCTTTGCTCCAGCGCTCTGCTGTGCACATTCCAGGGGTGTAAAATTGGCAGGTGGACTGACTACCTTAGTCGTCAGGCACTGTCTGGGCTTATGGTCCCTTCACCTGGAAGTATTTCAACAACTGTGTCTCCGGTGGGGGACCCCCGATGTGGACCTGTTAGTCTGTTGTCTCAACCAGAAGGTTCCGAGATTTGTGGCAAGACCTTGGGATCCTCTGGCAGACGCACTAGTGACCCCCTGGGGTCGGTATCGTCTAATTTATGCCTTCTCTCCAATACAACTTCTGCCAAGACTACTGCGCAAAATCGAGGCAGAAGGGATTCCAGTGATTCAGGTGGCCCCCAGACTGGCCTCCTCGGTCCTGGTACGCGGGTCTGGTAAGACTGGTAGCCGATGCCCCTTGGCGGCTTCCTGCCAGAAGATCTTCTGTCTCAAGGACCAATCTTCCATCCTGCTTTACGGTCGTTGGCTTTAACAGTTTGGCTATTGAAAGCCAGGGGCTGAAGGATAGGGGGTTGCCGGAATTGGTGATCCCTACTCTGTTGAAAGCTAGGAAATCTACTTCTCGGAAGATTTACCATTAGGTTTGGAAATCGTATATTACTTGGTGTGAGTCTAAGGGGGTTTCCCCCCGTTCCTTTTCAGTATCACGTCTATTGGAGTTTCTCCAAAGAGGTGTAGATCAGCGTTTGGCTCTGGGCACCATTGAGGGCCAGATTTCAGCTTTGGCAATTTTCTTCCAAAGACCGTTGGCTGCGAATTCCTTAGTTCACACTTTTGTGCAGGGGGTTCACCACCTGGCCCCGCCGGTGCGGTCACTGGTGCCTCCGTGGGACCTTAACCTGGTACTGTCGGTCCTTCGAAGACCGCCTTTTGAGAATATGCATGAAATTCCTTTACTTTACCTTGTCACAGGAAGTGAATTTCTTGATGGCTATTACTTCTGCGTGCAGGGTCTCGGAGTTGGCTGCATTGTCCTGTCGCTCGCCTTATCTGGTGGTTCATAGGGACAAAGTGGTTCTTCCCATGTCAACCGTTTCTTCTGAAGGTAGTTTCGAAGTTTCACTTGAATGAGGACATTGTGTTGCTTTCGTTATGTCCCAAGCCAAAGCAACAAAAGGAGGTCGCCTTGCATTCTTTGGATATGATTCGAGCCATCAGGGTGTACTTGATGGCGACTGAGTCTATTTGGAAATCAGTTTTCTTGTTTATCCTTAAGGATGGCCCTGGTAAGGGGGCAGGCTGCATCTGCTGCAACCATTTCCAGATGGATCAGGCAAACGGTGGTGCAGGCCTATTCAATTAAGGGTCAGGTTCCTCCTTTCCCTGTTAGGGGGCATTCCACAGGGGTGCTTAGTGCCTCCTGGGCTTTCCGTCATCAGGCGTCAGTGGTCCAGGTTTGCAAAGCAGCCACCTGGGCGTTTGTACACACATTCACAAAGTTCTACAAGGAGGATGTTTTTGCATTTGCAGATAATGGTTTTGGCCACAAAGATTAGCAGGCCGCCGTGGCAGAGACTTCTGCCTCTTGAGGGTGTTTTTTTCTGGTAGGGGAGCGCCAGTTGTTCCTGGTCAAGCTCCTGGTTTACCTGGTTGGCTAAGTTTTTAGCCTTCTTTTGGGGAATATGTTTATTGCTGTGTTTTCCCCACCCCTCATGCTGATACTGCTTTGGGACGTCCCATCCGTCTAATGAAGATATGAAGCTGTGTCTGTCAATGAACAAAAGAGAAAACTGGATTTTTGTCTTACCGTAAAATCTTTTTCTCTGATGTTAATTGACGGGCACAGCACCCATCCGTCTGTGGAATTGGTTTATGTATTCTTTTGGCACTGCTTGTTACAAAACTGAGATCCTAGAGCAGAAAGTGGGGAGTATACCACCTGGGACTGCCCTATAGGCGTAGTTCAGCTTTGTTAAAGCGGAGTTCCACCCAAAAGTGGAACTTCCGCTTTAGGTAGTTCTAACCCCCTGACATGCCACATTTGGCATGTCATTTTTTGAGGGGGAACAGGTACCTAGTTTTGACAGGTACCCGCTCCCACTTCCGCTCGGGGCGCCCTGAGCGGAAGTTCTCCTCTCCCCCTCCCTCCATGAAATCTTCTGGGACATGTGAGAGGTCCCAGAAGATTGCCGGCCAATCACGACGCGCAGCGCAACTCGCGCATGCGCAGTGCGTAGCCCGCTGTGAAGCCGCAAACTGTCACAGCAAGGTGCCCACACCAGTGATGCCGGGGCCGCAGAGCAGAGAGGGAGAAGAGCGAGGCTTCGGGCGGCCGCATCGCTGGACCGTTGGACAGGTGAGTGTGTGAGGCTGGAACTCCGCTTTAACTTTTGTTAACCCTTTTCTGCCTAGTTTCCTACTCCTAAGGAAGGGCAGCATAACCCATCCGTCTAATGAAGATATGAAGCTGTGTTCATCAATGAACATTAGAGAAAAGGATTTTGCGGTTAGACAAAAATCCATTTTTTTTTAAATGTGTGCAAAAACAGCTCTGGCTGTGAAAAGGGTTAAAGGATAAGTTCACCTTTGGGAGCATGTTACATGTTCCACCCTTAAGATTTGTTAAAAAAAAAAACAAGCTCCCAACTTTTTTTAGCTGGCTCCTAGATTCCAAGCAAACTTGTCAAGGCCTGCCCAAAATATATTTTTTGTTTTTGCAGGATTTTGTAGGTGCAGCCACCTTAAGACATTTTCACCTTTTGATCCTATGTTTTAAGTTTATTTTGACATGTCTAGGTTAGTCCCTTATGTGTACATGGGGGATGTGTCTGTCATTTTCAGTGCAACAAAGAGAAATGTGCCATATACTGTACATCATACTGTAATGCAGAGTGTAGAAGTCAGAATGCGCTTGCTTTCTTAGTGGCCACACAGAACCTGCTAAAATCAAGTGATGCAACAGATTGAAGCTTATTAGGCCTAGAGAGCATGTCCAAGTGTCAGGAGCACCTATTATCACACTGAGAGATTTCCTGTCGTGTTGGAAATTGTATGTGACCTGTTACTGATTGTCTCCATTTTTCCACCAAACATGCCACCTCTGGGGAAGATAGTAAAAGAAAGTGGATGTTTTTGTTTTATTCAGAAGCGGGTCAGATCTCTCCCCATCCATTAAAACTGTCTTGTGTAACCACACTAAGCTGACCATTCACACGTCTTAACAATCTCCTTCAGATTTACTGACAATTGTTCAGTCTGAGATCCTGTGCAAACAATCCATTTGGTTTACGTATAACCTAAGTTTAAATCAGTGAAAAGTAAATTTCCATCAGCATAATGTTAAAAATTTATATGCAAAATATCACAAACAAATTGCATGAAGTGTCTGCTCCTTTAAGGAAAGTAAAAGTGCAAAATTGAAGATCACAAAAAATATGTTTTGAATAAGACTGCCAATATATATATATAGTGTATAGTATATAAGTGTATATCCCTTTAATGTGGGAGTAAACGCGCATGCAGGTCAGCCTCTTACCAGAACGTTATGTTGTCTGTGCAAGAAAAATCAGCCTGTGTGGACTCCTTCCTCTATTACTTCCGGGTCCTGGGATCTATGCTGCTCTGGTTGCTAAAGTGGATCTCCCCGGTAAAACATAATAAAAACCGCAGATAGTATAAAATCTTCTAACTGATTTATTAGGTAAAAGAATTGCACTTACATTATGCCAGCTGGTATAATAGCGAAAAGCGGTATGGATACCGGAGAGTACCCGCGGCCGCCTGCAGTGCGGTCCGTGGCGATGGATGGTGACGTTGCGGCGCTTCTCTGACGCGTTTCCTCCTCTACGGACGTCAACTTAGAAAGAGACAAACTGGTGTAAGAGATTGCAGCGTTTGTAGTGCAGCTGATGATTTTACCTGCAGGTAAGCCTAGAATAAGGCTTACCTATAGAGACTGTAAATATCTCCTAATTATGCACCGTTTAGGACATCTTTACTTATGTCTCCGGCGCATGTGCTCTGAAGGAACGGCGTACCTGTGCCGTTCCTTCAGAGCTGTGACATACAGTGACGTCATCACCGGCTTGGCCAGATAGCTGAAGCTCGTTGTATCAAATGAAGGAAGAACAATATTTATAATGAAGGTATACTGGACATTCTGAAATATATTTAGAGAATATTTTAAATGAATAGACACACCAAGAGCAGTTTTGATAAAAAGCAGAAAACAAAACTTTACCGGACATCAAAATACATAAAGCTTCTTACACATAAAAGTTACCATAAACATTAGCAAGACTCAAACATACACTCCTATTCCCAATATCCCAAAGAAAGGTCAAATAATACTTAACTCTGGTAGTTAAATGTCAACCACTTACACTGGATCGCTGGAGGAACAGGACAATAAGAAATCCTGGCTGCATACTTGGTCTTGCCACAGCTCCAAACAAACAGGGCTATACCTCATGCTATGAACCCTTTTTTATAGTCCGGTATACCAGAGATCACCCACAGGATGTAATCATTCCTCTTGACCACTCAGGTCATTTTGTGAGTGAGGTCATCAACACATGGGTGCCCCCCCACAACCACATGGTCATTTGGAGATGCGGCAGCCATCTTTAAATACACGACACCAAAAATTCACTAAACCATCAGTTGGTGAGAGATATTAAACGTGTGGGGACAATTGTCATGAATCAGTTAAAAATATCCACAACTGATACACTCGTAAACCCGGAAAGAAGACCAGGAAGAGACTTCTCTTCCACAAGCAGTCGTATCAGCTGGGAGCATCGATAGTTTCAAAAGACTATTAGATGGGCACCTTGGAGACCACAACATACAGGGTATACAATGTACGGTTAAAAGCAAACACACACACACATCATAGGTTGAACTGGATGGACTGATGTCTTTTTTCAACCTCACTAACTATGTAACCTCAGCGGTGACAGCACGCCGCTGGAGGGCTTTTTCTGGCAAGTCTGTCATTATATGCTAGTATGCCAAGCATACTAGCACAATATGACTTAAACTGCCTGGGCCGTTGTTTTTTTTGGGTGCGGTTTACTACTGCTTTAAGGTCAAGTCCCCAGCAAATGATTGTGTAGTGAAGTTAACAGAAATCATCCCACGTGTCCTTAACATGTCCTCATCTGTGTGTCATAGCAGCCCAGGGTATCAAAAACCTGCTTACCAGACTAATAGGATCTCAGGTTTTATGAGTTTAAAAGCGTAAAAGATGTATATCACATGGCACCACCATACACCATAAACGACCCAGCCAAAAGTGGTATACTCAATAGGAAATCCAAATAGACCACATATACCATGGGAAGGAGATAAAGGCAAACTTAATAGTGTAGCTAATAAAAATACATTGCCTATATTAAAAGAATATCGCAGTATTCAGAATATCACAAGCATATACAGCGATGCAGCTGGTGGGTGTGATGTTACCAACCGAAGCTCCACCCTACGCATTTCATCACAACCTGGACATCATTATGGTAAGAGAGCCATTTAGTTTAGGGGAGAACTCATGTGGGGGACTTGCCCCACACCAGGTTGGTACATATAATACAGTATATATTGGTCTGGTAGACCTCCAGTGGGAATAATCTTCCATTCAGACCTCCGAAAGAGCAGGAACTGCAGTCAGTGACAGCATTCCTTCTTTAAAGCGGAGTTCCACCCAAAAGTGGAACTTCCGCTTTAGGCCGTTCTAACCCCCTGACATGCCACATTTGGCATGTCATTTTTTTTTGGGGGGGGGGGGGAGCGGGTACCTAGTTTTGACAGGTACCCGCTCCCACTTCCGCTCGG
The DNA here is from genome assembly GCF_965119305.1 of Pelophylax lessonae. NCBI lineage: Eukaryota > Metazoa > Chordata > Amphibia > Anura > Ranidae > Pelophylax > Pelophylax lessonae. Next base: position 841,409,380 of record NC_138768.1, on the reverse strand, counting down.
AGTGCCGCGGCGCCCTGAACGGAAGTTCTCCTCTCCCCCTCCCTCCCTGCAATCTTCTGGGACATGTCAGAGGTCCCAGAAGATTGCCGGCCAATCAAGACGCGCAGCGCGACTCGCGCATGCGCAGTGGGTACCCGGCTGTGAAGCCGCAAAGGTGCCCACAGCAGTGATGCCGGCGCCAAGGGAGAGGATCGAGGCCTCGGGCGGCCGCATCGCTGGACCGTTGGACAGGTGAGTGAAATGGCTGGAACTCCGCTTTAAATTCATAATTATGCCACAAAGGAATATGGGCGACTGCACTCTGTTTGGAAAATCCAAAGGTTAATTAGAAATAATCCATTACGGCCTCTCAAGGCAAGTAACAAACATTGCATATCTATATATAAAAGGACAACACCAGCCTTTCACCAGGACTACCCATGGCTGTGGTACACTTGACATGTTTTAATTTCTTGAGCCTACTGGAGAGTTTTCCTACCACTAATGGGGGATTTAATTGTGTTTTTGTCCAAAGCCAGATGTTCCCATTCCTCTCTTCATTAATATCTAATTTAGTAGGCCCTCATTGTACAGTTATTAGTAAATCTGAGGGCAGTTATATAGTACAGTTGCTCTGTGTGTTGCTTCCATGTGCAGTTGTCTTAGTTGCTCTTTGCCTTTTTATGAACTTGAAAGTAATGAATTAATTTGTCATCTTTTTTTCTATTTCTTGTCCAGCTTGTGACAGTTGGAGTCTGCTGCCTCCACCCAGGCTTCATCATGATGTCAATCGTTTCGGACACTCTGCAGTCCTAATAAATGGGTAAAAACAAATCGCTGTTTTCATTCAGTCAAAATGCTTCCCTATGCTTTGGAACTTTATAAAGTGGCAGCAATGTGTAATGGTTGCCAAGGGCCTTACTTCACATCAGAATGAACTCAAAGCATTCACTTCTTGGAGCCAAAAGTACTCTTTAAACGTATTCATCACAAATGCAAAAACAAAGGGTGATGTTTTTTTAAGGAAAGTGACTAAAACCAAAGTGATTATTCTTTTACTACTCATTGGCCAACTTTATATAGATTGTCAAGCAATGTGGGGTGGGGGGGACTTCTTAGCTGGTATCCGCATCCATGGACCTCCCTGGTACAGGACAAGTGGATCCACGAAGTTATTCGGTCAGGTTACGAGCTTGAGTTCGGTCTTGTCCTCCGGAAAGGTTTTTTCCCTTCCAACCTGCACTTGTCCCCAGATCACTTATGGGGTCTCTTTTGGGCAGTGCAAGACTTGTTTTTTTTTAAGGGGTGATTGTTCCGGTTCCAGCTTTGTAACATTTTCAAGGGTTTTTTTTACGCAAACCTCTTTACAGTCCCCAGGAAGGAAGCAAGGTACATCCAATTCTGGACCTCAAGGCACTTAGCTGATTTGTGCGAGTACAGAAGTTCTGCATAGTCCATTCACATGGTAGTGGCGTCCCTACATCAGGGTGATTTCTTCTTGCTTCTTTCGACATCAAGGACGCCTACCTGCACATTCTAATATGTGCTGGTCGCTAGCGCCTCCTCCATTTTGCCGTGGATAAGGAGCATTATCAGTTTGTGTCGCTGAGCTTTGGTCTCATCCCCGCACCTCGGGCCTTCACAGGAGTGTAGGCCCTGGTGCTGGCATTGTTTGAGTCAGCAGGGGATCACGGTACTGGGGTACCTAGACGATCTTCTGTGAGCGGAGTCTCCGATTGGTCTGATGGACTACTGGAGATTGCTCTGCGAACTCTGAGGGAGTTTGGTGGGATCCTGACCATTCAGGAGTCTGCTTTGGTTCTGTCCACAAAAAATTGCCTATCTGGGTCTGACTCTCAACTCCAGCCTCAGCCAGAGTGTTTCTTCCTCGGGAAAAACTCCAGACATTGCAGGAGGCGATTCAGCTTCTGTTGTTTAGCAGACAGTCTTCCCTCCGGGCTTGTATACGCGTGCTGGACCTGATGGTGTCCACCCTCTGCTGTCCCACGGACCCATCTTCTATCCTGTTTTACAGTCGCTGGCTTTTTACGGCTTGGCTGTTAAATGCCAGGTGCCGAAGGATAGAGGTTTATCGGAGTCTGTGATTCCTACGTTGTTAAAAGCCAGGAAGATCTACCTTTGTATGTGGAAGACGTACATTGCGTGGTGTGAGTCTCTTGAGGTTTGTCCTCGCTCTTTCTTGGTGGCTCAGATCTTGACCTTCCTTCAACTGGGTTTTGAACAGAAATTGGCCTTGTGTACCTTTCTTCCGTCATTTGGTTTCCCCAGTGTGGTCTCCGTTGCCGCCTTGGGACCTCAATTTGGTGCTTTTGGTCCTCCAAAAGCATCCCTTTGATAACCTTCAGGAGATTCCCTTGCTTACACTCTCAGAAGGTGGCTATTTTTGTGGCTATTACCTCTGCGCACAGGGTGTCGGAACTGGCGGCATTATCCTGACGTTCACTTTTACTTGTGATTCATAGAGATAAGGTGGTTCTTTGCCCCTGTCCGTCGTTTTTCCCCAAGGTTGTCTGATTTCTATTTAAATGAAGACATTGTATTGCCTTCCCTGTGTCCCAGGCCTAAACATCCCAAGGAAATTGCCTTGCATGCCTTGAATATGATCTGGGCAATTAGGGCGTACCTGGCAGCTATGGAGTCTTTCAGGAAGTTAGACTCATTGTGCTCAGGGATGGACCTCGGAAAGGGTTATCGGCTTCCTCTTCAACCATTTCCAGATGGATCAGACAGGCGGTAATTCAGGCCTATTACATCAAGGGTCAGGTTCTTGCTTTCCCTATTATGACACATTCTACTCGGCACTTAGTGCCTCCTGGGCCTTCCATCATCAGACGTCAGTGATGCAGGTTTGCAAGATGGCCACCTGGTCCTCAGTGTACACTTTCACAAAGTTCTATAAAGTGGATGTGTCGACATCTGCAGGAGCTTCTTTTGGCCCAAGGTTTGCAGGCTGCTGATGAGAGGACCTGATCCTCTTCGAGGGTGTATTGTTTTTTTCAGGTGGGCTCCAGTTGTTTTGGTTGAGCTCCTGTTGCCTGGTTGGCTATTGTTTAGTCTTGGGAATTTTTTTTGCTGTTCCCACACCCCTTATGTTTGAGACTGCTTTGGGACATCCCAATGGTTATGAAGATCAGGAGCTTTGTTCGTCAATGAACGAAAGAGAAAATGGGATATTTTGACTTACCATAAAATCCATTTCTCTGATGTTCATTGGTGGATACTGCACCCACCCCTCTTTGGAGTTGTAATTCTTCTGACACTGCTTGGACAAAGCTGAGTACCTATGGCAAAGAGAGGGAGTTATACCCCCTAGGACTGCCCATAGGTGTAACCAGATTCTTTATGCCTAGTGTCCTACTCCTGTAGGGGTCAGTATAACCCAATAGTTATGAAGATCAGGAGCTGTGTTCGTCAAAGAACACCAGAGAAATAAATTTCACGGTAAGTCAAAAATCCAATTTTTTTTTCAGCTTTTTTTTTTTTTTTTTTATTGCTGTCAAAGTCGTAGATTCAAACCACCCTTTCTTTTAAACCTAAAAATTGCCTGGAGTTACTTTAGGCTGCTCACTTTGTATGATCTGTTTTATACCACATAGCATAAAGCTTCTCTCTTGGGTTAAAAATAACCTTTCTGTCTTACAGCACAATGTTTGTATTTGGAGGATTCAACAGCCTCTTGCTCAACGATGTCCTGATGTTCACATCCAAGAGTTGTGAAGCTTTTACAAGTAATACCTTGTGTATGTCGGCCGGACCAGAAATTCGCTGTGTCTGGAACAACGGTACATCTCAGTGCTTGTCCTGGGAACAAGCATCTCCAGAACAACAAAACTACACCATCAATTTATGTCCTGCTATCCCATGTATGTATACTTTATTTTCCTCCTCAACCTATCCTCGATTTCATTACTCCTCTCTATCCAAAGCAATAATAAGCCTATTGCTCAATCATTATTCCTTTCATACACTGAATATGGTCCATTTTCTGGGACCTTAAGGGCCCTTTCACACCAAATGCAGTTCACTGCATTTTGAACTGCACTCCAACTGCATAGACTGCCCAAAATCAAGGTTATCTATTGGCACAGTTCATATTAATGCTGCATTTTATGCAGGGACCACGATACAAATGCGCCTCAAATGCACCACTCTGCGTCCCTTTAAGCCAACAAAGCCAAGCCCAAAACCATATAGAAAAAAGGCACTGCAAACAGTGCTAAACGCAGCACAAAAGCATTCAAAATGTATTCACGCTCACCACCAAAATACATGCAAACCCAATCGAACACGCTTTAAATAAATGTAAACATGCGTCAAAACGCACCATTATGTGCACATAACTGTGTTTTTTTGACTGCATGTTTACGAGCGTTTGAAGCGCGCTTGAATGCGTTTGCATGTATTTTACACTGTGTTTAGCACTGCATTCGCAGTGTGGTATATTTGCACTTTCCCTGCATTTGCGGCACAGAAAAATTAAGTATACAGTTTGAGCTTGGCTTTGTTGGCTTAAAGGGATGCAGTGCGGTTTATTTGAAGCGCATTTGCGGTGCAGAAAAATGCAGCATTCTCTACTCTTTTTTTTTTTTTTTTTTAACTGCACTGCAATGATTTATATTGATTTTTGGGCTGTTTATGCAGTTGGAGTGCAGTTCAAAATGCAGCCATTGCATCCACCTGCGTCCAGTGTGAAGAGGGCCCTTGGACTAGTGTTAATCTTGACGTCAAATTTCAATTTGGTTTTAGTCAGTCTTTTGACCAAAATGCTAGAATTTTGTTTTAGTCATATGTTAGTTGATTAAAGTCTCCAGTACATTTTAGTTGACAGGATCCTCAAACTACGGCCCTCCAGCTGTTGCGGAACTACACATCCCACGAGGCATTGTAAAACTGTCAGTCACAGACATGACTAGGCATGATGGGAATTGTAGTTCCTGAACAGCTGGAGGGCTATAGTTTTTCTGGTATTAAGGTTTAATCCCCAGTTCACATTAGTGCGATCGCGGAGATCGCATGTAATTCGGAGCGCACTGCTCTTAAATTACATGCGATCTCATGTGCGGTGCAAATTTCAGCCATACACTTTGTATGGCTGAATTCGCACCGCATGCGCACTAAACTCGCACATGAGGCTTATTTTTATCCGCAACAGAATCTGATCGCATAGTGGTTCACACTAGTGCGATCTGATTCTGTGTGAACTTGCAGATCGCACTGCGATATGCGATCAACTGGGGTGTCGTTAACTTTTAATTGACGCCAACAAGACCCCAACAAGCTGTCCCTGATTAAATTATCTGGCAGGGCCACAGGCTAAACATGAAATTTCCGTGTTTACAAGGGCAGAGATAGCACTGTGGAGCCCCCCCAACTGCCCAGACTACATAGGGAGCAGCGGAAAGGTTGTTTGGGACTTGGTGTCACCCTTAATCTGAAAGGGGTACCATTTATACGTGGACAATCATTACACAAACGTGCCACTTTTTAGTCACCTGCTTGAATTTTAAATTGGCGCATGTGGCGCCGGGGCTTCCCCCCAAAGGCTTATAGATACCCCACTTAGACGGGGGGAGAGAGCATGCTTGAGGTCTAACAGATTGCTTGCAGTGAAGTGGAGGGATGCACAAAATGTTTTCGTTCTGTCCTCCATTCACGCAGATACGACAGTACAAATTTCAACAGCGACGGGTGTTGTTGAGAAGCCCCTCTGGGTCCATGAATACAACCCTAACATGGGAGGGGTGGACTTCAATGACCAGATGATGGCGCCGTACCTAATTGACCATAAGGCCAGACGCTGGTACAAAAAAGTGTCTGTTTATTTCAATTGGCTCTGCTGAACGCTTATGTGCTATACAAAGCGTCAGGACGAAGTGGATCTTTCCTAAAATTCCAGGAAGAGATCATCACATCCCTTCTGTATCCAGAATGTGCTGTGGCCCAAATTCACAACCCAGATGCAGTGAGCCGGCTGCACTAGAGGCATTTTCCTTATGTCCTCCTGAATACCCCTACCCAAAGACTGCCCCAAAGAAGATGTCGTGTCTGTAGGAAATGCGGATTTAGGCAGGACACCCATTATTTTTGTCCCTTCTGCCCTGGTCAACCTGGTCTCTGCATCAGGGACTGTTTCCATTGCTACCACACACTAGTGGAGTATTCGTATAGGGTACAGCACGGCACAGTATAGGGCACACTTACACAGGGTCTCGAGAGATGTTCGATGGCGATCGCATTTTGAGAGACCCTAACCTGGAACATTTTAAATTTACAAAAAAAGTTACTAAAATAAAATAAGCCAAAAATAGTTGTCGTTTTGAGTTAATTTTCTATTCTTACTCTGCTCTTCTACTTCTACTTTTACTGTACTATATAATATATTGTTATACTGTAATGTTTTATTGTTACTGTTTTTCATTGTTAACCATTTTTTACTTTTCAGATACCATCATTCTTTGCTATTATAATGTAATGTTTTATTGTTAACTGTTGTTTGCCTTCCGGGTACGCCCATCAGCTGCCGCACTGATCTATCTATTCTGACAGCAATAGCGTTTTCTCTCAGCATATATATGGAAATCTACGATGGCAGCGCTGTAGGAGGTGATTGCACCACCGCAGTAAAAAAGGAAAAGAGAATACATGGATTTCATCATGTATGGCCCATCATTAGAAGTGGGTGGATGTTGGGAGGTCTAGTGATGGGTATACCACCCATTTTCTGGTAAGAATTCTTCATCTACATCAATCGATGTGAATGGAGGAATCTGTTAGGTTCTTTTTTGTTCAGCCCACAGGCTGCATGAAAAAAAAAAAAAAACCTACAATATATGCCCAACAAGGACCAGCAACGTACTGGTAAGTATCTGGACTTTGAGTGCTTATACCAGGATGATGCAGATTTAGGGTAACCCGAGAGTGCAGCCGTTGGTTCCATTATCTGACCATATAGCTGACTGGAGACGAGAATGGCTCCAATCATCTCTATGGCCTAAGATACCGGAAGCTACGAGCATTTCACCAGATATAAACAGTGCCATTGGGAAAGCATCTTATCACACCAATTTTGGTGTGGTCAGATACTTTAAGAGCAGAGGAGAGATCTAAAGTCTAATAGACCCCAATTTAAAAAAAAAAGAAGAGTACCTGTCACTACAGATTGCTATCATAGGGGATATTTAAATTCACTGTGATATCAATACAAATGATAAAAAAAAGGGAAGGTGTCAAAATAACATAAAAAAGCAAAATAAACAATAAAAAAAAAAAAATTTAAGAACCCCTGTTCCCCCGAGTTTGTGCGCCAAGGAGCACGCAAGCGTCGTTCTAGTGTCCTATATAAACTGCATTTGCAGCATGCATGTGAGGTATCGCCACGAATGTCAGGTCGAGGGCAGTAATTCTTGCAGTAGACCTCCTCTGTAAGTCTAAACTGGTAACTTGTAAAGACTTTTAAAGGCTTTCAAAAATGTACATAGTTTGTTGCCGCTGCATGGGCGTGCGCAATTTTAACCACTTAAGCCCCCGGAAGATTTTCCCCCCTTTCTGACCAGGGGGTATTTTGCAATTCGGCACTGCGTGATTTTAACGGACAATTGCGCGGTCGTGGCCGGGACAGTTCAAACACCCCCAAAATTACCCCTTTTTGGAAAGTAGACACCCAAAGCGATTTGCTGAGAGGCATGTTTTAAAGGCTTTAAGCCCTTTCAAAATGTATGTAGTTTGTTGCCGGGTGTGCGCAATTTTAAAGCTTGTCATGTTTGGTATCTATGCACTGGGGGGGGGGGGGGGTGTGTGTATGTATGTATGTGTGTGTGTGTGTGTATATATATATATATATATATATATATATATATATATATATATAATTAGTGTGACATAAAAATTGCAACACCCACCATTTTATTCTGTAGGGCCTCTGCTTTAAAAAATATATCACTATAAATATAAAGTGTCAAAAAAGGCTTGGTCTTCAAGTGGTTAGAAGAGTGGGTGATGTGTGGCATAAGCTTCTAATATTGGGCATAAAATGCCAGGACAGTTACACCCTCCCTCTCCCCCCCCCAAATGACCCCTTTTTGTAAAGTTGACACCCCAAGCTATTTGCTGAGAGGCATGTTGAGTCTATGGAATATTTTATTTTTTTTTACACAAACTTGTTACTAAACAATATTCCATCCCCAGCCTAAATTAATAGCTTATTAAAGTGGTTCTAAAGGCAGAGGGCTTTATTATCCTAAAGCATTCAATGCATTAAGATAAAAAAACCTTCAGTGTGCAGCAGCCTTCCTCATACTTACCTGAGCCCCATCTCGATTCAGAAGAAGTGACGTGTTAAGTTGAAGATGCCACACAAGTTTGATGTGATGGAGACCACCCTAGTTAGCGCCTAGACAGAATGCTGCTGCATTTGTGATTGTAAATTTTTTTTATAATCTTTCTTTTCTGTTTTTTCCTGCAGATTCCGACAGTGATAGCAAGTGCGATCAGTATACGGACTGCTTTAGCTGCACATTGAACACTAATGGCTGTCGATGGTGTAATGACCAGTGTATTACTCTTAATAACAACTGCACAGCCAGTCAGGTCAGTCACTATATTTCTGTATTACAGCAATGACTTTGACTTTACACGACCAAAAAGGCATAAAAAGGACACCAAAGTGAACGTATTCTTTTCCAAACATCTCCAGCACTTTGAACGTATGGTATTATCTACAAAAAGCCTTTAAAAGTGAAAATTGCAGTGTAGTCATTGAATCTCCAATAATAAAACATACACATTACTAAAAAATTATTCAAAACGCACAAATTAAAATAGTACAAAACAATAACTTTAAAGCAAGATTATTCAATTCGTGACTTTCTTTCTGTTCATTTCCAATCAGTGAAAATGTTCTCAGAAATCCTTGTGATCTTTTAAAAAAAAAAAAAAAAAAAATTTCCAGCCGCAGTAAAACTTTTAACTTATTTTATTTTTTTTTTTCTTGTTCATTGCCCTTTCTTGTCCTTCAGGTTACATTGCCACATACAGGAGGATTGGACACTTTCAAACAAGAAAACTGTAGACAATGCAAGGATAACTTGTCCTACTACCAGCATGTCTCAGCAGTGTTGTACCAGCAGTTTTTTGCCATTGTCCTAGGAGGATGGGACATCTTTTCTCCAGCTCTACTGTGTGAAACATATTTTTTTTTTTAAGCTAGCATCTTCAAGACTACATTGCTTCTGGAGCTGTGTTTCTCTGAAGCAGTCGTCTTAAACCTGACTTGTGAAGTTCTGCTTCCTCAGACTTTCTAGGAGTAGCCTGGAAGTGACCTTTGGGCACTTAGTTCTGTATGGGGCACTTTCAAGACTCTCTTCTAGTAAAAGTTCACTGCAGAGTGCTTTCCAGGTCCAAAGCTGCTGGCTTTGCCTCAGCACTTGCCTTGTCTCTGAAGGTTCACTTAAGCCCCATACACACGTAGCGATTGTCGGCCGAACGATCGGCCGTCTTTTGTCCAGTGCTGTCCTGTCGGTTGAAAAGTGCTAAAGACTGCACACGAATTTTGTCGGCCAACAACAGCCGACTGCAGAAGTGATGTCATGTGATGGTTAACTTTCCGTGTGTTTTTTCTTCTCTGAGCATGCCCAGTTTTGCTCATCTGATTTTTGTCGGCCGAATTCTGTACTGACTGGCGAACAATCGGCCGTTCTGGTGTTGGCCAACAAAAATTTTAATGCCTGCACACCAGATTCTGTTCGGTTGTCGGAAGCATCATACTAACAAGCCGACAATCGGCCGATCGGACATTGGCCGAATATTTACGGCCGACAATCGTGTGTACAGGCCTTTAGTGAGTTGGCCAGTCAAGCTGAGCACTCACAGCTAACTTATTTACGTTGGGTGCTGGTCATCGTCATTCCCTGCTTCCGCCAGGTTATGGTTATGCTGTAGTGATTAAGTTCTGCCGTCGAACACTAGGTCGAGTGTTTTTCTTTTGTACAGAGTTGGGAGCCATGTAGAACTTCATCATTTGTTTCCTGCTGTCCTCCTACAATTATCTTGGTAATCTCTGGCCATCTGACTCTCACCTGCTGCCAGTGTTCTGTGAGTATCTGAGGCCGTGCCTTTTACTCTGAGCTTATTTGTTGCCTTTCTGGCATGCAGTTTCAACATGTCTGATTCTAGTTACTCTAGGGACAGACGTGCTGTACTGTGTGCCGCCAGTCACTTTCTACTAATGGCTCCAGGACTGTTTGCAGCATGCCTACAGACAGTGTAGATGTCTGCACCCTTGATTCATGGTATCCCCCGCTCTTAAGCTGGCCATAGATGGATCTAAATTTGGCTAGCAGGGCTGGCTGAATTTCAATCCATGTGTGGTCACTCCCACTCTAACAATCGACTTCTGTTGAACAGGCTTGTTGAAAACTTTTTCTGCATTGGTGGCTTAAATCAATGATCTGCCATCACTAGTCAGTGTATTTTGACAGCAGAGGAGTCCTGCTGTCAGAATGCAACAGCACAGCGGTTCTTCTATCCACCTGGCTTGTGTGCAGTGGTGTATTTTGGTTTTGTGCTGCCCTAGGCAAGGCTACAATTAGGCGCCCTCCCCATTTAAATTTTCCCCACTCCTTTTTTAACAGATGTGTCTTCTTCCAAAATAGGACTACAAGTCCCAGCATGAACCCCTGAGATGGGGGTGAGAGGGGGAGAGAGAGGGTGGGTGAGGGAGAGAGTGAGGGGGGATGAAAGAGAGAGAGAGACAGGGGTTGGGTGAGGGAGGGAAAGAGAGAGTGGGGGATGAGTGAGAGAGTGGGGGATGAGTGAGAGAGTGGGGGATGAGTGAGAGAGTGGGGGATGAGTGAGAGAGTGGGGGATGAGTGAGAGAGTGGGGGATGAGTGAGAGAGTGGGGGATGAGAGAGACAGGGGGAGAGAGAGTGGGAGATGAGAGCGATAGAGAGTGAGGGGGGATGAGAGAGAGAGAGAGTGAGGGGGGATGAGAGAGAGAGAGAGTGAGGGGGGATGAGAGAGAGAGAGAGTGAGGGGGGATGAGAGAGGGAGATGAGAGCGATAGAGAGAGAGGGGGTGAGAAAGAGAGAGGTAGGTGAGCGGGAAGGAGAGAGGAGGGGTGAGAGAGTGAGAAAGGGGGGTGAGTAAGAGAGAGAGGGGGGTGAGAGAGGTGGTTCTAGCAACCAGTGGCCAATAGAGTCTCAGGTGGTGGGGGGTGGCTTTTTTGCTGCCCCCCTGCAAAGTGCTGCCCTAGGCCTGGGCCTTGTTGGCCTAGGCCAAAATACAGCACTGCTTGTGTGAATAGAGGAATCTGTTAATTTTTTTTCCCCCCAATCATATCATCCTACTGGCTGACAAAAAAAAAAGTAATTTGTGGCCAGCTTAAAAGTCTATCCTGTCCTGAGGAATCCTCTTTGTCTCAGTTAGATGTAGCTGGACCTTCTTCTCTTTTAGCTGAACTTTTTACGACTGTCAATCCATTTATGACCCAAATTACCCAGTTGTTTGACTGCTTTCAGAGGCAACAAGCATGCTCCTGCACCTCTCTGAATGTAGAGGATCAGCCTGTTTCTTCTACCAGTACTGTCTTCAGGCAGTTATGTAAAAAATTCTAAGGCTGCAAAACCCACTCCCTTTGCACATGTTTTTTCAGCTATTTCTCTATTGTGCATGACTGGTGGAAAGCATCCCGTTCTGGGTAGAAATGTGTTCCAGCCTTGCCGGTGTAGGCAATTTGCAGGTAGACTTCTTCAGCTGACCGCTGTTAAACTTGGTGGAGTGGTCCCTACACTCTGTGTTGTTTCAGGGCCTGTGTTGCAGGTGGTCCGCAGGAGGATGCGGTTCTGCTGGCCACTAGGCCACAGGGTTCCTCTAGCAGAAGGAATGGATTTTCTGCTTGCTCTGTGAGATCCATGTTTCCTGATCTATACGTTTCCTACTCTGAAACTTCTTCCTCGTCGGTTTCACAGGATCAAGCTGGAGGGCATTCTAGTGTTTCGCATATCTCTGGACTGCCCATGGAGATGTAGTATCCTAATCTTGTAGGACTCCTGGGACACACTGTGTGTGCACTACCAGATTGTTGGCATTCTCTGTCCCAAGAACTGATTTACCATTGAACCTTCTGGTTGCCTGTTTTAACAGCATGGCTGTTGACGCTTATGTTCTGCATGACTATGGCTTCTCTTTCAATATTCGATTCCTATGATGCTGCATCTGACGTAGACAGACCATTCTCAAGTTTATGGTGTCGAGGATCGGGTTCCACCCTGTCAAGGCGCATTCTACTAGATCTATGAATGCGGTCTTGGAGTCAAGCATTTGTTATTTTTGATTTGTATGGCTGCCACCTCCTCTTCTGTTCACAGATTTTGACTGCTGGTTGTTTCTGCCTCATCTGATACCAGCTTCAGGCAGCTCTTTGTGTGCAGGCAGTCTCCAGTTTTCTGTTTACTTGGACCTTTTGTCTGTTTTGGTGCTGCTCATGCTTCAGTTGGACTGGTTTTGGATGTCCTGAAAGTTTGACTTCCTGTGTCCCTTAATGGACGATAAAGAAAATAGAATTTTCTTGGAGTCTGTTTTCAGTCCTCCAGGAGACGGCAATATAACCTGAAGGTTAAAGGCTTTCGGTGACGCTCAATTGACTCTAAGAAAAGGATGTTATGGCAGGCACAAAAATCCTATTATCCTTTCTATTACAGAAAGAATAAAGCTCTTAATTAGGCAATGTAGCTCCAATCCTCCTCAGTTCCCAATAGCTGTAACATGGGCAATAAACCTTTCAGCACGGGTCAGCAGAACAGCTCAAAGAAAGAGGATAAATCGCATCAACGCAGCAGTAATTCTTTTATTCAGCAAACACATGAATCAATCCATTTACACAGCATGAGTGCTCCACTGCACCAGCAATACGAGGCACCTTTAGAGGTCTTTGACAAAGTCTTGATTGACGAAACGTGTCTGGCCGAGCTATTGCATGTACTACAAGGATGATCCTGGCGTGTGAGAGGACTGGCTTTTGTGCCGTAAGGAAGGCAAGTGTTTAACACTGTCTGTTAAGCTTGATATTGCTGGTGCTGTGAAGCATTCACGCTGTGTAAGTCGATTGATTCATGTGTGTGTTGAATAAATGAGTTGCGCTACTATGTGCAGGTGATTTGTCTTCTGCTGAGCTGTTCCACTGACCCATCCTGAAAGCTTTATTGTCTGAATCACAATAAAGGGGAGCTGAGGAGGATCAGAGCTACATTGCCTAATTAGGTGCTATATCCTTTATTAATAGGATATAACTAAGCTGAGAGTCTTCTCTATCTGGTTGGGATACTGTGGTTCAGGGGAGCACATTTTTATAATGGGGATAACAAGGATTTTACTTATTATTAATAAATGGGGTGAAAAGTCACAAAATGTTTTTAAAGCATAGTTACATTGGGCATTGCTCTACCCTTGGGACTGTTGTACTTACCAATAATTGCTGTATTAGTCACCACTACCAGAGCGATTGCAACTTTCTTCCAGGTCCCATGCTGAGTGGCTGCCCTGCTGCATCGTAACCACAGGGTGTCACTTATTCAGCACTGGCACCATTCACAGAATGCCTTCTATTTTTTCAATGAATGCATATCATTCTATGATTGGAACGAGGTGGAGAGCCTGTAGCAGTGATGTCATACTCTCTACCGGGGCTAATAAAAGAACAGTTTGCATCAATGGAGAAAAATGCAAGCATTCTGTGACCATATTGGAGACACCTAATGGTTACTGTGTTAACGCACGGGTGCTCAACTTGTGGCCCTCCAGCTGTTGCGGGAACTAAAAGTCCCATGAGGCATTGCAAGCTACTGACAGTTACAAGCATGACTCCCAAAGGGAGAAGCATGATGGGACTTGTAGTTCCACAAAGGCTGGAGGGCCACAGGTTGAGCACCCATTGGGTAGTGGCACCTAGAAGACAGGGCTATAATGGCAACTACTTCAGGGATTATCTGCTTCCACATCCAGTCCCACAGGTATGGCATATGCATACTTACATTTTTCCAAGCTGGATCAGTGTAACTATGCATTTAAATCCATACCTGGAGTTCAGCTTTAATAAAGGAGAAGTAGAGCCAAAGCTTTTTTGGCTCTACTTCTATTGATCACTGGAGTACAGTTCATTCTGCAGTCCTTTGACCATATGGTTGAAATCCACCCAGATGCCTCGACAGGTAGCTGGCTTAGCCTCTTAGCATGCCACTGAAAGCCTGAGCCAGCCCATCCTGCCCCTTCCACAGCACAGCGCCCCAGTGAGCGCAGGAAGGGCAGAGCAGAGAGACAGTCACCAGCTGTCTCCAACCTGAAGACCAAGAGCTCAGCGATCAGTTTTGTTTGATCGCTCAGTTCTCGGTCTTAGTGCTGACAGGGGCAGCATTGGACCGTTGTTGCATCCACCTAGACGCGTATAACTTTTTTTTTTATATGATGGTATAGTATAGGCAGTGGCGGCCCGTGCATAGGGGGCGCTGCCCCCCTACCCCTAAAAAAATAAAAAAAATAAATAAAAAAAAAAAAATAAAATGACAAAGCGAACAAATAAAGTTTTACAAAAAAAAAATTGGGTTCGCCGGCCTCTGTAATGGAAGTGGTGGCTAGGGAGGGTGGGTGGGGTTTACGTCCCAGAAGAGGCGCCGATCGGCTGCCTTCTGGGGGCGTAACCCGAGCGCAAGTCCTTGCAATTGGACACCCCCACTTTCGGATATCCTGGCTGTGATTGGTCCAGTCTCCAGCCTGGACCAATCATCATCCAGGACATCCGATCCCTGACGTCACAATGGGGGCGGTGCCGGTGCGTGAGTCAGTCACTCACCGTCACCGCCGCTCGGAGGACGAGGGAGAAGCCGCTCTCCTTCCCGCCGCCGCAGAGAGGACGGACTGGATCGAGGAGGGAAGAACCCGCCGCCGCCGCCAGGTAAGTGCATTAAATTGAAGGGAGCACGCACGCTGGTCTCTGCATTGATTGGGGGACAATGCTGTGGGCACTCTGCATTTATTGGGGTACAATGCTGTGGGCACTCTGCATTTTTTGGGGTACAATGCTGTGGGCACTCTGCATTTATTGGGGGACAATGCTGTGGGCACTCTGCATTTATTGGGGGACAATGCTGTGGGCACTCTGCAATCATTGGGGTACAATGCTGTGGCACTCTGCAATCATTGGGGTACAATGCTGTGGCACTCTGCAATCATTGGGGGACAATACTGTGGGCACTCTGCATTTATTGGGGTACAATGCTGTGGGCACTCTGCATTTATTGGGGTACAATGCTGTGGGCACTCTGCATTTATTGGGGGACAATGCTGTGGGCACTCTGCATTTATTGGGGTACAATGCTGTGGGCACTCTGCAATCATTGGGGTACAATGCTGTGGCACTCTGCAATCATTGGGGTACAATGCTGTGGCACTCTGCAATCATTGGGGGACAATACTGTGGGCACTCTGCATTTATTGGGGTACAATGCTGTGGCGCTCTGCATTTATTGGGGTACAATGCTGTGGCACTCTGTAATCATTGGGGGACAATACTGTGGGCACTCTGCATTTATTGGGGGACAATGCTGTGGCACTCTGCAATCATTGGGGTACAATGCTGTGGGCACTCTGCATTTATTGGGGTACAATGCTGTGGGCACTCTGCAATCATTGGGGTACAATGCTGTGGCACTCTGCAATCATTGGGGTACAATGCTGTGGCACTCTGCAATCATTGGGGTACAATGCTGTGGCACTCTGCAATCATTGGGGTACAATGCTGTGGCACTCTGCAATCATTGGGGTACAATGCTGTGGCACTCTGCAATCATTGGGGTACAATGCTGTGGCACTCTGCAATCATTGGGGTACAATGCTGTGGCACTCTGCAATCATTGGGGTACAATTCTGTGGCACTCTGCAATCATTGGGGTACAATTCTGTGGCACTCTGCAATCATTGGGGTACAATGCTGTGGCACTCTGCAATCATTGGAGTACAATGCTGTGGCACTCTGCAATCATTGGGGTACAATTCTGTGGCACTCTGCAATCATTGGGGTACAATGCTGTGGCGCTCTGCAATCATTGGGGTACAATTCTGTGGCGCTCTGCAATCATTGGGGTACAATGCTGTGGCGCTCTGCAATCATTGGGGGACAATGCTGTGGCGCTCTGCAATCATTGGGGTACAATTCTGTGGCGCTCTGCAATCATTGGGGTACAATTCTGTGGCGCTCTGCAATCATTGGGGTACAATGCTGTGGGCACTCTGCAATCATTGGGGTACAATGCTGTGGGCACTCTGCAATCATTGGGGTACAATGCTGTGGCACTCTGCAATCATTGGGGGACAATGCTGTGGGCACTCTGCAATCATTGGGGACAATGCTGTGGCGCTCTGCAGTGATTGGGGACAATGCTGTGGCGCTCTGCATTGAAAGGGGCATGCACGCTGAACTCTGCATTGTGGGGGCACAGCACAGTGTTTATTGCATTGAAGGGGGCACAGCACAGTGTTCATTGCATTGAAGGGGGCACAGCACAGTGTTCATTGCATTGAAGGGGGCACAGCACAGTGTTTATTGCATTGAAGGGGGCACAGCACAGTGTTTATTGCATTGAAGGGGGCACAGCACAGTGTTTATTGCATTGAAGGGGGCACAGCACAGTGTTTATTGCATTGAAGGGGGCACAGCACAGTGTTTATTGCATTGAAGGGGGCACAGCACAGTGTTCATTACATTGAAGGGGGCACAGCACAGTGTTCATTGCATTGAAGGGGGCACAGCACAGTGTTTATTGCATTGAAGGGGGCACAGCACAGTGTTTATTGCATTGAAGGGGGCACAGTGTTTATTGCATTGAAGGGGGCACAGCACAGTGTTTATTGCATTGAAGGGGGCACAGCACAGTGTTTATTGCATTGAAGGGGGCACAGCACAGTGTTTATTGCATTGAAGGGGGCACAGTGTTTATTGCATTGAAGGGGGCACAGCACAGTGTTTATTGCATTGAAGGGGGCACAGCTTCAAAGTCACGCAATTTTTTTACTGCGTTTTTTGGCGCGAAGCAATACCTATTACATTTTTCTTTTTGCGCCCCCCCAAAAATTTTGAGCACCAGCCGCCACTGAGTATAGGAGCTTTTATTGTAGCATTGCAGTTTCAAATTTTCCTTATGTTTTATTTCACATTGTTTGCAGTAGCTTATTTAGAATGGTAGGCAACACGGAAGATTGTGCACTCCTTTTGTTGATCAAAACGTGTTCTAAATCATCAAACTGTTGAAATGTACTCCATATTTTGTTTGTTTTGTTATGGGAGATGTAGAGCATTCTTTTTTCAGGCTGTATTTTTTTCCCATGTTTTATAATATAGTTATTGTAGTATTCTTTGACGTGCTTCAGGTTTTGATGATGTTTAAATATTATCCTACATACTAAGGCTCGGTTCACACTATGTCGCTCCGACTTAGGGGGCGACCTGTGAAGTCTCGTGCAGCGCGACTTCGGCGCGACTTGCACGGACTTTATAAAATGAATGTCTATGCAAGTCGCCTCCAGGTCGCCCCGAAGTAGTACGGGACCCTTTTTCTAAGTCGGAGCGACTTGTGTCGCTCCTATTAGAACGGCTCCTGTATCGCACAATGGGAGCGTGACGGACCGCGACTTGTCAGGCTGACAAGTCGCGGTCCAAGTCGGACTAGTGTGAATGCGGTCTACATCTAATCTATTTGGACGAGTCTTCCATTCATTGTATAGTACATTGTTCAATTTCGAAAACATTGCATCTTATTTTAAAAGTCTGTACTCACCAGAAGTAAATGGAAGAGTTGCTATAACAATAGACATCGGGTTTACTTTTCTCACTGCAGACGAACCTCTGTTGCAGTTTGCTTGCTGGGGTAATGCACATTTCTTCTGGGTTTTAAATATATTTTTGTCCAAATGAGCTAAATTTATTAGTAAACGAGATGAGATGGTGACAGTGATTATTCGTATGGTGTCTTTTATCTGTGGCTTATATGTGTCATCATTGGGGTTTCTGTACAGTCTGGTAATGGATATCTTCTGTTGGACAGGGAGCAATTACATTGTATGAACACTGTCCAAAAAGCAACTACGGCTTCTATTGTAACAAGAAGACTAGCTGTAAGAGCTGCGCCATGGACCAAAACTGCCAGTGGGAGCCACGCAATCAGGAATGTATAGGGTTGCCAGGTATTATGTCACATCCTCTTCTTTTTTTTTTTTTGTACTAAGTAACATGTCTAGACAATGGACTTTCAAATATTTACACATTTTTACCAAATATGAAATAAGCTTTAAAAAAAAAAAAAAACTCCCTCTATAGCTGTGGTGCAATCCATCCTAAAGGTTTGCAGCAGATTTTTCATTTTCGCTCAGTACAGTAGTCCATTCTTCTCCCCATCCCAGCAGTGACCCTCTTTCAGTGTTTGCCTAGATGGGTCTAGGGTATGATAAGAGAAACATTGGGACTGATTCATTCGATTTTTGCTTTTTTGGCAATATTTAGTGGTAAAGTAGTACTCACTCCAGAACTAATGCTGAATAGGTCAGCACCAATAACGTGAGTTGAAATTGGCATGCTCCCTCTATAAATGCTTTGTGCCAGTCAGTCTAAAATGCATTGCATGGAAATGTATCTTCAGAGAACACATGCAATAGGCAGACCACTTGCCTTGGGCTTTTGGGTTTCCTCCTGGCAATGCTTGAGTACACCTGGTTAATCCTTCTGTTACCCTATACTTAGGGGTTGATTTACTAAAACTGGAGAGTGCACAGTCTGGTGCAGCTCTGTATAGAATTCAATCAGCTTTCAGGCTCTTTTTGTCAAAGCTTAATTGAACAAGCTGAAGTTAGAAGTGGATTGGCTACCATGCACATCTGCACAAAAATTAACCCCTTTCACACAGGCGACCCAGCTAAGGGGACTCCGCTTGCTCTGTCTGCTGATCTCCCCACTGAGCAGGCAAATGACAGGTACAGAGCGGACACTGACTTAGTAGCACTCTTTTCTATGGGGCAGTTGGATGGAAATGGACTGCCTGTCCGTTTCCATCTGATGCCATCCGATCCACCGGATGGATGGAAAATAGGACCATTACACTGTCTGTTTTTGGCAGATCGGATGGCAGCAGGTCCGATGACATCCGCTGATCCATAGAGAAGACTAAAAGGACCAATCAGGTCTGCCTGAAAAACTGACAGGTGGTTCAGACAGCCCATGTGAAAGGGCCCTAAGTGCAGGGCCGGTGCTACCCATAGGCCAGGTAGGTAACACAGGGGAGAGGCGAGCTTCCGGCTGCAAGAGTGTTTCCCCTCCCTTTCTCCTGTCAGCAGTGTGGCTCACACCAGTTTCCCCCTCCCCTCTTCTCCTCCCTCTTCTCCCCCCCCTTCTCCCCCCTCGGCCAAAGAGTAGGGAGAATCAGAGGTGAATAGGAGCTAGGGGAGCATCCTGGGACATGTAGTCTCGTAAGATTGGTGGCCCCAGCCTGTGGACCCCAAAGATGCCCGGAAAGGTACGACAAAAAAAGATGCAGGGACCCGGGAACATGTGTTTGTGCATTCTATTTCAGCAATGCAGTAGAAAACCGATGAGGCTGGATGAAACTCTGGGATATACCCTTTTGTACTGCACTGTTGCTAGCCTGTCAGTTTACCACCCTAGCCTGTCAGTTTACCACCCTAGCCTGTCAGTTTACCACCCTAGCCTGTCAGTTTACCACCCTAGCCTGTCAGTTTACCACCCTAGCCTGTCAGTTTACCACCCTAGCCTGTCAGTTTACCACCCTAGCCTGTCAGTTTACCACCCTAGCCTGTCAGTTTACCACCCTAGCCTGTCAGTTTACCACCCTAGCCTGTCAGTTTACCACCCTAGCCTGTCAGTTTACCACCCTAGCCTGTCAGTTTACCACCCTAGCCTGTCAGTTTACCACCCTAGCCTGTCAGTTTACCACCCTAGCCTGTCAGTTTACCACCCTAGCCTGTCAGTTTACCACCCTAGCCTGTCAGTTTACCACCCTAGCCTGTCAGTTTACCACCCTAGCCTGTCAGTTTACCACCCTAGCCTGTCAGTTTACCACCCTAGCCTGTCAGTTTACCACCCTAGCCTGTCAGTTTACCACCCTAGCCTGTCAGTTTACCACCCTAGCCTGTCAGTTTACCACCCTAGCCTGTCAGTTTACCACCCTAGCCTGTCAGTTTACCACCCTAGCCTGTCAGTTTACCACCCTAGCCTGTCAGTTTACCACCCTAGCCTGTCAGTTTACCACCCTAGCCTGTCAGTTTACCACCCTAGCCTGTCCGTTTACTACCCTGTGGTTCCACCTACGGTGTCCAAAACCCTAGCACCAGCCCTGCCTAAGTGTTTTGGGAACACCAGATTCTGGGCGTGCATTTTTGCAGATGACACATTTTCTGCTCCTCCTTGATAATTTAGAAATACATTTTGCTCTCAACCAAGCTTCAATTTGCGGAATGCGCTGTCTGCTGAACATGTCGACTGGAGGAAGTTAGATTTTTCAGATGGTGAAGCGGATTGAGCCTGGCTACCTCTAAAGCTGGGTATACACCCATAATCCTTTTTTCCGTTCAACGGTAAAAAGAAAATACAAATTCACAAATCCCTGCATTCACCTTGCTTGTATTCCGAGAGTGGGAACTACCCTATACCATCAGAATGCTCACCAGTGCTGCAGCAGCTGATCAAATGCTGGTTTTCCAGCAGGACCGTTCAACAGAAATTTGTCTAATGAGCGACTTCTTTTGCACACACAAGGCTGTATACCCAGCCTAAGTCATTTTTGGTCTTTGTTGTGATTGCTCTACTTTACTACCTACGTGAAGCAACTCCGGCATCCTAAGCTAAAAGGGTGATTTGGCAGAGGTGTGAGCTCTGGGTTGCCTGCCCCATAAAAACTGCTTATTAATTGGCACAAAGTCATGGCAGTTGGTATAGGAGTACTGTTTTTGTTCATATTTCTAAAAACCTTCTGCTCACAGGAGAACACCAGTATTAGGTCTACACAATTAGTTAGCTGCACGGCCTCCTGGGGATAGTATTTCCATAAACTGTGAGACTGTGTTTGATAAACTCTCACGAATTAGTGTTTTTTATATTTTGGATCTGGTGTATGCCATTATGTAACCCAAATTATTAGAGATTAATCCACTAAACTACTCTAACATTACACATTTTTCTATGACTCCGCTTCTCTTTGAGCGCTATGCTTTTTTTTTTCTCAAAGTGGGCTTTAATATTATCCTTCAGAGGCAAGACTACTATTATAACACTTTTAAAGTAGAGGTTTTAAAATTCCCATTCTTCAGTATAAACTACTGCAACTTATTGCATTTTTTGTTTTGTGCATGTTTAATCATCTGAAACCTCTGATTTGTGACTCCTTCAGAAAACATCTGTGGAGCAAACTGGCACCTAGTAGAAAGCTCATGTCTGAAAATCGCCATTACTAAGGAAAACTACGACAACTCCAAGCTGGCCTGCCGCAATCAGAATGCTGCGCTGGCCTCTCTCACCACACAGAAGAAAGTGGAGTTTGTGGTGAAGCAGCTGCAGAACATGCAGGTAATTATAATTATTATTTCCTTAATAGACCACAGTGCTAAGTGTTAACAGTATCAAACCTGAATGTGATGACTTCATGCACATCAAATTAGCTGTTACATGTGTGAGGAACAAACTAGAGAAAGCATGGATGGTTGGACTTTGTTGGCACAGACATGAGAATGAGAACCAATATGTTGTCACACAAATTGGTTCTCATACCATCATTTTAAATTTGTGTTGTATATGTCTGTCTTATACATATATTTTTTAATACTTTCCAATATAACATATCTTTTTTTATGACACATTGTCCTGTTGTTGTGCCAACAAAGTCCAACCATCCATGCTTTCTCTAGTTTGATACTTATAACTAGGACGAGGCACAGAATTACTCTAGTGTCCACAGTGTCATCCTGTGGTGACACGAATACTCTTATACGTGTGTGAGGAAGGTACAAGGATGGTGGGAGGTGTTAAGTGAGTGAATGTGATGTCTAAATAAAAGTGTAAAAAAAGTATTACCTCTAAGCTTGGAGCGTTAGGCTGTAGGGCTGTTGGGGTAATGCCATCAGTAGTTGGTATGATAGGGAGGAAAGTGGAATGAGAGGTTATGTGTAAATAGCTTTATCTGCCAGATTTACAATTCTGTTTAGTTGGTCTTGTGGTTCACAAATCTCTGCCTTACAGTTTCACAAAAATCTTCCCATGTCATTCCCATTCTGTCCAATGGATAATGAACCAGTATCGACTGCTGTGTTCAGACAGCTAACCGAGAAAGTTATAAAACGGAAACCCTTGTTAGCTATGCAGTGCGGAAGAGATATGCTAATATCAAATCCGGAAGAACATTAGTAAAGCCTATTTAAGTGTTTTGCAAAAAATTCTGATTTTTCTCTGTTGCATAAAAATGTTTGCATATACACGTGTGTTTCCAAGGATATCTATTTTTGTTGCAGCCAAAGACTGAGCTCACACCCTGGGTTGGATTAAGGAAGATCAATGTGTCATACTGGTGCTGGGAGGACATGTCACCTTTCACTAACACCATCCTCCAGTGGCTGGCTGGGGAGCCCAGTGATGCTGGCTTTTGTGGTTACCTGGCCGAACCGTCAACTACAGGCCTAAAAGCAGCAACGTGTATCCACCAAATCAACGGCAGTGTCTGTGAAAGACCAGGTGAGACCAGAGAGGGGAAAGTGGTCAATAATGAAGAGTAACAAATCCATACCTCCTTGGGCCTAAAATTTACCTAAATGGCTTGGCTTAACCACTTGCCGACCGCTTACTATATATATATATATATATATATATATATATATATATATATATATATATATATATATATATATAATATTTATATTACTGCGGCAGGGTGGCTCGTACAGGCAAACCGACGTATGGGTACGTCGGTCGCTTG
The DNA here is from genome assembly GCF_965119305.1 of Pelophylax lessonae. Lineage (NCBI taxonomy): Eukaryota > Metazoa > Chordata > Amphibia > Anura > Ranidae > Pelophylax > Pelophylax lessonae. The sequence continues at coordinate 841,386,367 of NC_138768.1, read as the reverse complement.
GTGGCAGCTAGGGGGCGAGCGCGCCCGATTGTCAGCGGGAAAGCCGATGCGTGTGTTAGGCGGCTCGGATTGCGGCCTGACACCCGCGATCGCTACCCGCTGAGAGAGGACGGTCGGCTGTTGTAAACACAGCCGACCGTCCTTCTCCCTGGGATGGTCATAAAGCTCATGTGATCCTTCTATATAGGATCACAAGTCTCTATGGTCATTTCAGAAGCCATGTCCCCCCATAGTTAGAATCACTCTCCTAGGCTCACATTTAACCCCTTGATCACCCACAGAGTTAACCCCTTCCCTGCCAGTGTCCTTATTACAGTAACAATGCATATTTTTAGCACTGATTACTGTAGTAATGTCACTGGTACCCCCAAAAGTGTCAAAAATGTCAGGGGTCCGATCTGCCCGCCGCAATGTCACAGTCCCGCAAAAAAATCACAGATTGCTGCTATTACTAGTAAAAAAAAAAAAACAATAAAAATGGCATAAATCTTTCCCGTAGTTGGTAGACGCGATAAATTTTGTGCAAACCAAACAAAATACGCTTATTGCGATTTTTTTTTTTATTTATTTATTTTTTTTAACCAAAAATATGTAGCAGAAAACAAATTGACCTAAAATGTTGAAAAATTTTAGATTTTTACATTTTTATTTTTGAGAATGTCATATAGCAGAATGTGAAAAATATGGTTTTCATTTTCAAAATTGTCGCTATTTTTTTGTTTATAGCGCAAAAAATAAAAATCGCACAGGTGATCAAATACCACCAAAAGAAAGTTCTATTTGTGGGGAAAAAAAGGACATCAATTTTATTTGGGTACATTGTTGCACGACTGCGCAATTGTCCGTTACAGTAACGCAGTGCCGTATCGCAAAATAGGGCCTGGTCATTAAGGGGGAAAATCCTTCCGGTCTTAAAGTGCTTAAACAACTCTTTTTGGGTCATTTGGGCCCATTCTCTCTGATATGTTGCAATGACACGCAGTAAGACAGTATTCTGGTATATCTGGTAAAATGGACTCTGTCCTTTTCCAAATAATCAGAGTAAGCAGTTGCTTGTTTGGTTGCTGTGGTTTACTGCATCCCTTTTATGTTTAAAATTTGTGTTGCACTTGTACAGTAGTTTTGGATTCTGTGCTGAGTTTCCTGTTTTTGTATTCAGTATGGGTGAGGTGTATAGATCATGTGTTAATTTTTCTGAAGCTTTAACTTTGCCAGTGTTAATGTTTTTTGACTAATGCATTCTGTCTAACTTTTCTGACCTGCAGCTAATCACAGCGCCAAGCAATGCCGGACTCCTTGTGCCTCCAGGTCGCAGTGCTCGGAGTGTACCAGTGCCAGCTCAGAGTGCATGTGGTGCAGTAATATGAAGCAATGTGTGGACTCCAATGCTTATGTGGCCTCTTTCCCCTTCGGACAGTGTATGGAGTGGTACACAATGAGCAACTGCCCCCGTACGTATATATCTTTACCTATATCATCTCTGGTGAAACACAAAATGTTCCATTTCCCTCGCTCCCCCTCCCTCTTCCCCTCCACCTTCCCCTCCCTATTCCTCTTCCCCCTCCCTCTTCCTCTTCCCCCTCCCTCTTCCTCTTCCCCCTCCCTCTTCCTCTTCCCCCTCCCTCTTCCTCTTCCCCCTCCCTCTTCCTCTTCCCCCTCCCTCTTCCTCTTCCCCCTCCCTCTTCCCCTTCCCCCTCCCTCTTCCCCTTCCCCCTCCCTCTTCCCCTTTCCCCCTCCCTTTCCCCCTCCCTTTCCCCCTCCCTCTCATAGAAACATAGAATGTGTCGGCAGATAAGAATCATTTGGCCCATCTAGTCTGCCCAATATATCTGAATCCTATGAATAGTCCCTGGCCCTATCTTATATGAAGGATAGCCTTATGCCTATCCCATGCATGCTTAAACTCCTTCACTGTATTTGCAGCTACCACTTCTGCAGGAAGGTTATTCCATGCATCCACTACTCTCTCAGTAAAGTAATACTTCCTCATATTACTTTTAAACCTTTGCCCCTCTAATTTAAAACAGTGTCCTCTTGTGGTAGTTTTTCTTCCTTTACCGAGTTGATTCCCTTTATGTATTTAAAAGTTTCTATCATATCCCCTCTGTCTCTTCTTTCTTCCAAGCTATACATGTTAAGCTCCTTTAACCTTTCCTGGTAAGTTTTTTTCCTGCAATCCATGTACTAGTTTAGTAGCTCTTCTCTGGACACTCTCTAGAGTATCTATATCCTTCTGGAGATATGGCCTCCAGTACTGCGCACAATACTCCAAGTGAGGTCTCACTAGTGTTCTGTACAGCGGCATAAGCACTTCTCTCTTTCTACTGCTTATACCTCTCCCTATACATCCAAGCATTCTGCTGGCATTTCGTGCTGCTCTATTACATTGTCTTCCCACCTTTAAGTCTTCTGAAATAATTACTCCTAAATCCCTTTCCTCAGATACTGAGGTCAGGACTGTGTCAAATATTCTATATTCTGCCCTTGGGTTTTTACGCCCCAGGTGCATTATCTTGCACTTATCCACATTAAATTTCAGTTGCCAGAGTTCTGACCATTCTTCTAGTTTTCCTAAATCCTTTTCCATTTGGCGTTTCCCTCCAGGAACATCAACCCTGTTACATATCTTTGTGTCATCAGCAAAAAGACAAACCTTACCATCGAGGCCTTTTGCAATATCACTTATCCCTCTCCCCTCCCCCTCCCTTTTCCCCTCCCTTTTCCCCTCCCTTTTCCCCTCCCTCTTCCCCTCCCTCTTCCCCTCCCTCTTCCCCTCCCTCTTCCCCTCCCTCTTCCCCTCCCTCTTCCCCTCCCTCTTCCCCTCCCTCTTCCTCTTCCCCTCTCCCTCTTCCTCTTCCCCTCTCCCTCTTCCTCTTCCCCTCTCCCTCTTCCTCTTCCTCTTCCCCTCTCCCTCTTCCTCTTCCCCTCTCCCTCTTCCTCTTCCTCTTCCCCTCTCCCTCTTCCTCTTCCCCTCTCCCTCTTCCTCTTCCCCTCTCCCTCTTCCTCTTCCCCTCTCCCTCTCCCTCTTCCCCTCTCCCTCTCCCTCTTCCCCTCTCCCTCTTCCCCTCTCCTCTCTCTCTCTCTCCCCCTCTCATAGCTGGTGCAATGATTTTCTTTCTGCAAATACGTGTGCATTTGTTTTTTCCTGAAAGGTGAACTTAGCCTTTAAATAGACCCTGTCCACTTAATCATTTAGATCAGGGTAACCGTGTAAAGGCCACTTTATACTCGCCATGCCTGCGCTTTTATATACCCCTTCTGTCGCTGCTACCAAAGGGAATGGTGACATCTCCCCCTCCTTGTGTGGGTACTCACACCTAGCAATTGTCTGCTAGGCCTGAGCACTGCATCACGAAAGTAGGTCATGTTCTCTCCCATACCTGGAAGCATCAAGTATTTTTTACAGTGGAGGTAACAAACGGTAGGGATGGGAGTGCTGAAAAGAAGAGTGATCGGGGCTGAAATTTACACAAACACTGTCTCATTCCCCTAAATTGACATACTAAAATGTCCCATGTAGGTTTTTTTTTTTATATACTTACCTAGTTGAATGCAGCATCGGCCAGATGCTGCATCTGTCCCCCGGCGCCTCTAACACTGAGAATCGAGCGATCGAACACCAACGATCACTCAGTTCTCACAGCTTCGTGAGCTGAGAGATGTTGAATGTCAGTCAGCAGCTTTCTGCTCTGCCCCCTCCTCGCTTACTGGAGTGCTGAGCTGTGGAGGTGGCAGGAGGGGTCAACTCAGGCTCTCAGTGGCTTGCTGAGAGGCTGAGCTGGGTGCGGGTCCAGACATGTGGGCGGATCCTGACTCCATGGTTGTGATGACGCCCAAGCCTGGACCAGCTCTGTGACGTCAACAGAGAGCAGACTTCAGCCCACTCTCTGCTGAAAACGGGTCACAGGACTGCAAAACGATATGCACTCCTTTGATTCACAGGAGAAGTACAGCCAAAATGACCTTTGGCTGTACTTTAAAGATGGCTACGCATGCTGCACAACCTCCTGAACCTATTCATTTAGGTTTAAGAACAATGCTCTAATGCGAAGACCTACCTAAACAATCTGATACACTTGGTAGTCAACCAGGAAGGCCTACACATTAAATGGCTTTAAAGCGGAGTTCCACCCAAAAGTGGAAGCTCTGCTTATCTGGTTCCTCCACTTGGCACCTTTCAGGGGGGAGGGGGAGCGGATACCTGTCAAAAACAGGTCCCCCCTCCCACTTCTGTGTAAGGTCGCCGTTGCGGCGACCTATGTCATTTAAGGGCCCCGCCTTCCCCCGCTGCCTTCTGGGAGACGCACACAGGTCCCAGAAGACAGCGGGACCATTCAAAAAATGCAGCACAACTTACGCATGCGCAGTGGAAACATGCTGTCCTTAGTGAGGATGCCGATGCCTGCACCCGAAGCCAATGGACAGATCGGCTAGGGGTGCCCACATCGAGGGATCCCTGGACAGGGCTTTTAATTTTTTTTAATACAGGCCGGAACTCTACTTTAAGTAAGGGGCACTCACACTAGCACTTTTTTAACCAGTCCTGGGTGCCGTTCAGCCCCCTGGTCTGGTTAGTTTGTGTAGCGCATGTGTTCCGATCTGTGCCTGGGATAACTTGGAACATGTCCTGGTCGGGGATCACTTTTGTGGTCTGGTACGGTTTGCTGCAGTGTAAGTGGAAGCAATGCACAGTTATTTCCATAGAGAATTTTGTTGTGAAATAAGGATTGCAGGTCTGGTTAGCAGGAAAGTGTGCCTGGGAACACTTCCTTACAACTAGTGAGTGCAAACCGACGGGGGAGAATCGAACTCGGGCACATTTCAGTTCAACTGGCCCGAGTGTGAGTACGCCTTAAATATAAATGATATTGTACAGTGAGATTACAACAGGTTTCATCAGCTTTACTGCTTTATGTGTACTAATAAAGGTACAAAGGCTTATAGAAAACGAATCCCAATTGGATGAATGGAAGAAAAAATTATTTTGCACAGATTATTTTGCACACGGACATTCTTATGAACGACACAATTTACTGCTTTGCTTAGTTTTGCTTGCTTTACCAGAGTACTGCCGTATAGCAGTATGGCCCAATAATCCACAGAGAAGTTGTATGGGATCTGTTGTCCTCCTGAACAGTTCAGGTAGGGTGCTGTAGTGAATTGGTGGATAGCACCAATATACTGTCATCATAAAATAAGTATCTTCACCAGCACTCCTTGGTATAATGATAATCCTGTCCTTCACATAAAGAAACAGACATCCCAGGTTGTTTGTGAATGAAGGACAAGGCCCAGTAATCTGCCTGTTAAAGCACCCCCTATCTCTGACGTGATATGGAGCTCTATTATCTAAAGGCAGATAGTGGTGTTTAGGTTTTTCCCTTGGTATTTTTTCCCAATGGTGAAAGTTCTAAGGTTATATTGGCTAATGTACTAGAAAAGCCACTCCCACTGCCCGCAAATTAGTCTTATTGAGTAATCGCACACAGTTGTAAAATGTACAGTCTCATTACTTCCTTTGGCTTTGCTAACTGCTATGTGGTAAAAGGTCTTACCTAAAATGTAATATATCCAGCCAGACAGGTCCTCACACTACATATTTGTTTGATAAATTTATAGTAGACTGTAATCCGTAATCTGAGTGGCAAGCTTCTTTGTAGTTTAAGGGCATACCTGATTGGATGTAAATTGAATCAGTTGTTTAGGTAGGATCTCATGCTACATAGTGGTTTGTTAATTTAAAGTGTTTAGGCTGAGGGATTTTTACCTTCATGCATTTTATGCAAGAAGGTAAAAAACCTTCAGTGTGCAGATTCCCCATGAAGCCCCCCTAATACTCACCTGAGCCTGATCCTGATCCAGCGATGTGCATGAGAGCAGACGGTCTCTGCCTTGTCATTGACTGAGACACAGCAGTGGGAGCTATTGGCTCCCCCTGTTGTCAGTCACAGTGAGAAGGGAGTGGGAGGTGGGGGTCAAACGGCACTCTGTGTGTCTCATAGACACGCACAAATGCCCCCAGAGAAAGCAGCTTGCTATGGAGGCACTCGGCAGGGAGGAGGGGCCAGTAGCGCCAGCGGGGTACCTGAGAAGAGGAGGATTGGGGCTGCTCTGTGCAAAACCATTGCACAGAGCAGGTAAGCATAACATGTTAAAAAAAATAAATAAAAAAAAGCTGAACCTGCAATGTACAAACCCTTTAAAAGGCATTATTAGGGATTGTGGTTACAAATGACATTTCTCTATCGCTCATTGACAGACGTAGTCTTCTTGATTCTCAAGAGCTGGGTTATGTTGTCTCCGCAGGAGTAGGACTAGGCAGAAAGACAAAACGTTCTGGCTCCACCCTAGGGGCAGTCCCTGAGGGTATATCCTCCCTCTCTCTGCTACAGGGAATCAGTTTTTTTCTGTCTAGTCAGGAGTAAGGACCTAAGTTCCTTGCTGGGATCTTTTGGTCCTGGCAAGACTTTTTTTCTTTAAGAAAAAGACATTTTTTAGGTAGTTTTCTCCAGTGTTTTTTCCTGTGAGATCTTCAAGCAAAAATGCCGGACTGGGCGACACTTGTGGTCACCCCAGCCGGCCTACGAGCGCGCGCAGACCATGGCATTGCGCTTGGTCGGCCGCGACATATTCAAGTAAGTATGCGGGGCCGGGCGACGGGCTGGATGTTGAGATCCAGTGGTCACCCCGGTTTCTGCCTACGAGCGCGTGCAGACCAGAGCTCCGCGATGGGTCGGCCGCGACGGAGTCCCAGTGAAGGGACTGACTTTGCGAGTTAAAAGTCTCGCTTGGACGCCAGGTACCAGAGAGTCGAGGCGTCCACAAACCCCCACCTCGGTGGAGAGGGTATTGTGAAGAGAGGGTGCCTGTCGGTTCGGTATGGTGAGTAAACGTTCCCTTTTTTCCTCGTTATGAGGCAGTATGTATTATGGGCCCCTCCATATATGGTCAGTATATATCTGATACTTACAAGTCCCCCTTGTAATACAGCATGTGTTTGTGGGAAGTGGACTTGGTTTAAGAGCTAACACTCTACCCAGCAGACTGTAACATTACAGCAGACATAGGAGGTATAATCCTACCTTATGTGTAGTGTATCTTCTGTAGATCCATATATCGCCTCTTAGCAGAGATGCAGGTGGATGTGCTGGGAAAACGATTTCGGCGGTCCGCCGCCATTTTGCCGTAGACCGAATGCATGTATGTCCTCAGGTCACGCCGGCCGCCATGTTTTTGGAGTCTTATGTCTCTTCTATGGGGGCGGCCATGTTTTGTGAGCCCAGCTACCTCGTGGAGAGCTGGGAACGCCGGAAGGCGTACACAGGGGGCGGAGCCACGCCTTCTACCCGGGAAAAAGCAAACAGCTCCTTCCAGTCTGTAAAGACAGACGCTGACTGCAGTTGGTTGGAAACTTCACTGCATCGGTTGGTGAGCCTTGGGGGTCCCTCTCTCTCTCTGTGGGATCGAGAAGCAGGTACTCTGAGGGGCGCTATTGCGCTAGGGGGAGACACATAAAAAAAAAAAAAAGAGGTATTTTTTATTTAAAAAAAAAAAAAAAAAAAAAAAGTTTTTTTGTGTTTTCTGGCAAAGGTGTCCTGAATTAACATGGACCCTGCCACTCATGTATCTCCTCCGGATCCCCTTGAGGGGTCTGCGGGATCCTCCAGCACCCCACTGACGATTAAATCATTGTCCGCTATTATGGAAGCTTGTGTCCCGGGTGGAAGTGGCTTGTCAGGGACAGGGCGCAAGTAAGCGACCCCCGCCTAACCCCTTAATATCTGAAACCTCGGATTCAGACTCTGAGCCTATTTCTGCAGTTGCAGGTACTTCATCTGGTATTGGTGTCTCGTGTACTGTCTTTTCAGACAGTGAGGAGGATGTTTCGGCATCAGCCATAGCCAGAGAGGAAGCGTTGGTAAACGCACTCATGGTATCTGTTCAAGAGACCTTAAGATTACAGGGTATTCCGTCAGAAATAGCTGAAACTGAAATCCCTTTTGGGTCTAAAAACGCATCTAGTGGCGAAGGTTTTTCCATTGCCCAAATGTTTTGGCAATCCAATCAAAGAAGAATGGAGTCTGCCAAAACGCATTTCTACTATTTCTAGACGCATTAACAGGCGTTATCCGTTTGAGGAAACCCTCATTAAGAAATGGACAGAACCACCTGTGGTGGATTCACCAATTGCTAGATTGAATAAAGCCACGGTTATTCCTTTAGAAGACGCTCCGTCTTTTAAAGATCCAGTGGATCGCAAGATAGAAGCTATGTCTCGCACCATGTTTGCCTTGATTGGATCAGCTTTCAGACCTATAATAGCTATTGGTCTGTTTTCGCAGGCTGTAACTGAATGGACCAAGTGGTTACGCCGGGACTTAGAAGAGGTCCCTCAGGCGGTATCAGATTTGTTGGAACAAATGATACAGGGGTTACAGTTTGTGTGTGATGCGGCGTTAGACGCCACTCCATTATTGGCGCGAGCATCAGTCTCAGCAGTGGTTCTCAGGCGTACACTGTGGCTAAAAGGTTGGTTAGCCGACCAAGGTTCCAAAAAAGCATTGGCTAATATCCCCTTTTTAGGAGAGCGTCTATTGGAGCCAATTTAGATGAGATCATTAAGGATCTCACGGGTGGAAAGAGCACCTTTTTACCGCAAAAATTTTAAAGGTAGAGGAACTCGTCAAAGACGAGGGCCTTCTTTTTCTGCTCACAAGAGGTTTTTTCGTCCCGCGGGTGAAAAAACTAAGTCCTCCAAAGCTCCTGCAGGAGGCGCCAGGGGTCGTTGGTCGGGCAAGCAAAAGCCCGCCCCCTCCAGACCTGAAGATAAACCGTCCAAAGCCTGAAGGTGCGCCCCCACCCATAACTGGGGTGGGGGGACGTCTTCGCCGGGTCCCGGATCCATGGCTTTCCAGAATCCCGGACAAATGGGTCTGCGAAGTCATAAGGTCAGGGTACAAGATCGAGTTTCGATCTCTCCCACCGGCGCGATTCTTCCCTTCCAATATCCGACTATCCTCAGATCGTTTAGAAGATCTGCGGAGAGCAGTCACAGATTTACTACAACAAGGAGTGGTAGTCCACGTTCCTTGGACAGAACGGTTTCGAGGGTTTTATTCAAACCTATTTACAATAAGAGGGCAAAGTGCGTCCAATTCTGGACTTAAGGGCACTCTATTCTTTTGTCTTCATAAGAAGATTCAAAATGGAGTCCATTCGCACAGTAGCAGCCTTTCTGCATCCAGGGGATGTCCTAGCGTCCATAGACATCTAGGACGCATATCTTCACATTCCCATTTTCGCAGGACATCAGCGGTTTCTACGTTTTTCCGTAGAAGAGAACCACTATCAGTTTGTGGCGTTACCTTTCGGTCTCGCCACGGCTCAGCGGGTCTTCACGAAGGTGTTGGCCCCAATGTTGGCACTTCTGCGCCAAAGAGGCATATCGATTCTAGGTTACCTAGACGATCTTCTGCTTCATGCAGAGTCTCCTCAGACCTTGCTACAAGACGAAGAAATTACTATGATTTCTTTACAGGAATTCGGGTGGCTGGTGAACCAGCAAAAGTCATTTCTGGTTCCCACCCAGAGGCTCGAATATCTGGGTCTAATTTTAGACACAGTCAGGACAAGAGTTTTTTCTTCCGGTAGGGAAACTCCGAAAGATTCAATCAGCAGTCCACCAACAGCTGGTCTTCCCTTCGGACTTGCATGAGGGGTCTGGGGTTGATGGTGGCTTCCTTCGAAGCAGTCCCATTTGCCCAGTCCCATACCCGAATTCTTCAGCAAGAGATTCCTCTCAGATGGAATCGGAATCCGGAATCCCTGGACAATCAGATCCGATTGAGCAAACAGACCAGAGAGTCTCTGGTCTGGTGGCTTCGGTCTCCGATGCTCAGCCAGGGAAAGTCATTTCTGCCAATATATTGGACGACAGTGACCACGGATGCCAGTCTATCCGGATGGGGAGGAATTCTCGGTCAGTTATCTGTCCAGGGACTTTGGTCCCCGGAAGAATCCAGGTTACCGATAAAATGTATTGGAACTGAGAGCGATCAGACTTTGTCTGATTCACTGGACCGAGCAGCTCCAGGGCAGCCCGGTTCGGATCCAGTCGGACAACACCACGGCCGTGACTTATGTCAATCACCAGGGGGGCACCAAGAGTGTCCGAGCGGCCAAAGAAGTGGCTTGCATTCTTCGCTGGGCGGAACGATTTGTTCCAGCAATCTCTGCGGTGTTCATTCCGGGGGTGGAAAATTGGCAGGCAGATTATCTCAGCCGTCAGACTCTGGATCAGGGGGAATGGTCCCTCCATCCAGACGTTTTCCACCAGTTGTGCCTACAATGGGGCACCCCGGATATGGATCTGTTGGCATCTCGATTCAACAGGAAAGTTCAGAGATTCGTGGCTCGCTCCCGCGATCCTCTAGCAGAAACCGCAGACGCACTGATCGCCCCGTGGGGGCAATACCAGCTAATGTATGCCTTCCCTCCTCTTGGGTTACTGCCAAGACTTCTTCGCAGGATAGAGGAGGAAGGAATTCCAGTAATCCTGGCAGCTCCGGATTGGCCTCGTCGAGCTTGTTACGCCGACTTGGTCAGACTGATGGCGGACGTCCCGTGGAGACTTCCTCTCAGGAAGGATCTACTGTCTCAGGGACTGATCTTCCATCCTGCTTTACGATCGCTGGTTTTTTAACGGCCTGGTTATTGAGACCCAGGTGCTGAAGGACAAGGGATTGTCAGCTTCAGTTATTCCTACTCTAGTTAGAACAAGGAAAGCGACTTCCAGAAAGATTATCATCGTACATGGAAGTCTTATATTGTGTGATGTGAATCCCTTGGGTTCCATCTACATCTTTATTCGGTGGTCCGAATATTGGCTTTCTGCAACAGGGAGTTGAGCAGAAGCTGGCCTTGAGTGTTATCAAGGGTCTGGTTTCAGCATTTGCTATCTTCTTTCAGAAGCTTTTGTCTACTCATTCCTTGGTGCGGAATTTCATCCAGGGGGTGCGACACCTGGCTCTGCCAGTGCACGCGCCGTTACCATCCTGGGATCTTAATTTGGTGCTGTCGGTTCTTCAGACACCTCCCTTTTGAAAATATCAGGGAGATTCCCTTGCTTACTTTATCCCAGAAGGTGGTCTTCTTGGTGGCTATCACTTCTGCACGCAGGGTGTCAGAACTGGCTGCATTATCCTGTTGTTCCCCAGATCTGGTGGTTCATAGGGATAAGGTTGTTCTTCATCCGAATCCATCCTTCCTTCTAAGGTGGTTTCAAAGTTTCATTGATTGAGGACAGTGTATTGTCCTTCCTATGTCCTTAGCCCAATCATCCTCGAGAATTTGCATGGCATTCCTTGGATGTAGTTCGGGCGATCAGGATATACTTGAATACTACGGATTCAATTTGTAAGACGGATTCACTGTTTGTGATCACGGATGGCCCTAAGAAGGGGTTGCCTGTTCTGCTGCGACCATCTTTAGATGGATCAGACAGACGGTGGTATAGGCTTATTTTATCTAAGGGTCGGGATCTCCCGTTCCCTGTTAAGGCGCATTCTACTCGGGCGCTTAGAGTTTCCTGGACCTTCCGCCATCAGGCGTCAGTGGTTCAGGTTTTCAAGGCGACTGTTTAGTAGTCGGTTCATACCTTTACAATATTGTATAAGGTTTATGTGATGGCATCGTCGGATGCCTCTTCTGGCTGCAAGGTTCCTGCAGGCCACTGTTTGAGGAGACTGTTGGTCTACCTCGAGGATTTGTGGGGTAGGTCTCATCTGTTTACTCGATGAGTCCTTTGATACTTCTGGTTGGCTCCGGTTGGGCCTTCTAGATTGGATTTTGATTCTGTCAATCCCACCCCTCATTTTGTGGCACTGCTTCTGGATGTCCCAGCTCTTGAGAATCAAGAAGACTACGTCTGTCAATGAGCGATAGAGAAAAATGGATTTTTGTAAGATCTTACCGTAAAATCCTTTTCTCTTAAGCTCATTGAGAGACGTAGTACCCGCCCCTCTATCATTGAGTTGGGTTGGGTTAAATTCTCTGTACTGCTTTAAAACAGAACTGATTCCCTGTAGCAGAGAGAGGGAGGATATACCCTCAGGGACTGCCCCTAGGGTGGAGCCAGAACGTTTTGTCTTTCTGCCTAGTCCTACTCCTGCGGAGACAACATAACCCAGCTCTTGAGAATCAAGAAGACTACGTCTGTCAATGAGCTTAAGAGAAAAGGATTTTACGGTAAGATCTTACAAAAATCCATTTATTTGAACCTCTGCCCCCTTATTCCCTGTTCAGCTTTTTGCACTAGCGATGCTATAGTATTCTGTGCACAGTATGGAAACTCAAACCACTACATGACGCTTACAACATATACTAAATTGTTATGACTTTAAGATCAATGTACAGTGTTCAACTCCCTTCGGTGCCTTATACTTACTATTAAGCAACCCATAGATGACTCGATTTTCTTTCTTTCCACCCTCGATTCCCCCATCAACACAGTCCGTGCTGAGGGTGAATGCCTCCTGTGGAGCGCTATTGTGTTCTGCCGTCCAGGGAGGGCGCTGGGAGCCTTTCCACCGGCAGAATGCAATGATTACTTCTACGGGCTATAGCTAGCTGCTGGCAGTAATCGAATGTAAAATATCTGACAGGAGGCTGGTTGTACCCAAGTCGATTGATGGATCGAATCTTGGCTGGTCCCTCCTGAACATGCCGAATTTTGATCCATGTATGGCTGGCTTTATTGTAAAAGTTAGCTTTGTGTTTCAGCACATTGACAGTCATTAAGAATGAGCACTTGCCTAGTTGAAGAGTAAAGTACAGCTGTCAGCACCAGCCAATTAGAATAAATTGTTAAATGACTTAAGTAAATTTAGTGGGTTGTTATGCAGAATAAGCATGAAGGTGTTTATGAAATACAAAGTGCAATGCTTCTCAACTCCTTCACAGTTTCCTCCAGTGATTTTTTATTTTTTTTTTCCTCTGCAGCTGAGAACTGTTCCGGGTATCGTACATGTGCTCAGTGTCTGGAGCAACCTGGCTGCGGGTGGTGTACGGACCCCAGTAATACAGGCAAAGGGCAGTGTATGGAGGCCTCGTACCGCGGACCAATGAAAATGCCCAATGGGTCAGCAATTGCAAAGTCCAGCTACTCTGAGCCAATCCTGGATGTCAGCATGTGTCCTGCAGAGAATCATTACAACTGGTCTTTTATCATGTGTCCAGGTATCTTAATAAAAATATAGGAACTGCCAGAATAACACACTACTGAATTTCTTATTAAAGGATCAGTCCACTGAAAACTGGTATTAGGGTTTTTGGAAGGTGCTGGAGAGTTAAGCCGCTTGAAGTTTTCGTATCTCTCTCATGGACTGTTTTGGTGAAATATTTGTACTGAGCTCATGGGTATGCACTCTTGCTGTGGCCTAACTTACTGTTGGGTTTTAATTTTATCCTATATTTATGAAGACTGTAACAGGGGGAGCTGGAATGCACAAATTTGGGTGTCAAGGTTTTGTGATCAAGGTTTTGGAGTATTCAAGATTCGGGCTGATTCAGCCCACCAGGCTCCTCCTGCAACCAATATATCACTTTTGGGTGGACTGACCCTTTAAAGTTGCATTGTAGGTCAATTTACAAAGACGTAATGACAATTTTTTTTTTTTTCCTTTTTTTTTTTTTTTTAATGAAAATATGAATTTTCTCTCTTAGACCCTTAAAATGTAACTAAAGACATCTGTATGGCAGTCTGAACAAGTCTCATATCCAGTGACTGAGATGCACAAGCCTCATAAAGTAAACCGAAAAAACCTATTTTCGCCTTCACTGACTGAGCCAAACCCTCCTTTATTTGTGTCTCTTACACATCCCCTCCCAGACACTGCAGCTCAGTGGGAGGGTTTCAGCAACAAAGGCAGTGCTGTCACTCCAGAAAGCAGTGGGCAGAAAGAGGTGTGGCCAACTGATGATTGACAAGCCACAGGCTTGTGTATCAGCCAAGACAATGTTGATGGCTACACCTCCCTCATTAGTGCCCTCATAGTTCTTTGAGAACTACAAGCCATCTGCTGCAGTGGAGTATGGGACTTGTAGTTTATGCATTCACAGATCCCTGAGAATGAGTAATGAAGTTGTGCGGCGGCGCTGGTTTTAAAATGTGACCGCGGGGGTGGGGCAGAGGAACCCCCGCCTGCTGTCACAGGGTGGGGGGAGAGTTTTTTTTTTTTTTTTTTTTAATGGGAGGCCATCATTCTACTTTGATTATTTTAAAGCAGAACCTTTAACTGATCTCCAAAAACACTAGTTAGTTTTAAATATACAAAGCAAAGCAAACCTATCCATTCATATCTCTATGCTTTATTTTGCTGAGAAATCACTTTGAAAAACACTGCAGCCATCTTAAGTAATGGCAGATGCTTCATGTTGCATTTACTTCCTCGAATCCATTTACCCTTAGCTCGGGCATGCAGACAGGAGGGTGTGCTTAGCTGAGAAAGCCCCTCCTCCCTCCTTTAGCTGAAAAAATAGGCCTGTGAAGACTCCTGGGATGTATGACATCATTTTGGCCTAGGCAAGAAAACCAGGAAGCCACTGAAGAAAAAAAAAAAAAAAAAAAATATATATATATAAAAAAGCTTAAAACAAGTAAATATAACTTCAAATCTATTTACTTAGGCTAGCAGCCTAAGTTTCTCTATCGCTCATTGACAGACGTAGTCTTCTTGATTCTCAAGAGCTGGGTTATGTTGTCTCCGCAGGAGTAGGACTAGGCAGAATGACAAAACGTTCTGGCTCCACCCTAGGGGGCAGTCCCTGAGGGTATATCCTCCCTCTCTCTGCTACAGGGAATCAGTTTTTTTCTGTCTAGTCAGGAGTAAGGACCTAAGTTCCTTGCTGGGATCTTTTGGTCCTGGCAAGACTTTTTTTCTTTAAGAAAAAGACATTTTTTTAGGTAGTTTTCTCCAGTGTTTTTTTCCTGTGAGATCTTCAAGCAAAAATGCCGGACTGGGCGACACTTGTGGTCACCCCAGCCGGCCTACGAGCGCGTGCAGACCAGGCATTGCGCTTGGTCGGCCGCGACATATTCAAGTAAGTATGCGGGGCCGGGCGACGGGCTGGATGTGAGATCCAGTGGTCACCCCGGTTTCTGCCTAAAAGCGCGTGCAGACCAGTGCGCTGAGTCGGCCGCGACGGAGTCCCAGTAAAGGGACTGACTTTGCGAGTTAAAAGCTCGCTTGGACGCCAGGACAAGAGAGTCGAGGCGTCCACAAACCCCCACCTCGGTGGAGAGGGTATTATGAAGAGAGGGTGCCTGTCGGTTCGGTATGGTGAGTAAAACGTTCCCTTTTTTCCTCATTTATGAGGCAGTATATATTATGGGCCCCTCCATATATGGTCAGTATATATCTGACACTTACAAGTCCCCCTTGTAATACAGCATGTGTTTGTGGGAAGTGGACTTGGTTCAAGAGCTAACACTCTACCCAGCAGACTGTAACATTACAGCAAACATAGGAGGTATAATCCTACCTTATGTGCAGTGTATCTCTGTAGATCCATATGTCACCTCTCAGCAGAGTGCAGGTGGATGTGCTGGGAAGACGATATCGGCGGTCCGCCGCCATTTTGCCGTAGACCGAATGCATGTATGTCCTCAGGTCACGCCGGCCGCCATGTTTTTGGAGTCTTATGTCTCTTCTATGGGGGCGGCCATGTTTTGTGAGCCCAGCTTCCTCGTGGAGGGCTGGGAACGCCGGAAGGCGTACACAGGGGGCGGAGCCACGCCTTCTGCCCGGGAAAAAGCAAACAGCTCCTTCCAGTCTGTGTAAGACAGACGCTGGCTGCAGTTTGTTGGAAACTGCACTGCATCGGTTGGTGAGCCTTGGGGGTCCCTCTCTCTCTCTCTGGGATCGAGAAGCAGGTACTCTGAGGGGCGCTATTGCGCTAGGGGGAGACACAAAAAAAAAAAAAAAAAAAAAAAAAAAAAAAAGGTTTTTTTGTTTATTGCTGGCAAAAGTGTCCTGTATTAACATGGACCCTGCCACTCATGTATCTCCTCCGGATCCCCTCGAGGGGTCTGCGGGATCCTCCAGCACCCCATTGACAATTGAATCTTTGTCAGCCATTATGGAAACTTTTGTGTCCCGGGTGGAAGTGGCTTGTCAGGGACAGGGCGCAAGAAAGCGACCCCCGCCTAACCCCTTATTATCTGAAACCTCGGATTCAGACTCTGAGCCTATTTCTGCAGTTGCAGGTACTTCATCTGGTATTGGTGTCTCGGGTCCTGTCTCTTCAGACAGTGAGGAGGATGTTTCGGCATCTGCCATAGCCCGAGAGGAAGCGTTGGTAAACGCACTCATTGTATCTGTTCAAGAGACTTTAAGGTTACAGGGTATTCCATCAGAAATAGCTGAAACTGAGATCCCTTTTGGGACTAAAAAGCGCATCAAAGTGGCAAAGGTTTTTCCATTGCCCAAATGTTTTGGCAATCCAATCGATGAAGAATGGCGTCTGCCAAAACGCACTTTTAATATTTCCAAACGCATTGAAAATGATACAGGGGTTACAGTTTGTATGTGATGCGGCGTTAGACGCCACTCCATTAATGGCGCGAGCATCAGTCTCAGCAGTGGTTCTCAGGCGTACACTGTGGCTAAAAGGTTGGATAGCCGACCAAGGTTCCAAAAAAGTATTGGCTAATATCCCCTTTTCAGGAGAACGTCTATTTGGAGCCAACTTAGATGAGATCATTAAGGATCTCACCGGTGGAAAAAGCACCTTTTTACCGCAAAATTTTAAAGGTAGAGGAACTCGTCAAAGACGAGGGCCTTCTTTTTCTGCTCACAAGAGGTTTTTTCGTCCAGCGGGTGAAAAAACTAAGTCCTCCAAAGCTCCTGCAGGAGGCGTCAGGGGTCGTTGGTCGGGCAAGCAAAAGCCCGCCCCCTCCAGACCTGAAGATAAACCATCCAAAGCCTGAAGGTGCGCCCCCACCCATAACTGGGGTGGGGGGACGTCTTCGCCGGTTCCCGGATCCATGGCTTTCCAGAATCCCGGACAAATGGGTTTGCGAAGTCATAAAGTCAGGGTACAAGATCGAGTTTCGATCTCTCCCACCGGCGCGATTCTTCCCTTCCAATATCCGACTATCTCCGGATCGTCTAGAAGATCTGCGGAGAGCAGTCACAGATCTACTACAACAAGGAGTGGTAGTCCACGTTCCTTGGACAGAACGGTTTCAAGGGTTTTATTCAAACCTGTTTACAATACCCAGGAAAGAGGGCAAAGTGCGTCCAATTCTGGACTTAAGAGCACTCAATTCTTTCGTCAACATAAGAAGATTCAGAATGGAGTCCATTCGCACGGTAGCAGCCTTCCTGCATCCAGGGGATGTCCTAGCGTCCATAGACATCAAGGACGCCTATCTTCACATTCCCATTTTCGCAGGACATCAGCGTTTTCTACGCTTTTCCGTAGAGGAGTACCACTATCAGTTTGTGGCGTTACCTTTCGGTCTCGCCACGGCTCCGCGGGTCTTCACAAAGGTGTTGGCCCCAATGTTGGCACTTCTGCGCCAAAGAGGTATATCGATTCTAGGTTACCTAGACGATCTTCTGCTTCATGCAGAGTCTCCTCAGACCTTGCTACAAAACATAGAAATTACTATGATTTCTTTACAGGAATTCGGGTGGCTGGTGAACCAGCAAAAGTCTTTTCTGGTTCCCACCCAGAGGCTCGAATATCTGGGTCTAATTCTAGACACAGTCAGGACAAGAGTGTTTCTTCCGGTAGGGAAACTTCGAAAGATTCAATCAGCAGTCCAGTTGTTACTGTCCAACAGCTGGTCTTCCCTTCGGACTTGCATGAGGGTTCTGGGGTTGATGGTGGCTTCATTCGAGCAGTCCCACTTGCCCAGTCCCATACCCGAATTCTTCAGCAAGAGATTCTCCTCAGATGGAATCGGAATCCGGAATCCCTGGACAATCAGATACGATTGAACAAACAGACCAGAGAGTCTCTGGTTTGGTGGCTTCGGTCTCCAATGCTCAGCCAGGGAAAGTCATTTCTGCCAATATATTGGACGATAGTGACCACGGATGCCAGTCTATCTGGATGGGGAGGAATTCTCGGTCAATTATCTGCCCAGGGACTTTGGTCCCCGGAAGAATCCAGATTACCGATAAATGTATTGGAACTGAGAGCGATCAGACTTTGTCTGATTCACTGGACCGAGCAGCTCCAGGGCAGCCCGGTTCGGATCCAGTCGGACAATGCCACGGCCGTGGCTTATGTCAATCACCAGGGGGGCACCAAGAGTGTCCGAGCGGCCAAAGAAGTGGCTTGCATTCTTCGCTGGGCGGAACGATTTGTTCCAGCAATCTCTGCGGTGTTCATTCCGGGGGTGGAGAATTGGCAGGCAGATTATCTCAGCCGTCAGACCCTGGATCAGGGGGAATGGTCCCTCCATCCAGACGTTTTCCACCAGTTGTGCCTACGGTGGGGCACCCCGGATGTGGATCTGTTGGCATCACGATTCAACAGGAAAGTTCAGAGATTCGTGGCTCGCTCCCGCGATCCTCTAGCAGAAACCGCAGACGCACTGATCGCCCCGTGGGGGCAATACCAGCTAATATATGCCTTCCCTCCTCTCGCGTTACTGCCAAGACTTCTTCGCAGGGTAGAGGAGGAAGGAATCCCAGTAATCCTGGTAGCTCCGGACTGACCTCGTCGAGCTTGGTACGCCGACATGGTCAGACTGGTGGCGGACGTCCCGTGGAGACTTCCTCTCAGAGAGGATCTACTGTCTCAGGGACCGATCTTCCATCCTGCTTTACGATCGCTGGCTTTAACGGCCTGGCTATTGAGACCCAGGTGCTGAAGGACAAAGGTTTGTCAGCTTCAGTTATTCCTACTCTAGTTGAAGCAAGGAAAGCGACTTCCAGAAAGATTTATCATCGCACATGGAAGTCCTACATTGCATGGTGTGAACCTTTGGGGTTCCGTCCTCGGTCTTATTCGATTAGTCGAATATTGGCTTTTCTGCAACAAGGGGTTGAGCAGAAACTGGCCTTGAGTACTATCAAGGGTCAGGTCTCAGCATTAGCCATCTTCTTTCAGAAGCCTTTGGCTACTCATTCCTTGGTGCGGAATTTCATCCAGGGGGTGCGACATCTGGCTCCGCCAGTGCACGCGCCGTTACCCCCCTGGGATTCTTAATTTAGTGTTGTCTGTTCTTCAGAAACCTCCCTTTGAAGATATTAGGGAGATTCCTCTACCCACGTTGTCCCAGAAGGTGGCCTTCTTGGTGGCTATTACTTCTGCACGCAGGGTGTCAGAACTGGCCGCATTATCTTGTCGTTCACCATATCTGGTGGTTCATAGAGATAAGGTGGTTCTTCGTCCGAATCCATCCTTCCTACCAAAAGTAGTTTCAGAATTTCATCTGAATGAAGAAATTGTATTACCTTCCCTGTGTCCTAAGCCCAGTCATCCTCGGGAATTTGCTTTGCACTCCTTGGATGTGGTCCGGGCGATCAGGGTATACTTGAAAACGACAGACTCGTTTCGCAAGACGGATTCACTTTTTGTGATCCCAGATGGACCCAAAAAGGGGTTGCCTGCATCTGCCGCGACCATTTCCAGATGGATCAGACAGACGGTAGTACAGGCTTATTCTATTAAGGGTCGGGAGCCCCCGTTCCCTGTTAAGGCGCACTCCACTCGGGCACTTAGTGCGTCATGGGCCTTTTGCCATCAGGCGTCAGTGGTCCAGGTGTGCAAGGCGGCTACCTGGTCGTCGGTGCATACCTTCTCTAAACATAAAGTTGATGTAATGGCATCGTCTGATGCCTCATTTGGCCGCAAGGTTTTGCAGGCCGCAATTTGAGGAGACCAGTGGTCTACCTCGAGGGTTTTTTCCGTTGGAAAATTTTTTCTTTAGTCTCATTCTTTGTTTATAATGAGCCTTTAAAACTTCTAGTTTGGCACCGGTTGGGCCTACTAGATTGGATTTGATTTTGTCAATCCCACCCCTCATTTGTGGCACTGCTTCTGGATGTCCCAGCTCTTGAGAATCAAGAAGACTACGTCTGTCAATGAGCGATAGAGAAAAATGGATTTTTGTAAGAACTTACCGTAAAATCCTTTTCTCTTAAGCTCATTGACAGACGTAGTACCCGCCCCTCTATCATTGAGTTGGGTTGGGTTAATTTCTCTGTACTGCTTTAAACAGAACTGATTCCCTGTAGCAGAGAGAGGGAGGATATACCCTCAGGGACTGCCCCCTAGGGTGGAGCCAGAACGTTTTGTCATTCTGCCTAGTCCTACTCCTGCGGAGACAACATAACCCAGCTCTTGAGAATCAAGAAGACTACGTCTGTCAATGAGCTTAAGAGAAAAGGATTTTACGGTAAGTTCTTACAAAAATCCATTTTTTCACTTTAGGAATGTTATGTGCACGTGTCAGGGAATAGGAATTATTGGAACATCTTCTTCTAAAACACCAGGTTAGGGTTTCTGCTGCATAAATGCTGCATAAATCTGTCTCAAATATGGACGATTTGATATACAAAGACAAAAAATACATAGGCCGAGGTTTCTTTCAGTGAAAACCACTTGTCATAGCGATTAGTAGCTTCAGAGCCACAGCTGACTAGCTGAACTACTTCTGAAGATCTTTCAAGAACTGTCGTGGAGATTGATGTCCTAAACCCTACCTGTTGCTTTTTTATGTGATGGCTTTAATCTGTGACCAATAGAAAAGCCCAAGAGTAATGCTGGCCATACACTTGCCGAAAAATCGTTCGAAAATCTCATTTGGTCAGGTCGTTCAGTTTTCGTCCAGTTAATGGGCACAAATAGAAAATAGTTTTTAACTTTTCCGAGCCGAAAAAATTGAAGGAACTGTTTGCACTAGGCATATGTGACAAACCGAACGAAAAACGTCCATTGAACGTTTTATCGTTCGAAATTCGGTCGTTACATGATGGCACGATCGTCTGCTCTCATGGCTGATTTTTCGTTTTTCGAACGATTTTTGGGCTGGTGTATGGCCAGCTTTGTAATGTGTATGATCAGCTCAAACTTTACAGGAAATAGGTGAAATTTTCATATTCTTGTCACTGTCTATATCTGGATCTACTGGTTGGGTAAACCACCCCTGACAAAGTCCACTTGTTGATGAAACACTAGGGGTAGGGAAAGCATTGGGGTTGATTTACTAAGAGTGAAAAATCAGGTGCAGCTCTGCACGGTAGCCAATCCGCTTCTAACTTCAGCTTGTTCAATTAAGCTTTGACAAAAAAAGTTTGCATACTGCAGCTTTAGTAAATCAATCACAAATCAATTGTGAATTGATTGGTCCTTCGTGCTGAGGTAAGCATTTGGTTTTGTAAGTTATGTTGCTGGATTTACCTTGTATGTAAAAGGAGTTTTATGCTATGCAATCTTTCCTTTGCCTTTGCTTATGATCTGCATGCTGTGAGTGGAAACGATTGGAGTTTCTGTAATGGATGGGATTAAACTCGCTCACCCATGTCTTTATGGACCTGGTTTTATGCACTAGTGCGCAGTTATGTTGGAACGGGAAGGGGCCATCCCCCAAACTGTTCCCCAAACTGTTCCCGCAAAGTTGGGAGCATGAAAATATGCTGACGCCTTAAGGGTCCCCTTCACTGAAACTAAGGGGCCAAGCCCAACCCCTGAAAAACAACCTCACACCATAATCCCCCCTCCACCAAATGAAATTTGGACCAGAGATTCCACCATGTTTTATAGAAATCTCTTAAGTTTTACTTTAAGTTTTACTTTACTTGTAGTTGTGCTCTTTTATTTTACGATTTGATATATACCTAGTAGATATTTTTACAGCAGCTTTTTTCCTGACTATCAATGTAAGGGTATTCTTCTCCACTGATTAGCATTGTAAGGGGATTATTCTCCATTGATTAGTATACTTTTCACCCACTCATCACCAATGTACTGGGGTCCTTCTCCACTAACCAGCTATGTAAAGGGGTCTTTCACTCACTCATCACCAATGTATCTGGGGCCTTCTCCCACTTATTACCAATGTAAGGTAAACCCACCCCACTGCCCACCAATGTAAAGGGATCCTTCCCCACTGCCCACCAATGTAAAGGGATCCTTCCCCACTGCCCACCAATGTAAAGGGATTCTTCCCCACTGCCCACCAATATAAGGGGATCCTTCCCCACTGCCCACCAATATAAGGGGATCCTTCCCCACTGCTCACCATTGTAAGGGGATCCTTCCCCACTGCCCACCATTGTAAAGCGATCCTTCCCCACTGCCCACCATTGTAAGGGGATCCTTCCCCACTGCCCACCATTGTAAGGGGATCCTTCCCCACTGCCCACCATTGTAAGGGGATCCTTCCCCACTGCCCACCATTGTAAGGGGATCCTTCCCCACTGCCAACCATTGTAAGGGGATCCTTCCCCCACTGCCCACCATTGTAGGGGGATCTTTCCGCACTGCCCACCATTGTAAGGGGATCCTTCCCCACTGCCCACCATTGTAAGGGGATCCTTCCCCACTGCCCACCATTGTAAGGGGATCCTTCCCCACTGCCCACCATTGTAGGGGGATCCTTCCCCCGCTGCCCACCATTGTAGGGGGATCCTTCCCCCGCTGCCCGCCAATGTAAGGGGGTCCTTCTCCCGCTGCCCGCCAATGTAAGGGGGTCCTTCTCCCGCTGCCCGCCAATGTAAGGGGGTCCTTCTCCCGCTGCCCGCCAATGTAAGGGGGTCCTTCTCCCGCTGCCCGCCAATGTAAGGGGGTCCTTACCGCCCCCCCCCCCCCCCGCTGCCCGCCAATGTAAGGGGATCCTTCTCCCACTGACCAGTTCACTGGCCATCAATGTGCTGGGATCCTTCTCTGCTAACCAGCAATGTACCAGGGTCCTTCCTCCCACTCACAACCCATGTATAGGGGCCCTTGCTCCCACTGCTCACTAATAGAGAGCAATTCACTGGCCGCCAATGTAAGGCAGCACTTTTTGACAGACCAACAATGTATAGGGGTCCTGCTGCCACTGTCCACCAATGTAAAGGTGGTGTTCTCCCACTGACCACTTTATTGGCCATCAGTGTAAGGGAGCAGTTTTCAACAGAGGGAACAGTGAGGTAATCGTCCCATGTTCACTGTCTACATTTCTTTTCTGGCCATTTATAATTATCAGTTTTGTTTTTCATTAGTACTAAAAATAATTGTTACATTGTGCAACCCTTGGGTGTGAAATAGTTTTGTAGGTCACATTCCTTATTTATATCTCAACTTGCTGTTCATGCCAGCGTGCCCTACACTAGATCTAGTAATTATTAGAGATTTTGTGAGACCAGAGAGTTATTTCAAGGATTCCAACATATTCAAAGGTTTGAGAGAAGCTGCTGTAAATGAACTGGGCCTAAGTTACTTAAAGATGTAGTTCTGCTTAGGTAAGGCCTTATAAATGGATAATGATTTTCTCTTCTGTCAAACAGCTGAGGCTCTTTGTTTTCATGAAGGTGGAGACTGCATGTGACACGCAAATGACACACAAATGTAGAGAGTATGAGGAAGTAGAGCATGGATTGGGGTGTTGCGTCTGTCCTACATTTTGCATATAGTTTGTGTGTGTGGTTTCCTCCGTAGAGAGCAGTCACAATATTCTATTATGGATGTGAAGGTTTTCTGTGTTTTCTTTGCAGCCTGCCAATGTAACGGGCACAGCAAGTGTATCAATGAAAGCATCTGTGAAAAGTGCGAGAACCTGACCTCTGGCAAGAACTGCGATACCTGCATCTCTGGTTACTATGGTGACCCAACCAATGGGGGATCTTGTCAGCGTGAGTACCACAATGTCCAGCATCACTGCACATTACAGCTCTTAGAATTCAGACACACATTGCGGCCTTTTTTATAAACAGGAAATATTACTTTTAGTTCTTAGTGCTTCCCCTTATTTCACTGCAGGATGTATCACCAACCACACACTCGGCTAAATGAAAAATTCAGGCACCATCAATGTTTATGATTTACCTAGCAAGAATTTGTCATTGTTTTTATTACTATTTTATTAACTATTGTTATTTTTTTACTTTATTTATTTTTTATCACTCTGATACTTCTAGTTTACCTTTTCTGCTTCTCAGGTCAACTGCATACTCACTGAACAGAAAATTATGAAGCTAATTTATTATCCACTAATAAAGTATATAATGGGTGGGGGAGGTAGGAACACGCAAGGCTGACTTAGGAAGTAAACTTGACACCTGTCTGGTTATCCAGTGTGTAAATCTTAAGACTGGCTGACCAGAATTACAAATCCTTTTTGTAAGTTAAAAGCCAATTACAGCCAACATTTCTCTTTCTGGAGTGAGGAAGGGTCGCAACTCATGTTGGGTTTTTGTATTGCTTGCTGTGTTCTTGCTTGGGAGATTTTTTTTGCTTACTTGGGTCCTGATTCATTCAATTGAGAGAATATTTCCAGTGGTGACCGACTGCAATAAAAATCACTTTGCAAGCAGTACAAGTACCTGAATTTGACTTGTAGAGGTGCATCAAAAGGAAATCGAAACCGAAAATGACAGTTTTTTTTTTTATTAATATATTTTTATATATGTAATTGAATTGAATTTGCCTTTTTAATTATTATCATGAATTTAAATAAATATGAATTTATTGTCGGCCATTATCAACACCATTGGCACAAGAAAAGTTCAAGAAAAATTTATCCCTTTAAATTCTATGTATGTCTCCACTCTGGTCCTTTGTGGTGTTAGCAATCTTGCTTGCTGCATTTTTGGTCAGTTAAAAAGCACCAAAAACGCATCTCCCCGTTTGAAATGCATTGAAAACACGGCAATAATGCACCCGTTATGTTTTTAATGCAGTTTTTGAGTTACATTACCTATGAAAAACACAACATAAGCGCAGTAAAATCGTGGTAAATCGCAGCATAATCACGTGCATTTTCAGTGCTATTATCGTCCCTTTTTTCTCTTGCAAAATGCAGAAAATACCATTTCTCTTTCATTCATTGATGGACACAGCTCCTGATCTTCGTGACCATTGGGTTATACTGCCCCCTACAGGAGTAGGACACTAGGCAGGAAAAGTCTGGTTACGCCTGTGGGCAGTCCCAGGGGGTATACTCCCTCTCTCTATAGGTACTCAGTTTTTTTTCTGCCTAGTGAGGAGTAAGGACCTGGTTCCTTGCTGGGATCTCTGGTCATGGCAATTTTTTATTTTTAGACAGAATTTTTACTCCTGGCTTTTTCCTGTGAGATCTACGATCAACTGACGGTCTGGGCGATGGGCTGGATAATCTAAATCCACTGGTAACCCCAGTCTGGCGAGCGTGCGCGCAGACCTCAGCTCCGCTCTAGATCGGCTGCAATATAGCCCCACCGGATGGGGGCTGGCCTACAAGTTAAATGTCTCTTGAGGTCGCACAAGACCACGTCTCGGCCCAAGTCGCAGTGTTCCTCCTGGCCGACTGCCCCCCATTTCGATGGAGAGGAGGTTCTGTCTGGACCGGTACCTGCCTAGTTCCTTGTATGATAAGTAACTGTCCCCCCCCCTCTCGCTGGAGGGTTTTGGGGTGCACGTGGGCCCCTCCATGGGATGGTCAGACCGCTGGGTTCCCCTCCTAGGCACCTCCCTCATCGGTCTGGTGGGCCTTTCCCCGCCTATTTTGACAGAATTGTCGCTAAAGAATGGGAATGGCCAAAACGTCCCCTTGTAGTCCCTAAGCGATTTGCTATGCGGTACCCCTATGAGGAGTCCCTCATGAAAAATTGGACTATGCCACTGGTGGTGGACCCTCCGGTCTCTAGATTGAACAAAGCAACCATGATTCCGGTTGAGGAGCCTCATGCTTTAAAGACCCAGCTGACAGAAAGGCAATATAAAACCCTGGCTGGTTCGGCACAGAGGCCAGCATTTACCATTGCACTGGTGTCGCAAACTCTGGCCGAATGGGCTAAGCTTTTACACCATGACCTGGAGGGGGAGCAGCTCCCTCATGCCTTTGCTGAGCTGGCAGACATGTTGGTCTAGGGCAGTGATAGCGAACCTTGGCACCCCAGATGTTTTGGAATTACATTTCCCTTGATGCTCAACTAAACTGCACAGTGCATGAGCATCATGGGAAATGTAGTTCCAAAACATCTGGGGTGCCAAGGTTCGCCATCATTGGTCTAGGGGCTGCAGTTTATCTGCGATGCTTCTTTGGATGTGGCTTCCCTAGTCGCTAGGATCCCTGTTTCAGCAGTGGTCCTTCGGCGAACCAGACTTCTAAGAAGGCCTTGACTGATCTTCCTTTTCAAGAAAATCTCCTGTTTGTAGCTACCCTGGATGACCTATTTAAGGGTCTCAAAGATATGGGGGGGGGGGGGGGGAGTGGGGAAGAGTACCTTTCTTCTGCAGGCTACTAAGGGTAAGGACTCTCTTCGTAGATGAATCCTGGACCTCAAGGCGTTGAACTGCTTTGTGCGGGTGCAGAAGTTCAGAATGGAGTCCGTTCGCTCGGTGGTGGCTTCCCTGCATCAGGGGGATTTTTCTTGCCTCCATCGATGTCAAGGACGCTTACTTTCCCATTCTAATGTGTGTTGGTCTTCCCCTGCTTTGCCGTGGGAGAGGAGTTTGTGGCGTTACCCTTTGGTTTCGCTTCTGCTCCTCGGGTCTTCACGAAAGTGTTGGCCCCAGTGCTAGCATTGTTACTCCAATAATAGGGGATCGTGGTACTGGGCTACTTGGATGACCTCCTTCTGCGAGCAGAGTCTCCTACTGCTCTGATGGAAAACCTAGCAATCCCCATACGAGCTTGAGGGTGTTTGGCTGGATTATGAATTTTGATTTTTCACAAGTCTGCTTTGGTTCCGTCCACAAAGCTGAACTATCTGGGTATTACTCTGCACTCAGCCTTAGCCAGAGTGCTCCTTCCTCTGGACAAACTCCAGAAACCGCTGGCTATGATTCGTCTCCTGCTGTCCAAAAGATAGTCATCCCTCCGGACTTGCATGCGGGTGCTGGGCCTGATGGTATCTACCTTCAAGGCGGTTCCGTTTGCACATCTCCATACAAGGTCCCTGCAAAGAGAGATTCTGGCCAAATGGGACAAGACTCCGCAGTCTCTGGACAATTAGATCCGGCTGAGCCAGGGAATGAAATCCTCCCTGACATGGTGGCTTCATTCTCTGGTGCTTCGGCTGGGTAAATTCTTCCTCCCCTTGAATTGGACAGTGGTCACCACTGATGCCAGCCTGTCTGGCTGGGGAGGCGTCCTGGACAAAAATTCTGCTCAGGGGATCTGGACATTGGCAGAGTCCAGACTACCGATCAATGTCTGGGAACTGTGCCTGGAACATTAGACGGATCATCTTCAGGGATATCCAGTGCACATTCAATCGTACAATGCCATGGCCGGGGTTTATGTCAATCATTGGGGGGCACAAGAAGTGTCCAGGTGGCTCTGGAGGTAGCTGGCATTCTAAGGTGGGAAGAACGGTTCTTTCATGCCCTCTCCGCCATACAAATTCCTGGGATCGAAAGCTGGCAGGCGGATTACCTCAGTCGGGCGGGTTGTTTGACCAAGGGGAGTGGTCCCTTCATCCGGAGGTGTTTCAACAGTTGTGTCTCCGGTGGGGCATTCCCGAGGTGGATCTGTTGGTGTCCAGGCTCAACAGAAAGGTTCAGAGGTTTGTGGCTCGGTCATGGGATCCTCTGGCGGACTCCACAGACGCGCTGGCGGCCCCGTAGGGTCAGTATAGTCTGATTTACACCTTTCCTTCCTCTGCCAAGACTTCTATGCAGGATCGAGGCAGAAGGGATTGCGGTCATCTTCGTGGCCCCAGACTTGCCTCGCCGGGCTTGGTACGCCAATCTGGTGTGGCTGGTCACTGACGTTCCTTGGAAGCTTCCTCTCAGGGTAGATCTGCTGTCCCAAGGACCAATCTTCCACCCTGCTGTACAGTTGCTGGCTTTAAAGGCTTGGCTATTGAACGCCAGGTGCTGATGCAAGGAGGTTTATCTGAGTCAATGATTCCAACGCTGTTAAAAGCTAGGAAATCTACTTTCGATTAAGATCTACCATAGTACATGGAAGATGTACATTGCATGGTGTGAGTCTCTTGGGGTTCACCCTTGACCTTCCTCCCTTCAACGGGGGGGGGGGGGGGGGGGGGGTTGGGCGCGTTTGAGCAGAAACTGGCCTTGAGTACTATCAAGGACCAGCTGTCGGCCTTAGCGGTCTTCTTTCAACGGCCCTTGGCCTCATACTCCCTGGTGCATACTTTTCTTCAGGGAGTTTGGCACTTGGCTCCTCCAGTGTGGTCCTGTTACTGCCTTGGGACCTCAATTTGTTGCTCTCAGTCCTCCAGAAGCCTCCCTTTGAGAATCTTCGGGAGATTCCCTTGCTTACGCTGTTCCAGACGGTGGCCTATCACCACCACGCGCAGGGTGTCGGAATTGGCGTCGTTATCCTGTCGTTCACCTTACTTTGTGGTTCACAAATAAGGTGGTTTTACGTCCCTGTCTGTAGTTCCTTCCTCAGGTTGTCTCTGATTTTCATTTGAATGAAGACATTGTGTTGCTTTCCCTGTGTCCCAGGCCAAAACATCTGAAGGAAATTGTTTTGCATGCCTTGGGTGTGGTCCGGGCGATTAGGGTGTACCTGGCAGCTACGGAGTCTTTTAGGAAATCGGACTCCCTATTTGTGCTCACGGATGGGCCTCGGAAGGGGTTGTCCGCTTCCTTTGCAGCCGTTCCACATGGATCACACAGACGGTGTGATCAGGCCTATTCCATCAAGAGTCAGGGTCCACCTTTCCTTGTCAAGGCGCATTTAACTCTGGCACTCGGTGCCTCCTGGGCCTTCCATCATCAGGCCTCAGTGATGCAGGTTTGCAAGGCGGCCACCTTCACAAAGTTCTAGAAAGTGGATGTGTTGGCATCTTCCGATTCCTTCTTTTGGCCACAAAGTTTTGCAGGCTGCTGTTTAGAGGATCTTGTCCTCTTTGAGGGTGTATTGCTCTTTATAGGT
Source organism: Pelophylax lessonae (assembly GCF_965119305.1). Classification (NCBI taxonomy): domain Eukaryota; kingdom Metazoa; phylum Chordata; class Amphibia; order Anura; family Ranidae; genus Pelophylax; species Pelophylax lessonae. The sequence goes on along the minus strand of NC_138768.1, from coordinate 841,357,314 downwards.
GGGCTCCAGTTGTTTTGGTTGAGCTCCAGTTTACCTGGTTGGGTATAGTTTAGCCTTGGGAATTTCTTTTTCACTGTTCCCACCCCTCATGTTTAACACTGCTTTGGACGTCCCAATGGTTATGAATACCATGATCTGTGTCCATCAATAAACGAAAGAGAAAATGGGTTTTTCGACTTAGCGTAAAATCTATTTCTCTGATGTTCATCGATGGACACACAACCCACCCCTCTTTGGAATTGTAATTCTTCTGACACTGCTTGTAACAAAACTTAGTACCTAGATCAGAGAGAGGGAGTATACCCCCTGGGACTGCCCATAGGCATAGCCAGACTTTTTATCTGCCTAGTGTCCTCCTCCTGTAGGGGGCAGACTAACCCAATGGTTAAAAAGTTCAGGAGCTGTGTTCGTCAATGAACATCCGAGAAATTGATTTTACGGTAAGTCAAAATCCAGTTGATATGTTTCGGGCCACTGAAATTTAAATGTATCTCTAGCATCTTGCAATTTCACGCACAGCGGAACTCAAACTGCAGTATGGTGATGTAACACACATAATCAGTTGTGCTACTTTTCTGATGTGTACCTGTGACAACAGGTAGTATGATGGCAGAAGGAGAGAGCAGAGCTCATTAATCTGCTGCTTCTCTATTCAATGTCTAGTTACAGGAAGGGACAAGTAAGCTTCTTTTAATTGCAGAAGAGAAAAAAAATCAGGTCTCTCGCCCTGTCAAATAGTGCTGTGCTGTGTTGCAGAGCTGCGTTCATCTCGGGGGTGGATGTACAGAAATACAAATCCTTTGGCAGGTTAAACAGTTCAGTATGTATTTCATCTGTGTATTTAATTGTCCAGTTTAGTTTAAAAGAGAAATACAGGTTTAAAAAAAACAAAACAACAATCATGCTCACCTAGGTGGTTGCATCATCGGTCCCCCACCACCTTTAAGACTGAGAACTGAGCAGTCAAAAGACCGCTGATACTCAGTTCTTGGCCTTCAGTGAGCAGAGGCAGGCTCTCTGCTCTGCCCCTCCAGCGCTCACTGGAGCGTTGGGCTGTACAGGGGGACAGAGAGGCTGGTTCAGGCTTTCAGCAGCATTCTTAGAGGCTGGTCAGGCATCTGGGTGGATCCCCACATTAGAGTCCGGCACCGACTGAGTGATGTCAGCCGTCAGTGGACTTAAGCCCAATGTTGGATGAATATGAGTTACAGGAGTGCAATACAAACATTAACATGGCAACATATTTATGTAATCCTTTTCTATATATACTTGTGTCCCCTTTCTCATGTTGTCTATTACTTTTACAACAGCATGCAAATGTAACGGTCATGCCTCGATGTGCAACACCAATAGCGGCAAATGTTTCTGTACCACCAAAGGGATTAAAGGAGATGAGTGCCAGCTGTGAGTACTATTCTATGTGTTGACATATTCTGATTTTTTTTTATTTGTTAATTTTTTTGCAGCAGGGTGCTGACAGGGCTATAAACTGTCCATAGAACTTTATTATTATCTTCAGTCCATTGATCCTGCTGGAGGGGAAGTGTTGACTAAATAGAAGCTTTTAAGTATAAAGTATTTCTGAAACTTAATATATATATATATATATATATATATATATTTTTTTTTTTAATAATAAACCTGTTACACTCCCCTGCTGTTTGCAATGGTTTTGCACAGAGTAGCCCTGATCCTTCTCTTCTGGAGTCTCCTGCCAGTGCTCCTGTTTCCTCCTCTTTAGTGAGTGCCCCCATAGGAAGCCGCTTTTTATGGGGATGCCCGAGTGGGCTCGCTCCTGATTCCCGCTGCCTGTGTCTGTAGACAGGATTTGATTGTCAGCAGCTGGAACCAATGGCTTCCAATGCTATAAATCTGGCCTGTGAGGTGGAATAGAGCCAGGAGAGATGCTGCTCTCGGGCACAGCTCTGGATCAAGATCAGACTTAGGTAAGTATTTAGGAGAGGGGGGAAAGAGAATGCATTAAAGGGATTGTAAAGGCAGAGGGTTTTTTTAATGCATTCTATGCATTAAGATACAGAAACCTTCTTTGTGCAACAGCTTCTCTAATACTTACCTGAGCCCATCTTTATTCAGCGATGTTGCAGGAGTGCCTCGGCTGCCCGGGACTCCCCTCCTTCTTGGCTAAGACAGAAGTGCAGTGCGAATTGCTCTTCAGTCAGTCAGCCAATCGGGAGACAGAGGGGGTGGGGCCGGGTCACAGCTCTGTGTCTGACTGGACACAGAGAGCTGTGACTTGACTTGGGTGCCCCCACAGCAAGCTGCTTGCTGTGGGGGCACTCAACAGGAGGAGGGGCCAGGAGCACAGAAGAGGGACCCAAGAAGAGGAAGATCCCTGGCCACTCTGTGAAAAACCACTGCAACAGAGCAGTTAAGTACATGTTTGATTTAAAAAAAAAAAAAAAACTTTGTAAAGTGACTTAACAATCACTTTCAGGTAAAAAAAAAACCAAAAAACTTTAGGCTTTAGATCCACTTTATCTGAATTTTTTAGTTGGCTGCAAAAATTAGGTGAACTTCTTTTTTTTTTTTTTTTTTTTTTTTACTGTACAAAAGATAATTCTACAAACATGAATGTTCACATTAGGTAAATGTATATTAATTCCCAACAAGAGTTGTTTTTTTTTTTTTTTTTTATTTCAAACATTGCAGGCAACAATACATTTATTAACCCATTACAACAACCAAAGAGAACCAACTCTTGTTGTCTATTACACCAATGTTTCTCACCAGTCCTCAAGTACCCCAACAGGTCAGGTTTTCTGGATTTCCCTCAGATGAAATGGCTGAGGTAATTACTAAGGCAGTGAAACTGATCAAATCACCTGTGCAAAATAATTTAGTAAAATAGATAAGATGCGCTGTTTTTAACTGCGATATTATCCTAAAAGTGATTAGGTAACAGATGCAATAAAAAATGTGCAGTAAGCAAAATCAAACAATAGTGAATGTTCAAATGGCAGAGTGTCACTGGATAAGTGAAACTCTTGTTGCCTGGAACGGTGTAATCAAGTGAATTACATCCTACAATTATACGCAGAGACCAGTTTAATGGAACTTCCCTGGCAGAGGATTGGAAGGTACAGGTCCCTCTCAAAAAATTAGCATATTGTGATAAAGTTCATTATTTTCTGTAATGTACTGATAAACATTAGACTTTCATATATTTTAGATTCATTACACACAACTGAAGTAGTGCAAGCCTTTTATTGTTTTAATATTGATGATTTTGGCATACAGCTCATGAAAACCCAAAATTCCTATCTCAAAAAATTAGCATATCATGAAAAGGTTCTCTAAACGAGCTATTAACCTAATCATCTGAATCAACTAATTAACTCTAAACACGTGCAAAAGATTCCTGAGGCTTTTAAAAACTCCAAGCCTGGTTCATTACTCAAAACCGCAATCATGGGTAAGACTGCCGACCTGACTGCTGTCCAGAAGGCCATCATTGACACCCTCAAGCAAGAGGGTAAGACACAGAAAGAAATTTCTGAACGAATAGGCTGTTCCCAGAGTGCTGTATCAAGGCACCTCAGTGGGAAGTCTGTGGGAAGGAAAAAGTGTGGTAGAAAACGCTGCACAACGAGAAGAGGTGACCGGACCCTGAGGAAGATTGTGGAGAAGGACCGATTCCAGACCTTGGGGGACCTGCGGAAGCAGTGGACTGAGTCTGGAGTAGAAACCTCTAGAGCCACGTGTACAGGCGTGTGCAGGAAATGGGCTACAGGTGCCGCATTCCCCAGGTCAAGCCACTTTTGAACCAGAAACAGCGGCTGAAGCGCCTGACCTGGGCTACAGAGAAGCAGCACTGGACTGTTGCTCAGTGGTCCAAAGTACTTTTTTCGGATGAAAGCAAATTTTGCATGTCATTCGGAAATCAAGGTGCCAGAGTCTGGAGGAAGACTGGGAAGAGGGTAATGCCAAAATGCCTGAAGTCCAGTGTCAAGTACCCACAGTCGGTGATGGTCTGGGGTGCCATGTCAGCTGTTGGTGTTGGTCCACTGTGTTTTATCAAGGGCAGGGTCAATGCAGCTAGCTATCAGGAGATTTTGGAGCACTTCATGCTTCCATCTGCTAAAAAACTTTATGGAGATGATTTCATTTTTCAGCACGACCTGGCACCTGCTCACAGTGCCAAAACCACTGGTAAATGGTTTACTGACCATGGTATTACTGTGCTCAATTGGCCTGCCACCTCTCCTGACCTGAACCCCATAGAGAATCTGTGGGATGTTGTGAAGAGAAATTTGAGAGACGCAAGACCCAACACTCTGGATGAGCTCAAGGCCGCTATCGAAGCACCCTGGGCCTCCATAACACCTCAGCAGTGCCACAGGCTGATTGCCTCCATGCCACGCCGCATTGAAGCAGTCATTTCTGCAAAAGGATTCCCGACCAAGTATTGAGTGCATAACTGAACATCATTATTTGAAGGTTGACTTTTTTTGTATTAAAAACACTTTTCTTTTATTGGTCGGATGAAATATGCTAATTTTTTGACATAAGAATTTTGTTTTTTCATGAGCTGTATGCCAAAATCATCAATATTAAAACAATAAAAGGCTTGCACTACTTCAGTTGCGTGTAATGAATCTAAAATATATGAAAGTCTAATGTTTATCAGTACATTACAGAAAATAATGAACTTTATCACAATATGCTAATGTTTTGAGAGGGACCTGTATGTCTTCTGCAGTGAGCTTACAGTCATAAAGTGACTGCAAAGTTCTAATGTAACCAACTGGATTGTGATAAGATTGTCTTATACACAGATCAGCAATAACATTTTGGCCACTGAATTGTGAAGTAAATAACATTGATTATCTCGTTACATTGGCATTTGAAAGTTGGTGGGATATATTAGGCAGCAGAAGAACTTGTTGTCCCTGAAGTTGATGTGCAGAAAGCAGACAAAAATGGACAAGCGTAAGGATTAGAGCGACTTTGACAAACGCCAAATTGTAATGGCTAGATTACTGGGTCAGAGCAACTCCAAAACTGCTGCTCATGTGGAATGTTCCCAGTCTGCAGTGGTCAGAACCAACCAAAAGTGGTCCAAGGAAGGAAAACCGGCAAACCAGTGACAGGGTTATGGGCGGCCAAGACTCGTTGGTGCACGTGGGGGGTAAAGGCTGACCCATGTAGTCCGATACTTTAGAAGAGTTACTGTAGCACAGATTGCTAAAAAAAATGAATGCTGGTTCCAGTGGAAAGGTGTTGGAACACACAGTGCATCACAGTTTATTGCATATGTGGCTGTGAAGCCACAAACTGGTCAGGATGCCCATGGTAACTCCTGTCCACAGCTGAAAGTACCTACAGTGGGCACATGAGCATCAGAACTTGACCATGGACCAACGGAAGGTGTCTGTGAGGTGTTGACTTCACCTGCAAATTTTCCAGATCTCAATCCATCGAGCATCTGTGGAATGTGCTGAAAAACAATTCCAGTCCGTGGAGATCCTACCTCACAACTTACAGGACTTAAAGGATCTGCATCTGACAACTTGGTGCCAGATATCACAGCATACCATCAAAGTTCTAGTGGACTGGTCAGGGCGGTTTTGGTGAAAAAGTGGGACTTACTCATAATTTGGTGGGTTGTCATAATGGTATGGCTAATCGGTCTATGTGCAGAAACATTTACTTTGGATTTACATTGAAGTGGATCCAGCTTAAAAAGTGCCTATTTCATAAGATTTGAAGTAAGGCACTTTGTGGTTTCTAATGTGATTATAGGAGCTGTGCTTTTGATGGTGATATGGTGATAATCACATTAGTAATTACATGCAGTTGAGCTGGGTGTTGATATTTTATGTTGGTTTGGTTTTTTCATTAAGCACAGAAATTTACCTTTTGATTCTAGCTTTGTGTTTTCTGCAGGCAACCTATATAAGGCTCCAGTAACACCATTGGAGCGCACCTCATGTTGTGTTTAAGGCAGCCCATTCAGTTGAGCAGGCTGCTCTGTGCTCATGAATTACTTAAGGGAAGTCCCTGACCCCTTTGAGAAATCCCGCTACACCGAAACGAGTGGTGATGTAGCACCATGCGTTTTGGCTTGTGCAAAAACGCTTGCATTCGCAGATGCGTGGGGGTGCCAATGGTACTGCAGCATGTCTGCCAAAGACCAGCGCGTTTCTGTGCGGCAAAGTGCACGATTTTGCACTTCCCACAACACACGTGAAAGTAGCCTAAAGCCCCGTACACACGCAACGATTATCGGCCGACCGGTCGTCCGTCTTTTGTCCGGAGTGGTGTTTTGTTGGTTGGAATGTGCCTAGACTTTACACAAATTTTCGCGCCCAGCAAAAATCTACTTTAGAAGTGATGTCTTGTGTTGGGTTGCTTTCTTTGTGTTCTTTCTTCACTGAGCATGCCCAGACTTGCTCATCAGATTTTTCCCTGTCGAAATCTGTACTGACTGCACAAAAATCGGCCGTTATGTTGACGGTCAACAAAAATTTTATAGTCTGCACACCAGATTTTTTTCGGCCGAAAAGTCAGAGTTGGTTGTCGAAAGCATCATACTAACAAGCCTAAAATCGACAGATCGTTCGTGGGACGAAAATTCCCTGCCAATTTTTGACGCGTGTGTACGGGGCTTTAATCTTAAGGTTCAAATTCAAGCTAGATTTCTTTTTTTCATCCTAAAGGTTCCCAATGAAGTCTAAAAGCCTTCTCTCTAGCGCGGTCACTCAGAGTAATCTCTTTCCATCACTAGATGTCCTCAGTCTTCTGAGTTGAATGACTCCCATTCCAGATTCATAAGACTGAGGACATCCTGTTAGTGCAGAACATCTTTTACCTGCTCCCTGAGAGGACATCACCCTGCACCCATCACTTTATAGATGTAGAGTGTCACTTGAATCAGGTCAGCAATGTTCTCTACATCATAGATGTAGGGATCCCATTTGATCCCTATGTACCCTTGGAGCACTATAATCCTATCCTCAGCCTGTGCACAGGGCCTCAAATGCTCTCGAAGTCCTCTAGACACTCTTCAAAAATGCCAATTCAGCACAAGATCAGCTTCCTTAGAATTGAGTATGTTTGTGGTGGAAGTTTTCCTCTGCTCCACTGATTCTTATGTTTTTATTTTCTAGATGTGAAGTTGAAAATCGATATCAAGGCAACCCATTGAAAGGAACATGCTATTGTAAGTGTCAGACTATTCTCTAGTTCATACTTCTATTTGCCATAAATATGGCGGTTCTGCCAACATGGTCCTCCACTTGTATTAGTGTGATGACAACTAAAATCTGATTAACAGATGCTATGTGTACTCTGGAGATATCGGATAGCTGATGTCATACGTCAGAAGTTATTATGATTATAGCTGCATTTCACGCAGACACGATTGTGACTACTATTAAACTGTGGAGGTTGCCATTTATCCAGGTCATGGTATAGTTAGTAGTAGTTGGTCACATTCAACTGGTCTTATTCTGTAAGGTTTCGTAGCTTATACAACTTCTTCAGTTCTAATGAGTGTCAGGAAGATACCCCGGCATTTCTATAAACACAGGTAGCATAGACACCTTGATCCAAGGTAGATGTTTATTGTCTGAGAACAGGGTGGGAGGTGTGAAAGTTGTGGAACCCCCCCCCCCCCCCTCTCAGGTCCTGCATAGAAGAATGGGAGAAACTGCCCAAAAATAGGGGTGCCAAGCTTGTAGCGTCATACCCAAAAAGACTTGAGGCTGTAATTGGTGCCAAAGCTGCTTCAACAAAGTATTGAGCAAAGGCTGTGATACTTATGTACATGGGATTTTTTTTTTTTTCCATGTTTTATTTTTAACCACTTTCAGACCGGAGGATTTTCCCCCTTAACGACCAGGCCATATTTTGCGATTCGGCACTGCGTTACTTTAACGGACAATTGCGCGACGCTGTACCTAATTAAAATTGATGTCCTTTTTTTTCCCACAAATAGAGCTTTTGTTTGGTGGTATTTGATCACCTGTGCGATTTTTTTTTTTTTTTGCACTATAAACAAAAAAAGAGCGACAATTTTGCAAAAAAAAAAAAAAAAAAAAAATATTTTTCACATTTTGCTATATAACATTCCCCCCCCCCCCCCCCAAAAAAAAAAAGAAAAATCACAATTTTTTTTTAACATTTTATGCCAGTTTGTTTTCTGCTACATATTTTTGGTAAAAAAAATTGCAATAAGCGTATTTTGATTGGTTTGCACAAAAGTTATTGCGTTTACTAACTACGGAAAGATTTGGCATTTTTTTTTTTTTTTTTTTTTACTAGTAATGGCGGTCTGCGATTTTTTGCAGGACTGCAACATTGTGGCGGACAGATCGGACCCCTAACTAACATTTTTGAAACTTTTGAGGGGACCAGTGACATTACTACAGTAATCAGTGCTAAAAACATGCACTGTTACTGTACTATTGACACTGGCAGGGAAGGGGTTAACAGTATAGGTGATCAAGGGGTTAAATGTAAGCCTAGGGGAGTGATTCTAGTGGTTGGGCTTGTGAGATGATCACAGAGACATGCGATCCTATATAGCAGGATCACATGGTCTCTGTGATCATCCGAGGGAGAAGGACTGTCAGCTGTGTTTACATCAGCCGTCTGTCCTTCTCTGTCAGCGGGGGGGAGATCGCCGGTGTCAGGTGGCAATCGGACCCGCTTGACACTCGTAGAAGCTTCCCCGCTGACGATCGGGGGCTGGAGCGTGGCGGCGCATGCTCTCCCCCTAGCTTCTTCCAGGCAGATGACGTTCAACGTGATTCTGCCTGGGACTGCCACTTTGCCGACGTAAATGTACAGTGCATAGTCGGCAAGTGGTTAATACATTTTGCAAAGATTTTATACAAACGTCTTTCACATTGTCATTATGGGGTATTGTTTGTAAAATCTTGATGAAAATAATGAATTTAACGCATTTTGGAAAAAGGCTGTAACCTAAAATGTGGAAATAGTGAAGCGCTGTGAATACTTTAGGGATGCACTGTATATTGTCTGTGTACAGTGTTATCACTGTATTAATGTCACTAGTGATGTCGGTGTTGGCGTCCCTCCCAGCCAGTGTCAGCTAGCGCCAAATTGCACGCCACACTATCAAAGTCCCACTACAAGTCCCTGATCACTGCCATTACTAGAATAGTGCGTGTAGAAATCAGTGATCATGATCAGAACTATACTAGTGTCCCCAAAAATGCAGTGTTAGCAGGATCAGCCCCTTCAAGGACACAGGGATGCAATGTTTATTAAAGGTTTCCAATGTGACATACTTACATAACCCTGTTTTCTACTTTCATGTCTAAAAAAGGTTTGCCAGCATAAAAACTGTGCTAAATGACGGCAACAGCGACACCTGTGGGCCAAATTGGAATTTGCATTACATGAAAGCAAAATGTAGAAAGTTTGTCTTTACTGGCTAACCCAAAGATGAAAACTTTATAAAGCCTGAAGAAGGCCTAAAAGCTTTGTATATTTAATAACTTCAGTAAGCCAGTAAAAGGCTGTCTGTTAAAGTCCTTCACTTGCTGCAGTAATAAATGCCTAATGCAGTATAAGACTTTGTGTTTGGAATTAAATCACAATACAACCATACCATACATCCATTGCTATATTTACAATAATATCACTTTTAGACGGGCCAATGCTGGGGTATGAATGGCTGTAAACTCTGATCATTTTTTTTTTTTTTTTTGTACAAAACTGACTATTTGGTGGCTAAAGTCAACAAGAGAAAAGGGGAGTGCAGGGGATGCTGAGACTTGTCACAAGACTCAGTATAACCTGAAACACACTAGAATCAAAATAACATCTTCCCTTTCTCTTGTTTTTAGTCTTCACACATAAGTTGGCATGCTTCCTCCAATAATATATCCTGGCATTAGTTAATAATACGTTTATAATAGGCACTGGGTGGAGTTTATAGGGAGTTGAAATGTAGGTGTTCATAGGACCCTGCATACATCAGACTCTCCCTCTTTTAACACTCTCTCTCTTGCTTATTTCTTGTCTTGTTACTCTCCTTGCTTCCTTTTTTTTTTTTCTTTCCCTCTAATTTGTTGACATGAGCAACAGCATTATTTTTCTGTGGCTCCGTTTTTTTTAAAGATGATCCTGGTTGTGCCTATTATTCATCCAAAATATAATTTCCTCACACAGATACATTGCTTATAGACTACCAGTTCACCTTCAGCCTCTCTCAGGAAGATGACAAATACTACACAGCAATTAACTTTGTGGCCACTCCTGAAGAGGTGAGTCTTAACAGTAGTTATAAATGTAGGAGGTTTGATGAGATGAATGAATCACTCTTGTGTGTGTGTGTGTGTGTGTGTGTGTGTGTGTGTGTGTGTGTGTGTGTGTATATACTCACTGTTGACTAGTGTGCAATATTAGGTTTTTACCAAAATTGCCTCTATTATGTACATATGTGTTTATGACTTTGTTGTCAAATTTAGACTGCAAAGGTCTTTGGGGTTAGGTCACTTTTCTCATCTATCCTCCCAAGAACGAGAGTAGTAGAAATAGTTAATACTGAATTCCAGGAATTCTGCAACTTTGCTAAAGGTGCAGGCACACTATAAGTTTGATTTACTAAAACTGGAGAGTGCAAAATCTGGTGCAGCTCTGCATAGAAAACCAATCTGCTTCCATTTTCTTTTTTTTTTTTTAAAAGCTTAAAGCGGAGTTCCGGGCACAAAAACAATATTTTTTTTTTTGTGCCCCTCCGCTAGTTCGAGATCACCTGAAAAGGAATTGGATAGTTATTTTTATTTTTTTTTGTTTACTCACCTTTTAATTGAAGATCGTAAATACTCACCTCAGAGTACTTCCTCCCTCGGAGCCGCGGCCCCGCCGTCACTTCCTGTCTCGCTATGATTCCTGGAAGCTGAACGTCATCGCTCCCAGGAATCAATGCGACGCCACCGGCCCCGCTCGTCACTTCCAGGCGACGCCGCATTCCCCTGCTAAACAGCTTCTGGGCATGCCCAGAAGCTGTTTAGGAATGCGGCGCCGCACCGGAAGTGACGAGAGGGGCCGGTGCAGGCGCATTCTGGGACAAGAAGACGCAGAAGAAGACACAGAAGAGGATCGCGCCGGCTTCAGCTGCCCACAAGAGAGATGGAAACGCTGTGGAAGAAATTTTATAAGTAAGTATTTCTTCTAAAAGGTAAGTGCGAACCGGGACAGATCAGAGGCTAGCCATTGTGGAATGTGCTAGCCCTGACTGTCCCGGGGCTATGTTTATTAAAAAATTACATCTGTGCCCGGAACTCCGCTTTAATTGAACAAGCTGAAGTTAGAAGCCGATTGGCTGCCATGCAGAGCTGCACCAAATTTTGCACACTCCAGTTTTAGCAAATCAACCACTATGAGTTAAAGTTAATCTTCACTGCATCTGAGCACTAAAAACGCTATTTAATGTATTTTTAATATTCAAAGCAAACCCCCCCATCCATTCACATCTCCAGGATTTATTTTGGTGAGAAATCACTTTGAAAAGCACCCCCTAGCATGTCTGGTCATGGCCATCTTGAGTAAGGGCAGGTGATTCATGTAGCATTTACTTCCTGCCCTTAGCTCAAGTATGCATGCAGGAAAGTGTGTACTTAGCTGAGAAAACCCCTCCTCCTCTTCCTCCTCTTCAGGGAAGTAACTGAAGAAATGTGTAAAAAGTGTAAAACCAGTAAATATGTTGTACTTTCCTATTTTTTTACTATTTAAAGTGGAGTTACGGCCACAGAATCTTTTTTTTTTTTTTTAATGTCCCCCAAACAGTGACCCTCCGACCTTTATATATCCGCTAATCCTGTTTTAGACAGTGAAATAATAGTTAGGCAAGCATAAAATCTTACTTTATAAAATTTCTCATGAGCGCCGCCATCTTTGTCAGCGTTAGCCGAGTCCGCTGTGGGGAATTGTCTGCCCTGCTTCCTGATTCTGGTGGGAGGAGGCCGGTGAATCCAGCGCGAAATCTCGCGCATGCCCAGTACTATGCGATCGGCATAGTATTTGTTTCCATAGGGACGGCACTGTGCTCCGCCTATCATCGCGTCATTTCCTGTTTGTAAATAACGCGATGAGAGGTGCGGCCGGCCGCTTACCTCACTGCCCATTGCATCCTGGGAGCGACGAGTAAGAGCTCCCAGACGCATTGCTGGACAGGAAGTGACGGCGCGGGCCGCGGCCGAGGAAGAAGGAAGTGGATGTAAAGGTGAGTATATTATCCTCTGTAATAAGGTAAGTAAAAAAAAAAAAACGGGAATATCCAATTTTTGCTCAGGTAACGATAAGGAAGAGGATGCCATAAAATCTAAAGGCATGATTTTGTGGCCGGAACTCCGCTTTAATTCCAATTAAATGCATGTCACTTCCAGGTCTTCTCTCTATTACTTTTATGTGGCAGGTTTATTACACTTCCATGGACACATTATGACTGTGAGGGGGAGAGAAGCACACAGAGCAGCAATGCCTACCCCTCCTATCTGTTGCCCATCAACCGAAGCCTTTGCATTTTGTGAATGAGTTCACATAATACAAAGGCTTTTGGGAATAGCCAGAAGGAGGGGAGGGGCGGGTATAGCAGGTTCCAGGACTCTGCTCTTGAAGGAGCTCTGGACATTATCTTCCTGGGGCACAAGATAACTGTCAGATGTGAATAGTAAAGATAAGTCTAAAGGGCACCTTTTTAGACTTAACTCATGGTACGCCTGCAGTTTCTGCAAAGCAGCTGAATTCCTATTATTTAGCTTTGAAGTGTCCAGTCATTTTGAAACGATAACAGGGGAAGCCTTAAGGTGAAAGAGTATAACAAAAGGTGTTAAAGGAGGGAATAAATTTACAATATACGACCTGGTGTTTGACATGCTTTTGTTTGTCAAGAGTTGCTTTTCCTATACACATGGAAATGCAAAAGCTGTTTGATGCAGCTTAGGAGGCCGGTTGTAGGTCTGAAGCACCTGATGGCAATCTGCATATGACCATGAAAACCTTTAAAAGCAGGGTAATGGTGGGATAAAACCCTGCTCTGTTTTTAATGCTTAGCTCAGTATTTCCACATATGCTGCAGGACAGATATGAACCGGTCAGACTAAAGGAGTTGTAAATGCAGAAGGTTTTTAATCTTAATGCATTTTTTTTGCATTCAGATAAAAAGCCTTCTGTGTGCAGCAGCCTCCCCTAATACTTACCTGAGCTCCATCTCTGTGTATTGATATCCACAAGTCCCTCAGCCGTCCGGGACTCTACCTCCTGATTGGCTGAGACACAGCAGCAACGCCATTGGCTCCTGCGGCTGTCAATCAAAGTCAGCTAATCAGGAGAGGGGGGGGGGGTCGGGGCGAATGGCAGCTCCTTGTCTGAATGGACACACTGAGCTGCAGCTCAGCTTGGGTGCCCCCAATAGCAAGCTGCTTGCTGTGGGGGCTCTCGACAGGAGGGAACGGCTAGAAGCAGCGAAAAGGGACCTGAGAAGAGGAGAATCCGGACTGCCCTGTTCAAAACCACTTCACAGGGCAGGTAAGTATAACAACATTTATATAAATAAAAAAAAAAGACTTTACAATCACTTTAACGAGGGTAGGACTCCTTTAGTGTACACTTTTACATAAAAACATAATCGTGCTGCAATTTCTGCTAAGAAGATGATGAATATGGGTGAGGTGGATATACCGGTATTTCATATTCATCACTGTAAATACACTGCTCAAAAAAATTAAAGGAACACTTTGAAAACACATCAGATCTCAATGGGGAAAAATATCATGCTGGTTATCTATACTAGTATGGACTGGGTAATGTGTTAGGGCGAAAGGATGCCACATTGTTTGATGGAAATGAAAATGATCAGCCTATAGAGGGCTGAATTCAAAGACACCCCGAAAATCAAAGTGAAAAAATGATGCAGAAGGCTAGTTCATTTTAGTGAAATTTCATTGCAGCAACTCAAAATGGTACTCAGTAGTTTGTTTGTATGACCCCCACATGCTTGTATGCATGCCCGACAACGTCAGGGCATGCTTCTAATGAGACGACAGATGGTGTCCTGGGGTATTTCCTCCCAGACCTGGATCAAGGCATCACTGAGCTCCTGAACAGACGAAGGTACACCCTGGCAGTGCCGGATGGACTGAAACATAATGTCCCTGAGATGTTCTATTGGATTAAGTTCAGACAAGTGTGGGGGTCATTCAATAGTATCAATTCCTTCATCCTCCACAAACTGTCTGCATACTCTTGCCACATGAGGCTGGGCATTGTCGTGCACTAGGAGGAACCGAGGACCCACTGCACCAGCGTAGGGTCTGACAATGGATCCAAGGATTTCATCCCGATACCTAATGGCAGCCAGGGTTCCATTGTCTAGCCCTGTGCATCCCTCCATGGATATGCCTCCCCAGACCATCACTGACCCACCATCAAACTGGTCATGCGGAACTATGTTAAAGGCAGCATAACGTTCTCCACACCCTTTCATGTCTATCGTATGTGCTCAGGGTGAACCTGCTCTCATCTGAAAAGCACAGGGCGCCAGTGGCGGACCTGCCAATTCTGGTGCTCAATGGCAAATGCCAATCGAGCTCCACAGTGCCGGGCAGTGAGCACAGGGCATGTCGGGCTCTCAGGCAACCCTCATGAAGTCTGTTTGATTGGTCAGAGACATTCACAACATTTGCCTGCTGGAGGTCATTTTGTAGGGCTCTGGCAGTGCTCATCCTGTTCCTCCTTGCACAAAGGAGCAGATACCGGTCCTACTGATGCGTTAAGGACCTTCTACAGCCCTGCATCGCACTCCTAGAGAAACTGCCTGTCTCCTGGAATCTCCTCCATGCTCTTGAGACTGTGCTGGGAGACACAGCAAACCTTCTGGCAATGGCACATTATTGATGTGCCTTCCTGGAGGAGTTGGACTGCCTGTGCAACCTCTGTAGGGTCCAGGTATCGCCTCCTGCTACCAGTAGTGACACTGATCCTAGCCAAATGCAAAACTAGTGAAAAACAGTCAGAAAAGATGAGTAGGGAAAAAAATGTCTGTGGCCTCCAACTGTAAAACCATTTGTGTTTTGGAGTTTGTCTCATTGTTGCCCATCTAGTGCACCTGTTAATTGCATCAACACCAAAGCAGCTGAAACTGATTAACAACCCCTCTGCTACTTAACTGACTTTAATTGACTTGATGCTCTACTCTGATTAAAAATGTTCCTTTAATATTTTTGAGCAGTGTATATGCTGTCCATAGAAAATATGTCACTGATAGGGCAGAACAGCTTATTTTGTCCTGCCTCCTCCCATCTAATGATGCCTTCCCTGCGGCTCTGTTGTGGGCCTGTATCTTCGGCTTCAAAAGAAAAAATCAAGCATGCTTCATGCTACATCATGTGCTTCAGAGAACATTTAGAGTGCTTTGCAGGTTTGAGTGACATGCGTTTGACCTTTTTGCATGTTTGTAGACTTGTAAGGGGGAAGAAGTAGTTCTGAAGCCAACGACACGGGGAAGAAGCAGTTCTGAAGCCAACGACACAGCCCTGAGTCCAGTCTCTGTGTAAGCTCTATTATGGAGCTTACACAGGGATAACGACCTTCTCCCCTCCCCATTTTGAGTGTTTAGGCATTGAGGTTGGTCAGTTAGCCACTGCATACTTGGAGCAATTACAATGTGTTTCTAGTTGACTGGCTGCCAGCCTCTTACAGTTGTTTCAGTACTTTCTGAATCGATAACCCTTTTACTGCCACCACTGGTAGGCTTACGGCTGTCGCTGTTGATGCTTTTACACACACTTCTGGCGGCTGCAACTGCGGAGAGTGTGTTTACACTATACAAGCTGACTGTCAGCTTTCTAATGACAGTGATCCGACATTTGTACAGCAGCCACCTGATTGCTTTCTGTAACCCCTGGAGTGGGACGCAGGTGAGACAGCAGGGGTCAAAAAGACTCATCTTAAAAATATGTCCTATTTTTTTTTTTTCCCTTCAATAAAAACACTTTTCGTGAAAAAAGAAATGAATATTTTTATCACATAGCAAAAGTAAAGGAAAAAAAAGGATAATGTTAAAAAAAGTTACACCCAATATTTAAACACTTAAAGGCGAAGTCCAGCCTAATACTAAAATCGCTACTTGTACAGACATCCACGACCTAACACTAACCTATCTATCCCTGTAAAGAAGAAAACAGTATACATACCTTTTTTTGAAGCCGATCCAACCTGATCCCACGCTGAGCTGTCAGCCAAGGCTTCACTGTGGAGGTGGGTGCAAAGTAGGCAGCCGACAACGGAAGCCCCATAGTAACTCTATGGGTGACGTTACTTCCAAATCATTTTACAGCCGTTGTCGGCTGTGTCCTCTGCAGAGCTTCTGGCGCTGGAGACCGGACTGGATCGGCTTTAAAAAAAAAAAAAAAAAAGGTCTGCATACTGATTTCTTCTTTACAGGGTTAGATAGGTCAGTGTTAGATCCTGGATGTCTAAAGATGTAGCGATTTTAGCGTTGGGCTGGACCTCAAATTACCTCAACCCCCCCCCCAAAAAAAAAATGTGAGTCTGCCCTGGCCCTATGTATATGCACGCACATACAAATGTAGACGCACCTGTTGAGGGTGTCTACGTATGAAAGTGTTAATTGTGATAGACTAGGGCCATTATTTATGGGTTACTTATAAACTGGTGGCCTGTAGGGGCTTTTAAAATGTCACCTGTGGAAAATATAGAGTACTGAAGCTTGTTGTTTTGTGGGCACATGCAAATTTAAAGCTTGCAAGCCCATTTTATAGATTTTACCAAAAAGTAAGTAATTATTTTGCATTCGTGTGCCCTAAAATCAGTTTAAATCTATTTTTACTGAAGTTTGGCGCTTAATAAACTGTTGTGCAAATATCACGTGACATAAAAAAAACTGGAACTACTAGTACTTTTTTATTGTCCATCTGCTTTCAGCAAATATGTTTGGGGGTTTTAAGTAATATTTAGGGCTAAAATTAAATGTGTGTGCAAAAATGGCTCTGGCAGCAAAAGGGTTCAATCAGATTATAGAAGTTCCCCCCTTTCTGATATTCTTGATTGTTCCAGGTCAGTTTCTAGAAGTACTGAAGCAGGTGACGGGCAGCTAGCATTTATGGAAGGAGGTCATCACTGATCAGAAATTTTCCCTTATATAGTGGGAGAACCTTTATAGAATCAATTTATTAAATAGCATTTTCATTTGAACGCTTTGTGCACAGATTGTAAAGCTGTTTATCTGAATTGTGGTAACTGCTTGTCGATCTGCTATAAAGGGGCGCTGTGCATTATCCTGCATTGTGCTGGCGTCTGTTATTCTCAGTTCAGTCTTTTTATTCTCACAGTGTAAGTGCAGATTGTGAGCCTGCAATCTGCTTCTAATAATAACTGCTGGGAAGCCGCCGGTGCACCAGAATAAATCACAGTGCGAGCTGCTCTACTGAATGGCTGAGTACAGTGTGAACGTGTTATGATCTCTGGTGGCCTTGTTCTGGGCTGCTTTGGACCGCTCATAAAAGTTCACCGGTAAAGGGAATCTTTCATGAAGCATCATGATTGTCTTCGATGCCTGCTGCCCTTCTGTGACTGCAAGAATATCACTACACAAAAACTAGTATGAGGCTGGGTTCACACATGCGCATCCACAGGTTCGTGCCTGGGGTCCGGTGCATGTCTGTTCACCTGTACAGTTGGGATTCAGGTCCGAATTTTAGCCTGAATTCGCACCTGAACTGGGCCCAGGCACGCATCGGACCCTTTTTCAATCTGGACTGCGGCCGCCACAGTCATGTGTGAACCAGCTCCATTGAGAGCCGTTCACTCTTGCCTGTCATGCGAATTGGATGCGGATAAACCCTCCTCCAATTTGCATATATGTGAACCTAGCCTGAAGCTGTAAGTTGCATAATAGGAGTTTAAAGTTAAGGCTTCTCACACAGGTGTTTTGTGACGGTTCCTCTTTTAGAAGAAATCTGTAACTAGATAAATATGGGAGCTACTGTATTGCCTGGTTATTGCTGTTAGTTGTTTGGCTGTCACAGCTGACCTCCTGTCTTTGATAGACTTGAGACAGGTATGCAGCCAGTGAAGTCAGCACACCTGAATTGCATACTTAAAGCGGAGTTCCACCTTCCCCTCCACCCCCTCCAAATATCAAAAGTCAGCAGCTACACATACTGTAGCTGCTGACTTTTAATATTAGGACACTTACCTGTCCTGGAGTCCAGCGATGTCGGCAATGCAGCCATTGTTTCCATCGTGTGTAAGGAATATACATGTGAATAACAAATTAATAAGTGAATAAGTAAAATAGTGTGTTTACAGCAGCTGCTCTAGAGAAGATGTAAACGTGTTGCAGGTAAGTAGTCTATAATAGGCTACCTATAGCGCTTGCTAAAATTAATTAATTGCAATAAAATATTAATAATAAAATATAAAGTGTTGTACATAAATTTCATACATAAATTCCAATTAAGGTGACTATTGTGACAATATAGTTATATATACAGCTTATTTCATATAAAAAGTTTTAAAAAATTCCATATAGTAACTGTAGTAAAAATTTCAAGGAAAAATGTCCAAAAAAGTTTTCAAAGGTTTTAAAAGCCAATAAATAAAGAGTGAGTCTCCCGTGCAAAAATTGCTTATTCCCAAGTAATAAGTGCAAGTGCTCAGCGTGGTGATTTATCAATCCGCTCTGTAGTGCTCAGTGCAACTTTTCTTTTCACCGTGATAATATGGTAAGTTTGAATCACTTACCAAATAGCGTGGGTCATGTATGCCTTATGGCGTCAAGACCAGCCAAGCTTAGATAGCCTTCCAGGCTATAATGTAGTCTCCTCGTGGCTTGCTTTGGGTGGATAGGATGGCGGGCTCCCCCTCTCTCTCCTCTCAACTCAGGCCGGCTCAGAAGGAAGGCAAAAAAAGCTCCGGATGGTGTAGTATTTTAGATATCAATTTTATTCCCCAGTTAGGGTAAAAAGTATTGGTAATTATACAAAGTATTAAGGACAATATAAGCCAAAATAAGAAAAAAACTAAGTAGTTTGCCAATTAAAAAGTCGCGGGCGGCTGAACGTGAACGTGTGTTTCGGTGCAAACCAAGTGCAGGGTAGTGAGCGGGAAGACTTCCGGGTTGCGTTCCACCTACGTCACGCGTCACGTACGCTGTGCGTTCCAAACTTACGCGTTTCGTCACATCCGGTGTCGTGTTTCCATCGGCTGTCGGGTGCCGCCGCCGCCATTGCTGATATGGGAACCCAAAATTCCTGCTTGGATCACCTAAGACAGGGGTCTGCAAACTTCCAAAGCAAAGGGCCAGTTTACTGCCCTTCAAATATTAAGGGGGCCAGACTGTGGCCAGTGGGAGTTGAAAATGCTTTGGCATCAGTGGCAGTGGGAGTAAACAATGCCATAGGCTTGGTTGTCATTTGGGGTATTGATGTCAGTGGGTGGAATAGTGTTCCATTATTGGTGTCAGTGGGTGGAATAGTGTTCCATTATTGGTGTCAGTGGGAGGAATAGTGTTCCGTCATTGGTGTCAGTTGGAGGAATAGTGCCCCATAATTGATGTCAGTTGGAGGAATAGTGCCCTATCATTGGTCTCAATTGGAAGAATAGTGCTCCATAATTGGTGTCAGTGGGAGAATTAGTTCCTCGTTTCTGGTGTCAGTGGAGCAGTACCCCATTGTTGGTATTAGTGGGAGGTATAGTAACCCATCATTGGTATTAGTGGGCAGAATAGTACCCCATCATTGGTGTCAGTGGGAGAACTAGTACCTCATTGTTGGTATTAGTGAGAGGAATAGTTTGCCGTTGTTGGTGTTAGTGGGCGGAATAGTACCCCATTGTTGGTGTCAGTGGGAGGAATAGTACCCCCTCAGTGGTTTAAATTGGAGGAATAGTGCCCCATCTTTAGTGTTAGTTGGAGTAATGGTGCCCCATCAATGGTGTCAGTGGGAGTAATAGTGCCCCATCAATGGTGTTAGTGGGAGTAATAGTGCCCCATCAATGGTGTCAGTGGGAGGAATAGTGCCCCATCAATGGTGTCAGTGGGAGTAATAGTGCCCCATCAATGGTGTCAGTGGGAGGAATAGTGCCCCATCAATGGTGTCAGTGGGAGGAATAGTGCCCCATCAATGGTGTCAGTGGGAGGAATAGTGTCCCATCAATGGTGTCAGTGGGGAGGAATAGTGCCCCCCTTGTTGGTGTCAGTGGGAGAAATAGTACGCCAATGGCCTGATAAAAACAAGCAATGGGCAGAATCCAGCCCCTGGGCCACAGTTAGGAGAACCCTGGCCTATGGGATCCGAGCGGGAGTGGGTATCTATCAAAACTAGGTACCACGCTCCCATAATGTGGGAGGCTGTGTTCGGCTATGAAGATACACTGTCACTTTTCGCTGATTGGCCAGGTTACAGTGTCTTTTTAAAGGAAATATAATGAGGTTTTTTTATTTAAATTTGTTGCTTTACAAATAGTATTTAATATATTACAAAGGATTCCAGAGAACTATGGGTTATCCAGAGACTGGCTTGTTGGCTCGCTTTGTCTACGGTTGTCTGATAAGGGATGAACCACTCTTCAAACTATCATTTTTGTGTACCAATGCATAGGAAAAAGAAAAATAAGCCGAGAGCGCCACCAGCTGCATAGAAGAAACATAATGTTTATATGCAATGACTGATGTGAATGTACAATGTATATGTAAAGCGCTGCGTAAATTAACAGCGCTATATAAGTACCTGAAATAATAATAATAAATAATGCACATTTTTTTTTTTTTTTTTTAATTTTTAAGAAACTATACATTCCTTAAAAAAAAAACATTAGTAGGAAATTGTCATTCACTACATTTCCTTGACTCTGGGTATCAGGGAAAAGATAAAAAAAAAATGATTTTCCGACTTCCTTTCCTGCTTTAACTTTCCATGATTGGCACGCACATTCCCCATACAGTGTTTTCTTTATTGTGTATGAAGCGGAGCAGGCAGTAATGTTCCATGGATGTGGGGAAAGTTATTTTACATTTTATCTTTCCCTGGCAGAGGGGCTTTATGCTGCTCTCCCCTTTTGATAGATCAAGCTACTACTACTATTCAAGAAGATAGCTGATTTTACAGGGGCAGTTTATCAGCCTGCCATCTCCATTGGGCAGTCATAGCATTTAGGCTTCTTTCACACTTGTGCTAATGCTTACCGACCACTGAACATTGAGCAACATTGAATTGCTTTTCAGAGGGTGGAATAGCAGCAGCTGAGAGGCATTCCTGACGTGCTAATGCCACCTCCTGAACCTCTGTTTTTTTTTTTGTTTTGTTTTTAATTGCCGAATCACAATTTTACTTTTCGGGACCATGCCACAGCTGTGAGCTATCTAGTCACATTATGTCGTTTTATCGGCCCCTTGTTTTTTGCATCTTTTAGATTGATATCTTAGATTTTTGGGTTTCCAGCTCTGCCCAATTATATTTACCCGGTGGTCTCTCTCACCATGCTGGATTTTTCATTTCTTCCAAAGGTTGTCTCTGAAAGGTTTCTTCCAAATGTTGTCTCTGATGATTTCCATCTGAATGAGGACATTGTGTTGCATTCCCTGTGTTCCAGGCCAAAACATCCCAAGGAAGTTGTGTGGCATTCCCTGGATGTGGTTTGGGCTATTTGGGTGTACCTGGCAGCTGCAGAGACTTTTAGGAAGTCAGACTCACTGTTTGTGCTTATGGATTGGCCTCGAAAAGGACTATCCGCTTCATCTGCGACCATTTCTAGATTAATCAGACAGATGGTGACTCGGGCCTATTCGATTAGGGGTCAGGATCCTCCTTTCCCTGTGGAGGCGCACTCTACACAGACGCTCAGTGCTTCTTGGGCCTTATGTCATTGGCGCCAGTAACGCAGGTGTGCAATGCGGCTACTTTGTCGTCAGTGCACACTTTAAAAACATTTTTGGATGCTTCTTTTGGCCGCAAGGTTTTGCAGGCTGCAGTTTAGGGTGCTTGTTCCCTCTCTGAGTTGAACTGTTCTTCAGGTGGGCTCTAGTTGTTTTGGTTGAGCTCCTGTTACCTGGTTGGCTACTGTTTAGCCTTAGAAATTTTTTCTTGCTGTTCCCACCCCTTGTTTTTTACACTGCTTTGGGACGTTCCAATGGTCAAGAAAGATCAGAAGCGGTGTCCGCCAATAAACTAAAAGAGAAAATGGGATTTTTGACTTACTTTAAAATCCATTTCTCTGATGTTCATTGATGGACACAGCACCCAATCCTCTATGGCAGGGATCCTCAAACTATGGCCCTCCAGCTGTTATGGGACTACACATCCCATGAGGCATTGTAATACTCTGACATTCACAGACATGACTAGGCATGATGGGAATTGTAGTTCCCGAACAACTGGAGGGCCATAGTTTGAAGACCCCTGCTCTATGGAGTTGTAATACTTCTGACACTGCTTGTAACCAATCTTAGTACTTATAGCAGAGAGAGGGAGTATACCTCCTGGGACTGCCCATAGGCGTAACTTGACTTTTTTTTTTTTCCCCCGCCTATTGTCCTTCTCCTGTAGGGGGCAGTATAACTGAATGCTTAAGAAGATCATGAGCGTGTTTGTTAATGTACATCAGAGAAATAGATTGTACGGTATGTCAGAAATACATTTTTTTTGGTGAGATACTTCCAAAGGGAAAATCACATCTAAAGGAATGAAGACCCTGACACTTTCCTCATTAGAGCCCTACAGGTGCAGTAGCTGATTGATCATTATAAAATCACACCCATTCACATTAACTCTGAAAATGGACACAGACAAATGATTATTTCTTCAGAGTAACATAATGTATAAATCTGCAACAAAGTTTGTGAAAAATGCATGCAATGTACATAGATCACCCAGAATACGTTTTTCTCAACAAAAGTTAAGTTAAGCCTCGTACACATGCACCGATTGTTGGCCGACCGATCGGCCGACTTTTGTCCAGTGTTGTTGTGTTGGTTGAAATGTGCTCTAGACTGCACACAAATTTTTTCGGCCAACAACAACCAACTTCAGAAGTGATGTAATGTGCTGGTTTACTTTCCGTGTGTTTTTTCTTCTCTGAGCATGCCCAGTCTTGCTCATCTGATTTTTGTCTCCCGAAATCTGTACTGACTGATGGAAAATCAGCCGTTCTGTTGACGGCCAACAAAAATTTTATAGCATGCACACCAGATTTTGTTCGGCCGAAAAGTCGCAGTCGGTTGTCGGAAGCATCATACTAACAAGCCGACAATCGGCCGATCGGACGTTGGCCGAAAATTTATGGCCAACAATCGGTGCGTGTGTACGGGGTTTTACTCTTTAAATAGAATATTAAACCCCTAGACATTTTACTGACTCTAGGTTGGTGGGGGGATGTCTATATGTAAGAAATTCACCCTCTACTTCTAAATGACCACCCCTAGTAAGGGGATACCTATTGCTTTCCGTTTTCCTAGGTGTTTTTATTCAACTGTTAGTTGTGGAAGCAATGCAGTTTATATAACCCGGTTATTTCCTCTGTTTACCCACAGCAAAACCGAGACCTGGACATGTTTATTAATGCATCAAAGAACTTTAACCTGAACATCACTTGGGCGACAAGCTTTGCAGGTAATAGAACTCATACTTTATTAATAGGAGGTGTCATTAAAGAGTAATAAAATCTAATAATACAACCAGCAATCCAAATGGGAAATGAATATACAACTTCTTTCCAATACCTGACACCTTTACAAAGTATGTATCCTTTACTTATTCCATGCCCATGCAAGATCAAAGCAGGGAAAATACTGTTGGTAACCAGACCAAATCTTGGGGATTGGTATTGTAAAGGTTTTGAAGGCAGTAGTTGTGATTTAGATTTGAATGTCACACCAGTGTTTCTCACATTCTTAGTTCTCTAAAAAAAAAAAAAATAAATAAATTAAATTAAATTGTAAACACAAAGTTTACACTTTGTGGTAAGTACAAACTTTGAAAGGCTGTAAGAACACATGCAGTGGCCGCAGCAAACATTGTACCCTTTGTTCCCTTGGTGATATCGTTCAAGCGAATGGGGCAGCTCAAATGTGTGTAATGCACACAGTTGCAATGCAGCGGTGTGGCATTTATAGGATTAATATGTATCGCCACCTCACCGCCTGTCAAATGTCCCTGAAAAGTAGTCTTCTGCAGATCGATTTTCAGAGGGTAAGAAAGGTCTGCCCTGCATCTAAACATAGCCTAACACTAGCAGGCCATATTTTTAGGATTTTCCTCAATTAGAACTTTTTCTGTAAGTATGGGTCCAAGGATCACCTGTGCAAAATGAAGAGAAATCTGAGCACATGACCGGTCGGGGTTGCTTGGGTACTACAGTCTTAGGCTAGGTTTACATCAGTGTTTGTGATTACCACAGCGGGGAGCACATCTGTTCCTGCACCCGTAACCATCCGTACAGAAAAACGCAGGAGCGGTGTGCGGGTGCCATTGATGATAGTTGCACGCCACAGGCACTGGAAATCACACCCGCACTTGGAACCGTACAGCACTTTGCAGTTCCCATGCGGACTGCAATTTCTAATATGCTGCAGGGACCTTTTCCCTGCGATTCAGGAGGCAAATAAATAGGCTGCCGTGCCTGCGCAAAACTGGGCTTGTCCTATTTAGTCACATTGCTTGTTCTTTTTGTGTGCATGGCTGTCATTTGCTTTGTAAATGCATGGGAAGTACAGAGGCTGCCTTTGGGGTTTTTCTATTGCAGTTATTGTGAAAAAACCAAATTTTATAAGTAGCGGCTGATCACTTACCTCAAACTACTAAATATCAAATAATCTTAAGGTAGAACTATGGGCAAAACTTTTTTTTTCATTTTGGATAGCATAAGAGAGGGTTAAAAGATCACCAGAACTTGTGTCCCTATTGGAAGATTTCTCCTCCAATACTTTTCTCAGGACAGCCCGAATTTGGGGATTTTCTTTTACTTTCACTTTCACTTTCAATGATAATGGTAAACAAGACAAATCGAGAGAAATTTCTTCCTAATGGGGGTGTTCCGTGAAAAAACCATACCCGTGAAAAGTCCCTACCCTCGTCACTTCCGGTGCACCTACGTCATTGAACAGCTGAGGAGCTTAGCATTGCGCATGCTCGGAGGGTAGGGAATTTTCACGGTAGTGTGTTGTAATGTTACATCGCATCAGCTGTTGCCGCGGTTACATTAAAACATCTCCGATGCAACATGAATCATCTCCGCTCCTACCCCTGAAACTTCCCTGATCCCGGCTACTAATTGTAAAAGCGGCGGCAGTTCTATGAAAATATAAATCACGGAACAGAGATCTCCGTGATTTATATTTTCATATACCCGCCGCTTTTACATTTAGTAGCCAAGATCAGAGAAGTGACAGGGGTAGGAGCGGAGATTTTTTAATGTAACCGTGGCAACAGCTGAGGCGGTGTAACGTTGCAACACACTACCGTGAAAATTCCGTACCCTCCGAGCAATGCGCAATGCTAAACTCCTCAGCTGTTCAATGACGTATCCGGAGCTGTGAGCATGCGCACTGCTAAGCTGCTCAGCTGTTCCATTACGTATATGACAGGAAGTGACGTGGGTATGGAATTTTCACAAGGTAGGGTTTTTTTAATGTTACAGGGGCACAGACAGCAATAAAAACTGAAAGGGATTCTAATCCCTCTGCACTCTGTCCAAAAAAAAAAAAAGTTTTGCCTTTAGTTATACTTCAACATCAGTCTTCATCCTAAGCATGCTTTAGGGTATATTCACACCCAGGTACGGTAGGACTGTGTTAGGCGACTTTTCCAGCACAGTCCCATTGCAAAACAAGGCAAAATGCGAGAGGCGCATTGGCACTGATGTCATCCTTCTGCTTCCCACCCCATACCTACTGCTGCATTGTAACTGTATGGCTGGTGTGAATGTATCCTAAAAGAATGTGTTCTCAGAGGTTTCCTACTCTGATGTCTGTGCTCACAAAGCTGCGTTAGCAGGCAAGATTTTTGTAAGTGCGATTGTGCTAATTAAATTTACAGCGATCAATTCCTAGAAATGACAGAGCTTGGTTACATCAGAGGCCTTGTTCACACAGGACGACTACCCACTCAGGCAGGGACACGCACCCAGGGGATGTCCTATTGGGAAACAGCAGCTGTGTCCCAATAGACAACAATGGGACTGCTAGCAAGGGGATGCCATGCAACATCTGTGCATCCCTGTGCCGGTAAAACACGGCCCTGCACGGGGCATGCATGTTATCACTACGTGTGAATGAGGCCTAATTCTTCATATCTTACATCATGAGGATGGTGGGGGGATGAAGAAATGAATTGTAGTTGTCTGTGCTGTATGTTGCACAGACTATTTTAGGTGTTCCGTGAGTGGCTTACCACCTGTATACTAAACATGAGGGGTTGCTCACGCATTTAATCTGAGAATGCCTTGTAATCATTGATTAAAAAAAAAAAAAAGACATTCTCAGAATTGTGGAGGTGCTTTGTGAACAAACCCCCACCTCCACCCCCCACCCCGTGTCAGTGTTCAGTATTGAGATTACAAGTTGCTCGAACAGCATATGGCACTGACTGTATGTAGCTCAGACTACAGTGAATTTCTGCATCCCCAGCATTACTCCAGATGTGGCATATAAAGATTAGGGCGGCTTCACGCTGCCCAAAGCGGGGCAAAGGACAGCTAACCCCACGGGTTTTGTGCAGGTTAGCTCTGCTTTTCCATAGACGATTTTGATGTCCTACGCTTTTAGAAAGTTCACCAAGCATGCAACATGCAGATGTTTTGGTGTGCTTTCTGAAACTGCCCCAAAATCTCAGGACCTCATGGAAGCCTATGGAAAAGTGCAGTTAATCTGCACAAAAAAAAAAAGAGTGAATGACCGGTGCGCTGCTATGGATAATGTGATTACTAAAAAACCAAGTTAGTTGCAGCTCCCACCCTATATAAGTACTCCTTAAACTTTGTAAACGAAATTTGAAAAGAAAAGTGGTGTGCTACTCATAACGTGAACACATCATAATGATTACAAATGGGTCAAAACATCAGTTGAAATGATAAATATCAAAAGACAAAAATGTGTAACTATATAAAAATCAATCATGCAGGGAACCAAGTCAGGGAATCTGTAAATAAGTATGAACGCTTCTCAAAAATATCTTCATGTGATGACGATAACTGAAACCAATTTAGTGCAGTGCTGCTTACTATAAGCATAAACGGTTCATTGTTCTGTATTCCTTTCACCAAAAAACAATGGCAGCTCACCTGCAGCACAAAGGTAATGTGCTGTGTGTAATCAATGGAAGGATCCACCAAGAGCTCCTTTAACTTCCTCTAGACTCCTTTGTAATAAGGCAACTTGTGCAGCTCCACGATCTTAGATATGAAAAAAAAAAGTGCCTCATAGTGTAGTACAATTAAAATTTATTAAACATCTTAGATTGTAAGCTCTAACGAGCAGGGCCCTCTGATTCCTACTGTATTAAAGTGTATTGTATTTGTACTGTCCACCCTCAAGTTATAAAGCGCTGCATAAACTGTCGGCGCTATATAAATCCTATATAATAATAATCAAAACCAATTCCAAAAAAAGACACTCACATTGAGTATAATGTGCTCGAGCAGTGTGACTCCTGTCAGCTAGTTTGTATCTTTCATCATGGACCGGCTTCACGGCTTCCTAGTATGCGATCGTACTCGATCATCTGAGTGTGATGTCACTGGCTCCTCATCGCATGAAGATATTTTTGAGGAGCTTTCATACTTATTTACAGATTCACGGACTAGTTCACTGCATGATTGATTTTTATATTTACACATTTTTGTGTCTTTTGATAATTGTCATTTCAATTGAAGTTTTGACCCATTTGTAATCGTTATGATGTGTCCACGTTATGAGTAGCGCACCATTTTTTCTTTTAAATTAATCTGCACAAAAACTGCAGGTTAGCTGCACTTTAGCAGTATTCAATATAACCAAGCTGGACCAATGTGTAGGTACAGAAGAAGGCAGAATATTTTTTTATGTTTTTACCTTAATGCCCCCCCCCCCCCATACTTACCTGAGCCCAATCTCGAACCAGCGATGTGTACGAGAGCAGTAGCTCTCAGATACAGCAGCGGAAGCCATTGTCAATTACAGCCAGAGAGGGAGGCCGGGCTCAGGCCACCATGGGGGCTTTCTATAGGAGCACTCAGAGGGGGGTGTAGCCAGGAGTGCCGACGGGGGACCCCAGAAGAGGAGGATTGGGGTTGCTCTGTGCAAAACCATAAGGCCCCTTTCACACATACGGTCCGTTCAGTTCATCAGTTCAGTCACGTCAAAATGTATCCGTTTTTTTCATCCATTTTTTTCATCCATTTTTTTCATCCGTTTTTTTCATCCGTTTTTTTTTTACAATCACTACCAATGAAAAAACGGATGAAAAACTAGGGCATTCATCCATTCCAAAAAACGGACATTGACGAAAGTGGATGAAAACGGATGTTAACGGATGATCATCCGTTGTCATCCATTTTTACATAGAGATGCATTGATGTCTGTTTTTCATCCGTCAACGGATGGATAAAAAAATACGGACAAACGGACCGTATGTGTGAAAGGGGCCTTACACAGAGAAGGTAAGTATAATGCGTTTGTTATTTTAGGTAAAAAAATAAAAAATTGGAGTGTTTACAATCTCTTTAATGGACTTTAAGCAACCAATTAGAGGCCATCTCAAACTTTTTAATTTTATGTTTACTGGTTGTGGCTAGCATTTTTGTTTAAGTGTTAGAATAGTTCTTGACCTGTTGCACGTGTCGTATGGTGTCTGTTAAAGGTCTGCCTGCAAATTAGGTTTTTCAGCCTTTGAATAGAACTGTCCTTTAAGGAAATGATTGTGTGCAGTTAAAGTAAACCCAGTGGCCTCTTAAACTTCAGTAAAATGGAAGAATATTTATTCAGGTGCTCTTTATTAGAGGCCTGTGTGCCAGGTAAAGGGCTGCCCACATCTGTTTCTAATTGTAACCCACTCAGCTGTGGAGAGGAAATGAAAACAAGTGCATTTTCCATCAGTTCTCTGAGCAGCGAGAATCTACTGCGATCCCAAGAATTTTTTTCTTATTTCCATTGCGTGCACATGAATTTCTCTGATTCATGGGATGGATAGTATTCATTCTCTATTGGTTTTGTTACTCCAACCTAGCAGCCTTTCTTATTTACATGTGGATAATTCCTGCACATGTAAATGGATAAAAGGGTATCTGTATGTTGGAATAGGGTCATCTGTTACAGTACCGGTGGCTCATGGCTTTGAAAATCAGAATCCTGTTTATTCTAAAACGAGTGACACACTCTGTAGGAGCATCTCAATCTGCATACTTTATATGGCATGTCAGAATCATGACATTCACTATTTTGCCCATTGTGTCTGGAACTTGAGTGGGTATTTATCTTCAGATGACTTTAGGACACTCCAGTCTAATTTTTATCTTCTATAATCACGTCTGTACTCCATAATCGCTATCTGTCTCTGTCCTCAGTTGTGGCCAGCTATCCCCCCCCCCCTATAATCAGCATCTATCCATGTCCCCCTATAATCAGCATCTATCCATGTCCCCCTATGATCAGCATCTATCCATGTCCCCCTATGATCAGCATCTATCCATGTCCCCCCATGATCAGCATCTATCCATGTCCCCCCATGATCAGCATCTATCCATGTCCCCCCCATGATCAGCATCTATCCATGTCCCCCTATATTCAGCATCTATCCATGCCCCCTATAATCAGCATCTCTCCCTGTCCCCCTATATTCAGCATCTCTCCCTGTCCCCCTATATTCAGCATCTCTCCCTGTCCCCCTATATTCAGCATCTCTCCCTGTCCCCCTATATTCAGCATCTCTCCCTGTCCCCCTATATTCAGCATCTCTCCCTGTCCCCCTATATTCAGCATCTCTCCCTGTCCCCCTATATTCAGCATCTCTCCCTGTCCCCCGATTATCAGCATCTCTCCCTGTCCCCCGATTATCAGCATCTCTCCCTGTCCCCCGATTATCAGCATCTCTCCCTGTCCCCCGATTATCAGCATCTCTCCCTGTCCCCCTATAATCAGCATCTCTCCCTGTCCCCCTATAATCAGCATCTCTCCCTGTCCCCCTATAATCAGCAACTCTCCCTGTCCCCCTATAATTGCCTTCTCTTCCTGTCCCCCTATAATTGCCTTCTCTTCCTGTCCCCTCTATAATTGCCTTCTCTTCCTGTCCCCTCTATAATTGCCTTCTCTTCCTGTCCCCCTATAATTGCCTTCTCTCTCTGTCCCCCTATAATTGCCTTCTCTCTCTGTCCCCCTATAATTCCCTTCACTCTCTGTCCCCCTATAATTGCCTTCTCTCTCTCTGTCCCCCTATAATTGCCTTCTCTCTCTCTGTCCCCCTATAATTGCCTTCTCTCTCTCTGTCCCCCTATAATTGCCTTCTCTCTCTCTGTCCCCCTATAATTGCCTTCTCTCTCTCTGTCCCCCTATAATTGCCTTCTCTCTCTCTGTCCCCCTATAATTGCCTTCTCTCTCTCTGTCCCCCTATAATTGCCTTCTCTCTCTCTGTCCCCCTATAATTGCCTTCTCTCTCTCTGTCCCCCTATAATTGCCTTCTCTCTCTCTGTCCCCCTATAATTGCCTTCTCTCTCTGTCCCCCTATAATTGCCTTCTCTCTCTCTGTCCCCCTATAATTGCCTTCTCTCTCTCTGTCCCCCTATAATTGCCTTCTCTCTCTCTGTCCCCCTATAATTGCCTTCTCTCTCTCTGTCCCCCTATAATTGCCTTCTCTCTCTCTGTCCCCCTATAATTGCCTTCTCTCTCTCTGTCCCCCTATAATTGCCTTCTCTCTCTCTGTCCCCCTATAATTGCCTTCTCTCTCTCTGTCCCCCTATAATTGCCTTCTCTCTCTCTGTCCCCCTATAATTGCCTTCTCTCTCTCTGTCCCCCTATAATTGCCTTCTCTCTCTCTGTCCCCCTATAATTGCCTTCTCTCTCTCTGTCCCCCTATAATTGCCTTCTCTCTCTCTGTCCCCCTATAATTGCCTTCTCTCTCTCTGTCCCCCTATAATTGCCTTCTCTCTCTCTGTCCCCCTATAATTGCCTTCTCTCTCTCTGTCCCCCTATAATTGCCTTCTCTCTCTCTGTCCCCCTATAATTGCCTTCTCTCTCTCTGTCCCCCTATAATTGCCTTCTCTCTCTCTGTCCCCCTATAATTGCCTTCTCTCTCTCTGTCCCCCTATAATTGCCTTCTCTCTCTCTGTCCCCCTATAATTGCCTTCTCTCTCTCTGTCCCCCTATAATTGCCTTCTCTCTCTCTGTCCCCCTATAATTGCCTTCTCTCTCTCTGTCCCCCTATAATTGCCTTCTCTCTCTCTGTCCCCCTATAATTGCCTTCTCTCTCTCTGTCCCCCTATAATTGCCTTCTCTCTCTGTCCCCCTATAATTGCCTTCTCTCTCTGTCCCCCTATAATTGCCTTCTCTCTCTGTCCCCCTATAATTGCCTTCTCTCTCTGTCCCCCTATAATTGCCTTCTCTCTCTGTCCCCCTATAATCGCCTTCTCTCTCTGTCCCCCTATAATCGCCTTCTCTCTCTGTCCCCCTATAATCGCCTTCTCTCTCTGTCCCCCCTATAATCGCCTTCTCTCTCTGTCCCCCCTATAATCGCCATCTTTTCCTGCCCCCCCTATAATCGCTATCTACCCCCCCCCCCCTCATCATAATCACCATCTATACCTGTCCATGCATCATTACCATCTATCCCTGTCCATCACCATCTATCCCTGTCCCCAGCCCCCCCACAATGGTTTATCCTTGTCATCGTCCCCCATCATCCACCATGTGTCGCTATCCCCCCACCCATCATCAATATCTATCCTTGCCCCTCCAATCGCTACCGTCTATCCCTGTTATCGTCCTCAATCATCACCATCCCCCATCATCAATATCTATCCCTGTAAACCTCCCCTCCCCCAGTCATTACCGTTTATTCCTGCCCCGCACCCAGTCATGACCATCTATCCCTGTCCTCCATAATGAGTGACAAAATAAGTTTGCAGTTAGTCCATTTCTCATATGGGCTTTTTTCTCATAAACAGACTTTTTTAATGTGATACGGTAAAGGTCAGTTTTATTGTAATTGTGTTTTTAAATGTTTATAGGGTTGTAAACCAATATAGTGTGTCAGTTTTCATTGCTTATTTTATTTTCAATGCTGTTGCTCGTGAACCTTTAATAGAGTGCAATCTTGCTAGCAATGATTCTTTGATGAAGATCTCTCCATGGATTCTTCCTTACTGCACACTTCATGTTCCAATGTCCCTCTGCAGGCTTCTGGATATTCATAAATTCCTTATAGGTTTCTATGTGGCTGGCCACCTAAGTTCACAATCTGCAGAGCGGTGCAGGGACTGAAAGCCAAAGGGCAGTGAGCATGCATTAAGGGGATATAGATTATAGGCTAGCGCTGAGGATTTAAGATTACTCTAATAGTACAGTATAGAAAGCTGCTGCTGGTATAAAAGGTGGTGTCCCTTTAAAAAGTGTATAGTGAAAAGATACCTGCGCTGCTTTACAGAGCAAACTAATAAATAAATCTCAATAAATATTGTGTATAAAGTGCTAGTGCTTAACTTAAAATACACGATTCCTATGTCATAAATACCAATCAATATACATAAATATGCATTAAGGGGAGCCAAGGTATTTATAATCGCCAGATCTTGTGGCGGGGAAAGGAATTTATACTTTACAATTGTTTCCCCTGAACTGCATAATACTTCTTCCTGGAGTTTAAACCTCTTTATTCTTTGATTATTTCCAAAAATCTTCTAAAAAATAGAAATGTATACTTTATTGGCTCTTTATCGTTGTCTCAATATTTTGTTGTTAATTTGCAGCTGGCACACAGTCAGGGGAGGAGATTCCCATCATCTCAAGGACGAATATCAAAGAATGTAAAGATACTTTCTCCAATGAGAAGTTTGACTTCCACAACAATCCCAACATCACCTTCTTCGTCTATGTCAGTAACTTCACCTGGCCGATAAAGATACAGGTAAGATGAACAAGGACAACTGTGACTGGTCTCCTTATCTTGAGTTCTGTCATGCATTCTTTTGGCATTAATTATAGGAGAGGATCAGATTGATTTGTTGCAATAAACTAAAAAAATGTATTATTTCTTTCCTGTCCATTGAGGAACACAAACACAGGAAGTCTTTAACCTTTGGGTTATACTGCTGTCTACAGGAGGATTGCAAACTGGCAAACAAAAAGTGTAGGCTAGCCCAGAATAACCTCTCCTACTTATCAGCATACCCGTTTTGTGCTTGTGTGCTAGGACAGTGGTCTCCAAAGGGCCAGATGCTGCTTTTTTCATGCCTATATCTAGCCCTTAGGGCCCCATTGTCCCCAATGACACCAACAGAAGGGCACTATTCCTCCCACTGACTCAGACGGGGCATTATTCCTCTCACTGACTCAGACGGGGCATTATTCCTCCCACTGACTCAGACGGGGCATTATTCCTCCCACTGACTCAGACGGGGCATTATTCCTCCCACTGACTCAGACGGGGCATTATTCCTCCCACTGACTCAGACGGGGCATTATTCCTCCCACTGACTCAGACGGGGCATTATTCCTCCCACTGACTCAGACGGGGCATTATTCCTCCCACTGACTCAGACGGGGCATTATTCCTCCCACTGACTCAGACGGGGCATTATTCCTCCCACTGACTCAGACGGGGCATTATTCCTCCCACTGACTCAGACGGGGCATTATTCCTCCCACTGACTCAGACGGGGCATTATTCCTCCCACTGACTCAGACGGGGCATTATTCCTCCCACTGACTCAGACGGGGCATTATTCCTCCCACTGACTCAGACGGGGCATTATTCCTCCCACTGACTCAGACGGGGCATTATTCCTCCCACTGACTCAGACGGGGCATTATTCCTCCCACTGACTCAGACGGGGCATTATTCCTCCCACTGACTCAGACGGGGCATTATTCCTCCCACTGACTCAGACGGGGCATTATTCCTCCCACTGACTCAGACGGGGCATTATTCCTCCCACTGACTCAGACGGGGCATTATTCCTCCCACTGACTCAGACGGGGCATTATTCCTCCCACTGACTCAGACGGGGCATTATTCCTCCCACTGACTCAGACGGGGCATTATTCCTCCCACTGACTCAGACGGGGCATTATTCCTCCCACTGACTCAGACGGGGCATTATTCCTCCCACTGACTCAGACGGGGCATTATTCCTCCCACTGACTCAGACGGGGCATTATTCCTCCCACTGACTCAGACGGGGCATTATTCCTCCCACTGACTCAGACGGGGCATTATTCCTCCCACTGACTCAGACGGGGCATTATTCCTCCCACTGACTCAGACGGGGCATTATTCCTCCCACTGACTCAGACGGGGCATTATTCCTCCCACTGACTCAGACGGGGCATTATTCCTCCCACTGACTCAGACGGGGCATTATTCCTCCCACTGACTCAGACGGGGCATTATTCCTCCCACTGACTCAGACGGGGCATTATTCCTCCCACTGACTCAGACGGGGCATTATTCCTCCCACTGACTCAGACGGGGCATTATTCCTCCCACTGACTCAGACGGGGCATTATTCCTCCCACTGACTCAGACGGGGCATTATTCCTCCCACTGACTCAGACGGGGCATTATTCCTCCCACTGACTCAGACGGGGCATTATTCCTCCCACTGACTCAGACGGGGCATTATTCCTCCCACTGACTCAGACGGGGCATTATTCCTCCCACTGACTCAGACGGGGCATTATTCCTCCCACTGACTCAGACGGGGCATTATTCCTCCCACTGACTCAGACGGGGCATTATTCCTCCCACTGACTCAGACGGGGCATTATTCCTCCCACTGACTCAGACGGGGCATTATTCCTCCCACTGACTCAGACGGGGCATTATTCCTCCCACTGACTCAGACGGGGCATTATTCCTCCCACTGACTCAGACGGGGCATTATTCCTCCCACTGACTCAGACGGGGCATTATTCCTCCCACTGACTCAGACGGGGCATTATTCCTCCCACTGACTCAGACGGGGCATTATTCCTCCCACTGACTCAGACGGGGCATTATTCCTCCCACTGACTCAGACGGGGCATTATTCCTCCCACTGACTCAGACGGGGCATTATTCCTCCCACTGACTCAGACGGGGCATTATTCCTCCCACTGACTCAGACGGGGCATTATTCCTCCCACTGACTCAGACGGGGCATTATTCCTCCCACTGACTCAGACGGGGCATTATTCCTCCCACTGACTCAGACGGGGCATTATTCCTCCCACTGACTCAGACGGGGCATTATTCCTCCCACTGACTCAGACGGGGCATTATTCCTCCCACTGACTCAGACGGGGCATTATTCCTCCCACTGACTCAGACGGGGCATTATTCCTCCCACTGACTCAGACGGGGCATTATTCCTCCCACTGACTCAGACGGGGCATTATTCCTCCCACTGACTCAGACGGGGCATTATTCCTCCCACTGACTCAGACGGGGCATTATTCCTCCCACTGACTCAGACGGGGCATTATTCCTCCCACTGACTCAGACGGGGCATTATTCCTCCCACTGACTCAGACGGGGCATTATTCCTCCCACTGACTCAGACGGGGCATTATTCCTCCCACTGACTCAGACGGGGCATTATTCCTCCCACTGACTCAGACGGGGCATTATTCCTCCCACTGACTCAGACGGGGCATTATTCCTCCCACTGACTCAGACGGGGCATTATTCCTCCCACTGACTCAGACGGGGCATTATTCCTCCCACTGACTCAGACGGGGCATTATTCCTCCCACTGACTCAGACGGGGCATTATTCCTCCCACTGACTCAGACGGGGCATTATTCCTCCCACTGACTCAGACGAGGCACTATTCCTCCCACTGACTCCGACGAGGCACTATTCCTCCCACTGACTCCGACGAGGCACTATTCCTCCCACTGACACCAAGGACGGGGCACTATTCCTCCCACTGACACCAATGACGGGCACTATTCCTCCCACTGATATCAACGATGGGGCATTATTTCTTTCCCCGATACCAACTATGGGCAGCAGTATTCCTACCACTGACACCAATAATGGGGCATTGTTTACCTTCATTGATGTCAGGGCATTTTCAACTCACACTGATAGACTGTAAACATTAAACTGGCCCTATGTTTACAAAGTTTGAAGACCCCTGCTCTGGGAGGGGGGCCATATATTCTGCAGCTCTGCTATTTAAAAGACCATGTATTTTTGTTAGCACCTGTTTTACTTTTGCAATCAGGACTTTTTTTTCTACATTTCTGCAGTGGCCTTGTCTCTATGATTGCAGCTGTTCAGCGTGCTTGCAGCATGCCTACCAACATTTACAAGTGTCTGCATCCTGCATTCTTTTGCCATCTGCTCATTGAGTGTATTCCATCATTGAAGTCCTCTTAGCTTTTTCATGTTTGGCTGTATCTTCTACCTCTTCACTTGGCGTTTTTACTGTGGTAATACAAGACTTTGACCTAGATCACAAAGTTTATCTGACCCTGATCACAGAAGCTAGAAGTTTCTTCTTGCATACATTCCTGCAGATTATTTATCTGATTTGCCTGTGGCTTCTAGGCCATCAGCCTCAGAGATTCTTAGTCGCTGCAATCCTTGATTGAAGAGCTAACTCCGAAGAATTTGCAGTCTATTGCTATTACTGCCTGTTTCAGCTCTGATGCAGTGCTCCTTCCAGCTTTGGGTTGTTTAAAACTCCAAAAGCTGCAAAATCATTTTCTTTGTACCTTTTTTTCCAACTCTTTGAAGATTGAAAGCATTCCAATAAGCGTTTTTCTCCCCCTAAGCACTAATTAGCTTGTATCTGTTTGTTGAGGATTTTGTATGGAAGAAGTCTATTCCCATTAGAGAATGCTTGTCTTTCTTTAAGGTTACGAACAGTAAGCATTTGGAAGCCCTTACTAGAGCTCTGTTCTTGCTGGTGAGTTGTACCCACCATCTGATTCTGGCTGTAACTGTTCTTTGTTAAACCATGTCTGACTGGTTAAAGTCCCTTATGAGGTCTATCACTGCTGCAGTTGATCTCTTGCCCATCAAACAAGAAGATGCCTGAAGCATTCATTTTCAGCTGTGATTTTCCGGAAAGCTTTTCGCCTCTCATGTGTCTCACGTCAGTGCATATACATTGTGCACTTTTGACTGGTGAACTGTGGAATCCTTTTAAAAAAAGCATTTGATTCACTTTGCCTTTGAAGTGCAACACCTCTTTAAATCACCAAGGATTCTACTGATGGCAAAATAACCCTTCTTAGTGGAAGGAGCCTTAATACTTAACACACACTGTTTAATTTACAATCTTCCTTCTGTTTCTGTATATGGATGATGGCACTGTAAAAATTTTAATAAAAAAAAAAAATCTCAATACTTTTTTCCTAATCGATATACAGCTGTCACATGACCCAGCTCTTACCCAGCCAGTCTGCAGGGAAGCATAACCAGGAGGAGCTCCTAGTCCTCTGCTGCTTGTCACATGTTCAAAATAAAAAACAGACTTTAGAATACAGTGTAAAAATAAATAATATAAACAGTTTTAAATTGTAATACAAATACATATTTTAAATCAGATCTTTATTTTTTCGCAATAACATCAATAACATAGCGTGGGCAGATTTCTGCCAGTCACAGGCTGTCACACCCCTCCGGCCTGTATCTTGGAAATGGAGGGAGGTGAAGCTTCCATCATTCTACATGTAATATCCCCCCCCCCCCCCCCATTGTGTTTAGAAGGTTAGTTGGGCATGGGGGAGGAAGGAAGGAGTGGGCTGTCATTTACCACGGAGTATACACTGCATCTGTAAAGTATTCACAGCGGTTTCCACATTTTGTTATGTTACAGCCTTATTCCAAAATGGATTAAATTCATTATTTTCCTCAAAATTCTACAAATACCACCCTGTAATGGCAAAGTGAAAGAAGTTTGTTTAGAATCTTTGCTAATTTATTAAAAATAAAAAAACAAAAAACTTAATATGTTCATAAATATTCACAGCCTTTGCTTAATACTTTTTTGAAGCACCTTTGGCACCAGTTACAGCTTTAAAGCGGTTGTATCCCCCCAAAAAAAAAAACCCTGCAGGACAATGGCATAATGTGCTAGTATGCATCGCATGCTAGCACATTATGAAATACCTTAGATCGAAGCCCCCATACGGTCGCCCGGACCCCCCCGAGGGAGCTGACATGTTCCCTCGGCTTCTCTTACAGGTTCTGTGGCTCCGGCGCTGTGAGTGGCCGAAGCTGTGACTACGTCACTCCCGGACGCATTCACTTTCCGGCAAGGAGCTGTGAGGGTCCAGCAAGATACGCCGGACCTTCAGCTGCATGCAGGGTGAATATCTCCTAAACCTGCATTATAGGCATACCTGTAGGTAAAAATTAAAAAGTGGAATATATTACCACTTTAAGTCTTTTTGAGTATGCTACAAGCTTGGCACACCTATTTTTGGACAGTTTCTCCATTCTTCTTCACAGGACCTGTCAAGCTCCATCAGGTTGGATGGGGAGCGTCAGTGCACAGCCATTTTCAGATCTCCCTAGAGATGTTCAATTGGGTTCAAGTCTGGGCTCTGGCTGGGCCACTCATGGACATTCACAGAGTTGTCCCCTAGCCTTTCATTTGTTATCTTGGCTGTGTGCTTAGGGTTGTTTTTCTTTTGGAAGATGAACCTTCGTCGCATTCTGAGGTCCAGAGCACTCTGGAGCAGGCTTTCATAAAGGATGTCCCTGTACATTGCTGCATTCGTTTTTCCCTCGATCCTGACTAGTCTCCCAGTTCCTGCCGCTGAAAAACCTCCTCACAGCATGATGCTGCCACCACCATGCTTTACTGTAGGGATGGTATTTGCCAGGTTATGAGCAGTGCCTGGTTTCCTCCAGACATGACGCTTGTCATTCAGGCCAAAGAGTTCAATTTTTTTTTTCATCAGACCATAGAATTTTTTTTCTCATGGTCTAAAAATCCTTCAGATGCCTTTTGGCAAACTCCAGGCACGCTGTCATATGTCTTTTTTACTGAGGAGTGGCTTGCGTCTGGCCACTCTACCATACAGGCCGGATTGGTGGAGTGCTGCAGAAATGGTTGTTTTGTATGGTGCTCCTCTCTCCATAGAGAAATGCTGGAGCTGTGTCAGATTGAACATCGGGTTCTTGGTCACCTTCCTGACTAAGGCACTTCTCCCCCGATTGCTCAGTTTTGCAAGGTGGCGTGCTCTAGGAAGAGTCCTGGTGGTTTAAACTTCCATTTATGGATGATGGAGGCCACTGTGCTCATTGGGACCTTTAATACATTTTTCTGTACCTTTCCCCAGATTTGTGCCTTAATTTAATCCTGTCTTGGAGGTCTGCAGACAGTTCCTTGGACTTCATGGCTTGGTTGTGCTCTGACATGCACCGTTAACTGTGGGACCTTATATAGACAGGTGTGCCTTTCCAAATCATGTGCAATCAACTGAAAATACCATGGGTAGACTCCATTTAGGTTGTGGAAACAGCAAACTTCTTTCACGTTGTCATTATGGGGTAATGTTAGTAGAATTTGAAAGAAAAATAATGAATTCAATCCATTTTGGAATACGGCTGTAACATAAAATGTGGAAAAAGTGAAGCAAGAATACTTTCTGGATGCACTGTACACCCACATGTGTGACTCTATAGTTACATGGGCTGCTCAGATGTGATAGGGAGGAAATGCCCTGCATGGAAAATAACTGAAAACTGAGCTTTTGCAGAGCTTCCAACATGGCTCTGCCAAAATTTCTAGCCGAATTGGGGACATGAACAAAAGGCGGCGATAGAGAGCAGCAGGATCAAGCAGGTTTTTTGCAGAATACAGGAAAGAAAATCTCATAGCGACTGAGTATTAAGAGCACGTAATACATTGTTTATTGATTTTTATTATGTGGATTTAGTGACACTTTAACCTCCCTAGCGGTATTCCCAAGTGTGGCTCGGGGTTAATATACAGTATCAAAAGCGGTAACCCCCGAGCCACACTCGGGATTACCCCACAATAAAACTCACCTTCCCCTGCCGTCCTCCCGCTGTGTGCCCGGCCAATGCCGGTGACGTCTTCCGGTATCTTCCCTGCGAGCATTGTGACGCAGGGGGTTGGAACCGACGGCAAATTCAAAAATGTAAATAAACCAAATGACATGATACAAAGCTGTGATCCTAACGGATTACACTGTATCATGCCATTTGACCACAGGATTGCACCCGGTGGCTTTTACAGTTTTTTTGTGCCTGGAATATTGAGAACGACCATGGCATCCAAAAAGCATTCTTTTTGCGCATAAGCGCTTTTAGACAAACTGGAAAACAGCAACAGCGAAACGGAGTTACTTGAAGAACTGAGCGATAGCGATTTGTGGAAAAATTCATCATCAGGTACGGAAAGTGAAGACAGCAACGATTCTGATGTCTCTTTCTGGCACATCGCTCCGTTGGAAATTCTGAAGAATTATTTGATATATTTCCCAAATTTTTTTAGTTTTGGTGCAGAATGAGTAGTTTGAAAATAATGAAGAATTTGATGGAACTTTTCATTCTGCACCAAAACTAAAAAAATTTGGCAAGTATCCTGCTGGAGTGTTGATGCAGACTCATTTGAACATACGCAGCGATGGTGGAATGCATCAATCATCGGGGAGAAAGTCCCACCATAGAGAAGTAGATTTAATGGTTTCCCAGGAAGGACATGTTCCAGCCTTGTCAGCCTGGAACACTTTTTTAGGGATATTTCCTTATCCAGCAATGCCTGGACTCAGGGAGGAATGGTCCATTCTTGCAGTGGTGTTCTAGGACCTGGGTCACAGGTGATGATTGCCAGACGTGAACCTCCTGGTCTCTGGGTTTAACAAAACCTGGACCGTTTTTTTTTCTCCATGTACATGGATCTTCTAGTGGAAGCAGTGGATGTTGGCTCAGTGGGATCAGTACGCCCTGATATAAGCACTTTCCCTCCTGCAACCATTTCCCATTTCCTTGTCTACTTTGCAGGATCAAGATGTAGGGCATCCTGGTGCTTCAGTTTGGCCTAGGTGAATGTGGTATGCCAACACTTAGCAGATGCTCCTTGAACACTGTCAGATCATCAGGATCTTCTGTCCCAAGGACTGGTTTGCAACTTCACAGTTGCTGGCATTAACAATAACAACTGTTGAAGCCCAGGTTCTGGGGAACAGGGGCATCTGAACCCCCTAGCCTATGCTACTAAAA
The DNA here is from genome assembly GCF_965119305.1 of Pelophylax lessonae. Classification (NCBI taxonomy): domain Eukaryota; kingdom Metazoa; phylum Chordata; class Amphibia; order Anura; family Ranidae; genus Pelophylax; species Pelophylax lessonae. The sequence goes on along the minus strand of NC_138768.1, from coordinate 841,315,927 downwards.
GATAGAAAGCCTACTTCCTGCTAGGTCTATTCTCGAACGTGAAAGACTTCATTTGCCAGAGTCAAATCCTCCAATAGGCAGCTGCATGACCCGAAGGAAAAAAAAACATCTTGGGTCCCTCAATGGACTATAAGAAAATTATTTTAAATGGAGTGCAAAAATACCTTTTCTTATATGTTTGGTGTATTGTGCAACTTAGTATTTATTACTAATTTAAAGCTAAAAGCCTTGGAGGGAATAAAAACTTTAGTCTATTGTTTAGATCTATAAATAAAGTCCTTTCACAGTTTTGTTTGTGTCTGAAACTGGTGAGAGCTAGTATGCAAATTAGACCATCTGTGAAACAAGATATCCATAATGTGTATGCATCTTCTTAGAATGTCCCTGTACTGGTATTGTGTATCTAAAAACAAAACGTATATATTGCAGCTTACTGGACCTAAAATGTGGTGCCTGCAATCGTTTTCTATCTTTCAGGCTTTTTTTGCTTTATTTTTATCTAGTGATTTTACCAGTAACTGTTTTCGGGTAACAGCTCTCGCCCACACTATTCTATAAAGACATCAGAAATAAGATAGGTCTATGGAATCCAGCCCCTCTCCTAAAGTTTCTAAAATAGAGGGGTGGTGTTCCATCGTCCCCATCTATAGCTGGGAATACTGTAAATATAACAGTCAGAAAACACAGGAGGTTATTAACTCCCAAGATTTCTAGCTCAGTACAAGGTTTTTCTCAAGTAACAGATATAACAAAACATGACATCCCGAGAATGCCAAACAAGACTTCTAATAATTGTATTCTGTTTCCTTTATTTTTGAAAATTTGCTTCCTCTTTCCTTCATTAAAGGACACACAAAAATTGCAAAAAAAATAAAAAATAATATATATATATATATATATATATAATTTTTTTTTTTTCTTTCATTCATTGACGGACACAGCTCCTGGCTCCTGATCTTCTTGACCATTGGGTTATACTGCCCCCTACAGGAGTTGTTGGACACTGGGCAGAAAAAGTCTAGCTACGCCTATGGGCAGTCCCAGGGGGGTATACACCCTCTCTCTGCTATAGTTTTTTTTCTGCCTTGTCAGGAGTAAGGACCTAGTTCCTTGCTGGATCTCTGGGCCTGGCAATTTTTTTTTTTCTTTTTAGATAATTGTTTTTCTGTGAGATCTACAATCCACTGCCATACTGGGCGACAGGCTGGGTGGACGTGGGCCCCTCCATGGGACGGTTGGAACGGTTGGACCCCTGGGTTCTCCTCCTTCCCATTGGGCACCACCCTCATCGGTCTGGTTGTCCCTGTGGGCCATATCGCGCCCCATCCCCCCCCCCTTTACTGATGCTGGGGCTATGGGGTGGCCTGGTCCACCGCCTGGGGTGGGGGCAGGGTGCTGTGCTGGTGATGAGGGGGGGTGGGGGGTGGTTGCGCCGCTGGCGACCGGGCGATTGGCTTTGGGGAGGGGGGCTCCTGCCAAGTGCCTCTCTAATTGCCTGTTCCATTTTTTGAGGCCTAGTGATCCCTCCTGGGGCTGCTGTGTTGCTGTCGCCTATGTGCTCAATGCACTGCGGCCATTTTTGTGTAGTTCTGCATCCATTTTGCGGTGGTTTGCCATTGAAAATAGCGGTAGCCATGACAGTGGAGCCCTTTGGGCGGAGATTTTGGTGGTGGGAGCCCCTCCTCATACCGTGGTGCTTCATTAATGGATATTTTCACTTCCTGATCGCTGCACATGGAGCGCAGATTATCCTGGTGGCTGCAGGTGCCTTTTGCTGGTGGTGAGGGAATTTGATTAGGCCGCTACGAACATGGGTCACTCTGCTGAGTCTGCGACCATGTTCCCCGAGTTCTCAGATAGTGAATGATTCCTCCACTTCTGCAACTGCGCACAAAAAGGCGCTGGTGGATGCACTCCATTGTATCTGTACGTGACACCTTAAAAATTAAGGACGCAGCTGAAGCTGCAACATAGGCATCAGTTCCCTTTGGCACTTACAAGCCATCCAGAGCGGCAAAGGTGTTCCTTTCAACGGCTATTTTGACAGAATTGTTGCTAAAGAGTGGCACGGCCAAAATGTCCCCTTATGGTCCCTAAGTCATTTGCTATGCGGTACCTCTTTGAGTCCCTTCTTCAAAAGTTGACTGTTCCACCGGTGGTGGACCCTCCGGTCTCCAGATTGAACAAAGCAACCATGATTCTGGTTGAAGAGTCCCCGGCCTTTAAGGACCTGGCTGACAGGAAGGCGGAGGCTGTGGCCCGCAATATGTACACCCTGGCTGGTTCGGCACTGAGACTGGTTATTACATTGCACTGCTTTAACAAACACTGACCAAATGGGCTAAGCTTTTACCTTGGGACCTGGAGGGGTAGCAGGCTTTCTTCTGCATGCTATTGAAGGCAAGGACCCTCATCGTAGATGTGGGCCATCCTTCTCGGCTCATAAGAAGTTTTTTCATCCCTCAGGGGCGACTGACAAGGGATTAAAACCATTCAGGGCCTCCTCTGGTGGATCCAAGCGACCCTCACCTGTATCGGGGGTGGGGGGGACATCTTCGCTGGTTTTCTGACCCGTGGGTCCACTAAGCGATACAGTCTTGCTACAAGATCACGTTTTGCTCTTTCCTTGCAACTTGCACCTGTCCCGGAGCGCTTACAGGGTCTGTTTGGGGCCAGTACAAGACCTGTTACTTCAAGGGGGGATTGTTCCGACATCGGAACGTTTTCAGGGTTTTTACTCAAACCTGTTTACAGTTCCCAGGAAGGAAGGCAAGATGCGTCCAATCCTGGAAGCGCTGAACTGCTTTGTGCCGGTGCAGAAGTTTAGGATGGAGTCCATTCGTACGGTGGTGGCATCCCTGCATCAGGGGGATTTTCTTGCCTCTATCAATATCAAGGATGCTTACCTTCACATTCCAATATGTGCCGGTCACCAGCACTTTCTCTGCTTTGCCAAGGTAGAGGAGCGTTATCAGTTTATGGCGTTACCCTTTGGTCTCGCCACTGCTCCTCGGGTCTTCACAAATGTGTTAGCCCCGTGCTAGCATTGTTACGCCAACGCAGGATCGTGGTACTGGGCTACTTGGAGGTCCTCCTTCTGCGAGTGGAGTCTCCTACTGTTTTGGTAGAAAACCTAAAAATCACCATACGAACCCTGAGGGAGTTCAGCTGGATTCTGAATGTTCAGATGTCGGCTCTGGTTACGTCCACAAAACTGGACTATCTGGGTCTGACTCTGTACTCGGCCTTAGCCAGAGTTCTCATTCCCCTGGACAAACTCCAGAAATTGCAGGCTGCAATTTTTCTCCTGCTGTCCAGCAGATGGTTAACCCTCCGGACTTGCATGCGGGTTCTGGGCCTATGGTGGCTTTGTTTGCTGGCGCTTTGGCTATGCAAATCTTTCCTCTCCTTGTATTTGACAGTGGTTACCACGGATGCCAGCCTGTCAGGCTGGGGAGGTGTCCTCGAGCAAAAATTCTGCTCAGAAGATCTGGACATTGAAAGAGTCTAGACTACCGATCAATGTCTTTGAACTTCGAGCGATCAAACTCTGTCTGGAGCATTGGATGGATCGTCTTCAGGGATGTCCAGTGCACATTCAGTCAAACAATGCTGCGGCCGTGGCTTATGTCAATCACCGGGGGGGGGGGGGGCACGAGAAGTGTCCTAGGGACTCTAGAGGCAGCTTGCATTCTAAGGTGGGCAGAGCAGTTCGTTCCAGCCCTCTTCGCCGTACACAATCCTGGGGTGGAAAACTGGCAGGCGGATTATCTGTCAGCAGGCGTTGGACCAAGGGGAGTGGTCCCTTCATCTAGAGGTGTTTCATCAGTTGTGTCTCCAGTGGGGCATCCCTGTGGTGGATCTGTTGGCATCCCAGTGCAACAGAAAGGTGCCGAGGTTTGTGGCTTGGACACGGGGTCCTCTGCCAGACGCCACAGATGCTCTGGTGGCCCAATGGGGTCAGTATCGTCTGATTTACGCCTTCCTACCTCTCAAGCTTCTGCCAAGACTTCGTACGCCAATCTGGTGCAGCTGGTCGCTGATGTTCCTTGGAAACTTCCTCTCAGGGAGGATCTGCTGTCCCAAGGACCAATCTTCCATCCTGCTTTACAGTCACTGGCTTTGATGGCTTGGCTGTTGAACGCCAGGTGCTGAAAGATAGAGGTTTGTCTGAGTCTGTGATTCCAAGGCTGTTAAAAGCTAGGAAGTCGTCTTCTAGAAAGAACTACCATCGTACATGGAAGACGTGCATTGCGTAGTGTGAGTCTCTTGGGGTTCAACCTTGTTCTTTCGGTGGCTCGGACCTTGACCTTCCTTTAATGGGGGGTTAAGTCCTATTAAGGGCCAGTTGTCGGCCTCAGCAGTCTTCTTTCAACTTCCCTTGGACACACACACCCTGGTGCCTACTTTTTCTTCAGGGAGTTCGGCACTTGGCTCCTCCAGTGCAGTCTCCATTACCACCTTGGGACCCCAATTTGGTGCTCTCAGTCCTCCCCTGCTTGCGCTGTCTCAGAAAAAGGCTTTTTTTCGTGCCTATAACCTCTGCGCGCAGGCTGTCGGAACTAGTTGCCTTATCCTGTCGCTCACCTTGGTGATTGACAGAGATGAGTTGGTTCTTTGCCACTGTCCATCGTTCCTCCCAAAGGTTGTCTCTGATTTTCATTTGAATGAAGACATTGTGTTGCCTTCCCTGTGTCCCAGGCCAAAACATACGAAGGAAATTGCCTTGCATGCCTTGGATGTGGTCTGGGGAATTAGGGTGCATCTGGCATCTACGAAGTCTTTTAGGAAGTCTGACTCACTGTTTGTGCTCACAGATGGGCCTCGGAAAGGGTGGTCCGCTTCCTCTGGGACCATTCCAGATAGATCAGATTCAGGCCTTTTCCATCAAGGGTCAGGTTCCTCCTTTCCCTGTCAAGGTGCATGCTACTTGCCTCCTGGGCCTTTCGTCATCAGGCATCAGTGATGCAGGTTTGCAAGACGACCATCTGGTCGTCGGTGCACACTTTCACAAAGTTCTATAAAGTGGATGTATTGGCACCTAAGGATGCTTCTTTTGGCTGCAAGGTTTTGCAGGCTGCTCTTTAGAGGACTTGATCCTCTTTGAGGGTGTGTTGTTTTTTTCAGATCGGCTCTAGTTTTGGTTGAACTCCTGTTTCCTGGTTGGCTACTGTTTTAGCCTTGGGAATTTTTTTGCTGCTCCTACTCATCATTTTTAACACTGCTTTGGGACGTCCCAATGGTTAAGAAGATCAGGAGTTGTGTCCATCAATGAATGAAAGATAAAATGGGATTTTTGACTTACCAAAAAATCAATTTCTCTGATGTTCATTGATGGACACAGCACCCACCCTTTTGTGGAGTTGTAATTCTTCTGACACTGCTTGTAAGAAAACTGAGTACCTATAGCGGAGAGAGGGAGTATACCCCCTGGGACTGCCCATAGGTGGAGCCAGATTCTTTTTTTTTTTCTGCCTAGTGTCCTACTCCTGTAGGGGGCAGTATAACCCAATGGTTATGACGATCAGGAGCTGGGTTCGTCATTGAACATCAGAGAAATGGATTTTACGGGAAAGTCAGAATCCCATTTTTTATTAAATATCTGGCTTGTGTTATACGACCAGCTTGATGGCCCGTAAATAATGCTTAGCATTCCTCTGCAAAAAGGCTGTCACATACCTGCTGCACCTTGAATATTGTAGGTTCTCCACCTCTCAAACATTCCTATTAACTAGTTATCCAACCCTTCATAGCTATGGGCCAGTAGCTGCCTTTTTATGTAAAGTGACAATTTAATAACTTAAGCTTTAAAAAGTGATAGAATTTTTGCTTACAGCAGCCGATCACAGATCATCTTTCAGCAAATTAATGTAGAACTCCAGTTTTACTATCACATTAAACAGTTTGTTTAGGTCAAACTGACCCTAACAAATTATTCCATGTCATGGTAGTTCCTCTGACTGGCCAAGGTGGAGAAGCAGGTGGATGACATGACAATCTCCAGCTCCACCAATCAGAGGAAGCCTTGTATTCACTGATAAAATATAAAAGGCTTCTCCTGAATGGTAGGTATGCGCGAAGATGGTTCAATTCACACCTGGCAGCAGAGATAAAGTGTCTCATGCTGCTGAAACACAACGCCGAAGTCTGACAAGTCGCCTGACAAGTCGTGCTAGTGTGAACCGACTCTTAAAGAACTAGAATTCTACTTCACAATTTTCCCTCACCTCCTATCTGCTAAAATCACTGTCATTGGCAGAGTTTTTTTTGGGCCATAAAGTGGGTCTAAAGATGAGGTTTTTTTGTTTTTTTACTTTAATGCATTCTATGATAGGCAGTCAACAGCCTCGGGTATTCATGCCTGTTTACACAACCAGCATTCACCTGCAGTGATGGCAGCTGAACGCACTTAATGTGCTTTACTCTAACGTTACTCACTTATGGTAAATGCAGGCAGGCATGATGGGCCTCGGAGAGTTCCTGCCATGTCCCTTAAAGGTTGTTTGTTGAGATTGAATCTTTCTGTAATCATAGTTTTCTATGGAAGAATGAGCCATGAACTGTGGTATTTTGATCATTTTTTTTTCCTGTAAATTCCCCGTTTCCTCTGTAGTCTTGATGGTCAGTGCTCGTTAGGCTGTGGAGACTCCAGAGAAGGCTGTTTTGGAAAGTGGCTGGGTGAAGGGTGGGGTCTCATCCTGCAGAAATAGTTTATTTTTCCTATCACGGCTTTAGTGGTGTGAGAAGATTAACCCTCAACTTCCACAGTCCCTGAGAGTTTCTGCTATATAGCTGTACCATGTTGTAGGTTTTGATCCTCATAGATGAGAATTCATCACTGCACAGGATAATGTACCAAATGAGAGGGAGGAAATGTAAAGTTTTGAGACGCCAACAGGAAACCCAAGCATATTTGCGATGCATGCTGCTTTTGTGTTATCTTGAGACCATCTAGCCATTTCAAGTTTGTGGACACCTGAAATTAAACCACACTATATGGACAGTCCTCCAGATTGAGTTCAGGTGTTTCGAGTTAAAGTGGTTGTAAACATCAGACCTCCATAGTGTGTACTTGTCTCAATCCAGAATCAGACCTCCATAGTGTGTACTTGTCTCAATCCAGAGCACTAATGCCTCGTACACACGCAACGATTGTTGGCTGTGAATTTTCGGCCAACGTCTGATCGGCCGATTGTCGGCTTGTTAGTATGATGCTTCCGACAACCGACTGCGACTTTTCGGCCGAATAAAATCTGGTGTGCATGCTATAAAATTTTTGTTGGCTGTCACCACAACGGCCGATTTTTTTCGTCAGTCAGTACAGATTTCGGCAGACAAAAATCTGATGAGCAAGACTGGGCATGCTCAGAGAAGAAAAAACACACGGAAAGTAAACCAGCACATGACATCACTTCTGAAGTTGGTTTTTGTTGGCCAACAAAAGTCCAGTGCAAGTCTAGAGCACATTTCAACCAACAAACAACACTGGACAAAAGACGGCCGATCGGTCGGCCGATAATCGTTGCGTGTGTACTAGGCATAAGTGTCATTTCTGTCTGCTGCATTGTTCCTCTGCTATCAGCATTAATTACTTCTGACACCAAGAGAAATAGGGTGACGGGAGGGAGCTCCAGCTGATTGACAGCCTCAGCTCTGTTCCTGTGTGATGGGTGTGTGTACCTTTCCTCCAATTAGCTCTCGGTGCTCCCCTCACTGAGCTCTGCAGGGTGTAACTTCAGCTCTCCGCCCCCTTTTTTCTGAACTCTCAGACAAGTTTATAAATTCAGCACTTTCAACGGATGCAAAGCAGAGAAGACTGTATATAGACAGATACAGTTTTTGACGGAGGTTTTGTTTCATCTCTGTGTATCACCTGAGGTTAGTCCCTAAAGGTTCTACAAAATATTGACTCAGGGCTAAAAACAAAAGCATGCTACGCTTTTCAGATATTTGTAAAAACATTTTGAAAATCCTTTATCAGTTTCCTACTACTTCACAATTTTGTGCCACTGTGTGTTGGTCTATAACATAAAATCCCAATAAAATGCATTTACGTTTTTGGTTGGAACATGACAAAATGTGGAAAATTTCAAGGCATATGAATACTTTTTCAAGGCACTGTATATAAGGGTTTGCTACCACTTTAAGGGTACCGCTAATTCTACAGCATACAAAGACATCCAAGACTTCCAAGACTGCCAAGCGCACTACAAAGACTGCCAAGCGCACTACAAAGACTGCCAAGCGCACTACAAAGACTGCCAAGCGCACTTCCAATTTTGTGAGGTGTGAAAAGGCCCTTTTGTGTTCCAGCATGACCGTGTACAAAGCCAGCTCCGTAAAGACATGGTTTGATGAGTTTTGTGTGGAGGAAATTGAGTGCTCTGCACAGAGCTCGACTTTAAACCTTCGTAGCAACTTTGAGATTAACTGGAAAGCCAACTGAGAGCCAAGTCTTCTCAACCAAGGCCAGTACCTGACTTCACAAATGCTCTTGTTGGTGGCTGGACATGAAGTAAATTTCTTCTGCCAAAGAAATCTGCTCTAAAATCTTATGGAAAGCCTTCCTAGAGGTGTGGAGATGTAAAGTGGGCAAGCTCTGAATAATGCCCATGGTTTTAGAAAGGGGTTTTCTAAAAGTTCATAAAGATGCAATGGTCATTCACAGGCCCACAAACTTCTGACCCTATGGTAGAAAGTTTTGACCTTGCAGTAGTAGACATTTTCTGTATTTATAATGGCAGCCCCCTCTAATGGAACTAACAGTTTGGGGCAGTTAATGGGACAACATTCTGCTCTGAAAATCGAAGTTGCTGGCCCTCATAAAATTCCCAAGCACCGACGGGCGTTGCACTATGGAGGAGTTTAATAGGGGACACATTTTCCACTGTGGTAACATTTTGATTTGGCACTGGTTCCTTGAAATGGTGATCTTCATGTGGGTTTCCGAAATAAATCATTTGTTTAACTGCCTGCTGGTCAAACAAAGATCTTTGTTGCAATTTGATGGCATTTGAACAGCGCTCCACCTTAATCAAAAGGCCTGTCTACTTGAGCCCCAAATCTGATTTGGGAAACGCAGCTTTTAATCGTCAGACTGCTGCAGTTAAACAGTTGATTGTGGGCTAGTCTCACATTGGATGTCTGCACTTCCACTTCTATAAAGTATGTTTGTCCATTCTGTGACAACTCCTCTACAGCAGAGTGTGTGTATCCCAAGAGTGTTTATGTTAGGCGTGCAGCACATTCCCTAGAATATAGCTGCGATTTCTGTGAAATCAGCTCTATCAATGGCCCCCTGTGCCAGAGCTCTGCCACTCTATAAATATCACTCAAGTGGTTTGTGTCCGGCTGTTGGTTTAGGAAGTTTTTTTCTGCTCCCGCAATCTTCTACTTCCAAGCCATACACACAGGCCAGACTGTGCGCCCAGTGAATGACAGCTCTGTGCTGTTGCCATGTTTGCGGTGTGGTGCGGAATAAATACCTGATTTCTAAAGAGGAAAACAGCCGGCTATTTTATTTGAGGACAAACCCGCTCCTATTTCATGACCAGATGTAAATACAGATGCTGAATGCAGCCAAAGCTCACACCTTAAAGTTGTCCTGTGTATGGCGGTGTCGGGAGTGGCATCATGTTGAGGCGTCTAGGAACTGTGTAAAGGTAACCGTGCGCTTTAATACATAGCTCTGCAAGCAAAGCACATGCACTCTATAATTGGCAAAAATTATACTGAGTTCTAAACTCCTGAATAAAAAAACGATTAAAAAGGAATCCTCTGGAAATAAGTATAGGCTGTCATTATGGACCTCTCCTGAAAATGGGGAAAAAAATATCAAAAAAAATATAACACGTCCAGTAACTACACAAGCTAATTTAATGTTACTAAACATTACCTTTCCTTTTCAATCTGCAACCACTAATTTTAAGTAAAATTCAATATGGCCTTTTGTACACAGTTGGTGTACAGAACTACCCAGAAATGTAATTTCCTGGTTGTGTGATTGGCTCACCGATTTCCCCTGAAGCCTGCACTTAGATACAAGTCAAATTTTAGGCATCCTTTCACCAAGAATGACATTTTTGTTGCAGATGCTCCCAAATTTTTAAAGGAGACGTTCACCTTTTGGAACATTTTACATGTTCTACCTGTATTTGTATTGAAAAACTGACAGGCGGATCTGAACGGTCCGCTAGTGTGAAAGGGGCCTTACAGTCAGAGTGGTAAAGAGGTGGAACTCCTTTTCGGTTGGTGGTGTCAGCGGGAAGTTTAGATTATTTAAAAAACGTTTGCGGGAAAAGAAATAGGCCCCGTTCACATAGGGGCAGCGCGCCGCGACCTCGGAGCGGCCGCCACGGACTTCATAACATTGAAGTCTATGGCGGTCGCCTCCTGGTCGCCCCAAAGAAGCTCCGGACCCTTTTTCTAAGTCGGAGCGACTTGTGCCGCTCCTATTAGAACGGGTCCGCAGCTTCCCTATGGGAGGCGACCTACGGCGACCTGTGAGGCGACCAGGTCGCCTCACAGGTCGCCCTAGTGTGAACGGGGACATAGCCGCACATCCAGGAATTCCAATAGGTTTCAAATACCTTTATTTCCAAAAAGTTGCAAGTGATGACACCAAAGACACCAGCATGAAGTCTCATTGACGCGTTTCACACATACATCTTGTGCTTAATCATTAATCATGGTAATGATTAAGCACAAGATGTATGTGTGAAACATGTCTACGAGACTTCATGCTGGTGTCTTTGGTGTCATCACTTGCAACTTTTTGGAAATAAAGGTATTTGAAACCTATTGGAATCCCTGGATGTGCGGCTATTTCTTTTCCTACAAGTGTTCCCACGGAGGCGGGCCGGGGCCAGCACTCTATTGGATATCCTATCTCCTGGCAATCACCACACACTATACACCTGGAGCAGTGTCTTTCCTTTCTTCATTTAAAAAACTTTGATGGGCATTTTTTCAAATGCAATATATAGGGATATGGGAAATGCTATTGAAATAAACACACCCACGCAGGGTGAACTGGATAGACTGGTGTCTTTATTCAACCTTACCAACTAACTAAAAAAATTCCCATTTTGCAGTATACAATGAGTTTCATTCCACACAAAATCTGTTTTTGCTTTTAGACTAGAGTCTGGTGTGGTTAGTCAATCCTGTCCATCTTATTAGGGACCCTTAATCACTTAACCTTAGGTGGACATCATCTAACATCCTTAGGTTGAAGTGGAGATATCTGAATGATGCCTGCAGCTGCCGGTAGGTTTGTAGATAATCAACTTGGACCCCATGTAATGAGGTTACCCTCATATTAAATGGATACATTAGAACTTGTGAAAGTTATTGAAGGCTTGATCACCCCAGAGGGAGCACTTTTAGTGGCCTTTGACGTTGAAGCTTTATATTTTAGTATACCCTACCAGAAGGGCGTGGAAGTTATCTCCACTTTCCTTCGGGAACAGGATCAATCACATTGGCCACTAGTGGATTTCGTGATCTGGTTGCTAATCCACATTCTCACATCTAATATCTTCCTATTCAATGGGACTGCCTACCTCCAGGTACAGGGGGTTGCGACGGGGACATGTTGTGCCCCATCATATGCCAACCTGTACGTGGGTGGGAAAAATCTCTGTTTTCGTGTCATCGACAACGGGCTGGTCATCTCGACGGGGTCTCAAATGGAATTAGTGCAAGTTGTCATTTTATATCCAATACCGACTTAACTTGAAATTTTTTATGCAATTTGGCTCACATAGTATCCCTTTTCTTTTTAAACCCAGGTGGATCTCTGTATACCACCTTGTACTGCAAAGACACTGTGGGAAACTCAATATTACATTCTACCAGTACACATCCTCGCTCCCTGGTACGGAGTATTCCCTACAGCCAGTATCTTAGGCTGCGGAGGAACTGTACCAGGGAGGAGGACTTTGAATTTTAATTTTGGGTATAGTAAAAAGGTTTTTTTTAAAGAAAAAAAAAAAAAAAGCCCATCAAAAAGAGAAGTTGCACAAAGAGAACAACTAATTTTTGCACCCCAAACACGTAAGAAAACTTACACGATAAAAGTGATTGTGAAATTCAGTGCTCATCTGGAGCAATTTCCAGAAATACTTACCCAGAATTGGCATTTTTTTAGCCGAAGACAGTACCATCTCTAAATATGTACATTAAAGTATTTGTAACCCTAAAAATAAATATATGATCCTGTTCCTATAAAGAATGTTATACAGCAAAGTGCTTGTGCTGTGTAATTTGGCCATCTCTATCTCCTAAAAAAATAACCTGGCTGGTTATGCCCTCCCTCTGTAAACTGACCACGGCATTTCACGGCTGCTGAGCCCTGACACTGTAGTCAGTTTATGTGCCTCTGTCAGCCGCAGCTCTCCTCTGTCTCTTATGTTGTCCTCTCTTCCTCCTCCCCCCTCCCTTTCCTGCCTGCATGCTTTTGTGTGTAAGCCGTGTCCTCCCATCCCCTTCCTGCCTGTATGCTCCTCTGTGTGAGCTGTGTCCTCCCCTCCCCTGCTGCTATACAATGTAAAATAACAATCTGTCCTTTGTAGAATCCCCTCTGTTATAACCTGTTACATCGCTCTCTACCTTTGTTTTAAAAAAAATAAAGAAGCGCCATACTTTTTTGAAGACCACCGTTGAGCGGTCACGTGACTGCCTGAGGCTCTCCTTCTGGCTGACAGCAGAGGGAACCTCAGCCCCTCCCTCTGCAGTCCTCAGAGAGGAGCACGAGAGCGCCGTGACATCAGCTGACTTCACAGCGGCCCTTTAAAATAAGCTATTGCACCGCGTCATTTTTATAAAACAAAGGCAGTGATAGATTTAACGTGTTATAATAGAGGGGATTCTTCTAAGGACCCATAATGGCTTAACAACCACTTTAAATACTTGTACTGTGATGAAGTTGTTTAGCCTATCCCCCTTACGTGCTTTAATGAGATCGCATATTGAATTACAAAAAATCTGCTGGGTGTATAATATCTTTCTTTTCTTAAATTTAACAATGGTCTAGATCTACTTTAGAGCTGCATGAAGAAGCAGAGAAACCATTCTGCGAAGCGCGTTGGTGTACAATGTACCAATGAAGGAAATTAATGTATTTACTGGAATTTGGAAATGTGCAACAATTTAAGCTGCTGTGCTATCGTCTGTATATCATTGCATGTTCACTGCATGTCATTGCACACAACTGTAGGCTTTAAACCATGGTAATAAATTACATGGTGCAGTGCTACTGAACTCCCATACATTGCAATCCAGTATTTAACAAAGCATTGTGTCCCCATAAAAAAGGCAAATTTATCCTACAAAATAAATGCATTAAAAAAAGTATGAGACTATTGTGTATATTTTGCAACTGCGTGCTCATCTGAATTCTTCTTATAAAGATGAAGTAGTGCCACTACCACCAGGTGAATTATACGCTCACTTCACTCAAGCTAATTACAGGCTTTTTTTTTTTTATAACTCCCACCAGTCCTTCTGGAATGGATGTCTTTCTTCCCTCCTTGGATCTAATGCTCCCATCTGAACCAATCATCCTCACAGGGCAGATGGCAGACAGCGTGTATGGCGTTGTGTGGGGGAGCGGTTTGCTGTTGTCAAAGTTGTGGATGGAGTGGCCCATGGACAATGAACACAGGTGCATTTAGAATGCACAGAGATACCATGACGAGATCCTGAGGCCCATTGTTGTGCCATTCATCCACAACCATCACCTCATGTTGCAGCATGTTGCAAGGATCTGTACGCAATTCCTGGAAGCTGAAAACATCCCAGTTCTTGCACGGTCAGCATACTCACTGGACATGTCACCCATTGAGCATGTTTGGGATGCTCTGGATTGGCGTATATGACCGCGTATTCCAGGTCCTGCCAATATCCAGCAACTTCCCACAGCCATTGAAGAGGAGTGGACCAACATTCCACAGGTCGCAATCAACCACCTGATCAACTCTATGCCAAGGAGATGTGTTGCACTGCATGAGGCAAATGGTGGTCACACCAGATACTGACTGGTTTTCGGACCCCCCAATACAGTAAAACTGCACATTTTGGAGTGGTCCTTTATTGTGGCCAGCCTAATGTACACCTGTGCAATAATCATGCTGTCTAATCAGCATCTTGATATGCCACACCTGTGAGGTGGATGGCAAAGGAGAAGTGCTCGCTAATGCCCCGTACACACGTTCAGATAATCGGACGACTTATCGTTTGCATTTTGTTGCATGATACTAACATCAAATTCAACAATGCGTACAAATGTATGATTTTTGTCGTACGATTCGGGAAAAGCTTCCTGGTTGCTTAGCTATGTATCAGATTGTGCAAAACAAAAACAATGGCAGCTAGGCATTTTCCGTGCTATTTTAGTGTTTCTGATCATGCACGGTCTTTGTTGATCGATTTTTAGCGAACGTATAGTGTACTGATGAAACGATTGTCGTTCGCGGGGCTATCGTACGACAGAAGTTTTCCTGTTTGTCCGTTCGGATTTTGTTGGATGAACTGTCATGATCGGCTGTCGAAAGCTGTGTACAACGATCAGATTTTCGTGCGATCAGGTCGAAAGTGAGTTTTGTCGTACGATTATCGGAACGTGTGTACGGGGCATAAGGCTGACCATACATTATACAATTTTCTGTGCAATTTCTTTAGATTTACCTTCAACTATGTAGTACAAAGGCCTCCCTAATTGGAGATAATGTCTAGTTTTGAACTCATATTATATGTTATATGGTTTTTGGTAAATCTAATGGAAAATTGTACAAGAAAATTGAACATGTATGGCCAGCCTAAGGGTTCTTTCACACGGGCTTTCCGATCCGCCTGTCAGTTTTTCAGGTGGACCTGATCGGATGCTCCATGCACCCCTATGGAGCGGCGGATGTCAGTGGTGACATTTCCGCTGACACCCGCTGCTATCCGATCTGATCCTGTCTGTGAAATCCAGATGGATAGATACCCTTTTTTCCATCTGTCTGGAGGATCGGATGAAAACAGACAGGCCGTCCGTTTTCATCCGATCTCTCATAGAGGATAGCATGGATCTGACAGCTCCATCTCAGCACAGTAAGCGGAGATGAAGCTGTCATCCGCCTGCTCAGCGGGGATCGGCGGATCGATCCCCCGCTGAGCAAAACTGAGTACGCCAGGCAGAAAGCCCGCGTGAAAGAACCCTTGCACAGATTTGAGAGAAATAGGCCTTTTGTGTACATAAAGTCTTAGAACTGAGTTCAGCTCATGAAAAATTGGGGCAAAAACTAAAGTGTTGTGTTTTATAATGTTGTTCAGTGTATAATGTTTAGGCATCCTAAGTATCAAAAAAATACTGATCTTTAACTTGTAAGCAACAAGTGCCTGAAAAAGGCTTCGGGTCCAAAGGGTTAACTCTCCAACAAATAACTATAACTAGAATCTAACTTTTGGGTACTCTGACTTTATCAGCATTTCCAGGAAGAAGTGGTTGTTATATTTACTTCTGAGTTGTGAGAAGGCAGCAGTGGCGTGAGCTGGAATTCCCACTTAGTGATCACCGGGGATCTGTCAGTGAAGGGAGCCGAGTTTTGGCAGCCCTCATTGTCAGCCGTCACTTTGTTTAGGAGTTGATTCTGTTGCAAGGGACCCGTCGCGTCTGATCAGCGCTCCAGTTTACATTCTGCTGGCAGGGAGGCTGGGACGTGAATGCGGAATAGCAGGAATGCAAATGAATTTGTTTTCAATCATTTACGTTTATTAGTGTAAATAATTGCTCCCAGATTTTTGCAATTACACGCGGCTTTCCAGGGCCGTCAGACTGGCACTGCTCCTGTTGGATACGAGGAAAAGGGAGGAGGGCGGCTGTGATTTGAAGCAGAGCGTG
Source organism: Pelophylax lessonae (assembly GCF_965119305.1). NCBI lineage: Eukaryota > Metazoa > Chordata > Amphibia > Anura > Ranidae > Pelophylax > Pelophylax lessonae. The sequence goes on along the minus strand of NC_138768.1, from coordinate 841,300,041 downwards.
TAAGTGATACTTTTAAACATGAAGCAGATGCATCCTCTCCAGCTATTCCTGCCTTAGTTTTGGCAGCAATCGGTGAGATTTTTTTTTTTCCCCCTGTCTCTGAAGTGCTTCCTTCTTTTACAATGTCGAATGCTTGGAAAGTGCCGCTCTGGATTTCTCGGCTATAAGAAACTTTTTTTTCTGGTTTCTTACGATTCGGAGCCGTTTTGCAGAAACATCAGTGGTGGGAATTCTCACTCCAGGTAATGTCTGATCTACTTTTCTTCTCCTTTTCTCTAATCTGGAATGAAGGGGTGGGGTGTCCCATCAACTAACATGACATGACAGGAGCCTTGAAGTTTTTAAACTTTTTGACTCAGAAGATGACACCGCCAGGAGTATCAGTGCTGAGTGCCCCTGCTTCTCACCTGCCAGCAAATGGGATTGCCTTTTTTTTCCTTTGTTGTATTTTTCTTTTTGCATTAGTGATATTTTTAAGGTGTTATCCATAGTTCTTTTAGAGTCGGTTCACACTAAGGCGACACGACTCCTTACTACTTCAGGGACGACTTGTGCATTGCCATGCACCACGACTTCGGAGCGACTTGCATGGACTTCACATAATGGAAGACTATGCAAGTCGCTCTGAGGTTGCCCCGAAGTAGTACAGGCCCTTTTTTCTATGTCGGAGCGACTTGTGTCACTCCTATTAGAACAGGTCCTGTAGCGGTCAATGGACCGTGAGGGAGCACGACTTGTCAGGCTGACAAGTCGCCTGACAAGTCGCGCTAGTGTGGACCGGGTCTCAGAGCCCGTATGTCTGTGTGTAAAGTCCCCCCCCCCCCCCACTGCAGCAGCCCTCTCCAACTCAGTATGCTTGCTACAGGGCCAACCCATCATTGACCGTGAAGCTGAACAGGTGCTTCAGTACCCTAGAACCTCTATGCCCTCAGGGTCATAGAATGGGTCAGAGGCTTTCATAAATGGGTATTGCCAAAGAATGTCAAACTTGTACTCCTCAGGGTTTTGGGTATTGCCAGGAAATCCTATATTTCGGAATACCAGCTTTAAAGATGAAGGTGAAAGTGGTCGTACACCTTTACATATACCCAGTAAAGTGAGGACCCTCAGGTGATACAGAGATTAAGCAAATTCAAGTTGTACCTGTTTATCTGCAGTCCTTTTCTCTCTACATCTATTCAAAGTTCAAACTTTATAAAGCTTGCTTGAGCTATCAGAGAAAGGGGACAGAGAGCTGAAATTACACTCTGCAGAGCTCAGTGAGGAGAGCTATAAGAGCTGATTGGAGGGAAGAGACACACCCCCTTCACACAGGAGTAAAGCTGAGGCAGTCAGTCAGCTGAAGGTCCCTCCCCCATCACCTTTTTTCTTTTGGTGTCAGGAAAACTTGTCAGAAGTGACTCGCGCTGATATGAGGAAGGAAGCAGCAGACAGAGATTACACGTTGTGCTCTGGATTGAGGCAAGCACACACTATAGAGGGATTTGATTTGTTCATATTTCATGGGTAATGTTTACAACCACTTTAAGCTGCTTTTTTTTTTTGCCTTCCCCGGTTCCTCCTTTCCCCTCATATCAACATGCTAATAAAATGTATAAATAAAATGTTAACATTTTCATTACATACTTTATTTTAGACCCAGTGACCTCACCAGGTCTATGTGCTTCTCTGTACAATGCAGGCAGATCATGGCTGGTGGGTGGGGCCGGCAAGGTGCTGTGTGTATAGCTTCCTGAAAACATCACATTAACCTGCCTTGGTATTCCTCTGAATAGCCCACAGGCCTGATGCAAGTAAAGGGGGCTGGGTCGAGGGTGGAGTTTTGCAAATTTAAAAATTCCTTCATGGATCGCTGTCATTCTGGAGGTGTCGGTACTCCTAGGCAGATTGCATTTTACATGAGCCTCCATAAAAACTGAAATCCAATGAATGAAAGAAGTGGCCCAGGGGCAGTCAGGCTGGGGAGGAAAGTGCTGGATGACCTCCAGCCAGGAAATTAGGCTTTATCTCATTTCTGCAGCTTCCAATGCATTTTGTGAGGAGCTCACAGTGTGCAGTGAAATTAGCAATTCCAGTACAGGACAGAAGCCTGTTTAAACTGTGCAAGACTGCAGGGAAGGCTGGAGTTCAGCTTTAAACTAGAGGAAGTATTCAGCTTTGAAGAATATTGGAATTACTTTGATCGTAAAAGGCTGCTTGTTTAAAAAAAAAAAAAAGATATACTTATTTGCTCTGTGTAATGGTTTTGCACAGAGCAGCCCAGGTCCTCCTCTTCCCCGGGTCCCTCGCTGGCACTCCAGGCTCCTCCCTCCTGGGGGACTGCTGCACATAGAAGGTTTTTTAACCACTTCCAGCCCAAGGATGTCATTTGGATGATGGGTGCAGCTGCAGACATCATTCAGATATCTTCTTTTGCAGCCAACGATTCCCTGCACCGTAAGAACAATCATAGCAGCACTTCGGCCGCTTGGTCGTTCTTTTAGGTGGCGGGAGGGGGGCGTATTCTACCCGTGCAATTGACGAGCAGGAGAAGGAGTCCGCTGGGGGGCGGAAGTTCACCATAGAGAATACTGAGGACCAGATGGTCCCCAGCAAGTCTCTATGATTCTTGGAGGCCTGGGCGCGATGTTATGACATCACGTCCGGCCTGGCTGTTGTGAATACTTCTATGGACTCGGCTGGAAAGGCTTAAAGACCCCACATTTCGCCATAGAGAGAACCTGTCATGCCCTATTCTTATTACAAGGGATGTTTACATTCCTTGTAATAAGAATAAAACTGGTCAAAAAAAAAAAAGAAAAATTAAAGGAAAAATGTAAAAATATAATAAACAATAAGCATACGTTTGTCACGCCCACATATGTAAACTGCATTCAAACCACACATATTCGGTAACCTTAGAGCAAGAGCAATCATTCTAACCCATCTCTGTAACTCGAAACTGGTAACCTGTAAAAATTTGTAAAGCATTGCCTATGTAGATTTTTAAATGCCGAAGATTGGCCCCATTCCACGTGTGTACGCAATTTTAAAGCGTTACATGTTAGATATCAATTTACTCGGTGTAACATCTTTCATATTATACAAAATAAAATTGGGCTAACTTTAGTAGTGTTTTTGTTTGTTTGTTTGTTTGTTTGTTTGTTTTTTTTTTTTTTTATTTCATCCGTTCTTGTTTTTTTTTTAAAGTGTTTGAAAAATTTCTGCGCAAATTTTGTATCACATAAAAAGTTGCAACGACTGCCATTTTATTCCCTAGGGTCTCTGATAAAAAAAAAAAAAAACATCTATAATATTTGGGTGTTCTGAGTAATTTTCTAGCAAAAATAAGGTTAAAAACCTTGAGTCTTTGCAGACACTTTAAAGCAGGACTAAACCCCTCCTATCTTTAACAGCCAAGGAAGCTGCCATCTTAGCCTCTGTTTGATCTACAGTTGCTTTGGTGCTGTACTTATGATCATTTATGGCTTCAGCCTTTTGTTAGCTTGACCGTTCAGTTGAGAGCACAAGCAGCTGTGACAGTTACTTATTTGGGAAACAGTTAAATCGAGTAGATCTGCACCCTACCATTTTGTTTTCTCATAAACAATTGTCATGGATCCCCCTTCTCCTTATAAAATACTCTTTTAATTTTCTCTTTCGTTCGACAAAGCGCTCCATAAATCGTAACTACTGGGTTATATTGCCTCCTCCAGGAGTAGGACTAGGCAGAACAAAAAGCATCTGGCTACACCCATGGGCCATCCTCAGCTTGGTGCATAACCCCCCTCTCTGCTCTAGGTAATCCGTTTTTATCGATCTAGTCAGGAGTAAGGACCTAGGCTCCCGGCTGGGGATCTCTGGTCCTAGCAATTTTTTCTCCTTCCTCTACATGTTTTTTGCTTTTTCTCTCGGGAGATCTACAATCAACTGCCGGGCAGAAAAAACAATATTTTTCACATTCTGATATATGACATTTCCAAAAAAAAAATTTAAAAATCAAAATTTTTTAACATTTTAGGCCAATTTGTTTTCTGCTACATATTTTTGGTAAAAAAAAAAAAAAAAAAATCGCAATAAGCGTATTTTGATTGGCTTGTGCAAAAGCTATCGCGTTTACTAACTACGGGACATATTTGACATTTTTTTTATTTTGATTTTTTTACTAGTAATGGCGGCGATCTGCGGACAGATCGGACCCATAACTGACATTTTTGACACTTTTGGGGGGACCAGTGACATTACTACACTAATCAGTGCTATAAATATGCACTGTTACTGTAATGACACTGGCAGGGAAGGGGTTAACACTGTTGGTGATCAAGGGGTTTAAATGTATGCCTCTTGCTTACTGACGTGTGTGGGGTTCTGTGACACAGACAGAGATTGCACGATCGCAGTTTCAGCTATGCTGAATCCTGTGATCTCTCTCTGTCTGTCACAGAGAAGATCCGCCTGCTTTGTTTAACCAAGTAGGCGTATCTTCTCACACTTTCCCCGACGGTCGGAGAAGAGAGGCGGTGATCGCCGCCTCTCCTCTGGCCGACTCCCACTGTGTATAAACACAGTGGGAGCGAGCCTCCGGCAGCGCGCGCGCCGCAGAGATCACTAGGAGTCCAGCGACGTAGGTCTCTGTCGCTGGATCCAGGGGAGCCGACCTGCCGCAGTAGTATCACTGTGAGCAGTCGGCAAGTGGTTAAGGGGGGAAATCCTTCTGGAGCTGAAGTGGTTAACATACACTAATATTTTTATTTCATCACAATTTGTTGGTTAACGGTGTTGGAGCACTTTTATTGTATATTTTTTTTTTTTGTGGATGTTGATTTTAGTACTAATTATTCACAGATTGGTTAGCGCATCTACTATAAAATTCTGTTAATTTGTACAATTTTAGCTGCAGCAAACCACATATTGGCTATCAACTATAGGTTTAGTCTGCGCCGGTGACACACATACACAAGTATTTATAGATATATTTATTCCAAACTGCATACAGCTGTTTCAGGCTTTTTGTGCCATGATCCGTGCAATGTATAGAAACCATTGCTTCTATAGGGTAGGACTTGGCGCCTCCCATTTATAGGATACGTGATGGAATGAGACAAGTGAAAACCTTCTTTTCTAAGAAGGCTTTACTGTGCTATGCCATGATTAGGTAGAAGAGCCTTTTAACCACTTTTCGACCAGAGCCTTGTTTGTTTTTTGAACACATTAAAATGCTTATTTTAGGCATGAAGAATAATTAACCCCACATGCTCACACTCACACACTTCTAAAAGCAAAGACTGAGAATAAAATGGTGGTTGCACCATTTTTTTTTTTTTTAACAGTATGGCATTGCATCCGTGATCTGTGCATTTTCTTTGCCAGGCTCCAAAAGATAAGCCTAAAGGCCCATACACATGAGTGGAAATTCGGCCGGGAATTTTCGTCCGACGACCGATCTGCCGATTTTCGGATTGTTAGTATGGTGCTTCCGACAACCGACTCCGACTTTTCGGCCAAAAAATCCTGGTGTGCAGGCTATAAAATTTTTGTCGACCATCAAAACACGTCCGATTTTCGTGCAGTCAGTACAGATTTAGATGGGGAAAAATCTGATGAGCAAGTCTGGGCATGCTCAGAGATGAAAGAACACAAAGAAAGCAAACCAACACATGACATCACTTCTGAAGTAGAATTATGTTGTGTGGGAAAAATTTGTGAGCACATTCCAACCAACAGACACCACTCTGGACAAAAGACGGACGAACGGTCGGCGGAAATTCTTTGCGTGTGTACGAGGCTTTACAGCTTTCTGCCCATACTTACCTATGGGCTGTCAATTTGAAAGTTGCAGGGCTTGTAAATGAACTGTGAGGGCGCTCATCAGCGGCCTCGCAGTTCATTAACCCCTTCGCGCCTAAGGGTGAAACAAATCTTATTGCCTGAGCACAAGTTTTTAACTTTGACATGTGTTAGTAAAAGCGTACATATCATCACTTCGTGCATCCAGGTGGATGATGCAGATTTTTTTTTTTTCAGGACCAATTGGGCTTTCATTTGGTGGAAAATGTTAATGATATCTTTTATTTTTTTTTTTTTTTTTGATTTTAATTAAAGGAAAACTGGCCTGAAATATAAAAATATATATATATATATATATATATATATATATTTTTTTTAAAGTAGCTGTATTTTTCTTGCGACTACAATAACCTACCACCAAAGAACAACCCAAAATAAATTCTTTGTCTCCTGACGATTGCAGCGATACCACATGTGTGTCATTTGTTTGTACCGGTAGTACAGCCCAGAAACAAGAGTGCATATTTTGCTTTTTATTTTTTTTTATCCACCCCAAAACACACTGACACTAATACTAAATTAAAAAAAAGAAAAGTCCTGTCCAAAAAAACATCCTGACCCTTGACCCAAACACTAACCCTGGCACTGACCCTAGAGTGGCATACTTCTCTATTTGCAGGACACTGCTCGGACAGCAATGTGTGCTTGCTGACACATAGCTGGACTTTTCATGTGCCTGACATAGTCTCTATTCCAATCTGGTTGTACCCCCCCATATGCTGGCTTTGCTGTGGGGTCTCGGATCTTGTTGCGGCCGGAACCCTGGGACCACCTTCCCCTGTTCACCTTCTCTTCGCAGCTGCCAATAATCCGGTCCTCTGCTTTTAAAATCTTGATTGTTAGATTTTTCTTTGGCTTTGATAATGTGATTACAAGACATCGGATACCCCTGAAGAAGGAATATCATTCCGAAATGCGTTGGGTTTCGCCTTGTATTGCATATACTCACTTGTGAGCCACTATCTAATATCAAGCCATGTTTTATATATGCCTTCTGCCAGTTTGTTGTGTCTACAATCAATTTAATACCAATTTCTTTGTCATTTTGCCATCACACCATTATGTTTTTTGATATTTTAATGAGTATTTTATAAAAAAAAAACAACAATTTTTAATACCTCACTTTACATCTATTTGACTTGTACCTGTAGGTCGCTTTAGTCCCACCCTGTGGGGAACTTCTTTTCTTTCTTTCTGACCCTAGATCAAACCTTGATCTAGGTATTTTTTTGTACTTTTTTTTTTTTTTTTTTAATTTTACTTTTTTTTAATTTTTTTCTCTCTGCAAGAAGAGAGATACAGTATGTAATCAGAGACTATCACTGCAATCAGGTGACCCAGAATCTGGAGTTCCGGGGCTCAACAGTGAGACCCCAGTCTCTGTGCTGGAAGCGTGCCGTGTTTTCCGCTCCCAGCATAAAGGGAGATATGCAAATATGCGGCCCCATGGAGAAAAAAGCCCAGTCTAGTGGGGCTGCATATTTCTGTTAGGTCATCGTCAAGGGGTTAAGAACTACAAGCCATCTGCTGCTGTGGAAGATGGGACTTGTAGTTTTTTTTTGTTCACAGATAACTGTAAATGAATGACGTAGCTGTGCAGACGGAGCCCTGAACAGCTGTGCCATTTTCAAAATGTGACCATGGGTGCCAGGAGACGAACCCCCCACCCGCTGTCACAGGGAGTGGTGTTCTGGCACTGGAAGGTGGGTGAATAGGAGAATCTTACATCCTAAATATGGATGTGACATGCTCCTAAAGGGGAACCTATCCTTTAATTCTTTTAGTCTCATAACCGTTGTTGGATCCCAAGCACCACACCATGGAATCCACAAAACAGCTGTATGCATTTTGGAATAAATGGCTCTAAAGAATGGGGCATAAAGGAGTTCTTTTCATGGCTCTGTCCACTGTCCTGAAATAGGGAAAAATCTTCTTCTTTTGGTTATGACATGGAAGAGCCAAGCGAAGACATTCTATTCTAAGAAGACTTTTCTGTGCTAACACAGGAGTGCAAAGACCAATGGTGTTGTCCAAAGCGCAGTCACCAATAGCACTAAGTTTGCTTTTTAGTCCATGTAAAAGATGGTTTCTGATTGGATGGTAACTGCCCATTGTATATAAATTCTCTCTGCAGCGCTCTGAATCTACCTGTTGGTGGTAGTGGTGATAGACTTATATATGCTGGATAAATATATTACACTTTTCTGCATATCTTTTATTTTTGGTAGAGCAGGTTAGAACATGTAAAAGCGATTATGGTTGCTAGGAGGGAAATAGATCGTTCTCCCGTCTGACACTTCCTAGTTGACACCTTTTTCTGTTTGCTTTGAACTGTACTGAAAAAAATCTGACACTTTATATTTGGCTTTGAATTTTAATTGGGTCTTAAAACAAAACATTTTGCCTGGTTTAGTATTGCACGGGGAAAGGTTAGAACCTCAGTCAGGCTTTCTTTGCTGTTAGTGGCCTTTGCTGGGAATACTTCCAATGAAATATATGAAAAAAAAAAAAAATCCTGTTCTTTTAAAGCAGGATATACAGCATAGTGCTTGTGTGGTGTTATTTGTCCCTCTATGCTGTAAAATACCTGGTTGATCCTGCCTGTGTCCCCGTGTGCTGACCACGGTAATCATGGCTGCTAATCCATGATGCTCTCCCCCTCCCTTCATGCCTGTCAGCTCGAGAGTCAGTGTGTGTGAGCCATCTCCTCCCTGCCCCTCCCCTCCCACTGCTATGGCTGTAAAATCAGTAATCCCAAATCCTGGAATCCCCTCGGTTACAGAAAGATATGCTGTGCAGTATGTGTGATTTAAAAATTGAGCAACGAAACACCTTATTTCAGAGCACCACTGTGCGCTCACGTGACCTTCCAGTCGCTCTCCTCCCAGCTGACGTCAGTGGGGGAATCTCAGCCCCTCCCACTGTAGTCCTCAGATCAGGGAAGGAGAGCATTGGGAGGTCACGTGACCGCACAGCCTATCCGTCAACTACAGACCAGTAACATCACTGAGGATGAAGCCTGTCCAATCTCTAGGCACCAGTGACCTTGCTTAGAATGCAACCTATCCATTTACCAGAGATCAGTGACATCAATGTCAATGTGTAGTCTATCTATTCCCTAGAGCAGGGATCCTCAAACTACGGCCCTCCAGCTGTTGAGGAACTACACGTCCCATGAGGAATTGTAACATTTCACAGACATGACTAGGCATGATGGGAATTGTAGTTCCTGAACAACTGGAGGGCCATAGTTTGACAACCCCTGCCCTAGAGACTAAAGATGAGCTCACACGTGTTCAGATATAAGACCAATCCCATCTGAATTCAATCCTTCCTTCGACCAGGGACATCACTGAAAATGTGACCTATCTGGAAGAACAAGAGATTATGCAAACACCTATTTGTATAATAAATGACTGGGCAGATGTTTATAAAATATCTTGAGTATGAGTTATATTCAGTATCTCTCGTAATTTAGAGAAATTTCAAAGCGGTGTGACTCGTTTTATTAGCTGCTGCCCTGTAAGTTCTTCATATCTGAACCTGGGAGGATACAGACAAATGCAACCAGTATTTCTGCCTGAAAAACATTTAGTGACTCACAGTTCCATCTTTAGAGCAGCTTTTTTTCAACTTTTTAACATGGAGGAGCCCTTGAAATAACTTTTTGGCTTCAGGGGAACCCCTGATAATAACTGTTAAATTTATATCTCACAGTACATTAGTGTGATGGTCAGTGGGAAGAATGCTCCCTACACTGGTGGTCATTGGGGAAAAATTAGCCCCTTACAGATAGTTACAAATCAGTGTTGTCAACGGTTACTTATTTGAGAGGCAGAAATCGCGTATTGCTTGAGGAACCCCTAGCAACCTCTGGATAAACCCATAGGGTTCCATGGAACTCTGGTTTAGAAACGCTGCCTTGGAGGATACTAAGTTGGAAAGAAAACTGCAATGGACTTTGTATTACATGAGGGCCTCACTATTAAAATTAAACTTACAGATGAGGGTTGTCAGGTTAAAAGATAATAGAAGGGATCTTGTGGTGTCTGTTTTTAGGTAAGCACTTTCCTTTTCAAGCTTAAAATGGTTTTGCTTCAATAAAAAACCCAGTGGTGATTAAATACCATGAAAAGAAAGCGCTTCCCTTAATGCTTACCTGAGCCCCATCTTGATCCAGCGATTTCCACGACTGTCTCAGCCTCAGCTTGTCAAATGTTTTTTCTTTTAATTCTGCTCAGCCAGATCAGTGATCCCCACACATCCGCCATACAGCTTAGTCAGTAGAATGACAGCAATATTTCAGTTGCCTGCTGGTTGAGCAATTAGCAATTATGCCATTGTCCAATAATTAGTCACACTGAAAAGAATTGGGGTAAGTAGGGAGCTCATACATACAGTCAGGTCCATAAATATTGGGACATCGACACAATTCTAATCTTTTTGGCTCTATACAACACCACAATGGATTTGAGATGAAACAAATGAGATGTGCTTTAACTGCAGACTTTCAGCTTTAATTTGAGGGTATTTACATCCAAATCAGGTGAACGGTGTAGGAATTGCAACAGTTTGTATATGTGCCTCCCACTTTTTAAGGGACCAAAAGTAATGGGACAATTGGCTGCTCAGCTGTTCCATGGCCAGGTGTGTGTTATTCCCTCATTATCCCATTTACAAAGAGCAGATAAAAGGTCCAGAGTTCATTTCAAGTGTGCTATTTGCATTTGGAATCTGTTGCTGTCAACTCTCAATATGAGATCCAAAGAGCTGTCACTATCAGTGAAGCAAGCCATCATTAGGCTGAAAAAACAAAATAGACCCATTAGAGAGATAGCAAAAACATTAGGTGTGGCCAAATCAACTGTTTGGAACATCCTTAAAAAGAAAGAATGCACCGGTGAGCTCAGCAACACCAAAAGACCACGGAAAACAACTTTGGTGGATGATCGAAGAATTCTTTCCCTGGTGAAGAAAACACCCTTCACAACAGTTGGCCAGATCAAGATCACTCTCCAGGAGGTAGGTGTATGTGTGTCAAAGTCAACAATCAAGAGAAGACTTCACCAGAGTGAATACAGAGGGTTCACCACAAGATGTAAACCATTGGTGAGCCTCAAAAACAGGAAGGCCAGATTAGAGTTTGCCAAACAACATCTAAAAAAGCCTTCACAGTTCTGGAACAACATCCTATGGACAGATGAGACCAAGATCAACTTGTACCAGAGTGATGGGAAGAGAAGAGTATGGAGAAGGAAGGAAACTGCTCATGATCCAAAGCATTCCACCTCATCAGTGAAGCATGGTGGTGGTAGTGTCATGGCGTGGGCATGTATGGCTGCCAATGGAACTGGTTCTCTTGTATTTATTGATGATGTGACTGCTGACAAAAGCAGCAGGATGAATTCTGAAGTGTTTCGGGCAATATTATCGGCTCCTATTCAGTCAAATGCTTCAGAACTCATTGGACGGAGCTTCACAGTGCAGATGGACAATGACCCGAAGCATACTGCGAAAGCAACCAAAGAGTTTTTTAAGGGAAAGAAGTGGAATGTTATGCAATTGCCAAGTCAATCACCTGACCTGAATCCGATTGAGCATGCATTTCACTTGCTGAGGACAAAACTGAAGGGAAAATGCCCCAAGAACAAGCAGGAACTGAAGACAGTTGCAGTAGAGGCCTGGCAGAGCATCACCAGGGATGAAACCCAGCGTCTGGTGATATCTATGCATTCCAGACTTCAGGCTGTAATTGACTGCAAAGGATTTGCAACCAAGTATTAAAGAGTGAAAGTTTGATTTAAGATTGTTAATCTGTCCCATTACTTTTGGTCCCTTAAAAAGTGGGAGGCACATATACAAACTGTTGTAATTCCTACACCGTTCACCTGATTTGGATGTAAATACCCTCAAATTAAAGCTGAAAGTCTGAAGTTAAAGCACATCTTGTTTGTTTCATTTCAAATCCATTGTGGTGGTGTATAGAGCCAAAAAGATTAGAATTGTATCGATGTCCCAATATTTATGGACCTGACAGTGTGTATGTATGTGTGTGTGTGTGTGTGTGTGTGTGTGTGTATATATATATATATATATATATATATAATGTATTCCAACTGTCTGCTTAGTTGTCTGTTTGGAATTCCAGTTGAACTGGATATTTCTACAGTGAATGGTGACCTGGATATGTCTAGAATGCTGCAGATGAACTGACAATACACCTCGGGTATCCCAGCTGTTGATCTAATAATGAAGATAAACTTTAAATAAGTGCTTTGGGTGTTGGTTGAAGTTATTTATCAAGAAGGTGGCACAAGGCTGGGCCAGTCCCAAACATGCAGGAAAATGCCCCACTCATTTGTTGAATTGATAGCATTAGCTGGCTGACAGATTGGCAGCATTGTGCAGACGGACGGCGCTGGCACAGAGTGCCAGTGTTGCCTGCAATTTGTATGCCAGCCTTCCCCACGCTGTCCTCCAAGTGGCAGACAAAGGCTCTTTGTGGCTTGAGGATGAGCGGAGAACCATTCCTGGTAGAGGGATTAGCCATCGCCTAGCAACGTCATCCTTGTTCACCTTCCCCGCTCGCTTGCCTGGTCTTCGGCCAGACTTCGCTTACAGTTTTTATGTGTGGTTTATGAGACCAAGTCTATCAGTTTTCAGTACACGGCGGAAGCTGTAACCCATCACACCTTCTGACCACAAGTTGTCTCACACTGGTACTTTTCCATCTCTTGTTGGCTTCCAGAATGTCTCGTCTCTGACCAGAGCTGCAGCAGCCTTTTCATCCTAACAGTGCAGAGCGTGACCTTATACACCAGTCGCCTTACCTTCCTTCTAGTTTAGAAAAGACAGAACAGTTAAAGCCGAAATAAACTGTATCTGAGCACACTGAAAACACTATTGAACCACTTCAGCTCTGGAAGATTTACTCCGCTTCATGACCAGGCCATTTTTTGCGATACTGTACTGCGTTACTTTAACTGACACTTAAGTGGTCATACAATGCTGTACCCAAATAAACGTTGTCCTTTTTTCCCACAAATAGAGCTTTCTTTTGGTATTTGATCACCACTGCGTTTTTTTTTTTGTGCTATAAACAAAGGCTGACAATTTAAAAAAAAAAGAAATATATAATATAATATTTTTCACTTTCTACTATAAAACATACAAAAAAAAAAAAAACATTTCTTTAGTTTAGGCCAATATGTATTCTGCTACATGTTGTTGGTTAAAAAAAAAAAAAATGTTGAACATTTGCTGGAGGCTCTTTTTTTTTTGGACAGCTTTGGGTGAGCAGAGAATGGCTCTGCACTGTATGAATCGTGGAAATGCTGGATTAGGATCGTTAGGGGGGATGAATTGTGATTTTTTTATTTTTATTTAAACGATTAACCACTTAAGCCCCGGAAGATTTTACCCCCTTCCTGACCAGGGGGTTTTTTGCTATTTTTTTTTTTTTTTAACTGCATGACCTTAACGGAAAATTGCGCTGTCGTGCGACGCTGTACCCAAACGAATTTGACGTCCTTTTTTCCCCACAAACAGAGCCATTCGTTTGGTGGTATTTGATCACCTGTGCGATTTTTTTTGATCATGCGCTATAAACAAGAAAAGAGCGTCAATTTTGCAAAAATAACAATATTTTTCACATTTTTTTATATGAAATTCCCCCCAAAAAATTGTAAAAATCAAATTTTTTTAACATTTTCGGCCAATTTGTTTTATGCTACATATGTTTTTTTAAAAAAAATCGCAAAAAAACGTATTTTGATTGGTTTGCGCAAAAGTTATCGCGTTTACTAACAAAGGGAAAGATTTTTGTCATTTTTGATGTTTTTTTTTTTTAACGCGTAATGGCGGCGATCTGTGATTTTTTTTTTTTTTTTTTTTTGCGGTACTGCGACATTGCGGCGGACAGATCGGACCCTTGACTTAATTTTTTTGACACTTTTGGGGTTACCGGTGACATTACTGCAGTAATCAGTGCTATACATATGCACTGTTACTGCAAAAATGACACTGGCAGGGAAGGGGTTAACTGTATTGGAGAGGGAGGGGTTGTGTCCCTAGGGGCGTGCTTCTAACTGTAAAGGGACATGGCTGCTGGTGTAAAAACAGAGATCAATGGTCCTACATAGTAGAACCGTCTGATCTTCATTTTTACACCAGGGAGAATGACAGGCGGCTTGTTTACATTAGCCGCCTGACTTTCTCCCTTCACCGTAGCGATCGTGAGTGACCGGCGGACGATCGGGTCCACCGGTCACACGCACTGACTTGTCAGTGAACGAGCCGGGGCGGGCGCGCGCCCGCCCGCAATTGGCTCACAAGTCAGTGACAGGCGAGTGACGTAACCTTACGTCACTCTGCCTGGCCGGGGCTGACCGCCGCAGTATATAGTCGTGCGGCGGTAGGCAACTGGTTAATAGTGCAGCTCTAGCATCAGCATACCAAGACATTTTGGACAATTTCATGCTCCCAACTTTGTGGGAACAGTTTGGGGATGGCCCCTTCCTGTTCCAACATGACTGCACACCAGTGCACAAAGCAATGTCCATAAAGACATGGATGAGCGAGTTTGGGGTGGAGGAACTTGACTGGCCTGCACAGAGTCCTGACCTCAACCCGATAGAACACCTTTGGGATGAATTAGAGCGGAGACTGCGAGCCAGGCCTTCTCTCCAACATCAGTGCCGGACCTCACAAATGTGCTTCTAGAAGAATGGTCAAAAATTCCCATAGAGCAGCCTTTCTCAACCTTTTCAACACAGAGGAACCATTGAACTAAATTTCTGGTCTCAGGAACCCCTGCTCAAAATCAAAGATATTCAACTCATGACACATTAGTGTGACAATCAGTGGGAAGAATGCTCCTTACTCTTCTCATCATTGGGAAGAATGACCCCCTTACAGATAGCTAAAAGGAACAATGGTGTCATTGGGAACTTATCTGAGAGGCAGAAATTGCCCATTGCTCAAGGAGCCCCTGGAGAAACCCTGCCATAGACACACTCCTAAACCTTGTGGACAGCCTTCCCAGAAGAGTTGAAGCTGTTATAGCTGCAAAGGTTGGGCCAACTCATTATTGAACCCTAAGGACTAAGATGCGAATGCCATTAAAGTTTATGTGCGTGTAAAGGCAGGCGTCACAATACTTTTGACAATATATTGTACAAATTCAACTTAAGAACAAACATACAGAACTGATCTTGTTTGTAACGTGGGAACTGCCTGTATAGCTCCTTATGATCAGTGTGATTCCTGTAAGGGTCCTTTCGCACAGGCGATCCGATCCGATCTGCCTGTCAGTTTCTCAGACGAATCGGATGCTCCATGCATCCCTATGGGGCAGCAGATGTCTGCTGAGACATGTGCGCTGACACCCCCTGCTCTCCAATCCGATCCTGTCCGTGACGGATGGAAATTCTATTTTCTATCCGCCTGGAGGATCAGATCGGATGGGTTCGGATGAGAATGGACAGGCGGTCCGTTCTCATCCGATCTCCCCATAGAGTACAGTGAGGATCTGACACCTCCATCTCCATACACAGAGCGGAGACAGGGCTGTCATCCGCCTGCTCAGCGGGGATCGGCGGATGGTGCGCCCGTGTGAAAGGTCCCTTACAGTTCTGTGTTTGCTTTTTTAATGGGGTGCACTGTATTCTAATTACCTGATCATATTTTCTTTTTCTTTTGCAGATCGCCTTCTCTCAGCACAGTAACTTTATGGACTTGGTGCAATTCTTTGTGACATTTTTCAGGTATGCTCCAAGCACCTTCGCTCTCTGGAGGGAAATCCCTCTCTCTGATTGACAGATGGGAATGATCAGTCATTGCAGTGACACATTTCCATATTTAGCACCTTTAGGAAGCTTGCTGTCATTAAACAATGAATAGAATATGCCAAGTACTATATAATCTCATGATACTTCTCTGTGAAATAATGAGCAGAAATGCTTTATGAACTGGCAAAGGAAATCTACACAAACAGATTTTTATGGATTATTTATACTCATGTCAAATTGTGGTGACACAGACACTTGCCCGTGGCTGGCTCTGACATTTTTTTTTGTAATTGCTTTAGGGGATTGTGGCCAGATTAGTGCACTTAGTTCAGAAACAACTGAGTACTGTCCATGATATTTTCTTTTATTTGCACTAACAAATTTTCAGGACAAGGTTTTGGGGTGTACCCTCTTCTTCGAGGTCCAAGCAGAGGGGGACCTTTGAAGAAAGGGGTACACCCAGAAAGGAAAGCTTGTCCTGAAAATGTGGATGTTAGTGCAAATAAATGATCACGGACAGTACTCAAATGTTTGTTTCAATAGCTTTTTAACTATTAGATTGTTTTTTCTCCCATTGTTTGCTGCCACCTTGTGGTTAAATATAGATATTGCAGCATTGTCTGTTTTTTGTAAAATGTAGGCCTAGATTATTATTATTTATTATTATTATACAGGATTTATATAGCGCCAACCCAACAGTTTGCACATCGCTTTACAATGTGAGGGAAGACAATACAGTTACAATACAGTACAAAACAGGAGGAACTAGAGGGCCCTGCTCGTTAGAGCTTACAATCTAGAATCAGCCCTATTCAACCAGGGTGCTTACTGGGTTCTCCAGAGGTGCCTTGGCTAAATGCCTAAAATTTGCCCCAAATTGCCAAAAAATTGTCCACAAGTCAGCAAGTGGATCAATTCTCAAGAATTTACCAAATCAGAAAAAAGCTACACCACCACTCCTGTCTCAAACCACCACTTCTTTGCTTGGCTTGTTATGTATCCAGATTTCAGAGATAACAGAAAAAAAAATGCTGAACTACAGAATCCTCATCTAGAAATGATTCTTACAAGGGCTTGAGAAATCCAGCCTCCATGCCTGATGTTGTTGGTCCTCTAGTATTGCTTGGGTTGCTGCACTGTATGCTGGGTAAAAGAACATGCAGAAGAAAACATTGCTACAGTCCCCTTGCAGTAGTAGAGACATACACAGGGGTGACAATATTGACCTGAAGTCCTGGTTTCCCATACTCTTGCCCTTACTATTGCTATAAGTGAACCAAGACATGTATTAAGAGCTTTTTCTTTTCTTTTTATCTTGCAGTTGTTTCCTCTCCTTGCTTCTTGTTGCTGCTGTGGTTTGGAAAATTAAACAGAGCTGCTGGGCATCCAGGAGAAGAGAGGTAAGTTTTTTTTTTTCATGGGGGATCTGAGATATTTGTTCTTAGTGCAGTTCTGAATTTTTTTTTTGTGTCCTGTGTTAATATTTGGGGCTGATCTCTGCCATTACTGTCCTTTAAATTGTTTACAAAAATCAGTCCGCAGCCAAAATTGTTGCTTTTTCTTAAATTGTATTGGTGCTTTGCCCATTCTTACCAATATAACAGATTTTTTGGGGGGGGCCATAATGGGAAATTACCTTCCCCTTGCTTTCATGCTGGGTTCAGCATCTTCGGCCATCATGCTTGGCCAGTGTGCGATGACGGAACTCCAGCTCATGCACACAAAGATTTCCAGCACAGTCATGCTGGAATAAGAAAGGACCCGCCACAAACTGTTGTCACAAGGGTGGAAGAGCACGGTTGTCTGAAATGTCTTTATATGTTGTAGTAATAAAGTATAAATAAAGGCACATTTTTTTTATTTTTGACAGAGTGCAAAGGGATTAGAACCCCTGTCAGGTTTTTATTGCTGTCTGCGCCCCCTTTAGGGAGATTCAACCTCTATTTGTGGTGTTTACTGTTATCAACAAACCTGAAAGAAAAACCAACATTTTTAGGTTGTCCCCAGAAAAGTAATAGAGGTGAAACTTCCAGTGGGGACACCAGTTCTGGTGACCTTGGGGGCCCCAAAGAATTCCCCTAATTTGCAGGGGTTTCCTCATTTCCTGTTTTGGCTACTGGACTGGAAGTGAAGGGAAATCTCCCCAACGGGACACAGATGGCAAAAAAAAAATCCCACAGGTATTGTATAACCCTCCCGTACTCTATCCAAAATGAAAAAAAAGTTTTGCTTACAGTTATACTTAACCAGTACTCTTCACTGGAAATGCTTTAGCTCAGTCATTTGGAGAATAGATGTGATAAGTGTCCATAAACATTTGGCTGTATTTAGCTAAGATCCTACCTAGGCACAGATGAACCTATTTTATGGTTAAGCACAGGTATTCACAAAGTGTCTGTACTGTACCAATATAACAATGTTAGGTTATATACTTTTCGTATGTAGCACTGCCCCTTTAAGAGCTGCTGGTTTTCCACACTTTTGGATTCCCCTGGGTTATAAATCTTAACACTTTACTTTCTTGGCTCAGCCAATGAACAGTCTATTGGTTGTTGTTTTTGTGGTTTTATTTAATGTTGGGATGGGAGAAGGGATGAGTGGGATACTCCAACAATTGAACTATTCACAATATTGAGGACTTCTAACTTGAGAATGAGGCAAGGCCGCAGCTTCTTGCTGCCACTTGATAAATCTGAGGTAATTGTTCCTTTTGGTACTTATCTTTGGGGCACACACCTAGTACCCCCTTTCTCTCCACCAGCTGACACCTGTCCACTGACTACACTACTTCTGAGTGGCCCCCTTCCTGGTCAGGCCCCTAGACAGGATCCTTTGTACTCACGATACTGCTTTCCAGGTTCTCGCAGTGCCTCAACTCCTCTAGTCAGCTCTCCTGGACCTCTGGGTTCAGCTCCACACCTCTGGCTCACCGGGCCGACTGCCTGTGACCGTACACCAACCACTGCAGAAGAGGAGGCAGCCGCCACCCTCCTTTCGGGACTCTGCTTCCAGCCAAAGACCCCGAGCACATGTGCCCCTGGCTTTATATACTACACCCCACAATGCACAGAGACAGCAGTCTGTGCCAATCCCTGGGGCTGTATTAAAGCCGGTGTCCTCATTGGCCAGGTTTCCTCCACTATCCAATGTGCCTCCCCATTGGGCATAGTGGGGACACTCCCTCAGACCAGATGAATCACACACTGAGCATTGAGCAGACCTAACTCACAGATCCTGCTCCCTATTAAGCAGAGTGCTATATAGAATTTACCTGCTGCTCCTCTGATAGGCAGACAGAGCCAAAAACTATACTCACTCTCTAGCACCTACCTAGGAGGGTGCTACACTTAGATATGACAGATTCATTCTAAAGCCCATGTGCTGTCATAGTTACAGTAGTGCCTCCTTAATGTGCATCTTGAAACAGCCACACCACATGTTTTCAGAGAGTCCTGTATTTCACATGAAGTTATTTGTGAGTTTTTCTTTGCATCCCGAACAATTTTCCTGGCAGTTGTGGCTGAAATTTTACTTGGTCTACCTGACCGGGGTTTGGTTTCAACAGAACCCCTCATTATCCACTTCTTGATTAGAGTTTGAACACTGCTGATTGGCATTCTCAATTCCTTGGATATCTTTTTATATCCCTTTCCTGTTTTATACAGTTCAACTACCTTTTCTCGCAGATCCTTTGACTATTATTTTGCTTTCCCCATGACTCAGAATCCAGAAACGTCAGTGCAGCACTGGATGAAAGATGTAAGGGTCTGTCAGGGGTCCAGAAACTCATTGACCTTTCATACACACACACTAATTACAAGCAAATAGATCACAGTTGAGGATGGTTACCTTTAGTAGCCATTCAAACCCCTTTGTGTCAACTTGTGTGCATGTTATCAGGCCAAAATCACCAGGGTGTGTAAACTTTTGATCAGGGTCATTTTGTCATTGTGATTTAAAAAGAGTAAACACAGCTGACTGATGATAAATGGCTTCAGCCAAAAACTAACTATGAGTGAAAGAAAAGTTTTTGTGTAATTCATATTCTCGGAAAAATGGCCAAGAAATCATAAATTCTGCCAGGGTATGTCAAATTATGAGCACAACTGTATTTGAGCAGACATTTTTTGGTCTATACATATGCTGTCTCTGTTTACATTCTGCATGCCTTTCTGCAGCCAGTGTGCTGCTTACCTGCTCTTGGGAAAGGTTGTCCTTGGTGCGTCAGCTGAGATATTTCCAGTTAATACGATTTGTCACGTTTTATGTCCTGAGGCTCTCAGTCAGCATTTTATTAATTTTTTTTTGCTCCGTCTATTTTACTTCTCCACATTGAGGGTCTCTTTCACTTTCTCAGAACTCTCTGCATTCTTTACAGCGTGTCTGTTCTCATAGCTGTCACATGGGCCTTGTTACTGCCGGATATCAGGTCACGTGCTGCAGTGTGCATGCTGGAGGAAAACTTTCTTATACTCCCACTGCATCTCTGAGTGTTCTTTACACCTCCTATGAATAGAACTCGGTTTGTTCACAGGCAATTACAGATGGCCGCAGCATAATCCACCTGCCTTATTTTACATACCGCAATGGACATACTACTAGGATCTCTCCTTGTAGCATTAGCTCTTCATCTTTTTTTTATCTTTTTGTTAAAGCGGATTTCCGGCCTCGGGGGTGAAATTTAGATAAAAATGCCCCCGGGACAGTCAGGGCTAGTACATTCCAGAATGGATAGCCTCTGAACTGTCCCAGGTCGCACTTACCTTTTTAGAAAAAATACTTACCTTGAAAATTTCTTCTCCATCGCTGCCATCTCAGGTGTGGGCAGCTGAAGCCAGCGCGTCCTCTTCGGTGACGTCAGAGTCCCAGAAGGCCCTGCACCGGCCCCGCTCGTCACTTCTGGTGCAGGCGCGGCATCCCTGCACATCTTCTGGGCATGCCCAGAAGCTGTTTAGCAGGGAATGCCGCGCCTGCACCGGAAGTGACGAGCGGGGCCGGTGCAGGCGCATTGACTCCTGGGAGCGATGACGTTCAGCTCCCAGGAGTCATCACAAGCCGGAAGAGTTGGCGTGGGCTGCGGCCGCAGAGGGAGGAAGTGGAAGGAGGGTGAGTAAATTTTCTTCTACAAGGTAAGTGAACAAAAAAAAAAAAAAAAAAAATCGGGAGCATCCATTTCTTTTTCAGGTGACACTCAGCAAGCGGATGGCTCAAAATCGTTTTTTTTCGATTTTGAGGGCTGAACTCCTCTTTAAAGCCTAAAGTTCTCCTGTCACAACCCAGGGCGTGTCTACCTTGAGGCAAACAAGACGTTTGCCTTGGACAGCATTTTTCATGGGGGCGGCGCCCCCCGGCCCCCCCCCCCCCGGAAGAAGAGACCCTACGATGACTGTAGAGAAGCTCCTAATATGTGGCACTTAGACGAGTCACATCTCGGGTCTGATGAGGAATCCACAGCTGTTTACTGTTAACGGCTGCAGCTTCCTCATCAGACCCTGAGACGAGAACGGTATACCGTGACACCCGCTTTACATTTGTAAATGTCTGACTTGCAGTGTCACAGTGTGCCCCTAACTGTACAGCCTCCCTATGCCTCAGAGCTGCATGCCATGTTCATCTGCACCTCTTCTGGGGACAGTCCATCAGTCTGCCTGCTGCCAAGGAGAACTGGGGGCTTCAGTAATAACAGCCGGGGACACAGGCAGCTCTAAGTCATACTGGCGCCCTCAGCTCACCGTGTGACTGGATCAGCAGAGCAGCCTAGTAAATCGCCAGCATGATAGACAGGTAAATGGTTTTTATTAACCCTGTTCTCTAATCCTATGTAAGCTGCCTGACTAATGCACACCAGTAATACCAGAGACTGCATCTTACTACCCCACAGTACACCAGAGAGCCCACACCGCCACTAGAGAGGAAGAGGTGGAATTTACAGATGAAGGGATAGGTCTTAAACAGGAAGGGGTGGGGCAAATTTAGATTTGGGGGGGGGCGGCATGATTTCAGTCTTGCCTAGGGCAGCACAAAACCAAAATACACCACTGGTCACAATGTCTAACGTGCAGATATGTGTTTCAGCTTGGTAGCAGTTACCTCACCTGCTTACACTGAATGATAACAATTTGATAACCGTTAAATTAAAGCTAAACTCCAGGATAAGCACATTTTGTCTAAGTACGTTCCTCATGTGTATTCTTCCTTGAATCCTGGTATGCTTTATGTATTTCTTCCAGATCTGTGCAGTGTGAGACTTTCCCTCTGTGCAAGAGCTTCCTGTAATAAAGACCGCTCACTGCTGCTCTCTTTCCTTGTGCAGGATGACTGGTCATGTCTCCGCCTACCTTCTGTAGTTTTCTGCAGGCAGCCAGTAGTAGGTGGGGCCTGCTGTGCCCCTCCCACAGCTCCTCTCTCTGCACAGACAATGTACAGCACAGTGATGTCACTGCTACTTTTATAACATTCTGCGTTGGAAAGGCATTGTGTGCACAGTGGATTTATATATTTAGGAGATTTTTATATTTTTTTGCCTTCAGTTCAACTTTAAGATTTAAATATATATAAAGTATATTTAAAGCCCACATGTATTCCGGTTTTGGATTGAGTAATAATAAAAAAAAAAAAAAAATGCTATTTGTGTTCTATTAGAGTGTCTTTAGCATAATTGTACGCACAAAAACATTCAATTACTAACGTCTGAGACTAAAATGTGTTGCCTTTGGAATTCCCAGCCAATATAAGATGACTTTTAACCTATACATGGTATGTGGGCCTTTCAGGGTCATATAAGTCAGTAACGGCTTTAACCTTCTATAAGGATCCGTGTTGCTGGATAGTGACAGAGGAGCTCTGACGGTAAGAGGTGAATAATGGTGGAATTTTACCTAGAGATCACAGCGGCTGTCACTGAGCACAAGAATCGTTAATGTTGGAAGGATGAAACTAATTACCAGCAGATTTGGACAGAATTATATTGTGATAACGAACATCTGACTCAATCTATTGAAGGCATTCTGGAAATCAGTGTTAATCTTCGCCATGCAGCATTTCCTGACCTTTGAACCTTGATCACCTTCACTGTGCTGGTAACATTACCAGTGCTGTCTTTACACAGTGGCATACAGTTGTTTTCAAAATTATTCAACCCCCAATGCTGTAAAGGGTTTAGGGAATTTAGTGTACATTTGTAATTGTATTCAGAATGAAATCCTACAAGGACTTCTTAAAGAACCATATGCAACTAAAATGACATCAATTGGTTTTGTAATACAGTAGTAAATGTTTCTTTTGTGAATTCTTCATTGACACAATTATTCAACCCCTTAAAGACTACCACTCTGAAGAACTGAGGTTCATTGAAGTGTTTTCAATCAGGTATTGAAAACACCTGTGGATGTCAGGGAGCAGCAATAAAGCCTAATAAGCACCAATTAGGCAGCTTTAAAATGACTGTGATACTCAGCTCCTTCTAGACATTTACTGGTGTGGTTACAAACATGGTGAAGTTAAGAGAATGGTCCAGGAAAACAAGAGAAGAGGGGATTACTCTTCACAGGAAGGGCAATGGCTATAAGAAGATTGCAAAGATGTTAAACATACCAAGAGACACCATAGGAAGCATCATTCGCAAATTCAAGGCAAAGGGCACTGTTGAAACGCTACCTGGTCGTGGCAGAAAGAAGATGCTGACTTCGACCGCTGTGCACTACCTGAAGCGTAGAGTGGAGAAAAGTCCCCGTGTGACTGCTGAGGAACTGAGAAAAGATTTGTCAGTTGTGGGTACTGAAGTTTCTGCTCAGACAATACGGCGCACACTGCGTAATGAAGGCCTCCATGCCAGAACTCCCAGGCGCACCTCCTTGCTGTCTCCAAAGAATAAAAAATAGAGTCGACTGCAGTATGCCAAAAGTCATGTGGACAAACCACATTCCTTTTGGGATAGTGTTCTGTGGACTGATGAAACAAAATTAGAACTGTTTGGGCCCATGGATCAACGCTATATTTGGAGGAGGAAGAACAAGGCCTATGAAGAAAAGAACACCTTGCCTACTGTGAAGCATGGCGGGGGTCAATCATGCTTTGGGGCTGTTTTGCTTCTGCAGGTACAGGGAAGCTTCAGCGTGTGCAAGGTACCATGAATTCTCTTCAGTACCAGGAGATATTGGATGACAATGTGATGCAGTCCGTCACAAACCACAGTACTAAGATTGAATGTCACTTGGGGGTTGAATAAAACTGATAATGATGTGAGCACAGAAAAGACATTTGTGGTTATTTCATTATAAATGTTATGTTATATTTGTCTGACCTACACGTGCCTCTTTGATTTAATTGTAAGCAGGATGACTGAATGATCAAAATCAATGTCAAACTGGCCAAAACAATCAATTTCATTGGGGGTTGAATAATTTTGAACACAACTGTATATGGTATTTGTAGTACGAAAGGTGGGAAATGGAAAATGCTTCCTTCATTTAATCAAAGTGGTTTGTTAAAATCCAGAGAGATTAGTGGGTTGAAAGAGTTAAAGTAGAACTATAGGCAAACATTTTTTTTTTAAAATTTGGACCAAAGGAGGGTTTTTTTTTTTTTTTTTTCCCCGCCATCTGTGTCCCATTGCGGAGATATCCCTTCACTTCCTGTCCCAGAGCCAAACAGGAAGTGAGAGGAAATCCCTGAAAATTAAGGGAATTCCCTGGGGATCACCAGAATTAGTGTTCCCATTGGAAGATTTCCCCTCTTTTACTTTTCTGGGGACAACCCAAAAAAATGTGATTTTCACTTTCAATAATAATGGTAAATGGAACACATAGAGAGGGGCAATCTCCTTAACGGGGGGCACAGGCAGCAAAAAAAAAAAAAACTGACAAGTGTAATCCCTGTCCCCTCCAAAACACACACAAAAAAAATGTTTGCCTTTAGTTAGAAGTGGTCATCAAATTGCAAGAGTGTATCGCACTAACCTGGACTATTAGCCACTGGGGGGGTTTAGGAATTTGGCCTATTTAACATATCTCCTCAAACTTTTTATTTTATTTTTATCATGTTATTTTATGTTAATAAGGGATAATTTATTAAACCAGTTGACCTTGTTTTTGTTGTACACTTTTTTTACTAGTAGACAGTAGGGATGTACTGATACCATTATTTTTTTTTTTTTTTTTTACCGGTGCGTATGAGTACCGATATTTTGGGTCGAGTACTCAGATACTAAGTACTGATAACTTTTCGGTGTGATTTGAACCCATACAAAATGAATGGGCTCAAATGGCACTGCAAAGAATCACATGTGATTTGAATAGGAATGCAGTGTGATTCCTGTCCGAATCACGTGCGTTTTCTTGCACCGCTCCTGTGTAAACCCAGGCTGAAATCACTATGGCAAGCTTGGGTTCACACAGGAGCGGTGGGCGAAACCGCATGTGATTCGGACAAGAATCACTGCATTCCTGTTCAAATCGCATGTGATTATTTGCAGTGCGATATGAACCCATTCCTTTTGTATGGGTTTAAATTGCACAGAAAAGGTATCAGTACTTTGATACAGTTCCCCATAAGCGCTTAATTTATAAAATAAGGTCTGCAGGTATCGACAGCAGGGTTTGCTCTTGGATGCGGAACTGGCTAAAAAGGTGTGTCCAAAGGGTGGTAATAAACAGCGCATACTCAGACTGGTCTGAGGTAGTAAGCGGGGTCCCCCAAGGCTCAGTCCTAGGACCAACCTTGTTCAATTTATTCATAAAAAGCATTGAGGACGGGATCAGTAGTTCAATATCAGTTTTTGCAGATGACACAAAATTAGGCAGGGCAATAACTGCACAGCATGAAGCAGATATCCTACAGAATGACCTGGACAAAATAACGGAGTGGGCAATGACTTGGCAAATGAGGTTTAACGTGGAGAAGTGTAAGGTTTTGCACTTGGGGATTAGAAACATAAAAGCACAATACACGTTAGGAGGGGAACCCCTGGGAGAATCAAAAATGGAGAAAGATCTGGGAGTCTTGGTTGATACTAGACTAGGCAACAGCATGCAATGTCAAGCGGCAGCTGCCAAGGCTAGCAGAATATTAGCATGCATAAAGAAAGGGATGTATTCCAGAGATAAGACTATAATCCTTCCACTTTATAAAACTCTGGTCCGACCGCATCTGGAGTATTCTGTCCAGTTCTGGTCGCCAGTCCTCAGAAGGGATGTGTTGGAGCTGGAGAGGGTCCAGAGAAGGGCAACTAAACTAATTAGGGGATTGGAGGACCTTAATTACGAGGAGCGTCTGCAATCGCTTGATTTATTCTCCCTGGAGAAGAGACGCCGGAGGGGGGACATGATAGCAATTTTTAAATATTTCAATGGGGATCTAGGCTTAGAAAAAAAGCTGTTCAGTCGAAGGAATTGCATGAGGACTTGGGGGCATACAATGCGATTAGAGGAGAAGCGTTTTAACCTCAGGCAACGTGGGGGGTTCTTTACTGTTAGGGCTACAAGATTGTGGAATTCTCTACCACAAGAGGTGGTTTCTGCGGGTAGTATGGTGGCTTTCAAAAGACTACTAGACGTACATCTCAAGGATCAGAACATTCAGGGGTATGTGAGATGATTACAGCCACACACACCTACACAGGTTGAACTGGATGGACTATTGTCTTTATTCAACCTCACCTACTATGTAACTACTCATTATCGGTGAGTACTTGACCCAAAGTATCGGTACTCGTACGTGACATTCATCTGTATGGGCTCAAATTGCAACGCAAAGGTATTGGTTTTGAAAATAAGTATTGGCACCAGTGCAACCCTAGCAGACAGTGTTTTTAGAATATAAGCTGCTTTGCCAGCTTCTCGTTGGAAATAAATGTGCTAAGACGATAAAATCTTCCAGTCTGTCCTATGCCTTTGAGTAGATCCTTTAACCTTCTTTCTTCCACGTTTTTTACAGAAACTTGCACAGCAAGTGCGGTGGTACAGTGTGGTGTCCCCTCAACACACCTGCTGATGAACTTGCTTTGCAGAGCAATGAACGGTACCAGGCTAACTTGTATTGTGGTGCAGTATCACAGAGTTGTGCATGCACTATTTTTTGGCAGCACACTGTGTGTAGTGTCACATGCTGCACTATGGTGCAACACACATCCCTCCTGAGGTATGGTGGGGTACCTTTCAGAATGAATGCTACCTTGTTACACTAATTGCACTTAATGTGGTTTGAATGGGTCCTTAGCCGTTCAGGTCATGTCATCCTCCACAAGAATGTCACACATTGTTAAACCTATGTTATTGTACTGCCAGGATTATCATATAAAAGACATAAATCATAGTATAAGGCAGCGTTTTTCAACCAGGGTGTCGCCGCAAAACATAAAGCCCTGTACAATCCGACCATGAAAGGGTTACTGTGTTATGTTCTCTGTACAGAGATAAGGAAGAGCACATCCCCTTCCTCCTCCTGTGCTGTTATCTGTATTTTGCAGGAAAAAGTGTAAGCTGTGTAAGCCGCCCGCCTTCGTCCTAACAACCGATGATATCATTAGTTGCTAGGGGAAGGTCAGGCAGCCCACACAGCTTCCACTTTTGCCGCTGTCCTGTCGAAAAATGCATCCGACGCACTGCGCATGCGCACTGATTACGTCAACCCCAGCTGATTGGAAAAATCAGCTGGGGTGACATCACGTACTGCGCGTGCACAGTGCGTCGGATGCATTTTTCTACGGGAGCCATTATTTGACAGGACACCGGTGTTCCGTGAAAAAAACATACCCGTAAAAATTCCATACCCTTGTCACTTCCGGTGCATCTACGGCATTGAACAGCTGAGGAGCTTACTAGTGCGCATGCTCGGAGGGTATGGATTTTTCACGGAGCCGAGATCTCCGTCATTTAGATTTCATACACCCGCCGCCGCTTTTACATTTAGCAGCCGAGATCAGGGAAGTGACGGGTAGGAGCGGAGATGACTCATATTGCAGCTGAGCTGTTTTAATGTAATTGCCGCAACAGCTGAGGCAGTGTAACGTTACACACACTACCGTGAAAATTCCATACCCTCCGAGCTCCTAAGCTCCTCAGCTGTTCAATGACGTAGGTGCTGACGTGGGTGCACCGGAAGTGACGAGGGTATGGAATTTTTACGGGTATGTTTTTTTTTCACGGAACACCAGCTGTTCCATTACCTTTCTGATAGGAAGTGACGTGGGTATGGAATTTTCACGAGGTATGGTTTTCTAACGTTACACCGGCAAAATACAGATAACAGCACAGGAGGAGGAGAGAGCCCGGAGGAATGGGATGGGCATGCTCTTTCCTCTCTGTACACAGAACTTAACACAGTAACCCTTCATGGTCAGATTGTACAGGGCTTTGTGCCATTTGGCTGTAGCAAGGGCAAAGAGGAGGTGTTGGGCGTGAATTTTGGAAGGGGGGGGGTTGTGGTAGACGGGGGATTTTTTTTATTGGGCTTGGGGGCGGATTTGTGTTTGCAGGGGTGATTAGGGGGGGATTAGAATCTACTGATCAATTAACTCTGCCTTACAAACTACATTATAGGGCTTTTTCACACCAGGTGCAGTGTGGTAAAACGTGTGCTATTGCACATTTTCCTGCACCACACAAAAATGCGTTGCCTTTTGCAGTTGCGCATGGGTGCCAATAATTTCCTAATGGCACCCCCATGCATCCAATAATTCCAAGTTTGTTTGCGCCCACTTAAACACAGGGTACCGCAGTGCCATGTATTTTGGTTGGGCTCAATTTAAAAATCATGCCAGCACTTTTTTTTGTGTGTTTCATGAGCATAGAGCAGCCTAATAAAAAAAAAAAAAAACAGAACACGTAAAAAAAGCTCTTGGACTCGGATGCACCTCCTTGTGTGAACGAGCGCTCAGACTGGTGTTCCCCAGGGGTTGTACACAATTCGAAAGGGTGCCTTGAGTACAATAAGGTTGAAAAACACTGCTATATAAGGTATGCTTTGTTCACACACTTTATGCATGTTATTTATTGGTACAAGCCTCCCTTGTGTAGACATCCAAAAACACTGAGATCACTGCTCGGTCATACTTGTGTAAAACTTTATAGAATTTCCCTTTGTTAGTATCTTTGTCCTATTGAGAAGGTTTCCCTTTGCTTGCTGCCCTATAGATGCATCACAAAGTGAAGGCAATCCCCCACATACTGTATATTCATCACAACGGGGTATGCACACACACCTTTAATTGCATGTTTTTAGTATGTTCTCATTCCAAAAGACCATATGAACTGTTGGTATGAAAAGATGGGAGTCTAAAAAGTGATTCTAAACATAAACATGTTTGTTATTTTAAAGAAAAAATGTTTTACTAACCTGCACTGTGCAATTGTTTTGCACAGAACAGCCCTGATCCTCCTCTTCTTGGGTCCTCCAATGGCGCTCTTGGCTCTTGAGCCCCCCCCCCCCCCCCACCCAAGTGCCCCCCATAGCAAGCTGCCTCATGTGGGCTCACTCCCAAGCCTCACTGTCTGCAACTAGACAACGGATGCAGCCCTGCCCCTTTCTCCCAAAGGTTCCTGCTGCTATCTCTTAGCCAATGAGAAGGGAGAGAGCTGCTACTCTCCGACACATCGATGGATCGAGATCGGGCAGAGTTAAATATAAGGGGGACTGAGGGGCGTCGCATGCAGAAGGTTTTTTAGAGAGAATGCATGTAGGTAAAAAAAAAAACCTTCTGCCTTTAGAACCACTTTAAAGAGGTGCTCCAGGCTTCCCCAAAAAAATTAAGTCAGCAGCTTCAAATACTGTAGCTGCCGACTTAATATAAGGAAACTCACCTGTCCAGGGATCCTGTGATGTCCTCACCCAGGTCACGCTGCGCCTTGCGAATGGTCATGTCGTATTCTGGGACCTGAGATGTGTCCCAGAAGGCTGTGGGGGAGGAACGCTGTGGCGAATGTGACCGGAAGTGGGAGCAGGTACCAGCTCCCAACCCCCCCCCCCCCCCCCCCCGAAAAAAAAAAGGGGCAAATGTGACAGTGGAGTGGGGAAGGATGCAAGCGAGCAGAACTTCGCAGAAGTGTCGCACCCAGAGAAAATACTATATACCAAAATAGAATTTTTTTGTATGAAAAAAAATTTTCAGCCGAAAAAAAATTTTCAGCTGAAAAATTCATCCGCTGATCCCCGCTGAGCAGGCGGATGACCGCTCCGTCTCCGCTTACTTTGCAGAGATGGAGCTGTCAGATCCCCACTCCCCTCTTTGGGAGATCGGATGAGAATGGGCCACCTGTCTGTTTTCATCCGATCCTCCAAATGGAAAATACGGTTTCCATCCATCTGGATTTCACGGACAGGATCGGAATGGAGAGCAGCCAGTGTCAGTGGACAGGTCACCGCTGACATCCGCTGCCCCATAGAAGTACATGGAGCATCCAATTAGGTCCGCACGAAAAACCGACAGGTGGATCGGATAGGAAAGCCCACGTGAAAGGGGCCTTAGTCATAGCGAATATAAAACAAAAATGACAAAGTAATTATACCTAAGCAAAGCTCCATCCAGAGGGAAATTAGCTTGTCTAATTGGTGCAATTAACCAATTCGGTGGTAGTTTGCATTGGTGTCAACTGAACAGAAGATGGATCTACAAATACACATATGTGAAATTATCACAGTAAAAATGATTTCATAGGATGACATATGATCAAACAGGGATATCCTATAAAGAAAAAAAAAAATGCATATATGCAAGTGCACAAAGACTCCTGGCACATACTAGTTCAGATGTACATTTAGATACCATGTAATAATGTTGAGGTCCTTCACTCGGGCGCCCTCTATTTCGCAGGGGATCCTAGGCTGTTCCCTGCTAAGTCAGATCAGACTGGAAATGGATATCACATATTTTTTTTTTTTTCTCTCCATCTTGTGATGGAGGAAAAATGGACCCATGTAATTAATATTAGGAGGCTAGATGTAAACAGACATGTGCCATCCTTATGATAAGCATTGCGTAAACTGTTAGCGGTATATAAATCCTGTTAAATAATAATCTATATTTGCCCAAATCAGGTCAGGTGTGGAAAAGCAGACCTGAACACAAGTTTCTGGTGTTCAGTCTGATGAACCTGTGTGGGTCTGGATGTAAATGGATGCACATGTGGCACCAATAGGGTTACGCTGCTATCTAAATGTCAATTCCCTTCTGGCAAATAGAACATGTGCCATGAAAACTATTTCTTCCAGATATATGGAGCCCGAATAAGCTCCCTGCCCGCAGACCCCCACAACCAGGGGGCCAGGGTTGTGGGAGAGGCCCTTGTCCCCATCAACATGGTGACAAGGTGCTTTGAGGGGGGCATGCCATGCTCGGATAAGGGTTTGGTATGGATTTTGAGGGAGATCCGCACCACATTTTTTTTTTTTTTTTCATTTTGGCGTGGGGTTCCCCCCAAAATCCATACCAGACCCAAGAGCCCTGGCATGCATTGGGAGGGGGACCTCACACCGTTTTTTAACTTTTTTTTTGTCGGCAATTCTTGTTTTTACATTCAATGGTCAATGGTAAAGCCGCTGACAGCTGCTAACTCATCCATTGAAGTCTTTTACAAGGAAAAATGCAATATGCTGCAGGAAAAAAAAATCCCTGGCCCTTTCCAAAAACACACCGGCTGGAAAACATAGTGGTAAATGTGTACCATAGGAAACCATATTAAATGGGCTGTAATGCGTTTCTGCAAACTTCAAAATGCACTAAAAAACACATAAGTGTGAACCTAGGGTAATGCAGCATTGTCCTGGGTTCAGATACACACCTGCCTGGTGGATCCAGCACTATCAGGCTGCAATCTGCTAATCGGGTACAGCAACCTGGGTCCTGAACTGCCATCTTGGTCCTCAGTCATATGAAGCCAGCTGCCTTGTCTGCTTTCAGCGAGCCAGCCGCCCTCCGATGATGTCTGCAGCTCCGCTTACCATCCGTTGTGAGTCCCTACTCCTACAGTCCCTAATTTTAGGGAGTTAGGGAGCTGAGATAGCGGGAACGCCTTATTTTCCCCTAAGTGAGAACAGCAGCTGGTGGGTGGGGCCCAAGCCTAAAGAAAAAAAGCTCCAAAAAAAGGGCCTGATTAAATTGCAGAGGGTAGTGGCAGTGCTCAGAGCCTTAGGCGATCTGAGGGGCGTAGGTTGTCATAGGTCCGGGTTTACATATGTGCGAATTGGAAAAGGTTTTCCCCACATCCAATTGGTATGACATGCAAGTGTGACCGGCTCTCAATGGAGCAAGTTCACACCGGTCCGGGCAGCTGCGGTCCGCATTCCAAAAGGGTCCTGTGTGTGTTTGGGTCTGGTTCAGGTGCAAATACGGGCATAAATCCAGACCTAATTCGCACCTGAACCGGTAAACAGGAATGCACTAGTCCCCATACTGGCCACACATATGTGAACCCGGTCTGAAAGTCCCAGTTTTTTATACCAACAATTTATAGGGGTTGAGTTACTAAAACTGGGGAGTGCAAAATCTAATACAGCTCTGCATAGTAACCAATCGGCTTTCAGGTTTTTTTTTTTTTTTTTCAAAGCCTAATTGAACATGCTGAAGTTATAAGCGGATTGGCTGCCATGCACCTTTCACATGGGCTTTCCGGGTCTGCCTGTCAGTTTTTCAGGTGGCCCTGATCGGATGCTCCATGCACCCCTATGGAGCAGAGGGTGTCAGCGGTGACATGTCCACTGACTCCCGCTATCTCATCCGATCCTGTCCGTAAAATCCAGACGGATGGAAATTCTATTTTCCATTTGTTTGGAGGATCGGATTGGATGAAAACAGACAGGTGGTCCACTTCCATCCAATCTCCCCATAGAGGAGAGCGGGCATCTGACAGGTCTGTCTCTGCAAAGTAAGCATAGATGGAGCGGTCATCCGCCTGCTCAGTGGGGGTCAGCGAATCGATCCCCGCTGAGCAAAATGGAGTCCGCCGGGCGGAAAGCCTGTGTGAAAGGACCCTAAGAGTCGACACGACTCCTTACTACTTCGGGGGCGACTTGTGCATAACAATGCACCACGACATCTGAGCGTCTTGAAGGGACTTCACATAATGGAAGTCTATGCAAGTCGCTCCGAGGTCGCCCCGAAGTAGTACAGGACCCTTTTGCTAAGTTGGAGCAACTTGTGTCGCTCCTATTAGAACGGGTCCTGTAGCGGTCAATGGACGTTGCGTGACTTGTCAGGCTGACAAGTCGCGCTAATGTGAACCGGCTCTTAACCCCATAATATACCCCCACACAGATAGTTGTCACTAACAGGTGCCCCCATTAGAAGATTTTCACCCTGCTCCCATTCAGATGATCACTCAAAATGTATTTTTCCTTATATTCAATCCCAGTGACAATGGTCACCAGGACAAATAGGGTGAATCCCCCCACCGGAGACACTGACAGCAGTAAAAACCTGACACAGGTCCTGACCCCTCATCAATCCAACTGAAAACAAAAACATTTTGACTTCAGCTACACTTCAGTATATTCACCAAATTGCCACTTTAAGCCAATTACCAAATAGTGCGCTTATGTGAGTCTGTTTTTTCTCCAGCCTATGTGGATAAATGGACAAAATAAACTTAAGATTTCCTGAGTGCCACTTTCCTATTGAACATCTTTTATGGCTCTTGTGTTAAGATCCACATTAATGATGGTTCCCTGTTTTCTGGCCTATAATTCAGCGTAATAAGAGGCTTCTTTAATTGTGGCGCTTAATGACTTACAAGTGTTCTACTGATTTAATTATCTATAAATAATTCAGGTTGTTTGGCTTACAAACTAGTTAGACTCCTGAGTTGAACTGGATTTGGAATGCAGGGTTGTTAAGTGGCTATGAATTATAGATTCAGTAGTCCCGTAGCCAGTTCTTATCAATATTTCTACTAAATTGTTTGCTCACGCTCTAAATAAAATACTTTTTTGTTCTTCTTTCCATAGATTTTCAATAAAACTGTAAAAAGTAGAAGTTGGAGCGGACAGAGTTTTGTAATTGTTGATGTTCATTAAACAGTAACCACTTTGCCAAGCTTTAAGTTGTAAAGGATTATTTTAATACAGTCTAAAACTGGGCATGGCCTTGTGTCTCTAGTTGTTCTGGGTAATTAAAGGAGCACTCCAGTCAAAAGTTCAAAGGTGAATACCAGGTATGGCAGTACAAAGTTACATTGGTTAAGCTTGGACTAATGTACGCTTGTATGTGCCATAGCTGTGGGATCCCTATGGAAGCTCAGGAAGGTCGTACGTTCCCCTAATTTCCAGATGCATGGTTTCTTTTACCAGCTGATGCAGCAGGGGAGCGTTGGATAAGGTAACGAGGGTTCCTTTGCACAGACACTTCCACTTTGCTCTGGTTAAGGTGACAGGGTCTCTTTAATCAGCATAACCTTCAGGAAACGGGCCCATCCACTGCACATTGGAGAAGACTCCCCCCCCCCCCCCAAATCTGGCTACAGTGTAATATAGAGCTCAGACAAGAGAAAGCGGAAAAGCCAAGAACACAACTGATTTTTTTTTCCCCATCCCTGCCTCCCACCCCCCTCTAGTGCAGTGGGAGGATGCACTTGGCCTAAACTTAAAGGGACAGTTTTTTTTTTTTTAATAATAATGTAGCTGGATTTTTTGCATTGAAGTCAATGGTACGCGTTTTTGCTTTTGAGTCGAAGGGACATGATTTTGCATTGAAGTTAATGGGACGCAATTTTGCATCCTAGTCAATAGGGGGAGATTTTACATTGAGGTCCATAAAACAGGATTTTGCGCTGAAGTCGACGGGGTGCGTTTTTGCATTATTATTATTATTATTATAATACAGGATTTATATAGCATTAAAGTCAATGGGAAACGATTTTTGCATTAAAGTCAGTGGGATGCGATTTTGCGTTGAAGTCCCTCCCCAGACTGAAAGCATTATTGATTTTGAATCAATGGAAATTGGTTTTCATGTGTTTTTTTAGCAAGAAAGCGCCTGAAAAGTGATTCAGTGTGAAAGGGGTCTTAAGTCAATGGGACGCAGCATGCCATTATCGCCACTTTTTATTTTTTCGATCGGCAAAAAGCTGATCAACACTATTTTCGGCCGGTAATTTTTGGCGCCCAATATATCGGTGCATCTCTAGTCATATTTGGTCTTTAATAAGAATAATATGCTTTTTGCATAGTGCTGCCCTTGTGACTGTGCTTCCATGTTTCACACTATGGTCATTGTAGTCATTTTGACGATTGTGGTGATCCTGATGATTGTGGTGATCCTGATGATTGTGGTGATCCTGATGATTGTGGTGATCCTGATGATTGTGGTGATCCTGATGATTGTGTTGATCCTGATGATTGTGGTGATCCTGATGATTGTGGTGATCCTGATGATTGTGGTGATCCTGATGATTGTGGTGATCCTGATGATTGTGGTGATCCTGATGATTGTGGTGATCCTGATGATTGTGGTGATCTCGATGATTGTGGTGATCTCGATGATTGTGGTGATCTCGATGATTGTGGTGATCCTGATGATTGTGGTGATCCTGAGGATTGTGGTGATCCTGAGGATTGTGGTGATCCTGAGGATTGTGGTCATTTTGAGGATTGTGGTCATTTTGAGGATTGTGGTCATTTTGAGGGTTGTGGTCATTTTGAGGGTTGTGGTCATTTTGAGGGTTGTGGTCATTTTGAGGGTTGTGGTCATTTTGAGGGTTGTGGTCATTTTGAGGGTTGTGGTCATTTTGAGGGTTGTGGTCATTTTGAGGGTTGTGGTCATTTTGAGGGTTGTGGTCATTTTGAGGGTTGTGGTCATTTTGAGGGTTGTGGTCATTTTGAGGGTTGTGGTCATTTTGAGGGTTGTGGTCATCCTGAGGGTTGTGGTCATCCTGAGGGTTGTGGTCATTTTGATGATTGTGGTCATTTTGATGATTGTGGTCATTTTGATGATTGTGGTCATTTTGATGATTGTGGTCATCCTGATGATTGTGGTCATCCTGATGTTTGTATTGACAACACATCTGGCAGTGTGTGCTCCTCTGAATATACAGTGTAGGTTCTGTGCATTCCCTCTATCAGGGTGGACAGCCCAGTGTGTTATGTCAGTCTGGCAGCGGGTTTACATTTGAGGAATGGATTTGTCTTGTGATGATATGTTCAGAAATAGACGGTTCTGAGTCTCTTCGCTGATATGCATCTCATTCCGCCCTGAAGATGACTGTGAGGGAACTCGGTGATGTATCGCCTGCTACAAATCCTCCGTCTGATAGTAGAAATTCCATTTTCAAATTGCACCTTAAATAGCGCTCTCCTGCTTTTACTAAGTGCTCCCTGGCCCCGCGTCATAAATTATATCCCCATACCTTGCATTAACACAGCTGAATGTGTCCGTGCACACAGGGAAACCAATTACCGGCTATAATTTACTTGCACTATTTATTGGTGTTTAGCCCGGTTGCAGTGGATGAAATATGGACCCGGCAGTCACCAGAGAGCCCGGTGAGCCCAGCTTATCAGCCAGCAGAAGTACATTGGCGTGACACTTGCTAATAATTGATTGATTTTGTCTGGGTATAACGTCACCCGTATGTTACATGGCCATGGCGGAACAGAACAGTCTTAAATTATAATTTTGCAAGCTTTCCTTTCAAAATAATAGTTGTCTTTGTTTCTCTTAATTTGATTCTAAAGGAAAGATTAAAAAAAAACATGTTATATTTATATTTTGCTATGGGGGACACTGAAACGGGCTCTCATCTGAACCGTGCTCTTGAAATTTTGAAGGAAAACCTTTAGAACCACTTCTTTAAAGTGTTACTAATCCCACAACAGTAAAATCAGTCTGTATATGTAGTAAAACATTTTTGTTATACTCACTGTGGAACCTAAGGGGTTAATCCTCTGCATTGTGTAAAAAGACTGTTTGATCCTGTCTTCTTCGATCCTCCCCTTCTTCCACTGTCCTCACTCCATCTCCTGAGAGGCACTCTGCACATGCTCAGTTTGTGTATAGCTTAAAGCGAAGTTCCGGCCTCAAAAATGATTTTGGGCCATCCGCTTGCTGACATTCACCTGAAAAAGAAATACATAATGACGATTTTTTTTTTCTTTACTTACCTTGTTATTGAAGAAAATATACTTGCCTTTCTTGCACTAATTCCCTCCGCGGCCTGCGCCGTCACTTCCTGTTTGCGTTGACTCCTGGGAGCTGAACGTCATCGCTCTCAGGAATCAATGATTCTGCACTGGCCCCGCTCGTCACTTCCGGTGCAGACGCATCATTCCCTGCTAAACAGCTTCTGAGCATGCCCAGAAGCTGTGCAGGGATGACGCGCCTGCCCCGGAACTGACGAGCGGGGCCGGTGCAGGGCATTCTGGGACCAAAGAGGACGCTCTGGCTTCAGCTGCCCACACCTGAGATGGCAGTGCTGGACAAGACATTTTCAAGGTACAAGTATTTCTTCTAAAAGGTAAGTGTGACCTGGGACAGTACAGAGGCTATCCATTGTGGAATGTACTAGCCCTGACTGTCCCGGGGGTATTTTTATTGAAAAAAAAATTCAGATGCCGGAACTCTGCTTTAAGTTTTTTTTTTTTTTTTTTCTTGGGAAAGTGCATGTGATCAGCACAGGGCCAATCAGCACTATCCAGACAGAGAGTCAGGGGTCCTGCAACCTCAAAGGACAGTCAGAGTAGAATGAAAACTCCTCCTACAAGCTTTAACCAGACACTGATAGAAGTCACAGGAGTGCTATATACTGCTGATGAGAAAAGGTATTTAGCAGTTTATATTTACTAAAATAATTGTCTTGATATATTTGGGTGGGGGGGGGCCCTGCCGGGTAGGCTGTATGGGGCCCTGTGATTTCTAACAGCAGCCCTGCCAGGGGCACTCTGAAAAGCCTGTTGAATCACCTGCCGCTTATACAGAACTCATATTACCAGTTAATTGAGCAAGCTATCTGATTTAGCACCGTTGCATTTTTTTCTGGATACATGCGAGTCCTGTAAGCGTCGGGCACTAGATTAAATAATCCTCTTTTATATAATGCATATTTACAAAGCAGCATCTTCACTGCTCCATCCACCCCCCTCCCAGCTGTGCACGGCTCATCGCTTCGCGTTCCCAAATCTTTCCAGAGTCACATTTAAGCTGCTGCTGAGCTGAAGATCGCGACCCCGACGGTGGCTCACAAATGCCGCACTTTGCTCCGAGCAAAGTCAAGACATTTAGCAAGTTTAAAAGTAAAATGTCACTTGTGCTAAATTACCTAGTGGCACCATGGAGATTGCCGAGAACAAAGGGAGTTTATTTAAGATCACAGCAATAGCTGGTTCCCCATTAGAACTGTCCCCATGGTCCAGATTACACAGGCTCAAATGGAAAATTGTAAATTCAAAGGAAGATGCAGGAGAGAGCTATTCATGGTCATGATAAATAATTCATATTCTCATATTCCCGATTGCTGATGTGCAGCGTGCGTTCTGACCAAGACTTCTGGTGTGTTAATATTCTGTTGTAAGCATTCCGATATCCATCTATGGCCGTGGTCATTAGCCAGCCTTCCTCTATTGGTGTGTAACTGTAGAGAAGTCCCGGAGGTCACAGCCCTGGTCCTCCACATTCTCTAGTCTCTACCTCCTCACCCTGCCATCTCTAGTCTCTACCTTCTCACCCTGCCATCTCTAGTCTCTACCTCCTCACCCGGACATCTCTAATCTCTACCTCCTCACCCGGACATCTCTAATCTCTACCTCCTCACCCGGACATCTCTAATCTCTACCTCCTCACCCGGACATCTCTAATCTCTACCTCCTCACCCGGACATCTCTAATCTCTACCTCCTCACCCGAACATCTCTAATCTCTACCTCCTCACCCGGACATCTCTAATCTCTACCTCCTCACCCCGACATCTCTAATCTCTACCTCCTCCCCTGGCCACCTCTCATCTCTACCTCCTCCCCTGGCCACCTCTCATCTCTACCTCCTCCCTGCCTCCTCACCGGGCCACCTCTAATCTCTGCCTCCTCACCGGGCCACCTCTAATCTCTGCCTCCTCCCCGGGCCACCTCTAATCTCTGCCTCCTCCCCGGGCCACCTCTAATCTCTGCCTCCTCACCGGGCCACCTCTAATCTCTGCCTCCTCACCGGGCCACCTCTAATCTCTGCCTCCTCACCGGGCCACCTCTAATCTCTGCCTCCTCACCGGGCCACCTCTAATCTCTGCCTCCTCACCGGGCCACCTCTAATCTCTGCCTCCTCACCGGGCCACCTCTAATCTCTGCCTCCTCCCCGGGCCACCTCTAATCTCTACCTCCTCCCCTGGCCACCTCTAATCTCTACCTCCTCCCCTGGCCACCTCTAATCTCTACCTCCTCCCCTGGCCACCTCTAATCTCTACCTAACACCTGGCCACCTCTAATCTCTACCTCCTCCCCTGGCCACCTCTAATCTCTACCTCCTCCCCTGGCCACCTCTAATCTCTACCTCCTCACCTGGCCACCTCTAATCTCTTGGGTTGCCTCCTCTGAATGAACCTTTCTAATAATGTTATTTGAAAGCTGAACTCATTAAGCAGTATGTGCGCTTTCCTTCCTCCACTGCACCTTTTTTAGTTTATTTTAAATCACTCTTTCTATGGATCTTTGGTCTGGTAGTTACGGGCCATTTTCATCTTCCAGCAGTAGACTGGGCCTGAATACTGCGGAGAATTCCTGCGGCTATAGGAAGGGGGGGTTGAATGATGCTGGGCATCATTTACCCCTTAAGACAGGGATCCTCAAACTACGCCCCTCCAACTTTTGCAGAACTACACGTCCCATGAGGCATTGTAAAACTCTGACATTCCCAGACATGACTAGGCATGATTGGAATTGTAGTTCCTGAACAACTGGAGGGCCATAGTTTGAAGACCACTGGTGGATTCCAAAGTAGAAAATGCTCATTCACACAGGCATCAAAAACCCTATATATAGTTTCTCTGCATCTGTACACAGCCATATAAAAGGCTATGGGGCCATTCAAATAGCTGCATCTGGCATCGTAAGGTTCTGTTGCGTTCAACAACGTAAAAAAAATGAAAAAAGGGTAATTGGACCAGATTTTACCAAGTGACCATCTTTATTTTGGAGTCACGGGCTGCTCTGTACCACAAGATCCATTGTAAGTCGGCTCGGGCCCACCAACTGGACACCCTATTCCGAACCATCATGGGTGTTCTTTCCAATATCTGCAATGGTTCTATATACAGTGGGTATGGAAAGTATTCAGACCCCCTTAAATTTTTCACTCTTTGTTATATTGCAGCCATTTGCTAAAATCATTTAGGTTCATTCTTCTTCCTCATGAATGTACACATAGCACCCCATACTGACAGAAAAACACAGAATTGTTGACATTGTTGCAGATTTATTAAAAAAGAAAAACTGAAATATCACATGGTCCTAAGTATTCAGACCCTTTGCTCAGTATTTAGTAGAAGCCCCCTTTTGATCTAATACAGCCAGGAGTCTTTTTGGGAAAGATGCAACAAGTCTTTCACACCTGGATTTGGGGATCCTCTGCCATTCCTCCTTGCAGATTCTCTCCAGTTCTGTCAGGTTGGATGGTAAACGTTGGTGGACAGCCATTTTTAGGTCTCTCCCGAGATGCTCAATTGGGTTTAAGTCAGGGCTCTGGCTGGGCCATTCAAGAACAGTGACGGAGTTGTTGTGAAGCCACTCCTTCGTTATTTTAGCTGTGTGCTTAGGGTCATTGTCTTGTTGGAAGGTAAACCTTCGGCCCAGTCTGAGGTCCAGAGCACTCTGGAGGTTTTTGTCCAGGATATCCCTGTACTTGGCCGCATTCATCTTTCCCTCGATTGCAACCAGTCGTCCTGTCCCTGCAGCTGAAAAACACCCCCACAGCATGATGCTGCCACCACCATGCTTTAC
This sequence comes from Pelophylax lessonae, assembly GCF_965119305.1. NCBI lineage: Eukaryota > Metazoa > Chordata > Amphibia > Anura > Ranidae > Pelophylax > Pelophylax lessonae. Next base: position 841,259,525 of record NC_138768.1, on the reverse strand, counting down.
TGTTGGGACTGTATTGGACAGGTGATGAGCAGTGCCTGGTTTTCTCCACACATACCGCTTAGAATTAAGGCCAAAAAATTCCATTTTGGTCTCATCAGACCAGAGAATCTTATTTCTCACCATCTTGGAGTCCTTCAGGTGTTTTTTAGCAAACTCCATACGGGCTTTCATGTGTCTTACACTGAGGAGAGGCTTCCGTCGGGCCACTCTGCCATAAAGCCCCGACTGGTGGAGGGCTGCAGTGATGGTTGACTTTCTACAACTTTCTCCCATCTCCTGACTGCATCTCTGGAGCTCAGCCACAGTGATCTTTGGGTTCTTCTTTACCTCTCTCACCAAGGCTCTTCTCCCCCGATAGCTCAGTTTGGCCGGACGGCCAGCTCTAGGAAGGGTTCTGGTCGTCCCAAACGTCTTCCATTTGAGGATTATGGAGGCCACTGTGCTCTTAGGAACCTTAAGTGCAGCAGAAATCTTTTTGTAACCTTGGCCAGATCTGTGCCTTGCCACAATTCTGTCTCTGAGCTCTTCAGGCAGTTCCTTTGACCTCATGATTCTCATTTGCTCTGACATGCATTGTGATCTGGAAGGTCTTATATAGACAGGTGTGTGGCTTTCCTAATCAAGTCCAATCAGTATAATCAAACACAGCTGGACTCAAATGAAGGTGTAGAACCATCTCAAGGATGATCAGAAGAAATGGAAAGCACCTGAGTTAAATATATGAGTGTCACAGCAAAGGGTCTGAATACTTAGGACCATGTGATATTTCAGTTTTTCTTTTTTAATAAATCTGCAACAATGTCAACAATTCTGTGTTTTTCTGTCAGTATGGGGTGCTATGTGTACATTCATGAGGAAGAGGAATGAACTTAAATGATTTTAGCAAATGGCTGCAATATAACAAAGAGTGAAAAATTTAAGGGGGTCTGAATACTTTCCGTACCCACTGTATGCTTACTGGTCGCCTGCAGGGCAGTATTGGAAAAAAATGGACCAGACTTTACGATGTACACATGCACAATGGGGCGGGGGGGGGGGGGGGCGTGCTTCACAATACATGTGAGTTAGGTCACTAAAGTTATAGATATTTTATGTTTAGCTTAACCTTAGCTTTAAAGTGTTATTAAAACAAGGAGCCTGCGTTCACTATATCCGGTCTGCCACAGTACACAGAACATGGAAATGCAATTATTTTAGTAAATATAAACTGCTAAATACCTTTTCTCATCAGCAGTATATAGCAGTCTTGTGACTGTCAGTGTCCGGCCTAACACTGGTTAAAGCTTGGAGGAGTTTTCATTCTACTCTGACTGTCCTAGGAGGCTGCTTGACCCTTGACTTTCTGACTGGACAGTGCTTATTGGCCCTGTGCTGATCACATGCACCCTCCCCAAGACAAAAAAAAAGCACACTCTAGTAATACACACCAAACTGAGCATGTGCAGAGAGCCCCCCAAGGCTCTGTTCTATCAGGAGATGGATTGGGGATAGTAAATAAAGGGGAGAATCAGGAAAGACAGGATCAAACAGCCTTATTTTACACAATGCAGATGATTAACCCCTTAGGTTCCACAGTGAGTATAACAAGCATGCTTTATTGCATATACAAACTGATTTTATTGTTGTGGGTTTAGTAACACTTAAAAGCAAAATGATTACATTGTTTTATAAAATGCAGCTATCAAATATCAGAAGTACCGGAAACTGTCCCGGATATCTGCCTCTTGTGATCCCCCTGTACAGCAGTGGTCAGATGAGGAGAGGGAGGTGCAGACCAAGGAGCCAAACCGGCTTAGCTAGATTGAGGTTCAGAAAATGTTATTAATCCCAAAGGGAACAGGCCCATGTTCTGACAAGGGAAGAGACCAGAAGGATGAGCTTGTTAGTCTGCTGCTGGTCCTTCATTGTCAAGTCACAAGCTTGGGGGACAAGAGATGGGACCAAACTGTGTTTTCTTGAGCTAAACTAAAATAGTTTTGGGTCCGATTAATACAGAAGATTCCAAATATTGTTGGGTATAAATTTTAGCTTAAGCTGTTGTACTTTGTGGGGCTTTACAATACTGGTAAAGGTATGTGAAAAGGAGGCCGCAAGTCCGCCTGCTGCATGAATAAATAGTGTATACAATTCTGCAGTGCAGTCTAACTGAAAATGAGAAAAGTCCGGTTACTGCCAGGGAGTCTCCAACCCTGAGCACTTCACTGGCTGCATGCTTGTTGTAGCGACTCATTGTAGTAGTAATTATTGCTCATTAAATTGGGTGGTTATACCTTAAAAAAAAAAAAAAACGCATCATTCATTATACACCTGGGCTCATCGTAAGCTGTCTCATCGATCAGGGTTATGCATTAGACAGGCATATGGTTTGTGAGGCTCTATCTTATCTGCTCTCCCACAAGAATGGAATCACACACATGAATTGGTGGTGTTTATTGATTTCAGCAGATCCTGATTGTGAAGCAGCATCATGCTATTTAATTAGTGGATAAGGTGGGTAGAAAGGAAACCAGTTGGCTGCATGCTGATTGGCTGCTGTTTTACTGCTTCTTTCCCAAGGAGGATACAAAGCAATCGCTTTTTGAAATGATTCCTATATATCTTGGCTTGTGTGCACACAGCTCGACCCTCCCTGCTTGTATATTGCTTTCCCAGTACATACATGGGTCCTTTATTATTACATTTCTGTAGAGGTTTTACTTAACAGCCTATAAGGGTGCTGAAGATTACTTGATGCCTGTAGGTTAACCTCTTGTTGGCAGGTACCTCATTTGCAACACTGATTTCTGCAAGAATAAAGCCAATCATATGACTTTAAGGGCTCCTGAGATCATAGCATTTGAATACACAAGGGATGAAACGGTAGCTCCAGCAGCCCTATCATGGGGCTGCCCTATCCTGGTCTATAAAGTATTACAGTGGCACTTTTGCTTTCTGCATGGTAGTTCTTTCTCCAGGGATTAGTGTAGCTGAATGGTGCATGCTCTACCAATATGGTTCCCCTTGAGCACACACATAGATCTTTGCCTAGTGTCCTGCCCCCAGGACTTACACCTCACTTAATATACATGCTAGCAGTTCCCTCCCACACCCCATACACAGAGCTCACGGTCTAGTTTTCACCCTAACAGTTTATATGTATTTACCCCTAGGTGACAAGTCTCATCTGTATATGCATTGACCTTCAGTGAGCAGCTCCCAGAGTATGTGAAATTGGCCTTCAGTGACCAGTAGCCAGTTTGAGCAATAACCTTATATGCTAGCCCCTCATTGGCCAGTCCCATGTTTATGTGGATCAACTACTTATTGAATAGTCCTCAGCTTATGTGCGTCAGCACCTTATTGGCCAGTCCCCAGCTTGTGTGCTAATCGCTAATTGGCCAGTCCTCAATTTGTATGCTAACCCCTCATTGGCCAGTCCCCAGCTTATGTGCATCAACCCCTCATTAGCTAGTTTTCATCTTATGTGCGTCATCCCCTCATTAGCTAGTCCTCATCTTATGTGTCCATCAACCCCTCATTGGCTAGTCCCCAGCTTATGTGCGTCAACCCCCCCATTGGCTAGTGAGTCAGCACCTTTTTGGCCAGTCCCCAGCCTATATGCTAACCCCTCGTTTGCCAGTCTTCAGTTTGTATGCTAACCCCTCATTGGCCAGTCCCCAGCTTATGCGCATCAACTACTTATTGGCTAGTCCCCAGCTTGTGTGCTAACCCCTCATTGGCCAGTCCCCAGCTTATGTGCATCAACCCCTCTTTAGCTAGTCTTCATCTTATGTGTGTCATCCCCTCATTAACTAGTCCTCATCTTATGTCCCACATTGGCTGGTCCTCAGCTTATACGCGTCTGCAACTTATTGGTTAGTCCCCAGCTTATGTGTGTCAACCCATCATTGGCTAGTCCCCAGCTTATGTGCGTCAACCCCCAATTGGCTAGTCCCCAGCTTGTGTGCATCAAGCCCTCGTTGGCTAGTCCCCAGCTTATGTGCGTCATTCCCCTCATTGGCTAGTCCCCAGCTTATGTGCGTGAACTCCTCACTGACTAGTCCTCAGCTTATGTGTATCAACTCCTCACTGACTAGTCCTTAGATTATGCGCATCAACCCCTCACTGAGTAGTCACCAGCCTATGTGCGTCAACCCATCATTGGCTAGTCACCAGCCTATGTGCGTCAACCCATCATTGGCTAGTCCCCAGCTTATGTGCATCAACCCATCATTGGCTAGTCTCCAGCTTATGTGCGTCAACCTATCATTGGCTAGTCCCCAGCTTATGTGCGTCAACCCCCAATTGGCTAGTCCCCCACCTTATGTGCGTCAACCCCTCATTGGCTAGTCCCTAGCTTATGTGCGTCAACCCCTCATTGGCTAGTCCCTAGCTTATGTGCGTCAACCCCTCATTGGCTAGTCCCCAGCCTATGTGCGTCAACCCCTCATTGGCTAGTCCCTAACTTATGTGCATCAACCCCTCATTGGCTAGTCCTCAGCTTATGTGGGTCAACACCTTACTGATCAGTCCCCAGTTTATGTGTGCTAATCCCTCATTGATTAGTCCTCAGTCTGTTTGCCAATCCCTCGTTGGCCAGTCCCAGTTTGTTTGTCAACCCCTTTTTGCTCAGTCCCCAAACTGTCATAATGTTACTGAGCTGTTTAATAATGTCACAACTGTAACAGGAACTGCGAATCAATAGCTCACTATTCCCATAGGTGCTGTGTTTACGCTTTGATGTATGCGTAGCTTCTGGATTTTGGTAGGCGCTCTCCAGTATCACCCTATTTATGAATGCATACATATTCAGTAGTCTTAGCCAATTTAATCTACTTTTGAGGGGTAAGATAAGTTATCCTTTAAAATGTGCTTTGTTTAGTTCCCTTTGTTGCAGTCTGCATGACACACTGCATACCTGTCAGGAGGAAAAATAGCATTAGGAGTAGCCACTAGATGGCAGTGTGGCTCCATATGTTCTTTTATTGTAAGTGAAGTAAAACTGTAGAGTGTATTAGTTGGATGGTTTGTCTAAGTACTTTTGTATTAGTTTCCAGACGATTATATTAATAAACCAGCGTATATGTAAGTGCGGGTTTAGAAAAATGTGTTCATATGCATGTCATTGACCGGACAAGCCCTTCAGCTGCCACTCCGTGCTAGCTTTATGTGCCGTATGGCATAAAGGGGACATGGCAGGCAGGTCTATTTGTATAATGGTTACAGTGACACATGTTTTAATCAAATTTTCTGTTTGTGCATCACTTCTCTATTATTATGAGGCACAGTCCCCATGGTTAGTCCATGGTCAGGAAAGTAGAAATCCTGCTCTTGCAGAAAAGGGAGAATCTGTCTTGCTACTTTTTCTATGTGGAACTACACAGCGATAGGAGTCAGCTTGCTTTACAAGATGGAAACATTACAGCAAATGGGGTTTCAAATTTATCTAAACCTTTAAAGCTGAACTCCACTTTTGTTGAGAAACAAATATTCCCCTCTGGGTGATCTATGTACATTGCAAGGATTAGAGCAACCTACATTTTGTTGTTCTAAAGAAATCCTTCTGTGTTCCTCTGTGGGAAAATGAATCTAATTGGAGTGGTTTCATAATTATCAATCAGCTGTGGCACCTGCAGAGCTCTAATGAGAAAATCTGCTGGGCCTGCATCCCTTTGGATGTAATTTGGGAGTATCTCACAGAAAATGATATTTCTCTTGCGTCCTCCGACAGTCGCTGCCCATTCACACAGTCTTCACTTATGGGGGTATTGACTTGATCTCCACAGGAGTTTCTAGGCAAAGGACTTGTAAAAGAACAAAAATCTACATAGTCACACCCATGGGGGCTGTCCTACCAGTCCAATACCCCCCTGCAATAGCCATCCCAAATCAGTTTGCCTTCTGCCTAGCTTCAGGAGTGGATAGGCTTCCCTGTGCTGAGGCTACAGTCTCAGCCTTCTCTTTTTCCTTTTATGATTTATTTTTAATTGATGTTCTGGCATCAGCTGATGCATCCTTTGGCCGCAAAGTTCTCTGTGCGGCTGTTCCATAGGAAACCCTGGTTTTGTACGGGTTCCTAGCTGTTGGGGTTATTTTCCCCTTGGCTATTTGTTTTCCTGGGTTGTTGCTCATGTTAAACCTTTGTTTCTTTGATACCCAGAAGGTTACCTTCTTATACACTGTAAGGTTCCTTTCTCTGATGTGGGTACTACGTTGCCTTTCTGGCGGTTGCGTTGCCCACCCCTCATGTCTACACTGCTTTGGGACATCCCCATAAGTGAAGACTGTGTGAATGGGCGGCGACTGTCGGAGGATGTAAGAGAAAACAGATTTTTTGTAAAATCTTACCGTAAAATTCCTTTCTCTGAGTCCTCCGACAGTCGCTGCCCCTGCCCCTCTTTTTGGGGTCGTTTTTTTATACACTTTCACTGCTTGCGACTAAACTAATTTGGGATGGCTATTGCAGGGGGGTATTGGACTGGTAGGACAACCTCCATGGGTGTGACTATGTAGATTATTGTTTTACAAGTCTTTTGCCTAGAAACTCCTGTGGAGATGAAGTCAATACCCCCATAAGTGAAGACTGTGTTAATCGGCGGCGACTGTCGGAGGACTCAGAGAAAGGAATTTTTTACGGTAAGATTTTACAAAAATTCAGTTTTTTGTTGAAGGGGATGCCAGAAATCTGACTTGTATCTTAGTGCAAACTTCTGGGAAAATCATTGAACCAATCACACAAGCAGTAAATTTTTTTTCGCGGGGTAAAGAACATCTCTAGGTAGCCATATTGCATTGCATTTTCAGAAAATTACAGCGACTGCAGATTGAAAAGGAAAGGGCATTTTTAATAACATTGAATCACATTGTGATTTGTGTCACAATTGTATACGTTATATTTCTTTATTTGCTATTTTTTTCCCCCACACGAAAATTTAGTTACTTGTGATAAAATGGCCTTTATGTGTCCACATTCTATCTTGTAGTTTTTTTTTTTTTTTTTTTAGTAGTCTTTCCTTTTTATTTTGACCTGGTGATCCTGCCACTTTTAGCCTACATGGGCACTTTTTATTCCCAGTAAGATAACTCCGCCTAAGCAACTCCCTAAGCAGAAGTTGCGCTGTCGTGCTGCCCTTGGGCACTGCATGCTCATGTACTGATGCGCAACATTAGTACATTCAACTTGTATTCACAGAGTGAGGCATGCCTAAGGAGTGGATTCTAGTTTTAGCAGCAGCCACTCCCAGTGATTTACAGTGGTTTCCTTAGAAGGTGTAATGCTGCCACTACAGGTGTCACAGCTGCCTATGGCAGTGCTTTAAGCTGGCCATAGAATATGCAAATTTCTTTCCTCCATCCACAGGTTAAAGGCAAGAAAATTTCTTGATCCCCCCCCCCAACACAGTCATTGTTGATGGGAAATCCCTCCCACTGCGCTTTTGTCTTGTGACAGTGGGAGCTTTCCCCGCCATCAGAATACAATGATCACTGCTGTCAGCTCTAGCCGCCGGCAATGATCACATAAAAAAATAACCGACAGGCTGGTTGTCCTAAAGTCGATCAATGGATCAACTTCAAGACAGCCAGCCCATAGATAGATCAAATGCATCATTCTCTGCTGAACCCACCGAATTTAAATCTGTCCAAGGCCCGGCTTATATTGAGCATGTGCTGCTCAGCTGCGTGTTCACAAAATCAAAGTTCAGCAGAGTCCTGTGTACCACACTCTGATATCCTGAATTTTAAAACTTTTTAAAAAACATTTTAACGTGTATTTTTATTTATTTTTTTTAAACCCACCAGATAATTATAATTGGGTCGTGTAAAGATTGCAAATATTTTAGTGGGGGCGGGGGGGGGGGGGTTGGATTAGGCGTTTTTTTAAGAAGCCCCTGAACCCACCTGCATGTTATCTTATCTGTCCATGTACACAGGGTCGTTTACAGTCATTTGCAGGCAGTTGAGTTCAGGGACGTTTTTTGGAACGCAATTATTTGCGTTCGAACGTGTGTTTCCTGGCGTTTCAAACGCAAATACGTGGCCCGCGTTTAGTGTTCGCGTTTTTCCATTTTAAAGGGGAATAATTTTTTTGACCTCTAGGAACGGTTCTAAACGCAAACGCCCGCTAAACGCGGATACAAACGTGACCTAACGGACGTTTCAAACGTCCTAAAAATTCCAGCATTCAAAGGGACTTTTAACAACGTCCCGTGTACATAGAGCCTTAAAGCACACTCCAACAAACTTTGTAGAGCCGTTGGCATTTTAAATTTTGAAAGTAAAAGAAAAAAAAAGTCCAGAACACAAGTTTACTTCTAACATCTTCTATATTGGGGAACTCTCAGCATTGCATCTGGTATGAATGAACCCTGTCTTTGTTGACAGACAGTAATTAGGAAGGAAGCAGGGGTTTGAACCCTTTTCTAAATGATCCATAACTAAAACAATTGTTGGCTGGGATTACACAATATCTTTGAAAAAAACATCCCTTTGCAGTGGTGCCCTCTTAATATTTCCTTTAGGCCCCTTTCACACAGGCAGACCAGACCGTTCAGATCCGGCTGTCCGTTTTTTTTGCGGATCTGAACGGATGCCCCATGCATCTCTATGGGGCATTGGATGTCAGCAGAGACATGTCCGCTGACATCCGATCCCATCCGTCAAATCTGGACGGATGGAAACCCTATTTTCCATCCGTCCATCGGATCGGATGGGAACGGACGGACAATCCGTTCCCATCAGATTCCCCATAGAGAACAGCGGGGATCTGACAGCTCTGTCTCCACACACAGAGCGGAAACACAGCTGCCATCCGCCTGCTCAGCAGAGGATCAGCGGATTGCCCTGCTGAGAAAAACGTAGTCCGCCGACGGACTCCCCTGTGTGGAAGGGGCCTTAGAGCGCAAAAAAAATATTTAAATAACTTTGCCTGGATCAAAGTATTTCCACAAGGTTCTGTAGTAGTTTTATCTTTAGCATTAGCTGTAGGGTAGGGTACTCATAGCTTAAAGTGATTGCAAAGTCTAGATTTTTCTATAAAAATAACAAACCTATTATACTTTTCTGCTCTGTGCAATGGTTTTGCACAGAGCGGCCCCCAACCACCTTTTCTGGGTTCCCCTATGGCGCTCCTGGCCACTTGCTGTGGGGGCACGTTACTGAGCTGTGTGTGTCTATAGAGCCGTGTTCCAAAGACACACACACCATGGCTCAGTCCCACCTCACAGTTTTTGATTGACAGCGGCTGGAGCCAGTGACTGCTGCTGCTGCCCAAGTCCCTGTGAGAAGAGGAAGAGAGGGGAGAAGACTGCAACCATGCACAGTGCTGGATCCCTGACAGGTAAGCGTTTAGAGAAGGGGGGGAATGGTTAGCGGGGTATTTTTTTAAAAAAAATTCTTACACCTTGCAGGGAATGCATTAAGGTATAAACTCCCAGTCTTTAGAACCACTTTAACCACTGTTACAGTGAAGAACCCCTTCCTGTACTGATGGTTAATCTTTCATTGCTTCTTATGCAGCTGATGTCCCCTTGTCCTTTGTTCAGCACATTCCAATGAGAAATAGAGCGGCACTTCAGAGGTTTCTGATGCTGTCGCTCTGTGTCCCTGTACCTAAGAAGATTTAAATGCTCCCCCAGTACCTCAGGGGCGCACAGCCCGAGTGACAGATGTGAAGTTGTAATCAGATGCTCTTAGCACTCTGATGACTCTCATCATTCATGTGCTGGAGCCTCCAGTATGGAGGATATTGGAACATTTCCTCTCATAGACCACTATCATTCATTGCTGATTTTTAATAACCCGTAGAAGCATTAAAGAGTGGTAGCTTATTGAAAGCAGGAGCAGGCAGTCAATCAGTAACTTCTACTCTACTGAAACACTGGAAAGCTGGATTTGTAATTAAAGAAAAAAAAAATGCAAGTAGTAGTCATGTTCAACTGGATTTGTTCTGTAATGTTAGAGGTTTCATAGCAATTCCAAGCAACTTCAGTTCTAATGAGTGTCCTATACAGTGACCTAGACATTCATGAAATCAACACAATAATAGTGGCTGCTCCAAATATGTGCTGTAAGCTTGGATAATCAAGACTGGAAAGTAAAGTCGGCATAACAGGCAGAAAAGTTGAGCAGCAGGGCAAGGAGGATGGGGCTTGTCCCGAAAAACCGTCTCTCCGTCCACATGTTTCGTTCCGCCCACCGGAACTTCGTCAGGACATCCGATGGAGCTCCAGGCTCCGTCAGAAAAAAATGTCAGCAGCTGACTTTTAATAGTCTGCCTGCCGGAAGCTATGGTTGTCCATTTTTCAATTTCCCTTTTTTTTTGCATCTGCCAAGTTCATTCTGGCCTAGCCTCAGTTAGAGCCTCTGCAATACCTTGGACTTCAGTTGTCCATTTTGGATGACACGTGGCCGGCTTCACCACCTGCTATACCATCTATATCTTTATGATAAGTAAGACACTACCAATCAGACTGCGGGTAACCCATTGATTTTAATACCCTTGCAAGCATCATCTATTCCATGTACAGTCAACCATAACACCACTCAAAGCCACCCCTGAGGAAGAAGATTCACAGTCTTCGAAACGCGTCGGATTTTGGGCTTTGTATAATGTGGTTGGTTACTGCAATGGCATAATGTTTCTTGCTTGCAATTGTTTTTAAACTTCACATTTCTGTATATTTATGTTTAATAAAATATTAGAATTACAATTATAGTTATTCAATTTTTTGTGCCTAAAAAATCCCACCCTAGGGGAACCTTCCGAAGACTTTTAATATTAGGACACTTACCTGTCCACGAATTCAACGGTGTCTTCTTCTGAGCCATTTTTTTAGTTTGCTTTTGGGTGCTGCTGCCGCCATTTCGGGTAAGGGAAACCGGTTCCCTACTGCACATGCGCTCAAATGGGCAGGGAAAGGAGGAGGAGGGGGCCGAAATTCGGATGACTTTGCAGCGACCAAGTCACCTGAAAGTGGGAGTGGGTACCTGTCAGAATCAGGTACCTGCTCCCCCACAAAAAAGTGCCAAGTGTGGCAGCGGAGGAGGGGGGGGGAATAAGCAGAGCTTCCCTGTTTGGGTAGAGCTCTGCTTTAAGACACCTTTTTTCAGCAGCCTCCCAAATCCTCCTGTCACTGCCAAATACCGGGCCATTCTGACAGGCAAGAATTTGGCATTTCATAATAATGCTTACCTGCCCCTTTCTGCTTCCTGCACATTCCTATTGGTCAGTGGGGACACCTCATAATGATGGGCCAATAGGGATGTGTGTGTGGGGGGGGGGGGGTGTAGAGCTTAATGGCAAGCTAAACTACCTTGAAGAAATATGACTGTCGGATTGGTATATGCCTTTTAAGGCTGCGGATATGTCCATCTGTAAAAGCATGCACTGTATACGTGCCATAGTTTTTTGCTATTTATTTTTTGGCCCACCATCTCCCAGGGAAAAGCGTAAGGCTCAATTGCTGGGTTCCGTTATTTCGGAATTTAAACCAGAAAAAAATCAGAGTGAGACACTGTCACTGTCAACTTCATAAGAAAAACTTGAGTTCATCTTTACTTATGGATTAAAATAGATAAATAAATAAGCATACATACGCAACTATGTGGCTGCAGCATCGATCCAATGCTACATCTGTCTCCTGCTGGATCTTAGACCAAGAACTGAGCAATCACATGACCACTGATCGCTCAGGTCTCAGTCTTCATTGAGCAAAGAGCGGTGACTGTCAGTCACCGGCTCTCTGCTCTGCCCCTTCAGTGCTCACTGGAGCGCCAGGCTGTTGAGTGGCTGGCTCAGGCTCTCAGCTGAGCTCTGAGGCTAAGCCAGCTGCTGGTCAGGCACCTGAGTGGATAACGGCAATAAAGTAGAAATCTTGAAAGGGCCTGGACTGGCTTTGTCATCTGGGTCACAGGAATCTGGGTAATAGGCGTGCAGAAATAGGTGACCCAGAAGAGAAGTACGGCCAAACAAGCTTTGGCCATTCTTCTCCTTTAAAATACACAAGGAAAGGCCAGATGCAGATACAGTTGTGCCTGGATAAAAAAAACATAAATTCTCTTCAATCAGTCAAAACCTACCAACCTGCCATAACAAATACCATTTACTGGAATCAGACTTGAAACCCTGTAAGTAAGTCCCAAGTAAGATATGCTTGAGCCTTTTGACTTCAGTGGGTGCTTGTAATGACTGATGGCACCATGCAGAACTAAAGTTGCAAAGAAGAAAGTTGTCAGCACTACAAAGATTATTTCTCTAGCGCTCATCGACAGACGTAGTCCTCGGTGATACACCACCTTCGGGTTATGTTACCTCCGCAGGAGCAGGACTAGACAGGAAATTAAAAAGCTCTGGCCACACCCTAGGGGCAGTCCCAGAGGGTATATCCTCTCTCTCTCTGCCTCAGCAAATCAGTTATTTTCTGTCTAGTTAGGAGTAAGGACCTAGATACCTTGCTGGGATCTTAGGTCCTGGCAAGAAATTTTTTTCTAAAAGGATTTTTGGACAGCTTTTTTTCTCCAGTGTTCCTGTGAGATCTTCAAGCAAGAAAGCTGAACTGGGCGACGGGCTGGATGTTGAGATCCGGTGGTCACCCCAGTTCAGCCTACGAGCGCGTGCAGGCCATAGCTCCGCGCTGAGTCGGCCGCGACAAAGTCCCATTAAAGGACTAAACCCGCGAGTTAAACGTCTCGCTGAAACGCCAAAGACCATGAGTCACGGCGTCTGTATCGGTCGACAGCCCTCCCGCCCCGGTGGAGAGGGGTACTGTCAGGAGTTGGTGCCCGCCTGGTTCCGGTATGGTGAGTAGTATGTTCCCCCTGTTTTCCCTGACGGGTTTTGTGGTGAACGCGGGCCCCTCTCTGTATGGTAAGAAAGAGTTTCTTTCTATCCTATAACATGTCACAAATCCTCCTACTTTGAGTGTGATTTTATGTGTGCAAAAGCCAGGAGACTTGGTTTGGGAGCTAACAATCTATTGTATACATGTTTCAAAGATGTAATCTGTGGCATTCTGGGAATCTTATGGGTTAAGTATAAGCTACCTACCAGTCAGAAGCCATGGACATGTAGACTGCCTTCCAAGTCAGATCTCCAGCTAATAGCAGGCCTCCCGAACGGCCATGCGGTCCGCCAGGGCCGGTACCGCCAAACACGCCATATCCCCATGCAGAGAGAGTGTTGTGTGCCTGCAGCACACCGCTAGTCAGCACAGGCCGCCGCCATGTTTTTTGCTGGATCGCACGAGCCGCCATTTTGGCGTAGCCTCGTGTCTCCAGCATGGGGGCGGCCATGTTTTAGGTGATTCTACACCTCGTGGAGCTTGGGGGAGGCGCCGGAAGGCGTACAGAGGGGCGGAGCCGCCTCCTTTCTTCCTGGGCAGCCAGCCAAAAGACTTCCTGTTTGTCTAAGACAGCGCTGTAAGCTGTTGCAGTTCAACTCTGAACATCAAGTGGTGAGCCTGGGGGTCTATCTCTCTCTCTCTCGATCGATAGGGATCTCTAGCAGGTAACACTAAGGGGTTTTTTGTGGCGCTGAGGGTCAAAAAAAAAAAAAAAAAAAAAAAAAAAAGTTTTTCTTTACTTTGAATTATATCATCCAGGAAGTAACTGGAGTTATTATGGACCCTGCCACACAGATTCCCCCACCTGTTTCCCTCGAGGGGGCCTCGGGACCCGCCGGTGTACAGAGTATAGAGTCATTTACAGCAATTTTGGAGTCTATGGTGGCTCGGGTGGAGGCGGCCTGTCAGGGACGGGGGTCAAGGAAGCGACCCCCGCCTACCCCTATACTATCTGACACCTCTGACTCTGATTCAGAGATGGTCACTGCAGTTGCAGGTTCCTCTGCAAGGGCTGCTATCCCAGGTAAAGCCCCCTCAGACAGTGAGGAGGACGCTTCTTCTCCTGCTATAATTCAGGAAGAAGCATTGGTGGACGCACTAGTTGTGGCAGTGCAAGAAACCTTAAAACTTGAGGCTTTACCGGCAGAGGCAACTGAAACAGAGAGGCCTTTTGGGACTGATAAGCCCATCAAGACGGCGAAGGCTTTTCCTGTACCTAAATGTTTTGGAAATCAGATTAAAGGAGAATGGGAACATTCTAAACGTACCTTTACTATTTCCAAGCGTATTGCTAGACGCTATCCGTTTGAGGAATCCATCATTAAGAAATGGACGGTACCACCAGTCGTGGATCCGCCTATTTCCAGGCTGAATAAAGCCACGGTTATTCCAGTGGAGGACACTTCGTCCTTTAAGGATCCGGTGGATCGAAAGATAGAAGCGGAGTCCCGCACTATCTTTTCTCTGATAGGGTCAGCATTTAGACCAGTAATTGTTATTGGTCTAGTTTCCCAGACACTTACAGTATGGGCGAAGATGGTACGCCAAGATCTTAGGGGAAAAGATATTCCCCAGGAGACATCTGATTTGATAGAACAGATCATACAAGGGCTACGGTTTATCTGTGACGCAGCCTTGGACACTACTCCCTTGTTAGGGCATGCATCTAAGTTAGCAGTGATCCTCAGACGTGTGCTGTGGTTAAAATGCTGGTCAGCTGACCTAGGTTCCAAAAAGACTTTGACCAATCTCCCTTTCCAGGGGAATCGTCTATTTGGAGCCAACCTAGATGAAATCATTAAGGATGCCACCGGGGGCAAGAGTACTTTTTTACCACAGGCTGCAAAAGCTAAGGAACCTCGCAACAAGCGAGGACCTTTCTTTACCGCCCATAAAGGACGCCCGGCTGGTACTTCCGGGAAAGGCAAGACTCCTCCAGGAGGGTTCAAGAAGGGCTGGTCGGACAAGCAGAGGACCAACCCAGCCAAACCCGAAGTAAAGGAGTACACAGCCTGAAGGTGCGCCCCCACCCAATTTCAGGGTGGGGGGACGTTTTCACCGGTATTTAGGACATTAGATCGAGCATCAACCACTACTACCGGTGCGATTCTTCCCTTCCAACATTTAAGTACAGGAAGCGGTAGTTACCGTTCCCTGTATAGATCTTTTCCTTTACCTTTTCCTAAGATTAGTCCCGATACCTCACAGGAATCGGATCTGATTGACCAGATAGGCCAAGTAGCCTCTAGTCGGGTGACTTCGGTCCCTGAGGTTCAACCAGAAAAGATCACCTTGCCTGATAACTATCAGGTATCTGATAAATGTGTGGGAACAGAAAACGACCAGACTTTCTCGGATGGTCGGGGCCAGATACCTCTAGGGACGCCTGGTTCAGATCCAATCAGCGCCAGTGGTCCTAGAAATTCTAGGCTGGCCTCTTCAAGCCGGCCTGGCCGACTTGGACAGGTTAGTCGCAGACGTTCCGTGGGAACTTCGTCTCAGGGAGTGTCTGTAGTCTCAAGGACCTATTTACCTTCGTGCTTTACAGTCGCTGGTTTTAATGGCCTGGCCATTAAGACCCAAGTACTGAAGGACAGAGGTTTGTCTACTTCTGTCATTCCTACCCTTATTAAAGCAAGGAAAGCGACTTCCAGCAAAGTCTATTATCACACATGGAAGACTTATATTGCGTGGTGCGAATCTTTAGGATTTCCTCCACGTACCTATTCGGTGTCTCGAATATTGGCCTTTTTGCAACAAGGGGTTGAGCAGAAGCTAGCCTTGAGCACCATCAAGGGTCAAGTTTCAGCATTAGCAATCTTCTTTCAGAAACCTTTAGCTACCAAATCCTTGGTGCGGAATTTCATCCAGGGGGTGCGGCACCTGGCTCCTCCAGTCCGCGCGCCCTTACCGCCCTGGGATCTTAATTTGGTTTTGTCGGTTCTACAGAAACCTCCCTTTGAAAACATCAGGGAGATTCCCTTGCTTACTTTATCCCAGAAGGTGGTCTTCTTGGTGGCTATTACTTCTGCTCGCAGGGTGTCAGAACTGGCTGCATTATCATGCCAGTCCCCATACCTAGTGATTCATAGGGATAAGGTAGTACTTCATCCTAAGCCATCTTTTCTTCCTAAGGTGGTTTCAGATTTTCATCTGAATGAAGATATTGTACTACCTTCCTTGTGTCCTCAGCCCAAGCATCATCGGGAACATGCGTTGCATTCCTTGGATGTGGTTCGGGCAATCAGGGTATACCTGAAAGCTACGGAATCATTCCGTAAGACGGATTCACTTTTTGTGATCACGGATGGCCCCAGAAAGGGTTTGCCTGCATCTGCCGCGACCATTGCCAAATGGATTAGACAAACGGTGGTACAGGCTTATTCTATTAAGGGTCAGAGTCCTCCGTTCCCTGTTAGGGCGCACTCCACTCGAGCGCTCAGTACTTCCTGGGCCTTTCGCCATCAGGCGTCAGTGGTCCAGGTATGTAAGGCGGCCACTTGGTCGTCGGTACATACCTTTACTAAATTCTATAAAATTGATGTGACGGCATCGGCGGATGCCTCATTTGGCCGCAAGGTTTTGCAGGCCGCAATTTGAGGAGACCGGTGGTCTACCTCGAGGGTTTTTTTTTTCTGTTTGAAAAATTTTTTTGTTGAGTCTCATCATTAAGGATGAGCATTGTAAACTTCTAGTTGGCACCGGTTGGGCCTTCTAGATTGGGATTTGATTTCCATTTTCCCACCCCTCAGTTGTGATACTGCTCTGGGACGTCCCGAAGGTGGTGTATCACCGAGGACTACGTCTGTCGATGAGCGCTAGAGAAAAATGGATTTTTGTAAAATCTTACCGTAAAATCCTTTTCTCTTAGCTCATCGACAGACGTAGTCCCCGCCCCTCTGTTTTGGAGTTGGGTTGGGTTAAATTCTCTAAGCACTGCTTTTTCACATAACTGATTTGCTGAGGCAGAGAGAGAGAGGATATACCCTCTGGGACTGCCCCTAGGGTGTGGCCAGAGCTTTTTAATTTCCTGTCTAGTCCTGCTCCTGCGGAGGTAACATAACCCGAAGGTGGTGTATCACCGAGGACTACGTCTGTCGATGAGCTAAGAGAAAAGGATTTTACGGTAAGATTTTACAAAAATCCATTTTTTCTGTGATTTACTGTGAAAGCGTAATGTCACAGAAGTCAGACTGTCAATGTGTCTGGATCTTGCTGGGTCCCTTCCTTTAGGCAACTCAGTGACAGTCAATGAGTTACCCTGGGGAATGGCACACTGCAAGGTTAAAGTCTGACTGCCAAGGATTCAGGATATTGCAGGGTCCCCTTCCTCAGTATAACTTGGTGACCTAGGTGTGACAAATTTGCTTTGAATCTAGGAACCAGCTAAAAAAGTTAGGAGCCATTTCTTTTTACCTAGCAAATCTTACCGGTGGAGCCGTTTTTGCGTTTTTGGCACATATTTAAAAAAAAAAATTTAGGCCTGAAGATTACAAAAAAAAACAAATGTTATATATTTTCTGAAAGCAGACACGCTAGAGAATAAAATAGTACTAGTTCCAATTTTTTATGTCACACGATATTACCGCAAAGGTCTAGGAAACACAAAATATCAGTTAAAATTTTTTTTAGGGGGAGCAAAAAGGTAATACCTAATTTTTGGTAAGATTTAAAAGTCGAGGTTGCACCATGTAAATAGATACCCATCATGTCAAACATTAAACATGTCCGTGCCCTATATTTTCTTTCCTACACTTTAAAAGCCCCCCCTTAGGTCATCAGTTGAGCATTATGAAGGACGTGCTGTGCTAGAATTATTGCTCTTATTCCGGCGTGCATGGAAATATACAACGTGTATCGCAGTTTACGTTTCCAGGCGCAGGCACCCTGCTGTGTTTACATTTTCATTTGTATATATGTGGGGGTGGGCCTCCATTTTGGGGGGGGGGGGGCGGGGCGGCGATTGTATGTGCTTGGGTTTAACTTTAATTTTTTACTATTAAAATTTTTTTTTCCATTACAAAGGGGACAAAAAGTCCCCTATGATGTTTTGATGACGGGTTCTTTTAGTTAGACATCCAGGGTCTAAAAAGCCCTGCATGTCTCCTATTTGCGCCACTGAATGTAATGCAATTCACATTGCACTGCATTACATTCTTTCCCGGCCTTGATGGCCGGGGAAACTGTGAACTAGAAGGGGGAGGAGAACAGACCTGTGTCCCGGGCCCTCAGATTGGCAAGCAGGGCCCGGGATACATAGTGGGGGGGCATGCGCGTGATGTGGGGAGCATTCAGGCAGCACCTCAGGTGACATAGTGCCTGGTGTTTGTCGAGCCCTGTTGGGTACCATCACTGAGTTTTACTTAAGGAAGGAGACCCTGTGAAGCCAAAGACAGGCTGCCAACGTGTTGGGGTCTGCAGGGTCCCCCTTCTCAGAGTGATTCAGTGGTGACCATTGAGTCACTCCATGTAAGGGGACCCTGCAAGGCTCCATAACATTGGCACTCTGACCAATGCTGCTTTCACAATAAGGCCCTGCTCACAACTGAGCGCTTTTCAGCTCGTATAACGCTCATCTCTGAAGTCTCAAAATGCCTAACAAGCAAAATCCCATTCATTTTAATGGCCCCTGTTCACATATGAACATTTTGTCGCCTGAAGCTCAAAAAAGTACATGAGCTTCTTTTTGGGCAGGTTACAGGCGTTTTTGTTAGATGTCAATGCCTGCCTCCAAACATCTGCAAAAAATGCCTGAAAAACGCTTAAAAAAAGGTAAAAGAAAACTCCTTAAATGGATACGCTCAGGTGGGAACGGAGCCTAAATCATAGAAATACATTCTTGGGTGTTTTTGATGTTCTACTTTAAAGCTTGATCTTAATTCAGGCTTTCTTTAACCACTTGCCGACCGCCGCACGACTATTTACGTCGGCGGTCAGCCCCTCACAGGCAAAGCGACGTAGGGCTACGTTGCTAGCCTGTGAGGGTCTAGGGAGCGAGCGCGCGTGCCGGAGGCGCGCTCCCGCGTGGCCACGGACCTACCCGCGCGTGTGCCCGGCTGACCCGATGTCCGCCGGTCACTTGCGATCGTCCATTAGAGCGGGAGAAATGCAGGCAGCTAATGTAAACAAGCCGCCTGTCATTCTCCCCTGTGTAGGAATGGTGATCATACGGTTCTACTATGTAGGACCGTTGATCACTGTTCCTACACCTCAAGCCACATCCAATCACAGTTAGAATCACGCCCCTAGGGACACACACTACCCCTCCCTCTCAAAAAAAGTTAACTCCTTCCCTGCCAGTGTAATTTTACAGTAACGGTGCATATGTATAGCACTGATTACTGTAGAAATGTCACTGGTAACCCCAAAAGTGTCAAAAATGTCAGTCAAGGGTCCGATCTGTCCACCGCAATGTCGCAGTCCCGCAAAAAAATCGCAGATCGCCGCCATTACTAGTAAAAAACAATAAAATTGACATAAATCTTTCCCATAGTTAGTAGATGCAATAACTTTGCGCAAACCAATCAAAATACGCTTATTGCGATTTTTTTTTTTTTTTAGCAAAAATATGTAGCAGAAAACAAATTGGCCTAAAATGTTAAAAAATCTTGATTTTAACATTTTTTTTGGGGGAATGTGATATAGCAGAATGTGAAAAATATTTTTTTTTTTTCAAAATTGACGCTCTTTTTTTGTTTATAGCATAAAAAGTAAAAATCGCACAGGTGATCAAATACCACCAAAAGAAAGCTCTGTTTGTGGGAAAAAAAGGACGTCAAATTCGTTTAGGTACAGCGTCGCACGACCGCGCAATTGTTCGTTAAAGTCACGCAGTGCCGAATCGCAAAATAGGCCCTGGTCAGGAAGGGGGTAAAATCTTCCGGGGCTTAAGTGGTTAAATACCACCCCTTGTCCCAGCTTTATTCACTTTTACAGCCATCATCTACATCTTCTTTTTCCTTTTACACCTGCAGCAAAATTGCTTCTGAATACAGGGGGCTATGTGACCTCCTGCCATGATGGAGTACTTGGTGTTTTGTGGTGGCTGAGCCAGAGGAAGGTGTGATGGGGAGGTTCCTGAAGTATATAACTGGGTTGGGTAATGGGCTTTAGCGACACTTTCAATTTACTCTGAATGTGCAAGGTGATTAGCTTTTCCCAAATATAGAGAATAAAGATAATTAGCCTCTAGAGGGAGCTATGTATTCCTTTGCAAGCACTCGTTATACCTGACTATTAGGATATTCCACCACCTAGCCTGGGAAGTCTTTGTTTTTAGTAGGCACATACACCTTGCGTTGCATATCCCATTCTTGCATCAAATATACTTACCAACTGCACATACATGAAGCAAAACCGTAACTCACAGGTTATTATACTGAAACTGGAGAGTGCAAAATCTGGTGCAACTCTGCATAGAAACCAATCGGCTTCCAGTTTTTTATTTTTGGTCAAAGCTTAATTGAACAAGCTGAAGTTAGAAGCTGACTGGCTGCCATGCACAGTTGCACCAGATTTTGCACTCTCCAGTTCTATTAAAACAGCCTCACGGTGTTAAAATGTAAAAAACATTAAGTTGATCGCATTTCCATGTATACCCTGGAAAATAAGAGGGTTGACATGCTTTTTATAATATCCTATAATATAATAAATATTTAAAAAAATGGGCTTTTAAAACTTGTATTTTAACTACTATGGGTACACTTGTAAATCCTTTAAAACCAGAAAATAAAGGAAAACAAAAACTTTGAAAGGACAACACATTTTTATTTTAAAAAGCATTTAGTTATTTGCATATGCATTGTTTTCTTATTAAACCTTATTATGCTGTTTACAGTATTTTGTTTTGCAGTCACCCATTATTTTCTGCAGCCCCCGCTTGTATTGTCGTCTCTTCCTGTCAGTCACGCAGTGATTAAAAGTCTTTATGGTGCTTTGGAAAGAATTAATGTCTAGTCAATCCAGCCTTGAAAGGGCTTTTTAATTTGAAGTGAAGACATCTAAGTGGCAATTTGCGCTCTTCCCCATGTAACTTTCAGCTCTTGTCGGAGAAGCTGATTGATTTATCAAATGTCGCCGGTACACAGAGTCTTCTAATGAAATCACGGCCATTCTTTATTCTGTCATTGGTGCACTGACGATCACTTACAAGCATTGACAGCAGGAATCGGTTGACTGCGGGATACCTGTAGACTGCAACCCTCCAACATGGAGTCGAGGCAGACTTGAGCGATATGTGAGCAGAAAGAAACTATTGTGGCCTTTTTAAAGCTAAACTCTAGACAAACCTCTAAATGTCCAGATAACATCTATACATTGTGGCTTTACTTGTCAAAGGATTTATATTTCTGTTCCTTTAGTCCTGCGACATACACAACCCACCACCCAGCAGAGCTAGAAGGATGACACCACCATTCTGACACCTACACGACCCACCACCCAGCAGAGCCAGGGGGATGACCCCACCATCCTGAGATATACATAACCCACTACCCAGCAGAGCCAGGGGGATGAAACCACCATCCTGAGATATATACAACCCACTACCCAGCAGAGCCAGGGAGATGAAACTACCATCCTGAGATATAAATAACCCACCACCCAGCAGAGCCAGGAGGATGACACCACCATCCTGAGATACACACAACCCACCACCCAGCAGAGCCAGGAGGATGACCCCACCATCCTGACACATACACAACCCACCACCCAGCAGAGCCAGGAGGATGACCTCACCATCCTGACACATACACAACCCACCACCCAGCAGAGCCAGGAGGGTGACCCCACCATCCTGACACATACACAACCCACCACCCAGCAGAGCCAGGAAGATGACCTCACCATCCTGACACATACACAACCCACCACCCAGCAGAGCCAGGAGGGTGACCCCACCATCCTGACACATACACAACCCACCACCCAGCAGAGCCAGGAGGATGACACCACCATCCTGAGGTACACACAACCCACCACCCAGCAGAGCCAGGAGGATGACCCCACCATCCTGACACATACACAACCCACCACCCAGCAGAGCCAGGAGGATGACCTCACCATCCTAAGTTATACACAACCCACCAACCAGCAGAGCCAGGGAGATGAAACCACCATACTGAGATATATACAACCCATCACCCAGCAGAGCCAGGGGGATGAAACCACCATCCTGAGATATATACAACCCACTACCCAGCAGAGCCAGGGAGATGAAACTACCATCCTGAGATATATATACAACCCATCACCCAGCAGAGCCAGGGGGATGAAACCACCATCCTGAGATATATACAACCCACTACCCAGCAGAGCCAGGGAGATGAAACTACCATCCTGAGATATAAATAACCCACCACCCAGCAGAGCCAGGAGGATGACCCCACCATCCTGACACATACACAACCCACCACCCAGCAGAGCCAGGAGGATGACCTCACCATCCTGAGATACACACAACCCACCACCCAGCAGAGCCAGGAGGATGACCCCACCATCCTGACACATACACAACCCACCACCCAGCAGAGCCAGGAGGATGACCCCACCATCCTGACACATACACAACCCACCACCCAGCAGAGCCAGGAGGATGACCTCACCATCCTGAGATACACACAACCCACCACCCAGCAGAGCCAGGAGGATGACCCCACCATCCTGACACACACACAACCCACCACCCAGCAGAGCCAGGAGGATGACACCACCATCCTGAGATACACACAACCCACCACCCAGCAGAGCCAGGAGGATGACCCCACCATCCTGACACATACACAACCCACCACCCAGCAGAGCCAGGAGGATGACCCCACCATCCTGACACATACACAACCCACCACCCAGCAGAGCCAGGAGGATGACCTCACCATCCTGAGATACACACAACCCACCACCCAGCAGAGCCAGGAGGATGACCTCACCATCCTGAGATACACACAACCCACCACCCAGCAGAGCCAGGAGGATGACCCCACCATCCTGACACACACACAACCCACCACCCAGCAGAGCCAGGAGGATGACACCACCATCCTGAGATACACACAACCCACCACCCAGCAGAGCCAGGAGGATGACCCCACCATCCTGACACATACACAACCCAGCAGAGCCAGGAGGATGATCTCACCATCCTGAGATGTACACAACCCACCACCCAGCAGAGCCAAGAGGATGGACCCCCATCCTGACACATAAATAACCACCCAGCAGAGCCAGGAGGATTACATTCACCATCTTTAGATATACACAACCCACCACCCAGCAGAGCCAGGAGGATAACAGCATCATCTGTTACATTTGAGAAATACATTGGTGTCTTCTTTCTTTCCCCAGCATGTGAATGGACAGCAAAAAAGCAGCAGACTGAGGAGGTTATCTTTCTACTTTTAGACTTTTCTATTCAGGCTTTGGCTGCTTTCTTAATTAAACCATAAGACTTTGCACAACCTTTGTTTTGACACATCTATAATGTGTTTGGGTGATTTAAGCTGAAATTTTTTTTTTTTTTTAAAGGCAAGCCCCTTTGTTTGGAGCGTTATGCTCAATTTTCAATCCTGTTTCATGGGAATCTTTGACCATTCTTCCAGAAGTGCATTATTGGATGAGAAGGCCAAGCTCGCAGTCTCAGCTATACTTCATCCCAAAGGTGTTCTTTTGGGTTGAGGTCAGGACTCTGTGCAGGCTTGTCAAGTTCCTCCACCACAAACTTACTCATCCATGTCTTTATGGACATTCCTTTGTGCACTGGTCCATATGATTTGGGGGAGGGGGGATTATGTTGTGGGGTTGTTTTTCTGCAGTTGGGCTTAGCCCCTTATTTCCAGTGAAGGGAACTCTTAAGGCGTCAGCATACCAAGACATTTTGGACAATTTCATGATCCCAACTTTGTGGGAACAGTTTGGGGATGACCCCTTCTTGTTCCAACATGACTGCGCACCAGTGCACAAAACAAGGCCCATAAAGAGTCCTGACCCCAACCAGATAGAACACCTTTGGGATGAATTAGGCTCCGTGCACACAGGACATTTAAAAAACGCCAGCACTGTTGGGGAAAAAGCAGCTGTAAAAGCGTGCCTTTAGCTCTGTTTTTGACTTGTTTTTGGGCATTTTTACACTAAAAACACTCCCTGTAATGTAAAAACGTCTAAAAATGCCAAAAGTGGCTAAAAGCTTGTTACAGCGTTTAGCCACGTTTGTCCTCATTAAGCAGCATTTTTTTGGGCGTTTTGCGTTTTTTTTAGCTCAACAGCCTCTGCTTCTGGATGCACAGGCTGTTTTTTTTCTGCTGCTTATGTCTCCAGACGCCTCTGAAAGTTTGTGTATATGGACACATAGGCTAACATAGAGGGGAGTTTAGAGGCATTAAAAAAAAAATGTCAGATGCCTCTAACAGCAGCTGTTAAAACAACCTATGTGCATGAGCCCTTAAAGTGTGGACTGCGAGCCAGGCCTTCTCCTCCAACATCAGTGTCTGACCTCACAAATACCCTGCTGGAAGAATGGTCAAACATTCCCATAGACACACTCCTAAACTTTGTGGACAGCCTTCCCAGAAGAGTTGAAGCTGTTGTAGCTGCAAAGGGTGGGCCAACTCAATATTGAACCCTACGGACTAAGACTGGGATGCCATTAAAGTTCATGTGTGTGTAAAGGCTGGTGTCCCAATACTTTTGACAATATATTGTATCTCCATTCTCCTAGACAAAAACAAGCAGTTGATCCGTGCAGTGTGGGCACAGCCTAAATACATGGGAAAATGTTTTGTTTTTGCCCGGAGTTGGACTTTAATTAATCCAGTTATAATTGTGCAGCCAGCTCTACATAATTATGCATTTTACCAGTTTTGTGATGCATGGGCTTGGGAGTACAGAACCCCCGACTTGCTCCTGTAACCAGAGGTTGTTACATTGTGTTTTTGGAGTTCTAGGATGCAAAAGACTCTTGACTAGGTAAACTCTGCAAGCTGTTTGGATTTGCATGCTAAATTTTCAGATTTTAATAGAATGTACCTTTTTTAGGTTTTTTTTTTTTCCCCCTCCTCTTAATTTCCCCTAAGCTCCCAGGGAATACTTTCCAACACTGCAGTTTAATGACTAAAAGCTTCTATGGCTACAAAGAGACTGAACGTGGGATCTCTTTAGTGCCATTATGGAGTTTAACACACAGATTAGATTCATGGCACTAATATAGTGTTATACAAGACGGCCGTGGAGGATTTCCATGCCCTGTTTGCTTCCTGGATATTTCCGCTCTGAGTGGTGCCTCTATGAGCAATTGTCTGCAGTACTGAGCTATACCCCCTATCAGGTATTTTTCACCTTTCAACATATTTTTAAGCACATTTTTACCTACAAACATTTACAAGATTCATCATTTTTTTGGCTTAAGTAGCTTTTCTTTCTCTTTCGTTCATTGACAGATACAGCTTCTGATCTTCTTAACCATTGGGTTATACTGCCCCCTACAGGAGTAGGTCACTAGCTGGAAAAAAAAGTCTGGCTACACCTATGGGCAGTTCCAGGGGGTATACTCCCTCTCTGCGCTATAGGTACTCCATTTCTTTTTCTGCCTAGTCAGAAATAAGGACCTGTTTCCTTGTTGGGATCTTTGGTCCTGGTAAAAATTTTTTAGATAGAACATCTTTTTTCTCCTGGATTTTTTCTTGTAAGATCTACAATCAACTGGGTGACAAGCTGGATAATCTAGATCAAGTGGTCACCCCAGTCTGGCCAGTGAGCGTGCGCAGACCTTGGCTCTGCATTAGGTTTGCCAGGACATAGCCCCACTTGACGGGGGCTGGCTTGAGGGTTAAACGCCTCACGAAGTCGCATGCGACCGGGTCTTGGCCCGAGTCGCAGCATTCCTCCTGGCTGACAGCCTCTCCATTTCGATGGAGAGGTGTTCTGTCTGGAGCGGTGCCCATCTGGTTCCTGGTATGGTGAGTAGCTGTCCCCCCTCTCCCCCTGGAGGGTTTTGGAGTGGACGTGGGCATCTCCTTGGGACGGTCAGACCCCCGGGTTCCCCTACTTCCCACAGGCACCCCCCCCCTGCCAAGTTTCTTGTGGTTTGCCATTGGAAATAGTGGTGGCCATCGAGATTTCGGAGGTGGGAGCCCCTCCTCATCCCCTGATGCTGACTCCTGAATCATTTTACTTCCTGATTGCCGCACATGTAGTGCAGATTCTCCTGTTGGCTGCAGGTGCCTGTTTCTGTGGGTGGTGAGTCTGGTGGGGTCCTCTTTCTCTCTGCTGAGGATCGCTTGGTGCTTTATGCCTGGCGACCCGGTGGTACTGCCAGCATGGTGGGGATTGTCCCTTAGCAGTGTTTTACACTTTTTGTGGGGTCCCCCTATTGACTCATGGAGTCTTGGGAGCACATTTCCCCACCTGATCCCCTCTCTGAGGCTGCGAGGCCCTCCGGGCCCCAACCATCCATCCATGCACTGACGACGGTCCTGGAGTCCCTTGTGTCCCGGGTGGAGGTGGCTTGCAAGCGAAGGGTTAGCAAAAAAGCGCCCCCCCTGCCTCATCTGTCTCCTCAGATCCTTAATCTGATTCAGCCACCGTTGGTCACCCTGCTAGGTCTGCAACCATGCGCCTGGAACCCTCTGATAGTGAGGATGATTCCTCTAGGTCTGCGACCGCGCACGAAAAGGTGCTGGTGGATGCACTGATTCTATCAGTGCGTGAGACCCTGAAGATGGAGGACATAGCTGAAGCTGCGACGGAGGCGCAGGTGCCCTTTGGCACTCACAAGCCATCCAAAGTGACAAAGGTGTTTCCTTTCCCTGCCTATTTTGACAGAATTGTCGCTAAAGAGTGGGGATGACTAAAGCGTCCCCATGGGGTCCCTAAGCGCTTTACTAGGCGTTAACCCTATGAGGAGTCCCTTCTTACAAAGTGGATTGTGCCACCGGTGGTGAACCCTCCGGTTTCCAGATTAAACAAGGCAACCATGATTCCGGTTGAAGAGTCCCTGGCCTTTAAGGATCCATCTGACAGGAAGACGGAGGCAGAGGCTGTGGCCCGCACTATGTACACTGTGGCTGGTTCAGCAATGAGGCCGGTGTTCACCATTGCCCTAGTGTCACAAACTCTGACCGAGTGGGCTAACCTCCTACACCGTGACCTGGAGCAGGAACAGCCTCCTCCTGCCTTTTATTGAAGTGGCGGACCAACTGGTCCAGGGGCTGCAGTTTATCTGTGATATCTCTTTGGATGTGGCTCCCCTGTTGCTCGCCTCTCTGTTTTGGCAGTGGTCCTTCGGCGTATTTTTTGGCTTATTCCTCGCTCCATCTTGATGGCTCCGATCCTGACCTTCCTTCAAAGGGGGGTTGAACAGAAATTGGCCTTGAGTACCATCAAGGGCCAGGTGTCGGCTTTGGCGGTCTTCTTCCAATGACCTTTGACCACACCCTCCCTGGTGCGTACTTTTCCTCAGTGTCCGACATTTGGTTCCTCCAGTGCGGGCTCCGTTGCCGCTTTGGGATCTTAATTTGGTGCTTTCAACTCTACAGAAGCCTCCCTTTGGAAATGATTGGGAGATGCCCCTGCTTACGCTGTCCCAGAAGGGGGCCTTTTTAATGGCTATCACCGCTGCAAGCAGGGTGTCCGAACTGGCAGGATTATCTTTTTGTCCACCTTACCTGGTGATTCACAGGTATAAGGTGGTTCTTTGCCCCTGTCTGTCATTCCTTCCTTAGGTTGTCTCTGATTTGCATTTGAATGAAGACATTGCGTTGCCTTCCTTGTATCCCAGGCCTAAACATCCAAAGGAAATTGCCTTGCAAGCCTTGGATGTGGCCTGGGCAGTTAGGGTGTACCTGGCAGCTAGGGAGTCATTCAGCAAGTCAGACTCTTTGTGCTCACGGATGGACCTTGAAAAAGGTTGTCCACTTCCTCTGCGACCATTTCCAGATGGATCAGACAGACTGCGTTTCAGGCCTTTTCCATCAGGGGTCAGGTTCCTCCTTTCCCTGTCAAGGCGACTCTACTAAGGCGCTTAGTGTCTCCTGGGCTTTCCATCATCAGGTATCAGTGACACAGGTTTGCAGGGCGGCCACCTGGTCGTTGGTGCACATTTTTACAAAGTTTTAAAAGTGGATATGTTGGCATCTGCTGATGCTTCTTTTGGCTGCAAAGTTTTGTAGGTTGCTGTTTAAGAGGACCTGATCCTCTTCGAGGGTGTTTTGTTTTTTTCAGGTGGGCTCCAGTTGTTTGGTTGAGCTTCTGTTGGCTAATTTTCAGCCTTGGGAATTTTTGTTCCCACCCCTCATGTTTAACACTGCTTTGGGACGTCCCAATGGTTATGAATATCAGGAGCTGTGTCTGTTAATGAACAAAAGCGAAAATGGGATTTTTTACTTACCGTAAAATCCATTCCTCTGATGTTCATTGACGGACACAGCACCCACCCCTCTGTGGAGTTATAATTCTCCTGACAGTGCTTGTAACAAAACTAAGTGGCTATAGCAGAGGGAGGTAGTATACCCCCTGGGACTGCCCATGGGTGTAGCCAGAAATTCTTTCTGCCTAGTATCCTACGCTTGCAGGGGGCAGTATAACCCAATGGTTATGAATATCGGGAGCTGTGTCCTTCAGTGAACATCAGAGAAATAGATTTTACGGTAAGTCAAAAATCCAATTTTTTTTTCCGTCCCATCGGGGGTAACGGACAAGGGATCAAAGCCATCCAGGGCCTCCCCTGATGGATCCAAGTGAACCTAGGCTGGCGAGTCTTGGACAAGTCCCCATGGACAAGGCTCCTTCAGCATGAAGGTGCGCCCTCACCCGTATTGGGGGTGGCGGGATGTCTTCGCTGGTTCCCAGACCCGCGGTCTTCCTTGGTTACAAGGCAAGTGGGTCCACAAAGTCATACGGTCCAGCTACAAGATCGAGTTTCACTCTTCTCCCCTGGCAAGGTTCTTTCCTTCTAATTTGCGCCTGTTCCTTCAAGGTGTGATTGTCCCGGTTCCAACATCGAAATGTTTTCAGGGTTTTTACTCAAACTTGTTTACAGTTCCCAGGAAGGAAGGTAAGGCGCGTCCAATATATGCCGATCACCAGCACTTCCTCTGCTGTGCCATGGGAGAAGCGCATTATCAGTTTGTGGTTTCACCCTTTGGTCTCGCCTCTGCTCCTTAGGTCTTTACAAAAGTGTTAGCCCCGGTGCTAGCATTGTTACGTCAATGGGGGATCGCAGTACTGCGCTACTTGGATAACCTCCTTCTGCGAGCGGAGTCTCCTACTGCTCTGGTGGAAAACCTGGATATCACCATACGAACTCTGAGGGAATTTGGCTAGATTCTGAATTTTCAGAAGTCTGCTCTGGTTCTGTCCACAAAGCTGGACTATCTGGTTCTGACTCTGGATTTCAGAAACTGCGGGCTGTGATTCGTCCCCTGCTGTCCAGTAGATGGTCATCCCTCCGGACTTGCATGCGGGTGCTGGGCCTGATGGTGTCCACCTTTGAGACGGTTCAGTTTGCACAGTTCCATACGAGGCCCCTGCAAAGACAATCTGGCCAGATGGGACAAGACTCTGCAGTCTCCGGACAATCAGATCCGGCTGAGCCGGGGAACGAAAGAGTAACTGATATGGTGGCTTCGGTCTCCGGCTTGGTAAATCCTTCCTCCCGTTGTATTGGATAATTGTCACTCTGAATGGCAGCCTGTCCGGCTGGGGAGATGTCCTCGGCAAAAATTCTGCTCAAGGGATCAGGACACTGGAAGTGTCCAGATTACCAATCAATGTCTTGGAATTTCAAGCAATCAGACTGTGCCTGGAACATTGGACAGATCGTCTTTAGGGATATCCAATGCGCATTCATTCAGACAATGCCACGCTTGTGGCTTATGTCAATCACCAGGTGGGCACAATAAGTGTCATGGCAGCTCTGGAGGTAGCTGGCATTCTAAGGTGGGCAGAACGGTTCGTTCCAGCCCCTTCCACCATAAACATTCCCGAGGTGGAAAACTGTCCTGCAGATTACTCCATTCAGACTGAGGGGAGTGGTCCCTTTATTTGGAGGTGTTTCATCAGTTGTGTCTCTGGTAGGGCATTCCCGAGGTGATTCTGTTGGCGTACCGGCTCAACAGAAAGGTGCAGAGGTTTGTGGCTCGGTCACTGGATCCTCTGACTGATGCCACAGACGCGCTGGTGGCCCCTTTGGGTCAGTATCGTCTGATTTACTCCTTTTCTCCTCTCAAGCTTCTGACAAGACTTCTATGCAAGATCGAGGCAGAAGGCGATTCTGGTCATCTTAGTGGCCCCAGACTGCCCTCGCCATGCTTGGTGCGATGATCTGGTGAGGCTGGTCATGAACGTTCCTTGGAAGCTTCCTCTCAGAGAGTATCTGCTGTCCCAAGGACTAATCTTCCATCCTGCTATACAGTCACTGGCTTTGACGGCTTGGCTGTTAAACGCCAAGTGCTGATGGATAGAGGTTTGTCTGAGTCAGTGATTCCAACGCTGTTAAAAGCTAGGAAATCTACTTCGAGGAAGATCTACCATCATACGTACATTGCGTGGTGTGAGTCTCTTGGGGTTCATCCTCGTTCTTTTTCGGTGGCTCGGATCTTGATCTTCCTTCAACGTGGGGTTGAGAAGAAACTGGCCTTGTGTACTATCAAGGGCCAGGTGTCGGCCTTAGTGGTCTTCTTTCAACAGCCCTTGGCCACACACTCCCTGGTGTGTACTTTTCCTCAGGGAGTTCGTCACTTCGGCACCGCCTTGGGACCTCGATTTGGTGCTCTGTCCTCCAGTAGCCTCCCTTTGAGAATCTTTGTGAGAATCCCCTGCTCACGCTGTCCCAGAAGGTAGCCTTTTTGATAGCCATCACCTCTGCATGCAGGGTGTCCTGAATTGGTGGCATTATCCTATCGCTCACCTTACTTTTTGGTTCACAGAAATAAGGTGGTTCTTCGCCTTTGTTCGTCGTTCCTTCCAAAGGTTGTCTCTGATTTTCATTTGAATGAAGACAATGTTGCCTTCCCTGTGTCCCAGACCAAAACATCCAAAGGAAATTGTTTTGCATGCCTTGGATGTGGTCCGGGTGATTAGGGTGTACCTGGCCGCTATGGAGTCTTTTAGGAAATCAGACTCATTATTTGTGCTCACAGATGGGCCTCAGAAAGGGTTATTTGCTTCCTCTCTATAACTGTTAACCAGATGGCTCAGGCAGACGGTGATTCAGGCCTATTCCATCAAGGGTCAGGTTCCTCCTTTCCCTGTCAAGGTGCATTCTACTTGGGCATTCAGTGCCTCCTGGGCCTTCCATCATCAGGCGTCAGTGACGCAGGTGTTTAAGGCAGCCAATGAGCCGTCAGTGCACACTTTCACAAAGTTCTTTATAGTGGATGTGTTGGCTTCTGCAGAAGCTTTCTTTGGCCGCAAGGTTTTGCAGGCTGCTGTTTAGAGGACCTTTTTTTTTTTCAAGTGAGCTCTATTTGTTTTGATTGAGCTTCTATTTACCTGGTTGGCTATAGTTGGCCTTGGGAATTTATTTTTGCTGTTCCCACCCCCTCATGTTTAACACTGCTTTGGGACGTCCCAATAGGTAAGAAGATTGACTTACTGTAAAATCCATTTCTCTGATGTTCATTGATGGACATATAACCCACCTCTCTGTGGCGTTGTAATTCTTCTGACACTGCTTGTAACAAAACTGAGTACCTATAGCAGAGAGAGGGAGTATATCCCCTGGGACTGCCCATCGGCATAGCCAGACTTTTTTCTGCCTAGTGTCCTAATCCTGTAAGGGGCAATTTAACCCAATGATTAAGAAGATCAGGAGCTGTGTCCGTCAATGAACATCAGAGAAATTGATTTTCCGGTAAGTCAAAAATCTAATTTTTCCTCCGGTTTCATTTCCCTGTTTTTGCTGTGTTTGGCTTCTCACACTTATTTTATTGGACATTGTTAGGTCAACTTCCATAACAGTGGATGTGACTTCCACTCGTACAGTCTCTGGTGGAGAAACAACCACTATCATTTACAATCTATAGACCCGGAAGATTTCTAACCATAGATAAATCACATCCACTGCTTTATTATTAGACCCCTATGTGTGAAGGGAAGAAACTTCAGCAACTGGAACTATCCTCACTTGTCATTTCCAGCCATTGCCAGTTCAGATACCTCCAATGTGGGCCATTGCTTGCAGAGAATCAAATATTATTTTGACGCTGAAGACATCAAAACATGGAAGGTACCATTTGCTGACCTTGCTTGTCATTGTTTCTCCACTTTGTGAATCTTTGCATCACAAGCATGCATGGGTCTTGGTTTCACTGGCTGCAGGTCTGTCCTGGGTCTGTAAGTAGTAAAGGAAGCATGGAGATAACCTCACTGAAGCAGCAGGTCCCATATTCCTCTCTGGATAAGTCCCCATCATGATTTACTTTGTGAAGTTTGGTTACCCTGTGAAGAGTTTGGTTGTAATAAGTGTGTTTGCTTAAATGTTGCAAGAGACTAAGTTGCCCATAGGGCCCCCCCAGTGTACTAAAGTCATGTGGATAACATTTAAGCCTAACACCTTGGAGGGTGGTGGAAGCAATGGCAGCCCCTTCCTAAAACCAGTCAGCTGTTATGACATCATTTAAAGCTGGATTCCCGGTATGACAATTTTTACATAGTTACCAGCTTGGACCAATTAAATATTTACTATACGTGTGGTATCCCTGTGGAAGCTGGAAATCACTGTAGTCAGCACTGCCACTACAGTTATTGCTATTAGAATTGAGGTCACACATATTCTGATACTAGTCTGAACCCACCTTAGCTGTCCTGCTAGGGAACTATAAGGCCTGGTTCACATCTATGCGGGTTTGTGATCTTTATATTGCGTGGGCACAGCAGCCCATCCAGAAATGCAGGGAAAAGGTACCAGATTGTAAGATTTTAATTTAACCCTTTTAATGACCAGGAAATTTGTTGTGATCTGGCACTGTTCCTTTAACTGACAGTTGTGCTGTCGTCTGGCACTGTACCCAAATAAAATTGATGTCCTTTTTTTCCCCTCACAAATAGAGCTTTCTTTTAGGCTACGTTCACATGTGGGCGCAGCCGATCACGGGCAGAATCACAGCGATTCCGCCCACGTTCCGGAAATCATTGCAAATCGCAGGACGCCTGTGCTATGCCCGTGATTTGCAATGGCACCCCAAAGGAAAAAAGCGCAAACAGAATCGCGGGACGCATGACGCACAAAAGAAGCTCTTGTACTTTTTTTGGGCGTCATGCGTCCCGCGATTCTGTTTGCGCCATGTTACCGCGATTCGGCTGGCGGAAATCGCGGCAACATCGCACGGCGTTTGGGGTGCCATTGCAAATCGCGGGCATCGCACAGGCATCCCGCGTTTGCAATGATTTCCGGATCCGCTGCGCCCACGTGTGAACATAGCCTTAGTGGTATTTGATCACCTGTGCGATTTTTATTTATTTTTATCTTTTTGCGCTATAAACAAAAAAAGCGACAATTCTGAAAAAAAATAATAATAATTTACCTTCTGCTATAAAACTTTCACAATTTAAAAAAAAAATGTAATTCATTTTTTTTTTTCCATCATTTTAGGTCAATATGTATTCTGTTACATATTTTTGGTAGGAATTCTGTCCCATTTTAAAGTTCATGGGAGGGACAGTAAGCAAAGGGCCACAGTTTGGAAACCACTGCCATACACTTTATTCAGGTTGAAGCGGATCTTCACCTTCAAATAAAAGTTAACCCTTCTAAACACAGAGCTTGCATTTTTTTTCTTGTTTACCTTTTATTTTCATGTAAAAACGTCAACCAAGCCTCCCCTCCCCCTCTACCCCCTCTACCCCCATGCACATCACTTGCCTTCCCAACACACCTTGCCATTGCAGTGCAGCACATGGCAACATACTAATGTGCATTACTGCGAACTCCCACAAAACTGCATGCACCTTTTTGGCAACCCACTGCAACACATACTTCACTGCAACACACATCCTTCCGAAGGTGCTTGGTAGTGCCATGTTACCACAGCACCAGTGTGAACAGGCCCTTACACTCAGCAGCAGTAACATCAATCCCTGACTCCCCTGAATACAGTTACAGCCCAATGTGATGTAGGCACATTCTGTGGGCTGATCCCAGGCGTTGTATCGTGTTTTGGGAGAAAAGTGGAGCACCAGAAAGAAATCCGTCCAATCCAAGGAGAAAATATATTCCCGTACATGTAGTGTCCCTGTTGGATATTGAACTCTGGACCCCAGTGCTGCAAGCTTAGCGTGCCAAGCCGCTAAAGCCCAGTGCTGTGGTTTTTATCCTCTGCCGCTCGCTCCTTAGAGGCTGCAAATGGTTGTAATTAAACTTTGCGGGAAGAAAATGTGCTTCTGGTAATGCGAGGCAGCGTCTGAAATGTCACACAGATCGTTTCATGTCTTGCTCATTATTAATTGTGACAGGTTGTCGCCTCTCACATCTCGTGTTGGACAAGCATTTTTACTTCTCCGATGATGGCTGAACAGAGCTGGCAGCCTCAGACCGGCCTGTGCGTCTGGGGAATGGAAAGGAGAGCTAAACGAGTGCAAACTCTTCTGGTGACATGGGATTTTGTGCCAGAATTCCAAAATTCCCAAGAAAGCAGCCAATCCGCTCACTGGAAAAACCTTCACATTGTACCAGTTTGATGCACCCCTTACCCCAGGAATCTCTGATCTTCTGTGTATTTACAGCTTGGATGTTTGTTCTGCCGTGATCTATTATAGTGGGAAATTAGAGGACAGGACTTCCATTTTTTTTTTTATATTGCAGCTTATTAGATGTGATGGCTGCATTTGTTTTCTTTTTTTTTAGGCTTTCTTTCTTCTATTTTCATCTGGTGATGCAGCCAGCAAGTCTGTTGTTTTTGAAGCACAAGCTCTCAAGCAGAATGTATCAGTTATAGAGA
Organism: Pelophylax lessonae; assembly: GCF_965119305.1. NCBI lineage: Eukaryota > Metazoa > Chordata > Amphibia > Anura > Ranidae > Pelophylax > Pelophylax lessonae. Next base: position 841,224,781 of record NC_138768.1, on the reverse strand, counting down.
TGAGACAACTTATTTACCACTGACAAGGGGTGCTCCAATTATCACTTTTTATTTATTTATGTAAAACCTTTATCCTAAAAGGAAAAAAATGTTTGCTCATAAAGTATGAGCTGGAGTTAGGCTTTAATTTATTGGTGTATCTAAATCTGCTAGTACATCTAACACTCCCCTCCCCCCAGACTGACAATGCTGCTATCCAAAGGTGCCCCCTGTTCTCCTTCATCCAGAGTGGGGCGCTCTAATACCGGAGGAGCGTTACTGGCCAGATCACCAGGTGAAAACAGAGGAAAATCCCCCCCCCCCCCCCCCCAAAAAAAAAAGGAATGCAGCTACCACTTCTATGATCTGTAAGATGCAATATCTTGCATATTTATTTGGGTTTAATACCACTTTAATTCATTTTTAATATTCACAGCAAACTCCTCCGTCTATCCATGCCTCCCTTGATGCTTTTTGTTGAGAAATCACTTTGAAAAACACCACCTAGCATTTCTAGCTGCTGCCATCTTGAATAAGGGCAGATGATTCATGTAGCATTTACTTTCTGGAATCTGTCTGCCCTTAGCTCAGACAGGAGAGTGTGCTTGGCTATAAAAACTCCCTTCTCCCATGAAGACTCCTGGGATAAATCATATCATTTTGGCCTAGGCCAGAAACCAGGAAGTAACTGAATGTTAAAAAATAAATATATATATATATATATATATATATATATATATCTTCCTATCTATTTACTAATGCTAGTAGAATAAGGATTAAAAATATTTGATGTTGATTAAGAGAGAGTAGTTCAGCAGATCTCATTATCATTTGTAAATAAGATTTGCACACTCTCACCTAACAAGAGATTAAAGATATTAAGGCTTGGGTGATACATTGCATGTTAACTCTTTGCCTCCGGCTTTTATAGGGTAACTGCACTTTCACTGGGGCGGGGGGGGGGTGGACGCAAATATTACAGCATATACAATTGCTACATAAGCGATATTGTAATTTATTTATATTAAAAATTACCTTTCCGTTTCAATATGCAGCCGCTGTAATTTTATGTAAAATACAATGCAATTTGGCTACCTGGAGGCGTTCTCTACAGCATTGGTATACGGAACACCCCCAGAAATGTTATTTCCTGCTTGTGTGATTGGTTCACTGGTTTTCCCAGAAGTCTGCACTAAGATACAAGTCAGATTTTAGGAATCCCATGCAACAAAGATTTCCTTTTTTGGGGAGATACTCCCAAAGGGAAATTACTTCTAAAGGAATGCAGACCCTGACACGCTCCTCATTTGAACACTGTAAGTGAATTAGCCTATTATTAAAGCGGAGTTCCACCCTGGAATACTTTTTTTTAATAAAAATACCCCCGGGACAGTCAGGGCTAGTACATTCCACAATGGCTAGCCTCTGATCTGTCCCAGGTTGCACTTACCTTTTAGGACAAATACTTACCTTGAAAAAGTATTGTCCAGCGCTGCCATCTCAGGTGTGGGCAGCTTGAAGCCAGCGCGATCCTCTTCTGTCTTCTTCGGTCCCACGATGCACTGCACCGGCCCCGCCGTCACTTCCGGTGCGCGGGCGTCATCCCTCCATAGCTTCTGGGCATGCCCAGAAGCTGCTTAGAAGGCAATGACGCGCGCGCCCTGGAACTGACGTCGGGGCTGGTGCGGGCGCATTGATTCCTGGGAGCGATGACGTTCAGCTCCCAGGAATCATTGCAAAGCCAGGAAGTGACGACGGGCCGTGGCCGCCGAGGGGAGGAAGAAGGAAGTAAGGTAAGTATATTTTCTTCTCTACGAGGTAAGTAAAAAAATAAAAATAAAAAATGCGATTATCCATTTGTTTTTCAGGTGACCCGGAGCGAGAAGATGGAGGGTAAGTATCATTTTAGGGTGGAACTACACTTTAATGACAGTCGCTCCCATTTAGATTTACTCTGCAGGGACAAACCGCTTTTTCTTCAGAACAGAAGCAGGTACGACTCCGCAACAAAGTTTGTGAAAAATCCTTACAGTGTACATTGAAAACCCAGAAAGGATTATTTTTTTTTTTAATTATCAAAATTGAAGTTACACTTTAAAGTGGTAGTATACTCCGCTTTTGAACTTTTACCTACAGGTAAGCCTACAATAAGGGTACGACGGAAAAATTCATATGAAAATAACCTCTTCACTTCCCACATCAGACTAGCATGCAACAAAAAATCGTTCGATAATCTGATCGTGTGTACGGGGCTTTACACTGACTGTATTTTGGGGGGGGGGGGGGCAGGGGAAGCATATTTGATGATTTATCATACATTTATTATATTGATATGGTTTTATATGTATTATAGAGCTGCATTTTTTCTCTTTTATATAAGGATCAGGTTTAAGGTTGAAAACCAGCTTTGTTTTTTGACCTGACATCTAACATCTGAACATAACTGCTGTACACAGCCAGTTCCCTGCCGGCAGAGCGCAGGCATTAAGTGGAATTGCTGTGCTGTTTTCCCCAGCGTCCGGGTGATGGTGACCAGTGCTGAGGACAGTGTGTTCTCCCTCATTAGACAATTACTGCACAAACAGCCTGCAATCACCGCTACAGACTGCCCTCTATTTTTTCATCATTTCTTCCCTGACTATTACTTAGATTGAAGCTCTTTCTAGTCTTCATTTTTATCCACTTTTTTTTTTTTTTTTATAACAAGCCCAATAAAATCACAGCACGTTAATCGTTCACAGGACCTTACCCCCCCTAAAGTGGTGTTGATTTATTTTGTCCCAAATGAAAAGACCTGAATGTTTATAGGCATAGCGCTAGACGTTGGATAGTGAAGTGGTCCTGTAGGGTGCTCTGTGTTGAGGCAGGGGTGTGTGGATAGCAAAAATAGGGGAGTAGATATGCATATTTGTGAAACTAAAATGGCGTGCCTGCATAGTGGTAACAAATAGGATTGCACTGACACCATTATCGGTGCCGATACTAAGCATTTGCACAAGTATCGGTACTAGTACAAATGCTCCAATTCCTGAAACCGATACTTTCAGGCTTGGTTCTTTCAGCTGACAGTGAGATTCCCCCACTGACAGCTGAAATAAAAAAGCCAGCAATTATCAGTTGTTCAGAAGCGGGGCCGCTGCGTCCTTAACCACTTGCCAACCGCCCCACCACAGATTTACTGTGGCAGGCTGGATTGGCTGCGCGAAACGACGTAGGGGGTACGTCGGTCATGGGAGTGGTGCTCGGTGGCGAGCGCGCGGCGCGCTCCTAACCCCTTCCCTGTTGGTGTCATTATTACAATAACAGTGCATATTTATAGCACTGATTACTGTAGTATTGTCACTGGTCCCCCCCCCAAAAGTGTCAAAAATGTCAGTTAGGTGTCCAATCTGTCTGCTGCAATGTCGCAGTCCCACTAAAAATCGCAGATCGCTGCCATTACTAGTAATAAATAAAAAAATAAAAATGACATAAATCTTTCCCCTAGTTTGTAGACGCAATAACTTTTGTGCAAACCAATCAAAATACGCTTACTGCGTTTTTTTTTTTTTTTTTTACCAAAAATATGTAGCAGAATACAAATTGGCCTAAAAGGATGAAAAATTTTGATTTTTTATTTATTTATTTTTTTAGAATGTTATATAGCAGAATGTGAAAAATATATATATTTTTTTCCAGAATTATCGCTCATTTTTATTTTGTTTTTAGCGCAAAAAATAAAAATTGCACAGGTGATCAAATACCACCAAAAGAAAGCTCTTTTTGTGGGGGGGGAAGGACATAAATTTTATTTCGGTACAGCGTTGCACGATTGTCAGTTAAAGTAACTGACAATCGTGCAACGCTGTACCGAATCGCAAAACATGGCCTGGTCATTAAGGGGGCAAATCCTTCCGGTCCAGTTGTGGTTAACAACCGATTACCACTCATTCAGCTGTCAGTGGGGTTCTCCTGTTGACAGCTGAAGTATAAACTGAAGTCCTGGCAAATGTAAAAAAAATAAATAAATAACAGCCGGGCAATGTTTATCAACAACATTGCTTAGCCGAAAGATATAAAAAGAAACATTTTCATTTTGTATTTTACTGTGTTTCTTCATCTACGGATCAAAGAGTGAACTTTAATCTGCAGATGAAGTCAGTTTTTTAAAGCAACCTGTCAAGCAAAACAAAAAAAAAAATACATTTTTTTTTTAATAAATGTTTCTCTGTTTAACCCTTCATTTACGCTAATCAGCCTTAATTAACTCCATATTCTCCTCCATTTTTTTTTTTGTTCACTTCTATTTTATAAAATAATGAAATAAAAAATATATAAAATAAAATAAGTATTGGTACTTGTAAAAAAAAAAAAAAATGGTACCTGTGCATCAAGTGCAGTGTGTTTTTTTTTTTTTTTTTATTAAAACATAAAAGAGAGATACCTGCTCTATGCAGTGGTATTGCACAGAGCTACCTCTTACCTTATCTTTGGTGCTCCTCCTTTTCTATGTCTGCCCCCATAGCAAACTATGTGCGTTAGGGGATCGCACCCTAACCTGGTTGTGTATGTGTTCATGGACACACATAGACCTGCTCGGCCCCACTCCTGCTGCACAGGATTTGACTGACAGCAGCAGGAGCCAATGGCTCCTGCTGCCCTGAGTGAAGCCTGTGAATGCAGGAAGAGGGGAGAGTGGGGCTGCTGTCCGGGACAGTGCTGGATTGAGAGTGGTGTCAGGCGAGGTATCTTGCTATGGGGCCAACGCCAGGAATGCCGCTGGGGGACCCCAGAAGAGGAGGATCAGGGCTGCTCTGTAAAAACCAAGTATAAAATTTTTGTTATTACAGGCGGTCCCCGGGTTACAAACAAGATAGGGACTGTAGGTTTGTTCTTAAGTCAAATTTTTAAGTCGGAACAGGTACATTTTTTAAGTGTAGCCCCAGCCAAAATAATCATTTTTAAGTTTTATTGGATAGCCTAGGGAAGGATTAACACCCCTGTACCTTTTGTTTTGCTGTCTGTACCCCTGTTCAGAAGATTTCACCTCACTTTCTGTCCCTATGACAACTGGATTTTGAAAATTTTGGGTTGTTGTGGAAACAAGGATTGGTGATAAAGCTTCAGTGGAGACACCTTTTTCCCATGAGAACTCTTACAGGAGTGAATTTCTCTTCCTAGGGGGAGATTTCTCCTCACTTCCTGTTGTCTCCCTCCGTTTGTAATTCGGAGTCCTTTTAAGTCGGATGTTTGTAAACTGGGGACCGCCTGTATTTTGTTTTTGGTAGTATACTCCGCTTTTTAACTTTTACCTACAGGTAAGCCTATAATAAGGATTACCTGTAGGTAAAATTAATATCTCCTGAACCTGCATGGTTTAGGAGATATTCGCCCTGCAGCCTCTGACACCAGCGGCGCATGCGCTCTGAAGGTCCAGCAGACCTTGCCGGCAAGTAAATGCGTGGGAGTGATGTCATCACGGCTCCGGCCACTCACAGCACCAGAGACGCCGAGCCTGGAAGAGACACCGAGGGAAGATGTCAGCTGCCTCAGCAGTGTCCGGGCGACCGTGTTGGGGCTTCGTTCTAAGGTAAGTATTACATAATGAGCTAGTATGTGATGCATACTAGCTCATTATGCCATTGTCCTGCAGGGGTTTTTTTTATTTATTTTTTTGAGGATACAACCGCTTTAAAAAATTTTTTACAATCACGTTAGAGCAGATCTACACACTGTATCTGAGCACCACAAAGCAAAAATGCTATTTAATTCATTTTAACCCCTTAATGCTGGCGCTTCTCAGTTTCTGATCGGGAGGTTGGGTTTCTGATCATGTGATTGGCTGTCACATGATTGTAAAGCTCTCAATCGCAAGTATAGATCGGGAGCTTTCTGTTAGCTGGCGGTAACTGTGGCGGCACAGCTCTGTTTACATTCTTGTATGTACGCATATATGCGGCCTCTCCGCGTCCCTGTCAGAACACAATAGCTAAGCAGGGCAGATCGCTGTACTGACATTGGATAGTTAGTACAGCGGCTCCTCCTGAGCTCTTTCATTTTTTTTTTTATTTTCATTCACGCCCCTGGGTGGAATGGCAAAAAAACTAAGTGTGTACCAGGCTTAAAGTGGAGTTCCACCCATTTTTAATAAGTTGGATTACATAGATGTATGTAATCCCCTTTAAAACGACTTTTACCAATGGAAACTTTTTTTTTTTGCTAGTAAATACCTTATTTACTGCTTTATTCATCCTCTCCTCACTTCCTGGTCCGGTCGGCGATTACGTCATTCGGCGATTCGCAGGGTGTGCTGGGATGTATCTCAGGGCCTGAAATCTCGCATTATTACACAGGAGATGAACTGTACTGCGTGCTCTGCCCTGCCTCCGCCCCGCCTCCTCTCAGTGAGCTGTACTGTATGTATTGTATTGAGGCCGTGCTCCGCCCCGCCTCCGCCCCGCCTCCTCTCAGTGAGCAATGACTGAAAGCATTATATCCTCACTGAGCTCACTGAGAGGAGGCGGGGCGGAGGCGGGGCAGACCACGCAGTACAGCTCATCTCCTGTGTAATAATGCAAGATTTCATGGCCTGAGATACATCCCAGCACACCCTGCGAATCGCCGAATGACGTAATCGCCGACCGGACCAGGAAGCGATGAAAGGATGAATAAAGCAGTAAATAAGGTATTAGCAAAAAAAAAAAAAAAAGTTTCCATTGGTAAAAGTCGTTTTAAAGGGGATTACATACATCTAAAGTTACTAAAATGGGTGGAACTCCACTTTAAGGAATTTGCAGGAGGCCAAACTTTGGCACCTTTTCTACCATGTAAATATATGTAATTATTTTTCATATTTCAGTTATGTATTTCTTTGTTTGGGTAGTTAACATTTAATTTCTCATTGCGTATGCTGGTAATTTGTGAATGTATCACCATTTGCCTCAACTGAAATATTTGATTTAGCTTCATAATAATTATGCGTGCAGAATGGTTATCCCGCGTGTGTAGTAAGACTCCCCCGTTTCTCCACGCTCTCTACACCTCTTCACTTTTAATACACACCATGCCGCGCCTGCATTAAACTTACTTTACGATTTATTGCGCTCCTTGCTTATTGTGCACTTACTGAATAATTTATCTCCTTTATGGTATTTGTGTTGATTTTTTTTTTTTCATGCTAACTGAAATTTTCTTTGCTTGGCAACTTTCTGTTCTTTTGTGCTGTATGTAAAGTTTACTCATTTTTACATACATTCTTACGCTATAGAGGTAGGGATTTCAATTCTTCTTCAGTACAGCAGTATGAAATATAGCTCTCCGCAGAGCAACCACCTTATACCTTCTATGAAAGCAAACTCGACTTTTGTGGGGGGAAAAAAAATGCAAATAGAAAAAAAAAAAATAGCATATACAGCTGCGACACAAGTTACATTGTAATTGAGTGTTATAAAAAATTACCTTTCCTTTTCAATCTGCAGCTCTGTCTCTTTCTGTAAAATGCAATATGGCTACCTGGAGGTATTCTGTACACAGATGGTGTAGGGGACACCCCCAAGATATGTCATTTGCTCCTTCTGTGATTGGCTCACTGATTTTTCCCAGAAGTCTGCACTAAGATACAGGTCAGCTTTTGGGCATCCCCTGCAACAGAAATGTCATTTTTGGCGAGATCTCCCATTAGGAACATGTCTAAAGGGATGCAGACAGTGCCACTTTCCACATTAGAGCCCTGCAGCAGTTTACTGATACTTATAAAACCACTCGCATGCAGATTCACTGAGCACATGAACACAGACAAACCGCTATTTCAGCAGAATAACAAAAGGTAGGAATCTGCAACAAAGTTTGTTAAAATCCCTGCAATGTACAGAGATCACCCAGAGGAGGATTTTTTTTTTCTCAACAAAAGTGGAGTTACTCTTTAACCGCTTGCAGACCATGCTATAGCAGAAGGACCGCTACAGCGCAGACAGCTAGTTCTTATCGGCACTCCTTTCCTCACGCTGACTGCATGAGGAGAAGAGAGCCAATAATCAACTTCTCTAAAAGGGCCGTGTACACTGATAATCAAGATACTGATTATTAGTGTCCTAATTATCAGTGCTGCCAATCAGTGCCCACCACTGCTGTGCCCACCACTGCTGCCAATCAGGAAGTAAATTCTACATCAATCATCTGCCCTTACTCAAGATGGCCACAGCTAGAAATGCTAGGGGGGTTCAAAGTGATTTCTCGACAAAATAAAGCATGGAGACATGCCTGGATGGGGAGTTTGCTTGGAATAGTAAGAACAAATTAAATAGTGTTTTCAGTTTGTGCTACTCAGATACAATTTCGTTTTACGATTTAGGCTCGGTTCACATTGGTGCGATGCGGGAAACCCTGCAAATCCACTGCGAGTTGCTGCATCGCACCCAACACGCAGGCAGTTCACACTGCCATATGGGAACCGCTGGGAGTGTCAATGCAAAGTTATCGACACAACCAGATCAGTTTGCATATCGCAGTGTGAACTGTCGATTTGGACAGGATTTGGATCGCATGGGTGTGAACACCTATGCGATCCGATTCTGGTGCGGACCAGAAAAAGGGTCCTGCAAGAGTTTGGCCTGAATATGATGCAAATTCAGCCAAACAATCTGTATAGCTGAATTTGCATCGCACAGACATCGCTTGTGATTTGCACAGCAGTGCGGTGCGAATCACATGCAAGGTCTTTCATCGCACCAATGTGAACCGAGCCGAAGTGCTCTTACCCCACCTCACAAGTTCTTACCATTGTCTTATAACTGTTTTAGTGAACTGGTCACATTCTTTAGACATCCATTTCCTAAATAGTCAGCTGAAAGTGGCCAGTTTGTGTTTTTGTTTTTTGGGGGATTTTTTTGGGCTGCATACCTAGTAGAACGATGACCGATGCACTTTACCCTTTTACTCCTATGGCTGCTGTTTGATATATTAAAGTTGATCCATCTCTCTGTTTCAGCATTGTGTAATGATTGCTTCCCCTATTTTGTATATTTATCAGCAACTTATCCGGGAGATGCAGCAGATGGCGAGCCGACCTTTCGCCTCCGTCAACGTCGCCTTGGAAACAGATGAGGAGCCACCTGATTTGATCGGCGGGAGTGTAAAGGTGAGCCTTGTGCTTTTTCATGAAAATTATGCCATCTTGAACTTGGTGATTTGCAATTCATGTGTGTTGGGTAGAGCTACTGCCTGCACTCAGGATATGTGTATGAGGTGGGAGCTCCGAGTCATGTGACAGGTGGCTGAGGTGCAATGAACCTTTTTTCTCCATTGAGAATTGCATGATTCCTGGGGCAGAAACCTAAGGCAGGTCTCAGAAGTGTTAGGAAAAAATGAAAAGGTGAACGGACACCCTACACCCTCCCTGCTCTTCTCCTCTGCCTCCTTTGTGTGGCTTTTGGAAGGGAGTGATGCTCTGTGCTGACGCTGACCAATCAAAATTTCTTTATCCCAGAAGCTCTGCAGAAAGGAGGAAGAGGAAAGTATTAAAAAATTTCTGGAATGCAGCACCGGCTGCGTGGGCACTGAACAGCTCATCACCTATGGAGGTGGGTACAGTGGTGACCATAATGATGGGAAGGGTGTACCGTGTTAGTATGTTCACCTTTTCACTTTTGCTGGAAAAAATTAACTTACAACAGCAGGTTAAATAAAAACAAATGAATCAATTCCTCCCTCCACACATTCGATGTGGATGAGGTAATCACTTCCGCTGAGCAATTGTATTCTGCCGGCAGGAGGCCCTCCAATGATCAATGTTGCTGACAGGATGGTTTTACACAAGTCAATCAATTGATCGACGTTGTACAACCAGATAGCCAATGCCTGGATCGATATCCAGCCTGTTCCTTCTGAACAAGTCGAATTTCGATTCATGTCATGTCCGGTTTAAGTTAGGCAATAAAGGGTATCCCTTAATCTATAAACTGTCTGCATTAGGCTCCATTCACCGAAGTTTGTGGCGTGATCATGGGGTCCTCTGACAGACGGCGCAGGCGTCCAAGGGCCACGATAAGACCAGTATCATCCTCAGCTCAGGCTTCTTCTGCAGTTCCTGCGAGAAATCAAGAGCGAGGATCTTCCAGCCATCCTGCATTACAGTCGCTGGTTTTAATGGCGTAGCTATTGAAAGCCAGGTACTGAGGAATATAGGTCTGTCTGGATCATTGATTCCCTACTATGGTGAAGGCGAGGAAGTAGTCTTCCAGCAAGATATACCATCATATGTGGTAAGCTTGCATTTCTTGGTGTGAGTCGATTGGTGCTCATCCTTGATCCTTTTTTGTGGCTTGGATCTTAACCTTTCTTCAATGGGGCGTTGATCAGAAGTCGGCCCTGAGTACCATCAAGGGTCAGGTGTCTGCCTTGGCAATCTTCTTTTAGTGACCCCTAGCTACGCACTCTTTAGTTTGTACCTTCATTCAGGGTGTCCTGGATGTTGGGTGATATAATTTGCACATCCCGGTGGAAGGAATGGTAGGCATGTCGAATGTGGCTCCACCTGTACGGTCTCTTTTGCCGCCATGGGATTTAAATTTAGTGCTTTTGGTTCTCCAGAAACCTCCATTTGAAAATATTCAGGAGATTCCCATGCCTACGTTATCCTAGAAGGTGACATTCTTGGTGGCTATTACCTCAACTCGCAGGGTAACTTAGTTGGCGGCATTATCCTGTCACAGTCCTTATTTGGTGGTCCATAGGGATAAAGTGGTTCTTCGTCCCTGTCCATCATTCCTGCCCAAAGTTGTCTCTGACTTCGATTTGAATGAGGACATTGTGTTGCCTTCCTTGTGTCCCAAGCCGGCTCGTCCCAAGGAATTTGCTTAGTATATCTTGGATGTGGTTTGTGCGATTCGGGTGTATCTGGCAGCTACTGAGTCCTTTCGGAGGTCATACTCGCTTTTTGTGGTTACGGACGGACCAAGAAAAGGGCTGGCCGCTTCTTCGGCTACCATCTCCAGATGTATCAGACAGACAGTGACTCAGGCCTAGTCCATCAAAGGTCAGGTTCAGAGATTGCGGACATGATACAAGACAGGGTCAGAGATTGCTGACATGATACAAGAGGTGGTCAGAGACTGCTGACGTGATACAAGAGGTGGTCAGAGACTGCTGACATAATACAAGAGGTGGTCAAACTGCTGACGTGATATAAGATGTGGTAAGAGACTGCTGACGTGATACAAGGGGTGGTCCGAGACTGCTGACGTGATACAAGGGGTGGTCCGAGACTGCTGACGTGATACAAGGGGTGGTCCGAGACTGCTGACGTGATACAAGGGGTGGTCCGAGACTGCTGACGTGATACAAGGGGTGGTCAGAGACTGCTGACGTGATACAAGGGGTGGTCAGAGACTGCTGACATGATACAAGGGGTGGTCAGAGATTGCTGACATGATACAAGAGGTGGTCAGACTGCTGACATGATACAAGGGCTGGTCAGCGACTGTTGACATGATACAAGGGCTGGTCAGCGACTGTTGACATGATACAAGGACTGGTCAGAGACTGCTGACATGATACAAGGGCTGGTCAGAGACTGCGAACGTGATACAAGAGGTGGTCGGAGACTGCGAACGTGTGATACAAGAGGTGGTCAGAGACTGCGAACGTGTGATACGAGAGGTGGTCAGTGACTGAAAATATCATGCAAGGCTGCTAGAAATGACTACTGTAACAGGACAGATAAACACAGACTGGTGTCTGCAGGGGCTCGGCAGGCTGCTCAAAGAGTCTTTAAAGGGCCACATGCGACCACCAGGAATCTACATTAGACTGTGAAGGAGGCATGTTGAAGGGTTCCTGTTAGCCAACTGCTTAGTGTATATGGTTTGCTTTAATCTAACCATTCATGTATCCTAACAAAACACTTGAAAGAGTCTAGATCTATTTCATTATTACAATGAGCTCTTTACATGGAGGTTTTTAGATAGTGAGTGTGTTGGTGATCTTGAGTAATGGGGGCTTTCTATTCTTTGCATCCCCATGATCTGCACATACCTGGCTGAACCACAAAAATCAATAAACAATGTGAACAGCGTTGTGTGCCCCGATGTCAGACCCGCACTCTGCTTCCTTCCTCTAATCCGAGTGAAATCATTTGTCTTGTTCTGTGAATTCCGCACAGTGGGTGGCCTTGCATTCACTTTCATATTTTCTCTCTTGTCAAAAATCTTTCTTCCTGTGTTTTTCAATTCTTTTTTTTTTTTTTTTTTTTTTAGCTCTGCATTTGTATCTTTTATCAGACTAATGCTACAGATCAGGAACATTGCTGACATAGACTATTTTCTAGATTTCATCACGCCAGCTGTTTTTTTTCCTTTTAATTCTCCATTTCACAATTGCTTTTCTAACTCCTGTCTCCTGTTGTAGCCAAGCCATTGCTGTCTGTCTCAGCTATATTATATGGTTTAACCACTTAAGCCCCGGAAGATTTTACCCCCTTCCTGACCAGGGGGTATTTTGCGATTCGGCACTGCGTGACTTTAACGGACAATTGCGCAGTCGTGCGACGCTGTAGCTAAACAAATTTGACGTCCTTTTTTTCTCCACAAACAGAGCTTTCTTTTGGTGGTATTTAATCACCTGTGCGATTTTTTGATCATGCGCTATAAACAAAAAAAGAGCGTAAATTTTGCAAAAATAATATTTTTCACATTTTTTTATATGAAATTTATATGAAAAATGTAAAAATCAAAAATTTTTAACATTTTAGGCCAATTTGTTTTATGCTAAATATTTTTGGTAAAAAAAAATCGCAAAAAGCGTATTTTGATTGGTTTGCGCAAAAGTTATTGTGTTTACTAACTAAGGGAAAGATTTTTGTAATTTTTTTTTTTTTTTTTTAACGCGTAATGGCGGCGAACTTCAACCAAACAGCGAAGCGTGTGTATACTGTGTGCATGTACTGTATAGGTGTATGCATTTGAGTGCATTTTTATTTGATTTACTTGCCAGTGATTAGTAATGTTTATACAGTTTTGATCATCCCACCCCTGCTGTATTGTCTATTTATATACAGTGCATCTGAAAAATGTTCACAGCGCTTCACATTTTACACATTTTGTTATGTTACAGCCTTATTCCAAAATGGATTCAATTAATTAATTTCCTCAAAACTCTACAAACAATACCCCATAATGACAACATGAAAGAAGTTTGTTTGAAATCTTTGCAAATTTATTAGAAATAAAAAATTAAAAAAATGAAATGTGCATAAAGTATTCGCAGTCTTTGCTCGCTACTTTGTTGAAGCACCTTTGACACCAATTACAGCCTCAAGTCTTTTTGAGTATGATGCTACAAGCTTGGTTCACATTTTTTTGGGCAGTTTCTCCCGTTCTTCTTTGCAGGACCACTCAGGCTCCATCAGGTTGGATGGGGAGCGTCGGTGCACAGCCATTTTTAGATCTCCAGAGATGTCCAATTTACTTCAAGTCTGGACTCTGGCTGGGCCACTCCGACATTCACAGAGTTGTCCTGTAGCCACTCCTTTGTTATCTTCACTGTGTGCTTAGGGTCGTTGTCCTGTTGGAAGATGAACCTTCCCCCCAGTCTGAGGTCCAGAGAGCTCTGGAGCAGGCTTTCATCAAGGATGTCTCTGTACATTGCTGCTTTAATCTTTACCTCAATCCGGACTAGTCTTAGTTCCTGCCACTGAAAAACATCCCCACAGCATGATGCTGCCACCACCATGCTTCACTGTAGGAATGGTATTTCCTCCAGGCATGACGCTTGCCATTCAGACCAAAGAGTTCAATCTTTGTTTCATCAGACCAGAGAATTTTGTTTCTCATGGTCTGAGAGTCCTTCAGGTGCCTTTTGGCAAACTCCAGGTGGGCTGTCATGTGCCTTTTACTGAGGAGTGGCTTCTGCCTGGCTACTCTACCATACAGGCCTAATTTCTGTAGTCCTGCAGAGATGGTTGTTCTTCTGGAAGGTTCTCCTCTCCACAGAGAAACGCTGGAGCTCTGTCAGAGTGACAATTGGGTTCTTGATCAGCTTTCTGTCTAAGTTCCTCTTCCCCCTGATCGCTCAGTTTGGCCACGTGGCCCGCTCTAGAAAGAGTCCTGGTGGTTCCAAACGTCTTCCATTTATGGATGATAGAGGCCACTGTACTTATTGGGACCTTCAATGCTGCAGAAATGTTTCTGTACCCTTCCCCAGATCTGTGCCTCCATACAATCCTGTCTCGGAGGTCTACAGACAATTCCTTGGACTTCATGGCTTGGTTTGTGCTCTGACATGCACTGTTAAGAGTGGGACCATATGTGCGCCTTTCCAAATCATGTCCACTCAAATGAATTTACCACAGGTGGACTCCAATAAAGTTGTAGAAACATCTCAAGGATGATCAGTGGACCCAGGATGATGTACCTGAGCTCCGTTTTAAGTGTCATGGCAATGGCTGTGAATACTTATGTACATGGGATTTTTTTATTTTTAATAAACTTGCAAAGATTTCAAACAAACTTCTTTCACGTTGTCATTCTGGGGTATTGTTTGTAGAAATTTGGGGAAAATAGTGAATTGAATCCATTTTGGAATAAGGCTCCATGTACACGGGACGCTGGAAATGGCCGTTTAGGAGCAGTTGGGCGTTTTTTTCAGAAGCCCCTGAACCCATCTACATTTTATCTTATCTGTCCATGTACTCATGGTCGTTTACAGTCATTTGCAGGCAGTTGTGTTCAGGGACTGTTTTTAGAACGCAATTATTTGCGTTCGAACGTGTGTTTCCCGGCGTTACAAACGCGTCCGAACACGTCTGAACGCGATGACCCGCGTTTATCGTTCGCGTATTTCCATTTTAAAGGAAATAATTTTTTTTTTACCTCTAGGAACGCTTCTAAACGCAAACGCCGCTAAACGCGGGTACAAACGCGACCGAACGGACGTTTCAAACGTCCTAAAAATTCCAGCATTCAAAGGGACTTTTAACAACGTCCCGTGTACATGGAGCCTAAGGCTGTAACATACCAAAATGTGGAAAAAGCGAAGCGCTGTGAATACTTTCTGCATGCACTGTAATTAATGTAAAGAGACCGCAGCATTTTTGCAGAACCTGCAATACTGCGCACTTTCATAGCACTGCCTTACCTCCTACCAGATCTTGCACCTACCCATCCCTTCTTTATCTCCCTCAAAGGAGAAGTAACAAAAAAAAAGAAAAACCTACATACTCGCCTCCATGCTGCAACATCTGTCCTTCATCAGTTATAAGATTGAAAACTGAGCAATTGCATGACTGCTGATTGCTCAGTTCTCGGTCTGCTCTCACCTCTCTTCACTCTGTTCCTTCAGCGTTCACTGGAGCTCTGGGCTTGGAAGGGGTGGGAATGGCTGGCCCTAGCTTTCAGCCTGTCAGTCAGGCAGCAGGGGTGGATCCCAGCAATATTGTCTGGATGCGTCCCGAGCCTGGAGCTGCTCTGCCCCGTCAGCTCATAGCAGACAAAAGTAAGTCCTTTGAGCCAAAAGAGAAGCATGGCCAAAAAGCTTTGACCATAGTTCTTAGTTCTAGTATGTAAGGTAGCCTAGGCAACTTCAGTGCCTACAGCCTCATAGCGGTGTATCTGCAGTGTGAAGTTTAATGCTGGCCATACGTGTATAGATTTTTGGACGAGAATGTTCGTATGAACATTCGTACGAAAATTCTTTTGAACATTCGATGAATGGACAAATGTCGTTTAAAAATTGTCTTTTGCTTTTAACATTCAATTTTATAATGAATGTAATTTTTGAGCGATACACTGCCGGAAAATTAGTTGATCGAGAAAAGTTTTCCAGTCACTGCAGTCGAAAACTGACATCAATTTGACCCCACTAACGATAAGAAAACCAAACAAATTTTCCTAAAACGAAAATTTCCCAATGAAAATCTATCAAATTCCTGCAAGGACGGAGCACGGGTGCCCCCATATCACCCGTAGAAAGAAGGGTGGACAGCTCCAGTAGGGGGGACAGCCAAAGCGGGGGTAAGGGACTGTTCTTTGCAATATGATTGCACAGAGCAGGTAAGTATACCATCTTTTTTATGTAAAAAAAAAAAAATGGCTCTAATATCACTTTAAAGCAGTAGTTAATTAAAAAAAAAAAAAAAAGGGGGGCCCTGGGTATAATGTGCTAGTATGCATCACGTACTAGCACATTGTGACAGATTTATCTTAAAGCCCTCCAGCGGTGCACTGTCACCACTGACAGGGCTTCCATCTTCACTATGTCTTCCTTCGAGGTTTTTGGGATCTGGCCATTTGAATGCCACAGGAGTCACGGCCAGAAAACAGATCTCTGAAGGGGCGGCAGTGCGCATGCGCCGGTGATGTCATCAGCTGCTCCCAGTGTGAATGTCACCTAAACACAAATGTAGAAGATATGTACCGTATTTACAAGCAAGCCTTATTATAGACTTACCTGTAGGTACAGGTTCAAAAGCAGAGATTACAACCACTTTCAAGAGGAAGTAAACTCCTCCAAATCTTTTTTATTTTTTTTTCTTCCCTGCAAAGTAAATGCATAATGTGCTAGTATGCATAAAATACTAGCACATTATGTGACACTTCCAACGAAGCCCAGGATGTCCACGCTGCTGGCAGCATCAATGTTCACCCGTCTTCTTCCGGGTCTGTGGTTTCCGGCAGTATTACTGGCCGGAGCCGCGTGACGTCACTATCGCGCATGTGCGCGTGAGCCACCAGTCACGGCACTGGGCTCTGAAGAAATGGCACAGGCGGACGTTTCTTCAGAGCGCATGCGCCGATGACGTCATTGGCTGCATGCACTGTAAATATCTCCTAAACGGTGAAAGTTTAGGAGATATTTACAGCACCTATAGGTAAGACTTAATATAGGCTTAGCTATAGGTAAAAGTAATTAACCACTTAAGCCCTGGAAGATTTTACCCCCTTCCTGACCAGGGGGTATTTTGCGATTCGGCACTGCGTGATTTTAACGGACAATTGCGCGGTCGTGCGACGCTGTACCTAAACGAATTTGACGTTCTTTTTTTCCCACAAACAGAGCTTTCTTTTGGTGGTATTTGATCACCTGTGAGATTTTTTGATCATGCGCTATAAACAAAAAAAGAGCGACAATTTTGCAAAAATAACAATATTTTTCACATTTTTTTTTATATGAAATTCCCCAAAAAAAAGTAAAAATCTAATTTTTTTTTTTAAATTTTTGGCCAATTTGTTTTCTGCTACCTATGTTTGGTAAAAAAAATCACAATAAGCGTATTTTGATTGGTTTGCGCAAAAGTTATTGCGTTTACTATCTAAAAGAGAGATTTTTGTCATTTTTGTTTTAACGAGTAATGGCGGCAATCTGTGATTTTTTTTTTTTGCGACATTGCGGCGGACAGATCGGACCCTTGACTGACATTTTTGACACTTTTGGGGGTACCAGCGACATTACTACAGTAATCAGTGCTATACATATGCACTGTTACTGTAAAAATGACACTGGCAGGGAAGGGGTTAACTTTATTAGAGATGCAGTGACTATGTGTGTCCCTAGGGGCGTGCTTCTTACTGTGCAGGGATGTGGCTGTGTGTGTAACAGCACAGATCAACGGTCCTACATAGCAGGACTGTTAGATCAGTGCTTTTACACAGGGAAGAATGACAGGCGGCTTTGTTTACATTAGCCGCCTGCCTTTCTCCCTTCACAGCGGATGATCGCGAGTGACCGGCGGACATCGGGTCCGCCGGTCACACGCACGGAGGTGTCCATGAATGAGCCGAGGCGGGAGCGCGCCTCCGGCGGCGCGAGCTCGCCCGCTATTGGCTCCCAGGCTAGTGACGTACCGGTACATCACTTTGCCTGGCCGGGGCTGACCGCCGCAGTATATGTACTTGCGGCGGTCAGCAACCGGCTAAAGTAGGTTTACAACCACTTTAGGATAAACAGTTATTTTGCCTTTGCAGTTTTGGCAGATCCAGAATAGACTGCGTCACGGAGAATGCAAGATATGTATACATTGGGCAGTGGCACTACCTATTCTTTGGCATTGGTAGATACGTATATAGTGGTTAGGCCATTGTTTAGGGTTTATATTTTTCTTCTGCGAGCAACTTAAATCTAGCCACACATGACGTAGAGCCGGTTTCAGACCCGAACAGCATTGAGTATGATGTTACTCCTAAGAGACGAAGCATTGTTTCAATATTGATTAACAAAGATTTTTTTTTTCCTTAATTAAAGTTTTCTTGGAATGTGCAGCTGTGTAATCTCCAGTAATTATCTGCAATGGGTTAAATTCTGTGAAGGTTATCTTGGGAGTTCCAATCCAAATTGCAAGCTGGCAAGTTAATTCCATTCCTTATCGGACTGGTAACTGTGGCTAAGCTAGTGATGACTACAATATCCTTCCTCAAGTGTAAAACAGAAAGTGTGCAGCATTGTGATTTTCAATGACAAGTGCGTTCTATTCCATCTGCTTTCTTGTTATGGTTTTTAATATAGTTTATTCATAGGAGGATACAAGGGAGCAGAAGATAATTACAATCTGCATATAGACAGTGGCAGGAGAGAGATAGGGACTCAAGGGGAATTTTTATGTAGGTAAGTGCCTGGACATCTAGCACAGAGATAAGAAATAATTTGTACAGTCTGTAGGCAAGACACATCTCCATTGTCGCGCAGCGTTTTAAAATCGCTCCCCTCTTGTGGTTAGAAGTAACACTGCACCCAGTGGAAACTCCTTTAGGCTGGGTTCACACTGGTGCGATGCGGGGGAGCCACAGTTATTCCTGTGCAGGTTCCCGCATTGCATTTGACTCGCAGGCAGTTCAGACTGCTCTCTGCGAACCTTTGCGGGTGTCAATATAATGTTAATGACACCCCCAAATCGGTGCGAACTGTGAAGTCTGATGGAATCGGATCACTTGAACACCCATGCGATCCGATTCCAGTGCAGACAAAAAAAGGGTCCTGCACCCTTTTGGTCTGAATGCGATGCAACTTCAGCCATACTTGCATATAGTTACATAGTAGTTGAGGTTGAATAAAGACAATAGTCCATCCAGTTCAACCTGTGTAGGTGTGTGTGGCTGTAATCATCTCTCATACCCCTGAATGTTCTGATCCTTGAGATGTAAGTCTAAGGCTGGCCATACACTATACAATTTTCTTATTCAATTTCCTTTAGATTTACCTTAAACTATGTAGTGCAAGGGCCTGCCTGACTGCATACAAATTGAAAGTGTTTAGGTTTGACCCTATATTACATGGTTTTGGTAAATCTAAAGGAAAGTTGAACAAGAAAATTGTATAGTGTATGGCCAGCCTAAGAGTCTTTTGAAAGCCACCATACTTCCCGCAGAAACCACCTCTTGTGGTAGAGAATTCCACAATCTTGTAGCCCTAACAGTAAAGAACCCCCCACGTTGCCTGAGGTTAAAACGCTTCTCCTCTAATCGCATTGTATGCCCTCTTGTCCTCATGCAATCCCTTCGAATGAACAGCTTTTTTTCTAAGCTGAGGTCCCCCATTGAGATATTTATAAATTGCTATCATGTCCCCCCTCAGACGTCTCTTCTCCAGGGAGAATAAATCGAGCGATTGCAGCCGCTCTTTATAGTTATGGTCCTCCAATCCCCTGATCAGTTTAATTGCCTTTCTCTGGACTCACTCCAGCTCCAACACATCCCTCCTGAGGACTGGCGACCAGAACTGGACAGAATACTCCAGTTGCGGTCGGACCAGAGTTTTATAAAGTGGAAGGATTATAGTCTTATCTCTGGAATACTTCCCTTTCTTTATGCATGCTAATATTCTGCCGGCTTTGGCAGCTGCCACTTGACATTGCAGTTAGCATACTAACTGTATGGATAAATTCACACTGTACAGACCTCACATGTGATCTGTACAGGCATGCGGTGCGAATCACGTGATTGTCTGGCATCGCACCAGTTTGAACCCAGCCTGAAAATGATTGTAAATGATCGCCTTGTAAAGCAACCCAATCATTTAAGGCCCCGTTCACACTGGGGCGATCCGACTTCCCGGGGTGACCTCCGAGGTCGCGGTGCGAGCAGCGCGCCGCGACCTCGGAGCGGCCGGCACGGACTTCATAACATTGAAGTCTATGACGGTCGCGCCGGGTCACCCCAAAGAAGCTCCGGACCCCTTTTCTAAGTTGGAACGACTTGTGTCGCTCCTATTAGAACGGGTCCTCAGCTTCCCTATGGAAGGCGACCTGTGAGGCGACCAGGTCGCCTCACAGGTCGCCCCAGTGTGAACGGGGACTCAAAGTAGAAATTAAAGGCAAAACCTTTTTGTATAGCTATAAAAAAACATTATAAATACCTTTTTTTTTATAAACGATCACATTCCCTCTGTTATCAGCTGCGTAAGAGCTGGGGGAGGAGAAGCAGCAGTATATTGAGCTTGCCAGTAAATGGCTGTGCAGTGGGGGTGTGTCAGGACAAGTCTGATCATTGGAGGGAGAGTACACTGAGTTCCCAGCACAGCTAGAGAACTGACCACAATGTGCTCTCCTGCTTAGTGTGGTCAGTTCTTAATAGGAAAGCAAGGGGACTGGCAGGAACACCAGAGGTTTCATATAACGGAAGCAATACAAAGAGAACAGGAGACTTTCTCATACAAGTACATGGTACAGCAGCCACATATCAGGAATATAAAGTGTTGGAGTAACAAACCCTTTACCCAGTATGGCTATGCAGGTTCCCCACTGGTCTTTGTAAACTCCCCATTAAGTCTGTTTTGTCCTGTAAGGCTAGTTAGAATAAGGAATCAAAAATTCCTTGTTTCCTGTAAGTAATAGCATTGAGATACATAGCATTGTACAGACTAAATTGAACAATTCAGTACATTCCTGCGCTGAAGGCACTTCCAATTAAATGTCTCTGTCCTAACCATATGAGCGCACACACTCAGGTTTGTATAGCTGCCACTAAGATCACCTTTATTAAAAAAAAAAAATAATGCACTTTTTGTTTTGCAGGTAAAAAAAAGTGCATTTATTTTAATTTTTTCTAGGAGCATGTAAAACACATGTGTCAAACACAAGGCCCGCGGGCCAAATGCGGCCCTCCAGGTCATTTCATGTGGCCCTCGCACCAAGGGCTTGTTTTCAGCTGAAACGTGGTGAAAACTCTCACAGATCCCTGCCTGCCCTGCACTCATGGCAAGGAAAAGGAAGATCTGGATGGCAGGTGCACTGTGGGGTGGGGCATCACCGGGTAAGCTGCACTGTGAGCCCCATCTGTGTCCGGTTGCACAGATTCCAACCAATGATCTTCCTGCAAGTGAGAGAGGGGGGGACAGAGAAGCCTACACTGCCTGGAGGCACTAGAGCCAGGCTGGGTAGGTGAGATGCGAGCAAACCTTTGAGGAAGGGGGAGGTGTGTTCATAGGTGGGGGATGGGGGAGAATGGTGCAAGGAGGGGTGGAAGTGATATGTGGACAGCCAAGAGAGCTAAACCCTGCACATTTTACATAGCACACCCCTAAACCACCCTGCACTCTATATGTAGTGCACCCCTGAACTCCGCACTCTGTGCACAGGGCACCCCTGAACTCCGCACTCTGTGCACAGGGCACCCCTGAACTCCGCACTCTGTGCACAGGGCACCCCTGAACTCCGCACTCTGTGCACAGGGCAACTCTGAACTCCGCACTCTGTGCACAGCGCACCCCTGAACTCTGAACTCCGCACTCTGTGCACAGCGCACCCCTGAACTCTGAACTCCGCACTCTGTGCACAGCGCACCCCTGAACTCTGAACTCCGCACTCTGTGCACAGCGCACCCCTGAACTCTGAACTCCGCACTCTGTGCACAGCGCGCCCCTGAACTCTGAACTCTGAACTCCGCACTCTGTGCACAGCGCGCCCCTGAACTCTGAATTCCGCACTCTGTGCACAGCGCGCCCCTGAACTCTGAATTCCGCACTCTGTGCACAGCGCGCCCCTGAACTCTGAACTCCGCACTCTGTGCACAGCGCGCCCCTGAACTCTGCACATGATGCACTCCTGGTATTTAGTGCCCCTTTAAGATCCTCCCACTGTTCAATACAATTTGGCCACATCCTCCGCTCGATGCAGTTCATCAGGGGAGGGCTTGGTTGAGTTCTTGCACCTATTCTCTCAGACAAAAAGCCCTGGGTAAAAATTAATATAGTCTTACAGATACAACCTGCTCTTTAAAGGCAACCATGATGCTAATGAGGCCCTTGATGAAATTTAGTTTGACACCCCTGTATTGTTAAGCATTGCACCCACGATCAGCACATAAGTGTCAGGCTTCTGCAAATCTGAGCTGTCTGCCCTTATCTCTATCATGGGTTAGCAGTCACTTAAGTCCAAGAAGATCAATGAACTACAAGAGTGCTTACCAGCGCCCGCATAGTTCATTGAGAAGTATAAGCCATCTGCTGGGAATGGCTGATGGGAGTTGTAGTTTATTCACTAATGAACTTTGAATGAATGACCCAACCGTGTGGGTGGAGCCCCGCATAGCCATGCTGTATTTGAATTGTGACAGTGGGTGCTGGGAGAAGATTGGAGGATCATGGCGGTGGCAGGTGATTTAGTTACGTTACACCCTAACCGGGCACTAAAGGTGAACTTTTAAATTACCAAAATGTTTTTGGTTTGTGACAGGAATCTGCAACAACTACAGATAGTGACATTGCAATACTGGAGCTATGGGTCCAATTCCCATTAGAGACACCATATTGTCAAAGACCCTCTTGAAAAATAAAAAATCAGAAATGGTAATTTGGCGTGTTTGCCCATAGTAGCCTGGAATAAAGCAGATTCTTCCTTCCACTCTCCCCTACTGCACTAGGGTTAAAAAAAGAAAAAAAGTTTTGTTTTGATTGGTGGGCAAATGAAGCACATTAAGTGTGGCCGTGTTCATTAGGAGCAGTGCTTTATGGTGGTGGTGTTAAAATTTGTCACCAAGTCACATGAAAATTGCATATTAAACATAACCCACAATGCACCTGGACAGTCACTCTCCCTGTATTTCACATTTTAAAATTGCTGACTTGGGTATATACAAAAACATTTAATGTTTTCCATCTTTAAATTGTCTTTTTTCTTCATTGCTGGCTTGTTATTAAGGAACTCAAATCTAGCTTCCTTGCTCCTGATGTGGTGGTCCCACAGAGTTGCCCTGCCTGATTGGCTGATAATCAAATACAGAATTCTGTCCCATCATCAGAGCCTTTGCAGGCAGATTCACTCTCCTAACATAAATCAATTTATTTATACAATATATTCCGCTTCCACATATGCAGCTACGTTTTCAAGTGATTTGCCTTTTTTTTTTTTCCTCTTCTTGTATATTGTTTAAAATGTTCCTGAACAAAAAATGTATAAAACAATGTTTCTCTTTTGTTTATTGATGAACACTGCTCCTGATTCTTTTTAACCATTGGGTTATACTGCCCCCTACAAGAGTAGGACCCTAGGCAGGAAAAAGCTTGACTACGTCTATGGGCAGTCCCAGGGGGTATAGACCCACTCTCAGCTATAGGCACTCAAAATTTTTTTCTGCCTAGTCAGAAGTAAGGACCTAGTTCCTTGCTGGGATCTCTGGTCCTGGCAACTTTTTCATTTTAAATGGAATTTGTTTCCTCTTTTTTTTTTTTTTTTTTATTTTGTTCCTGTGAGAACCACAATCAAGTGCCGGACTGGGCGATGAACTGGATAATATGGATCCTTGGGGGTCCCCCCAGTCCTGCCAGCGAGCATACATACGCTCCGTGCTAGGTCAGCTGTGACATAAGCCCCCTGGACAGGGGATGGCCTGCCAGTTAAACGTCTTGCGAGGCCGCATATGAACTGGCTTCGGCCACAGTCGCAGAGTTTCCTTCTGGCCGACAGCACCCACATTACGATAGAGCGGTGCCCTGTCCAGAGCCATGCCCACCCTGTTCCTGGTGTGGTAAGTAGCTGTCCCCCCACTACCCCTGGAGGGTTTTGGGGTGGACGTGGGCCCCTCCCAGGGATGGTCGAACCCCCCGGGCCTCCTGGTTGGGCATCCAACCTTCCCCCTCCATTGCCCCTAGGTGGTCGGCTCCTCAAAAATTTAGGCCGCTGCTTGCAGCCTACTAGGCTGCGGTCTGCGGCCTACTAGGCCATTCGGGTGATTAGGTGCCGTCGGGGGACAGCCCCAGTGCCTCTAGCTGAAGCCCCCACTCTTCCTTTGAGCATCTGCCAGGCTGATGGATCCGTGCAATTGCAGCTGGGCCCCCCACAAAAATTTAGGCAGCGGCTTGCGGCCTGCTGGACTATATGGTCAACTTGGCACCTTCCTTGGACCGGGTGGCGCTGTGGGGGGGCGATCATTTATAATGACAGTCTTGCCGCCATTATTGTGTGGGGCACCTGCATTGTTTTAGCGACTGTACCCTGCCTGGACGTCCGCATCACGGCGGGCGGTCCCCTTTTAAGGGGGTTATGTCCTATTATGTCATCTATGGAGGGCTCAAGGGCACCCCGCTTGTTTTTTGCGGGGTCCAATAGGTGTCCATTTGTGGACCCTTGGCCGTCGTCCCCTTTCCGCAGTCGGCGGCCTCCCCTGATTATGTATTTAGGGTGAACTCAGTATATAGCGACACTACTGGGTCTACGTCCATGCACCCCGTGTGCTCCGATAGTGAGGATGATTCCTCTGCTCCTCTAGTCGCGCTTAAATAGGTGCTGGTGGATGCACTGTTTGTGTCAGTGCGTAAAACTTTAAAAATGAAGGCTGCGGCCGCGTCTAAGCCACCGGTTCCTTTTGGCAATCCACAGGCAAGGGTAATCCTCTTTCCGCTTGCCTTGACGACATCGTCACAAAAAGTGGGGTTGACCAAAATGCAGTGGTTGTTAGCGTTTTTTTGCTTGCGGTATCCTTATGAGAATTTACTACGTAAAAGGTGGACGGACCCACCTGTTGTGGACTAGCCGGTTTCCAGGTCAAATTGAGTTACCTTCCTCACGGTTGAGGAGTCCCCTACCTTTACAGGTCCAGCTAATAAGAGGGTGAATGCTCTGGCTTGCCATATGTGCTCGCAGTGACTGGTTAGGCAATTAGGCTGGTAATTACTATCTCTGACTGTCATTTGAATGAAGACTGTGTTGCCTTCCCTGTGTCCCAGGCCTAAACATCTGAAAGAAATTGCCTTGCATGTCTTGGATGTAGTCTGGGCAATTAGGGTGTATCTGGTTGCTACAGAGTCTGTTAGGAAGTCAGACTCTCTATTTGCGCTCACGGACGGACCTCACAAAGGGTTGTCCCCTTCCTCTGCGACCATTTCCAGATGGATCAGACAGACTGTGGTTCAGGCCTATTGCATCAGGGGTCAGGTTCCTCCTTTCCCTGCTTAGACGCACTCTACTAGAGTGCTTAGTGTCGCCTGGGCTTTCTGTCTTCAAGCGTCAGTGACGCAGGTTTTGCAACGCGGCCACCTGGTCATTGGTGCACACTTTTACAAAGTTTTTTGTAAAGTGGTTATGTTAGCATCTGCGAATGCTTCTTTTGGCCGCAAGGTTTTGCTGGCTGCTGTTTAAAGAACCTGGTCCTCTTTGAGGGTGTATCGTTTTTCAGGTGAGCTCCAGTTGTTTATGGTTGAGCTCTGTTACCTGAATGGCTATGGTTGGCCTTGGGGATTTTTTTCTGAAGTTTTCCCACCCCTCATGTTTAATACTTCTTTGGGACGCCCCAATGGTTAGGATCAGGAGCTGTCTCTGTCAATGATCGAAAGAGAAATGGGATTTTTGACTTACCGTGAAATCCATTTCTCTGATGTTCATTGACAGACACAGCACCCACCCTCTGTGGAGTTGGCTTTCTTCTGACACTGCTTGTAACAAAACTGAGTGCCTATAGCTGAGAGTGGGTGTATACCCCTTGGGACTGCCTATAGGCATAGTCAAGTTTATTCCTGTCTAGTGTCCTCGGGAGCTGTGTCCGTCAATGAACATCAGAGAAATGGCTTTTACGGTAAGTCAAAAATCCCATTTTTATGAGAAAACCAGTGTTGCTAAGGAAGTACACGGGCTGCTGCTGATCTTTTCTTCTGTCAATTGTAAATACCTAATTGTCAGTTTTCAGCCAGGAGCTTTAGTACATTAAGCCTTCTGGATCAGAACCTAGAATCTCCTTCACTTCTTAACTATAACCTAATAAAAGATTGAAAGATTGATTCAGGCGCTGCCTAACAAAACAATACATGGCATCCTCCATAAAACTTATTAACTAAATTTCTTTTATGTTTTCAGTCACCAAGCAGATGGCAATCAGTTCCTAGTAAAGCCAAACCTTGAATCTTGGGGGAAAAAAAGTAGAAATTGATTCAGTTAGATCCATGACCATTGAACTGGATACCCATACAACCTTCTGAAAGGAGAAATAGGGCTAAAGCTCTTTTGGCCCTACCTTTCCTGTGGGTCCCAGGAGTGCACTTCATTCTGCTCTCCTGTGACCCATTTTCCACTGACAGCAGGCTAATGTCCACTGTTAGCAGACGTCATTCAACCTGCTATCCATTTAAAATGAATCTACGTCTAGCGAAGATGGAGTACCCCTCCCTGCGACATTGTCCACTCACAGATCTGTTCACAGGGATCTGTGAATGGAAGACTACAAGTCCCATCTGTCGCCACAGCAAAGAGAATGGTAGAACTCAGTAAAACACAAGTGCAGTGACGTAGTCCATTGACTAGTTTGCAGATCTAGTCTATTGATTACTTCCTTCAGCCCCAAAACTGAAGGTCCCTACCTCCATATGTACTTGTGGCTAGGGAAGAGTCTACAGGAGGCTGTGCATTGCACCAGTGATGCACTGGTTGCGGTTGCAGTGCTTTGCAGACTCAAATGCAAAAAAAAATATTTGTAGCAAAGTATTACCCCTCTCTAACCCCCACTGCTGTTTTATAAAAAAAAAAAAAAAAGATTCTCCCCTAAATATTTCATCCAGGTCCCACGTCATCACCATATCTAGGTGAGGGGGACAGCATATATTCCCACCCCATCCTGTTCCCCTGAAATCCGCTTTGTGCTGACCTCATCCTTCTCAATCCTGAGAGAACTCCAACTCTGAACTGCCAATCAGAATTTTGACAATTGGATTTTGAAAATTTTGGGTTGTTTTGGAAACAGGGATTGGTGATAAAGCTTCAGTGGTGAGACCTTTTTTCCAAAAAAAAATTCTTACAGGGGTAGATTTCCTCTAACTTCCTGTTGTCTCCCTCTGTTTATAAGTACGAGTCATATGTCAGTTACATTTTTGTAACCCGGGGACCGCCTGTATTTGTTTGGGAGGAAGGCTAGTACTATCCCAGAAATGGGATTTAATTTTTTCCAAAAGGCGGACTATTCCTTTAAGGTGGACTGCTAACCTTGATAGTAGGACACTGTTCTGCAACACATGTAATGGTATAAAACTTATTTCAGACAATCTCACCAATTACTATGCAAAGTACTTGAAAGCAGTATCAAAGTATCTTTTAAAAAATAAATATATATATATATATATATATATATATATATATATATAGTATCTCACAAAAGTGAGTACACCCCTCACATTTTTGTAAATATGTTATTACATCTTTTCATGTGACAACACTGAAGAAATGACACGTTCCTACAATGTAAAGTAGTGAGTGTACAGCTTGTATAACAGTGTAAATTTGCTGTCCTTTCAAAATAACTCAACACACAGCCATTGTTGTCTAAATCGCTGGCAACAAAAATGAGTACACCCCTAAGTTAAAATGTCCAAATTGGGCCCAAAGTGTCAATATTTTGTGTGGCCACCATTATTTTCCAGCATTGCCTTAACCCTCTTGGGCATGGAGTTCACCAGAGCTTCACAGGTTACCACTGGAGTCCTCTTCCACTCTTCGATGAAGAAATCACGGAGCTGCTGAATGTTAGAGACCTTGCGCTCCTCCACCTTTTGTTTGAGGATGCCCCACAGATGCTTAATAGGGTTTAGGTTTGGAGACATGCCTGGCCAGTCCATCTTTATCCGGCAGGGGTCATTATCATGTTGGAATACTGCCCTGCGGCCCAGTCTCCGAAGGGAGGGGATCATGCTCTGCTTCAGTATGTCACAGTACATGTTGCCATTCATGGTTCCCTCAATGTACTGTAGCTCCCCAGTGCACTCCCCAGCACTCATGCAGCCCCAGACCATGACACTCCCACCACCATGCTTGACCGTAGGCAAGACACACTTGTCTTTGTACTCCTCACCTGGTTGCCGCCACACGCGCTTGTCACCATCTGAACCAAATAAGTTTATCTTGGTGTCATCAGACCACAGGACATGGTTCCAGTAATCCATGTCCTTTTTCTGCTTGTCTTCAGCAAACTGTTTGCAGGCTTTCTTGTGCATCTTCTTTAGAAGAGGCTTCCTTCTGGGACGACAGCCATGCAGACTAATTTGATGCAGTGTGCAGCGTATGGTCTGAGCACTGACAGATGGACCCCCCACCCCTTCAACCTCTGCAGCAATGCTGGTAGCACTCATACGTCTATTTCCCAAAGACAACCTCTGGTTTTGACGCTGAGCACGTGCCCTCAACTTCTTTGGTCGACCATGGCGAGGCCTGTTCTGAGTGGAACCTGTCCTGTTAAACCGCTGTATAGTTTTGGCCACTGTGGTTCAGCTCAGAGTTCTGCCCTCAATGCACAATGTATGGAAGGTGTGGGAAACCTGTGGCTTTTCAACTGTGCAGCTAGCAGAGCTGAAGCCAAAAAAGTCAGAGAATGCCAGGTCCTGCATTGTGCCTGGACAGCAGCTGGGCAACCCATTAACAAAAGCCAAAAGACAGTTTTGCAAATATGCAGTATTTGTAACGTGCAATTTCAGAGTGTTTACATAAAAAAATACATTTTTAGTTCTGCTCCGTCAAGTAGGATCAGAAGTTCTAATTTCACTGTCTGCTAATATGTTTCAGGTCATTGACTTAAAGTGCATTGAAGCCAGAGACAGGCAACTAGTCTTTGCTTTAAGGAGGCCAGCAATGGCAGCTTCTATTTATATCTCTCATTACAGCTTTCCTTTACATTTAATGAGTCACTGGAGCCCACTGCTTCCTAAAGTATCCTTACAGACCCTTGACCTTTTGTGTGACGATACCCTGGTCTGTCATTAGATTGCACAGGCTCAGGACATCCCATATAATAGGATATTATAAATCCTGAAGTCATTTTTGAAAGTAACACTTTCATGCAGCTGGGCTCTTCTTTCACTTAGGACTCATTCAGCGCGGTCAGTGGCCGATGTATTGTAAAAAAAAAAAAATTTCGAACTTTTATGAAATGTCTCTTAACCACTTTAAGACCGAAAGATTTTGCTGCTTAAAGACCAGGCCCTATTTTGCGATTCAGCACTGCGTGATTTTAACGGACAATTGCACGGTCGTGCGACACTGTACCCAAACCAAATTGACGTTCTTTTTTTCCCACAAATGGAGCTTTCTTTTGGTGGTATTTGATCACCTCTGCGATTTTTATTTTTTGCGCTATAAACAAAAAAAGGACAATTTTGAAAAAAAAAAAAAACAATATTTTTCACATTCTGCTATATAACATTCCCAAAAAAAATGTAAAAATCTAAATTTTTAACATTTTAGGCCAATTTTTCTGCTACATATTTTTGGTAAAAAATTTATTGCGTTTACTAACTACGGGAAAGATTTATGTCATTTTTATTGTTTTTTTTACTAGTAATGGCCGCAATCTGCGTTTTTTATCGGGACTGCGACATTGCGGCGGACAGATCGGACCCCTAACTGACATTTTTGACACTTTTGGGGGACCAGTGACATTACTACAGTAATCAGTGCTAAAAATATGCACTGTTACTGTAATAATGACACTGGCAGGGAAGGGGTTAACCCTGTGGGTGATCAAGTGGTTAAATGTAAGCCTAGGGGAGTGATTCTAACTGTGGGGGGGGTTGGGCTTGTGAGATGATCATAGAGACATGCGATCCTATATAGCAGGATCGCATGGGCTCTGTGATCATCTCAGGGAGAATGATGGACGGCTGTGTTTATATTAGCCGTCCGTCCTCTGTCAGTGGGGAGAGATAGCGAGTGGCCGGCGGCCATCGGAACCGCCTATCACACGCACTGGCTCCCCAGCTGACGAGCAGCGACTGGAGCGCGCCGCTGACGGCACACGCTCGCCCCCTAGCTCCTCCCAGGCAAGCGCCATACATGTACGAGGGTTTGCCTGGGAGAGCCAGCCTGCCGCAGTACATCTGCAGCGGCTGGAGGTAAAGTGGTTAAAATTCCAATTTTTAATTGCACACCATGCGAAGTTGAAAAAAGTTCTGCAATTCATTCTTTTTTTTTTTGGAACTGCATTGGGCAAGGGTGCCTAGCATATTTATTTATTATAGGTACTTATATTGCATTGTCAATTTACGCACCACTTTACATATTCAGTATACATTTACATCAGGAGCTTACAATCTAAGTTCCTTAACTCGGATTCATACATATGTATACTAGGGCCAAATTAGACAGGAGACAACCTTATCAGCATGTCTTTGGAGTGTGGAAGGAAAGTGGAATACCCAGAGGAAACCCACATAGGCACGTGGTTGGGATTTGGGCCGGCGACCCCAGTGCTACTAGGCAGAATTGCTAACCATTTTGCCACAGTGGTGCCCAAAGCATCTGATAACACAGTGTTATAGAGAATGACCTCTGCTGCTGGGTGGAACCTGATCCTGGAGTCCCTAAGGTTTGATTACAGAGTTTTCAGGACAATACTGCCAGTTGGGTGCTGATACCAATATAAGTTCATTGTGGGCAGCTGTAAGTTATTGATGAGGCAAACTAACCACACGCCTGTTGTAGCAGCTTTAATATATTTGTCCTTCATGGCTGCCTTTTAAAACCCCATTTTACATCGACCATATAAGCTTTATTTCGACTAAACTCCAGAAATGTTTGCAAACAGTTTGTTGTTATTCATAGTCTTGGCATATAATCCAGCTTTTATTTGAGGTTTGCGGTTTCTTTATTAGCCAATGACAAATAAGCGAACATCTGCATCTTAAGTGTCCAGAAAGGCATCCCATGGCCGTAAATCCATACGATGCGCAAGATTGAAGGCCCCATAAAGTAATGGGGATATAGAGCTGCGGTAGGCACATGCAGCAACGTTGTAAAAACGGGAGACAAATTATCTACAACGTGATCTGCTGTTATTGAAAATAAAATGAAAAATGCCTCCTGGAACAATCGCAGCCCCGCTTTTATCTTTCCGCGGGGTCATAAAACACTAATTTGCATGGCGCTGGATGTTAATTCATTAATAGAATTATACCGGTGTAATAGAACACATAAATACCGCGGGCCTGATTTATTAGCCTGACATTTGCTTTTCCATTAAGTCTTTAAATAGTTTAATGGTGGCTGCTGGTTGCTGCCCACACAACAAAGCTGCAGTTTATTCGCTAATAATTGGCACCGGGTGGGGGCCTTCACTACTAAGGGTAACCAACTCTACACCAAGGCAAAGAGCAAGACATTTATAACGGAGGTAATTGGGGGCTTGGACATCACTGTGATAGCATGCATACCTATGGATAATAGCTATCTTACCCTTTTAATGCTTTCTTATGTAAGAGCCAAGACCGATCGTTAGAGCAGCCATCCAGCTGATGGCTGTATTATCGTACACATAAATAAGATGAACGTTGGATCTTAGGCGTGCTTTGTTTCGGGTTTGTGATTCTCTAGGTAGCAAAACCAGGAAAACGAAGGCTGACATGGTACACTCTTAAAAACAAGCCTATGATGTCATCCCCTATATCGTTTTATACTTGCAAGGCTCGCTTTAAGTTCTTTTGAAGCTCCCCTATTGACTTTTATGGGTCATGTGTTTACATCCTACTGCCCTATGTCTTGTCCCTGTAGTTCAGCTGGAAATTAGGGATGGGTGCAAATGAAGAGATGACCAGAATAATTCTAGCCACCAAGTTCCATAGTGGTATAAAAAATAAAAAAATTTCAGTTTTTTCCCCCCCCTTTATTTTTACCTGATTCTTCCAGTTACACTTCCTGTTCTAGGGCGATGACACTTATGCCTCGTACACACGCAACGATTATCGGCCGACCGATCGTCCGACTTTTTTCCAGAGTGTTGTTTTGTTGGTTGGATCGTGCCTAGACTGCACACGAATTTTCTCGGCCAACAAAAATCTACTTCAGAAGTGATGTCATGTGCTGGTTGACTTTCAGTGTGTTTTTTCTTCTCTGAGCATGCCCAGTCTTGCTCATCAGATTTTTGTCTGCTGAAATCTGTACTGACTGACGGAAAATCGGCCGTTGTGTTGACGGCCAATAAAAATTTTATAGCCTGCACACCAGATTTTTTTCGGCCGAAAAGTCGGAGTCGGTTGTTGGAAGCATCATACTAACAAGCCGAAAATCGGCCGATCGGACGTTGGCCGAAAATTCCCGGCCAATAATCGATGCGTGTGTACGAGGCATTAGGCCTCATGCACACTGGACATTTTTACCACGGCTGTTTTTGGCGACAGATGTTTTTTTTCTGCGGCTTATAAACTCACCAGCATGTTATCCTATGTGTCCATGCACACACAGGCTGTTGGCAGGGGCGGTTTCTGGCTTTAACCCCCCCTCCCCAATAGCTAAGCACAGACACCTAGTATTGATGTCAAATATAATGAAAACAAAAAGCTTTTCTTTAACCACCTGACGTCCGGAGGAAGATTTACCCCCTTTCATGACCAGGCTGTTTTTTGCAACACGGGACTGCATTACTTTGACAATTGCGCTGTCATGCAACAATGTGCCCAAATAAAATGTAAGTCCGTTTTTCCCGACAAATAGAGCTGTCTTTTGATAGTACTTGATCACTATTTTTTGCGCTATAAACAAAAAAAAAACAGTATTTTCTCCTTTCATCCTTCCAGGACGGCCTACATTTGGGAGATTGTGGCTCCGCCTCACAGGAAACACAACTAATTTGCAGCTGTTTAAAAGGGTCCCACCCATCCTTAGCTCCAGTTCAGTTGTGTTTCCAACCTCACATCGGAACGTTTGTTTTTTTACTAACCTGAGGCAAATAGCTGGCCAAGACGGTACCCCTGGAAGGCAGCTTCGGTCGGCCTAATAGCAGGTTCCTCCCTAGCTGTGTCCTTGGAAAAAGGAGCTTTCAGGTCGCCAAACATACCAGGTAGTGCGGTTTGCCTTGTGGTGAAGGTCCCTCATACCTGAAGTCCTGCTGGACTCTACAGGAAGTCTCCTCCATTCACTTCGCTGGGCGGTAAGGATTTCGAATTTCCCGCCGAGCGGTGAGCCCCAAGCCTCGCTATGGAGACAGGAAGTTCCGGCGGAAGGGGCGGAGCGGCTGACTCCCGGAAGAAACCCAGCGTGGAGGAGACGCCGGATCGGAGCGAACTCGGTACTACCATGGCTGACTCTCCGACTCCGAGAGGGCGGAAGCCCCACAAAGAGACACAAGCAGCCGCAATCCTTACAGGGGAGAAAGCGGCAACGCAGGTGGCGACAGGATCGGGTAAGTGATACCGATGGCGGCCGACTGCTGTCTATTATGTGACAGCTATGCCATGCCATGCTTTTTCCTGTATATTGCCGTAGTGGTAGGCAAGAAGATTATGTCGCTTCATGGTGTCCTCTCTTCTTGTCTTTTCATGTGTTGTCACAGGTACGCCACCGGCACAGGAAGCCCCTGCCAGACCCCTATCCTCAACTAAAAAATGTGGGGAATGCGGGGTTAAGTTGTCTAAATCTTACACAAAGCCCTTATGCCAGACTTGCATTAATAAGTTGGCAGGGCAGGACCTAATGAACGATTTGCTTAAATCTATGAGGGAGGAAATGGTAGCTACAATACAGTCCTTTAAGGCTGCAGCAACTATCCCTCAAGTCCCAGCAGTGGA
This sequence comes from Pelophylax lessonae, assembly GCF_965119305.1. NCBI lineage: Eukaryota > Metazoa > Chordata > Amphibia > Anura > Ranidae > Pelophylax > Pelophylax lessonae. The sequence continues at coordinate 841,190,878 of NC_138768.1, read as the reverse complement.
AGGAGCAGATCATGCGTCCTCCCAAGACGGTGGGGGGTCAAGGGGACCCCCATCCCTCTGGGAAGATTCTCTATCCATTCCCTCAACTCAAGTTAGGGAACAAGAGGATCCAGAAGAAGGTTCTAGTTATTTAAGAGACCCTTCTAGTTCAGAGGAGGACTCAGAAAATAACAGTGAAGGCGAAAAAGTTAAAAATCTTTTCTCCTTAGAATATATGCAGGGTCTTCTTAAAGTGGTATATGACACTGAAGAAATTCCTATCCCGGCAAAGAAGTCTTCTTGCAAAGACAAAGTGTACAAGGGCTTGGGAAAAGCCCAGTAGAGAACCATTCCCATTCACCAGTCATTAAAAGACATAATACACCAGGAATGGAAAGTGCCTACACATGCCCTTGCCAGACCAAAAAACTGGAAAAGAAGGTTTCCCTTTGAGCCTCAAGAATTGGAAGTATTCACAAAAAATCCAAAACTTGATGCTCCCCTGGCACAATTATCAAAAGGAACAGATTTATCCTTTGAAAATGCCGGGCATATTACAGATCCCATGGATCGCAGGATTGAATCCGCATTAAGTAAAGCCTGGGATTCAAATGCATACAATACAACTATAGCCTTAGCTGATACCTGTATGGCCAGGAATATAGACCTTTGGCTTAAGGAACTGTTAAAACGTGTCCGCAGTATGGCAGGATCACAAGATTTGATAGATTCCTTAAACATGATTAGTAAAGCTGCGTCCTATTTAGCAGACGCAGCTGTGGAGTCATTAGCAGCATCTGCTAAAACAGCAGCATTAGTAAATTCTGCTAGAAGGGCGCTTTGGGTCAAAGCTTGGGAAGGTAAGACTTTGTGCCCTGCCCTTTGAAGGTTCATTACTGTTCGGTTCAGGACTTGATGATATCTTGTCCAGATCTGCAGAAAAGGGGAAAAAGTTCCCCACCAAGAGAAAGGACAAATCAGGAAGATATTCCTTTCGAAACTTCCAAGGCAAGAATCAAAAAAGACCATTTAAGGCCAGGAAGAAGGGCCCGGGAAAAGGAAAACAAGGGGACAATTTGTTGTTCCTTAAACCTGGGCCTAAACCTAAAGAATCTAACTGACGTCAGCGTCAGTGTAGGGGGCAGACTGACCCATTTTGCTTCCCAATGGGAAAACCTCTCTGCCAGTCCCTACTTTCTGCATCGGGAAGGGTACCAATTGGAGTTGGTCTCGCAACTGGTACCAAATTTAACTATGACCTGTCCCTTAAAAATAGAACAGAAGTTCATGGTCACAAAAAATCTGTACCAAAATGTCTGTATGACAATGTTGGGTGTAAGAAATGCTTACCTATATGTGCCAAGGTACGGGGAACATCAAGCATTTCTCAGATTCACCATAGTTACAGAAGAGGGGGCTGCACGTGGACAGCCCAAAGCTTCTCCTTTTTGCTTGCAACAGGTAGAATGGGAACTGAACCCTATAATTCTCGAACACCTGGTCCAATAAATTTGTCAATCAGGAGTAGACATGTTTGTCATGCAGCAGAGCCAAAAAGTAGAGCAGTTCTCCCTTCTGATAGTACAGAAGGATATGCTGGGCTTGGAGGCCCCAGTAATGCCTGGGCCTTTCAAGCTAACCTATGCCTTTCCACTACAGAATCCAATATCAAGAGTTCAAGGAAGGTCGCAACCACGCCTCATCCGAGTCACGCCTGGGTAGTCAAAAACAATGTGATTTGCAACCCTGGTGTCTCTATTAGTGACAGTACCTCGGAAAATACTAGATCTATCACTACAAGGAACTCTGATTCACCCCAGATCAACAATCTGGATAGGGAACGCCAAATATTAAAAGAAAAAGGATGCTCAGACAGAGTCATTGAGACCCTCCTTTCTAGTAGAAAGCCAGTAACTAGAAAAATTTATTCCAAAATCTGGAAAACTTTTTGTACTTGGCAGAGTCAGAAGAAGGATTCCTCTGCCTCAACCCCAAGGATCCTGGATTTTTTACAGGATGGGGTAGATAAGGGGGTGGCGGTGAACACCCTTAAAGCACAGATAGCGGCACTTTCTGTTTTCTTAGACAAAAGGTTAGCCCAAGAACCTTTAATTAAAGATTTCTGTTGGCTCGGAGAAGGGTGTCTCCAATTAACAGAACTATTGTTCCAACCTGGAACTTAACGCTAGTACTAGAGGCATTATCTAGTGAAGCGTTTGAACCCTTAAACAAAATTAGTTTAAACATTTTGTCTATTAAGTTAACCTTTTTTGTTAGCAATCACCACAGCCAGGAGAGTGGGAGATTTGCAAAGCTTATCCATAAAAGAACCCTTTATGAGAATTCTCCAAGACAGGGTGATTCTTAAACCAGGTGCACTGTACCTGCCCAAGGTAGTGTCATCTTTTCATAGGAATCAAGAGATGGTTCTCCCATCATTTTGTGAGAAACCTAAGTGTGCAAAAGAAGAAAAATTCCATTGCTTAGATGTTAGAAGATGCCTTCTAGCATATCTAGAAAGAACCAAAAGTTTTAGAAGATCTAGTCACTTGTTGGTTCTGCATTCTGGACCAAGGAAGGGTTTACAAGCATCAAAACCCTCAATCTCTAGGTGGATTAAACAAGCCGTTAGTATGTCATATAAGGTGTCAGGTACCCCCACACCAACAACTCTAAAGGCACATTCCACAAGGGGCATGGCAACTTCCTGGGCCGAAAAAGCCGGAGCATCCTGGGAACAGATCCGCCATGCTGCCACTTGGTCCAGTCAAGATACCTTCCTAAAGCACTATCGTGTGGAAGTACTGTCGCAACAAGACCTTGCCTTTGGCAGAAAGGTTTTACAGGCAGTGGTCCCGCCCTAAGGTAGGCCAGTATGGATTCCTTTATTATCCTCCCAAATGTAGGCCGTCCTGGAAGGATGAAAGGAGAAAACTTACCGTTAGTTCACCGGTAACGGCTTTTCTCTTCAATCCTTCCAGGACGGCCGGCCTACTTCCCGTCCTATGTGGTGGTGAGTTCTAAAACAATATGTATATATAAATGTATATGTATTTATATGTAGCTGTTTGATTGAATATATTCCTTAAAGTTCGGTTGGAAACTACTTTCCTATTACTGGAGCTAAGGATGGGTGGGACCCTTTTAAACAGCTGCAAATTAGTTGTGTTTCCTTTGAGGCGGAGCCACAATCTCCCAAATGTAGGCCGTCCTGGAAGGATTGAAGAGAAAAGCAGTTACCGGTGAACTAACGGTAAGTTTTTTTACTTCTCTGCTATAAAACACATCCGATAAAAAAAAAATTAAAAAAAAATCTTAATTTCTTCATAAATTTAGGCCAATATTTAATCTGCTACAAATTTTTGGTAAAAGAAAAAATCCCAATACGCGTATATTGATTGGTTTGCACAAAATTTATAACATCTACAAACTAGGGGATCTTTTTATTTTTTATTTTTACTAATAATGGCGGTGATCAGTGACTTATATTGCGGCAGACATTCTGACATTGACACTTTTTGGGGACCAGTGACACTAATACAGTGATCAGTGCTAAAAAAAATATGCACTGTCACTGTACTAATGACACTGGCTGGGAAGGGGTTAACATCAGGGGTGATGAAAGGGTTAACAGTGTGCCTAGCTAGTGTTTGTGTACTGTGTGAGGCCCTTTTAGTAGGGGAAGAGATGGAACTTGTTTCCTGCTTTGCAGGGACACAAATTCCATCCCTTCCCTCCTGTCAGAACAGCAATCTGCTTTTTTACATTCTGCCTCTCTGCCAAACAATTGGCGGGTGCCGGCCAATATTGGGTACCGTGCACCCCTCAATTAGCTCCCGCATTGTGTAATCATAGCAGAAGCGCAAGTGCGCCCCCCTACCTGAAAGTGTCAGATCACGTATACTTTATATATGTGATCTGGCGCACAGGAGCCGCCCTGTAACAGTAAAACTGCTATAGGGCAGACCTGAAGTGGGTAAAAATATCATTCGCAAAATTAGGGAAGGCAAAATAAAAGTGGGTAAACTTTAGATTTGAATTTTATATGGGATACAAAATGTTGGGTAGAAAATGTGCAGCGATAATGGTAAAAATCCACATCTCTGCTGCATGCAGACACCACCTTGCTATGTCTAATGTTAAAGTGATTGTAAACGCTTGTTTTTTAAAAAAAAACACAGCAAACATGTTATATTTCCTCTGTGCAGTTTTGCACAGAGCAGCCCAGATCCTCCTCTTCTGAGGACCCTCGTTCCTGCTCCTGGCACCTCCTTCCTATCGAGTGCACACACAGCAACCAGCTTGTTATGGGGGCACCGGAGCCAAGCTTCAGCTCCGTGTCCATTCAGACCCGCCCCCTCTCTCTCTCCTGATTGGCTCACTGACTTTGATTGATGCTGGCTCTCGCAGCTGTTTCTCAGCCAATCAGAATAGGGACTCGTGGACAACACTAAATAGAGAGGGGGCACAGGTATGTATTAGGGGTGCTGGGGAGGCTGCTACACCCCGAAGGCTTTTTATCTTAATGCATAGAATGCATTAAGATAAGAAAAACCTAACAGACTTTTCAACTCCTTTAAATCCAGTGCTGAAAACAGCCTCAACCTAAAGGGTTAAGAGAAGAAAATTTAAAACCAGAAACAGAATTAGTTTGTACTCCCCATTGACCCAGAGGGTGTGTCACTGGTTCTGTGGATTCTGAATGGTGCTGACTATATTGGCGATATGGCATCATCGGCAATTCAATCTTAATAACTCACAAATCTTTTTCTTCTTTTCTCAGACTGTCCCTAAGCCCATAGCCCTGGAGCCTTGTTGTGGGAACAAAGCGGCCGTCCTTTCAATATTTGTACGACTGCCTCGTGGTTTAGGAGGCATTCCACCTCCAGGACAATCTGGTAAGTCAGGAACTTTATCATATGTATGCAAATGGTTTAGATTTTTTTTTTGTGCTTTAGAGTCCTATTTGCAGAAGAGGGGAGAGAGGTTATTCATATTGATTACAAAGCATATCTAAACCTAAAAAAAACAAAAGTGTAATATAATTGCAGCTTACCAGTCCTTAGATGTGAAGGCTGCCTTTTTAGTTTTTTTTTTTTTTTTCATTCTTTTTTCCATTTATTTTCACCTGGTGATCCTGCCAGTGAGGGTAGACATTGTCTCATTACCTCTTATTTCCTATCCCAATGAAACCCAGGGCTTTGTTGTCAGACTTCCCCTTTCTCCTGTCTAGACTGCAATCTATATGTATCTATATGAGGATTGCATTAGGAAGTCACTGAAACCAGCAACTATGAAATCAGACAGAAATCTGACAGTATTTCTCTCCTGTTCATTGACACACAGCTCTATATTTTTCACCATAGGATTATGCTGCCCTCTACAGGAGTAGGACTAGGCAGACAACACAAAAGCTTGGCTACACCCGGTGGACTGTCCTCAGCTAGCATAATCCTTCTCTCTGAATAGAGATAATGTACTCAGTTTTTTGTTTACCTAATTCAGGAGTAGGACCAAGTCTCCCTGCCTAGTTTCCTGTGGAGATCTTCTAGCAACTGCCAAGCTGGGCGACTGGCTAAACTATTGCAGTTCCAGTGGTCCCCTCAGCCCGGCTAGCGAGTGCCTGCAGACCGTAGCTCCGCGCTCGGTCGGCTGCTACATAGCCCCACTGGATGGGGGCTGGCCTGTGAGTTAAACGACTCGCAAGGTCGCATATGACCGGGTCTCATCCTGAGTCGCAGCGTTCCTTCTAGCGGACAGCTCCCCCACTTTGGTGGCGAGGGGGTTTCTGTCTTGGGAGTGTTACCCGCACACTTCTGGATCGGTAAGTAAGGGCCCTCTCCTCTCCTTCCCTGGATACGGTGTGGGGTGTGGGTATTCCCACTGGGGTTCTCTCCCCCCCTCACTAGGGTGGCATTGAGCTGGCTCTGCCCGGAGGGGGCATGGTTGGTGCCCAGGCTGTGAGTGCCCCTGCCCTTGGTGCCTGTGGTGCGCTGTCCCCCTGTCATCCTCAGTGGGCCTGCTATGGGGTGGGTTGCCTTTCTGGGTCCCCTTGGGACAGCTGGTGGGCCTGTGGGGTGGATGGCCTGATGTCCGTGGGTCTGAGTACCACGCGGTCGGGCAAGCCAAAAATTTAGACCGTGGCTTTGCGGCCTACTTGCTGGAATATGTAAGGGGCGGCCCCAGGTGGGGCAGCTACAGCCGCCATTGTACCCTGGGACATCTATCTTCCCTCCGCTCCCCTGGCTAGTCGCAGGTTTCCCCCCGGATCGCGATCTCGCGGCAGGACGGCCCAAAAATGTAGGCCTCGGCCTACTAGGCTCCCCCTTCTGGTAGGGAGGCTTTGGGGGGGGACAAGGTCCCAGACAGGTTTTTCTGCCATGGTTCTATGGGGTATCCACCTTTCCCAGTGGTCATGGCCCCCACATTAGCGACGAGTGGCCCCCCTTAAGGGCCTTGGAAGAGGACCCCCTTGCGGGGTCCTGTTGGTGGCCCCTCCCCCCTTTGTGGGCCTCAGTTGGTGCCCCATGTGGGGGGCATGAGTCACTGACCGCCTAGGCGGCGTAAGGATGGTGTTGGCTCAGCGAATTTTCCGGTGTCAGAAGGTTTTTCGGGGGGGTTATATTTATACCCTTTCATGGTTCCCAGGAAGAAAGGAAAGTTTGTTTCATTCTGGAGTGGATTCCCTGCATCAAGGGGTTTCCCTGGCTTCTTAGATGTCAGGATGCCTATCTTCACATTCCTATTTGCACCTGGCATCAGCGTTCCTCCGCTTGCTGTGAGTAAGAAGCACTATAAGTTTGTGGCGTTACCCTTTTGGTCTAGTCTCCACTTCTCAGTTCTTCAGGAACGTGTTGGCCCGGCCTTAGCGTTGCGGCATCAGTGGGGTATTGTTGTGCTGGGGTACCTGGACGACCTCCTCTTGCAAGCGGAGTCTCTGTCAGCTCTGACGGCCAGTGTGGAATTTATTCTCCAGACTTTGCGGGAGATGGGGTGGTTTCTGAATTTTCAGAAGTCTGCCCTAGTTCGGACCAGGAGATTGGATTATCTGGGGCTGACTCTGGATTCAGCTCTGGCAAGAGTGTTCTTTTCTCTGAAGCAGTTGCAGAAGTTGCGTTCTGCGACGCAACTGTTGCTAGCCCACAAGTGGTCGTCCCTTCGGGCGTATATGCGAGTGTTGGGCCTGATAATATCCACCTTTGTGGTAGTTCTGTTTGCACAGTTCTACATGAGAATCCTCCAAAAGGAGATGCTGGTCAATGGGACGAGCATCCCAAGTCACTGGACTATGTGATTGGTCTGTGTCAGACGACAAGATTTCTCTGGTCTGGTGGCTGTGCTTCCTGACCTTGATACAGGGGAAGTCCTTTCTCCCCATGCATTGGACATTGGTCACGACAGATGCCAGTCTGTCTGGGTGGGGAGGGGTCCTGGGGCTGTACTCGGCCCAGGGCATTTGGAAGTTGAACGAGTCCAGATTGCTCATCAAAGTCTTGGAGCTTTGAGCAATCAGGCTTGCCTGGATCAGAGGAGCTCCAGGGGCTCCCGGTGCAGATGCAGCCGGGTAAAAGGACCAGGCGGTCTGGTCCCTTCACCGGACGTGTTTTATTAGATATGTTGGTGGTGGGGCACCTCCGAGGTGGATCTGTTGGATCATGAGATCTTCTGGCAGACACCACGGACGCTTTGGGTGCTCCATGGAGCAGGTGCCATCTGTTTTACGCCCTCCCACTGCTCCAGCTTCTACTGCGACTTCTACGCAGGATCAAGGCCAGTGGGATTCCGGCCATTCCATCCCCTGGAGGCTTCCTCTAAGGGACGATCTGTTGTGTCAGGGGCTGATCTTCCATCCTGTTTTTCAGTCGCTGGTCTTAATGGGCCTGGCTGTTGAGAGGTGGTGAACTGGCTCTGTGTTTTCTGACGACCATTTTGAAGGCGAGGAAGTCTATATCTTGAAATCTTTATCATCGGATGTGGAAGGCATACATTTGCTGGTGTGAGATTCAGGGAGTTCATCCTCGTTCCTTTTTGGTGGCTCAGATTCTGGTTTTGAGCGCTGTGCAAGGCCAAGTGTCTGCTTTACAGTATTTTCTTTTAGATACCTTTGGGTGCCCATTAACTGGTGCATATATGCCTTCAGGGGTTCGTCTTTTTACTCCGCCTGTAAGTTCTCCTCTGCCACCCTGGGATTTGAACCTGGTTCTGTTGGTACTTCAAAAACTTCCCTTTGAAAACGTACGGGAGATCCCTGTCCTTACGCTGTCACATGAGATGTTTTTTTTTTTGTTGGTGCTCGCAGGGTATCGGAGTTGGTGGCTTTGTCCTGTCGTCCTTCCTATCTGGTGGTTCACAGGGATAAGGTGGTCCTGTGACCACGGCCGTCGTTCCTCCCGAAGGTTGTATCTCTAAGCAGAGAGGGAGATTATGCCAGCTGAGGGACAGCACACAGGGCGTAGCCAAGCTTTTGTGTTGTTTGCCTAGTCCTACTCCTGTAGAGGACAGCATAACCCTATGGTGAAGAATTTGCAGCTGTCTGTGTCAATGGACTCCGAAAAAAGGATTTTACGGTGAGTACAAAAATCCTATTCACCTCATTTCCTAAATTAAGGGAAAACTCCCTGGCAAAACTAAACTTCCCTTGCAAAGTGAAGAGCCTCTTTGTCTTTAGTAAATCAGCTGGAGTGAAGTCTACCCCCTTGTTCTGTATCCCCTCATGGAACATTGGTGTCAAGACAAGGCTCCTGTTAGTCAACAATCTGAAGTCCAACATGCAAAAAAAGACTGCTGTAGATGTGTATCAGAAGGTTATTAAAGCAGAACTTTACCCCCCACTTATTGCCCTCCCCCACTGCTCTTCCACGCCACCATTTTTAAAAATCCAGCATGTGCACAGATCTCTGCCTCGTATTCAATACCTGTCAGAGACCCATGACATGTCTGTGCACACTCCAGGGATTCTTGTGCACAGATGCCACTCGTTTATGGTATCTGGAACATGGCAGAGACCCCCGGCAGTCCTGCACGTGTGCGAGAATTCCTGTCGCATGCACAAGGGTGCCTTGGGTCTCTGCCAGGTACTGTATACTAATCTAATAATATCAAGGCTATGATTACCACCTCCATATGTCCTCCCCTATTGGTGGCTCACAGAGAGTGCATATGACCAGGTACAGAGCAAAAGAAATTGGTCCTGCACCATGTGATCGCTGAGTCCAGTCAATGTCCTAATCACTGCCAAACCCTATACCAGTGTCCTGATCACCGGCACCATACCAATGTTCTAATCACTTTCACACCAGTGTCTTGATCACCACCATACTAGTGCCAGCATCAGCAGAGCCAGTGTCCCCCATTTGCTGTGTCAAATCAGTGTCCTGATCACCGCCAAACCCAATACCAGTGTCCTGATCACAGGCACCATACCAGTGTTTTGTTAACTGCCACACCAGTGTCCTGATCACCACCATACTAGTGCCAACGTCAGCAGAGCCAGTGTCCCTCATTTTTTCCACTGTCCTGCTGCTCCAGGGGCCTCTAAAATGTGATGGGTAGTCAGGAAATCAGATCTCTAATTTATGCTCCTAGAAAGCCTGAAGGTGCTCCTTGGATTTTGGGCCCCTCTGTGGTGAGACTGAAAATGTCTCACATGTGCTATCATCACACTTGGGAGGCATAGCAGAGTGTGTTTTGCGGTGTAATTCTAATTCTTATGCTTATTTACTTTCATCATTTTCAAAACAATTTTGGCAAATTTTCAAATATCTATATTCCTGAATATGGTAAAGACTCAAACTTTCACACAGACTAAATAACATACACTGATTTGGATTAATTTTACCAAAGAAATGTAACAGTATACATTTTAGCCTACATTTATGTAGAAAGATTATTTCCAAAATGTTCTAACTAAAACAAAGAAAAACATTTTTTTTTTTTTTACATATTTGCAATAAAATTTTGAACCAGAAAAAATGGCCTGGACAGGGGGTGACAGTTTCCGCACTTGAAGTGTTTAAAGGCCTCAGCAGCTAAAATGCGTTAGCACCTTTGTCATGTATGAATTCATACACCTTTTAAATAATAAACTTTTGATATTGATCTGCAGCAGAGTGCCGACTTTTTTGCATGTTGGATTCTAGTTGTCGGGACAGGAAGTGGGAGGAAATAGCCACAAGAGGAATAAAGGCAACAAAAAAGACAGATGGTTGCACTCTGCTTGTATAAGTTTTAATTAAATGTTTGTCTCAAGTGCCACATGAATATTTAATAAAAAATAAAAACTTTTTGAGTTCAGATTGATGTCTCTGTATCTTGAAGGTAATATGTGCCTACATTTTGTGATTTTATTTATTTTTTCCCCTTTATACCCAGGACTAGCAGTGGCCAGTGCTTTGGTGGACATTTCACAGCAGATGCCATTAGCATACAAAGAGAAGTCCGGAGCAGTAAGGAATAGGAAGCACCAGCCTCCCGCACAGCCTGGCACTTGCATATGATGCTCGCCATGCAGACTTTAGGGATATGAATATTGCTATGCTGGAGGAATCAGTTTCATGATGGAGATTCTCCTTGGGGGTTGATCATGGATCTCCACAGGACCTCCCAACCTCTTCCACATCTGCATGGTTCTCTCAACTTTTACTGAAGTATCCCAATTCCCATTTTACAGACGGCCATCTCTTTCTCTGTTGATTTCATCACGTTCAATTTAGCTATCAACGAGGACTGGAATTAAACTAAATCTTATTTTCTTTGTGAAAAATTCTGTATACAGCTGCAACCCACGCTCAGGTTAAGGGTCCGTCATTTCCTCAGTTCCTCCATTTTGTACCAAGGCAGGAGAGAGAGTTGCAACGTTCCTAGCAATTTTGGAACATCATTCCGATGAAAGGGTTGGAGCTGTTTGTGGCTTCGTCTGTATTTTTTGTATGTTGAACTATCATGAAAGCTGCAACTGACTGGATTGTGTTTGCCAGCTAAAAGGTACTTTGCTGGTCACGTGCCGAGGAGCGCCAGCCAAGGTACCAGCAGAACTTGAAGCGACATTGTCATACAGGGACTGTAGATTGATTTTATTCTGAGGCACTGAACAGTACATTCTCCGTATGAGAGAGAACTTATGGCTAACTTAAATGTACATTATCTGCCCTAAATTAAGACTGAGAAGAGTTTTTATTTGCTGGACTTGAGAATGAAAGACTTGTGAAATACTGTAATTCACAGCCTGTAAATGTGAGGACAATAACATTTAGGGCATATTGCTAAATCCTGTAAGATTAAATAATTTTATTGACGTGGCGATCAAAAAACAAAACAGCAAACCGAAAAGCACATGTTCTTCCTGCAGATAAACTGGGGCGTTTGTCTCCCGGATGAGCCCCCACGATTTGGAACGGACTATGTAAAGTGAGTGGTGAAGGCAGAGCTTTAGTATTCACAAAGAACTTCTCAGTGTTCGTTCCCACCCTCATTCCACTTATACCGCAGCCTTCCAGTATTGACATGCTCCCAAAAGCAATAGACCCAGAGGAAACCTTCTTGTATATTAAAGGAAAAAAGGTGTTCAGGATAAGGTGCTAACTTAACATGACACTTTGTGTTCCCTTTTAAATATATATATATGGATATATATATATTTATTTTTGTGCTTATTGGACTGGAAAACTGAACGCAGTCTACCCGCGACTGGAAAACTGAACCATTTTTAAGGCACTTTAGGCTGAAGAACAAAGCTTCTAATAACATGTCCAGATTGTTTTAAACACAATTGTATCGCACGTAGTCATTAAAATTAATTATTTTGTACATGCCTAACTGTCTTTTAAAGAAAATGGATCCACCCTGCCGCTTTCAAACTTTATTTCAGAGGGGGAAATACAGTGCTGCAAATATGTTTTAAAGTGTTACTAAAGTCAATTTTTCTTTTTACATTAAAATAACAAACATGTTATACTCACCAGTGGTATTGCACAGAGTGGCCCTGATTCTCCTCTTCTCAGGTCCCCCAGCAGTGATCCTGGCTCCTCCTCCTCTTTGTGTGTCCCCATAGCAAGCCACTTGCTATGGAGGCACACTGTGTCTGTACGTTCCAGAGCTTGTGTGTCTTCTGAGCCACGCTCTATACACTTACATAGCAGAACGTAGTCCTGCCCCCCCCCCCCCACTTCCTCTTTATTGCATTTGAATGACAGCAGCAGGAGTCAATGGCTCCTTCTGCTGCTCAAGTGCTGTCTGCAGAGGAAGAAAGGGAAGAAAAGATATAGCTGTGCACAGCGCTGGATCTATTCTCCCCTCTTTTCCCCTTCACATGGGGAGGGGGGGGGGGGGGGGGCAGAGAAATGGAAAAATGTTTTACCTTAATGCAAGGAATGCTTTAGAGCGGAGATCCACTAATTTTTGTGTTTATTAAAAGTCAGCAGCTACAAAAAAATGTAGCCGCTGACTTTTAATAAACACACACTCGCCCGTCCAACGGTCCAGAGATGCGGCCGCCGGGTGCACACTGCGCATGCTTGAGCCACGCAGAGCCTCCCCATTGGTCGGGCAATCTTCTGGGACCTGTGACGTGTCCCAGAAGATTCCAAGGGGGGGAAGGGGAAAGGAGAACTTCTGCTTTAGCCAACTAGGCGGTCTGAGCAGAAGTGGGAGCAGGTACCTGTTCCCAAACCCCCCACAAAAAATTACAAAATGTGGCATATTTGGAGGGGGGGGGGCTTAAAGCGAAAATTCACCTTTTGGGTGGAGCTCCACTTTAAGGTAAAAAATGTTTTTAGCTTTATTTTCACTTTAAGACTGCTGTGAATAGATCATGCCTTTGAGGATTATTTGTAAAATAAGGCCCCTTTCACACGATCGGACCGATCTGGTCTGCCTGTCTGTTTTTTAGGCGGGCCTTATCGGGCCACCCATTTTCCTGTATAGGGAGGTGGATGTCTGACACCCGCCTGGCATCCGATCCAACAAGATCCGAAGAAAACAGATGTATGGTGATACATTCACCATCCATCCAGTGTGTTGGTTTGGATGAAAACCGGCAGGCTGTCCGTTTTCATCTAAACTCCCCATAGAGGAGAGCGGGGCTCTGACAGTTCCGTCTTTGCGCAGTAAGTGGAGATGGACCTGTCCTCTGTCTGTTCGGGTATTAGTGTAGCGATCCCCGCTGAACAAGCGGAGTCCGTCAAAATGGATCCGCCCCGTGTGAAAGAGCCCTTAAGGTCTAGGCTCCTAGCAAATGAGCAGAAAAGTGCATGTCTGTGAGCATTTTAATACAAAGCAATGCTGATTTTACTAAGTGAGAGGTTCCTTTGCTGTGAAACACACGATGTGGGCATTACAGCATGTGTTCTACAAAGGTAAGGCAGGCACAGATTTAAGCTGACATGCATGTTATCGCAAACTGGACACTTGGAGAAGGATGCATTTGAAAGACTCCTCCATAGGGGCTGATTTTATAGAGTTATGTGGACTGGGAAGTAACCCACAGCATGTAATCAGATGGGTTTAAATCATCTGTGTGGATACAGAATCTTCCAGTGTGACACAAACAGATGGAATTTAGAGCCCATTTACACCACTGTATTGAGGTGTGTTAACCACTTGCCGACCGCCGCACGACTATCTACGTCGGCGGTCAGCCCCTCACAGGCAAACTAACGTAGGGCTACGTTGCTTGCTTGTGAGGGTCTAGGGAGCGAGCGCGCGCCCCCCGGGGTCACGGACCCCCCCGCGCGTGTGACCAGCGGACCCGATGTCCGCCGGTCACTCGGCGATCGGCGGGGGAGAGGGAGAATGTCAGGCAGCTTGTGTAAACAAACTGCCTGTCATTCTCCTCGCTGCAAAGACACTGATAAAACGGATCTGGTATGTAGATCCGTTGATCAGTGTCCTTACAGCTAGAGCCACAGCCAATCACAGTAGAAACCACGCCCCTAGGGACACACACAGCCCCTCCCTTCCAAATAAAGTTAACCCCTTCACTACCAGTGTATTTTTACAGTAACAGTGCATATATATAGCACTGATTACTGTAGAAATGTCACTGGTAACCCCAAAAGTGTCAAAAATGTCAGTCAAGGGTCCGATCTGTCCGCCGCAATGTCGCAGTACCGCAAAAAAAATCGCAGATCGCCGCCATTACGCGTTAAAAAAAAAAAACAACAAAAATGACAAAAATCTTTCCCTTTGTTAGTAAACGCGATAACTTTTGCGCAAACCAAAATACGCTTTTTGCGATTTTTTTTACCAAACATAGGTAGCATAAAATAAATTGGCCGAAAATTTTTAAAAATTTTGATTTTTACATTTTTTTTTGGGGGAATTTCATATAAAAAAATGTGAAAAATATTGCTATTTTTGCAAAATTGACGCTCTTTTTTTGTTTATAGCGCGTGATCAAAAAATCGCACAGGTGATCAAATACCACCAAAAGAAAGCTCTGTTTGTGGGAAAAAAAGGACGTCAAATTCGTTTAGGTACAGCGTCGCACGACCGCGCAATTGTGCGTTAAATTCACGCAGTGCCGAATCGCAAAATACCCCCTGGTCGGAATGGGGGTAAAATCTTCCGGGGCTTAAGTGGTTAAACACACAAACGCTGCACATTATTGGGTTAGTCCACCTGACCAGTCTTTGACCAGCATGCTATAATTTATTGCTATATAAATTAAAGACACTTTTTGATTATGAGACCTTGCCCCTGCTATTCTATTGACATCCTGTAGTAATAAAAAATCATGTGTATGGGCTAAAAAAAAATTAAATTTTAAAGTATAATTCACACTTTGGTTGAGAGAAAAATTTCTCCCACACTAGTCCTTTGAAGAGCAATTCACTGTGAATTGCTTTTTTAGATGTTTAACCACTTGCCGACCGCTCACATTGGTGCTACTGCGGCAAAGTGGTTCGATTCCGTCCAGCGACGTAGACCTACGCCGCTGGACTCCTCCCCTTGTGGGCGGCGCGCGCGCGCCACTGGAGGCTCGTTCCCGCTGTATTCAGTTACAGCGGGAGTCGGGCCAGGAGAGGAGCGGCGGTGATCACTGCGGCAGGCATCCGCTCCTGGGCAAAGTGACGTAGTACTACGTCGCTTGCTCAGGTGACTCTAGGGGGTGCGCGCCGCCCACTCATCAGCTGGGGAGCCAGTGTGTAGGGCCGGCGGCTCCAATGGCCGCCGGCCACTCGCGATCTCCCGCCGCTGACAGAGAAGGACAGACGGCTGATGTAAACACAGCCGTCCGTCCTTCTCCCTTAGATGATCACAGAGGCTATGTGATCCTGCTATGTAGGATCGTATGTCTCTGTAATGATCTCACAAGCCACGCCCCTCTACAGTTAGAATCACGCCCCTAGGGTCACATTTAACCCCTTGATCACCAGTACAGTTAACCCCTTCCCTGCCAGTGTCATTATTACAGTAACAGTGCATATTTTTAGCACTGATTACTGTAGTAATGTCACTGGTACCCCCAAAAGTGTCAAAAATGTCAGGAGTCCGATCTGTCCGCCGCAGTCACGCAAAAAATCGTAGATCGCCGCCATTACTAGTAAAAAAAAAAAAAAAAAAGACAAATCTTTCCCGTAGTTAGTAAACATGATAACTTTTGCGCAAACCAATCATAATACGCTTATTGCGATTTTTTTTTTTTTTTTTTTACCAAAAATATGTAGCAGAAATCAAATTGGCCTAAAATGTTAAATTTACATTTTTTTTTTTGAGAATTTCGTATAAAAGAATGTGAAAAAAATTATTTTTTCAAAATTGTCACAATTTTTTTGTATATAGAGCAAAAAATAGAAATCGCACAGGTGATCAAATACCACCAAAAGAAAGCTCTATTTGTGGGAAAAAAAGGACTTCAATTTTGTTTGTGTACAGCGTCGCACGACCGCGCGATTGTCCCTTAAAGTAACGCAGTGCCGAATCGCAAAATAGGGCCTGGTCTTTGAGCAGCCAAATCCTCCGGTCTTAAAGTGGTTAAAAAGAGGGTTTAGCCACACACATTTGCAAATATACACTCACCGGCCACTTTATTAGGTACACCTTGCTAGTACCAGGTTGGATCCCCTTTTGCCTGCAGAACTGCCTTAATAATTCCTGTCATAGATTCAACAAGGTGTTGGAAACTTTCTGCAGATTTTGGTCCATAGTGACATAATAGCATCACACAGTTGCTGCAGATTTGTTGGCTGCACATCCATGATTCAAATATCTCGTTCCAACACATCCCAAAGTTGCTCTATTAGATTGGGATCTGGTAAATGCGGAGGCCATTGGAGTACAGGGACCTCATTGTCATGGTGAAGAAACCAGTGGTGAGATGATTGGAGCTTTGTGACATGGTGCATTATCCTGCTGGAAGGAGCCATCAGAAGATGGGTACACTGCAGTCATAAAGGGATGGACATGGTCAGCAACAATACCCAGGTAGGCCGTGGTGTTTAAACAATGCTCAATTGGTACTAAGGGGTCCAAATTGTGCCAAAAAATATCCCCCACGCCATTACACCACCACCACCAGCCTGACTTGCTGATAAGAAGCAGGATGGATCCATGCTTTTATGTTTATGCCAAATTCTGACCCCCACCATCTGAATGACGCAGCTGAAATCAAGACTCATCAGACCAGGCAACGTTTTTGCTATCTTCTGTTGTCCAATTTTAGTGAGCCTGTGCGAATTGTAGTTTCCTGTTCATAGCTAACAGAAGTGGCACCCATTGTGGTCTTCTGCTGCTGTAGCCCATCTGCTTCAAGATTGGATGTGTTGTGCGTTCAGAGATGCTATTCTGCATACCTTGGTTGTAACAAGTGTTTTTTTGAGTTACTGTTGCCTTTTTATCATCGCCAGCCAGTCTGCCCATTCTCTGACATCAAAAATTAATTTATCGTTCATCAGCAGACGCAGCTCCATCTCTTCAGAGACTATAGGGTTATGCTCCTCCAATCAGGAATAGGCACTAGGCAGGAAAAAAGCTTAACCAGGCCTATGGGGCTGTCCCTGCAGGCATAACCCTACACACGCTGCTATCAGCATTAGTTTGTTTCTGCCTAGTTTTAGGAATAGGACCTAGCTCCCGGTCTTCGCTTTTAACAGGGAAATTAGTGTTAGTTGGTATTTTTAAATTTTTTTGCACAAGTTAGTTCCTGATGGACCAAGCAACAGCCGGCTTTGGTTTCGCACAGGATAATCTAGATCCTTAACCACTTTACCCCTGGAGGATTTTCCTGCTAAAAGACCAGGGGGTTTTTTGCGATTTTTTTTTTTTACTGCGTGACTTTAACGGACAATTGCGCGGTCGTGCGATGCTGTACCTAAACGAATTTGACGTCCTTTTTTTCCCACAAACAGAGCTTTCTTTTGGTGGTATTTGATCACCTGTGCGATTTTTTGATCACGCGCTATAAACAAAAAAAGAGCGTAATTTTTGCAAAAATAACAATATTTTTCACTTTTTTTTTATATGAAATTCCCCCCAAAAAAATGTAAAAATCAAAATTTTTTAACATTTTCGGCCAATTTGTTTTACGCTACCTATGTTTGGTAAAAAAAATCGCAAAAAGCGTATTTTGATTGGTTTGCGCAAAAGTTATCGCGTTTACTAACAAAGGGAAAGATTTTTGTCATTTTTGGTGTTTTTTTTTTTTTAACGAGTAATGGCGGCGATCTGCGATTTTTTTTTTTGTGGTACTGCGACATTGCGGCGGACAGATCGGACCCTTGACTGACATTTTTGACACTTATGGGGGTACCAGTGACAATACTGCAGTAATCAGTGCTATATATATGCACTGTTACTGCAAAAATGACACTGGCAGGGAAGGGGTTAACTGTATTGGACAGGGAGGGGTTAAGTGTGTCCTAGGGGCGTGCTTCTAACTGTAGTGGGACATTCCTATTGGTGTAAAAAAAAAGATCAACGGTTCTACATAGTAGAACCGTTTGATCTTCATTTTTACACAGGGAGAACTGACAAGCGGCTTGTTTACATAAGCCGCTCTGTCTTTCTCCCGCTGTACCGGCGATCGTAGTGTGACCGGCGGACATCGGGTCCGCCAGTCACACTCCCGCACTCCTCCGTGAACGAGGCGGGCGCGCGCTCGCCCGCTATTGGCTCTAGAAGGAGTGACAGGCGAGTGACGTAGATCTACGTTACTCTGCCTGGCCGGGGCCGACTGCCGCAGTAAATATGGTTAAGGTCTCCCAGCCTGGCCAGTGGGCGTGACCAATTTATAGTCCAGAACTAGGCCTCACCATGACTGTGTCCCGACTGATGGGGAGGAGCCTGCGAGTGGACCACCTCGCTGGGAAAGCAACGACCTGTAACTCCCTGAGTCGCAGCTTCCCCCTGGCTTACAGCACCCCCATCCTGGGTGGGAGGTGTTCTGTTTCGGTGTTGCATCCACCTGTTATCGTTGCTTTGTGAGTAGATTGTCCCCCCAAAACCTCTGACGGTCTCAGGATGAAAGTGCCCCCCCCCCCCCCAGAATAGTCGAACCCAAGGGGCTCCTTCCTTTCCCCAGGCCTCTTGGAGGGCTAGGCCTATATTCCCCTCAGCACTCCCTTACCCCCAGTGGAAAGGGGTTGAACAGCGGTTGGCTTTGGGGAGTTTCGTAGTTACCGTACATTAATTCACACATATGGGATATGATCCCTGTCTGGAGCTGGCTGTCTGCTGCCAATTGAGTGCTGCTGATCGAATTGATTGCTGCTGATCGTATGGATTTATCATCATTACATACGCTTTTTTGACCACTCTTAAGTGAGGGTCAAATAGCTCTGGTAAGCGGACAGCTGTCCCCTGATCACGTGGTGGAGCATATGTGGATACCATCTATCACTTCCCGGTGTTGAATCCCTCCCTATCTCTCCTTATAGTCATACATAAAAAGTGGAACTGTGTTTGGACTATCTTTATAGAATCGATGGACTGTTATACTGTTTTCTGTTCTATTCCATGCACATTATCCCCTTTTTTCTGAACACCTATGATTCAATTTTTGGGTTCATTAAGTTATTTGTGGCGCTGTTCTCTCTGCTGTTAATCATAGTATGTGATCAGAAGATTCCCCCTGATCAGAGGGATCCATTGATGTCTCCAGACAGGAAGGTCTGTGATGTATATGGTGAGTATTTGGATTTATTCCTGGAGAATTCTGTGTGATGGCATTACAATAGCACAATCATTTTATAAGAGGTCTCTCTGAAGTTTTCCTGGCATCGCCTCCATCTGTTGGAAAGAAATTAGAAAAAAAATTGTAAGAAGTTCACAAATAACTGGAGTTTTAGCTCTACCTCCCTCATAGGCCTAGGCACAACCTAATCGCCCCATGCCTATTAGCATTTTTGCTCTGTGCTCCTGCAGAAATATGGGAAAGTTAGTCAACTTACTGGCTAAAAGAATGGAGAAAGCTTAGAACCTGTTTGGTTATTTATAGATTTGCTTTTGGGTGGATTGGGTTGATGACGACCATCTGTCTGGGGAAAGGTCAGGGGAATCTTTTATTATTGGGAACAGAGCAACATGCACTTAATGGCGCTTGCAAGTGTTCCCTTTACTGCAAAAAAAAAAAAAAAAAAAAACATCCTTATTGCTGTCTGGTTTAATGGTGGAGAGGTTAACCCTCGATCCTGGAGAAATCATCTGTTATCAATGTACAGCTCAGGTAGCAGAAAGGCCACATCTGGGGGGGCAGAGGTTGTCATCCTTAGAGAAAATACAGAAAACGAATGGCTACCCTTGACCGGTAAAGCTGCAACTTAAGTTGAGATTGAGTTTCCAACAAATGTGCAATTCTCCTTGTCTAAGTCACATTGCAGGTGTGGTGTTTCCTGCTTGCTGTAATTGTAAAGTGTTTTCGAGGAAGAGTTCATTGGTAATGGATATACCCAAAATGCAGATGTGAAGCACTGCACCTAAGTGAACTTGAATCTATGTAATCAGTAATGAAGTTGAGCAAAAAAAAAAAAAACTGAACAGAATCCCAGATTAAAAATAAGGGAAGTGGGAAATATCATCAGACTGTGCTGCAAATGATAATAAAATGAATTGGTTTCATGTAGTGATTTCATGAGTTCCTGCTTCATTAGACCAGGTAGGCACAGTATACAACAACATTTTTGTGGATGTATATAAGAGAACTGTATTATCAAAAAAATTTTATTAAATTCCATTTAAAAATAGAGATGGGCTGAACAACCCCCGGTTCGGTTCGCAGAAAACCATTGCAAACGTTCGGATTTGAATAACGAACCCCGTTGAAGTCTAAGGAACCCAAACTGGAAAAAATCAAAAGTGCTCATTTTGAAGGCGTATATGCAAGTAATTGTGCATACAATGGGTATGTTGCTCTGGGTACTACCCTGGGGGACATGTATCAATGGAAAAAAGTTTGTAATTAACATTTATTAATGAGCAGTGATTTACTGATGCTTAAAGTGAAATCATAAAAATGAGAAATTCCTTTTAATATAGTGTCTAGGTCAGTGATGGCGAACCTTGGCACCTCAGATGTTTTGGAACTACATTTCCCATGATGCTCATGCACTCTGCAGTGTAGTTGAGCATCATGGGAAATGTAGTTCCAAAACATCTGGGGTGCCAAGGTTCACCATCACTGGTCTAGGTGGTCTGCTTAATCTGCCTGTAATGTGGCATATCTGTACCATATATAGAGCCTGCTGCAGCAATAATGGCATTTATAAAGCCAAAAAATGAAATTTTCCATTCAAGCTTTCATTATTTTATAAACTTTGGCTCGGGGAGCCAGTCTGTATGATGAGGCCACAATTTTATGCACTCGGAACAAGATTAGAGATTTTTTGGATACATTCTGGTGCCTCTGTAAGGGTCCTGGGATAGTGTGTGTCCTGCGCTGGTAGTATGGAGGGGTCCCAGTGTAGGAGACCCCTAGGTGCTTGCCCTGCTGTTTGCAGTGTGGGTTTAGTACAGGGGGGTACTGGTGCAGAGTCTCCCCTAAACGTGTGTCCTACCTTCAGGAGGGGGGGCCTTATGGAGTCTCAGGATCACATCTCCCCCACTGACCCCCTCGTGGGGGGGGGGCAGGTCCCTCAAAACCCCAGCTTCCAATGGTTGCACTGACGGTGGTCCTGCAGTCCTTAGTGCCCCGGGTTGGAGTGGTGTGTGGGCAAAGGCCCAGGATGAAGCGTCCCCTGCCTTCCCCTGCACAGGCTGTCTCATCTGGTTCTGAGCCTAATGCCGCTGTGGATTCAGCCCGTCCAGGGGGGGGATTTAAAATCACACCCTCTGATCCATCCAATAGTGACTATGATTCCCCCATGGTCACAGCAGCGAATGAAATAACGTTGGTAGATGCATTTATTACTGCAGTGCGTGAGACTTTAAAAACTGAGGATGGGGTTGATGTAGCCACGGACATGGCTGTGTCGTTTGGTACACACAAGTCACATCATGCTCCAAAGGTGTTTATGTGCCTTATTACTTATTACTACATTTACTATGGCTGGATTGGCATTGCAGCCAGTCTTTGCCTCAGCCCTGGTGTCTCAGACCCTAACTGAATGGGCTAAGCTTTTGCGCTAGGGCCTGTGGGGGGGGGGGGTGAGCAGGTCCCCGCTGCTTATGTTGATTTAGCAGACCAGTTGGTCCATGGGCTGCAGTTTATTTGTGATGCAGCTTTGGATACAGCTCCTGTGCTGTCCAAACTTTCTGTTTCAGCGCTGGTGATTAGGCGCGTGCTGTGGCTTAATAATTGGTCCGCAGACCAAGCCTCTAAGAAATCCCTCATTGATCTGCCTTTCAAAGCAATCGCTTGTTTGGGGCTACCCTGGATGACATAAATAAGAGTAACACAGGGGGGAAGAGTACCTTCCTGCCACAGTCAAGGGAAGGGAAGGAGCTTCGCCGCAAATGGAGACCTTCCTTCTCAGCCCATAGAAAATTCTTTTGTGCTTCTGGGATGGAGAATAAGGGAAATAGATCTTTTAAATCTTCCCCGGGAGGTTCCAAGCAACCTTGGTCAGGTAAGCCTAGAGCTAGCTTCCCTGGACCAGCAGACAAGAGTCCTTCAGCATGAAGGTTTGCCCTCACCCATTATTGGGGTGGGGGGGACATGTTCGCTGGTTTCCGGCCCCATGGACTTCTTTGGTTAGCATCAAGGAGATCCCCGAAATGTTTCTTTTGAGGGTACCCAGAAAGTGGGACAAAGCTTGTCCTGTTCAGGTTTTTTAGTTCCTGAGTCTCCTTGTGCGGATTTAATTCCTGCAAAGGTTCAGGTAATGTCTGAACTACTTATGGTCCCCCCTATCCCTCTCCAGGGAATTGATTTACTTATGTCTGATTCTTTTTCTGACCAGGGTGGTCCTTCGTCTGGACAAACTTCAGGAACCACAGGCTGTGATTCACTGGCTGCTATCACACAGATAGTTCTCTCTCCCATTTTACATACAAGTTCTGAGTCTGGTGGTATCCACCTTCAAGACAGTTTTGTTTGCACAGTCTTACTTGCAGCTCCTTTAGCAGGTTCGGCTCCACAGAAGAATATGGAAGTTTGTGACGAGGTCACGGGGTCCTCTGATAGACATCGCAGGCGTCCAAGGGCCACGGTAAGGCCAGTATTATCCTCGGCTAAGGCTTCTTCCGCAGTTCCTATGAGGAATCAAAAACGAGGATCTTCCAATCATCCTGGTGGCTGTGAACGTCCCTTGGGGGCTTCCTTTCAGAGAAGACCAGTTGTCCCAAGGGCTAATCTATCATCCTGCTTTACAGCAGTCGCTGGTTTTAATGGCCTAGCTATTGAAAGCCAGGTACTGAGGGATAGTGGTTTGTCTGGATCAGTGATCCCTACTATGGTGAAGGTGAGGAAGTTGTCTTCCAGCAAGATGTACCATCGTACATGGAAAGCGTACATTTCTTGGTGTGAGTCGATTGGCGCTCATCCTCAATCCTGTTCTGTGGCTCGGATCTTAACCTTTCTTCAACGGGACGTTGATCAGAGGTTGGCCTTGAGTACCATCAGGGGCCAGGTGTCTGCCCTGGCAATCTTCTTTCAGCGACCCCCTAGCCCCGCACTCTTTAGTTCGTACCTTCATTCAGGGGGTTCGACATGTGGCTCCACCTGTACGGTCTCTTTTCCCGCCATGGGATTTCAATTTAGTACTTTCAGTTCTCCAGAAACCTCCATTTGAGAATATTCGGGAGATTCCCTTGCCTACGTTATCCCAGAAGGTGACATTCTTGTTTGCTATTATCTCGGCCCACAGGGTATTGGAATTGGCGGCATTATCCTGTCACAGTCCCTAGTTAGCGGTCCATAGGGATAAAGTTGTTCTTCTTCCCTGTCCATTGTTCCTCCCCAAAGTTGTCTCTGACTTCCATTTGAATGAGGACATTGTGTTGCCTTCCTTGTGTTCTAAGCCGGCTCATCCCAAAGAATTTGCCTTCCATACCTTGGATGTAGTTTGTGCAATTCGGGTGTATCTGGCAGCTACTGAGTCCTTTCGAAGGTCAGACTCGCTTATTGTGGTTACGGACGGACCAAGAAAAGGGCTGTCCGCTTCTTCGGCTACCATCTCCAGGTGGATCAGACAGACGGTGACTCAGGCCTATTCCTTTAAAGGTCAGGTTCCACCTTTCCCTGTCACGGTGCATTCTACTCAGGAGCTGAGTGCTTCTCTGGCCTTCTGCCATGAGGCTTCAATTTTGCAAGTTTGCAAGGCGGCCACTTGGTCATCCGTGCATACCTTTACAAAATTCTAAAAGGTAGATACTTTGTGGTCAAAAGAAGCATCTGCAGATGCCAAAGTTTTGCAGGCTGCTGTTGAAGAGGTGATGTTCCCTCTTGAGGGGTGTTTTTTCTTTAAAACTTTTATTTTTTAGACGGGGCTCCTGTGACCCGGTTAAGGCTCCAGTGTCCTGGTTAAGGGCTCTTATGTTTAGCCATGGGTTATTTTCCCCAACCCTCATTTTCCTTTTGCCACTGCTTTTGGAAGTCCCACTAGTTATGATTTATGGAGCACTGTGTCCGTCGAGGAACGAAAGAGAAAATGGGATTTTTGTACTTGCCGTAAAATCCATTTCTCTGAGTTTGACAGACCCAGCACCCACCCCTCTATGGAGTTCTAATACTGCTTGCTACTAAACTGATTACCTAGAGCAGAGAAGGGGGGGTTATATACTAGCTGAGGACAGCCTATGGGTGTAGCCAGGTGTTTTTTGTTCTCCTG
Source organism: Pelophylax lessonae (assembly GCF_965119305.1). Classification (NCBI taxonomy): domain Eukaryota; kingdom Metazoa; phylum Chordata; class Amphibia; order Anura; family Ranidae; genus Pelophylax; species Pelophylax lessonae. The sequence continues at coordinate 841,166,699 of NC_138768.1, read as the reverse complement.
AAGGAGGCAATATAACCCACTAGTTATGGTTTATGGAACGCTGTGTCCGTCGCTGAACTCAGAGAATTGGATTTTACGGTAAGTACAAAAATCCCATTTCTCTATCGCTCATTGACAGACGTAGTCCTCGGTGATACAGCACCTTCGGGTTATGTTGCCTCCACAGGAGCAGGACTAGACAGGAAATAAAAATGCTCTGGCCACACCCCAGGGGCAGTCCCCGAGGGTATATCCTCTCTCTCTCTCCGCCACAGCAAATCAGTTTTTTTCTGTCTAGTCAGGAGTAAGGACCTAGATACCTTGCTGGGATCTTCGGTCCTGGCAAGATTTTTTTCTTAAAAAGATTTTTTAGACAGCTTTTTTCTCCAGTGTTCCTGTGAGATCTTCAAGCAAGAAAGCTGAACTGGGCGACGGGCTGGATGTTGAGATCCGGTGGTCACCCCCAGTTCAGCCTACGAGCGCGTGCAGGCCATAGCTCCGTGCTGGGTCGGCCGCGACATAGTCCCACTGGGGGACTGACCCCGCGAGTTAAACGTCTCGCTGAAACGCCAAAGACCATGAGTCACGGCGTCCGTATTGGTCGACAGCCCTCCCGCCCCGGTGGAGAGGGGTACTGTCTGGAGTTGGTGCCCGTCTGGTTCCGGTATGTTGAGTAGTATGTTCCCCCTTTTCCCCTGACGGGTCTTGTGGTGAACGCGGGCCCCTCTCTGTATGGTAAGATAGAGTCCCCCTCTTTCCTATAACATGGCACAGATCCCCCTACTTTGAGTGTGATTTTATGTGCAAAAAGCCAGGAGGCTTGGTTTGGGAGCTAACAATCTAATTGTATACAGGTTAAAAAGATTGTAATCAGTGGCAGTCTGGGAATCTTACTATGATAATAATAAAGTACCTACCAGTCAGAAGCCACGGACATGTAGACTGCCTTCCTAGTCAAATCTCCAGCTATAGCAGGCCTTCCGAACGGCCATGCGGTCCGCCAGGGCCGGTACCGCCAACCACGCCAAATCCCCATGCAGAGAAGGTGTTGTGTGTTCTGCAGCACACCGCTATTCGGTACAGGCCGCCGCCATTTTTTTTGCTGGATCGCACGAGCCGCCATTTTGGCGTAGCCTCGTGTCTCCAGCATGGGGGCGGCCATGTTTGAGGTGATCCAAACACCTCGTGGAGCTAGGGGAGGCGCCGAAAGGCGTGCAGAGGGGCGGAGCCGCCTCCTTTCTTCCTGGGCAGCCAGCCAAAAGACTTCCTGTTTGTGAAGACAGCGCTGTAACCTGTTGCAGTTAAACTCTGAGCATCAAGTGGTGAGCCTGGGGGTCTATCTCTCTCTCTCTCTCGATCGATAGGGATCCCTAGCAGGTAACACTAAGGGGCTTTTGTGGCGCTGGGGGTCTGAAAAAAAAAAAAAAAAAAAAAGTTTTTTATTTAATTGAATTGTATTATCCGGGAAGTTACTGGAATAATCATGGACCCTGCCACACAAATTCCCCCACCTTTTTCCCTCGAGGGGGCCACGGGACCCGCTGGTGCACAGAGTATGGATGCATTTACAGCAGTTTTGGAGTCTTTGGTGGCTCGGGTGGAGGCAGCCTGTCAGGGACGGGGGTCAAGGAAGCGACCCCCGCCTACCCCTATATTATCTGACACCTCTGACTCAGATTCAGAGATGGTCACTGCAGCTGCAGGTCCCTCTGCAAGGGCTGTTACCTCAGGTAAAGCTCCCTCAGACAGTGAGGAGGACGTTCCTTCTCCCGCTATAATTCAGGAAGAAGCATTGGTGGACGCACTAGTTGTGGCAGTGCGGGAAACCTTAAGACTTGAGGTTTTACCGGCAGAGGCAACTGAAACAGAGATTCCCTTTGGTACTAACAAGCCCATCAAAACGGTGAAGGTTTTTCCTGTACCCAAGTGTTTTGGTAATAAAATTAAAGGAGAATGGGAGCATTCTAAGCGTACCTTTACGATTTCCAAGCGTATTGCTAGACGCTATCCATTTGAGGAATCCTTCATTAAGAAATGGACGGTACCACCAGTAGTGGATCCACCTATTTCCAGGCTGAATAAAGCCACGGTTATCCCAGTGGAGGACACTTCGTCCTTTAAGGATCCGGTGGATCGGAAGATGGAAGTAGAGTCCCGCACTATCTTCTCTCTGATAGGGTCAGCATTTAGACCAGTAATTGTTATTGGTCTAGTTTCCCAGACACTTACGGAATGGGCGAGATTGGTACGCCAAGACCTTAGGGGAAAAGATATTCCCCAGGAAACATCTGATTTGATGGAACAGATTATACAAGGGCTACAGTTTATCTGTGACGCAGCCTTGGACACTACTCCCCTATTAGGGCATGCATCTATGTCAGCGGTAATCCTCAGACGTGTGCTGTGGTTAAAATGCTGGTCAGCTGACCTAGGTTCCAAAAAGACCTTGACGAATCTCCCCTTTCAGGGGAATCGTCTATTTGGGGCCACCCTAGATGAAATTATTAAGGTTGCCACTGGGGGCAAGAGCACTTTTTTGCCACAGGCTGCTAAAGCTAAGGGACCTCGCAACAAGCGAGGACCTTTCTTTACCGCCCATAAAGGGTACGTACGCCCGGCTGGAACAAGCGGGAAAGGCAAGACTCCTCCAGGAGGGTTCAAGAAAGGCTGGTCGGACAAACAGAGGACCGACTCAGCCAAACCCGAAGCAAAGGAATACACAGCCTGAAGGTGCGCCCCCACCCGGGTTGAGGGTGGGGGGACGTTTTCACCGGTATTCAGGATATTAGATCGAGCATCGACTACCACTACTGGTGCGATTCTTCCCTTCCAACATTTAAGTACTACAGGGAGCGGTAGTCACCGTTCCCTGAATAGATCTTTTCCTTTACCTTTTCCTAAGATTAGTCTCTATTCTCCACAGGAATCGGATCTGGTTGACCAGACAGACCAAGAAGCCTCTAGCCGGGTGACTTCGGTCCCTGAGGTTCAACCAGAAAAGATCACCCTTCCTGATAGGAATCAGGTATCTGATAAATGTGTGGGAACAGAAAACGACCAGACTTTCTCGGATGGTCGGGGCCAGATAGCTCTAGGGACGCCTGGTTCAGATCCAGTCAGCGCCAGTGGTCCTAGAAATTCTAGGCTGGCCTCGTCAAGCCGGCCTGGCCGACTTGGACATGCTAGTCGCAGACGTTCCGTGGGAACTTCGTCTCAGGGAATGTCTGTGGTCTCAAGGACCAATTTACCATTGTGCTTTACAGTCGCTGGTTTTAATGGCCTGGCCATTGAGACCCAAGTACTGAAGGACCGAGGGTTGTCAGCTTCAGTCATTCCTACCCTTATTAAAGCAAGGAAAGCGACTTCCAGCAAGGTCTATTATCACACATGGAAGACTTATATTGCGTGGTGCGAATCTTTAGGATTTCCTCCACGTACCTATTCGGTGACTCGAATATTGGCTTTTTTGCAAAAAGGGGTTGAGCAGAAACTAGCCTTGAGCACCATCAAGGGTCAAGTTTCAGCATTAGCAATCTTCTTTCAGAAACCTTTAGCTACCAAGTCCTTGGTGCGGAATTTCATCCAGGGGGTGCGGCACCTGGCTCCACCAGTCCGCGCGCCCTTACCGCCCTGGGATCTTAATTTAGTTTTGTCGGTTCTACAGAAACCTCCCTTTGAAAACATCAGGGAGATTCCCTTGCTTACTTTATCCCAGAAGGTGGCCTTCTTGGTGGCTATCACTTCTGCTCGCAGGGTGTCAGAACTGGCTGCATTATCATGCCAGTCCCCATACCTACTGATTCATAGGGATAAGGTAGTACTTCATCCTAAGCCATCCTTTCTTCCTAAGGTGGTTTCAGATTTTCATCTGAATGAAGATATTGTACTACCTTCCTTGTGTCCTCAGCCCAATCATCATCGGGAACATGCGTTGCATTCCTTGGATGTGGTTCAGGCAATCAGGGTATACCTGAAAGCTACGGAATCATTCCGTAAGACGGATTCACTTTTTGTGATCACGGATGGCCCCAGAAAGGGGTTGCCTGCATCTGCCGCGACCATTGCCAAATGGATTAGACAGACGGTGGTACAGGCTTATTCTATTAAGGGTCAGAGTCCTCCGTTCCCTGTTAGGGCGCACTCCACTCGAGCGCTCAGTACTTCCTGGGCCTTTCGCCATCAGGCGTCAGTGGTCCAGGTATGTAAGGCGGCCACCTGGTCGTCGGTACATACCTTTACAAAATTCTATAAAATTGATGTGATGGCATCGGCGGATGCCTCATTTGGCCGCAAGGTTTTGCAGGCCGCAATTTGAGGAGACCGGTGGTCTACCTCGAGGGTTTTTTTCTGTTTGAAAAATTTATTTTTGTTGAGTCTCATCATTAAGGATGAGCATTGTAAACTTCTAGTTGGCACCGGTTGGGCCTTCTAGATTGGGATTTGATTTCCATTTTCCCACCCCTCATTTGTGATACTGCTCTGGGACTTCCCGAAGGTGCTGTATCACCGAGGACTACGTCTGTCAATGAGCGATAGAGAAAAATGGATTTTTGTAAAATCTTACCGTAAAATCCTTTTCTCTTAGCTCATTGACAGACGTAGTCCCCGCCCCTCTGTTTTTGAGTTGGGTTAAATTCTCTAAGCACTGCTTTTGTGACATAACTGATTTGCTGTGGCGGAGAGAGAGAGGATATACCCTCGGGGACTGCCCCTGGGGAGTGGCCAGAGCATTTTTATTTCCTGTCTAGTCCTGCTCCTGTGGAGGCAACATAACCCGAAGGTGCTGTATCACCGAGGACTACGTCTGTCAATGAGCTAAGAGAAAAGGATTTTACGGTAAGATTTTACAAAAATCCATTTTTTTTTTAAAGTGTGGGGTGGGACAAAGAGCAATAAGCCATGATTGGATAGTCATCATTACTTTCTCCAGTCATGGCTCTGAAAGTGATCTGTGCCCTGATTGAGCAATGCTTTCATTGCTTCAGCCAATCAGGGCTTCCAATGCACTGTGCGGCGGCGCAGTGCATTGTGGTGGTCCAGCGTGCCAAACAAACAGTCAAACTCCCTGATAATTCGAGTGTTCGTCAATCGGGCGAACAACATATACAAAAACATAGTTAAAAATACTCTCCACTTAGTGGTATTACAATATGTATACTGTAGATTTCAAGCACAATTCACATGTAGGCTCGACACATTTCTGAAATCCTTCAGGAGCACATGTGAAGGAATCTGAAGAGTGTCGATATGTCATTAGATTTAGGTGTTGCACAAAATGGTACATAATAAAAATTATAAATATATCACATATGTATATAACATACCAATACATTAGAAGCCGTTCTAGATCTTTACAGGAGTTTCAAGAAATATAATTAACTGGAACTCATAATATGAACGTATTTCCCAAGGAGGTGCATCCCGAAAACCAAGATTGAATCACTGCTGTTCAATTGGAGACATCCAGAAGTAGCCAAGAAGCAATTCACATTTTTACAAACATAATCTGTCAAAGAACAAATATCAGTATACAGTATATTTCCAGGCAAATAGGATCACCATAATTCTCAGGGACTGTAGCCAGGGGCCTGCCTTTTTGAAAGTAGGCCCCTGGTGTAAGTATGCTATTGTCCCTGAGACTTGCGGTTATCCTATTTGCACGCATATTCGTTGTATACTGATATGTCTGTTGTTAGAACAGATTATGTTTGTAAGAATGCTAATTGCTTCTTGGCTACTTCTTGATGTTTCCAACTGAAAGGCAGGGATTTCATCTTGGTTTTCTGGGTGCACCTCCTTGGGAAATATGTTCATGTTATGAGTTCCAGCTAATTATACTTCTTGATACTCCTGAAAAGATCTAGAGTGGGTTCTAATGTATTAGAATATTATACATATATTTATAATTTTTATTATGTACTGTTTTTATGCAACACCTATATCTAATGACATATCGATACTCTTCAGATTACTTCACGTGCTCCTGGAGAAGGATTCCTGAAATGCATTGAGCCTACATATGAATTGTGCTTGGAATCTATACATGTTGTAATATAACTGGAGAGTATTTTTTAAACTGTTTTTGTATATGCTTTTTAATGGAATTTAATAAAATAGTTTTTGATAATACTCAGTTCTCTTGTATATGTCCTCAAAAAGTCCCATGGCTATAAATGTTATTGTATATATGATTTTTAGGGATGTGGATGTATAGCACACACAGTCTGGGTTTTAAAATTCCTATGCAGGTAAGCACAGTGGTGAAGCAGATCGTATGGTGGCCTGGCAGCATTAAGGTTCTCTTTTTACCTACCACCATGACAAGCGCTGCATGGAAATTTGAAGGGCCTTTTTTTGGTGAGTTTGCATGCTGTGGTTTCATTTCCTGCATTATTTCCTCCATGTGATCTAAAGAAAATGCTGGTGTCCTGGTTGGATTCTATTGAAACAAAGCTTGGAATGAATGTCTAAAAGGTAGGTATGATTTATTTTATAGGGTGCTCAACATTTAATCAGTTACATCAAACAAACATATATTGCGAAAATAGCTGGATATTTATTGAGTGTATGGCGTATATTTATAAAGTAGTGTTTTGTTTCAAATGCTTATTTATGCATTAACATTCCTCCAAAGAACGAAACCTTGACACCTTAGCGCTAAAGGATTCTTCAGAAACCAAATGGACTCTGGTGACCATCAGCTATCAACCAAGACAGGAATGTGCCACCACTACTGCCCTCTTAAGATTGAGGAGTCTTGAAGCAACACAAATGTAGCGCATCGTCACCTTCTGACTTGGCACCATCCACAGGCAGCTTAACAAGGATCTCCAGGCACCTGTCAAAAAAAAAAAGAAAAAGTCAGCAGCTACAAAAAAGTATAGCTGCTGACGATTAAAACAGCCACTCACCTGTCCCACGGTCCAGCGTTGAGCTCATCCCAGCCGCCTTCTTCCTCCATAATCCCTCGGCCGCGCCAGCATCTTTACTATAGACACCTGGCTGTGACAGCTTGCGGATTCACAGCCGGGTGCCCACTGTGCATGTGTGAGTCACGCTGCAGTTTCTGACTGGTGGTTGCAGTCTTTGGAGACCTGTCCCAGAAGATTGCAGTGGGGAGGGAGAACTTTCTTTGCCAAGCACCACGGCGCTCCGAATGGAAGTGGGAAGCAGATACCTGTCAAAATTGGGTACCTGCTGGTCAAAAGTGTTAATTGTGCAAGAGGAGCGGGGAACGAGTCCTTAACCACATCCCGCCCGCCCTATAGCAAAATGACGGCGGGATTGTGGTTGTATTATCCTGACCGGACGTCATATGACGGCGGCGGCAGGATAATACAGCTCTGCCCCCCCCCCCCGGGGGAGGGCAGAGCGGCAATCGGTGATGCGAGGTGTCAGCCTGACACCCTGCATCTCCAATCTCGGTAAAGAGCCTACTGACGTAGGCTCCTTACCATGTGACCAGCCGTGTCCAATCACATAGTAAACAGGAAGAGCCGTTGATCGGCTTTCCTTAGTTCGTGCCTGACAGGCACGAGTAAAGGAGCGCCGATCGGCGGCTCCCCTGACGGGACGGGGGGGGGGGGGGTCGGCACTGGTAATCAGATCATTGATTACCAGCGTAGACCCTCGGGGGGGGGTGCCACTAAAACCACCGGGGATGCCCACTATGGCCACCAGGGATTACAATCAGGGCTCAGGGAGCCCCCCATTGCCCTCCCTATCAGTGCTGCCCACCAGTGCCCATCATTGCCACCTATCAGTGTCGCCCAACCAGTGTCCATTATTGCCCAGCAGTGCCGCCTATCAGTGCCCATTAGTGCCGATAAGTGCCGCCTATCAGTGCCCACCAGTGCTGCCTATCAGTGCCCACCAATGCTGCATATCAGTGCCACCCCATCAGTGCCTGTCAGTGCAGTCTCATCAGTGCTCATCAGTGCAGGAAAAAACTTATTTATTTACAAAATTGTATAACAAACAAAAAAACTTTTTTTTTTTTTTCAAAATTTTCGGTCTTTTTTATTTGTTTAGCAAACAGGAAAAAACCCAGAGGTGATCAAATACCACCAAAAGAAAGCTCTATTTGTGGGGGAAAAAATGACATAAATTTGGTTCAGGTACAGTGTTGAATGACCGCGCAATTGTCATTCAAAATGCAACAGCGCTAAAAGGGGAAAATTGGCCTGGGCAGGAAGGGGGTGAAAGTGCCCGGTATTGAAGTGGTTAAAGCGGAACTTCCCCTTTTGGGTGGAGTTGCACTTTAAGTCTTGAATCAAACACAAATTTACTTTAGATCAGCGGTCTCAAAACTACAGCTCTGGGGCCTGTTGCAGCTTTTTGCTTGCCTTTATCTGGCCCATTTCCCAATGATATGAGACACTATTCTGCCAACTGACACCAACAATAGGACACCATCTCTCTCACTGATGCCAACTATTCCTTCCACTGATAGACTGATATAAGACACTATTCTGCCAATTAACACCAACAATGGGACACCATCTCTCACTGATGCCAACAATGAGGCACTATTCCTCCCACTGACATCAGTGATGAGGGCACTATTCCTCCAATTGATACCAATTATGGGGCATTATTCCTCCCCCTAATACCAAATGTGGTTTAGTCCTACTGACACCAGGAAAGTTTCCACTCCTGTTGGCCACAGTCCAGCCCCACTAAAGTCTGAAGTACAATAAAGTGACCCTTTATTTAGAAAGTTTGGAGACCCCTGGTTTAGATAATTGCAGTACAGGGGATGTTTTTTTTTTTACAGTCTTTTGAAATGTAAAAAGACAATGAATTTCCTAAGCTCTTTTGCTGCGAAGTCCTAACACCAAGAGAACCTGGAAGAAAGGGGGTGTCTGACTGACCAATCACTAAACAGGAGTGGAGGAGAGCGGGAGATACCAAATGTCATAAATTGTAGTGACTGAAAACCACCACTAGCTGTCAACATACATCTGATACAGTTCAATACAACACAGAAATATATACAGTATCTCACAAAAGTGAGTACACCCCTCACATTTTTGTAAATATTTTATTATATATTTTCATGTGACATCACTAAAGAAAAATACACTTTGCTACAGTGTAGTGAATGTACAGCTTGTATAACAGTGTAAATTGGCTGTCCCCTCAAAATAACTCAACACACAGTCAATAATGTATAAACCGCTGGCAATAAAAGTGAGTACACCCCTAGGTGGAAATGTCCAAATTGGGCCCAAAGTTTCAATATTTTCTGTGGCCACCATTTTTTTCCAGCACTGCCTTAACCCTCTTGGGCATGGAGTTCACCAGAGCTTCACAGGTTGCCACTGCAGTCCTCTTCCACTCCTCCATGAAGACATCACAGGACTGGTGGATGTTAGAGACCTTGCACTCCTTCACCTTCAATTTGAGGATGCCCCACAGATGCTCAATTGGGTTTAGGTCTGGAAACATGCTTGGCCAGTGCACCACCCTCAGCTTCTTTAGCAAGGCAGTGGTCCTCTTGGAGATGTGTTTGAGGTCCATATCATCTAGGAATACTGCTCTACGGCCCAGTCTCCAAAGGGAGGGGAAAATGCTCTGCTTCAGTATGTCACAGTACATGTTGGCATTCATGGTTCCCCCAATTAACTGAAGACACACTTGTCTTTGTACTCCTCACCTGGTTGCTGCCACACACACTTGACATCATCTGAACCAAAACACCTTTATCTTGGTCTCATCAGACCACAGGATATGGTTCCAGTAATCCATGCCCTTAGTCTGCTTGTCTTCAGCAAACTGTTTGTGGGCTTTCTTGTGCATCATCTTTAGAAGAGGCTTCCTTCTGGGCAGACAGCCATGCAGACCAATATGATGCAGTAAGCGGCGTATAGTCTGAGCACTGACAGGCTGACCCCCCACCCCTTCAACCTCTGCAGCAATACTGGCAGGACTCATATGTCTATTTCCCAAAAGACAACCTCTGGATATGACGGTGAGCATGTGCACTCGACTTCTTTGGTCGACCATGCCGAGGCCTGTTCTGAGTGGAACTTGTACTGTTAAACCGCTGTATGGTCTTAGCCACCGTGCCGCAGCTCAGTTTCAGGGTCTTGGCAATCTTCTTATAGCCTAGGCCATCTTTATGTAGAGCAACAATTCTTTTTTTCAGATCCTTAGAGAGTTCTTTGCACAAGGTGCCATATTAAACTTTCAGTGACCAGTATGAGAGAGTGATGACACCAAATTTAACACACCTGCTCCCCATTCATACCTGAGACCTTGTAACGCTAACGGGTCACATGACACCAGGGAGGGAAAATGGCTAATTGTGCCCAATTTGGACATTTTGACTTAGGGGTGTACTCACTTTTGTTGCCAGCAGTTTAGACATTAATGGCTGTGTGTTGAGTTATTTTGAGGGGACAGCAAATTTCTACTGTTATACAAGCTGTACACTCACTACTTTACATTGTAGCAAAGTGTCATTTCTTCAGTGTTGTCACATGAAAAGATATAATAAAATATTTACAAAAATGTGAAGGGTGTACTCACTTTTGTGAGATACAGTATATAGGTTGGATAGAACACGGTGAATGTGATATTTATCAAACATTCTTTTCAGGGGCGCATGTGTTTTAAATGCAGTAACCAATTTGATTCACCTGCAATGAATGTTTTCTTAAATATCACATTCACTGCTTTATAAATATGCCTCTATGTGAGGAGATACAGTCAGGTCCATAAATATTGGGACATCGACACAATTCTAATCTTTTTGGCTCTATACACCACCACAATGGATTTGAAATGAAACAAACAAGATGTGCTTTAACTGCAGACTTTCAGTTTTAATTTGAGGGTATTTACATCCAAATCAGGTGAACGGTGTAGGAATTACAACAGTTTGTATATGTGCCTCCCACTTTTTAAGGGACCAAAAGTAATGGGACAGATTAACAATCATAAATCAAACTTTCACTTTTTAATACTTGGTTGCAAATCTTTTGCAGTCAATTACAGCCTGAAGTCTGGAATGCATAGACATCACCAGACGCTGGGTTTCATCCCTGGTGATGCTCTGCCAGGCCTCTACTGCAACTGTCTTCAGTTCCTGCTTGTTCTTGGGGCATTTTCCCTTCAGTTTTGTCTTCAGCAAGTGAAATGCATGCTCAATCGGATTCAGGTCAGGTAACTGACTTGGCTATTGCATAACATTCCACTTCTTTCCCTTAAAAAACTCTTTGGTTGCTTTCGCAGTATGCTTCGGGTCATTGTCCATCTGCACTGTGAAGCGCCGTCCAATGAGTCCTGAAGCATTTGGCTGAATATGAGCAGATAATATTGCCCGAAACACTTCAGAATTCCTCCTGCTGCTTTTGTCAGCAGTCACATCATCAATAAATACAAGAGAACCAGTTCCATTGGCAGCCATACATACCCACGCCATAACACTAGCACTACCATGCTTCACTGATGAGGTGGTATGCTTTGGATCATGAGCAGTTCCTTTCCTTCTCCATACTCTTCTCTTCCCATCACTCTGGTACAAGTTGATCTTGGTCTCATCTGTCCATAGGATGTTGTTCCAGAACTGTGAAGGCTTTTTTAGATGTTGTTTGGCAAACTCTCTAATCTGACCTTCCTGTTTTTTAGGCTCACCAATGGTTTACATCTTGTGGCGAACCCTCTGTATTCACTCTGGTGAAGTCTTCTCTTGATTGTTGACTTTGACACACATACACCTACCTCCTGGAGAGTGTTCTTGATCTGGCCAACTGTTGTGAAGGGTGTTTTCTTCTCCAGGGAAAGAATTCTTCGGTCATCCACCACAATTGTTTTCCCTGGTCTTCTGGGTATTTTGGTGTTACTGAGCTCATCGGTGCGTTCTTTCTTTTTAAGGATGTTCCAAACAGTTGATTTAGCCACACCTAATGTTTTTGCTATCTCTCTGGTGGGTTTGTTTTGTTTTTTCAGCCTAATGATGGCTTACTTCACTGATAGTGACAGCTCTTTGGATCTCATATTGAGAGTTGACAGCAACAGATTCCAAATGCAAATAGCACTGAAATGAACTCTGAGCCTTTTATCTGCTCCTTGTAAATGGAATAATGAGGGAATAACACACACCTGGCTATGGAACAGCTGAGCAGCCGATTGTCCCATTACTTTTGGTCCCTTAAAAAATGGGAGGCACATATACAAACTGTTGTAATTCCTTCACCGTTCACCTGATTTGGATGTAAATACCCTCAAATTAAAGATGAAAGTCTGCAGTTAAACCACATCTTATTTGTTTAATTTCAAATCCATTGTGGTAGTGTATAGAGCCAAAAAGATTAGAATTGTGTCAATGTTCCAATATTTATGGACCTGACTGTATATTCTATACATACATGTAATGGGTGCTTGCTTTGTTTCAATGTTGAAGAAGGAATAGAGAATGACTGTCCTGGAATGTATGTCCTACTGCACACCCATGGCACTTCAATAATGCTAATATCTTTGGACTTTTAAAGCAGAAGGAACTTAATTTCCATTAATTGTCTAGCACAGATTTAAAAAATGCTGTTCTCACTGTAATACTTACCTCGTCCACTTGATGGTGCTGCACTTTAGGTCTAGGTAGCAGACAATGTAATTTAGCCTAATTCCTGTGCACCCTGACTGTCATGGACCTGCCCCTGGGGGTGCCTAATTACACCATCCTGGGCTCAAAGTTCTGCTGCACTGAAAGATGCTTATAAATGAATAAAGCTCCCCATGCAGGCTGTAGAACCAATGTTATCTAGGAGACGTCTCCACCATTTTATGCAAAAGCTTTCATTTCCTGATCCCCCCCCCCCCCCCCCACCATTGTCAGCATTGTTACGTGCAGTCAGAATACATCTCAAAATTTCAAATGTTTCTAAAACTTCTTGGATTTGCATTCTCTAAAAAGCACAAATTTTTCTTTACTTTTTTCCTTCCTGCCATCTTTCCAAGCTGTGATCCTGTAAACACCTTTTTGCTGTAATGAGCATCACGTTCTGACGGTGAAGGCAATAAGACTGGTTAGCCTTGAGGTTCTGGTTTGCTTGTTCCTCCCCGCTGTGACTTCTCGCAGAGGGAGTTTTGAAGTGTAAATCGGAAGGTTTTAGCAGTTGCCTCCTTTTTCTGTTTTTTTTCTTTCCTTGTCTTCCTGCCCCAGCTGTCAGTTAATGTATTTCCTCCACAATGGATTAATTAGGCAAAGTTTTAAAACTGTACATTATGTTGAAGTACAACACTGCCTTCTTAAAGCTGAAGTTTAATCTGCTTTCATTTTGCATTCCCAGGTTTCTCCTTTTTTTCTCTTATCAAAATGCTAATGAAATTATTAAATAAAACCTTGCTGTTTTCTGCCTTATTTTAGACCCAGTGACTTAACCACTGACTGTTCTCTGTGCATTGCGGGACAATTCCCAGCCTGGAAATGAGTCGGGCTCTATATGCAGCTTCTAATACAAACTGTGCTTAAAGGAGAAGTAGGACCAAAGCCCTTTTGGCCCTACATCTCCTGTGGGTCACAGGAGTGCATAGTTCTGCACTTCTGTGACCCGTATTCAGCTGAATATCACGGAACAAGATCCCAACTTTAACCAGTTGCTGACCACCGCCGCAGATTAACTGCGGCAAGGTGGCTCAGCTGCGCGGACCGACGTAACTGTACGTCGGTCTCGTGTGGGGCTAGGGGGTGTGCGTGCCTGCCGTCCCCACGATGTGCTGATTCGGTTCAATGATTTTTGGCCTGGACCTGGTGATCGGTTTTGACCAATTGCAGAACGTCATGTGCCCGTGTAATGTAAACACAGGCACAGGAAATTATGCAATCTTCTCTCCCGCAGCCTTTTTCGGTTACAGTGTGAGAGAAGAGAACATCAGATAGTGAGTACACAAGCATTACACTGACACCAGTACACATAGGCACATTTAACCCCTCATAACCCCCCAGTTAACTCTTTCACTCCCTGTCACAGTGTACACTATATACAGTATACAGATAATTTACTGATCACTGTATTAGTGTCACTTGTGACTTCAGTTAGTATGAGAGACAGTGGTAGTTAGTGTCTGTCCCAGATAGGTTTAGAGTACCCTCCATATATTCCCTAATAAAGACTTAACCCCCTGATCACCCCCAGTTAACCCCTTCATTGCCCTGTCACAGTGTCACTATTATAGTGGACAGATCTTTTTTTCTGATCACTGTATTAGTGTCACAGGTGACATCAGTTAGCGTTAACGTTAGTGTCAATCCAGGACAGCGTCAGATTGCCCACCACATATTTAGTAATACATTTTAACCCATTGATTGCCAGTGACACACACACTAAACACCTCCATAGTGTCTGAACGGATCAATATCTTTGATCTGATCAGAATTATATTAGCTTCCCTAATAGTTTAGTATAGTGTTCCCAAAATGCAGCGTTAGCAGAATCCGCCCCAACACCTGCCAGCACCTGCGTTTCGCCCCTCTCCCCATTTCCCAAGAAGTGATGTATCAGCATATTACTGTCACTTCCAATACACAGCACACTAAACCGCAGCGTTAGCAGAGTCATGCCTGATCTCGCTAGCAGTTACAATTTTTGGTAGCGGCTCAAACAGTCCTTGACAACAAGGTGCTTTTTTACCTGTGAGTCACACTAGGTACCTATACATTTATTGGCCAAAATGTCAAGTCAGAGGTACACTAGTGAAGAGGCCTACACGATGCTGAGCATGACAGATGATAGCGATGGGGAAGCCTCACTGTCAGAATCAAGCTCAGTATTCGAACCTGTAGAGAGCAGCGGCACCCTGACAGATAGCTCTGATGACGAATTAGAGGTCCCTGCTAAGGTCAGGCATACCCGACCCCGTTCTTCTGTTGCTGAGGTGCAACAATCGCAGGGTTCTCGTATGCAGCAGAGTGTCGGTACTAGTGCCGCTCAACCTTCTGGTGAACTGGCAAGCCACAGCAGCCTAGTACATCCTGGTCATAGTCAAACCAGCACTGCAGTAACACGTGGTGATGTGGTGAGTCCCATAAGTGCAGTTCCAGCTGGTGTGGTGGCTAGCACAAGTAGTGTCCCACAGCCACCAATAATTCGAAGATGGGCTCGTAGAGCCCATAGTGTCGTTCCTGATGCGCTTGCAAACCAGATTGGGAGTCCACCACTTCTGTAGCGCCCATACATCCCCCATTCACTGACCAACCCGGAATTCAGGTGGAAGCAACAAATTTTACTCCCCTTGGTTTTTATGAGCTGTTTTCATGGAAGATCTGTATAGATCTATTGTGGACCAAATCAATTAAATCGATTTGTCGATCAATTCATCGCCGCAAATCCAAATTTGACCCTTGCCAGAGAATTTGCATGGAAACGTATCACTGTTTTCGAATTTAAAACTTTTCTGGGCCTATCCCTCCTCATGGGCATTACTAAAAAGAGTGAGTTGCGGTCATATTGGTCCACTGACCCAAATCACCATAAGCCTGTGTTCTCTGCTTCCATGGCCAGGAATAGATACGGCGAGGTTCATGCAGTTCGGTGACAATGAACTCTGTCCTCCTCGGGGTGACCCTGGATATGACCGGCTCCACAAAATTCGGCCCCTCGTAAATCACTTCAACCAAACGTTTGCAGCCTTGTATTCGCCCTAACAAGCTGCCTGCATTCATGAGTCCCTGATTAAATTTTCTGGCCGCCTTGCTTTCAAACAGTTTCTCCCCAGCAAGCGTGCCAGATTTGGGGTCAAGCTGTACAAACTCTGTGACAGGGCAACAGGCTATACATGTAGTTTCCTCATTTATGAGGAAAAGATAGCAATGTGGAGCCCCCCAACTGCCCAGACTACATGGGGAGCAGCGGCAAGATTGTTTGGGACTTGGTGTCACCCTTATTCGGAAAGGGGTACCATTTATACGTGGAGAATTATTACACAAGCGTGCCACTTTTTAGTCACCTTTTTGATTCTGGAATTGGTGCACGGGGCACCGTGCAACCTAATTGCCGGGGCTTCCCCCAATGGCTTGTAGGTTCCAGACTTAGACGGGGGGAGAGAGCCTGCTTGAAGTGTAATAAATTGCTTGCAGTGAAGTGGAGGGACACATGGAACATTTTCATTCTATCCTCCATTTCACGCGGATATGACAGTCCAAATTTCAAAGGCGACTGGTGTTGTTGAGAAGCCCCTCTGTGTCCACGAATACAACCTTAACATGGGAGGGGTGGACTTCAACGACCAGATGATGGCGCCATACTTTATTGCCCATAAGGCCAGACGCTGATACAAGAAAGTATCTGTATAATTATTCCAAGTGGCTCTGCTGAACGCTTATGTGCTATACAAAGCGCCAGGAAGAAGTGGGTCCTTCCTAAAATTCCAGGAAGAGATCATCACAGCCCTTCTATATCAAGAAGGTGCTGTGGCCAAAATTCACAATCTAGATGGGGTGAGCCGGCTGTATGAGAGGCATTTTCCGGATGTCCTCCCTGTTAACCTTACCCAAAGAGCACCCCAACCCTGGTCTCTCCATCGGGAACTGTCGCTACCACACACTAGTAGAGTATTAGTATAGGGTACAGCACGGGACAGTCTAGGGCACACTTTCACACAGGGTCTTGAAAGATGTTAGATGGCTATCGTATTTTGAGAGACCCTAGCTTGGAACATGTAAAGTGTTTTACAGTTACAAAAAAAGTGTAAAAAAAGTTACAAAAAAAAATGAAAAAGCCAAAAATAGTTGTCATTTTATTGAGTTAATTTTCTGTTCTTACTCTACTTTTCTACTCTTTCTACTTTTACTGTATAATATACTGTTATACTGTAATGTTTTATTGTTACTGTTTTTTTATTGTTAATCATAGTTTGCTTTGCAGATACCACCATTCTACTGTACTGTAGTGCTATTATAATGTAATGTTTTAATGCTTTCTGTGTTTTTCATTGTTAACCATAGTTTTCTTTGCAGATACCACTATTCTACTGTTTTACTGCACTGTATACTATTATATTGTAATATTTTATTTTTACTGTGTTTTATTGTTAACCATTGTTTGCTTTACAGGTACGCCCATCAGCTGCAGTACTGATTTGTTTATTCTGACAGCAACAGCGTTTGCTCTCAGCATATACGCAAATCAATGGTTGCAGCGCTGTAGGAGGTGATTTCACCACCAAAGTTAAAAAAAAAAAGAAGCATATGTGGTGGACACAGAGGGCGGATCTCCCCTATGCTTCGCCATATATTTTTTACACTTTTCTTGGCAGAGATTTCTTCATCTGCATCGATCAATGCGAATGGAGGAATCTGCTATGTTCTTTTTTTCTTTCGGCCCATGTGCTTAACGATGAAAAAAAGAACATTGCATGTATGCCCATCATTAGAAATGGGTGGAGGCTGGGAGGTCTAATGGTCTAACAGCGGGCATACCACGCACTTTCTGGCAGAGATTTCTTCATCCACATCGATCAATGTGAATGGAGGAATCTGTTAGGTTGTCTTTTTTCATTTTTTTGCTACATGAAATAAAAAGAACCTTACAATATATGCTCAACAAGGAAGCAGCTGGTGGTTTTGTCAGCTGACCATAGAGCTGATTGGAGATCAGAATGGCTCCAATCATCTCTATGGCCTAAGATACCGGGAGCTACAAGCATTTCATGACTTCGGCCAGATATAAACAGCAACATTGGGAAAGCATTTTTATTTTCACACCAATCTTGGTGTGGTCAGATGCTTTAAGGGCAGAGGAGAGATCTAGAGTCTAATAGACCCCATTTAAAAAAAAAGAGTACCTGTCACTACTTATTGCTATCATGGGGGATATTTCAATTTCCTGTAATAACAATAAACATGATAAAAAAAATGAAGGATAAAGTGTCAAATTTAAAAAAAAAAAAAGCAAAATAAATAACAAAAAAAAATTTTCAAGCACCCCTGTCCCCCCAGTGTTTGCGCGCAAAGGCGAATGTAAACATCAGTCTGGTGTGATTTGTAAACTGCAATTGCAGCATGCATGTGAGGTATCGTCATGAACGTCAGATCGAGGGCAGTAATTCTTGCAGTAGACCTCCATGCCAAATTTTTAAAAAAAGGACCCATTTACCCAGTTGCAAAGACCAGATTAAATGGCTCCTTTTTACATTTTTGCACCATTGCTGCCTTTGGTGCATTTATGGAGTTCTGCTCTGGCTGTTCCCAATTTCCCTGGTGGAGCCTAGTGTACCCACATAGACCCATTTCTTTTGCCTCTGTGCCACCTCATTTCTGGAACTTATTGCATTTGCGCACCTTCACCTCTGCTTCTTTGGACATTATCACTAAGCCAACAACATCTTCCGGTCTCATTAATTGGGCACATAGACAATCTGCGATACTTGGATTGCTGCTCCCTACAGGAGCCTGGCATTCCCCTCCCTCCCCTACTGTGAAGTTGTCACCCTCTGGGGAAAATAAACATGAAAAATGGCATTCCACATGGATTTGCTAACTCAGGCTCAGCTTTTGGTTCAATTGTGGGTGGAATTCTCTAGTCAAGGTGCCCTTTCTTCTGACTCTGCCTTTCTCTGGTCATTTAGCTGGGCTTTCAGCCACTCTAGTATCCTCCTTCCGATGTAGAGAGGAATTTTCTACCATAATGTCAGATTTCTTTGGTAGGATTTCTGGCCCTATTCAGGCAATAGACAGTAGGGGTCAAAGTCCTGCCCCTCCAGACTCCCTCTTTACTCTGTCTTTGATTTCTCGTTTGAGCTAGATGGAGTTCCTGAGGAGGCAGATCATGGATGAAGAGGATTCCTTGCCGTCTGAGACATCGGATCAAGATGACACGCCTGATTCTCAGGGTTCACTCAAGCTAAAGGAAACTATAACCATTCATAATGACACCGTACATTCTTGCTTAGAGTAGCCTGAGTCTTCTCACCCCAAGACAAGATGTCCAACATGGGGGTCACTTAATTCCACAAACCAGTCAAACCTTTCAAGCTCTATTGAAAGGCTGACAGCAGTTGCGACTGAACTGTTCCCCTAGCAGTACTTCTGTTCAGGGCAATATGCACCCAGGGAATATGCTCAGAACACAAGCTGTCTGAGTTCACAGCACTCATTCCTGGGCACATAGGGATGATTTACTAAAACTGGAGAGTGCAATATTTGGCTCAGCTGCCATGGTAGCCAATCAGCTTCTAACTGCAACTTGTTCACTAAAGCTTTAACAAAAAAAACTGGAAGCTGATTGGCTTATTTCCAGAGCTGCACCAGATTTTGCACTCTCCAGTTTTAGTAAACCAACCTCAAATTTTCCTACACATAAGTGCCATTATGTGCACCATCCAGCCACTGCACCTGTCATCCTTTCATAGAGCTTGACAGGCTACCAGCATTGGCCAGTGCATTCATAATTTCCCTTAATTTCCCATAATTTCAGCACGGCGTGCTGACGTCACCTTCATGTAGTGTCCAGGAAGGACGGGCGAGCAGAGCCGTCCGGCCGGCGGCTGCTACCACTCTCCTTTGGCTCATTTATTCCATTGTTTGTAAGTGTTTTTCCTTTTATTTAATAAATTACTCGTGTGATTTTATGCAATGGCGTCCTCTTCTGTATTTTATGGTTGACGCTCCTCTCCAACATTCTGAGTCCCTAGCGGAGGCCACAGAAGATTGGGTTATTGATCCTATGAGCATTACAATACCATCTTTGCCTATCTTGACCTGGAGTCGGTAAGGGTATTTAGAATCGGTGTTGTTCACTTTGGTTTTGCATGGTCGGGACCCCTTGCAAACTTTACATGTTCTCTATATTCGTCACTTCGGTAAGCTGCATTCCTATCGCGGGAGGTGTCTGGCTTTCTATTTTTGGCTGCATTTTTCCTATACTTTGGTAAGGAGTACCTATTGAGTTTGACTTGGTGGTTGAGTTTCCATCTATCCTTACGTCCACTTATCAGATCCATTTATATCACTTGGAATTTTGGTGTCTCCTATCACCTTGGGTGTTACCTTCATACTGGTTATTTTGGTTTTACGCTATGGCGTTTTATATTTTTGTATATCATATGCAATCAACATCTTGAGGCGATCTGCGTGGGAACCGCGAGGTCCAC
The DNA here is from genome assembly GCF_965119305.1 of Pelophylax lessonae. Taxonomy (NCBI): domain Eukaryota; kingdom Metazoa; phylum Chordata; class Amphibia; order Anura; family Ranidae; genus Pelophylax; species Pelophylax lessonae. The sequence goes on along the minus strand of NC_138768.1, from coordinate 841,146,626 downwards.
CGCGTTCAAGTTCCTGAGTGCATCTGGAATTGTTGTCACCTTTGGCATATATTTATTTTGTTTCCGGTAAGCGGTACCTGCACAGTTACCTCACATCACGTTTCCAACTATTGGACATTTACACGGACATTTTTTTGATTACTATATTTTTTTCTTATTATAATTCAGATTATATGTTTCATTTTTCTAGCGCAACTTATTTATATTATCATCCATAATTTCCACTCACAGCTAAATGCTGATGCCCCATGCACCTGGGCTTAACACTTAATATACATGAGGCCTTTACAGTCCCAAAGCCTAGAAGAGAAGTCAAGCCCATTCTGAACCTGAAGATTCTCAACTTTTACGGGTTCAAAATTTTTCATGAAAAATACCAGGCCCGTCTTTCATACCTCTTTCGGAGAGATTATTTGCTGTCTGTAGATATCAGGGATGCTTATCTGCACAGTCCCACTTTTCGGCAACATCCACTCTATTTGCAGGTTGGTGGTGGGTAACTATCCTTAACAATATGTCACAATTCTCATTAGCCTGTCTAGGGACCCTCCGGTATTCACCAAGGCATCAATTTTGGCTCTGTTTCAAGCACAGAGGATTCAAATTGTGGGATACAGGACAATTTATGAAAATGCTTTCCCTGTCTCTGACAGGTGACATCCGCTAAATGACAGAGTATCTGCAGAGCTTCGGGTGGATCTTCAATCTCAGGAAGCCACCGCTTTACTCATTTTACAGATTGGAGTATCTGGGCCCAACTCCTAGACACATCCTTGTCTAGGATCTTCTATCCCATCCTTCTCAAGCCTGGGTCTTTTAGGCCTGGAAGAAGCCCTCAGTTCATGCCCGCATGAGAGTATTGGGTCTTATGGTTGCCACCTTAGAGGCCGTGCCCATATAACCAGTTTCAATCCAAACCACTGCAACTGAACATTCTGGCAGTGTGACAACTGGACTGTTCATTGCGTCTGGCCCCCAGCATGATGGAGCTCTAACTCAGCACTGGTTTTAGGGAAGCCACTTCCTCTTCAGTCATGGAAAATCTTGTCACAAATTCTTTTTGCCTTTTTTTTTTTTTTTGCTCTGTTCCCCACCCCTCAGTTGCACTGCTTTCCGACATCCCAGTCGTTTTTCATATTTTGTTATAAAATTTTGCAAACAGGTAATTGTTCTCCTGCAATGATAGGCACTGATGAGCACTGATAGGCTACACTGATGGGCACTGATGAGGCAGCACTGATAGGTGGCACTAATGAGGGGGGTACTGATGAGGTGGCACCGATAGGCAGCACTGATAAGTGACGCCGATGATGAGGCACTGATGGGCACTGATTGGCAGCACTGATAGGTGGCACTGATGAGGTGGCACTGATAGGCAGCACTGATAAGTGACGCAGATGATGAGGCACTGATTGGCAGCACTGATGGGCACTGATAGGTGGCACAGGTAGGCACTGATTAACAGTACTGATGGGCACTGATAGGTGGCACTGGTGGGCACTGATTAACAGTACTGATGGGCACTGATTGGCAGCACTGATGGGCACTGATAGGTGGCACAGGTAGGCACTGATTAACAGTACTGATGGGCACTGATAGGTGGCACTGGTGGGCACTGATTAACAGTACTGATAGGCACTGTTGACACTGATTAGCAGCAAAAAAAAATTACGGTTTCCCAATTCTCCATAGCTGATGCTTTAAAAGTCTTACAGGTCATTGGTTTAGAGTTAAAATTTAATTCTGGCCATAGAATTCTGGCTCTCACTCCGATGTTCATAACGATAGTGCAATTGATGTTTACATTGACATGCTTACCTCTGCACCCATGCAGAGGGGTGATTTAATATATTTTTTAAATTAATATTACTACTATTATTTTTATTATTATACAGGATTTATATAGCAACAACAGTTTCTGCAGTGCTTTACAATATAAAGGGGGACAGTACAATTACAATACAGTTCAATACAGAAAGAGTAGGAGGGGGAAGATGGAGTTATTATTATAACTTATATTATTATAATTATTTATTTTTGATCTATCTTTATTTTTTCTTTTTAATTTTATTTATTGCTATCACAATGGGGCAATTTAAAAGCCGCCTGGATTACTTTTATCGGAAAACACTTTGCCGGCTCTTAAAGCCGATACCAAGCTCTAAGCTGCAGCAGCTGTGAGCTTAATCTTAATCGAACCACTTGTCCACTGATCATGCCTTGGTATATAAGTGGTTGAACAATACAGCCTGGTTTAGGCCCCTCCCCACCGCCAAACCACTTTCTGAAAATGCTGGTCGCTTGGCTATTTATGGGTTCAATACTTTCTGGGGGCAAGAAGCCAGAAAGAAGAAATAAATACCTAATAAAAAAAAATGAGACCCCCTTGATGTACATACTAGTTCTATCTCAGTGACTCAAAATGACTGAAGCCATTGGATCACCATGACAGGCTTGCAAATAGTGTTTTGAAAAAGAAGTTCGCAATGGCAGCCTTTCTCTCAGCTGTTTATTTTAAATGTAACCATAAAAACTGCTTCCGCAATGTTTTGATTCGTTTTCATTTTCTCTGTTGCGCATCTTTGAATTCCACGCACGTTTCCTATGGGGAGTTATCGGTAAATGTCTTGTTTGTGTATAATGTCTCCTCTCCAATACTGACACTAACAATGAACTTTCTATAAAGTTTTCTTCTACTGAGTGTTTTTCTTTTCTGCGTCAGTCCCCACCGGACCCCGTGCTAATCAGCGTTCTACGTCTGGCGCGTATCCCGAAAGCCACAGACGTCTTCTATTTAATTCCTTGCCTGCGTTCCCCGAGAGCCATTTTATATGTCAAGATTTGCACATGATTTATGATTTGCCATTTGCTTTTATAAACCGTCGTATGATTAAAACCAAGCAGAGGAAACTTGTTTGTCATATTGTAGCGTCCGTTCAATGCATCTTAGCGTCCCCCTTCCCATCAGCCCCGTCACAAGCACCAATCTTTACCCGTGATGGGGTTACACCGGTACCTGGGGGTCAGTAAATTAGAATCATCCTCTGCAATATGAGGACGAATTTCTTTACTGCATGGAAATTAAGGTTCGTTGTTTGCTGACCTCTCCACCCCCCTTGCCATCTCTTGCCAATCGGTATTATGAGCAGGTGCTGTGCCCATCTCTAGGCTGTAATTAAGATGCCGCGAGTGTGACTAGATGACTTTGAGAAATATTAAAGGGCAGTTCCAGGCATATGGCTAAATATGCAGTTGAAACACATAAATAATAGATTTCATTTTAACCCCCAAGAGAAATGCACATGGCCTCATTGTGCCACCCGCTGTGCTATGAGGGTGGCTACATATTGCAAGCTTTGTGCCACTGCCATGCCTCCTTCCTACTCTATGCAATGGTAGCAGAGATGTATAGTAACGAAGTAGAACTACTTAAGTACTGTACTTAAGTACCGAAATGCGGTATCTGTACTTTCCTAGAGTAGAATTTTTTTCTCCTACTTCTACTTTTACTTCACTACATTTGTTCGATGATTTCGATACTTCTACTCAAGTATTTTTTTTTTGTGCTGCATAGTTACTCGTTACTTTTAAAAAAATTACCACTGCCAGAACAGTAGATGGCAGGTTACATAAAGCTCAAAAAAATGTGTATAATGTCATTTGTAAATCAGCGCATACGAAAATAAAGGCTGTGTATAATAAAAGCTGCTATACCAAATCTTTCCAATAAAAAGAAAATATGAAACAAACAAATAAATGGTGCTACAGCGCTTAAAGTGCATCAAGAAACTACTAACAATTAACACAACTTGGCTGTACGAATAAAGTGCCTGTGCAATCGATATAATATCATTGTTGCCCCCAGTGCCCTGCCCACACTCCACACAGTATCAAAAATAAAGTGACATGAATGTGCTAAAGCCTAAATGCAGTGAAAATAATTATTCCCACAATGTAACAGTAAATTCAATTCATATAAAATATGACAATAAATCACAATAAAATAAGTTATGAAATAAGTTAGGTCAGGTGCGTGCAACAAGTTGAAGTGTGTAAACCTATCTATAACGAAAAGTCCATAAATGAATTCCAGTGTGCAAATCTAAAGTGTCACTTCACTTGTCAGATGCTTCCACCTCCTTCAGTGCTCGAGTGACCGATCAACACACTTAATGGTGGTGGCACTGGTGGATAGCGTCTGGGTGGCACTGTGGCACTGACTGCACTGGTTCAAAAAGCCATATATATTTTATTATTTCAATTCTCAATCCCATAGGTCCTCTCCTCATAAGATATTAATAACTTAAGATTAGGTGATGAACTTCTTGGCGGCCCTGGCAGGATGACGGGGACACCCGCCACTTCTGGAGCCGAGCCGCTGTGATTCCCCAACATGTGACAAAGTGACAGCCAGGAGATCTAGTGGCTAGTAGTGCTCAACAATACCGCTTTTATATATAAAAATGAAATAAAATATACTGACTCACAATTTAGTAGTAGGTAGCGTGTAGCAGTAGGCAGCACAACTCAATTCAATCAATCCCACAGCCTCGCTCGCGCCGCGGCCCGCGGAATCACTGTCATGATCATCAAGTTAAGACCGCACTGGAGGAGACATGCTGCCGTCTTCCCGCTCGAGGTCTCCGCCTCTAAATGTGTTGTGTGTCACTCAGACTCCACCCCTTAGAGCCCTTACTGAGAGGAGTTGTGACGCGGGCGGCCGGACGCGGGAGCAGGACTCGGAGCATTTTCTTCGTCATCTCATCTTCTTCTCTATGAGGTGAGTAAGGTGGACTGTGGAGAGAGGGCCTAATCCTTGCCATGGCAATGTGCCATTTGAGAAACAAATAATCAATATAAAATATTAATATATTATATACACACGGGTCATGGGTGGATTTTTTTGAACCAAGAAGAGTGAGACTGACGGCTATGATGATTATCCGACCATCCATGGTCCATGGACCATAAGTGTTGTGTTGTGGTGCGGCCTGTGCTTCCTGTGGCCTGCCTCTGCCTGTACGGCTGTGCCTGCACTGCAGTGGCCACTGGCAGGGGCACTTGACTTGAGCAAAGCAAATGAGCACTACTAGTGTGAAGGACAGGTGGTGGAAGCATGTTCTGACAAGTTCTTATAATGAAAATAATATAGACAGTTTTTTGAACCAGTGCAGTGCCAGTGCTACTAAGGTGAGAGGCAGAGAGAGAGGCTATCCAGTCCACCACTTTACTTGAGCAGATCACAGAAGAAAGGTGGAAGCATCTGACAGCAAGTGACAAGCACTTCTTAGATTGCACACTGGAATTCAGTTATGGACTTTTCGTTATAAAGTTTAGTTTACACACTTAAACTTGCACCTAACTTATTCATAATCACAACTTATTTTATTGTGGTATTGTCATATATATTTTATATGAATTAAATTTACATTGTGGGAATAATTTGCACTGCATTTAGCACAGACATGTCACTTTATTTTTGATACTGTGGGCGATGATTTTGAATAAAAGAAGAATATATATATATATATATAAAATTGCAGGCACTTTATTAGCATTTTTAGCACAGCCACTTTGTTAGTAGTTTTTGATGCATTTTTCACTTTAAGCATTGTAGGTTTGATGAAGCTGGCCTGGCACATCATCATCAATTGAGCAAATCAAATCAAACCGCGATTAAGAAGATTAACAAAAAATAGGATAGAAGAAGATGGGGCTTTACAGGCCAGTGGGAGTAGAAGGATCAGACACAAAACCAATTTATATAAAACCAAAATACATTTTATTGATGGTTACAGGATAAAACTACACATGGACAACCATGTATACTCAAAAACAACAGACTGACATACAATACTAAAATCAAACATTGAGAGTCACTAGCAATATAGAAACAAATCCCTTAGGGGGATATGACCAGAAAAAAAGCCTGTGTAGGGTGGAGAGTGGGTCTCAAGCTGGATTCGGTCAAAGTAGGTCCCCAGCAAGCCGACGCGTTTCGCTCAAGGCTTCCTCAGGGCCTGAGAGACCATAACAGACCGGTATTTCTATAATAATATAAAGACATAGCCAAATGAGTATTAATCAGTCATACATTTCATAATACATCATACATGGTCTTATTATGTTTCAGTCACATTTGGTTCTGGTTTTGTACTGACCCTTCTTGGTAGTGACTCATGCTAGACGACAAGGTTGTAGCGATACTAGATGCTGCTTGGAAGATGTTTCTTCCGAAAATATAAATTCTTTACAGACGTCATGAACAAATTTATTGCACTGGATCCGATACTTTAAGTCCCAAATGTGTCCCCAGAAGGAAGGCTGTGAATCAAAGCACCAACAGGGATATATATCTCCATGTCCATTCTATAGCCCATAAAGATTTTGAGCACATTTTTAGCATGATGACCCACCTTCAAGGTTTACCCTTAATGTAGCCTCCTCAATAGGGATCGCAGCCAGAAAAGGTAGGGGTCCTCTCTTAGGTATCTTTTCAAATTATATGTGTATATATTACACCATAACTATGATGGATCTATAAATATGAACAGATAGGTTACTCACCTCTCATAAAAATATATGTATATGTATATATATATAGGTAGTAAACCATGAGTAATAGAAGCACATGCAGATAGATATTCTGCCGGCTGATACAGATGGTAAAGTACAACTATCAGAGGGAAAGATAGTAAGATACCATATATAGAAGAGGAAAGTAGGGCTGAGAAGGGTTAATATTAATTCAATGGAGCTAGGACAGACCTACTAGAGACAACTGCTAAAAACACAGTGGTGCCTTCAGGCATATCTAGACCCGGAGCTGAATATTGGCACCCACCTAATGTTATATAAAAGTGGCTTAGAGTAGGACGAGAAGCAGCCTTTCCTGTGCGTTCCTTGGAATATTAAATTTCCAACCTCTGTACTCTGGTTGGTAGCAGGGAATAACCTGGAGAAAGGACCAGTATTTTGAAAAAACACGTGAGAAGTGCTATATAGCTATAACCCGGAACTATACTCGTTCAGGGAGAGGGAGGGGGGAGGAGGAAAAAAGGGGGGAAAAAAAAGGGGGGGATGGGGAGGAGAGGGGAAGGAAGGAGGGGAGAGAGGGGGAGAGGAGGGAGGAGGGGGGAAGGGAATGAAGGGGAGGAGAAAAGGGGGGGAGAAAGGAAACAGATAGGGGGGAGGGCCTGTGGTGTTGGGGAAATAATAAGGCTTAGCAAAGAGTAAACCTACCTCTCCTTAGTATGTGAAGTACTTCAGGCAGGGAAGGGGGGCATATATGCATATATATATTCAATTATGGGGAACAATCGGTCCTGGGCTACCTAAGCCCTAGAAGAGAATAATTCAAGGGTTAATTATGTTATATACAGCACCCCAGTCTGTGCTGTAAAAAGTGCAGCCCTGATAGCCTTGTCCTTTCATCTAGTATAGAAATGGCTTCACTTACCTCCGTGGTCAGTATACAGCAACAACCTGCCTACCTGCTCCTGTCCAGGATGAATTATATATAAGGGATGTGTGAGGTGAAGACCGCCCTCGTAGTTCCAGTTTAGCGCCCCAAATCATTGCATTCAGCTGGGGCTGTGTGTATACATAATTGCGGTCGGCTGTGTGTATACATAATTGCGGTCGGCTGTGTGTATACATAATTGCGGTCGGCGGCGACGCCGCCTGACCGCATCACTTCCGGTCGCTCCGGAAGTGAGGACAGTCCTCTCACCGCTCAGGCATCGATCTGCGGCGTCTCCGCCTTTCCGCGTCACTTCCGGTCGCGCCGGAAGTGAGGACACCATTATAGTGTGGATACATATATCCACACTGTAGGCTGGGCGCTCTTTTGTTATGCTCCCTCTAAAGGCACCTATGCAGGATTACTTTGAGACACAGCCCGACCCATCGGGATCATCCAATCCCGATGGGTCGGGCTGTGTCTCAAAGTAATCCTACATAGGTGCCTTTAGAGGGAGCATAACAAAAGAGCGCCCAGCCTACAGTGTGGATCGCACCCAATGGGATGCTGTATTCCGCGAGCTGGAGGGTGGGTCGAGATGCGGCTAAGGAGGCTTTCTATAATGGTGTCCTCACTTCCGGCGCGACCGGAAGTGACGCGGAAAGGCGGAGACGCCGCAGATCGATGCCTGAGCGGTGAGAGGACTGTCCTCACTTCCGGAGCGACCGGAAGTGATGCGGTCAGGCGGCGTCGCCGCCGACCGCAATTATGTATACACACAGCCGACCGCAATTATGTATACACACAGCCCCAGCTGAATGCAATGATTTGGGGCGCTAAACTGGAACTACGAGGGCGGTCTTCACCTCACACATCCCTTATATATAATTCATCCTGGACAGGAGCAGGTAGGCAGGTTGTTGCTGTATACTGACCACGGAGGTAAGTGAAGCCATTTCTATACTAGATGAAAGGACAAGGCTATCAGGGCTGCACTTTTTACAGCACAGACTGGGGTGCTGTATATAACATAATTAACCCTTGAATTATTCTCTTCTAGGGCTTAGGTAGCCCAGGACCGATTGTTCCCCATAATTGAATATATATATGCATATATGCCCCCCTTCCCTGCCTGAAGTACTTCACATACTAAGGAGAGGTAGGTTTACTCTTTGCTAAGCCTTATTATTTCCCCAACACCACAGGCCCTCCCCCCTATCTGTTTCCTTTCTCCCCCCCTTTTCTCCTCCCCTTCATTCCCTTCCCCCCTCCTCCCTCCTCTCCCCCTCTCTCCCCTCCTTCCTTCCCCTCTCCTCCCCATCCCCCCCTTTTTTTCCCCCCTTTTTTCCTCCTCCCCCCTCCCTCTCCCTGAACGAGTATAGTTCCGGGTTATAGCTATATAGCACTTCTCACGTGTTTTTTCAAAATACTGGTCCTTTCTCCAGGTTATTCCCTGCTACCAACCAGAGTACAGAGGTTGGAAATTTAATATTCCAAGGAACGCACAGGAAAGGCTGCTTCTCGTCCTACTCTAAGCCACTTTTATATAACATTAGGTGGGTGCCAATATTCAGCTCCGGGTCTAGATATGCCTGAAGGCACCACTGTGTTTTTAGCAGTTGTCTCTAGTAGGTCTGTCCTAGCTCCATTGAATTAATATTAACCCTTCTCAGCCCTACTTTCCTCTTCTATATATGGTATCTTACTATCTTTCCCTCTGATAGTTGTACTTTACCATCTGTATCAGCCGGCAGAATATCTATCTGCATGTGCTTCTATTACTCATGGTTTACTACCTATATATATACATATACATATATTTTTATGAGAGGTGAGTAACCTATCTGTTCATATTTATAGATCCATCATAGTTATGGTGTAATATATACACATATAATTTGAAAAGATACCTAAGAGAGGACCCCTACCTTTTCTGGCTGCGATCCCTATTGAGGAGGCTACATTAAGGGTAAACCCTGAAGGTGGGTCATCATGCTAAAAATGTGCTCAAAATCTTTATGGGCTATAGAATGGACATGGAGATATATATCCCTGTTGGTGCTTTGATTCACAGCCTTCCTTCTGGGGACACATTTGGGACTTAAAGTATCGGATCCAGTGCAATAAATTTGTTCATGACGTCTGTAAAGAATTTATATTTTCGGAAGAAACATCTTCCAAGCAGCATCTAGTATCGCTACAACCTTGTCGTCTAGCATGAGTCACTACCAAGAAGGGTCAGTACAAAACCAGAACCAAATGTGACTGAAACATAATAAGACCATGTATGATGTATTATGAAATGTATGACTGATTAATACTCATTTGGCTATGTCTTTATATTATTATAGAAATACCGGTCTGTTATGGTCTCTCAGGCCCTGAGGAAGCCTTGAGCGAAACGCGTCGGCTTGCTGGGGACCTACTTTGACCGAATCCAGCTTGAGACCCACTCTCCACCCTACACAGGCTTTTTTTCTGGTCATATCCCCCTAAGGGATTTGTTTCTATATTGCTAGTGACTCTCAATGTTTGATTTTAGTATTGTATGTCAGTCTGTTGTTTTTGAGTATACATGGTTGTCCATGTGTAGTTTTATCCTGTAACCATCAATAAAATGTATTTTGGTTTTATATAAATTGGTTTTGTGTCTGATCCTTCTACTCCCACTGGCCTGTAAAGCCCCATCTTCTTCTATCCTATTTTTTGATGGTCTCTCATAGGGGTAAGGGCCTCAATTACACGGAAAAAATTTGTATAGATTAAGAAGACTGCGCATGGTCCTGTTCTGCCTTTTGATCAGCTGAAAAGATGGATGAACCAAAAACACCACGTTCCACCCCTGGCCCTTCAACTTCAAGTGATCTGCCTGGCTGTGAGAGTGAGGAAGCTCAGGGAGGAGACCACCCCTGGCTTTAAAAGGGGAAGGGAGGGACATACTTTATCCGTTTTTTGTTTACAAAAAGTTACAGCCTAAGGAATTGTGATTGTCCTTTAGGTTAATCATTTGAATAAATCATTTGAAATAATAAAAAAACAATATGATGTTCAAACTTTTGACTTCTTTCTTTAATAACTACGTAACACAGTACTTGTACTTTTACTTTCAGTACTTGAGTAGAATTTTTTTTTCAAAACTACTTGTACTTTTTACTTTTAGTACTTAAGTAGCAAATTTTTTGAAAAAACTACTTGCAATACTTAAGTAAAAAAAATGTTGAATACTTTAGTACTTCTACTTAAGTAACTTTTTCTGCGAGCACTTCCACTTCTACTCAAGTCACTTTTTGATCGAGCACTTGTACTTTTACTCAAGTAGAAATTTTGAATACTTTATACAAGTCTGAATGGTAGTAACACCACACGGCCAATGCCCCCAAGCACCTCCTCTTCCTTCCTCTCGCCCAAAAAGATCACATACTCCCAATTAAAGGCTGATTTCAACCTTTATGAAGGCTGTATTTGAATGCTAACTGCCCTAGGTAACTCCCACATGTGGTTCTGAGCCTCCATGATTGAAATAACTGAAATCCAAAGAATAAAAGATGTGGGCCAGGGACAGTAAGGCTCCTTTCACACATACGGTCCGTTCAGTTCATCAGTTCAGTCACGTCAAAATGTATCAGTTTTCCATCCATTTTTCATCTGTTTTTCATCCATTTTTCGTCAGTTTTTTGTCTGTTTTTCGTCCGTTTTCATTCGTTTTTCCTCAGTTTTCATCCATTTCTCATCCGTTTTTCATCCATTTTTCATCACTTTTTCATCCATTTTTCATCCGTTTACATCCGTTTTTCGTCTGATCCATTTTTTTGATGGATGAAAAATAGGGCATTCATCCGGTCCAAAAAACAGACATTGACGGTAGTGAATGAAAACGGATGTTAAAGGATGATCATCCGTTGTCATCCGTTTTTTCATAGAGATGCATTGATGTCTGTTTTTCATCTGTCAACAGATGGATAATAAACGGACAAACGGACCGTATGTGTAAAGGGGGATACACACTATACAAATTTTGTTGTTTGATTTCCTTTAGATTTACCTTTAACTATGTAGTGCAAGGGCCTGACTGATTGCATACAAATTGAAAGTGTTTCGATTTTTCCTCATATTATATGGTTTTTGTAAATTTAAAGGGAAAAATCTAAAGACAATCGTTTATAGTATCCAGCTTAACCTCTTCTGGACCGGAAGGATTTGCCCTCTTAATGACCAGGCCATATTTTGCAATGTGGCACTGCATTACTTTAACGGACAGTTGCGCTGTCGTGCGACGCTGTACCTAAATAAAATTGATGTCCTTTTTTTTCCACAAATAAAGCTTTTTTTTGGTGGTATTTGATCACCTCTGCGATTTTTATTTTTTGCGCTATAAACAAAAAAGAGCAACAATTCTGAAAAAAAAAAAACAATATTTTTCACATTCTGCTATATAACATTCCCAAAAAAAAAAATGTAAAAATCAAAAATTTTTACTATTTAAGGCCAATTTGCTTTCTGCTACATATTTTTGGTAAAAAAATTTGCAATAAGCGTATTTTGATTGGTTTGCGCAAAAGTTATTGCGTCTACTAACAACGGGAAAGATTTATGTCATTTTTATTGTTTATTTTGTAGAACTGCGACATTGAGGCGGACAGATTGGACCCCTAACTGACATTTTTGACACTTTTGGGGGGACCAGTGACATTACTACAGTAATCAGTGCCAAAAATATGCACTGTTACTGTAAAAATGACACTGGCAAGGAAGGCGTTAACATTGTGGTTGATCAAGGGGTTAAATGTGAGCCTAGGGGAGTGATTCTAACTGTGGGGGGGGGCGTGGCTTGTGAAATGACCATAGAGACCTGCGATCCTATATAGAAGGATCACAGGGGCTCTATGATCATTCCAGGGAGAAGAACGGTCAGCTTTGTTTACAACAGCTGACTGTCTTTCTCTCTCCGCGGGGAGCGATCGCGGGTGTCAGGTGGGAATCGGAGCCGCCTGCACCGTGCATCACCTTCCCCGCTGACAATTGGGAGCGCGCCGGCGGCAGGGCGCGCTTGCTCGCCCCCTGGCTCCCTGCGCGCGACCGTCATATACCTACGGCGGTTTGCGCAGGAGCAGCTGCCTGCTGCAGTATAACTGCGGCGGGCTGTCGTAAAGTGGTTAAGGCTAGATGGTGCTGGACATCCTCCAACCAGGAAATGAGGCGGAGCTCTATCTGACTTACTGCAGCTTCAAATGCACATTGTTAAAGGCTTACAGTGTGCATTGAAATAACAGTAATTCATTTCAGTCCAGGAGAAGAGCCTGTACAACTGTGCAAGACTGAAGGGAAGGCTGGAGTTCAACTCTAAGTCAAGTGGGAACTGTTCTGTAGCCAGCAAGATTGTCTGCTTTGAATCCCCATCAGAATGAGTGATAATCTTTGGGTACTGAAGAAAGCCGATCGTTTTAATGTGTGATTTATGAATTAAGATGTGTCTCTGAACATAATGGGGTAGTCTAATAAATGAAGCGGTCTCGTTTAATTACTCAACATTTTCTCTCTCTCTTTCTTGCTGTTTTGAATTAACAATGTAAGAAGAAAAATATCTACAGGCAGACAAAGCCATAGGGGGGACATACATTATTTATACTGGCTTACAGGAAGAGATTATGAAACTTTAAGAATTCTACAAATGATAATGATAATAAGGAACTTTGATATTTGAAGAATAAATGCAATTTAACATGATTTTACACATTGTAATATAACAGGCTATCCAAGCAAATGTGCATACCTAATGTCTGACTTGTTCCTTTCTTCTGCTTTCTTTTGAGAGCTCTACTGGGATCAGAATGGGTTCCATCAGTCCTGTGGCCTGATAAAACTGTCTGCAGACATGGGGCTTTCTATATACAGAGCTACACGATGGAGAACTTCCCAGCCTAATTCCCTATTGGTTTGCAAATGTAGAAATGTCACCTAGCTTGCATTATAGCTGGTCCACAATTTCTGTAGCAAACAGGACTCTGGGTTTTTTAAGTGATTGCAAGAAGATAGGTTCTTGGTCTTCACAGTCTTTCTGTCTCTTGTAGTATGACTTCTAGTGTAGTCCCTTGATAAAGTCCTGTAGAGTCAGCTAGGGATGCTGGCCCTTTATCATGGAAGGTTTGTGTAGCCCCTTTCCACTTCCTACCTACATCTGAGGGAAGCCTCTCTGTCTACAAACTCTAGATGGCAACATGTACAAATATGTCAAAAGACTAGGCCAGCCTTTCTCAACCTTTTCAACGCAGAGGAACCCTTGAAATAACTTTCTGGTCTCAGGAAACCCCTCCTAAAAGTTGCTGTACTCTATCTAACTCATCTGACACATTAGTGTGATGGTCAGTGGGAAGAATGCTCCTTACCGCTGTGGTCATTGGAAGAATTACCCCCTTACAGATAGCTAGAATGATCAATGGTGTCATGGAAGGCTGTCCACAAGGTTTAGGAGAGTGTCCATGGGAATGTTTGACTATTCTTCCAGAAGCGCATTTGTGAGGTCAGGCACTGATTGATGTTGGAGAGAAGGCCTGGCTTGCAGTCTGTTCTCAAATTCATCCCAAAGGTGTTCTATTGGGTTGCGGTCAGGACTCTGTGCATGCCAGTCAAGTTCCTCCGCCCCTAAACTCGCCATGTCCTTATGGACCTTGCTTTGTGCACTGGTCCAAATCATTTGATGGAGGGGGGATTATGGTATAGGGTTGTTTTTCAGAGATTGGGCTTGGCCCTTAGTTCCATTGATGGGAACTCTTAAGGTGTCAGCATACCAAGCCATTTTGGACATTTCCATGCTCCAGTTTGGGGATGGCCCCTTCCTATTTCAACATGACTGCGCACCAGTGCACAAAGCAAGGTCCATAAAGACATGGATGAGCAAGTTTGGGGTGGAGGAACTTGACTGGCCTGCACAGAGTCTTGACCTAAACCCGATAGAACACCTTTGGGATGAATAAGAGAGCAGACTAAGAGTCAGGCCTTCTCTCCAACATCAGTGCCCATAAATGCTCTCCTGGAAGAATGGTCAAACATTCCCATAGACACACTTTGAAACTTTGAGGACAGCCTTTCTCAGAAGAGTTGAAGCTGTTATAGCTGCAAAGGGTGGGCCACCTCAACATTGAACCATGCAGACTAAGACTGGGATGCTATTTAATTTTATGTGCGTGGAAAGGAAGGTGTTCCAATACTTTTGGTAATATAGTGTATCTATTCGGATGAGATCCATTCAGGCAGGCTCTTGCACTACCACTGTCATGCTCAGGGGTCAGGCTTGGAGACCATAAGCTATAGCAGTAGAGAGGATCCTACAAACCAGCAGAATAGGTGTACAAGAAGGTAATCCTGGTAGATGAGGCACCCTAGTTGCGGGGTCTAAGCACTAACTGGTGTTCACCTGAGCTCCTAATGGTGTAGAAGGGTTGTGGTTCTCAGGATTGCCCCACCAGGAGGTGAGCAAGCCAGAGTCCAGTAGGAGATATAGCAGGCAGAGATCAAGCAGAGGCATAGTCAGTAAACAAGGTAAAGATACTGTAGGTAACAAGTTGTTGCAGGTTGGGATCAAGCAGAACAATAGTCTGGAAACAAGCCAAAGGTCGGAAATGAGTGGTAGAGAAGCAGGAGTGACAAGAGCGAGATATTGGCTGAAGAGTGCACACAATTCTGGCAAAACATGAAGTGCAAAAGCATTGCTTAAAAAGGAAGTTCATATGAGGGGCAACTAGTTCAAGGTTCACTAGAAACAAGCTTCAAGACAAGATTGTAAAAATCATCACATTTCATAAACAAATAAAGTGCTTCCCTGCTGCTGTACAAAAACGAATATCACTCATAAAATTCAGTTTTTGAGTCCCAATAAAGTGCTAACGTGCTGCTGTGCAAAAAATATCACTCAAATATTTATATTCAAGTTGCAAAAAAATCAACGTATTACATGAATTACAACAATGGAAAGTGATCATGTGCCACTGCGTTAAATGTTATCACTCAAAAAACAATATCAAAGTCCCAAAAGGTTATCTCGATTTCAGTGTACAGTTCAATATTTCAATCAAACAACTGTATCTTTAATGTGCCCGTTTTCTTCTTATAATACTTCTACCACACTGTAGTGACAAATCCACCACCACTTATGTCCAAAAATAACTCACTGGATTTAGTTGCTGCTAAAGTTATAAACAAGCAAACTGACGAGGAACGTGATGGTCACTCTGACAGAGCTACAGCATTTGTGGAGAGAGGAGAACCTTCTGTGACAGTGGCGGGTATCAGATCCCTGCCCTTCTCACTAACTCTTGACCAAGGACCAGGCAATCCCACACCCTGCCGTCACTTGTGTAACAATGCCACTCTCAGCTGCACCCGGCACATTGATTTTCCAGCTTGCGGGCGGGACCACAATCTAAATGCCAGGGTGAGAGCGATTGTCACCGGGCTAATTTAAGCAATTAACCCTTTCGCTGTCACCACCGCTACATTATTATGAGCCTAGCGGACGCTCGTAATTTTAGAAATACCAATTATGATTTTAGAATAATCGTCTGTAACACGCACTGTCACCACAGACAGAAATGTTCAGAGGATTTATTCTATACAGTAGCACTCTTCAAGAGACAGGTTCGTTGTTAGTTTGCATTAAGAGCTTAGGGACAAGATTAACAAAATAAAGTTTAATAATAAAAAGGTTAAAATTGGTGCAAATAAAATATTTACAGAAAAAAGTGTTTCAAAGCAATAGCGACATAATTCAGCAATTTAGAAAAATAAGGTAGAATTTAGAAAGAAGAATACTTGCATTCAATGTCCTTGGGTTATCAATGTTCAGAAGCTGAGCATGTGTGATCGGTTCTCAAACTTGATAGATGTTCCTTTCTTGATGTTACCATGAGAACTCTCTAACCCCATCTGCCTCTCTCCTTTTCTCTGAGACCGCAGGGGGTGTTAACAGATGTCCCTGACCAATAAACACAGTGGCCATGGGCGGTCCTAAAGTTTACGACAATACCAAGGAACCTCCCGTTTAGACAGAGTAATGCCACTCTCAATATCTTGAAATATGTAATGGTTACATTCTTTAACCACTTTAGCCCCAGCCCTATTTCGGACACTTTTTGTTCACAAGTTAAAACCAGTATTTTTTCCTAGAAAACTACTTAGAACCCCCAAACATTATATATATTTTTTTAGCAAAGACTCTGGAGAATAAAATGTCGGTCATTGCAAAATTTTTTGTCACGCGGTATTTGCGCAGCGGTCTTTAAAACGCCATTTTTTTGGAAAAAATTTGAAAAATCACATTTCACTGCATTTAAAAAATACTAAACAGTAAAGTTAGCCCATTTTTTTTGTATATTGTGAAAGATGATGTCACGCCGAGTAAATAGATACCAAACATGTTACGGTTTAAAATTGCGCCCCCCCCGTGGGATGGCGACAAACTACGGTCAATAGAGATCTCAATCTGCGACGCTTTAAATTTATTTAACGGTTACCAGTTTAGAGTTAGAGTGTAGCTCTTTTTTTTTAATTATTGCCCACGCTCTGGCGATCGCGGCGATACCTCACATGTGTGGTTTGAACAGCGATTTCATTTGCGGCTCGACTTGCGTATACGTTTTTTTTTGTGCGCGAGCTAACGGTGACGGGGACGGCTAAATTTTTTTTTTTTTTTTTTCCTATTTATTTTTTCTTTTTTTTTAAACTTTATTACAGTTTTTTAAAAAAAAAAAAAATCTGATCACTTTTATTGCTGTCACAAGCAATGTAAACATCCCTGGTGACAGCAATATGTCGTGACAGGTACACTTTATGGAGGGATCGAGGGTCTAAAAGACCCTAGACCCCTCCACTACACTTCCCTGTATGCAAAACGCCGAAAACGGCATTTTTGCATACAGCCGTTTTTCAAATCTGCCGCCTTTTGCAGCACAGTAACCCGGACGTGACGTCATGGACGCCGCCTCCGGGTTACGTCATCGGAGACCCGATCGATGCCGTTTCCGGCATTCATCGGGACTCCATCCAGCCGGCGGACGTGCCGGCTGGGTGCTCGGGGCTCCCGGTGGGACGGGAGCCCCGAGCAAAGCCGCGGAAGGCGGCGGGAGGGGGGGGACGTCCCCTCCCGCCCCCCCGGGTAACGATCGAGCGGCTCCCGAGCCGCATCGATCGTTACCGACGGAAAGCCGACCGTCGGCTTCAAACAACGGTACCGGGATGATGCCTCTAGCTAGAGGCATCATCCCGGTATACCCACTCAAAGTCAGCCGACGTAGAGGTTACGTGACTGGTAGTAAAGTGGTTAAACTGCTAGTTTATCATTCAGCATGTGATTTGGCTTCAAAAGATACTAAACATGAATATATTATCACACAGGGAATATCTTATTGCTATCTTCTATTCTATATGTGATAAGGTGATCATGCATGATCTCGTTCCGTTCAGTATTTTATTTCTCATCCAAATATATACTTTTTGTTAATGTGTCATGTTCCTGTCTGCATTTATGAATTGGGTATGGATTGTTAGATGTATTGGTACATTTCAAATGTACAGCTGGGCTGTGGCATTTACGACACAGCTCTGGTTAGCCTTAACCTCCCTGGCGGTATGATTATGTCAGGAATTATGTACCAAAAGCGGTACAATTTTTTTGCATGGAAATTTGGCGTTATGTATTATAGGCCTACAGTTCTTAGTAATTACTGACTTAAACCTGACCAAAACAAGACTCTAATAGACATCCCAGATGTGATAAATTTGAAACACAAACGCATGAATTATAATCTAATCAATAATATAATTGTATTATATAATATATAATATAATATATAAATATATATATATATATATATATATATATATATATTATATTATATAATAAAATTATATTATTGATTAGATTATAATTCATGCGTTATATATTATATATATATATATATATATGTATATAAATGTTATGTGTTTGTGTTTTGTGCAATGTTTGAATTTCCCTCCCAGTTCCGCTCCCATGCAGCATTGCGGCGGGGATCTCGGCTGGCGATCACAGCAATGGGAGATCATCGCTGGATCGTCAGGAGAAGGTAAGGGACAGCGCTGCACGCTCTGCACATCTACCCGAGCGTGACTCGGGGATACCGATAGTAGCATGAAAAATCCACCCCGAGTCACGCTCGGGGATACCGCTAAGGGGGTTAATGAAGTGCCACTGTTTTATGACCCGGCCTGTCCTGTCCTACACATCTGCCAGGCGTCCTGTCTGTGCTGAGATAAGGTTCTTTGAAGGGCTGTTTCTTTGAAGTAGAAACTCTTCTGCATTCTTTAGTTAATTAGCTCGAGGGGGTAGGGTGAGGGGCTGTGTGAGTGAGGGTCTTTGTAAACTGTCATGGCTGCTTTAAACAAAATGGTTGCTTGAACAAAATGGTATATCCAGTGCAGGATATCATTACACCTTCCAGTAGACCAACCATCTCTGCAGCACTCCACCACTCAAGCCTGTATGGTTAAGTGGCCAGACAGAAGCCACTCCTCAGTAACAGGCACCTTACAGCCTGCCAGGAGTTTTCCAAAAGGCACCTGAAGGACTGATGAAACAAAGATATAACTCTTTGGCCTGAAAGGCAAGCATCATGTCTGGAGGAAACCAGGCACCGCTCATCACCTGGCCAATATCATCCCTACAGTGAAACATGTGGTGGTAGCATCATGCTGTGGGGATATTTTTCAGCGACAGGAACTGGGAGACCTCAGACTGAAGCGAAGGTTCATCTTCCAACAGGACAATGACTCTAAGCACACAGCCAAAATAACAAAGGAGTTGCTATGGGGCAACTCTGTGAATGTTCTTGAGTGGCCCAACCAGAGCCCAGACTTGGACCCAATTGAACATCTCTGGAGATCTGAAAATGGCTGTGCGCCGACGCTTCCCATCCAACCTGATGGAGCTTGAGAGGTCCTGCAAAGAAGAATGGAAGAAACTGCCCAAAAATAGATGTGCCAAGCTTATAACATCATACTCAAAAAGACCTGAGGCTGTAATTGGTGCCAAAGGTGCTTCAACAAAGTATTGAGCACAGGCTGTGACTATTTATGTACATGGGATTTATTTTTAATAAATTTGCAATGATTTCAAACAAACTTCTTTTGTGTTGTCATTATGGGGTATTGTTTGTAGAATTTTGAGGAAAATAATGAATTTAATCCATTTTGGAATAAGGCTGTAACATAAAATGTGGAAAAAGTGAAGCATTGTGAAAACTTACCTTGATTATTTGCAACTTGAATATTGATTTTATGGGTGATATTTGTTTTTATACAACAGCACCTTAGCACTTTATTTGTTTATAAAAGGTTATGTTTTTTTTTTACAAATGTTTATTTATGATCATTGTACACTATTATATGTTAAACAGGAACACAAGTTTTTTTCACAGCGCTGTTATCCTGCAGACATAAAATTTTAGGTCAAGTTCATCTTAATGGGACAGCAGCAGTGTATTATCTTGATACAAGATCCTGGCACGGTTCCATCTCCTCGTATCAAGACAAGATTAACCAAGCAATTGTCCAGGCAGCTGTCCAGCATCTCAGCAAGAGGACATACTTCCAGATGCTGCAGAGGTTGCAGGTTCAGATCCGAGGTCCCGACAACCCCACTAGTTGTTAAATCCAAAGCAGAATGTGCAATCAAATTGTTGTCTGTATGGCAAACTTTGGACCCCTGTGTCTCCCCTGCTAATTTTAATAAACCCTGATCAATCTACAGATCCTTTGAGGGAATTGCGCACACATTGTGCAGAGAAGTATAGCTTGTCTAGTCTCTGACATTTCTTAGATTTCAGTATCTTGCAAGGGAGGGAAACCTTGAAATAAAAGCAGATGCCTAATTCGGTTGGATTGGGATGAAAAGAATAACGGTTTCCTGAGAGACGCGGTAATATTACACTCAGAAGCAGACGGGAGCATTCATTGAGCTTAGATAAACTCTGCACATCTGGAAGATGCGGCGTGGTTGCAGCACGGTTGGAGAAAAAGGAGGACAGATGCTGTACGATCTTTCTTCCGCTCTATCTACGGCTGCTCTGTGTTCTGTGCTTGTAAGGCAAGGGACAATATGTCAGAGAATACTGTTCTTTCCAAAGCCAACTTCACACAAGCGTTCCCAGTGGGATGCTGGAGAGGAAGTGAGAGGTGGCGGGAAGGCGTAACAACAGCCGCCTCTGCGCTAACATATTCTTCCCATAAAAAGAGAACATATCTCAGAGAAGTCTTTTATCTGCTCCCACGCCATCGTTTAAAGACATGATGACTGTTATACAGTATTTACAGTGCATAACACTAAGGCTCTGTTTACATCCTCATTCTTTTTTTTTTTTTTGACCAGATCAAAAATGTACTGCAATGTAGCCAGGGATAGGCATGGACCAAGGCTGTGCTGGACATTTTTCAAAGTACAGACCTTAGTGAAGGACACCAAGATACATTTAAAACTAAAACCATCAAAAAACACTCTGTCTACTCTTTGGTCTAGTTCTACAAGTACAAATAAGTTTAAAATAACATTTATATAAAGACTGCTTGTGGTATATAAAAATGCGGGCCTTAGATCATCCAAGCAAGATGGGTTTGAGTAGGAGTCTGGTGACTCTTCTGCCAGGAGCAGCAACATTGGGGAAGAGAGTTGGAGATCTGCCCTGGCCTGCAGCTCAGTCAGGGACCTAATAACTGTAAGTAGTGCCCAGCAGGAACCAGATAATATCCCTGAAATGTTGGCTGCACTTATGTGCTTTGCCGACCCACCTGGAAGAAGCCAGTGCAGGAGGGAGATGTGCCCTCTGGTGAGCCAGAAGCGGAAGGTGAAGACAGGGAAATAGACTGGGGTTCCCCGAGACTGCAAGCAGAATTCGGGCCCCAGGAAGACGGGATAGCTGATTGGTCATCATCAGTGGCTACCCTTCCATTAGAGACGCAGGGGCACTGCCCCTCCCATCCATGCGTTCGGCCCCCTAATCTACATGCAGGGCGCTGGACGCATGGATTCCAATAGGGGATTTTTTTTTTGAAGCACGTGATTAGAGCCAGAGGCTCTAATAGGCTTCAAAAAAGGGTGGGCTCGGCGCAGAGCACTGCGCCCATGGCCCACCCAGTTTTATGGCAATAACGAATAAATATTTGCTATTGTCACACTGATTCTCCTCCCAGCCAATCAGGAACAGGGTTGTGAGACCCCCTTTCCCGATTGACCAAATGGAGAAGCGATTTTACTGGCCACTGGCCAGGAAGAGGGAGGCTGCTCAGCCATCCAACACTCCCCGGCTTGGACAGGAGGAGGTAAGGGGACAGGCCGTACAGGGGGCTTCCCCGAATTACCCCCCCAAATTACCCCGAATTGGTTTGCCTCCTCCCCCCAAATTACCGAGCACCAGCCGCCACTGGTCGTCACCCTGTAGCTCAGATAAAGAGTCAGAGTTGGGAGGCTCCACGATTCAGGAAGAAGTCCAGTCCGAGGTGTTAGATGTACCAGATCCTGCTGGGGGGACTGGAGAAGTTGCAGAAACCCTTGTCAGCATTAAAAAGATCTTCTTCAACAGACCCTCAGCCAAACAGACCAGAGCAGCTGAATTCACGCAGTGGGTCAAGAGGTCCCCCAACGCTTGCATCCTTCTAAAAAAGGAAAGCCAAGAGAACTGCTCAGGTTTTCCAGATTACAGCAGGAGGTTCAGCGCAAAACAGCTCTGGAGTGGGGTCTGGACTACTCCTATGTCCCTCCAGACATTATAGACATCATTGAGGACTCCCGGAGAGAGTTGGTGGATGACCGTCTGGGGAAGTATATGCATAATCCTAAACCTCAGCAGATACCAGATTTTGAGGAGACCTGGGCCCGGTTTCAAAACATTCGGGAGGAATGGAGGCTGGGAAGAGCAATCCACAAAGATATTGTGAAGGCAGGACGTGGTCATGAAGGCAGAACAGCCTGCTAGGAGCCACTCTGTGTCCATCAGAAAAGCTGACAGCAGTGTGAGTAGACTGCCGGATCCGAATTTGAATCTATGCTTGAAGGACTGCTGGAGTGTGCAGCTCACAAGTGGAGATTGCTGCATGGACAGCTAGGAGATTGCTGCCTGTGTTGCTTTTTTGTTTACTCTTCGGACTAGGCCGGCCTGCCACCCTGACCCATGCCAGACACTCTGTCCCTTCTGATGAACTCGTATGAAGCCTAGATCCAGACACTTACCCTATGTAAAGAACCTGATGGCCAGCGAGGGGCTCTACTTAACAGGGACTCTTAAGCAAAATGTGTTTCTGCCAGCAGGTTTCATAACCCCCTGCTGCCAGAATGAAAAGAAAAAAATGTGTGCTTACTCATTTATTTTTACGTCAGTGGGATTATAACCCCCCGATGACAGAATCTGTGTTCGGTTAGTCAGGGGGTATTGGTATGATATTGCACATTGTTTTTTTTTCTCTGTTTTGCAGGTGTCGTTGTGGGCGGATGCTCACCTTGTCATCGTTGGATAACATTTTCCAGCGGGCAGATCGTTTCCCACGAGGGGGAGGTGCTCTGACCTTTTGTGCATAATTTCTGTCTATGTATGAACTCTCCTAGCCACCTTCTGAGCACCTTCCCTCAGGGATTGGCTGGAACCACATAAATATTAAAGGTGCTCATCTTCTAGATTGTAAGCTCTAACGAGCAGGGACCTCTGATTCCTCCTGTATTGAATTGTGTTGTAACTGTATTGTCTTCCCCCACACTGTAAAGCGCTGCGCAAACTGTTGGCGCTATACAAATCCTGTATAATAATAATAATAAAGTTGCTCATCTAATTCTCCCACCCACTGTGTTCTAAAAGCCATCAGAAAACAGGGGGGAGGAATCAAACCTGAAGCCCAGAGCCCAGAGCAGCCTAAATTATTAACAAGCTGCTCTACTGATGACAGGAGAGCCACAAGAGAACTACATTTGCCTATTTTCCCTAGCAGCCTATCGGGGGGGGGGGGGGGGGTGCTGTACAATTATAATAATGTATAATGGGTACCCAACAATCTGGTTCAATAGGCAAAGTTTAGACCACCTTGGCCCTGATTATGGGAGATACGCACAGGGGTCTATAAAGACACAATTATCCCTATCTTTTCCCACTGACTAGTGGAAAATGGTTGTCATTGGCCAGCATCAGGACCCAAAGTCTACGATGGAGTGCAGAGAAACAGCCTCTGACCAACTCTATCAGGAGCCTCATGAGGCACTCTACTCCTGGGCACAATCCTTGGTGCTCACACACAGCTGTCACTATGTCAAGAGCAGTCTCTGGGAAGCTGCAGTGCCACCCCAGCCCTGCATATCAGGATGGGATAAGAGAGCGAGATAGTGTGAAAGGTGGAAGAAAAGAGGGTGGGGGGGATAAGGTTGAGGGGGTAGTTAAAAAAGAAAGGGAGGAATGAGAAGGGGTTTCTATGCTGTTAACTAGGAGTAAGTCAATGTATAGTCTCCAAAAAGATTATAAAACTCAAAGTCGGAAGCACGGCCTGGGATATCAATTTTCCTAAAGGCAAGCAGTGGAGGTAAATGAATTTGGCTTGTTATTAGCCTAAGAAATCCCAGTACAGCAGACCTCAGCCTGATGATGAAAGAAGCAGCACAAGAAACCAACCAGTTGTGCTGCAGTGCAAAGAGCATGCCGACAGGATGAGAGAGCAGAGTGCAGAGAGAGATGAGCTCATCAGTCTGCTCCTTCTCCTTTTACTGTCTAGTCATGGCAAAATGGAAGTGGGGGGGGGGGGGGGCTGACAAGACCTGTAAGTGTTACTGTCTCTCCCTACTATGGAGATCTTAGGCCTTGGTGGGCAAAAAAATATAAATCCTTTGGTAGCCAAAGAAACTGTCTATATGTATTTTATATGTGTGCAAGAGAAGTATGTTGCTGCTCTTTTTCCCTTCTTTTACTCTTCATATGTGGTTCAGGTAGCAACATTTATACCTATGCTTTCTATACGTGTAACATTATATTGTTGTGCTTTAATAAGCTTCACATCTTAGTCGGTTATGATGTACTAGATTTTGATCTTTTCTAGATATTTTCAAGGACGAATTTTATTATTTTGATATATAAGAGAGTGACCAGCGCTATGGAATTCTACACATGAAGGATGTGAATTATCAAAAAATAGGTGTAAGCTGCCACCAATCAACCCTCGGGGTGCAAGGGTGAGAATATAGTGATAATGCGTGAAGATTGGTACCGGCGCTACCTTTATATATGACTACAAACCATGTGATGTACAGTACAAAATAAAAGGTGAATGTGTGTAACGGTGTGACCCAAATTAATTGTGGGTGTGATCTTGTGAATGAAAAAAATTAACATAAATATTGCTAGCAAAAATAATATTATTTTATTAGAACGGTGCAAATATAGACAAAGAAAACACTGTGGTTATAAGTGAAACACTCCAAGTGAATCCTGAGGGATAATGACTCCTCCCACCAGGAGTGATCACAGGCAATGTCTAAATTGACTTATAGGAGTCAAAAACTGGGTTTATATATACCAAAAAACTCAGTTATTGTTATCCAATGCTGGTATAGTTTTTTTCATTCACAAGATCACACCCACAATTAATTTGGGTCACACCGTTACACACATTCACCTTTTATTTTGTACTGTACATCACATGGTTTGTAGTCACATATACAGGTAGCGCCGGTAAGAATTTTATTATTTGCTATACCAATTTTTGAACTACATGGTATTTATTATATTACATTGTATCTGCAATTATCTTTATACCCATACTTTATGATGTTACTTTCTGTTTGTTGCATCTAAACCTCCTTGTATAACATGTTAAAACTCAATAAAACAAATTGGAAAGGAAAAGAGAGAAATATGGGAAATTGTTTTTTGAGGGGGGGAATCATACTTACCATGTGGATGCAGCATCGGTCCCCCGATCTAAGACTGAGAACTGAGCGATCAAACACCGCCGATCGCTCGGTTCTCAGAGCTTCCTGAGCAGAGAGCTGGTGACTGTCTGTTATCGGCTCTTTGCCCTGCCTCCTCCTCGCTCACTGGAGTGCTGGGCTGTGGAAGGGCGGGAGTGGCCGGCTCAGGCTCTCAGCGGCTCACTGGGAGGCTCAGCAGGAAGTTGGTCCAGGCATGTAAGTGGATCTCGAGCATATGGACGCAATATTTCCTGAGTCTGGACCAGCTATGTGACATCAGCCGACAGCGGGCTTCAGCCTGCTGAGTGCTGAAAATGGGTCACATAAGTGCAGAACGAACTGCACTCCTCTGATCCACAGGAGAAATAAAAATAAAGACTTGGCTGTACTTCTCATTGATTCTGTTTGTCTGTGGTTCAGCTATAAAGTGACCTGAGAGAACTACAAGACAGTTATGGCTGACCTCTGAAAATGCTAACTGTCTGGCTGTCTCTGGCCTCAATACATGAACACTATTACTAGATATAAAAACAAAGATCAGGAGTGTCAAAATGAACTTGGAGCTTTCTTATTTCTGTTGCAGGTCTCAGACAGTATAGAAGCAAGTATTTTCACAAAACCATGGCACCCTCCAGGGGCGTAACTACAGGGGTTGCAATTGCAACAGGGCCCTATGCTCCAGGGGGCCTATGCAGCTCCCTTCTACACATGGATAGGAGGAGTGGCGGGGGCAGTATGTAGAGAAATCACTGTCCTCCTTTTTCCTCCTGTAGCTCCAGGAGGAAAATAGAGGAGATTGGTTCCTCTGTATGCTGCCCCCGCCACTCCTCCTATCCAGTTCACTTGTGTTCTGCTGTCTCTGCTCCCCTGGTCCCCCCCTACTGTGCTGCCCCCCCCCCCCCCCCCCACACACTGTGCTCCCTCACCTTTCTTGCCGGCTGCTGCAGGGGATGTGTCACAATAGAGAACCAGGAAGGGGTCGGTAAATATGTAATTTACCAGCTCCTTCCTTTTCTGAATGGACAGAGTCATAGTCAGTTACAATGTAAAAAAATAAAATAAAATGATAAAAAATAATACAATTAAAATCCCAAAAAATAAAAACTACTGACACCGGTGGGTAAACTTCCAGGATCGCAAAGGTCACACTTGCAACCGGGCCCTGGCATTCCACCCCCGTGGGAAGTCCCCAAGATGGCAGAAAGGGGACCCACTGCAGAACTTGTGAAAGGGTCCCGCTGTTGGACCGTAATAAAGGGCCCCGCAACGAGAGTAAAGGGCCCCAGGATCAGTGGGAAGAGCCCCAGGCTTAAAGGGAAGGGCCCCGGCTAGGGGTCCGGGGGGGCTCTTCATGGTTTCTTGCACCGGGGCTCTAAAGGTGCTAGTTAAGCCTTTGGCACCCTCTATACATATAAAAGTTTTATTTCTCCCTTTGCCTTTTTATTTTTGTCTAGAGTTTGCAGAGGGCCAGCTTCAGTATTCCAGGCACAGCGTCTATCAGTCCTAAACAACGCCGTGTGTTTTTTTTTCTGCGCAGGACACACAACCCCAAATTACAATTTTCTGTCAGTGTAAATGAGATGTTTGGAGACAGAAAGGCGACGTTCCTTTTCTGTGGAGAGGGCCGCTGATGGCTTTTCTAGTGGCCGGTAACGGAGGGCGTCCTGGAAAGGTGCAGCTGAGGTCACCTCCTGTTTCAGGTTATTGCTCTGAAATCACATCTTCCTCTGCATTTATCTTGTCTGGGGAAGCTAGAAAGAGTCACACTTCGTCTTTATGTGGCGTCACTTTTCTTGTCATTTTCACATCCAGGGGCTCTAAAAGGAATGGCATAATGAGTTTAAGGCTGCCGTCACAAGGGAGAAACATGGAGGTGAATTCAATGCCATCACAGGGTTCAACTCCGCTCATCAACCAGCGAGTACATACTAAAGATCGCTAATCATCTGTACATAGCATTAATATTGCAGAATTGAGATTCTGTGTTTAAACCTCACCAGGACCACTATCTGCATGGAGGAATAGGGTTGTCATCTCATCCCTTTAACGACTTAAGCCCCAGCCCTATTTCGGACACTTTTTGTTTACAAGATAAAATCAGTATTTTTTCCTAGAAAACTACTTAGAACCCCCAAACATTATATATATTGTTTTTAGCAAAGACTCTGGAGAATAAAATGTCAGTCATTGCAATTTTTTTTGTCACGCGGTATTTGCGCAGCGGTCTTTAAAACGCAGTTTTTTTTGGAAAAATTACGAAAAATCACATTTCACTGCATCTAAAAAATACTAAACAGTAAAGTTAGCCCATTTTTTTGTATATTGTGAAAGATGATGTCAAGCCAAGTAAATAGATACCCAACATGTTACGGTTTAAATTTCGCACACCCGTGGAATGGCGACAAACTACCGTCAATAGAAATCTCAATAGGCGACAATTTTTTTAACAGTTAGCAGTTTAGAGTTAGAGTGTAGCTCTGTTTTTTGAATTATTGCTCACGCTCTGGCGATTGTGGCGATACCTCACATGTGTGGTTTGAACAGTGATTTAATTTGCGGCTCAACTTCCGTATACGTTTTCTTTTGTGTGCGAGCTAACGGCGACGGGGGAGGCTAGAATTGTTTTTTCTTCCTATTTATTGTTTAAAAAAAAAAAAATCTGATCACTTTTATTGCTGTCACAAGCAATGTAAACATCCCTTGTGACAGCAATATGCAGTGACAGGTACTCTTTATGGAGGGATCGAGGGTCTAAAAGACCCTAGACCCCTCCACTACACTTTCATGTATGCAAACCGCCGAAAATGGCATTTTTGCATACAGCCGTTTTTTAAATCTGCCGCCTTTTGCAGCAGAGTAACCCGGAAGTGACGTCATGGACGTCAAAGCCACTTCTGGCTTAGATCGGGACTTCTTCCAGCCGGCGGACGTACCGGCTGGGTGCTCGAGTCTCCCGGAGGGACGGGAGGCCCGGGCAAAGTCACGAAAGGCGGCGAGAGGGGGGGGGACGTCCCCTCCCGCTCACCCGGGTAATGATCGAGCGGCTCCCGAGCCACATCGGTCATTACCGACGGAAAGCCGGCCGTTGGCTGTTAACCACGGTACCGGGATGGTGCCTCTAGCTAGAGGCATCATCCCGGTAAAACACCGCAAAGTTTGCCGACGTAGCCCTACGTCACTTTGTGGTAAGTGGTTAAACCTGGACACTTAATAATTACACAGGTTCTGTGGCTAATTTAATGCAGATAGGGCACTTAGTGAGTTTAATTAACACCTTAATCAGCCACAGAACCTGTGTAATTAATGTTTGTCCTGGATTAAAGGGATGGGGTGGCAACCCTAGGCACCTGCTGGTTAGGGACAGTACTTAGAACAGGGAAAGGTTCCTGGCAAGAAGGGACAGAGTAAGTTGCAGAAGAACCTTCCGAGGATCCCTTTCAGTGGGCCAGTACAGCGTGGTTATCCAAATATCACCACCCCTCCAGCAGAGGCTATCCTCCAGTAATTTTACCGTAAATTATACTACAGTGATCTACAGTATATTGCTACTGTCTTGTTCTCCAGTGTGCTGTAAGGTTCTTCCATTTTAACCACTTAAGCCCCGGAAGATTTTACCCCCATTCCGACCAGGGGGTATTTTGCGATTCGGCACTGCGTGACTTTAACGGACAATTGCGCGGTCGTGCGACGCTGTACCTAAACGAATTTGGCGTCCTTTTTTTCCCACAAACAGAGCTTTCTTTTGGTGGTATTTGATCACCTGTGCGATTTTTTGATCACGCGCTATAAACAAAAAAAGAGCTTCAATTTTGCAAAAATAACAATATTTTTCACATTTTTTTATATGAAATTCCCCCCCAAAAAAATGTAAAAATCAAAATTTTTTAACATTTTTCGGGCAATTTGTTTTATGCTACCTATGTTTGGTAAAAAAAATCGCAAAAAGCGTATTTTGATTGGTTTGCGCAAAAGTTATCGCGTTTACTAACAAAGGGAAAGATTTTTGTCATTTTCTTAACGCGTAATGGCGGCGATCTGCGATTTTTTTTGTGGTACTGCGACATTGCGGCGGACAGATCGGACCCTTGACTGACATTTTTGACACTTTTGGGGTTACCAGTGACATTTCTACAGTAATCAGTGCTATATATATGCACTGTTACTGTAAAAATACACTGGTAGTGAAGGGGTTAACTTTATTTGGGAGGGAGGGGCTGTGTGTGTCCCTAGGGGCGTGCTTTCTACTGTGATTGGCTGTGGCTTGAGCTGTAAGGACACTGATCAACGGATCTACATAGTAGATCCATGTGATCAGTGTCTTTACAGCGAGGAGAATGACAGGTGGCTTGTTTACACAAGCTGCCTGACATTCTCCCTCTCCCCCGCCGATCGCCGAGTGGCCGGCGGACATCGGGTCCGCTGGTCACACGCGCGGGGGGGGGGTCTGTGACCACCCGGGAGCGGGAGCGCGCCTCCGGCGGCGCGCGCTCGCTCCCTAGACCCTCACAAGCAAGCAACGTAGCCCTACTTTAGTTTGCCTGTGAGGGGCTGACCGCCGACGTAGATAGTCGTGCGGCGGTCGGCAAGTGGTTAATTGCTACTATTCTGAATTATTATTACCATAAAAATGCTATAATACCAAGACCCTGTGTGTATGTGTGGTTTCCCAAAGCAGGTACCTAGACCAAGGCCCTGCCTACATTTGTATCAGTGTTCCCAAGCTGGTCTGTTTACGTAATGGCCCACCAAGGCCTCTTAAAGAAGTGTTTTCAAAGTTCAGCTCTGGCCAAACATTTTATTTACCTTAATTCTGGATAGAGGAGGGAAGGATAAGTCTGTCTGTCTGTCTCTGTTGTGTACATTTCCCAGACAAAAATTAAGAGAACATGTAAAAACCAGTGGTGGATGGTGCTCCATTTTGGGGGGGGGGGGGGTGGCAAACAAAGGCCCGCCAGCCAACCCACAGTATATATGTTACCCATGAACAATATGCACACTATCTATGAGCAGTATATCCGCCACTCATGAACAATATACACTCTAACCATCTAACCATGAACAGTATACACACTATCTATGAACAGTATACCCGTCACTCATGAACAATATACACACTAACCATATAACCATGAACAATATACACAATATCTATGAACAGTATATACATTACCCATGAACAATATACAAGTTTCCCATCAACTGTATACATGTTTTACCCATGAACTGTATACTGGTATACACATCACCCATGAACAGTGTACACTGCTAATGAACTATATACCGATAAACTATGTACATTACCTATGAACAGTGTACACATTACAAACAAACTTTATATACTGTACCCATGGACTGTATATGCACTGCCAATGAACTCTATGCAAATTATATAAAATTAGTTTAACCATTCATTAAGCACGAACAGTATACTCAGTGTATTCAGTGGTCACCCTTCTACCAGACTCTAGCTATGAACAGATATAATTGGTTTCTAAATATTGCTGCTATGATAGGCTCCTATCCTAGTGTAATAAGGTGGCAGTACATGTAGAAGGAGCTGGCAGTGCCCACCGGGTGTAACAGTGCAGGGTAATAAACTATGCTCAGTACAAGTAGGGGGCATAGGTGGCAGTATAAATACCAGGCAGTGCCCAGTTTGAGGTATAGGTAAAGGTTCTTCAGATGCAGATGGCAGTGGCCGGCACAGGTAGAAGTAGTAGGCAGTGCCCGCCAGCTCTGCACTTACCCCATCCAGGATCCCCCGGCTTCCCCCCCTGACTTCTTCTCCCTGGCCAATCCGGTTGCTTCTCCTTCCAGCCAATCTGGTCTTTGGACCCGCTTCCTGTCCTGATTGGCCGTGGTTATAGACCATTACACCTGTAGGGCATCAAAGGACACAAAGAGGGTCAACACCTCCTCAGTGAGGTCACAGACTTGAAAAAAGATGTAACAGAAATTTTATTGAATATCTACACCCAAGGACAAAAATGTAATACACTGCATCTTACTGGTCCTTGTGTGGCTGCATTAGTTTTCTATGAAATATGACGATGGGGGAGGTGTTTGTAGTCGAGATCAGGAGAGCAACCTAGGGTGACAACACTACTCCTAAATAGATACAGTGTAGTAAGTGAACCCTAGGACAGGAAGTTTGTATGTAGTTTGTGTACAATCTTGTCGTATATATTTTATACTTGCTCAATTTTCTGTATTATGTGTTTAATAAAATTTTGAAATTTTCAATATGAGTTGGTATCCGATATAGTCCCAAATAGGGGGTTTCCTCTTGGTTGTCTACTTTCAGTAAAGGGACGAGGGTGACCAAACCCATCTTTTTCTCTCCTTTCCACGCCCTCTTTTTTCCTAGGACAGGAAGTGGGTTACTGGCAGGATTGCTAGGTGAAAATAAAGGAAAAATAAAAGGTAATAAATGCATCCCGTAATCTATGGACTAGTGAGCTGCAATATATTAGTTTTTATTCTTGGGTTTAGGTTGGGTTTGGTTTAGGGTTTATGTTTTTCCACTTTATCCAAAAAAAAAAAATGTCTAAAGTTAGGCTTTAATTATTACATACCTTCACATTGGATTACATAAGGTTCCCCTGAAGAATTGGTCTTCTGAGGCTACAGATTACCTTAAATATTTCAGTGGTAAAAGAAAAAAAAAATTGACACTTCCCATGACAGGAGATAGGAATGAGAAAAAAATAATGGCATGGCATTCGAAATTCAAGGCATATAAATCATAAAGCGGTCTTTATAGTGCATGTAGGCTAATGAAAATGGGATATAAACTATAGTGACAGCTTACATGATGCTGTGACAGAAATACTTTAGCTGTCACGTATGTGATGTGTGTGTTTTATTTTGTGGAGGCCTGTCATTCTTGTAGGAGGCTCAGCCTCACTTTAACTCTTAGCATGTTTAGACTGAATGTAAAGAAGGGGATGACAGTAGAAATCAGTCAAGCCATTATTTAGCCACTCAACTAAATCCTAACAACTCTACTGGGTGGTGGTTGGGAAATAACTTTGCGCAAGCAGCAGTTTTAGTCGGATCCCCAAAAAAACATAATGTTAGGCTGTTTGGTAAATCACATAATTGGCCTTGAGTAGTGGTTTTTATCCCTTTTTTACCTTTTTCCATCCATTTCAAAAGTACCAGTTAGTGACCCTCTTTGTGTCCTTTGATGCCATACAGGTGTAACTCCAAAGACATGCTGGTAGGTTAATTGGATCCTGTATAAAAAAAAAAAAAAAATTGGCCTTACTATCTGTATGTACTGTATGAATGTGAGTTAGGGACCTTAGATTGTAAGCTCCTTGAGGGCAGGGACTGATGTGAATGTGCAATGTATATGTAAAGCGCTGCATAAATTGACAGCGCTATATAAGAACCTGAAATAATAATAATAATAGTGGTTGGCAAATCTGTCTGGGTTCGCTGACATGACACTGTAAATGGCAGACATGGAAAACACACCAATCCTCAATTATTTAATCCTTTACGTATGTAGTTTTACGGAACAGTACAATTTTCACAGATAGCACAGTTGATTTTATTAACTTTTACTTTTCGTTTCGCTTAAACGCATCAACACCCCATTTCATCTTTTTTGGCCGTGGCATCCAGGTCCAGTCCTGAATTCACTGGTGGAAGTAGCAGCCACAATATATCTAAAAGTTATAGGAATGTTACTTCTTAAAAAAAAAAAAAAAAAATGAAGCCCCCCCCCCCCCCCCCAACATTTTACAAGGTGACAGAACAGTTTAATTGAATAGTTTGTGAGCTACTTTTTTGTAATTTTTCCCCATTTATTCCCAAAATATTAAAACTAAAGGCTTCAGATATGTTTATTGGCAAAAATTGGCCAGCGTCAGGACAGTATGCAACCACTTGAATAGGCAGCGAAGAGAGAGACCATGTAGGTTTTTTTTTGCAAAAAAAATTAGATTGTGTTACCTGCACAAAACAAGGTCTATAAAGATATGGATGAGCGAGTTTGGGGTGGAGGAACTTGACTGACCTGCACAGAATCCTGACCTCAACCCGATAGAACACCTTTAGGATGAATTAGAGCATAGATAGACTGTCAGCCAGGCCTTCTCGTACACATCAGTGCCTGACCTCACAAATGCGCTTCTGGAAGAATGGTCAAACATTCCCATAGACACACTCCTAAACCTTGTGGACAGCCTTCCCAGAAGAGTTGAAGCTGTTATAGCTGCAATGGTGGGCCAACTCAATATTGAACCCTACGGACTGAGATGCCTTTAAAGTTTATGTGCATGTAAAGGCAGGCGTCCCAAACCTTTTGGTAATATAGTGTATATATATATATACATATATATATATATATATATATATATATATATATATATATATATATATATATACATATACAGTATCCCACAAAAGTGAGTACACCCCTCACATTTTTGTAAATATTTTATTATATCTTTTCATGTGACAACACTGAAGAAATGACACTTTGCTACAATGTAAAGTAGTGAGTATACAGTTTGTATAACAGTGTAAATTTGCTGTCCCCTCAAAATAACTCAACACACAGCCATTAATGTCTAAACTGCTGGCAACAAGAGTGAGTACATCCCTAAGTGAAAATGTCCAAACTTGGCTAATTTAGCCATTTTCCCTCCCCGATGTCATGTGACTCGTTAGTGTTACAAGGTCTCAGGTGTGAATGGGGAGCAGGTGTGTTAAATTTGGTGTTATCGCTCTCACTCTCTCATACTGGTCACTGGAAGTTCAACATGGCCCCTCATGGCAAAGAACTTCCTGAGGATCTGAAAAAAAGAATTGTTGCTCTACATAAAGATGGTCTAGGTTATAAGAAGAACTGAGCTGCAGCACGGTGGCCAAGACCATACAGTGGTTTACCAGGACAGGTTCCACTCAGAAAAGGCCTCGTCATGGTCGATCAAAGAAGTTGAGTGCACGTGTTCAGCATCATAACCAGAGGTTGTCTTTGGGAAACAGACGTATGAGTGCTGCCAGCATTGCTGCAGTGTTTGAAGGGGTGGGGGGTCAGCCTGTAAGTGCTCAGACCATACGCTGCACACTGCATTAAATTGGTCTTCATGACTGTCGTCCCAGAAGGAAGCCTCTTCTTAAGATGATGCACAAGAAAGCCCACAAACA
Organism: Pelophylax lessonae; assembly: GCF_965119305.1. NCBI lineage: Eukaryota > Metazoa > Chordata > Amphibia > Anura > Ranidae > Pelophylax > Pelophylax lessonae. Next base: position 841,112,043 of record NC_138768.1, on the reverse strand, counting down.
GCAGACTAAGGAAATGGATTAGTGGAACCATGTCCTGTGGTCTGATGAGACCAAGATAAACTTATTTGGTTCAGATGGTGTCAGGCATGTGTGGCGGCAACCAGGTGAGGAGTACAAAGACAAGTGTGTCTTGCCTACAGTCAAGCATGGTGGTGGGAGTGTCATGGTCTGGGGTTGCATGAGTGCTGCCAGCACTGGGGAGCTACAATTCATTGAGGGAACTATGAATGCCAACATGTACTGTGACATACTGAAGCAGAGCATGATCCTCTCCCTTCAGAGACTGGGCCACAGGGCAGTATTCCAATGTAACAACCCCAAACACACCTCCAAGATGACCACTGCCTTGCTAAAGAAGCTGAGGTTAAGGTGATGGACTGGCCAAGCATGTCTCCAGACCTAAACCCTATTGAGCATCTGTGGGGTATCCTCAAACGGAAGGTGGAGGAGCGCAAGGTCTCTAACATCCCCCAGCTCTGTGATGTTGTCATGGAGGAGTGGAAGAGGACTCCAGTGGCAACCTGTGAAGCTCTGGTGAACTCCATGCCCAAGAGGGTTAGGGCAGTGCTGGAAAATAATGGTGGCCACAAAAAATATTGAGACTTTGGGCCCAATTTGGACATTTTCACTTAGGGGTAGTAGGGGTGTACTCACTTATCTTTCCAGCGGTTTAGACATGAATGGCTGTGTGTTGAGTTATTTTGAGGGGACAGCAAATTGACACTGTTATACAAGCTGTACACTCACTACTTTACATTGTAGCAAAGTGTCATTTCTTCAGTGTTGTCACATGAAAAGATAAAATATTTACAAAAATGTGAGGCGTGTACACACTTTTGTGAGATACTGTATATATAGATATATATTAATAAAGGCCAACAATAATAAAAAGGTGAACAAACAAACCATAGGTAACTAAATAATAAAGACCAAGACACTGTACGTACCCTTTAACAGCCGCATCTACATGTCTGCATGATGTAAAAGCACAAACTGCAGACAAAGTGCACTGATGTAGATGAGGCCTCAAGCAATGCATAGCAGCCATATCTCCAATCTGTAATATACAGCAGGGCAATGATTTGTAACCAGAGAGTCAGCATTTCCTGAATGGTAAAATCTCAGCTTAGCGGGGGCCTAAAAAACGCAGAGTGTTTTATCTGATCGTCGCTTTCATCTGCTCCCTTTTGTTCTTCACTTCTACAACTCCTTTCATTATTACCCTGGTGTGTAATTAACATTAAATCTCATTTTAACATTACAGGGAATCTACGAGCAAAGAAAAGGGATTTAATGGCATTATAATTTGCTCTTATTAGAAATCCTATGAAAGGGTACACTCAGCCGATCCCACCGCACTATCAGCATGTTTGTTATAGAAATAATATTATTCTGTCATGCGGGAGGTCACAGCTTTTCCATAGTTTTCACACTACGGAGTAAATAGAGTTTATTCTTATTATAAAGCTGCTCCGGTTTCAGACAGGTTAGAAATCCTGTTCTAATCCCATTGTTCCCTCCCAGTATGACCATTACCAGCAGGGACTTACTGCCCCCCTCCCCTCTCCATTGACATAAGCGCAAGTGCTTACCCAAGCCCAGTGCTTAAATGTGCCTAGAAATTCTGTAAGCAAAGATTCTTTTTAATTTTTTTTTTTTTTTCATTTTGCCGATCTTCTATAGCCCCTTCCTGTCTACCATGCAAGTAATCTATTGATAGCTGAAGGACATTTTTCAGGCCAGGTTTCTTGATGGTGACAACAGTGAACCATGCCTGCACTATAAGGGCTCTTTCACACAGAGTGGACCGCATTGCGATCCGCTCCGGCACTTTTTTTTTTTTTTTTTCACGGAGCGGATGACACTTGTGTCATTCGCTCCGTATGTCCGCATATCATCCCATCCGTTTGCGGATGATATACGGACATAATGTAAGTCTAAGGGCATTGCAGATGTCAGCGGATGACACCACTGACATCTGATTTTGCTTCCTTTCCATTATTTGAACGGAAGAAAAATAGGGTTCTGTTCCGTTCCAAAAAAACGGAACAGAATTGAAAGGAAGAAAATCGGATGACAGCGGATGGTATTCCGCTGGCATCCGCAATGCCATTGACTTACATTATGTCCGTAAATCATCCGCAAAAAATCGGATGATTTGCGGACATACGGAGCGCCCGTGTGAAAGGGCCCATAGTGTTGAAATAGTAGCTTGTAGCCTCTATATCAGCCTTTCTCAGCCTTTTTAACACAGGGGACCCTTAAAATAACCTTCTTATCTCAGGGATCCCCGGGCAATAATTATTATATCTATATTTCACAGTGCAATAATGTGAACGGTTATGGTATAAAATGAAAGACTAAGGGATATTTTGTGCTTAGCGTATTTGAATACCAGGACAAAATTATTTTTAATAAATGAAATAGAAATGGTTATAAAAGAAATGCAGAAATTCAATTTAAAAGTGTTCCTTCACATTGGTTAGTAAAGAATTGCCCATGTTCTTGGTGAATGTTTTACACCAAAGCAAGGGGTACCTTCCCCTACTGATCACCAGTCTAGGGGGGTCCATCAGTGAAATGGAGCCTTTCCCTCCCTGACTCACCCAATGACCACCAATGTAAAGGGGGCCCTTCTTCTACTGATCCCCAGTCTAAGATTACCCTTCTCCACTGGCCGCCAATGTAAATAGTGTTCTTAGTGACCACCATTGTCATTGGGCCCTTCCATTATTGACTCTCCCAATGATCACCAATGTAAAGAGTGTCCTTCTGCTATGATCACCAGTCCAAGAGGGCCCTTTTCTACTGGCTATGAATGTAAAGGAGCATTTCAGGACAGCGTGAAGAAACAAGTGGTTACCAAGGGTAACAAAGGTTTATCTAGCAGCCTGTATATGTGACAGGTGGGATAGCCTCTAGTAGGAGGAGTTGTTGTTGGCTCTCTCTCCGTGGTCAGGTCTGTTTCCCATAGTAGATCAGCACCGAGAAGGTCCCCAGCCTGTGCACAGGTACAGGAGAGGAAGAGTTAAGTGAAGTGTACGCATGGAGTCAGCATTAGGTGCATGGCAGGGCTCCATAACCATTGCTGGACAGGTAGAGAGGGCATTGGCTCTGTGTTTCCCCAGCTAAATGCATCAGTGACTGTGGTGGTGTATAATTACATCAAGAGAGTTTACTAGAGTTTAGTCGTCTGTTAAAGTAAAGGCAGTGACCCAATCCAAAGTGCCTAGTGTAGCCCAGAAGAACCTATCCTGAGGCAGGTCTCTCATGCAACCCTTGCTTGGCACCCAATGAGAAGGGAAGCATGGAGGACGTGACTAACACCCCACGACCCCTGTTCTACTGCACACCAGTTGAGTAATTGTTCTGCTCTTTAGACTTAATTGATAAAGTACAATCCACCTCCTATGAAAGGGATTTAGGTAAATTATAGGATTACTTATGAAATGATGGATTCAATAGGTCACAGAGAAAGAAGAACATTGTCAGATGACACTGAACCATCAGAAACACACAATTTAGTCCCCACATTATCACAGCGTTCTGTTTATCAGCAAGTGAAACATGAAATGGTGGCAGGCAGGGAGTGACACGAGTTACAATTCACATACTGACCAGATGCAGATTGAGATTCATGCACAAGATAATTTAGTTGAGTGCATAATCAATGGCAAATCAATATGCTGAGGCTGTTCTGTTATGAGAACATTGGAGCCCTGGGGACATCTCTGCCCTCTGAGAGGCCCAAGAAACGTCACAAGGCAAATCTACAATAGAAACAACCAGATTATCTCTATCTATCTATCTATCTATCTATCTATCTATCTATCTATCTATCTATCTATCTATCTATCTATCTATCTATCTATCTATCTATCTATCTATCTATCTATCTATCTATCTATCTATCTATCTATCTATCTATCTATCTATCTATCTATCTATCTATCTATCTATCTATCTATCTATCTATCTATCTATCTATCTATCTATCTATATCTCTACAGTTGGGTCCCTAAATATTGGGACATCGATACAATTCTAATCTTTTTGGCTCTATACACCACCACAATGGATTTGAAATGAAACAAACAAGATGTGCTTTAACTGCAGACTTTCAGCTTTAATTTGAGGGTATTTACATCCAAATCAGGTGAATGCAGACTTGTATAAAGTACTCGAAATTTCTACTTGAGTAAAAGTACAAGTGCTCGATCAAAAAGTGACTTGAGTAGAAGTGGAAGTGCTCGCAGAAAAAGTTACTTAAATAGAAGTACTAAAGTATTCAACATTTTTTTTACTTAACCACTTAAGCCCCGGAAGATTTTACCCCCATTCCGACCAGGGGGTATTTTACGACTCGGCACTGCGTGACTTTAACTGACAATTGTGCGGTCATGCAATGTGGTACCCAAACGAAATTTACGTCCTTTTTTTCCCACAAACAGAGCTTTCTTTTGGTGGTATTTGATCACCTCTGCGCTTTTTATTTTTTGCGATATTAATAAAAAAAGAGCGAAAATTTTGCAAAAAAATGACATTTTCAACTTTGTCTTTTAAAAAATATCCAATATACTCAATTTATGTATTTTTTTTTGGCCAAAATATATTTAGCTACATGTCTTTGACAAAAAAAAATTCAATGAGCGTATTTTTATTGGTTTGCGCAAAAGTTATAGCGTCTACAAACTATGGTGTAAATACAGAAATTTACGCAGCTTTAATTTTTGACTGCCTATCTCATTTCATGAAGTGCTAAAATGGCAGGGCAGTACAAAACCCCCCCAAACTACCACTTTTTGGAAAGTAGACATCCTAAGGAATGTTCTGAGAGGCATGTTGAGCTCATTGAATATTTCATTTTTTTGTCACAGGTGTTTGAAAAATGACTAAAAATTTTTTTTTTTTTTTTTTTACACAAAGTTGTCATTGAAATGATATATTGCTCACACATGCCATGGGTATATGGGTAATTACACCCCAAAATATATTCTGCTGCTTCTCCTGAGTACAGGGATACCACATATGTGGGACTTTTTGGGAGCCTAGCTGTGTACGGGACCACAAAAACAAATCCCCACCATCAGAATTTCAAAGGGCGTACATTTTTCATTGCATTTTCTCACTACCTCTAACGGTTTAGGAGGCCCTGAAATGTCAAGATACCACAAAACCCCCCCAAATGACCCCATTTTGGAAAGTAGACACCCCAAGCTGTTTGCTAAGAGGCATGGTGAGTCCATGGAATATTTTATATTTTACCACAAGTTTTGGGAATATTACTATTTTTTTTTTTTATTTTTTTTTTTTACACAACGTTGTCACTAAAAGATAAAATTCTCACACATGACATGGGTATATGTGGAATTACACCCCAAAATACATTCTGCCACTTCTCCTGAGTATGGGGATGCCCCATGTGTGAGACTTTTTGGGAGCCTAGCTGTGTACAGGACCGCGAAAACCAATCAACACTCCCAGGTTTTCTAATGGCGTAAATTGTGCATGTCACCTCTGCACTACCTGTCACAGTTTCGGAGGCCCTAAAATTCCAAGATAGCACAAACCCCCCCCAAATGACCCCATTTTGGAAAGTAGACACCCCAAGCTATTTGCTGAGAGGCATGGTGAGTCCATGGAATATTTTATATTCTGCCACAAGTTCCGGGAAATACATATATATATATATTTTTTTTTTTTTTTTTCACAAAGTTGTCAGTAAATGAAATATTGCTCACACATGCCATGGGTATATGTGAAATGACACCCCAAAATACATTCTGCTGCTTCTCCTGAGTACAGGGATACCCCATGTGTGAGACTTTTTTGCAGTCTAGCCGAGTACAGGTCCCCGAAAACCAGTCCCCGCTTTCAGGCTTTCCAAGGGCGTAAATTGTTGATTTCACTCCTGACTACCTATCACAGTTTCGGAGGCCCTAAAATTCCAAGATAGCACAAAACCCCCCCAAATGACCCCATTTTGGAAAGTAGACACCCCAAGCTATTTGCTGAGAGGCATGGTGAGTCCATGGAATATTTTATATTTTGCCACAAGTTCCGGGAAATATATATATATATATATTTTTTTTTTTTTTTTCACAAAGTTGTCAGTAAATGAAATATTGCTCACACATGCCATGGGTATATGTGAAATGACACCCCAAAATACATTCTGCTGCTTCTCCTGAGTACAGGGATACCCCATGTGTGAGACTTTTTTGCAGTCTAGCCGAGTACAGGTCCCCGAAAACCAGTCCCCACTTTCAGGCTTTCCAAGGGCGTAAATTGTTGATTTCACTCCTGACTACCTATCACAGTTTCGGAGGCCCTAAAATTCCAAGATAGCACAAAACCCCCCCAAATGACCCCATTTTGGAAAGTAGACACCCCAAGCTATTTGCTGAGAGGCATGGTGAGTCCATGGAATATTTTATATTTTGCCACAAGTTCCGGGAAATATATATATATATATATTTTTTTTTTTTTTTTACACAAAGTTGTCAGTAAATGATATATTGCTCACACATGCCATGGGTATATGTGAACTGACACCCCAAAATACATTCTGCTGCTTCTCCTGAGTATAGGGATACCCCATGTGTGAGACTTTTTTGCAGTCTAGCCGAGTACAGGACCCCGAAAACCAATCATCGCCTTCAGGCTTTCCAAGGGCGTAAATTGTTGATTTCACTCCTGACTACCTATCACAGTTTTGGAGGCCATGAAATGCCAAGACAGCACAACCCCCCCCCAAATGACCCCTTTTCGGAAAGTAGACACCCTGAGCTATTTGCAGAGAGGCATGTTGAGTGTTTTGCAGATCTCACTTTTTGTCACAAAGTTTTGGAAATTGAAAAAAGAGGAAAAAAAATGCATTTTCCTGTTTTTTCTTCATTTTCCAAAAAAAATTAGAGCTGCAAAATACTCACCATGCCTCTCAGCAAATAGATTGGAGTGTCTACTTTGCAAAATGGGGTCATTTGGGGGGGGTTTGTGCAATCTTGGCTTTTTATGGACTTCAAAACTGTGATAGGTAGTAAGGAGTGAGATCAACAATTTACGCCCTTAGAAAGCCTAAAGGTGCGCATTGGTTTTCCGGGTCCTGTACGCGGCTAGACTGGCAAAAAGTCTCACACATGGGGTATCATTGTACTCAGGAGAAGCAGCAGAATGTATTTTGGGGTGTCATTTCACATATACCCATGGCCTGTGTGAGCAATATATCATTTACTGACAACTTTGTGTAAAAAAATAAAAAAAAATAAAAAAAATTTTTTTCCTCGAAACTTGTGGCAAAATATAAACTATTCCATGGACTCACCATACTTCTCAGCCAGTAGCTTGGAGTGTCTACTTTGCAAAATGGGGTCATTTGGGGGGGTTTTGTGCCATCTTGAAATTTCAGGGCCTCTGAAACTGTGACAGGTAGTCAGGGGTAAAATCAGCAATTTACGCCATTAGAAAACCTGAAGATGTGGATTGGTTTTCGGGGGCGCGTACACAGCTAGGCTCCCAAAAAGTCTCACACATGTGGTATCCCTGTACTCAGGAGAAGCAAAAGAATGTATTTTGGGGTGTCATTTCACATATTCCCATGGCATGCATGAGCAATATATCATTTAGTGACAACTTTCTGTAAAAAAACAACAAAAAAAAAAAAAATAATAATTTTCCCGAAACTTGTGGCAAAATATAAAATACTCCATGGACTCACCATGCCTCTCAGAAAAAAGCTTTGGGTGTCTACTTTTCAAAAAGGGGTCATTAGGGGGGTGTTTGAACAGTTCCGGCATTTTATACTCAATCTTATCCACACATCACCCACTCTTCTAACCACTTGAAAACCAAGCCTTTTCTGTGCCTTTTTGTTTACATGAAAAAATATTTTTTTTTTACTAGAAAATTACTTTGAACCCCCAAACATTATATATTTTTTTAAAGCAGAGGCCCTATAGAATAAAATGGTGGATGTTGCAAATTTTTTTGTCACACGGTATTTGCGCACAGATTTTCCAAACGCAATTTTTGCGAAAAAAATACATTTTTTTTTAATTTATTGCACAAATACACTATATAATTCCAATTTTTTTGGTAAAATTTAAAAGATGATCTTATGCCGAGTTCATAGACACCTAACATGACATGCTTTAAAAATTGCGCATGCCTGCGCAGCGACAAAAACGTATGTACATTTTTGAAAACCTTTAAAAGTCTCTACAGGTTACCACTTTAGACTTACAGAGGAGGTCTACTGCAAGAATTACTGCACTCGATCTGGCGATCGCGGCGATACCTCACATGCATGCTGCAATTGTGGTTTACATATGACACTAGACCACCGCTTGCGTGCGCCATTGCGCGCAAGCACCGGGGGTAAGGGGGGGGGCTCAATTTTTTTTTTTTTTTTTTTTTTTCTTTTGCTTTTTTATGTTATTTTGACACCTTTCCTTTAATTTTTTTTTTTTTTAAATCATTTTTATTGTTATCATAGTGAATTTAAATATCCCCTATGATAGCAATCTGTAGTGACAGGTACTCTTTTTAAAAAAAATTGGGGTCTTTTAGACTCTAGATCTCTCCTCTGACCTTAACGCATCTGACCACACCAAAATTGGTGTGATAAAATACTTTCCCAATTTCCCAATGGCCCTGTTTATTTCTGGCGAAACAGAAGTCATAAAATGCTCGTAGCCTCCGGCATCTTAGGCCATAGAGATGATTGGAGCCATTCTCATCTCCAATTAGCTCTATGGTTAGATAATTGAACCACCGGCTGCACTCTCGGGTTAACCGGTGGGACAGGAGAGCCAGAGAAAAACCATGGAAGGCTGCGGAAGGCGGCGGTGGGGGGGGGGGAGGCCCCTCCCACTGCATGTAAAAGCAGTCTAGCGGCCAATTACCTGCTAGAATTGCTTTTACATGTAAGCCGACCGCTGGCTGTAAAAAACGATACCAAGATGATGCCTAAATCTGCAGGCATCATCCTGGTATAACCACTCAAAGTCCAGCAACGTACCAGTACATTGCTGGTCCTTGTTTGGCATATAGGTTTTTTTTTTTTTCATGCAGCCTGTGGGCTGAACGGAAAAAAAGAGAACCTATCAGAAATCAGCACAGGAATAATGCGTAGTATTACTCATCATTAACCGCCCAAACAACCACCCACTGAATTTAATGATGGGTATACACGACACTATCCACGTATACCAAAATAGGATTTTAACTGCAGTGCTGAAATCAGAAAATCACCACAGCTGCTATCAGCAAAGGTATCCATATATGCTGAGCGCAAACGCTGTTTGTGTCAGAATATATAAAATCAATGCGTGGTAGCCGACGAGGGACCTGCAAGAGAAACAGGTCACAAAAGAATGAAAAAACAAACAAAGGACATTGAAAAAAAGTATAGTAGGAAGGAGTAGAAGGACATATAAAATGACTGACAACAACAGTTTTTGGATTTTCATCATTAACCGCCCAAACAACCACCCACTGAATTTAATGATGGGTATACACGGCGCTATCCACGTATACCAAAATAGGATTTTAACTGCAGTGCTGAAATCAGAAAATCACCACAGCTGCTATCAGCAAAGGTATCCATATATGCTGAGCGCAAACGCTGTTTGTGTCAGAATATATAAAATCAATGCGTGGTAGCCGACAATTACCTGCAAGAGAAACAGGTCACAAAAGAATGAAAAAACAAACAAAGGACATTGAAAAAAAGTATAGTAGGAAGGAGTAGAAGGACATATAAAATTACTGACACCACAACAGTTTTTGGATCCTTTTATTTTTCTTTCTAACTGTTCCTTTACTTCTTGATTTGGGAGGGACTGCGATCATCTGCGATCTTCTCTTCCAGCTTGGGTCTCTCAAAATGTCGATGGACATCCAACATCCTTCGAGACCCTGTGTTTATGTGCCCTACACTGTGTCGTGCTGTACCCTACGCTAATAATCCACTAGTGTATGGTAGCGCTCGAAACATTCCCCGATGCAGAGACCAGGTTGGTCAGGACATTTGGGACAATAATAACGGGTGTCACGCCTAAATCCGCGCTTGCTACAGACACGACATCTTCTTTGGGGCCATCTTTGGGTAGGGGTACTCGGGAGGACATGTGAAAAATGCCTCTCATGCAGCCGGCTCACTGCATCTGGAAGGGGAAGTTGGGCAGGCATGCCTCCTGGGTACAGGTAGGCAAGGATGATCTCTTCCTGGAATTCCCGGAAAGATCCAGTTCGTCCTGACGCCCTGTATAGGACAAAGGCGTTCAGCATAGCCAATTGGTATAGGTAAACAGACACTTTTTTGTACCAGCGTCTGGCTTTACGGGCAACTAAATACGGCGCCAAAAGCTGGTCGTTAAGGTCCACCCCTCCCATGTTAAGGTTATATTCGTGGACACAGAGGGGTTTCTCCATAACGCCAGTTGCCGTAGGAATTTGGATCGTCGTGTCTGGGTGAAGGGAGGACAGAACATAAACATCCCGTGTATCCTTCCACTTCACCGCAAGTAATTTGTCCGTTTTCAAGCAGGCTCTCGCCCCCCGACTAAGACGGGAATCTACAAGCCGTTGGGGGAAGCCCCGGCGATTAGGTCGCACGGTGCCACATGCGCCAATTTGTAAATCAAGAAGGTGACTAAATAGTGGCACGCTTGTATAAAAGTTGTCCACGTACAAATGGTACCCCTTTCCGGATAAGGGTGACACCAAGTCCCAAACGATCTTACCGCTGCTCCCTATGTAGTCTGGGCAGTTGGGGGGCTCCACACAGCTATCTTTTCCCTCATAGACCCGGAAACTAACTGTATAGCCTGTGGCCCTGTCACACAATTTATACAGTTTGACCCCGTACTTGGCACGCTTGCTGGGGAGGTACTGTTTCATAGCAAGGCGGCCAGTAAATTTAATCAGGGACTCGTCAACGCAGACAACTTGTTCGGGGGTAAACAAGGCTGCAAACCGCTGATTGAAGTGGTCTATGAGGGGCCGAATTTTGTGGAGCCGATCGTATGCAGGGTCTCCCCGAGGACGACAGAGTTCATTGTCGCTGAAATGCATAAATCGCAGAATTTGCTCGTATCTCGTCCTGGACATAGAGGCAGAGTACATGCGCATATGGTGAATTGGGCTAGTGGACCAATATAGCCGCAATTCACTCTGTTTAGTTATGCCCATGTGGAGGGAAAGGCCCAGAAAGATCTTAAATTCGGAAACCGTTATAGGTTTCCAGCCGAATTGTCTGGCAAGGTGTGAATTTGGGTTGGCGGCGATGAACTGTTGTGCATACAAATTTGATTGATCCACAATAGATCTGTAAAGATCTTCCGTGAAGAACAGCTCAAAAAAGTTCAGGGGCGTAAAACCAGCTGTCTCCACGTGGATTCCAGGTTGGGCGGTGAATGGGGGAAGTACTGGCGCTGTAGTATCGGTGGGTTGCCAATTAGGAAATGCCAGCGCATCAGGGAGGGCACTATGGGCTCTACGGGCCTGTCTTCGAATACGCGGTGGCTGCGGGCCACTACTTGTGCTAGCCACCGCACCAGCTTCAACTGCACTTAGGGGACTCGCCACGTCACCAGGTCTTACTGCAGTGCTGGTTGTACTAGGTCCAGGTTGTACTAGGCCGCTGGCGCTTGCCAGGTCGCCAGAAGGATGAGCGGCACTAGTACCCACACTCTGCTCCATACGAGCACCCTGCGATTCCTGCATCACAACAACTTCAGAATGGGGTCGGGTACGCCTGGGTCTAACAGGGACCCATCTGTCGTCGGAGCTATCTGTCAGGGAGCCGCTGCCATCATCAGGTTCATATACTGACACTAATTCGGTCATTGTAGCTTCCCCTTCGCTATCAGATGACTCGGTCAGCATATAACTGAGAAGCTCTTCATCCCTGTACGAACGTTTGGTCATTTTGGCAACTAAATTTACTCGTACAGTGATGCGACTCACAGGTAATAAAAGCACCTGGTTGTCGAAGACTATTTCAAGCGCTACAAAAAAAACTGCTAATGCTAGCAGGGATCAGGCCTGACTCTGCTAACACAGCGGTTTTGTGTCTTGTGTTTTTTTGCAAGTGACAGTAATCTATTGATTACTACACTTGCCTGGGTGAAAGGGTTAAACGCAGGTGCTGGCCGGAATCAGTACTGATCGTGCAAACACCGCGTTTTGGGAACCCTAAACTATGGGGGCGCTAGTATAGTTCTGATCAGATCAGATATTGATCTGTTCAAACACTATACTAGAAATGGAAGTGTAGGTGCGTGCGTGCGTGCGTGCGTGCGTGTGTGGCAATCAAGGGGTTACTTCTAAACTATGCGCTGGGGATCTGGGGGGGGGTGGCGGGGACCCTAAACCTCCTTTGGGAAAGAAACTAGCTAGCTAGCGCAACCTCAAGTCACAATGACACCAATACAAAATACAGTAAAAACAGTATATTATGTGTGTATTAGTGCTAATGTGACAGAGGGTGTAGGGGTTAACGGGATGTGATCAGGGGGGGATCAGGGGTTTAAATCTTTATTGGAAGGGACTGGCGGGTATCCTAAGGATAAAAGGAACGGTGGCAAGCGCTAAACCTGGTCACAAGTCACACTTATACAGGTATATAGAAAATGCTATATACTGTATACAGTGTGCGTTGTGGCAGGGGGTGTAGGGGTGATCAGGAGGGGATCAGGGGATTAAATCTTTATTGGGCGGGTGGGGGGGACCCTAAACCTGCTTGGGACACAAACTTAGTCGCCTGCGCTAATTCTGATCACAATGACACTAATACAAAAATACAAAAACACAGTATATTACGTTTGTATTAGTGCTGATGTGACAGAGGGTGTAGGGGTTAACTAGCGGTGATCAGGGGGGGATCAGGTGGGATCAGGGGCTTAAATCTTTATTAGGGGGGGGTGGCGGGTAATTCAAGTGGAAAAAGGGGGGTCGCAAGCGCTAGACCTGACCACAAATCACACTTATACGGGTATATAGCAAAATGCTATATACTGTATACGGTGTGTGTTATGGCAGGGGGTGTAGGGGTGATCAGGGGGGGGTCAGGGGCTTAAATCTTTATTGGGCGGGTGGCGGGGACCCTAAACCTTCTTGGGACAGAAACTTAGTCGCCTGCGCTAATTCTGATCACAATGACACTAATACAAAAATACAATAACACCGTATATTGCGTTTGTATTAGTGCTGATGTGACAGAGGGTGTAGGGGTTAACGGCGGTGATCAGGGGGGGTTCAGGGGGGATCAGTGGGTTAAATCTTTATTAGGGGGGGGTGGGGGGTAATTTGAGTGGAAAAGGGGGGGTCGCAAGGGCTACACCTGTTCACAAATCACACTTATACAGGTATATAGGTATATGCTATATGCTGTATATAGTGTGTGTTGTGTCAGGTGCTGTAGGGGTTAATTGGGGGGGCGATCGGGGGTGAAATGTGCCTATCTAACTGTGTGTGGGTGTGCTTGGTGCAGTACTCACAGTAAGATGTGCTCTCCTCTCACGCTGGATCCGAAAAGACCGTTGTGGGGGGAGGGCACATCTCCTCTAAGCCTGTGTTTACATTTCACAGGCTTAGAGGATGATCTGATTGGGCAGGACCGATCAACAGGTCCAGACCAAAAATGATTGGCCTGGACCTGATGACTGATCGGTTCTGAACCCAATCGAGTCATCATCGGCGGCGGGGACGCGCGGGAGCGCGCACAGGGCCGGCAAATTGTGCTGACGTAGGCCTACGTCAGTTTGCCTGGCCGGGGCTGAGTGCCGACGTAGATCGTCGTGCGCCGGTCGTAAAGTGGTTAAGTATTGCAAGTAGTTTTTTCAAAAAATTTGCTACTTAAGTACTAAAAGTAAAAAGTACCAGTAGTTTTGAAAAAAAAAATTCTACTCAAGTACTGAAAGTAGAAGTACAAGTACTGTGTTATGTAGTTATTAAAGAAAGAAGTCAAAAGTTCAAACATCATATTGTTTTTTATTATTTCAAATGATTTATTCAAATGATTAACCTGTGTTTGTTAGTAGTTTCTTGATGCACTTTAAGCGCTGTAGCACCATTTATTTGTTTGTTTCATATTTTCTTTTTATTGGAAAGATTTGGTATAGCAGCTTTTATTATACACAGCCTTTATTTTCGTATGCGCTGATTTACAAATGACATTATACACATTTTTTTGAGCTTTATGCAACCTGCCATCTACTGTTCTGGCAGTGGTAATTTTTTTTAAAGTAATGAGTAACTACGCAGCACAAAAAAAAAAATATTGGAGTAGAAGTATCGAAATCATCGAAAAAATGTAGTGAAGTAAAAGTAGAAGTAGGAGAAAAAAATTCTACTCTAGGAAAGTACAGATACTGCATTTCGGTACTTAAGTACAGTACTTAAGTAGTCCTACTTCGTTACTATACATCTCTGGGTGAATGGTGTAGGAATTAAAACACTTTGTATATGTGCCTCCCACTTTTTAAGGGACCAAAAGTAATTGGACAGATTGACAATCATAAATCAAACTTTCACTTTTAATACTTGGTTGCAAATCCTTTGCAGTCAATTACAGCCTGAGGTCTGGAACGCATAGACATCCCCAGATGCTGGGTTTCATCCCTGGTGATGCTCTGCCAGGCCTCTACTGCAACTGTCTTCAGTTCCTGCTTGTTCTTGGGGCATTTTCCCTTCAGTTTTGTCTTCAGCAAGTGAAATGCATGCTCAATCGGATTCGGGTCAGGTGATTGACTTGGCCATTGCATAACATTCCACTTCTTTCCCTTAAAAAACTCTTTGGTTGCTTTCGCAGTATGCTTCGGGTCATTGTCCATCTGCACTGTGAAGCGCTGTCCAATAAGTTCTGAAGCATTTGGCTGAATATGAGCAGATAATATTTCCCGAAACACTTCAGAATTCATCCTGCTGCTTTTGTCAGCAGTCACATCATCAATAAATACAAGAGAACCAGTTCCATTGGCAGCCATACATGCCCACGCCATGACACTACCACCACCATGCTTCACTGATGAGGTGGTATGCTTTGGATCATGAGCAGTTCCTTTCCTTCTCCATACTCTTCTCTTCCCATCACTCTGGTACAAGTTGATCTTGGTCTCATCTGTCCATAGGATGTTGTTCCAGAACTGTGAAGGCTTTTTTAGATGTTGTTTGGCAAACTCTTTAATCTGGCCTTCCTGTTTTTGAGGCTCACCAATGGTTTACATCTTGTGGTGAACCCTCTGTATTCACTCTGGTGAAGTCTTCTCTTGATTGTTGACTTTGACACACATACACCTACCTCCTGGAGAGTGCTCTTGATCTGGCCAACTGTTGTGAAGGGTGTTTTCTTCACCAGGGAAAGAATTCTTCGGTCATCCACCACAGTAGTTTTCCGTGGTTTTCCGGGTCTTTTGGTGTTGCTGAGCTCACCGGTGCATTCTTTCTTTTTAAGGATGTTCCAAACAGTTGATTTGACCACACCTAATGTTTTTGCTATCTCTCTGATGGGTTTGTTTTGTTTTTTCAGCCTAATGATGGCTTGCTTCACTGATAGTGACAGCTCTTTGGATCTCATATTGAGAGTTGACAGCAACAGATTCCAAATGCAAACAGCACACTTGAAATGAACTCTGGACCTTTTATCTGCTCCTTGTAAATGGGATAATGAGGGAATAACACACACCTTGCCATGGAACAGCTGAGCAGCCTATTGTCCCATTACTTTTGGTCCCTCAAAAAGTAGGAGGCACATATACAAACTGTTGTAATTTCTACACCTTTCACCTGATTTGGATGTAAATACCCTCAAATTAAAGCTGAAAGTCTGCAGTTAAAGCACATCTTGTTTGTTTCATTTCAAATCCATTGTGGTGGTGTATAGGGCCAAAAAGATTAGAATTGTGTTGATGTCCCAATATTTATGGACCTGACTGTATATCTATCTATCTATCTGTCTATCTATCTAAGCTAATGGTGTGACATTAGAGCATTAGAATTGTATGCCATCTTTTAACCTATCTCCCTATCTATCCGTGGATAGGTGGAGCAAGCCACCAGACTTTTAACATTATCCATCTATCCTTTGGTGATGGTGCGGTACTTGGTTGCCAGCCATTGGTGTGATAGAAAGGTGCATAGGTGAACCACAACCACCTTATCATTAAAGGGTAGCCCCAACTTCCTTGCAGGATACACACAAAGGTCAAAACAGAACATTAGCAGTGTATGCCAGTCAACAGACCCCCATGGTTGGGTGATTTTCCTGTGGGCCGCCCATGCTTTCACTGGCATTTCCTTTGTGATTGCACTATACCTTTGGCTCCCAGTATGATGCAAGGGGGAATAATATAAAGGATAGTGCTACTCTATCTTTTGCTATCAGTCTGTCTGTATCTCCTCTAAGGGGGGTAGGGGGAAACACTTCCTCCATGTTCCATTCTCGTTGGGCGCCAAGCAATGGTCACATGAGAGGCCTACCACAGGGTGGGTTCTTCTTGGTTACACAAGGCACTTTGGACAGGGTCACTGCCTTACACATGGGTACCTTTACTTGCACAGATGACTGAACTTCAAATAACTCTCTTGATGTTAATATACACCACCTTGGTCACTAATGCATTTAGGAGGGACACGCAGAGCGTATGACCACTCCACCTGTCCAATGTATCACCACTACCTTACTCCAAGAAATGGAATAGAGCACCGCCATGCACCTAGGGCTGACTCCATGGGCACACTCACTTAACTCTTCCTCTTCTGTACCTGTGCTGAGGACCTCTGCGGTGCTGAACTGCTTTTGTTGCTATGGGAAATGGACCAGCTCATGGAGAGAGTTCCGACAACAACTCCTCCTTCAAGAGACTATCCCACCTGTCACATGTACATGCTTACAACAGGCTTCTAGAGAAACCTTTATTACCCTTGGTAACTACTTGTATCTTCACACTGTATTAAGTGTTAAATATTTTCCCGGTTCTTTCTTGACTGGCTTTTTAGGGGCTGACCCAGTGGTTCTATGTATTATAAAAAGGAGAGAGAGTAGCTACTGTTGGCTGCTCTGCTCTTTTCATGGTAACATTGCCGAAGTCCGCCTGCTAGCCTGCTGGAAAATGCTGTCTTTACTGCTCTTTACTGCTCTTTACTGCTGTCTTCATGCCCCAATGTGCTTAATTGACACAAGCTGTAGGCTATGCATTCCAGTTACTTGCGTTACACCCCTTGAGTAACTGCTGACTAGACAAAGTTTCAAAAGCTTTACTTAAAGGAGAAGTATAGCCAAAGCTTTTTGATGACACAGAGCCGGGCTCTCAGAAGAAGTTAACTATATGGACGGGACCTCCCCAGAAGCCTGGACAGGCACCTGGCTCAGCAAGCCACTGAGAGCCTGAGCTACCCGCTCCCGCCCCCTGCACAACCCAGTGCTCCAGTGAGCACCGGAGGGGCAGTGATTGACATTCACTGGCTCTCTGCTGCCTGAAGACAGAGAGCTGAGAGATCAGTGGCGTTTGATCACTCAGTTCTCGTTCTTAGAGCCAACAAGTCAAACCAATGCAGCATCCACCTAGGTGAGTACAATTTTTTATTTAAATAACTTGCAATGCCAGTCAAACAAAGGGAATAGTCTTTCCCTAAACTAGTCCCTAACCCAGGCTTGTGGCTGCCTCAGCATACCTGTACAGGAGAGAGTCCATGACTGGCTGAGCCCATGATGGTAGCATCCAGGATTGGCATCTTCAGGGCGGACTGCAGGTTTCAGCAATACCCCTAGGCTGTAGAAGGTTTCTGAAGCCCGATGTTCATTATTTGGCACTCAGGTCTCAGCATTTTCCAGCAGGCTAGCAGGACAGACTTCGGCAATGTTACCATGAACAGAGCAAAGAGCAGTTAACAGTAGCTACCGATCTCTCTGGGCCAGACCCCTGTCCTTTTTATAATACATAGAACCACTGGGTCGGACCCTAAAAAAGCCACCAAGAATGAACCGGAAAAATATTTAACACTAACCTGCCCGACTGGGGCAGCATATAACTTTATCTGCCTAAACTCTGTCTACCACCTATCCAATAATGATAAAAATGACAACAAAAACAGCAGCATAAGCATAGGAAAGGGGAAGAGAATACAATGATCTAGTTATTTAGAGTCAGTTTCTGATGTGACAGATTTAACAGACAAACCGCACGTCTGCTCCCACCTGAGAGTCACGGCAAACCTGGAAGGCAATCTGTCGCTGAGACCATGGCGAGCTGTGGCCACATTCCAAAATGTGCAGTCATATGCTAAACTCATCAAGGTAAAACTTCCATATGGCGGGGTATGAGGATTGAGCATTGTAGTCATAGTTTGTGAACATAACTTTTAGGATTCCACAGTAAAGAAAACAAATACATTTGCATAAAATCTTCAGTAATGCCAACAGGTAAGCAGTGAATAAAAAACATGCACAACAAATTTCTCTTCAACTGAACTCCATGTCTTACCTGGTAATTGTTTCCTGTTACAAAATATTAAATCAAATAATTTTCTGCTATGTTTATGTCATGGAGTGGCTAGAAATTGTTTCCAAATAGAGATTGCTTTTTGAGCGCTGGACCCTAGTGCAGGTAGGTATTCCATTTTTTGGTTCAAATTTTAATTAGATCTGGGACAGTTCTCAAAAATCCTGCAGGCTATAAGTAATGTTGTAAATTAATAACAGTAAGTACATGATACACAGAGAGCTGGGCACAGCACTGCATAATACACAAAGCGCTGGGTACAGGACTGCATAATTACATAGAGAGCTGGGCACAGGACTACATAATACACAGAACGCAGGGTACAAGACTGCATAATACACAGAGTTCTGGGTACAGGACTACAAACTACACAGAGTTCTGGGTACAGGACTACAAACTACACAGGGCGCTGGGCCCAGGACTACATAATACACAGAATGCTGGGTACAGGGCTGCATAATACACAGAGTGCTAGGTACAGGACTGCATAATACACAGAGTTCTGGGTACAGGACTGCAAACTACACAGAGCGATGGGCACAGGAATAGATATTACACAGAGCGCTGGGTACAGGGCTGCATAATACACAGGGTTCTGGGTACAGGACTACAAACTACACAGGGCGCCGGGCACAGGACTACATATTACACAGAGCGCTGGGTACAGGACTGCATAATACACAGAGTTCTGGGTACAGGACTGCAAATTACACAGGGCGCTGGCCACAAGACTACTTAATACACAGTGCTGGGTACAGGACTGCATAATACAGAGCGCTGGACACAGGACAACATAATACAGAGCGCTGGGCACAGGACTGCATAATATACAGAGTGCTGGGTACAGGACTACATAATACAGAGCGCTGGGCACAGGACTACATATCACACAGAGCGCTGAGCACAGGACTGCATCATATGCAGCACTCAGGGCACAGGACTACATAATACACAGAGCGCTGGGCACAGGACTATATAATACACAGAGCGCTGGGTGAAGGACTACATAATATAGAGAGCACTGGGCACAGGACTACATAATAACGGAGTGCTGGATACAGGACTGGCATGGCTGGCATCTATTTAAGGGCTTATTTAGCTCCCTGCCAAGCCCCCAATCTGGGGATTGGCTAAAGTAAGGTGACCAGATTTTATAAAAATTAAATCCGAGGACATATTTTTTTTAATGGCAAATGGCACAGAGTGCTGGGTACAGGACTGCAGAATACACAGATCTGGGTACAGGACTCCCTGATACACCGAGCGCTGGGCACAGGACTACAAAATACACAAAGCGCTGGGCACTGTACTACATTGTCCACAGAGCACTGGGCACAGGACTGCATAATATAAAGGAGGATGTTAGGCATAGAGTTCAGGGTTCAGAGGTTTGCTATGCACAGAGGACACTTCTGTCCCCAAATCCATAGCTCACCACTGCACCCTTCTCTCACAGATTATCTCTGCAGCCACCTCTTAGCCCTTCACCCAAAACAGCTAAACTCTCCATGCAACTGCATCAGGTCTGACCCCTGCTCCCCCACTGAAGTCAAACAGAGAAAAGCCGCTCAGGTGTAGTTGTTGAGCCTGGTGCAGGTCAGATCCGTCATCCGAAGTAGTAGAATATCCAAAAGTAGGACCGCACTCAAGGCAGGTGTTGAAATCAATAAAATCCTTTATTTCTCGTAGATAAATTCATACAGACAGTGCATAACAGACATGTCAGGTTGACGCGTTTCACAATATAGATAATCGCTTACTCATAACCACACCTATCGGTCTCAGCCCTCCACACAGTACATTTATGGCTCTGCCTCTCATCCACTGAACAGTAGTAAGAGAGTAAGATTGTCCAGCAGGGGGCATCAGCATCCGAGCCACCAGGCTGTTTCTCAGCCAGCATGGGATGCCCTGTCTACGTTAATCTGGCCCTGAATCCGGGGACAAAACCGGGGACAGACTTTGTCCCAAGACAGTGCCCTCAGTTTGGGGACTGTCCCCAGAAACCGGGTACGTCTGGTCACCCTAGGCTAAAGGCCCTCAATTATTCAAGGCAACGCCTCATGCTCCAACATTCTAGAAACAGGTCATCCAGCCCTGGCCTCTAATAACCCTGACCAAGATTGAGTGACTTATGTTTATCCCTGGGCCAGACTATGCTTTTAACTACTCTCACTTCTAGTAGCACACACTAGAGGGTGCTGCATATATAGATCAGACCAAAATGAGGGACAGATGAGGAGGAAAGAGGGACAGAGGGGCTTTGATCCAAATGAGGGACAGTCCCTCAAAATCAGGGACAGTTGGGAGCTATGGTGTAGTAGAGAAAGGAGAATGCAAATATATATGTTACAATCCATTTAGATTTTCTTCATGCCAATAGTAGAAAAGAGAAATTTCCAAAGCGTTTTGGGGGCTTCACCATTCCTGCTTCATCAGGCCTAAAAACAAAATGCCTAAATTCTTCATTGGGATTTTAAAAGGAGCATAATATGAACTACAAGAAATTCATGTATTATGAAAAGTGCATACATCACTAAGAAATTCATAAACATAATAGACAATTAAAAATAGTTATTTGAAACATATCTAAGTCCAAAAACAAAAAATGAATATTTTTCACCTTGCCATATAATGTATGTAGCGCCACCTCCAAAGGAACCATTTGGTAATTTGGGTTCTTTGTTCTGCGCCTTGATTCCAAGAACAACCTCTGGCACACCTAGTGAATGAAGGTTACTGCACGCACTTATAGGACCACAAGTGTGGATAGCTTTACCATGACTGAGAATTTGTATCAGGAAATAGATACAAAAGAGTTTAGTGGTAATTGAACTCAATGTAATGGTAAAGTCTAGAGTAAATGGCGATTGGAGCATAAATGAGCATATAGAAGATAGGTTCAGACACAGTCCACTAGACAGTATAATGTCTATGCTAAAACAAATTAGAATGGAGTTCTGTACCCCTAGACTGGGAATAAAGGCCCGTACACACGTACCGATCGTCGGCATACAAACGTCGGTGGACGAAGGATCTGCCGATTGTACGCGTGTTAGTATGGTGCCTCCGACAGATGTCTGCGCACAATCCGCGGACAAAAGTCTTTCTTGCAAACATGAAAATTTTTGTATGCCGACACCAGAACGGACGATTGTTCGCCTGTCAGTACACAATTCGGCCGACACACAGCTACAAATCCCAACACGCATGATCAAACCAAATGAGTTCCCGGAAGAATTTTCTCTAGTAAACTCAACATTTTATTCAGAAAGAACTTTCGGCTCGCGGAAGTCCAAGAAATAGGTGAAATGCGGAGCACATGCTCATCTTGATAAATGTGAGAAGAAGGAAGATGCTGCTCATAATGCCATACTTTTCTAATAAAAAGGCATGTGTTCTGTTATGATGAAGATAATGTTTGTCTATTCTATCTGTTCTATCAAATTTTATAATTAAATAATTTGAACTCTTCACCATTATTTTTGTATTTTCACACCAAAGATCTAACTATTGATATGACCCTTTATTCTTGCATGAATTAATGTCTAAAACATATTTTTCAGGTTATGCACAATATTAAACATGTTAACAAATTCAGATAGGCCATTTTGTATTTTCAATTTCTTTATTTTTTGGATCTCAGCAAAAAAAACCAAAGCAAACATCAATACTTTCCGTATAATAAACTAAACATAAAAAAGTTCCATTTGGACAAAATTAAACTAGAAACTGGCAAACAGGGGTAAAATAAATAATAGGGGGTTACAAAAATTAAAGTTGCTGGTAACTGTAATCAGGTTGCCATGAGGGCAGGTTTGGATCCTGCTGGCCATATTGCCACTGGCCATGTGGCATTTGGCGAGGTGGTGGGTGTTGTGGAGGTGGAGGTGGAGGTGGAGGTGGAGGGCACGGGTGCTCCTGGCATGCATGGCTGTGCTCAGTAAGTATGCCGTTTTCAGCCTTTTGCAGCACATCAAGAATAATTTTTCTGGCATACTGACACTGCCTGAGGTCCACCTTATCCAAGATTTTGGCAGTCATATTCCCGAAGGACTCATTTGCCTCCGGTTTCCTACGGAGGGCTATGGTGGCCTCCTGGATAAATTCATCTGTGATGTCGTCGATGTGTTTCCTCTTTTGCCTCCGTTTGGCAGGAGGAGGTGGTGGTGGAAAGAGTTCCTCAGGCTCCACAGGCTCCCCAGGCTCCTGGCTGCAACCTGGCTCCTCCTCGGTGACACTTCCCTGTTGATGAAATGAACAATTGATTAGAATGTTATAGTGTATATAAAAATGCATGTTTGTTATATTATTGTGAACAAATAGCAGACTTTACATACAGTGGCGTATCTAGGGTCTCCAGTGCCCTTGTTGAGGAGCTGTATTTGGCAACAACCCCCCCCCCCCAAGATCAATGTAAAACTGTAACCCACCCCCCCAAAAAAAAATTAAAGGGCATTAAAAGTTTCTAATTTGCCCCTTGTTTGCCCAGTGTAGAGCTCTGTAGTGGGCAATCATTGTCTCAGGTGTGAAAAAGAAAGAGAGGGTTGAGAGATAGAGAGAGGGAGAGAAAGAGGGGGTGTGAGAGAGAGAGGAGGGGGTTGCAGAGAGAGAGGGGCCTGAACTTGCAGAGGGCTTGATGTAGGGCATTGAGGGTGAAGCAGTGCAGGGAAACAGGAATAAGGAAGCCACCTGCCTTGCTGACCCAGAGTGAGAGACCAGAGACATGGAAGCAAGGATGGATGGATCATTTGCAGGAGCTGTTAGTTTTGTATTAAAAAAGGTTGAGCCAGAGGAATGCTGAGGCTACAGCAGTGTTTGTTAGGACCAGAGGTGTGCTGGGGATGCAGCAGTGTTTGTAAGACCGGAGGTGTGCTGGGGATGCAGTGAGAGGCAGTCTCAGTCTCCTGGTCTTTTGGCTCAGCTGCTCTCAATGTTTTACACCTGCATGAAGCAGCTCTCAATGTTTTACACCTGCATGAAGCAGCTCTCAATGTTTTACACCTGCATGAAGCTGCTCTCAATGTTTTACACCTGCATGAAGCAGCTCTCAATGTTTTACACCTGCATGAATCCACCTGCAAACTGGGGGTTCTGGGGTGTGCAGGCTGAGTGGATTGTTAAAATAAACAATAAAACAATGCCAATGTTTTTGTGACCCACCCCCCTTGGCCTGCGCCCCTGGCGGTTGCCTGTCATGCCAACCCCTTGCTATGCCCGTTTACATAAAGGGTCAATTATGGTTTAGCTTATAATTTTGTTACATGATTACATTTTAGCAGACAATATATTGTGAAATGCCATACCTGAGTAAAACTTTCCTCCAGGAAATCCTCATCCTGGCTTGGATCTACCGACACTGAGCCCTCTGCCGAAGTAGAAGGCAGTGTTGAAATTGACGGCCTGGATTCCATGGTGTCTGCCAGGAATCGCATTTTATCATAGTACCACAGCCGTGGTACATATACATTCCGTGCCCCTGCTCCAGACTGGGTGGACTCCTCTATTTTTTTTAACTCCCGCCTGTAGGCAGTGCGAATACTGTTTATTTTTTTGCGGATATAAGTAAAATTTGCCCCAGGACAGACGGGCTTGTAGAAGGCCACCAAATGTTCCATGGCCTGTTTTCTGAGTTTTCTATTTTTATAATCTGCGGACTTGACTTGCCACAAACACGGCAGTTGCCTGAATTCATCAATGAAACTGATGAGAAAGTTGTGGGTGGTGAAATTGTCCACCATATTGCAGGACAGTATATGCCTGCAAGACACAAAACAACACAAAACATATTAAAATAGCATGTATTTTGGCACATAATAAAGATATTCCTAATAAAAGCTGTATAGGGCCCAAAACACACACTTTCTATTAAAAGAGTCGTACCTTTGTTTGTGGGGAAAAGTCGTGATTCGCCGCTCGATCGTGCTCCAACTCTCGATATGTCCGCTAGCGAATCGTCGGCCGAACGATCTGGCGTCCTTTAAATACAGCGCAGGCGTCAACTCCTCCTCCAGTGGCGGGCTTGTGCAGGGGTGTGTACGTGCCGAAGATCAGGCCTACATGCGGCACTCACACCTGAGGCAGTGGAATAATCATTGTTTAATTAGGAACCATGTCTCAACAATCTGGGAGCTCAATTAGTGGGGGCCGAAGTGATTGGGCCACCCGAAAATCAAGGGCTACACCCCTGTCAAAGCCAGAAATGGTGGAGATGGTCTCCATTTTAGAAAAAATGGATTACGATGGAAAGTTGGCAAATTACGATCGGCCCAATGCCAGGAAAGATGGCATCATGGACAAGGTGGTGGCCTGTTTGGTCAAAAAATTCGGTGTCGAGCGATCGAAAGATCAGATTCGGAAACGGTGGTCTGACCTCAAACACCGTGAGCAGGATCAGCTTTCCCAAATCCATCGGATTTTGAAAAAAAGTAAGTTTTATTTTTTTTTTTTTTTTTAATCATGCAATATGTTTTTTATAATTTGGTGTATGTTGTATTAACATGTCTAGATTATAATGTCTATGTAAAAAGTTAGATTACTCATTTTAGTTGTCATGTCGTGATTTGATCGATCTATTGTTGATGTTTTAGTATATGACATTAAAAGTCAGGAAGCCATAGTTAAAAATATATGTATTGTGTTGCAACGAACGTTCTTTCCTGCACGAATCTTCTCAGCAAACATTCCTATTAATCACAGATTATTATTCAAACCTTTAAATAGGAGAAAAACGTAAACTCCGTGCCAAACAATGGGAAAGGAGGAGGAGAGGTTTGGCAGCTCCATCGGCAGTTGTGGAAGAAGAGGAGGACATGGGCCCAGATGGTGGCACAGATTCCACTAAAGGTAATTGGTTCCTATGCACTGTCAAACATTAATGTACCATATTTTTCGTAGATAACCATGTACATGTCTTCATATTTGTTACTAAAAGAGCTATCAAGCAGGGCACCATGTCCTAACAAATGTACCTCTTGTGACTTTTATGATATGGCCAATGTTTTGTATTATGTAGATGAAGACATTATGCCTGAGGTGATTCTGGTGGAGCCTACAAGTGACCAGACACCAGAGCAACAAGAAGGTTGGTAGTCACAGATTTTTGTGTAGTGGGATCATAGAAATATGTGTATTTGCAATGATTGTTTAACCTTATATTCTTGTATTCCCTTACAAATTTACATTGCAGATGTTGCGTCATGCCAGGATGTGGCATCCCCAGCCAGGTCTGAACCAATATCTCCTGGCAACTTGCCAAGCAGCATGGAAGCCACTTCAGAAACTGTGGAGGAACCAGGACCAAGTGTCCAAGAGCCAATTGTGTGCCCATGTAGGTTTTTTCAGAATGATTTTTATCAGTGTTATTTTTAGCCTCCAATTTACAACACTAGTTCCCTATGGGAGCCTCTTTATTTGAATGGAAGTCGCACCGTAAGTCGGATCAGGATGCTCTGACTTGCGGGGCCACTTGCGTTGTGAAGATTTTTGAGGGGGAACTACACCAAAAAATTGAAGAACCCACCGTGGGTGTCCCCCCAAGTTCACAACCAGGCCTTTTGTGTGTGGTATTGAGTTTGAGGGTATGCCCACAACAAAAAGACAGCGTGGGTTACCCCCAAAACCCCTACCAGACCCTTATACAAGCATGCAGCTTGTCAGGCCAGGAAAGAGAACGAGCAAGCGGAACAAACACCCCCTGGACCACAGCAGGACACATGCCCTCAACATGGGGGGGTTTTGTTGCTTTGGGCCAGGGGGCCTCTGCACCGCACACCCAAAAGCACCTTACTCCCATGTAGAGGAGGACAAGAGCCTCATCCCCACAACCCTGTCTGGTGGTTTTGGGGGGTCATGCGGCCAGGGGGTTCCTAGGACTTTGGAAGCAACCTTTAACAAAGGGTGGCCCCCAGATCCCAAACCCCAATCACTATGTGAATGGGTATGGGGTACATAGTACCCCTACACATTAACCACATAAATGGAAGTGTATGTGAATAACGACAGGAGACGTTTATGAAATGTTCTTAAAGATCTTCGTCCGGTCTTCTCCACTCTGCTCTTTGGATCTTCTCCTCTCCACTCTTCTGCTGTCCAATCTTCTGCTCTTATGTTGTCTGCTCTTTTGCCCTAGGCTCTTCTTCTTCCTCCTGTCCTCCTCCAATGCTGTTGCCGTGCATTCTGCCCGTCTCTGGTCTCTGCATCTTAATATATATACATTACAACCATGCCCTCACAATGACGTCATCATGCGTTCACACCCCTAATGAATATATAGTAAGCTCAGGAGACCGGCAGAATCATCAGCAACAGCATTGGAGGAGGTCAGGAGGAAGAAGAAGAGCCTAGGGCAAAAGAGCATAAGAACAGGGTAGGTATTAACTCGAGAGGAATTTAAGATTACCTGGACACCAAATGTTTCTCTATTATTATGACCTCATGTAGGTGATTCACATTGACTCTTTTTTTTTTTTTTTTTACAGACCATGTTTTACATAGTTGCACATTGGCCAAATTGACCCGTGAGGCTCTCCAATGCTGCGCAGACCTGGAACAAATAAAGGAGACTGCAACGGCATTACAAATCAAAATGCGCAATTTTGTGGACATGATTGGCAAATTTTAAGCCACAATTTTCCTACGTTTTTAATGTTTGTATTGGGATGTTCCTGATGTTACAAATTTTTTATAATGTTTTATGGCATTTTAATTACACTCAGATGTTAAAGAGTGTACCCAAGTTTGGGAAAAGCACTTTACAACACCCTAACCCTAACCCTAACCCTGTGAATGTTTGATACTAAAACATTTTTACATTCAACAATGTGTGTTCAATTCTTTATTAGACTTTCGTTGGGGGGTCGAGGTCTAAAGCTGTGTAAAGAAGCACTAAATGTATGATGGCTGTCCTATTCACATATTTACATGTTAATGAAAGCATTTTGGACACTGCCATATGCGAGTTGCTGGAGGTGTCAATGAAATGTTAAAGATACCCCCAGTTTTAACGCATATCACAGTGCGATCTGACATTTCACACAGGATCGGATCACACAAGTTTGAACGACTGTGCGATCCTATCCTGATGCGGCTGAATAAATGCATCATGTGCGACTTTTGTGCGAGTGCATTGCGAATTGAGCCATACAAACTGTATAGCTGATTTTCGCATGAACATCTGATCGCATGTAATAAAGGAGCAGTGCGCTACGATATTACATGCCATCAGATGTGCAGTGTGAATTGAGACATACACTTTGTATGGCTACATTCGCACTGAACACGCATACAAGTCGCACATGACCCTTTATTTCTGATGTATCTGGATTGGATCGCACAGTGCTTAACACTTGTGGAATACAATCCTGTGCAAAAAGTAAGTGGCGGGTCACCCTTATGCAATGCTGGAAGGCTGCAAAGTCGCAGACTTCCCGCATCGCATAAGTGTGACTCAACACTCAAGGTACTAGCAGTCCTAGGATTCAATATGGCATTGATATTGCCAGTAGCAATCAGTGTAGGGAGATCAGTGTAATCTATAGTGTATTGCTTGTTCGTTGCTCTAGTTCACTTTCCATTACCTATATATATAACACTTTGAGATGAACAATGATCAAGTTTCACATAACACTGACATATCCTAACATTGGTGGGCAGTGAGAAGGATGTCATAAATGAACACAACATAACAGGTGTAGGTACTTTGTTAATACCCTAATGTATTATATGAAATATATAGTATGGGCAACTTCTGGACAATGAACACCAATGTAAGGTGACATTAGATGAACCTTGGGTGTGACCTAGTTCTCAATGTGACAGGGTTTGTGTACATTTTGTGGGGTGCAGAAGGCCCTTGTATTTACACCACTGGCTAAAAAATAACACATGGCCATCATCACTTTGGATCAGCTGGTGAGAGACTACAGTCAAGAAACACACTGATGAATGTATTAACCCTTCCAAAGTCACACATATATAACACATGATTAACCCAAATAATTGTGTTTGGCATATGTGCCCAAATGATTATAATCCACAATACAGAATCATTGCAATTTTTGTTTAATGTGTTGAAAAATAATATATCTCTGACATTTATCTTGTGTGTCCAATCTTTAACAAGATTAATGTGTTTGTGACAGTGATTGCTGCCAGGACACAGCTCCTCTCCCCACGAAATAGTCCAGATATTCCTGGCGGATCTGACGGGCCCTGTGTGATGCCAATGCTGACCGTCCAACTTCCATTGACGGCATGGACTCCACTTGGTTAGAAGGTTGGGCCTCTCCACTTGTACCTGGCATAGCAGGGTCAGTATCCAGTTGCTGCAATACATAATTTTGTGCATTCCTGCGTAGGAAGTTGTGCAAAATGCAGCAACACAAGACCACATTATCCACTTTGTACAGTGCCAGGTTTATGGACGTCAGGAATATCCGGAACCGGTTGGCCATTATCCCGAAGGCATTCTCCACAACTCTGCGAGCTCTGGACAACCGGTAGTTGTAAATCCTTTGGTCTGGGGTGAGGTTCCTCTGAGGGTAGGGCTTCATGAGATGCTCCCCAAGCGCAAAAGCCTCATCTGCGATAAACACAAAGCTCATACCCTCAACAGTTTGCTCCCTGGATGGCAGGTTCAGAGTGCCGTTCTTTAGACGACGAGCGAACTCCGTCTGATCAATAACTCCCCCATCCGAATTGCGGCCATTTTTGCCAATATCCAAAAAAATAAACTCATAGTTTGCATTAACTATGGCTAGCATGACTATACTAAAAAAACCTTTATAATTATAATAAAATGTGCCGGAATTCGGAGGGGGGACAATGCGGACGTGCTTCCCATCAATAGCACCCCCACAATTGGGAAAATTCCACTTCTCCAGAAATTGATCAGAAATCTCCAGCCATTGCTCTGCGTTTGAAGGAAACTGTGGGGAAAAAATAAAAAAAAATAAAAAAAATAAAATTAGTGCTTGAGCACATCACATTATTAATTACACACACAGTTGTCTGTTAAATGCTTATGCAACTTGCTAAAAAAATATACAACAGGAAGGCAAAGGTTTGGATATGGGGATGTAACATCTACATACATTTCTTTTCAACCTCCTATTGTTCTTATATTGTAAAGGGCCATACACACTAGAAGATTCTCTGAAGACTTTTTCGTGCAGATTTACCTTTTCTATGTAGTGCAAGGGCCTACCAGATTGCATAGGATTTGAAAGTGTTTGTTGGACCTCATATTATTTGGTTTTGGTAAATCGGAAGGATAAATTGTTCTGACAATCTTCTAGTGTGTATGGCCCATTATACTCACCAGCTAGAGCTGAGATTTACAAACTACGGCCCTCCAGCTGTTGCAGAACTACACATCCCATGAGGCCTTGTAATTCTCTGACATTCACAGACATGACTAGGCATGATGGAAATTGAAGTTCGTGAACAACTGGTGGGCCATAGTTTGAAGACCTCTGAACTTGAGCTTTGGTATATGCTGACTTTGAGATTTAGCATGTGGGTGGGGGATGGGTAAGTAAAACTGGGCATTTATACATCAATAAGGGCTTGTGGTCAGTGAAGGTTTTAACATCATTACATAAACATACAGAATCATAGGTGGGAATGGATGGACTGATGTATTTTAGATAAATCATTAACTAGGTACTAAAACATTGGCCAAGGAATAATTGTTTGAGGGAAAGCAATAAAATGACCCAAATTCAAAATACTGTTAACAGGCAATGCGTTTAGGGACACATAGGAGAGAATGGTGGGGTGGTTAGTGGGTAATTTTACAAATGGTTAAAGATAATCTACATCTTTACTACTATGTGCATGCGGACAGAGGGTAGTTTACAAATAATGGCCTGTGTCAATTGCTGTACATCCAAAAACATCATAATTCGGGTGAAACTAGTAATACATGTAATGTAATGTAAAAAATCAAACATACCTTGATATAGTCCTTCTGCAAGACCTTGATGATGGCAGAGCAGGTCTCAGGGATGATGATACCAAGTGCTTGGGGGGAGATGCCTGTGGTGAACTTCAGATCCTGCAGGCTTCTCCCTGTTGCAAGATACCTCAACGTCGCAATTAACCTTTGCTCAGGAGTAATTGCAAGCCGCATACAAGTATCCTGCTTCAGAATATAGGGGGACACCAGGGCAAGAAGACGGTAAAAGATGGGATCCGTCATCCTCAAATAATTCCTGAAGTCATCAGGATTATTTTCCTGGAGCTCCCTCAGCAAGGACATATGAGAAAATTGATCACGGTTAAGCAACCAATTTTTCGTCCAGGAGGTCCGCTTCTTCTTCCTATTGCTCGTACGTCGTCTCAGAGCCAAAACTCCAACACTAACGACAGCAATGGACGAATTCACGGTCGCCATAATAAATTCTCGAACGATGTCTCGGAAAATAGCGAAATGTCGTCAACCAAACAAATGCTACCGAAATCAGCGCGAGATGCCCAGAAGGGTCACGGCCAAACACTCACTTCCTCTTTTGTAGCGGCGAACGTGCGTGGAACGTAGTGACGTCATTTTCTGTCGGAAGACAAATGTCCTGGGCAAGTTTAGAGCACTTTTCAACAGACAAACAACAAACACACCAGCCGCGAACATTTGTAGGACGTTCTGTCGGCCGACGATCGGTACGTGTGTACGGGGCTTAACTCATGAATTAGCAAAGTCAGCAATAAGCAGCAAATAAGCCTTGACTGCAGTGTGAATATTAATACTATAACTAGTCTAGAGTGCACTCTAAGGGAATAGATAGGATATGGTGAAATGTACCCCAAAAAGGTACAGTACCTCTTAGCGTAAAGGTCTCTGTGGAGCAGCTGTAAAGGGGCAGTCTTTAATTCTAACTCTTCAGACAGCCAGCGTTGGGGCCCAATGGTACCATGGGTGCACATGAGAATAGAAAACCTGCAGGCCACAATAAAGCTACTAGATGGCTGTATGGTCAGTTCTTAAAGAGCACAGTCTTTCTGGCAGCAGCTAGTAGATCCCCACAGCAGCAGCTCACCAGTCACAGCAATATTGCAGCTCACCATTTGGTCACACACAGCGATTAGTCCACCCTCTCCTATGCATCCAGGTGACTCTGGCTGTCGGCACACTCCCAAACTCAGTGCTCCGGATGCCACTTGGGACGGTGTTTTGCAGCAGTGGTTGTGCACACAGGACAGCAATGTGCAATTTCCGTGGAAGAGGAAGCTCTATCTTGTACAGTCTGATAAAGTGCAATTCTATCCTTTTCTCCTGGCAATGTCCCTCTAGGAAATCCAGTTCAAAAGCTCTTGTTTATAGTAGAGTCTCTCTCCTCTGGACTACAGTTCCCACAGTGCAGCACTGCCTATTGAACTCTTTCTGTTCAGCACTGCAGGGAAGCAGCTACGGAGGGAAGCTGCAGCCAGTGTTTCCCACATTCTCTTTTCTTAGCCAAACACCTGGCTACATGTACCCAAAGAGGAACTGCACCCTGACAAAATTTTGCTTCCACTTCTCCTCTTCCATTTCACCATCCTGAAATATCCTCCACTTGCACAGATGTTTCCCAGGTCTCTCCCAGGTGTTTTGGAACCCAGAAGAATTTACTTTGATTGCCATCATCAACAGCAAAGTCTGTAGCACATATCTCACTGTAGTTGGGACGGGTAGGATATTGGTTTTTCGTTGCCGATACCAATATTTTGGCCATTGAATATCGGTATCGGCCGATACTTTTGTACATTATTTTTATTTATTTATTTTTTTAGCACTTGACCAGTACTGTTGTGGAGGGATCTGGGGTCTAAAAGACTCCAAACTCCTCCAATGCCAACTTTGGCTCTTTTGAATGCTGTCATTTTTTTTAAATCTGGCCCTGAGTACCCCGAAGTGATGTCATGACATCACTTCTGGGTTTTTACATAGAGACCCGATCCATGCGGCTTTGATCAGGTCTTCGGCATTGTCCTGCCGAGGACAGATGCCGTACAGGTTGGTTGTCTGGTGTTGTGCCGAAACCAGGCACTCGGCTCTGATCGGAACTCCGCCTCTCTAGCCGTCTGCAATCCATCTCCGCTTCCCCAGCTGAAATGAATTCTGCCCCTCCAGCCTTCTGCACTCCAGCTCCTCCCATGCTCCCTCCTCTCCGTGTAATTTATGTTTATAAAATATAACTACACTACTTTAGCCGAGTGCCTGGGGAAACTGGTCTGGGTCTATTGGTAGGACGGGAGACCCGGGCGAGCCGAGGAAGGTGGCGGAAGGGGGGGGGGCATCCCCTCCCGCTCCTTGTAATGACAGCCGAGCAGCTATTCAGCCGGATCGGTTGTCATTACAAGACAGCCGACCGTCGGCTATGGATGCCGGTACCGGGGTGATGCCTCTAGCTGCAGTCATCACTCCGGTACAAGCACTTTCAGAAATATTGGCAATATCGGCCACCTTGGATATATCGGGGAAAGTGCATATTGGCCCCCAAAATATATCGGCTTTGCCGATAATCGGTCGATCCCTAGTTTGGACAGTCCTTGCCATCAACCATGATTGGGCAGCTGACAGACCCCTTGCCGCAGGCACCTTATGGCTTACTCCGATCCCATGGGCAACAGCAGATATATTTAGCAGGATTTTGAAACAGAGTGAAAAATTTCTCGCCCCCCCCCCCCTTTCCTGGCCTGCCAGGCTGCATGCTCGGATAAGGGCCTGGTATGGATTTTGGGGGAGACCCTACGCCATTTATTTTATTTTTTTTTTATTTTGGCGTGGAGTTCCCCTTAAAATCTGTACCAGACCCAAAGGGTTCCCTTTAACCACTTAAATACAGGGCACTTTCACCCCCTTCCTGCCTAGGCCAATTTTCGACTTTCAATGCTCATTGACGTCTATGGGAAATATTGGTCAACTTGACATAGCACTGCTCCCGGTCTTTAACATTGGTGTCTATGGGAAATATTGGTCAGCTTGACATGGCACTTCTCCCAAAACATAAGTGACAGGTACACCAAACTTGGGGAGCACTGAGAGAGGACCCAGGACTACAATATATTCATACATTTTAAAAGTCGAGTATACCTGTACACTACACTGACTGCACTGACTGAACACACTATCCACTGACTACCTGCCTAATCTCCATTGTCACCAGTGTTGCCAACCGTCCGTATATTTACGGACAGCCCGTAAAATCAGGGCACTTTTCTCCTGCCCGTAAATGCCCGTAGCAGGAAAAAAGTGCCCGTTAAAAAGATGGCTGCGGAGAGACAAACTGACTGCGCATGTGCGGAGTGCGCCTCTCGGTCACTCACACTCAGTCAGTCAGTCTCATCATGTCTCCTCCCCCGCTTGTGCCCTGCCCACATGGCCCGCCCATAATTTTCCCGCCACTGCAGCCGCTACCTCCCCAGCCTATAAACAGCCCAGGACCGAGCGGGTGGCGCTGGGGGACTGCGCGCGAGCATTGTAAGCCAGGAGGAACTTGGAACTTGTAGTCATAGCCCGGCATGGTGGCTAGGAGCAGAGCGGAGGAGGAGGACGGGGGATCTGGGATCGCACGGTATGGCCAAGGTCGCCTGTGTCACCGCAGTGCAGGAACATGTATAAGGAGGAGGCCGGGTCCCCGGAGAGGAGGGCTGAGCATACAGACCGGGACAGGACCGGAGACACACCGGACACCGCCGCCTGTCTGTGCGGAGTGGAAGGAGCCTGCCGGAGGTGGACGATGGAGGAGTCCGACTCCGATGACCGACCAGTAAGTAACAGAAAACAATGCAGAAAGTGAAGTAAGCACAAGCTGCAGATTAAATCTGATTGGTTTCTACAGGTTACTGTTGTCACTTACCATGAGGGTGGCTTTCTTGACATCTGTCACGTCAAACAGCTGATGGGGAGAGCCGGATTGGTAGTTGAAGAAGTGAAGTGCGAGTCGGGCTGCATGTCGGGCTACTCTATTAGTGGGGATGTCGAAGGGGGGCTGATCCTGGGGGGGGGGCAGCATGGATGGTGAAGGGCAGCAGAGCCAGCAGGCAGCAGATCCCTGGCATCGTCATCATGGTGTGTAATGGAGAATAAAGCTTTTAATTACTTTATTGCATCATGTTTTGTGATATTCCTGAGAGACATAGGACACTGAGGACAGCCTGTCTCACAGTCTATGACAATCTCGTTTGGTGACGGGTCTGTCTGTCACCACACTCCACACAGTTAGCTTCTAGCTGTAAGAAGACAAACATTCTTTTACATTGAAATCTCCCCCAAATCACACTGTTAATTGCATATTGTATTAATTTTGTACATTTTTGAAAATGCCAGTAAAAAATTTGCTCTGTCCGTAAATTTTGGGTTTTGTGTCAGTGATTTTTAATGTGACGGGTTGGCAACACTGATTGTCACACACTATACACGGCTGCCCCTGAGCAACAATTAGCTAAAGGCACCTTGCCTTTCCCCAATCATGGCTCTGACAGGACATTGTGCTGTGATTGGCCAAAGCATACAGGTCAGGTGCATGCTTTGGCCAATCACAAGCACTTAATGCAATTGCGCAGTGCATTATGGGGCGCTTGTCGGAGGGCGAACTTCCCGCCGAGTGCCCCGGTTGTTTATGTGTTCAGCAAACACACGAATACCCGATGTTCGAGTTGAACGTACATTCGACTCAAACATACAGCCCATCCTTGCCAATCAGCTTCCAGTATTTTTTTGTCAAAGCTTAATTGAACAAGCTGAAGTTAAAAGCTGATTGGCTACTGTGCAGAGCTGCACCAGGCTTTGCATTCTCCAGTTTTAGTAAATCAACCCCTAAGCCTGGGTCCACACTAGTGCATGTAGAACACCGCATGTGATTTTCACAGGAATTGCACTGCATTCCTGCGCACATCACAGCCGGTTTCCTACTGCACATGCGTGAGTTGTGCTGCGCTTTCTGAATGGTCCCGCTATCCTTTAGGACCTGTGTGTGTGTCCCAGAAGGCAGCGGGGGGAAGGAGGAGAGGCTGAAAATGTAGATCGACGATCTTACCCCAAAGTGGGAGCAAGTACCTGTCAAAACCAGGTACCCACTCCCCCAAAAAATGGCAAATGTGGCAGTAGAGGGGCGGGGGAGGGTGCGAACAAGCGGAGCTTTCTCTTTTGAGTGGAGATTCGCTTTAATATAACTTTGAGGACTTGGAGAACCCTTGCTTATTATTACATACCCCATTATATTGATAGTCAATGGCTTCCTCCCTTACATACAGTAGATGGCCAATAAAGGCAGACTCCCTTAGATTGGTACTTCGTAGAGAAGAACCCGTTTACATTGGTGGTATTTGGGAAAGGGCTTGATTATTCTGGTGGTCAGTGGAAAGAATGCTCCCTGTACAGATAGTAGAAAAGATTATTGGGGTCAGTGGTTACTTATCTAAAAGTCAGAAAATGCTCAAGGAACCCCCTAACAACCTCTGAAGCAGGGGCAGCCTGGCAGCTTTCGGCCCAGGGGGCAAGTATAAACCAGAGGCCCATGGTGCAGCGACTCGACCCTCCTCCCACTTTCCCTCACCCCCCCCCCCCCCTCACTATCCCAATCCTCAACCTGACTCCCATTATAAGCTGAAGCCCTGCCCCAGATACTCTCTACTTACCGGCTGAACCAGAGTTCCCGACTTGGCCAGCAGGGGGAGTTTGGGGGGAGCTGGGACAGTTCGGTTGGGGTTGGCCGGAGCAGAAGAGTCTCCAGTGGGGCATGGAACTGGCCTCTGCTCAGACACACTTTACACCATCTATGCTGGGGGGGCTTGTGCTTTGTTCTTGTCAGTAGGTCAGCGGCAGGGACTTTCTACTTCTCTTCACCAGGAATCCTTTAGGCATATCTGTGGCAGAAGCGGTGCAGCCTTTTTATGGGTCATCAGAGTGGCCCAGGGGGCATTTTCCCCCTGCCCCCTGGCCCAGTCCTCCCCTGCTCTGAAGGAACCTTAGGGTTCCTTGAAACCCTGGTTTGAGAAAGACTGGTTTAGATATACTTTAACAACCTTCAAAATATTTTAAAAATAACTTTCTTTCAGTGCAAGGGACAAATTGTCAGCTAAAATACCAACACATATTGTTTGAGAACCAGAAATGTCATTTATGCATGGAACAAAATCTGCCCGGGCTGTCAACTATATGTTTGACAATCTCTTCTCCTCTATTATACCTACAAATGATGTTTCCAAAGCTGGCTCTCTGCTTCCAGCCCTCCAGACTCCTGTCCTATCATTGGATCTAGTAAATGCCACCAACAGTAATTTTCTCCATGTGTAATACAGATGTGCCTCCTCCAACACTGTATGCCATCAATACAGACAAGCCATTTATATTTCTGTTCAAGCTTATGCCCTGTAATTACTTGTAGCTTCTCTGGTCTGTATTCCTGCTAATGTGGCCATGCACGTCCTTCCCTATCCTTGGAAAATCAGCACCGTTATTACAGAACTTGTTCAAAAATAGCAATTAGCTAAGATAATTATGATAATTAAACTATGATCCATTATAACTGGGAGCACAGTCTGGTGTAGCTTAAGCAAGGCTGACCTATTATTATTTTTTTAAGTGCTATAGTGTTTCATAGTGTTGTTAAAAAAAAGATGAAAAAAGTAGGACACGTGGGAACATGTAACAATTATAATACAATGTAAAAAAAAACAATATAATTAAAATATATACAGATGTTGGTTCACATGAAGCCATTCTGAATGTAGTATCAGAGTATCAGAGCTTGCCAATAAAGCTGGCCATACATTATACAATTTTTAAATTTAATTTCCTTTAGATTTACCTTCAACGATGTACTGTGAGGGCCTGCCTAATTGCAGATGTAGCACCCTACAGGTAGGTGCTAGGTAAAAGTATAGTGGGCCTTGGCTGTCTAACAGCAGGTGTTATATTCTCCGTGTTGTGAGACACAGGACTCTGGTCTGGAACAACGGTTGTTTATTCAGGACTCACTGTACAGCATTACAGGACAGCTCTGCATATCAATACATCTCTACATGTGTCTAAAGATGGCCACTCTGCCCCTTGACCCTTGTCATCACTCCTGGGTGGAGCCAGCCTTAAAGTGACAGTACATGTGAAACCCTTCAGGTATAACACCTTTCCATCCATACCTAAAAAAAAAACAAAAAAAAAAAACAACAAAACGAGAACAGGCATAAAACAGTAACTCATAATTGTCCAATACAGTCCTCCAACTCAGGAGATTTACATGGTTTCTTCCATGTCCGGATGTGAGAACAACTTCTAGGGAAGCTCCGGGGAGAAAATGGCAGCGGATCACTTTCGGCAGACCCGTCGAAAGTCTCGTAACCGGTCTTGCATTTGAAACCGGTCAGGAGGGCGACAGTGTCGTTGAGGACGGGCACCCAGCGACTCGGGGCTGGAGGAAGCAGGGCTGGCCGGAATGGACACCGGCGGGGCCAAGAGGGGATTCCCTAGCTCAGAGGGTGAGCAGACCTCTGGACCAGGGCTGGAGGGCTCTGTTGGAGCTGAGTTCAAAAGTTCAGAGTCTCCCCAAGCATCAGTCTCAATGCCTCCTGATCCGGTAGGAGCAGATCCTTGAGACACTGGAGGTGCAGCCGATGTCAGGGATTCGGGCAGCTGAGAACGAGGACGCAATTGGTCCGCATGCCTTCTGCAAATGGAACCATCTTCCAGGCAGACCCTATACATTTTGGGTCCCAAAGTCTCTGCGACGATAGCAGGAAGCCAACGAGTGTTGGAAGCGCCATAAGATCGGGCCCATACCTTTTGCTGGGCTGTAAACCGGGGAATCTCGTCGTGTTCGACCCTCTTGTCTTGGGACTGCCGTACATGTTCCTGGACCGTTTGAGGGCGGAGCATATCCAAAACAGTCCATGGCTGCCGACCCAAAAGAAGTTCAGCTGGAGTTTTCCCAGTGGTTGCATGTGGTGTGGTTCTGTAAGCAGAAAGGAAGGAGTCCAGCTGCTGGGGTGACAGGGACTGTTGTTTACTTGTAGCCACAGTAGCTTTGAAATAGCGTTTGAAGGTCTGTACAAACCTTTCTGCTTGACCATTTGTAGCCGGGTGGTAAGGTGCGGTCAACTTGTGTTTGATGTTGTGGGCAGTCAGGAAACCCTGAAACTCCTGGCTTGTGAATTGTGCACCGTTGTCTGTGACAATTTCTCTGGGGTATCCAAACGTAGCAGCGAGATGTAACAGTATGGAAATCGTCGCCTTAGTCGTTGGCTGAGTAACAGGAACGACGTCAGGCCACTTTGAATGGGCATCAATAATGATCAAAAAGGTGTGTCCTCTGATCGGGCCTGCAAAGTCCAAGCGTAGGCGAAACCAGGGAACCGTGGGCCAAGTCCAGGGCTGGACGCACCCTCGAGGAGGGTCTCTCGCAGTTTGTGCACATCCAGCACACGCATTCACATATGTCGTGATATCGGAGTCGAGGTTCGGCCACCACACATAGCCTCGGGCCTTTTGTTTCATACGTGTGCCCCCGGGATGACCAGTATGTAGCAATTCCAGAATGTGTCTCCGGAGGGTCTGTGGAACGATCACTCGGTCTCCCCATAAAACACAGTTGCCAGACACAGTTAATTCCAGACGCCTACGGAAGTAAGGCTCATAATCCTGTGTGACAGTTGCAGGCCAACCGTACCGTACCCAGGAGAGTATTGTCTTAAGGAAGGTATCCTTGGCTGTATGGGCTGCTACTTCCCCGGAAGACAGAAAGGACAGGCTGGTGTAACGACAACTCTTGACAGGTGGAGAAGAGTCTGTTAATGTCCTTGTCAGACGGGACATGGCGTCTGCATTAGCGTTGGCATCATGGCTGCGATACTGGATTTTG
This sequence comes from Pelophylax lessonae, assembly GCF_965119305.1. Lineage (NCBI taxonomy): Eukaryota > Metazoa > Chordata > Amphibia > Anura > Ranidae > Pelophylax > Pelophylax lessonae. Next base: position 841,072,703 of record NC_138768.1, on the reverse strand, counting down.
TAGCTATATGCTCCCAAGAATAGGGCATAGCGTTGAAGACGGGCTGCAGTCGTCTGGGAGATGCCTTTGTCAGGGCTAAAGATCTGAAGGAGTGGTTTATGATCAGTCAGTATGGTGAATTCCCTACCATACAGGTAAAGATGAAACTTCTTAATTGCCCATATGAGCGCCAGAGCCTCTTTGTCAATGTGAGAGTAATTGCTTTCTGCTTTTGTCAAGGACCTGGAGGCGAATGCCACAGGTTTCTCTGACCCATCTGGTAAAACGTGAGATAGTACAGCCCCTAGACCATAGGGTGAGGCATCACAAGCCAAGGTGAGAGGCCTTTGGAGGTCATAGTGCACGAGCATGCGTGACGCCAACAGCTTTCGCTTAGAAACTTCAAAAGCACGTTGGCATGCAGCCGACCAGTTCCATCTGGAGTGTTTCTCCAAAAGCTTGTTTAATGGAAACAAAGTGTGTGCTAGATCCGGCAGGAATTTGTGGTAATAGTTCAGCAAGCCCAGGTATGATCGCAGCTGCTGGACGTTGGTCGGGGCTGGAGCTTTTACTAAAGCATCAACTTTGGCTTCCGTGGTGTGTATACCCTCTGCATCCACAAGGTGGCCACAAAACTCCAATTTAGGTACCATGAATTGGCATTTCGCCAAGTTCACTTTTAGACCCTGTTCTTGCAGTCTCGCCAACACAAGCTCCACGTTATGCTTGTGTTCCTGGTCCGTCAGGCCCGTGATGAGCATGTCATCTAACAGGCACTGTGTGAAAGGAATGTCCGCCAAAATCTCATCCATTTTGCGTTGCCAAATGGCTGGGGCGGAGGCTACCCCAAACACCATCCGATTGTATTCATACAGTCCCTTGTGAGTGTTGATTGTTAGAAACTTGCGGGACGAAGGGTGGACCTCAAACTGTAAATAAGCTTGCCTGAGATCAAGCTTGGTGAACTTTTGACCTCCTGCAAGAGAGGCAAAAATGTCATCTACTCTGGGTAGGGGATACTGGTCTATCTCCAGTTGAGAATTTAGTGCCATGCGGAAATCGCCACAAATGCGTAAGTCCCCATTCGCTTTCTTTACTGGTACAACTGGTGATGCCCACTCGCTGTGCTCTACCTTTGAGATGACACCTTGTTCCTCCAGCCGGCTTAGTTCAGCTTCCACACCTGCTCGGAGTGCGAAAGGTACCGTCCGAGCTTTGAAGAACCTAGGCTGGGCATTGGGTTTCAGCCTGAGTCTCACACAGTCATGCTTTATTTTTCCCAAATGGTTATCAAAGACTTGCGGGAATCGCTGTTTCAGGGACTTCACCCATCCCTCTTCATCCCCTGATGGGATGGTCACGCTGTTGCAGGGGTTAATGGCGATGTCTGGCATGCCAAAGTGAGCAATCCAGTCTCTCCCAAAAAGAGGGGGTCCCCCATGTTCTAGGATATATAATGGCATTCTCTTTGTCTGACCCTTGTAGGATACCTGTACTTTCACGTACCCCAGTGGGTGGAGTATCTGCTTTGAATATGTCTGCAGTTTGATTGGTGTTGGACGGACAGTTGTTCGGATCAGAAGTTTTCTCCATTGTTTCTGGGTGATAACTGAAACTGCTGCTCCTGTGTCTACATCCATCTTGAGTTTCTTTCCTTCCACGGTTACCTCTACAGTCATTGCTGAGGGTGCTGAATGCATATGATGTATGTCCAATCTGTGGAGCAATTCCTCATCCTCTGATTCAGATGACGATGTATATCTTCCCACCATATATGCCTTTGTCCTGGGGTTCAGAGGTTGTTTATTTCGCACCTTCTTACTACGGCAGACTCGTTTCAGATGGCCTGCCTTTCCACAATTATGACAGAGCTGATCCTTAAACCGGCAGACTTTGTGATCATGGTCTGTATTCCCACAACGGTAGCAAGCTGACGTCCTGGTTGGTGAGGTTCTATATTTACAGTTTGCTGCTGTTGGCTTGACTGCTGTTCTGAAAACTTCCTCTTTAACCTCTTCCCTTCTGCTCTGGGGGTTCAAAGCTTCTGTATCTTTCACAGCCATTTCCATCACTGAAGCTATCTCAATTGCCTTTGTAAGGGTAAGGTCTTTCTCTGTTAACAGTCTCTTTTGGCTAGACTCACTATTCAGTCCCATGACAAACTTATCCCTCAGTGCAGTTGGTAAATACTCCCCAAAAGAACAGGTTGAGGCTAGTCTGCGAAGGGCGAGCACATAAGCCTTAATATCTTCACCCGGCTGCTGCTGCCGCTGATAGAACCTGAATCTTTCTGCAATCTCTAGTGGTTTAGGCTGGAAGTGATTCCCTAACAGTGTCAGGAGCTCTGCCAAAGTCTTAGTTGCTGGTTTTTCAGGGAAAAGGAGATCCCTAAGAGTGTCATATGTCCTAGCACCAACCAGTGTCAGAAAAACTGCTACTTGCCTGTCGCCTGGGATGGCATTTGCACAGAAATATTGTTCTAATCTTTCAGTCCAAGAAATCCACGTTGTCTGTTCTCCATCAAATTCACTTAATGTCCCGATCAATGACATTTTCCTGCTGGGCTCTGTGGGTTTTGTATTCCTGACAATCCAGAGTTTTTTTTGTTTTCTTCCTTTCCTTTCTCACACGGATAGTAACCTTGTAAATCCCATCCTCGTCGCCACTGTTATATTCTCCGTGTTGTGAGACACAGGACTCTGGTCTGGAACAACGGTTGTTTATTCAGGACTCACTGTACAGCATTACAGGACAGCTCTGCATATCAATACATCTCTACATGTGTCTAAAGATGGCCACTCTGCCCCTTGACCCTTGTCATCACTCCTGGGTGGAGCCAGCCTTAAAGTGACAGTACATGTGAAACCCTTCAGGTATAACAGCAGGGCCATGATTTCAGCTGGCTGTCATGTCTCCTAGGTGTGTCTGCTGAGAGGGGAGTCTCCCCACTGGCTCTGTGAGAGGATTCTCATTGGGCAGTGGAGGAAACCCAATTTAGAGACACACTCAGGCCTGTATCTACCCCAGAAGGCAGATTGTGCCGCAGGGGATTCTGGGAGTGGGTATAAGTTTGAGGGGAGCGCATGAAGCAGCATCTTTGGCAGGAAACAGAGTCCACGGAGGCTGTCTCTCCTCCTGTCAGAAGGATCAGATGTCTCGGGTGGCTGCCTGAGAATCCAGAGAGTGTTGAGCTGAGCTGCAGAGGGGATCCAGGGTGCCGAGAGCCAGTGGAGGAAGAAGGGTTCAGTTCCAAGAAAGCCTGCCAAGGTCGTGAGTACTGTGAACTGTTCTGGGGGGTCTGCCTAGTGTAGAGGGGACCAATCCAGTAAAGGTCCCAGGGATCCAGGAGTCAGCTAGCGGTAAAAGGGGTGCCTAGTTCGAGAACCCTGAAGTGTTAGAGGGGGTACCTAGTCAGAGGACCCTGAAGTGTTAAAGGGGGCGCCGGCAGTTGGGCCCTGAAGAGTCAGTGTACAGTGTGTAGTGCACAGAGTTAAGAGTTGCAGCACCACAAGCAGTGACAAGGAGCTACCTCAGTCAGTGAAGGGCTGGAGGGAGCTGTTCAGTGACTTTTGAGTTAAATCGAGTGTCAGGAGTCAAGTGTTCTACGGTCCTGGATCTTCTGAGTTAACAAACAAGTTAAAATCGAAGTTCTAGCACAAGTTCAGTAATCACAGTATCTTCAAACGCCAGGAGGCGCTGGTCAGCATTCAGCTGGCGTCAAGACAGCGCCAACGGACATTTTTCTGTATAGAGTCCCAGTCAACCCTAGTTGAGCCAGAGGAGTATCCTACTCATTACCTTCTCCCATCCTCCCATCCCCAATATACAATAAACAAAACAAACCAAAGATGCCGGAATGGTCATTGTCTCAGTTCTTACACCTGGGTTCACAACTTAAATGTGTTGGAAGTGTCACCGGTAACAATGGCAGACCCACCTCAGGCCCAATGGTTGGAAATATTGCTACACATATAAAGTGAAAGTGTTTAGGTTTGACCTCATACTATATGGCTTTGGTAAATCTAAATTGTACAAGAAAATTGTATAATGTATGGCCAGCCTAAGTCCCACCCTCCATCCAGTCCTATTGGCTTCTACTAGTTTCTGGTAGATCGAAAGTGGAACCACACCCAAAAGGGGAAGCTCCACTTGTCTGCCTCCTCCTCTCCTCTGCTGCCACATTTGGCACCTTTTGGGGGGGAGGGGAGAGCTTGAACCTGGTTTTGACGGGGGAAGGGTGCTGAAACCCTGGCTCAGTTCGCCTTGCGCCTTGGTGAACTTAGCCGAAAGTTTGGCGCACCCTCCTTCTTCCCCCTTAGCCAGCCCATTCACAGAGGGCAAGGCTTCACTGCCGGTTTCCTTTGGTTGAGATAGCGGCAGCAACCAATAGCCGAATGCAAAATCAATTTGGGTTAGGACACCGCTGGATTCCATGACAGTTAAGTTTTCTAATATATAAAAATCAGCAGCTGCAGTATTTGTAGCTGCTGACTTTTAATTTTTTCTGATTGTAATATGTGTGACCAGCTTTAAGCTGGCCCTACACAGATCAAATGTTGGCCAATTCCCGCTGAATCAGCTAAAATTTGAGCCATGGGTGGCCCTGCCTGCACGACCCAACTGAGAAACTTCATATGAATAATCAAAGAAGACTGGTGGAAAATTGATGGTTGAACAGCAACCCCATCCTCAGGACTAGGGTCTTGTGAATTGAGTACAAAATCCAAAAGAGGAGATTCTTTCATCACTGTTTGGAAGATCACATGGATGGAAGATTCTATTGGATTTCTCTTGTTCAACACACAGGCAAAAGTAGATACATTTATGAGGGGGTTTACTAAAACGGGTGCACATAGAATCTGGGGCAACTGTGTATAGTAACCAATCATCGTCTAACTTCAGCTTGTTCTATTAAAGTTGTTGTAAACCTCAGACATGAAATATGAACAAAGCATATCTCTCTAGAGTGTGTGATTGTCTCAATCCAAAGCACTAAGTGTAATTTCTCTCTGCTGCTTCATTCCTCTGCTATAAGCATGAGTCACTTCTGATGAGTTTTACTGATATCAAGAGAAAAATGGTGACAGGGGAGAGTACAGTCTGTAATTGACAGCCTCAGCTCCGTTTCTTTTTCTGACACCAAGAGAAAAACGGTTAGAGAGGAGGGCGCAGTCTGTGATTGACAGCCTAAGCTCTGTTCCTTTGTGCTGTATGAAGGGGGGTGTGTCCCTTCCCTCCAATCAGCTCTCAGAGCTCTTCTCACTGATGTAACTTCAGCTCCCCGCCCCCTGCTTTTCAAAGCTGAGGGATCCTGTGTAAATTCTGCACTTTGAATGGATGTAGGTGAAAGATGGCTGTAGATAGAACGGTACAACTTATGTAGGGTGATTTGTTTAATCTTTGTGTATCAACTGAGGCCAGTCATTTCACTGGGTATATGTAAGGGCTTACAACCACTTTAAGGTTTGACAAGAAAAACCTAGAAGCTGATTGGTTACCATGAACATCTGCACCAGATACTAAGTGCACCAGTTTTAGTAAATCTAAAACTGGCTAAGCTTATTTCTAACGTATTGCGTTGTCCAGTTGAAGTCACATAATAAAATTAATAAAATGATTTTAGCAGCAGCCATGAGAATTTTAAATTTTATATGTTGGTGTGAACAAACAATTTTCCCATCCTATGACACCTCCACATTGATTTGATAGCAAAAGACAAGTAATTTTCCTAAAAAAAAAAACATTTTATATTTCTTGGAATTTAAAGCACTTTGCTATGAATGTTCATCCATGTTACTTCTTGCCACTATTAAGGTCATGATTGTACAGGTTTCCCTTTTCTTGAAAGATGAATATTGACAGTTCATCCCTGGGCCCGCCAGAGGCCATGTCCTGACCTTCCAGAACATTATCACTCAGCCTAGGAGGCCTGGCGCTGGAGTGTGAGGTAGACGCTACCCAGACTTCATCTCATAATTCATGGCTATCGCGGACTTTAAATCATTGTAACCTACATTCTGATGTCATATATCATCACTCCTTCTCTTCTGGAAAGGATGAAGGAAATAAAACCTATTATTTGTGAGTCCATATGTCAAGGACCCATTCATAAACAGTTATTGAAATAATAAAATGTGCTTGTCAGGCTCTTCTGGAAATGGTGATATGGATATTATAAAAATGTAAATGGTAAGTGCAATGCAAAAGTGAAATTTCTGTGATAGGTGAGTTTGGTTGCCTGAGGCGTCTTATATTTTTGGAGTCTGAAATGGTGCCCTGCCACAGTTCCCAGCTCTGGTCTGCCCCCTTTGGGAGTCTAACATGGATGTTACTGGACCATGGAACTTGGGACATGTGATAGTGGGACATTAGCGACCACCAGCGAACCATTCCAACTTCCAATGCACATATTTGCATTAATCAGAGCTATGAATATTTATATCTCCAAGGCCAGTCACTAGGAGGTTTATTGCCAGTGGTGCAGGCTGAAAGAGCGTAATATTTTTCAGGAGTAACCTTGGGTTAGTCAGTGAGTAGGCCTGGGGGAGAGATGTAGGTGGCCTGCTGCCTAAAGAGGGTGGCCATGTACCTTGATAAAGGCCTAGATAAGAGGCTAAGTATACAAAACAAGGGGATAAATAGGGCCATGGGGGAATTTCAGCCTAACCAGGAAACTGGAGAAGTTTTGCAGAAGCCTGGTCCTCAACTGAGTTGTGGTGGCCTGTCCCCAAGCAGTCAGTAGCTGAACCAACTAGTGTCTTGTCAGGAGCTGATTTCACTGAATGCCAGTTTGGCTTGAAGGTCCTCTATTTGTGAAGACTGTAAGTACTTTTTGTACCTTATTTGGAGTCTGTCTGATGTATGGGTGTCCTGTGCTTCAACCCTCTCTCAGCCTCAGGAGTGTTAAGTGAGAATCAATAAACTCCATTTCTTCCATTTCAAAAGTGACTGGTGCCCCCCTGTTCACATTGCTCCACTATTGCTGAGGACTAAACCTTACAGTGGATGAAACTCGATTCATGAAATTTGACCTGGGCACATATATCTGTAGTGTCTACTTATCTCAGTCCAAAGCCCTAAGTCCCATTTTTTTCTGCTGCTCCATTCTTCTGTTATCAGCATGATAACTTCTGACAAATTCTCCGACATGGAAGATAATTGCAACTGAAAATTTGTGTCGGGGTGATCAGCAGAGATCTGGTCTATTCACAGCACAGCTCTGCATGTACCTTTCCTCCATTTAGCTGTCACACAGTGTATGCAAAGACTCCACACCCACTGCTGGATCAGGAAGAAAGCATTCTAACACAAAGTTCACTTTCTAAAGAGAATAGCAAGCTGAAAACAGCTTATGTAGGGAGATTTGTTTCATCTCTGTGTATCATCTAAGGCTGTTCACTTCACTGGGTATATGTTACATAGTTATATAGTGAGTGAGGTTGAAAAAAGACACCAGTCCATCCAGTTCAACCTATGATGTGTGTGTGTTTGCAGTTAACAGTACATCGTATACCCCTGTATGTTGTGGTCGTTAAGGTGACCATCTAATTGTTTTTTGAAACTATTGATGCTCCCTGCTGATACCACTGCTTGTGGAAGAGAATTCCACATCCTTACCGCTCTGACAGTAAAGAACCCTTTACGCAGTTTAAGGTTAAACCACTTCTCTTCTAATTTTAGTGAATGGACACGTTTTTTTTTTAAATTCCATTTAGCTGAAAAGTTTGTTTTCTATGCTAGGGTCGCCAGTAAGGTATTTGTACATCACTATCATATCCCCTCTCAAGCATCTCCTCTCCAGAGAGAAGAAGTTCAATGCTTGTAGTCTTTCTGCATAGCTAATGTCCTCCATTCCCCTATTTATCTTTGTTGCCCTTCTCTGGACTCTCTCCAGTTCCAGCACAAACTTCCTGAGGACCGGTGCTCAGAACTGGACGGCATACTTGAGATGCAGCCGGACCAGAGTCTTGTAGAGTGAAAGAATAATCGTTTTATCTCTGGAGTGAATCCCCTTTTTTATACATGCCACTATTCTGTTGGCTTTGCTTGCAGCAGCTTGGCATTGCATGCCATCGCTGGGCTTGTTGTCTACAAGGACCCTCGGGTCCTTTTCCATTTAAGATTCCCCCAGAGGTTCTCCCCATAGTGAGTAACTTGCATTACCTTTTTTCAACATTAAACCTCATTTGCCATGTAGTTGCCCACCCCATTATTTTGTGCAGGTCTTCTTGTAAAGTTTCCACGTCCTGTGAAGAAGATATTGCCCTGTTTAGCTTAGCAAATACTGAGATTGTGCTAGTCATCCCATCCTCCAGATCGTTTATGAATAAATTTAACAGGACTGGTCCCAGGACAGATCCTTGGAGGACCCCACTTTCCACGCCCGACCAATCCGAGTACCCCCCATTTATCACCACCCTCTGGACCCACCTCTGAAGCCAGTTTTCAATCCAGGTACTCACCCTATGGTCCATACCTATGTACCTTAGTTTGTACAGTAAGCGTTTGTGGGGAACTGTATCAAATGCATTTGCAAAGTCCAGATTCACCACATCCACAGGCTTTCCTTTATCTAGATGGCAGCTCACTTCTTTATAGAAGGTTAATAGATTGGCCTGGCAAGAATGATTCTTCATGAATCCATGCTGATTACTACTAAAGATACAATTTTTATTAATAAAATTTTGTATATAGTCCTTTATCATCGCCTCCAATATTGATGTTAGGCTAACTGGCCTGTAGTTCCCAGGGATATATCTTGGCCTTTTTTTAAATATTGGTGCCACGTTGGATTTTCTTCAATCAGCTGGTATCATTCCCGTCAGTAGACTGTCCTTTAAAATAAGGAACACTGGTCTGGCTATCCCCTGGCTGAGTTCCTTAAGGTCTGTAAGCCATCTGGTCCCGGTGACTTATTTAAGTTAAGTTTTTCAAGCCTAGTTCTGAGTCTGTCTTCTGTTAACCATGAGGGTGCTTCCTGTGATGTGTTATTAACTTTAACATCACAGTCTAGGTTACTGTATCCCCCCAATTCTTTTGTGAAGAATGAGGAGATGAATTTATTTAGAACCTTTGCCTTCTCTCTGTTCTTTGTAGCCAGATTCCTTTCATCATCCTTTATGGGGCCAATATGTTCTGGCCTCACTTTGTTACTATTTATATACTTAAAGAATTTCTTGGGATTTTTCTTACTCTCTTCCACTATGTGCCTTTCATGTTCTATCTTAGCCTACCTGGAGCAGCAGCGGCGGCGGGTGGCTCCACGAGTCCTTTTCTTTTGTTTTTATATGCATATTTACTTTGGAGTTTAGCCACCCAGGTTTTATTTTAGCTCTTTTAAACGTATTCCCTGTCGGAATGCACTGGCCAATACCTTTGTTAAGTATGTTCTTAAAGCACTCCCATTTTTTTTTTTGTTCCCAGGATTCTATCCCATTTAATATCGTGTAGCATAAAGTACACTTCAGGGAAATTGGCTCTTTTGAAGTTCAGTGGCTGTGTATTACCCTTATGTTTCCCACGTCTGTGATTTATACTGAAACTAATTGACCTATGTTTCCTAAGTTGTCCCTTATTTCTACATCTGCAATCAGGCCTGTATTTTTCGTAATTAGTAGGTCCACATTGTTTCTCGTTGGTGTGTTCACTATCTGACCCATGAAGTTGTCCTGCAAAACATTTAGGAAATGGTAAGCCTTAAACAAATGTGCAGTTCCTTCTGCCCAATCTATATCTGGATAATTACAATTCACCATTATAATGACATTTCACATCCTTACTGCCATTCCAACCTTTGATAGGCGGTCCGCCTCCCCCTCCTCCCTCTGGTTGGGGGGCCTATAGCATACTCCCAATATTATTTTCCCCTTAGTATCTTCCCTTTGAAGCTCTACCCATAGGGATTCCACCTCCTCCCCCAGCTCCATTAGTGATATCGTCCCTCATATTCACTTGCACATCGTTCTTGATATACAGGCAAACCCCCCCCCCCTTTTTTTACCCTCCCTATCTCTGTGATAAAGAGAATACACCGGATTGGTTGCCAGCCAATCATGAGAGCCATCAAACCAAGTTTCTTCCCACAAAATAGAAATCTTCCTCATGCATTAGTAGCTCTAGTTCTCCCATCTTGTTAGCCAGACTGCTGGCATTGGCATTCAAACCTTGTAATTTTTTTGGGTCGCATACTATAACCTTGTTAGATATAATGAGGCTACATTTTGGATTTGTCAACTTACATACCTTGAATTTTGGATCTCTGGCCACCTTACCACTAATGCCCCCAATATTGCCTGCTGAACCTTGTATGTGAGGGTTTACATCCACATAGGGGAAGATTCTAGCCCATCCTGCATTACACATACTTGGGGGGTCAGGGGGTGCTACATACAAATTAACATTAAATACATGCGTAGCACCCTACAAGGTAGTTGCTAGGTAAAAGCTTAGTGGGCCTTGGCTGCCTAACAGCAGAGCCATGATTTTCAGCTGGGCTGTAATGTCTCCCAGGTGTGGCTGCTGAGAGGGGAGTCTCCCCACTGGCTCCATGAGAGGATTCTCATTGGTCAGTGGAGGAAACCCAATCAGTGGTTCATTCAGGCCTGTATCTACCCCAGAAGGCAGATTCTGCTGCAGAGGATTCTGGGAGTGGGTATAAGTTTGAGGGGAACGCATGACGCAATGTCTTTGGCGGGAAGCAGAGTCCCAGGAGGGACGGTACGGCTGTCTCTCCTCCTGTCAGAAGGATCGGTGTCTCGGGTGGCTGCCTGAGAGTCCAGAGAGAGAGCTGAGCTGAGCTGCAGAGAGGATCCGGTGTGCCGAGGACCAGTGGAGATAGAGGGGTTCAGTTCCAGGAAAGCATGCCAGGTTCGTGAGTACTGTGAATTGCCCCTGAGGTCTACCTGAAGTGTTAGAGGGGGTGCCTAGCGAGTGGACCCTGAAGTTTAGAGGGGGCACCAGCGTTTGGGCCCTGAAGATTTAAGCGTACAGTGTGAAGTGTACAGTGTTAAGAGTTGCAGCAGCACAAGCAGTTACAAGGAGCTACCTCAGTCAGTGAAGGGCTGGAGGGAGCTGTTCACCGGACTTTTGAGCTAAACAGAGTGTCAGGAGTCAAATATCATACAATCCTGGATCTTCTGAGTTAATCTGAGGATTAAAGTCGAAGTTTCAGCACAGTTCAGCAGAACAGTATCTTCAAGCACCAGGGAGCGTTGGCCGGCATTCAGCTGGCGTCAAGACAGCGATAACGGGCATTTTTCTGTACAGTGTCCCAGTTGAACCTAGTTGAGCCAGAGAAATATCCCACTCATTCCCTTCTCCCATCCCCATTACAAAATAAACAAAACAAACCAAAGATGCCTGAATGGTCATTGTCTCAGTTCTCACACTTGGGTTTTCAACTTAAATGTGTTGGAAGTGTTACCAGTAACAATGGCAGAACCATATCAGGCCCAATGCCTGGAAATATTGCTACACATGACAGATGATTACCATAGTATTAAGGGTTATGTAAAGAGACAGCACAGAGGTAGCTGACTGCCTTTTGAGTAGCTTTGTCTGACAATTTGGAAAAAAACTTTCACAAATGGATAAGGGAATGATGAGGAGTCATTCAGTGGTGGTAGGCATAAATTCCTGCACAAGCTACTGAGTTTAGTAGACAATTTGTTTTACTAGATTTTTTCTTAGTCCTGACCATAATGAACAAAGAAAATATGTACAGAACATTTTACATTCCCTTTAAACTGGAACTCCAGGCATATTTAAATTGTAATCATTAATGCGATAGTAAAGGAACATTAAAAAAACAAAAACAAAAACAAAAAAACATTTCTCTACTTACCTGCTCTGTTCAATGGAATTGCACGGAGTGGCCACAAACCTCCTCTTCTCGGGTCCCCCACCAATGCTCCAGGGCCCTCCTCTCTTTCCAGTGCCCAAAGCCCAGAGAAGGTTTTTTTACCCTAACGCATAGAATGCATTAAGGTAAAAAACCTTGAAACTTTATAAGCAGACTTTATAACCACTTTAATACATTATTAAATGCAAGCAGTGTAAGTATCTGAATTTGATCTGGTATTAATCTCTTGCAGTCCAATGTACAGCAGAGGTCAAAGTGATAGCAGGGTGAGAAGAAGCACAAGAAGCCAATATATTCAATTCAACATTGAGCATGCTGATAGGAAGAGAAAGTAGAGTGACAAAGAGAGGAGCTCAGCACAGTGCTGCTTCTCTTTTCAATATCCAGTCACCGGCTGGAGGAATTGCCATGACAGCCTTGTGGTTGAATGAGACTGACAGTCATTCAACCTGGAATACTGAGGACATCTATTGGCGGTAAAATGGTACTACAATGGACAGCTGTGGATTAAAGGTAAGTATTGAAAAAAACATTTTTTTTTTTAATTTTCTTTTAGTGGGTTATTAATTTTTTTCATGTGGGTTTAGTTTAAAGAATTAAGAATAAGAATGGTCATTTATGTCATATCTATTGCACGTTTTTCATATTTTTCAGATGTCCTGCTTTCTGTGATAACAAATTCAGCCACTATTCTGCTACTCGGGACCAATCTACCCAAGGCTCGCAATGGAGTGAACAGATTAATTTTACTTATATGTATGGCTGCATGCCCACACGGCTCAAATGTGCAAACAGCCGACACTATTGTTCCCAGAGCTTAAGGATAAGATTACTTGCGCAACACATAATGAAAAAAATAATCCTGTGAAGAGCCGGACAAGATCTGGTCCCCATGGGAACATTTTAGAATTACAAATTCTTGGCCCAGTGTATTTTTTGCTGATGCAGACATTGAGCCTTTCTATTATCCCCCCTTTGCAACCTTAAATGAATATGCCATGCTCTAATTTAGTAGTATGACTACAGGTTGCTTTAAAGAGACCCAGTCTCATTTGGGCCTATCCAAAAATCTGAATATGCCTTCTTAATGTGTATCTAAACCCAAGAACAACAATTGAACACATTGCATGAGTTTTCATTTTGTGGGCTTTTTCCCCTCTATTTTCACCGGGTGATCCTGCCAATAACACACATCCTGTCCTAGGGTGCCAACACTCATTCTCACCCTAAACAGGATTTTTCAAACCCTTGTTGAATCAAACATTGAATCAGGCAGAGACAGAAAATGCAGTTAAAACCACACCTTTAATGTAATAGTAAAATAATACAAATCATAAACATAGTCAAAAACAGAAACCAGGGTTGGGAAGCCAAAATTGGTAATCAGATGAGCCGGAATCAGGGAGCCAGGAATCAGCATAGTCAGAAGCCAACAATCAGGATCAGGAACCAAAAGAAACATCAGCCAGGCAAAGTCAAACAGGGACACACCTGAGGGACACACTCAATATGTTGACCAAGACAAAGGCACCAAAGGAATGAGTACAGCAGTTTAAATATCCAAAAGGGGCTGGCTGTAGATTTGACTAATGAGGCAGATAATGGTAACAAGGCGAGTCATTGTGTGGCTGGTAATTATCCTACAGCTGAGCAGCTTGAGCACTGAGAGGAGAGCTGCTATAAGTCCAGTCCTGACACTCAGGCAGATCCACTCATTATCCATGTTACATAGAAGAGGAGGTGTCCTGTAGTCCTGCCACACTTCCTGCCCTAGGGTGACAATGCTGCTCCTCCATAGATACAGTACAGTGAATGAGTATTGTAATTTTAAGACAGGATGTGTATTGCTGGCAGGATCATCAGGTGAAAATAAAGGAAAAAACCTAAATAAACAAATGCAACCACCACATCTGAAAATTACCCCTGAGGATATCCAGTTGTGGCGAAACACGTAAGCAGGAGCTTTGAACACTAATGTCATCATTTTGCATGGCTAGAGCTTGCGGTGGTGTCTTTTTTTAACTTTTAGTGCTATTTTATGTGCTGATTTAAAAAAAAAAAAATCTCTTGGCGTATCTGTACTATCTGGTGCTTTTCCTCTTTTTTAACCACTTAAGCCCCAGGCCTATTTCGGACACTTTTTGTTTACAAGTTAAAACCAGTATTTTTTCCTAGAAAACTACTTAGAACCCCCACACATTATATTTATTTTTTTAGCAAAGACTCTGGAGAATAAAATGGCGGTCATTGCAATATTTTTTTGTGACGCGGTATTTGCGCAGCGGTCTTTAAAACGCCATTTTTTTTGGAAACATTACGAAAAATCAAATTTCACTGCATTTAAAAAAACTAAACAGTAAAGTTGGCCCATTTTTGTTGTATATTGTGAAAGATGATGTCACGCAGAGTAAATAGATAACCAACATCTTACGGTTTAAAATTGCGCACACTCATGGGATGGCGACAAACTACGGTCAATAGAAATCTCAATAGGCGACGCTTTAAAATTTGTTAACGGTTACCAGTTTAGAGTTAGAGTGCAACTCTTTTTTTAAATTATTGTTCACGCTCTGGTGATCGCGGCGATACCTCGCTCGACTTCCATAAGCGTTTTCTTTCGTGCGCGAGCAAATGGCGATAGGGGCGGCTAAAAAATTTTTTCCTATTTATTTCATTTTTTTTTTACTTTATCACAGGTTTAAAAAAAAAAAAAAACTGATCACTTTTATTGCTGTCACAAGCAATTTAAACATCCCTTGTGACAGCAATATGCAGTGACAGGTACTCTTTATGGAGGGATCGAGGGTCTAAAAGACCCTAGACCCCTCCACTACACTTCCATGTATTCAAAACGCCGCAAAAGGCATTTTTGAATACACTCGTTTTTTTGAATTTGCCGCCTTTAGTAGCAGAGTGACGTCATGGACGCCGCCTCCGGGTTACGTCATCAGAGACCCGATCTAAGCCGCTTCTGGCTTTGATCGGGACTCCATCCAGCCGGCAGACATGTCGGCTGGGTGCTCGGGTCTCCCGGTGGGATGGGAGACCCGGGCAAAGCCGCGGAAGGCGTAGGGGAGGGGGGGGGACGTCCCCTCCCGCTCGCCGGGGTAACGACCGAGCGGCTCCCGAGCCGCATCGGTTGTTACCGCTGGAAAGCCGACCGCCGTCTCTAAATAACAGTACCCGGGTGATGCCTCTAGCTAGAGGCATCACCCTGGTATAACACCGCAAATTCAGCCGACGTACCCCTACGTCACTTTGCGGTAAGTGGTTAAACTGTAAACACATTGGAGAAAAGTCTGATATTGTTTAGCAATCGGAATTGGCGTTGGCTACTTTGATTTTCCACTATTGGGAATATTCCATACACAGATGCATATTGAACTCTCAAATCCTGGGGTCCACCTATCTGGTAAGCTTTTTTTTGCGGTGTTAGTGGTGGAGATTAAATCACAAAGGATATTATATACAGTACACAGTGTGTTGGTTATTGTGTATTCACATAGAAATTTTTATTTTTTGTTAATCTGAAAAAAACGTAATTTTTATTTTTGGGTTTACATACATTTTAATTGTCTCCATTCAAAGGCATTCTTTTTTTAAAGCCCAGTTACATCTTTGCATTGCATTAATGTATGTGCATTAGGCAGCCCATTTATTAGAATGGACTTCCCATTGCACCAAAATGTACCATGCATGCACAATCTTTAGCAAGTTGCTTTTTGAGAAAGATTTAATGGGGTGCCATTCAGAATGAATTATGCCAAAGTTCAGCATCACGCATTAGGTGTGTAGCCTTCGTTAAATTGGTTATGAGAAATGGTCCTCCCCAGACAGGATAAACCTATGGATAAATAAGAGAATCCCACCAGAGCGTGATTGATAATAAAGCTGGCAGTGCCTTCACCCTCTCCAACAGAGAGGATTCCCTTCCTGGGAACTTAACCAGTAATCTAATCCTCTGGCTCAACTAGGTTCAACTGGGACATTGTACATAAAAATGCCTGTTAGCACTGTCTTGACGCCAGCTGAATGCCGGCCAATGCTCCCTGGTGCTTGAACATACTCCCTCCAGCCCTTCACTGACTGAGGTAGCTCCTTGTAACTGCTTGTGCTGCTGCAACTCTTAACACTGCACACTTCACACTGTACACTTAACTCTTCAGGGCCCAAACGCTGGCGCCCCCTCTACACTTCAGGGTCCTCTCGCTAGTCACCCCCTCTAACACTTCAGATTCCTCTCACTAGGCCTTCACACTAGCTGGCTCCTGGATCCCTGAGACCTTCACCGGAGTGGTCCCCTCTATACTTCAGGCAGACCCTCAGGGGCAATTTACAGTACTCACAAACTTGGCATGCTTTCCTGGAACTAAACCCCTCTTTCTCCACTAGTCCTCGGCACACCGGATCCTCTCTGCAGCTCAGCGCAGCTCTCTCTCTGGACTCTCAGGCAGCCACCCGAAACACCCAATCCTTCTGACAGGAGGAGAGACAGCCGTACCCTCCCTCCTGGGATTCTGCTTTCTACCAAAGACGCTGTGTCATGCGTTCCCCTCAAACTTATACCCACTCCCAGAATCCTCTGTGGCAGAATCTGCCTTCTGGGGTAGATACAGGTCTGAATGAACCCCAGATTGGGTTTCCTCCACTGACCAATGAGAATCCTCTCATGGAGCCAAAGGGGAAACTCCCCTCTCAGCAGCCACACCTGGGAGACATGACAGCCCAGATGAAAATCATGGCCCTGCTGGTAAAAGGTTAGCAGGTCTTGGCTTCCTATCACCTACCTTGTAGGGTGCTACAAAAAAAGATTATAAACAGTACATGCATCCAATGTACAAACAGGTATTATCAATAAAGGACCCGACAGGAGTCCTGGTGGAATTGTGCACACATACCCACTAACCAGTTATATATACTAAACTCAAGATAATATTTGTTCGCTTGCAAAAAAACTGTAAACCTTGACAATAAACGAAGTAAAACAAATATAATAAAATAATAAATAATTAAATCGAATGGACAGCAGCATCTAAATCACCAATCCAAGTAGGATGCGTAACAAGCTCCAACCAAACAATAATTAAAAGTGTGCTATCCTATTGCTTGGTATAAGTTAATAAATCACATAAGAGACACAGTGCAATAAGCATATGATGAACTCATCCTATATGAGTTCCTCATATCTGTGGCAATAAGGTCCTCATAAAAAGTGCAAAAAAATATTAAAAAAAAAAAAAAAAAAAATATATATATATATATATATATATATACACGCACAGTATATATATATATATATATATATATATATATATATATATATATATATATATATATATATATATATACATATATATATACATATATATATTTAGTGCAAAAAGGTGCTCAGATTTTCTAAACATCAATAGTTCCTCTTTCTTTGCCATGAAGGAATGATGGGAACATGCACCATCGAAGAAAAAGTGTTCCCATAGGAGCCTCAGGTTCCCGTTGACGCTGGTTACAAAGAAACGTGTTGGGAGGGGCCTCACACATGACATTATTCTGCAAGTCAGCCTGACTGCTTGAAACTGCTGATTGTTTGTAACACATGCTGTGTAATTACATAAAAATTGTAAGTGTGATTTTATAATTTTATTAAAATCCTGGTGAAATACTACACTATGTGGATTTTCCTCTTTCAGTGCCCCTTGCCATTGTCATTTGTGAGAAATAAAATCATTCGAAAATGGCATCAAAAAAGCGCTGTCCTACATATGCGCTTTTGGATCAGCTGAGCGACTGCGACAGCGGCAGCGACACGGAGCTGCTCGCAGAACAGAACGACAGTGAGTCATGGGGAGATTTGTCATCTGACTCTGACACAGACACTGATCCAGAAAATGACAACGCCGATGATCCCGCACCTGACCTAAGCGATGTGCGCACTTGGTGCCCTCTAAACAGCGATGCGGACCAGGCAGCGCCCCCGAGATTCCGATTCACTGGATCTCCTGGGATGAAGGTTGATGTGGAGAGTGACAACCCTCTGGCGTACCTGAAATTATTTCTTACTGAAGAGGTAATTCTAAAAATCGTCACAGAAACCAACCGCTACCATGAGCAGCAATCCGCTACGCTGCGTGCCAGATTTTCCAGATCCAGAAAATGGGAACCGGTCAGTAAAGAGGACATCTGGAAGTTTATGGTACTCATCATCCTTCAGGGGGTGGTGGGGAAACTGCTCCAGAAATGGTATTGGACCACCAATAAGATGCTGGCCACTCCATTTTTTGGCACAGTGATGTCCGAATACCGTTTTTCACTGATCATGAAAAATTTACACTTCGCCAACAACGAAGAGTTTGATGAGGCCACGCATCCTGCGCCCAAACTCAAAAAAATCTGGGAGGTGTGCCAAATGATTGTCACAAACTTCCAGCGGACCTATGTGCCAGACAGGGATGTCAGTGTGGACGAAAGTCTGATGGCCTACAAGGGACGCCTGAGCTGGATACAATTTACTGCATCCAAAAGAGCGCGGTTTGGCATCAAATTTTATATGCTCTGTGAATCATCCACAGGATATATATGGAATGCTATCATTTACAAGTTCAATCCCAGGTACAGCGGCTATGGGATGGCCACATCCTCTGTCCTTTCACTGCTGGACCCATTGCTGAACCAAGGATATTGTCCGTGACAACGGACAATTTTTACACCTCTCCGGAACTTTATGAGGTTTTGCTCCTAAACAAAACTGATGGGTATGGTACTGTTAGGCCAAACCGGCGTGACATGCCATCAATGTTTAGCAGGAAAAAGCTAAAAAAAGGAGAGATGGTTGCCTTTCAAAAGGGTAAAATGATGGCAATGCGGTGGCGAGACAAAAAGGACGTGTGTCTCATGAGCACCGTGCACAGCACCTCCACTGCCATGGTCCGCACAAAACACGGAACAGATGTGCTGAAGCCGCAAGTCGTGATCGACTACAATCACACGATGGGAGGTGTCGACCGAGCCGATCAGGCAATGACCTTTTACCCGGCGATGCGGAAGCAACAGAAAAAGTACTACAAAAATATTTTCAGGCATCTCCTTTGGAACGCCTATATCCTTTATAAAGCAAACACTACCATACCCCTTGTTCATTCTGACTTTATCTGGAAGGTGGCTGAGCAGATTTTCGTCAACCACCCGACGCCATCATCAGTATCTGCTAACAGATCCGGACGACACGCTGTTGACGTTGGCAATCCAGAACGCCTGACAGGCCGTCATTTTGTAGACTTTGTACCGACAACCGCAAGAAAGTTAGCGCCTACCAGGATGTGCGTCGTTTGCTGTTCTAAGAAGGATGGCAATGGAAGAAAGGAAACAAGGTACTATTGTCCTGATTGCAACGTCGGACTTTGTCTAGTTCCATGCTTCAAACCGTTTCACACTCAGGATGTGTATTGTATTTCTTTGTTTGACAAATTTCATTATTTTTCATTGCATTATATAATAAAATTATATTATTGATTAGATTAAATTCATGTGTTTGTGTTTCAAATTTATCACATCTGGGATGTCTACTAGAGTCTTGTTTTGGTAAGTTTTAAGTAAGTATTTACTAAGAATTTTAGGCCTATAATACATAACGCCAAATTTCCATGCAAAAAATTGTACCGCTTTTGGTACATAATTCCTGACATAATCATACCGCCAGGGAGGTTAAAGTAACGCAGTGCCGTACAGCAAAAAATAGACTGGTTGTAAAGGAGGGTAAACCTTCTGGAGGTCAAGTGGTTAAAGTTTCAGAGTAGTAGGCAGAGGGGATGTGAAGGGGGGAAAAAAAAAAATAAGCACAAAAGAAAGTAAAAAGAAGGTAGCAGCAGCACTGATGGTTATGACCTTATTGCTGCCCCTTCTGCACCTCCCATAGCTACTACACCCCGGTGTACATAATATTTATATAGTAGTCGTGTGAGTTCCACCTTCCATCATTACACACCATATAGATTTTCCTATCTGTCAGAGTTCCCATGCTTTGAATTCCCTCCTCTACGATGTGTCCTCCAGAGGCTTACCTCTAATTCTTTATTTATGTTTCAGATAACTGACATTTAAAAAACATTTTCCAGAGACATCTGTATCAACAAAAGGAGCTGAAAGTGGAACCCTGCCGATCGCCGCGGTCTCTGCCGCAGACCAAAATATCTATGCTAAGGATCATTTTACGCTTTTCACTAGACTGACCCTTGGAAATGAGCTTAAAGTGTGGGATTATGAAAGTCTCCTCAGGCTTGTCAGTCATAAATCTGGTAAATGCTATCTAACTGAACGCTGACACAAAGAGGAAAATCAAGATCATCCACAATGAACAATAAGGAGATGTTGGAGGAAGGAGGACCCCTGACTCTCAATGTAATGGGCACTTGGAGGGCCAGTGGAGGAATGAATGGCACATACAGTAGTAAAAGTAATAAAATAATGGATGTTTTAGACAGCCAGTGCCGGAACAAAGTCATGCAGTGCCCAGGGCGAAAATGCCAGACTGCCCCCATGCAAAGCAGGAGGTCTGTTCTCAGTGGGTGCTCCATCTGTCTTTTGCCCACAATAGGCTGCCGTTGGAGTCAAGAGAGATCAGAATGCTCCAAGAGAAGTTATCATGACCCATGCTCTGAGATCGGTTCTCCAACTGCCTAAATGATAGGACTAATGGCAAGGCTGGATCTAGGAGGGTGCTGGGGTGGACTGAGCCCTCCCAAATCTCAGTGGCGTCCCCTCCAGACTCTCTGGACACTATGTGGGGCTAAGCGCTCCTCCTCTTGACCATCGTGCTGCGGGATTTTCGCACTGCACACAGAGCTTGAGGAAGCAAAATGGTCAGGAGTAGGTTGACCTTGCCCCACACTCTGCATGGTGCAGGTTCCCTCAGACTTTGACAGCTAACAGTTTCCCCCACCCCAGCACCAACAATCCCCCGCAAAACTGCCGACACCCCCTCCAGTTCCAGGGAACTTATAGTGGTGCTAAACCCACAACAGTAAAATCAGTGTGTGTGACGGTGTTCACCGTCACTGGAATTTAAGGACAGATGGGTGATGGTTTGGATTGCTTCATATTTGTCAACAAGGTCACCATGTAGAAATATTGAGATTTGTTCCCATTTGCCATGAGGTCTTTGACCAGGAAGTACAACTCCTAATATGGTCATTCCAGGAAGTTCAATGAGGAGACTGACTGTCTAACAATGTTGCTTTTGTCTGAGGTGGCTTTCCATTCACCTATTGTCGGGTGTGCTAATGAACCCACCTGTTGTCTGCTAAGGGATGTATAGACACTCAGTGTAATATGTATTAGGGGGGCACCATTGTTCTGTGTCTGGCTATTATGTACATTGATTGTCCCCTGGGGGCTTCTGTCTCATTACACATAACAGTCCTTCTAATCAAGCTAACGGCCAATCCCTGCTGACTAATTTTCAAGTCCTCATTTGCATGGCTAAGGAGGACCTGAAGGAGAACGGCATGTACTGCGCAATTGACCAATGGGAAAGCGGTTGTTAGGGGCAGGATGTTCCAAATTCTGTACAAAAGTGTGCTGTGTATTTCCAAAAAATGGTCTTCCTGTTTGAACTTACAAACAGCCTGCTTGGTGTTTGTTCTAATGGATTCCAAACGGCACATAGCTGTAGTTCGGATCCCGGAGCCTTGGTTGACCGAACCATGAGACGTTGCGATCTGCAAGCTGACTCACTAGAAACAGAGGAGTGTCGGGAGAGCGGAAGCGAGCGAGCAAGGGTCTCGTTACAGTGTGTACTGTATATGCAGCAAAGCGTGCTTGTTACATCTACTGTGGAACCTAAGGGGTTATTCCTACACACTGTGTAAAAAAGGCTGTTTGATTCTGTCTTGTCTGATCCTCCCCTTCTTCCACTGTCCCAAATCCATCTCCTGACAGTACAGAGCCTTGGGGTCACTCTGCACATGCTCATTTTTGTGGGTATTGCTAGAGAGTTTTTTTTCTTGGTGGGGTGCATGTCATCAGCACAGGGCCAATCAACACTGTTCAGAAAGGGGGTCAGGGATGCTGCAGCTTCATAGGACAGTTAGAGTAGAATGAAAAGTCCTTCTATAAGCTTTATCCAGCCACAAGCCTTCTATATACTGCTGATGAGAAAAGGTATTTAGTAGTATATATTTACTAAAATAATTACATGTCCATGTTCTGTGCACTGTAGGAGACCCGATATAGTGAATGCAGGCTCCTGTGTTCAGTAACACTTTTTTTTTTGGAACATTTTTTTTTTATTACCTATGCAAAAAGTAACAAAAAAATACAGAGTTTTCAGCCACACAGGACTTAGCACAAAAACAAAACACTCCCACAAGACAACAACCCCCCCCCCCCTCTTCCAGACACCACCCCATTAGGTACTTTCACAGCATCGGATAATATGTGTCCCTCAGGTATTGAGATTAATATTTCCACATAGAAGAAACATGTCCAGATACATAAATGTAGTTCCCCTATGACATCATAGGCAATCATGACTTGTCCCTCCATGGGAGAGAACCCCAAGCAATGACAGCCTGAGGCCCTGAGTTATAAATGGAGTCAAGAGAGAGTACTATGCAGCGAATGAGAGAGAGGACTCTAGGTCAATTCATCCACAGACACCATCCCACACAGGTAGACCTCTAGGGACAATTGTCATGTCCCTAGAGGTCTTAAGTAACAGTTATAGAGCTGTCCAGCCAGGTTTGCCAAACGTTTTCCAGTTTCTTGGGACACCCTGTTCAGGTATGTAGCTCTATAGAGCGATATCATTTTTTTGACCCTTCCAGTAGGGTATAGAATTTGTATTTGACTTTTTCCAATATAAAATTAATGCCTTACGGGCATAAAACAACAATAGACTTATTAATGTACGCTGAGCCCTAGTAGGTGCAAAGCCCTCCACCAATCCAAGCAAGCAGACTGCCACCGTCATGGGCACAGGTAAGGAAGTAACTTCTGTTATGCACTGAAGAAAAGCAGTCAAATAATCCCTGACCACTGGGCAGTGCCAAAAAACAGGGCCAAAGGTACCTGGAGAGAAGTAGCAGTGCCAGCACTCTGCCGAGGTTTAGTAACACTTTAAATAGATGCCATCCCCTGGCTGTTCCAACCCCCACTTATCCCCCGCACTCCCTCCCTACATAGCTGCTGTTTGACTCCCCCTCTTATCCCTCCCGCCAGCTACAGTTGCTGCTGGGACGGGAGATCAGTGTTATCATGGAGAGCACAGTGAGTGATCAGTACCAATTGCTCCTATGTTCATTCATCACTAAAGCATAGTAAACTGTGTTTACTATACTTCAGTTTGTGACTGAATAAGAGCCTCAGTACAGAGACTTCTATTTATTCATCTGTAGTGCAGCAGAGGCTGCAGAGAAAGGGAATAAGGACTGTGTAATGCAAAATATACGAAATTGAGTGCAGTGGTCAGGATTAAGTCATCTATAGCCCAGCATACAGAGTACAATGGTCAGGAGTATCAAATGTACAACAAAATATATAGAGTGCTGGCCCTAGGAGAGTGTATTAAACAGGGAACAGGATTCAGGAGTACAAATAGCGCAGGGCCCAGGACTAGGTATCGAGGAAGAGAGTGTACAACCAAAAAGGTTCTATAATGTATAAGGTTCTATTCTGCAATATATTATTATAATGCATCTCTAAACCACAGCAATACTAAAATCTTCTTTTGGGCTTTCAGTCAAGCCATACTATGTAACATCAGGGGGAATGGGGGGGGGGGGGGCAAAGTGGGGGCAAGAATTAGAATTGCCACCCCGCCCTTTCCTGTCCTATCCACACACTCAGCTGGCTCCCACAGCTGGGGTCATTATATAAAATTATACATTATTAAATTATACTGCATCCAATTTTACCCACATTAATTAAATGGGTCTGTAAACTAATATTTTCAGGCATAGTTGCCTGTGCCGTGAGAGTTTTATTCTACCTTGTATCTTTGGCCTGGAAGTGCTCAACTGTTTACCTGTCCAGAATAATAATCAGGAACCAGGGATTGTTGATCTGGGGTATATCTGATTGCATTTCAAAAGTCAGGAAGGAGTTAATTTCTTACCAACTGGTGCAAATTGGATCATGCTTTATTGGTTCTTTTTTTACATTCCTCTGGATCATCTGTGGGTATGGGATTGCGTACATGGAGGTTTTCTATTTATTTGCTTTTATTATTGGTTGAACTAAATGGACTTGTTCAACCTGACTTACTAACAAGCCAGGTTCCTGATCATTTGATCACATTGAGATCCAAATAATTTGTTTACAAACACACTTTTCCAGCCTATAGGTGACACTGTACCTCTCTCGATGTGCACTTACTGTGCATAGAGAAATTGGTACTGTGTTAGGGGAAAAAAATGATACTGTTATGTGTAGAACAAAAAAAATGCAATTTGTTCACATTTTTATTACAATTATCAGTTTATAATAAAAGCATCTCGTGTTTATTATACGTTCATCTGAACTATCGCAAACAATATACTTAAATGTCCTTAAAAATTATTTAGGTGGATTTAGGTGGGCAAATTAGTAATGGAGTTTTTCCTGATTGAACCTGTGCAGAATGACCCTGCTAAATTTGGTGTAGACATCCGGGCTTCTGGAACCTCTGGTCATGAATGGGTTGAAACGTATCCTTCAGATCATGTTTCAGTTCAAACTCCTTTGATTTCAAGGAGTGTGTAGGAGAGTTTATTGAAAGACTGTATTACAAAGAATAATAAAACAAAAAGAACATATGGTCTCAATCCAAGTGGAATGTTTCTCAATTTTCTCAGTATATGTATATCGTAACAAAAATCCTGAACATTGTAACAAGGCTCAGCTGTTCTCTGGTTATAAGTATTATAATGAACTAGAATGTTTTGTGAATAGTCTCTGCCTAGTACTTGTATGTCATATCTTGAACATTGTAACGTTCAGGAAACATTCACAAAGCATCTAGAATACTAGATCAGCCTTTCTCAACTTTTGTTTTCAGTTGCGGCACCCTTTAAAAGTGTGCAAAATCTCGAAGAATCCTTTTCTAAAATGGAAAGAAATTACATGTCAAAGCACACAGCTGCCTTCAAGAAATTAACTTCATGTCAGATTCCCCTCTTCACTAGAAGTCCCCCTTCGTGTCACATCAGTGTCCCCACTATACAACAAAGGCCCCCCCATCTCATCAGTGTCCCCGCTATACATCAGATGCCCCATAAAATCAGTGTCCCCACTATTCATCAGAGGCCCCATCACATTAGTCTCCCCACTATACATCAGAGGTCCCCATCACATCAGTGTCCCCACTATACATCAGAGGTCCCCATCACATCAGTGTCCCCACTATACATCAGAGGCCCCCCATCACATCAGTGTTCCCACTATACATCAGTGGTCCCCATCACATCAGTGTCCCCACTATTCATCAGAGGCCCCATCGCATCAGTGTCCCCACTATACATCAGAGGTCCCCATCACACCAGTCTCCCCACTACACATCAGAGGTCCTCATCACATCAGTGTCCCCGCTATACATCAGAAGTGCCCATCACAGCAGTGTCCCCACTATACATCAGAGGTCTCCATCACATCAGTGTCCCCACTATACATCAGAGGCCCCCCATCACATCAGTATCCCCACTATACATCAGAGGTGCCCATCACAGCAGTGTCCCCACTATACATCAGAGGCCCCCCATCACATCAGTGTCCCCACTATACATCAGAGGTCCCCATCACATCAGTGTCCCCACTATTCATCAGATGCCCGATCACATCAGTGTCCCTACTATACATCAGAGGCCCCCATCACATCAGTCTCATCACTAAACATCAGAGGCCCCCATCACATCAGTGTCCCCACTATTCATCAGAGGCACCCATCACATCAGTGTCCCTACTATACATCCGAGGCACCCATCACACCAGTGTCCCCACTATACATCAGAGGTCCCCATCACATCAGTGTCCCCACTATACATCTGAGGTCACCATCACATAAGTGTCCACACTATTCACCAGAGGCCCCCCCATCACATCAGTGTAGCCACAATTCTTCAGAGGCCCCATTACATCAGTGTCCGCATGATACATCAGAGGTCCCCCATCACATCAGTCTACCCACTATACATCAGAGACCCCCATCACATCAGTGTCCCCACTATACATCAGAGGCTCCCATCACTTCAGTGTCCCCACTATACAACAGAGGCCCCCATCACATTAGTCTCCCCACTATACATCAGAGTGCCCCCATCCCATCAGTCTCCCCACTATACATCAAAGGCCTCCCATCCCATCAGTCTCCCCACTATATATCAGAGGCCCCCCATCCCATCAGTCTCCCCACACTATTCACCAGAGGCCCCCCCATCATATCAGTGTAGCCACAATTCTTCAGAGGCCCCATTACATCAGTGTCCACATGATACATCAGAGGTCCCCCATCACATCAGTCTACCCACTATACATCAGAGGCCCCCATCACATCAGTGTCTGCACTATTCATCAGAGGCCCCCATCACATCAGTGTCCCCACTATACATCAGAGACCCCCATCACATCAGTGTCCCCACTATACATCAGAGGCTCCCATCACTTCAGTGTCCCCACTATACAACAGAGGCCCCCATCACATTAGTCTCCCCACTATACATCAGAGTCCCCCCATCCCATCAGTCTCCCCACTATACATCAGAGGCCTCCCATCCCATCAGTCTCCCTACTATATATCAGAGGCCCCCCATCCCATCAGTCTCCCCACTATATATCAGAGGCCCCCCATCACATCAGTGTCCCCACTATACATGAGTGGCCCTCATCACATCAGTGTCCCCACTATACAACAGAGGCCCCCATCACATCAGTCTCCACCCTATATATATCTGAGGCCCCCATCGCATCAGTGTCCCTACTATACATCAGAGGCCCCCATCACATCAGTCTCATCACTAAACATCAGAGGCCCCCATCACATCAGTGTCCCCACTATTCATCAGAGGCACCCATCACATCAGTGTCCCTACTATACATCCGAGGCACCCATCACACCAGTGTCCCCACTATACATCAGAGGTCCCCATCACATCAGTGTCCCCACTATACATCTTAGGTCACCATCACATAAGTGTCCACACTATTCACCAGAGGCCCCCCCATCACATCAGTGTAGCCACAATTCTTCAGAGGCCCCATTACATCAGTGTCCGCATGATACATCAGAGGTCCCCCATCACATCAGTCTACCCACTATACATCAGAGACCCCCATCACATCAGTGTCCCCACTATACATCAGAGGCTCCCATCACTTCAGTGTCCCCACTATACAACAGAAGCCCCCATCACATTAGTCTCCCCACTATACATCAGAGTGCCCCCATCCCATCAGTCTCCCCACTATACATCAAAGGCCTCCCATCCCATCAGTCTCCCCACTATATCTCAGAGGCCCCCCATCCCATCAGTCTCCCCACACTATTCACCAGAGGCCCCCCCATCATATCAGTGTAGCCACAATTCTTCAGAGGCCCCATTACATCAGTGTCCGCATGATACATCAGAGGTCCCCCATCACATCAGTCTACCCACTATACATCAGAGGCCCCCATCACATCAGTGTCTGCACTATTCATCAGAGGCCCCCATCACATCAGTGTCCCCACTATACATCAGAGACCCCCATCACATCAGTGTCCCCACTATACATCAGAGGCTCCCATCACTTCAGTGTCCCCACTATACAACAGAGGCCCCCATCACATTAGTCTCCCCACTATACATCAGAGTCCCCCCATCCCATCAGTCTCCCCACTATACATCAGAGGCCTCCCATCCCATCAGTCTCCCTACTATATATCAGAGGCCCCCCATCCCATCAGTCTCCCCACTATATATCAGAGGCCCCCCATCACATCAGTGTCCCCACTATACATGAGTGGCCCTCATCACATCAGTGTCCCCACTATACAACAGAGGCCCCCATCACATCAGTCTCCACCCTATATATATCTGAGGCCCCCATCGCATCAGTGTCCCCACTATACATCAGAGGTCCCCATCACATCAGTATCCCCACTATTCATCAGAGGCCCCTATCACATCAGTGTCCCCACTATACATCAGAGGCCCCCATCGCATCAGTGTCCCCACTATACAACAGAGGCCCCCGTCCCATCAGTCTCCTCACTATACATCCGAGCCCCCCCATCACATCAGAATCCCCGCTTCACATCAGAGGCTCCCCCATCATGTCAGAGGCCCCCCATCATGTCAAAAGCCCCCTTCACAACAGAGGTTTCCCCATCACATCAGAGCCCCCCTAACATCAGAGGCTCCCATCATGTCAGAGGCCCCACATCACATCAGAAACCCTATACATACATTAGAGACCCCCCTAAACTTGGGAGCCCCCCATTCTATTTGAGTCACACATCACCACAGTGTCTTTCACCACATCAGAGCCCCCCCCCCAATCACAGAGCCCCCAATAACTCAGTTTATCTTGACATTGGCCCTAGCAGCAGTGCAGAGGGTGGGAGGTGGAGGATAGCGGAGGTGGACTTCCATCTTGGCAGCCTGGCAAGCAGTCTGCCCTGAATTAGAGTCGTGTGCTGCCATGGTGTGGGTGAGCCAGCCACCATAACCATAGCAACAGATGCCGTGCGTCCTGACCCCTAGAGCAGTGATGGCATACCTTGGCACCCCAGATGTTTTGGAACTGCATTTCCCATGATGCTCAATTACAATGCAGAGTGCATATCATCGTGGGAAATATAGTTCCAAAACATCTGGGATGCCAAGGTTCACCATCACTTCCCTAGAGTGTCATTGGTATTTACAGAGCTGGTGGCTAGTCCACCCACTTCACAGCAACTCATGATCCAGGGCAAATTGGGTCCTTTGCTCAGCATACCATGGGGAAAGTCAAGAGGCACTTTGGCAACACTGATTTAGAAGAAATAAAGCTGCTTCCTTGAAGCTTCCAAAGCAAATTTGCAAAAAAATACATTTATTTTAAAGCCAAACAATTCTAGTGTATGCACATGCAGTTAGCTTACCTTCCACTAGATGACTATGTTGCCATTTTGGCATGGTAAGGGGGCTATTGTAAGCAGGTGTTAAGCTCCCCTTTTAGAGAATCCCCTCCTCTAGTAATGTAATGGGTGGCGTTATTGCCCAGATGTGGGTGGCACGTAGTATAGTTGGGGTATGGGAACAGGACACCCTAGAGCTGCAAAGATGTAACCTATACTGATCTGAACTTAAGGACCCTATACAAGGCTGAATTTTAATGAGAAGTTGCGCAGATCATGTGAGGACAAACTGTGGTTGCCTTTTCTACCCCTGGCCCTCTTCTGAAGATCCTGTAGCATGGTGCATGTGGCTTTGGGGGCCCGGACAGAGTCTATTAAATGTGACAGTAAAAACTGGGAATAGAAGTCATCTGGGAGCATAGCCAGCTGGGCAAGGTTATAGATGGGATATTTGAAAGAGACTAGTATAATAATGAAAGCACTTTGTCCCCTGACCCTTAGTTTCGGATCCTGTGACTTAAGCCCCGTACACACGCACAGATTGTTGGCCGTAACGTCCGATCTGCCGATTGTAGGCTTGTTAGTATGATGCTTCCGACAACCAACATTTCGGCAGACAAAAATCAGACAAAAATCAGATGAGCAAGACTGGGCATGCTCAGAGAAGAAAAAACACAGGGAAAGTCAACCATCACATGACATCACTTCTGAAGTTGGTTTTTGTTGGCCAACAAAAGTCCAGTGCAAGTCTAGAGCACATTTCAACCAACAAACAACACTGGACAAAAGACGGCCGATTGGTTGGCCAACAATCTGTGTGTGTGTACGGGGCTTTAGTGGTGGATAGCTTAAAGCATAGCTCCACCCAAAAGAGGAAGCTCTGCGTGTCTGCCAGATTTGGCACCTTTTGGCAGGGGGAGGGGGGGAGCAGGTACCTGGTTTTGACAGATACCCGCTCCCACTTCAAGCTGAGTTTGCTGCGGCAGACTGCGAGCCAAACCTTTTCGCCCAACATCAGTGCCTGACCTCACAAATGCGCTTCTGGTAGAATGGTCAAACATTCCCATAGACACTCTCCTAAACCTAGTGAACAGCCTTCCCAGAAGAATTGAAGCTGGAATAGCTGCAAAGGTTGGGCCAACCCAATATTGAACCCTACGGATGCCATTAAAGTTCATGTGCATGTAAAGGTGTCCCAATACTTTTGATAATATAGTGTATATGACACCAACAAAACTTTGAAAAGACATCGAGACTCCCCAGCACTCCGTACAGGCCGGAGCAATCTTCAGCGTACCGACCAATAACCACAATACAGCTGCTAGGTCCACCCCGGTGCAGCGATGAACCCATGCGCCGATTATAATCAACACCTCTAGTGTTCCCTGTAAAGCGTTCGCAAGGAGGAAAGTAAAAATCTTTTATTGCAGAAGAGGCATGGTTTAGCTTTAAGAAGGCAATATGTGTTCTGGATTGCTAGTCACCGTACAAAACAGAAATATCATTTCTTGTTGGAGTTTGGAATTTGAGCAGTAGATGGCTTCACAGAAAACTTATTATTACATCCTTACATGTCTCACGGAACCTTTGGAGAGAGATTGCTGATAACTGAAAGCCTTTATTTTTTTTTTGTTGGCTTTTAAAGCAATGGAATTCAGCATTTCAAGAAGAATATAACAATGTACCGGCAATTTATAAAAAAAAATAGAGAAAGCTTTCAATGTCTGAAGTGAATAATTCAGCATGACAAAGGAATAAAGTGTGAGAGAACCTTTCCAGTCTACCAGGTGCCCCTTCTTAGAGCTCCTGGAATTTCAGCGTAGGCAGAAAGCAGTGACTGCGCACTTCATATGAGATTTAACAAGAAACTGATCAGATTGCTGCATTTATATCCAACATCAGCCAGAGCAAGCTTCAGGTTAAGCTGCGCTGAAAATTGTGTCCGCTTGAAATTAATGCACTGACTCCTGACCTTCTCCTATATTTGTTTCGGATAGTACTACAGATACAAAAAAAATAAAAATAAATAAATTGCTATTCAGATTAAAAAGACCTTGTCAGGGTAGGGAAAAAAAATGAGTTGCGGAAGGTGCAGATTCCAGGGCTGTTATTCTTCCATTACTACTTGGGGAGTCACTAACCCAACACATGTACATATTAGTGTAGCACCCTCCTAGGTAGGTGCTAGTGAGAAAGTATAGTTTTGAGCTCTGTCTGCTTACCAGAGAAAAGGATTGGTTAGTGAGGTCTGCTCATAGTGCTTAACCACTTAAGCCTCAGCCCTATTTTTGTCACGCGGTATTTGCGCAGCGGTCTTTAAAACACAATTTTTTTTGAAAAAATTAGAAAAATCACATTTCACTGCATTTAAAAAATACTAAACAGTAAAGTTAGCCCATTTTTTTGTATATTGTGAAAGATAATGTCACGCCGAGTAAATAGATACCCAACATGTTGTGGTTTAAAATTGAACCCCCCCCCCCCCCCCCCCGTGGGATGGCGACAAACTACGGTCAATAGAGATCTCAATAGGTGACGCTTTAAATTTATTTAACGGTTACCAGTTTAGAGTTAGAGTGTAGCTCTTTTTTTAAAGTATTGCCTAGCTCTGGCGATCGCGGTGATACCTCACATGTGTGGTTTAAACAACGATTTCATTTGCGGCTCGACTTCCGTATACGTTTTTTTTCATGCGCGAGCTAACGGTGACGGGGGCGGCTAAATTTTTTTTTTCCTATTTATTTTATTATTTTTTTTAACTTTACTACAGGTTTTTTTTAAAAAAAAAAAAATCTGATCACTTTTATTGCTGTCACAAGCAATGTTAACATCCCTTGTGACACCAATATGCAGTGACAGGTACTCTTTATGGAGGGATCGAGGGTCTAAAAGACCCTAGACCCCTCCACTACACTTCCATGTATGCAAAACGCCCAAACGGCGTTTTTGCATAAAGGCGTTTTTTTAAATTTGCCGCCTTTTGCAGCACAGTAACCCGGAAGTGATGTCATGTACGCCGCCTCCGTGTTACATCATCGGAGACCCGATCAAAGCCGTTTCCGGCATTCATCAGGACTCCATCCAGCCGGCGGACGTGCCGGGTGGGTGCTAGGGGCTCCCGGTGGGACGGAAGCCCCGAGCAAAGTCACGGAAGGTGGCGGGAGGGGGGGAGCCGCATCGGTCGTTACCGACGGAAAGCCGACCGTTGACACTAAACCACGGTACCGGGATGGTGTCTCTAGCTAGAGGCATCATCCCAGTATACTACCGCAAAGTTTACCGACGTAAATATACGTTAGTATGCGGTAAGTGGTTAATATGCGATTCATTGTGTCTAGAGAGAGTTTGGTCCAATAGGGAGACATGTTGGACAGTGGGAGGAAACCTGACGAATGGTTGCATAGGCTTTTGACACAGTCCTGATGATTGGCAGAGGGCAGTTTGCCTCAGTGCATTCTGGGATACTGTATAAAAGCCAGGAGCACATGTGATGGGAGGTCTTTGGCTGGAGAGCAGAGTCCTGGAGTCCAGGAGGGAGGGGGCGGCTGCCTCCTCCTCTGTAGCAGTGGCATGCGGTCGCAGAAGGTCATCCTGAGGACCGCAGGAACGGATGAGAGGAGCTGAACCCAGAGGTCCAGGAGAGCTGACTGAGGGGGAGACACTGGAGACCCTAGGACCACAGTATCATGAGTACAGGGACTCGTATCAAGGGGCCTGACCTGAGGGGGTTAACCCCACATGTAGGATAGTCAGTGGATGGGTTTCAGCGGTGGATAGAAAGAGGATGTTAGAGAGAGTGTCCTGAAGATAATTACAAGCTCACCAAGTCATCTTAGGAAAGAGATCCCAAATTTAGGTAAATACCCAAATACCTAAATTACCCAAATATAAATAATTACCCAAAAATAATTACCCAAATTACCCAAATAGGTAAATTCCCAAATTTACCTATCGTGGCAGGGTGCATCAACAGCCTGGCTGCACATGAAGATAGGAGTCCTCAACCATTTGTAAATAGTTAATTTGGAGTATCCCACTATTCCCTTCTCCTATCCCTAATTTAAAAAAAACACAAAACAACCAAATACCCCCTGGACTGATTATTGAAACAAGCCAAGAAGGAACTAGAAACTGTCATTATTAACTTGTTGCCGCCCGCGCTATAGCCGAAGTACGGCTACAGCGCAGGCTCTAATTTCCAGGAGGCCGTCTTTATATGGCCTCCCAGTAACAGACTCCCCGTGCGCTCCCGCGAGCGCACATCGGGGAAAATCTGTGTCGGCCGTGTCCCTTGGACACAGTCAATCACAGATCGTGGTAAACGGCCAATCACAGCGGCCATTTACCACGTGATCGGACCATTTACATATGAGATCGTCTCTCATCGCCAGCTCTCCTTCCTCACACAGAGACTGCATGTGAGGAAGAGCAGAGCTGAACAGCGATTAGGGGACACAGAGACATGTAATCAGGGCACTGATCACCAGTGCCCTGATTACAAAAAAGGTAAATAAAATACAATAAGTGCCCACCATCAGTGCCCACAGTGCCCGCCATAAGTGCCCCCCATCAGTGCCCACAATCAGTGCCCATAGTGCTGCCAGTCAGTGCCCATCAGTGCCTGCTCATCTAGGCACTGATGGGCACTGACTAGCAGCACTATGGGCACTGAGTGTGGGCACTGATGGTGCTGCCAATCAGTGCCGCCCATCAGTGCTCATCAGTACCACCCGTCAGTGTCCATCAGTGCCACCCATCAGTGCCGCCTCTCAGTGCCCATCAGTGCCGCCCGTCAGTGCCCAGCAGTGCCACCTCTCAGTGCCCAGCAGTGCCACCTACCAGTGCTCATCAGTGCCGCCTATCAGTGCCACCTATCAGTGCTCATCAGTGCGGCATATTAATACCTCCTCATCAGTGCCACCTCATCAGTGCCCATAAGTGCTACCTAATCAGTGCCCATAAGTGCCACCTCATCAGTGCCCATCAGTGCAGCCTATCAGTGCCTATCAGTGCCCATCAGTGCTGCCTCATCAGCGCACATCAGTGAAGGAGAAAAATGTATTTATTTTCAAAATGTACTCACAGAAAATAAGAAAAACTTTTTTTTTTTCAAAATTTTCTGTCTTTTTTCTTTTTTTTTTTAAAAATAAAAAACCCAGAGATGATTAAATACCACCAAAAGAAAGCTCTATTTGTGTGAAAAAAAATGAAAAAATGTCATATGGGGACAGTGTAGCATGACCGCGCAATTGTCATTCAAAGCGTGAGAGCGCTGAAAGCTGAAAATTGGCCTGGGCAGGAAGGGGGTGAAAGTGCCCGGTAGGCAAGTGGTTAATGGCTGGTAACTCTGGGGACCCGAGATGTGTACATCTGGCAGTCCTTACAGGGGCAGTGCTACATTAGAAATCTCAACACTTTACTGGCTGTATGCATTTTCCTGGTCATTGAGTCGATATGTATAGTGCATCTGGTACGTATTCACAGCGCTTCACTGTTTCCACTTTTCCAACATTGTTATGTTACATCCTTATTCCAAAATGGATTATTTAGTTATTTTCCTCAAAATTCTACAAGAAATACCCCATAATGACAACATGAAAGAAGTTTGCTTGAAATCTTTGCAAATTATTAAAAATAAAAAAGGGAAATAATCCCATGTATATAAGTATTCACAGCCTTTGCTCAATACTTTGTTGAAGCACCTTTGACACCAATTACAGCCTCAAGTCTTTGAGTATGATGCCACCAGCTTGGCACACCTATTTTTGGGCAGTTTCTCCCATTCTTCTTTGCAGGATCTCTCAGACTCCATCAGGTTGGATGGGGAGCGTTATTGCACAGCCATTTTCAGATCTCCCCAGAGAGGTTCAATCGGGTTCAAGTCTAGGCTCTGGCAGGGCCACTTAACTGCTTGCCGACCGCCGCAAGTAGATTTACTGCGGCGGTCAGCCCCTGCCAGGCAGAGTGACGTTAATTAACGTCACTAGCCTGGGAGGGTCTGGGGAGCGAGCGCGCGCCCGCGGAGGCGCGCTCCCGCTCCCGCACGGTCACGCACCCCCCCGCGCGTGTGACCAGCGGACCCGATGTCCGCCGGCCACTCGGCGATCGTCGGGGGAAGAGGGAGAATGTCAGGCAGCTTGTGTAAACAAGCTGCCTGTCATTCTCCTCGCTGTAAAGACACTGATCACATGGATCTAGTATGTAGATCCGTTGATCAGTGTCCTTACAGCTAGAGCCACAGCCAATCACAGTAAGAATCACGCCCCTAGGGACACACACAGCCCCTCCCTCCCAAATAAAGTTAACCCCTTCACTGCCAGTGTATTTTTACAGTAACAGTGCATATGTATAGCACTGATTACTGTAGTAATGTCACTGGTAACCCCAAAAGTGTCAAAAATGTCAGTCAAGGGTCCGATCTGTCCGCCGCAATGTCGCAGTACCGCAAAAAAAATCGCAGATCGCCGCCATTACGCGTTAAAAAAAAAAAACAACAAAAATGACAAAAATCTTTCCCTTTGTTAGTAAACGCGATAACTTTTGCGCAAACCAATCAAAATACGCTTTTTGCGATTTTTTTTACCAAACATAGGTAGGATAAAACAAATTGGCCAAAAATGTTAAAAAATTTTGATTTTTACATTTTTTTTTGGGGAATTTCATATAAAAAAATGTGAAAAATATTGTTATTTTTGCAAAATTGTCGCTCTTTTTTTGTTTATAGCGCGTGATCAAAAAATCGCACAGGTGATCAAATACCACCAAAAGAAAGCTCTGTTTGTGGGAAAAAAAGGACGCCAAATTCGTTTAGGTACAGCGTCGCACGACCGCGCAATTGTCCATTAAAGTCACGCAGTGCCGAATCGCAAAATACCCCCTGGTCTTTTAGCAGGAAAATCCTCCGGGGCTTAAGTGGTTAAAGCGGAGTTCCAGCCTTTTCTGTGTTTATTAAAAGTCAGCAGCTACAAAAAGTGCATGACCGCCGCATGACTATTTACTGCGGCAGTCAGCCCCCTACAGGCAAAACGACATAGGGCTACGTCGCTCGCCCACGATGTAAACAAAGCCGCCTGTTATTCTCCCTGGTGTAACAGCAGAGACTATACAATCCTGCAATGTAGGATCGTATGTCTCTGTGGTTACATCACAAGCCACGCTGTAAATGGGAATTTCATATAAAAAAATTTAAAAAATATTGTTATTTTTTCAAAATTGTCGCTCTTTTTTTGTTTATAACGCAAAAAGTAAAAATCTCACAGGTGATCAAATACCACCAAAAGAAAGCTATGTTTGTGGGAAAAAAAGGACATCAATTTAATTTGGGTACAGCATCGCACGATTACGCAATTGTCAGTTAAAGTCACGCAGTGCCGAATCGCAAAATAGGCCCTGGTCTTTGAGCAGCCAAATCCTCCAGGGCTTAAGTGGTTAATAAACACACACTCACCTGTCCGGCGATCCAACAAGGCGGTCGCCCAAAGCTTCGATCCTCTCCCTCTGGTCTCAGCACCACCGGCATCATTAGTGTGGGCACCCAGCTGTGACAGCTTGTGGCTTCACAGCTGAGTGTACACTGCACATGCCCGAGTCATGCTCCGTGTCTTGATTGGCCGGCAATCTTCTGGGACCTCTGACGTGTCCCAGAAGATTTCAGGGAGGGAGGGGGAGAGGAGAACTTCTGCTCGGGGCACCGTGGCACTTTGAGTGGAAGTGGGAGTGGGTACCTGTCAAAACTAGGTACCCCCCCAAAAAAAAATGACATGCCAAATGTGGCATGTCAGGGGGTTAGGACTACTTAAAGTGGAAGTTCCACTTTTGGGAGCAGGTTTTCATCAAGGATGTGTCTGTACATCAGGGGCGGGCTGGGCCAGGGGGCAAGGTGGCAATTTCCCCCTGGGCCGATCTGATCCCCCCCAGAAAAGGCCGCTCAGTTTCTTCCTTAAAGTTCAGGATCAGTATGCATTTATTGTGACTGGTATGGCCGCCTGGAGACCTGGTTGCTAGATCACCAGCCGCTTGGCGTCTAGCAACCAGTGACGTCACGAACGGTCTCCAGAGGAGGAAGGCGAGGCAGAGTGGAGAGGACCTATCATGCAAAGCGGATCATCCTCCGCGCCGATTACTGGCTCCACCTGCCTCTGGCTCCTCCCTCCATCTTCCACTGTCGGGACTCGGGTAGCTGCAGAAGAGAAGAAGAAGAGGTATGTGCTTACAATGGGAGCTTTAGCTTACTTGCCATTGCCACTGTGGGAACAGCAGCATTCGTTGCTTTTAACTACATACACTGGCCGGTGATGTATGTAGTTAGAAGCTCCATTCCTGGTTTCTGTCTCTCCCCCAGTCCCCCTTCCCCCGAAGTGTCCTCCTGCACTCTGATCTCTGTCCCCCCTTCTGATCATCAGTGCCGTGCAATAAGAGGATCGGGAGGCGGAGCACACACTGCAGGAAGGGAGAGAGGTCAGCTGAGTTTATTCTAGAAGTCTGGAGGTAAGCTGCAACGTTTCTGCTAGGAGGATTTGTTTTGCAGTGAAGGGTCCTAAGTAAGAAGTACTGTAGAAGAGAGTGTGTGTGTGTGTGAGTATGTGTCTATGTATGTATGTGTATGTGTGAGTATGTGTCTATGTATGTATGTGTATGTGTGAGTATGTGTCTATGTATGTATGTGTATGTGTGAGTATGTGTCTATGTATGTATGTGTATGTGTGAGTATGTGTCTATGTATGTATGTGTGTATGTGTGAGTATGTGTCTATGTATGTATGTGTGTATATGTGTATGTGTGTATGTATGTGTGTGTGTGTGTGAGTATGTGTGTATGTATGTGTCTAAGATAGCAGCCCCCCCCCCCAGAGTTGACAGACATTTCCCAAACTGACACACAGCCCTATCTATACCAACAAACTCCAATTACTATGTCCAGTAAGGGCTCTTTCACACGAGCGATCCGATCAGATCCGCCTGTCAGTTTTTTAGGCGGATCTGATCGGATCCTCCATGCAGCTCTATGGGGCAGTGGATGTCAGCGGAGACACCTCCACTGACACCCGCTGCCATCCGTGTCCGATCCTGTCCGTGAAATCTGGATGGATGGAAACCCTATTTTTCCATCCGTTCAGGGATCGGATCGGATGAGAGTGGACAGGCGGTCCGCTCTCATCTTATCCCCCATAGAGAGCAGCTGGGGCTGTGACACCTCTCTCCGCACTGCAAGCGGAGATGGAGCTGTCATCCGCCGGCTCAGCGGGGATCATCGGATCGATCCCCACTGAGCAGCACAGATCCGCCTAAGGAGGCGGACCGTGTGAAAGAGCCCTTAATGTGAATTTAATTTATGACCATCCTTTTTAACCCTGTATCAACCAAACTCTGTACAATCAATAACTCACCACCTAACTAAACACTCTATAGGTCCTTCCACACGGGCATTTTGTCCAGCGGACTCTGTTTTGCTCAGCAGGGATTGATCCGTTGATCCCTGCCAAGCAAGCGAATGACAGGTCAGTCTCTGCTCACTGTGCAGAGACGGACCTGTCAGATCCCTGCTATCCTCTATGGGAGATTGGATGATAATGGACTGCCTGTCCATCTTCATCATATCCAATCCTCCAGACGGATGGAAAATAGGATTTCATGGACAGGATCGGATAGCAGCGGGTGTCAGCGGACATGTCACCACTGACATCCACTGCTCCATAGGGGTATATGGAGTGTCCGATTAGGTCCGCCTGAAAAACTGACAGGTGGACCTGATCGGAAAGCCCTACTGTCATACCCTCCACACTCCTCTCCTGTACATACCACCCACTGTCATACCCTCCACACTCCTCTCCTGTACATACCACCCACTGTCATACCCTCCACACTCCTCTCCTGTACATACCGCCCACTGTCATACCCTCCACACTCCTCTCCTGTACATACCGCCCACTGTCATACCCTCCACACTCCTCTCCTGTACATACCGCCCACTGTCATACCCTCCACACTCCTCTCCTGTACATACCACCCACTGTCATACCCTCCACACTCCTCTCCTGTACATACCGCCCACTGTCATACCCTCCAAACTCCTCTCCTGTACATACCACCCACTGTCATACCCTCCACACTCCTCTCCTGTACATACCGCCCACTGTCATACCCTCCAAACTCCTCTCCTGTACATACCACCCACTGTCATACCCTCCAAACTCCTCTCCTGTACATACCGCCCACTGTCATACCCTCCACACTCCTCTCCTGTACATACCGCCCACTGTCATACCCTCCACACTCCTCTCCTGTACATACCGCCCACTGTCATACCCTCCAAACTCCTCTCCTGTACATACCACCCACTGTCATACCCTCCAAACTCCTCTCCTGTACATACCACCCACTGTCATACCCTCCACACTCCTCTCCTGTACATACCGCCCACTGTCATACCCTCCACACTCCTCTCCTGTACATACCGCCCACTGTCATACCCTCCACACTCCTCTCCTGTACATACCGCCCACTGTCATACCCTCCAAACTCCTCTCCTGTACATACCACCCACTGTCATACCCTCCAAACTCCTCTCCTGTACATACCACCCACTGTCATACCCTCCACACTCCTCTCCTGTACATACCGCCCACTGTCATACCCTCCACACTCCTCTCCTGTACATACCACCCACTGTCATCCCCTCCAAACTCCTCTCCTGTACATACCGCCCACTGTCATACCCTCCACACTCCTCTCCTGTACATACCGCCCACTGTCATACCCTCCACACTCCTCTCCTGTACATACCACCCACTGTCATCCCCTCCAAACTCCTCTCCTGTACATACCGCTCACTGTCATACCCTCCACACTCCTCTCCTGTACATACCGCCCACTGTCATACCCTCCACACTCCTCTCCTGTACATACCGCCCACTGTCATACCCTCCAAACTCCTCTCCTGTACATACCACCCACTGTCATACCCTCCAAACTCCTCTCCTGTACATACCACCCACTGTCATACCCTCCAAACTCCTCTCCTGTACATACCACCCACTGTCATACCCTCCACACTCCTCTCCTGTACATACCGCCCACTGTCATACCCTCCAAACTCCTCTCCTGTACATACCACCCACTGTCATACACTCCACAATCCTCTCCTGTACATACCGCCCACTGTCATACCCTCCACACTCCTCTCCTGTACATACCGCCCACTGTCATACCCTCCAAACTCCTCTCCTGTACATACCACCCACTGTCATACCCTCCACACTCCTCTCCTGTACATACCGCCCACTGTCATACCCTCCAAACTCCTCTCCTGTACATACCACCCACTGTCATACCCTCCACACTCCTCTCCTGTACATACCACCCACTGTCATACCCTCCAAACTCCTCTCCTGTACATACCACCCACTGTCATACCCTCCACACTCCTCTCCTGTACATACCGCCCACTGTCATACCCTCCACACTCCTCTCCTGTACATACCGCCCACTGTCATACCCTCCACACTCCTCTCCTGTACATACCACCCACTGTCATACCCTCCACACTCCTCTCCTGTACATACCACCCACTGTCATACCCTCCACACTCCTCTCCTGTACATACCGCTCACTGTCATACCCTCCACACTCCTCTCCTGTACATACCGCCCACTGTCATACCCTCCACACTCCTCTCCTGTACATACCACCCACTGTCATCCCTCCACAATTCTCTCCTGTACATACTGCCCATTGTCATACCCTCCACGCTCCTCTCCTGCACACAATACCCACCAGCATACCCTCCTTAGCATGTGTCCTTAGTCCCTTTCTTTGCATCAAATGTGAGACTTCAGGGATCTGTTTAGCCCCCTGTTATCTCACCAAAGCTCCCTGCACCCACCAGCGTTTTGAAAAATAAAGTATAAAATCATTAAATTAAAATGAAAAAATAAAAATGGAAAAAAATAATTGTAAAAATAAAATAAAAAAATCCAAAATGTGGCATAATTTATCTACACCCACTGTGTGCCGCAATGCACTATGCACACTACAGGTCACCATCTCCCTGCTAAGTTTCCCAGGGCAGTACTTTTCCCAGGGGCCCATGATGCTGGTAAGGTGGCACTGACCTCATTTCTTCATTGGGTCACCAGCTTTAAGTCTTCTGCCTGTCTGCACGTTCATGAGCTTCATGCCCTTCCACGTAGGCCTAATGCATTAATGTTGCATCATATTAGCAGCCATCTTTAAACCTGGGGGCTCATGATCTCCTATTGCCCGGGGGCCCCATGAGTTGTCATTCCGCGCCTGCCTGAAGACAAATTCCTTGTTTGGTGAACATGCTGGCCATACATTCCAAAGCTAGAGAATCAATGACCGGCAGCTCTGTGTACAGATCTCAGAGCACCTCCAAGGAAATGTACATCTATGGAGGTTCATTGCACAGATGAGAACACCAGTCTGTCTGCGTTCTGATCTGTACATTGGGCTCACAGATGTACAGTACATTCTGGGAGGTGTTTGGAGTTCCATGCAGGCTGCCGCCTGTCATTGATTTCAGCTGGTGGGCTGCATAGAACATCTGTGCAGTGCACCCCACGAAGGTATATGGATTGGATGTATGGATCAGTGTGGAGGGTATGGTGGAGAGTATGGTACACGGATGTATGGATCAGTGTGGAGGGTATGGTGGAGAGTATGGTACACGGATGTATGGATCAGTGTGGAGGGTATGAGGGAGAGTATGATGCATGGATGTATGGATTGGTGTCGAGAGTATGGTGTATGGATCGGTGTGGATTGTATGGTGGAGAGTATGGTGCACGGGTGTATGGATCGGTGTGGAGAGTATGGTGCACGGATGTATGGATCGTTGTGGAGGGTATGGTGCACGGATGTATTGATCGGTTTGGAGGGTATGATGGAGAGTATGGTGCACGGATGTATTGATCGGTGTGGAGAGTATGGTGGAGAGTATGGTGCACGGATATATGGATAGGTGTGGAGAGTATGGTGCACAGATATATGGATAGGTGTGGAGAGTATGGTGCACAGATATATGGATAGGTGTGGAGAGTATGGTGCACAGATATATGGATAGGTGTGGAGAGTATGGTGCACGGATGTATGGATCGGTGTGGAGGGTATGGTGGAGAGTTTTTTTGTTAAACCTCCTTTGTTGCTATTAAAATAAAATTATGATACCACATTGTATCAAATTTGTCTTACTATATAACATCAATATCCGTTTTAAAACAAGGTGGGCATGGATGGTGAGTTTATTCGGTGGTTCAATGGGCCACT
The DNA here is from genome assembly GCF_965119305.1 of Pelophylax lessonae. Taxonomy (NCBI): domain Eukaryota; kingdom Metazoa; phylum Chordata; class Amphibia; order Anura; family Ranidae; genus Pelophylax; species Pelophylax lessonae. Next base: position 841,030,519 of record NC_138768.1, on the reverse strand, counting down.
TGACTGGACTTGCCCCCCAGGCCTAAGGCTGCCAGCCCTCCCCTGCTGTACATTGCTGCATTCATCCTTCCCTTGATTCTGACTAGTTCCTGTCGCTGAAAAACATCTCCACAGCATGATGTTGCCACCACCATGCTTCACTGTAGGGATGGTATTGGCCAGGTGATGAGCGGTGCCTGGTTTCCTCCAGACATGATGCTTGTCATTCAGGCCAAAGAGTTACATTTTTGCTTTATCAGACCACAGAAGTTTGTTTCTCATGGTCTGAGAGTACTTCAGGTGCCTTTTGGCAAACTCCAGGAGGGCTGTCATGTGCCTTTTGCTGAGGAGTGGCTTCCGTCTGGCCACTCTACCATACAGGCCTGATTGGTGGAGTGCTGCAGAGATGGTTGTTCTTCTGGAAGGTTCTCCTCTCTCCACAGAGAAATGCTGGAGCTCTGTCAGAGTGACCATCGAGTTCTTGGTCACCTCCCTGAGTAAGGCCCTTCTCCCCTGATCACTCAGTTTGGCCAGACGGCTCGCTCTAGGAAGAGTCCTGGTGGTTTCAAACGCCTTCCATTTACAGATGATGGAGGGCAATGCGCTCATTTGGACCTTCAATGCTGAAGACATTTTTCTGTACCCTTCCCCAGATCTGTGCCTCCATACAATCCTGTCTTGGGTCTGCAGACAATTCCTTGGACTTCATGGCGTGGTTTGTGCTCTGACATGCACTGTTAAGAGTGGGACCTTATATAGACAGGTGTGTGCCTTTCCAAATCATGTCCAATCAACTGAATTTACCACAAGTGAACTCCAATCAAGTTGTAGAAACATCTCAAGGATGATCAGTGGAAACAGGATGCGCCTGAACTCAATTTTGAGTGTCATGGCAATGGCTGTGAATACTTATGTACATGTACATTTTTTGTTTATTATTTTTAAAATAAATTGGCAAAGATTTCAAACAAACTTCTTTCACGTTGCCATTATGGGGTATTGTTTGTAGAATTTTGAGGAAAATAATGAATTTAATCCATTTTGGAATAAGGCTGTAACATAACAAAATGTGGAAAAAGTGAAGAACCAGGTTCTTCATCTCCTTTCTCTTGGCTGAGCATAATCCATGGCCCAAACAATGAGGACTAAGCTGCTGCAAGATGCCCAAGCTGTACAGCTCCTGCCCTTTAAAGTGGCCACCAGCCAGGGCTACACTAGCTTGTGCAATGGACGGACACATGGGGGGATATTTGGTCCCCAATATGTATTCTTTTTATAACTGGAGAGGAGTGAAAGGGGGGGGGGGTATTTCAAGACAAGGGGAGCCAGAAAGATAATTACATCTCTTGTTTTATTGTATAGAAGTGGCCCTGTGCCTACAAAGTCGTGTTGATAAGGAAAAGTTGAGAACAAAGAGTCAAGTTTGATCAGCAGTGCACCAATTTATTTCCAACTGCAGCAAGAGGAATACATGACTTTCTGTTCTTCCAGACATAGGAAATCACATCTTTATATAGAATAAGGAGGTGTTTATATTAAGACACGTTAAAAGCACTGTGGTTTACAGATAACGCAGCATAATATAATTGGATAGTACTCTGCATGAACAAAGAATGAGCGGCCAGTGTTTAATGTGCATAGTGTGGTCTATGGTGGATTTAAAGCAACATTGCCATCATCTCAAAAAATTCTCTTAGAGCCCACTTGGTATCAGTAAACATCTTGGTGTGATGCAGGGCTCTTCAGTATTTAATAATTCGACACCCCCAACAGAACAGGGATTGAGGAGAAAATCATATGGTGCCCTTGATCACAAAAAAAATGACAAAGGTTGTAACCCTTTCTGATTCTACGGGGAAAAAAAAAGTTTTGGTTGGACATACACTTTAAGGCCAGCCTTGTGTAATGCACAAGGCACTTCTTATTTATTTCACTTTTTAATCATACACATATACACTGTACATGTGTTTTTGTTTTTCTTCATGCGCAGAAACATAGGGTGCAGGTTTGTAGAGGCCTTCCCTGATGTTGGGGAGAAGATCGGTGGCCCTTGGGTCTTATACCTCTTCCCACCCAAGTATTTCTCTTTGGGAAGTACTTAGAGGACCAGCTTTACCAGGTCTCCAGGTCTCTTGGAGGACCAGCTTCTCCAGGTCTCTTGGAATACTAGCTTTCCCAGGTGGAAAAACCACCTGGTTTTGGCCTAAGTAGACCATAGAGTAGCTTGCCCCTGTGAGGAGCCTTGTGCCCTGAGAATTCAGGGATTAAGGCCCTTCCACTTCAGTGGTTGGTCCATTACTGTACCCTCACGCACTTTTTTGTGTGCTGTGACTTTTCACTTTTTGTGTTCACTGGGGATCGATTTAGCACCACACTGTGGAGCTCCATAAGAGAAACAAAAATAAAAAATTACAATTTAAAGCCTACGTGCCGGTTCCAACTAATACGACTTGTCAGACGACTTGGTCAGCCTGGCAAGTCGCGCACCGTCGCGGTCCATTGAGTAGTACAGGACCGGTTCTAATAGGAGCGACACAAGTCGCTCCGACTTAGAAAAAGGGTCCTGTACTACTTCGGGGCGACCTGGAGCGACTTGCATAGACATTCATTTTATGAAGTCCGTGCAAGTCGCGCCAAAGTCGCGCTGCACGCGACTTCACAGGTCGCCCCCTAAGTCGGAGCGACATAGTGTGAACCGAGCCTAACACTAGCCAAACCATTTTTGTGGGGAATATAAACTCTCTGGCATGATTATTAGCAGCCAATCTGTCATCAACTGAAATTAGCTGGCTGGGTACTAGATGGCTCTGTTCTCATTATAGCATGGTAAAGGGGAAAGTTATAAACAAGTGATAGCTCCCCTTTTAGAGAAGTCCCTCCTTAGTGACGTAATGGATGTAGCCAGTGTCCATAAAACAACCAGGTTGGGATGAGCCTAGTGGCAGATGGGTCATGGGAGCAAATAGCTCCACACCAATGCAGATGGAGTTACCACAGTCAAGGCGCTGCTCAGGGCAGAAGTCCCAGGAGAAGTGTACAGAGTTCCATAGGAACAGCTGTAGCAGTCTTGTCTCTAGAATGACTAGAGAAGAGTTGTGAGCTGGATGCCTAATGGGCATGTCAGAGATCTCTGAGAAAGTACTAATGAATCTGGGATTGGGAGAGTAACTTCACGGAGCTTACCTGGATGGAGAGAGCTATGGAGTGGGACTTGAAAGGAGAGGCTAATATACTTAGAAGGCCCCTTATTATTTTCAGCTGACAGAACAGGATGCTTCACCTTGACAATCTTGGTTTGAATAGAGCAGAATGCTGCAGATACAGTATCTCACAAAAGTGAGTACACCCCTCACATTTTTGTAAATATTTTATTATATCTTTTCATGTGACGACACTGAAGTAATGACACTTTGCTACAATGTAAAGTAGTGAGTGTACAGCTTGTATAACAGTGTAAATTTGCTGTCCCCTCAAAATAACTCAACACCCAGGCGTTAATGTCTAAATTGCTGGCAACAAAAATGAGTACACCTCTAAGTGAACATGTCCAAATTGAGTCCAATTACCCATTTTCCCTCCCCGGTGTCATGTTACTCATTAGTGTTACAAGGTCTCAGGTGTGAATGGGGAGCCGGTGTGTTAAATTTGGTGTTATCGCTCTCACTCTCTCATACTGGTCACTGGAAGTTCAACATGGCACCTCATGGCAAAGAACTCTCTAAAGATCTGAAAAAAATAATTGTTGCTCAAATAAAGATGGCCTAGAGTGGAAGAAGAGTGCAGAGACCCCGAAACTGAGCTGCAGCACAGTGGCCAAGACCATACAGCAGTTTAACAGGACATGTTCCACTCAGAACAGGCCTCGCCATGGTCGACCAAAGAAGTTGAGTGCACGTGCTCAGCATCATATCCATAGGTTGTTTTTGGGAAATAGACTATGAGTGCTGCCAGCATTGCTGCAGAGCTTGAAGGGGTGGGGGGGGTCAGCCTGTCAGTGCTCAAACCATACGCCACACACTGCATCAAATTGGTCTGCATGGCAGTCGTCCCAGAAGGAAGCCTCTTCCAAAGATAATGTACAAGAAAGCCCACAAACAGCGTGCTACAGGTCCTGCCATTAGCCAGTAACTTCGCACAGCCATTGCAGAGGAGTGGATCAACATTTCACAGGCCACAATCAACAACCTGATCAACTCTATGCGAAGAAGATGTGTTGCACTGCGTGAGGCAAATGCTGGTCACACCAGATACTGACAGGTTTTCGGACCCCCCCGGACCCCCAATACAGTAAAACTGCACATTTAATGGCTCGTTTCCACTGAGCTTTCTGGTACGGTTCGATTCGGTACGCTTTTTATGCCGTTTCCATTATGAATGGTACCCTAATTCCGAACCGCAACGTACCACTTTTTTGGTACCCTTTCGTTGGGGTACCAAGCACATTAGTACCGTACCAACAGGGTGGAGCTACACTCTGCAGAACTTTGATTGGTTGACAGAGAATCGTCTATCACAGCTTTCCTGCTACACCACGCCTATCATGAAAGGGTACTATTGGCAGTGGAAACGCAATGTGTACCGTTTCGAACCGTACCGTACTGAACCGAACCGTACCGTACCGTACCACTCAGTGGAAACGAGGCATTAGAGTGGCCTTTTATTGTGGCCAGCCTAAGGCACACCTGTGTAATAATCATGCTGTCTAATCAGCATCTTGATTTACCACACCTGTGAGGTGGATGGATTATCTCGGCAAAGGAGAAGTGCTCACTAAGATTTGTGAACAATATTTGAGAGAAATAGGCCTTTTGTGTACATAGAAAAAGTCTTAGATGTTTGAGTTCAGCTCATGAAAAATGGAGGCAAAAACAAAAGTGTTGCATTTATAATTTTGTTCAGTGTAGTATACAGGGAGGTGGGTCCCAACACTGTGGTGCTCCGAAGGAGAGACTGACTTTCCTAAGGGAAGATGGCTTAAGAGAGCTGAGTAATGTGCTGCTTTCACATAATGACTTCTACGGTACGTCCACCATGTGTGTGAAGTAATGCCAAATGAAAGTATGTCTATGTGATGTAATGTCTTGCCATTTTCTGATGAACTCCAGTAACTTTCAGGGCAGAAACTATATCTTTTGTTTTGACATTCCTTTCTTTGAAATTAAAGGCTAATGGCCGGGGATGTCATGGAAAGGCCTCTATCAAGGAGAGAAAAAAGGCCGCCTATGCTCAAACCACAGCGGCACTCAGTCCCTAGAATATAGAAAAAGCCAAAGAGGGACATGCTCATGGGACTTTTGTGAATAGTGCTGAATAAAATACTCCAAGGAAATATTAAAAACGTACAAAATGTATTACAAAATACAAAAGAACACATATAATTACATTTTTGGTTGTATTATCAATAACAAAAATGAGTGCATGTATATACAACATATCACCCATGATTCTTAGAATATATGATTATTCAATTCATATAGGCTGTGGGTCTCTACGCGTTTCATCAGGAGACAGCCAAGATTTGGATTTTTTGTGTGTATCTGTGGAGAAACCATGTCATTCAAGAATAACAGTAAAATAAATAGCTTAGAATTGACGTATTTATGTTAGAGGGGTACACCCATAGCCAAGAAACAGCTCTAACATACACTATATCACCAAAAGTATTGGGACGCCTGCCTTTACACGCGAATGAACTCTAATGGCATACTTAGTACGTAGGATTTGATACTGAGTTGGTCCACCCTTTGCAGCTATAACAACTTCAACTCTTCTGGGAAGGCTGTTCTCTAGGTTTAGGAGAGTGTCTATGGTAATGTTTGACCATTCTTCCAGAAGTGCATTTGTGAGGTCAGGAACTGTATTTGGAGAGAAGGTGTTCTATTGGGTTGAGGTCAGGACGCTGTGCAGGCCAGTCAGATTTCTCCACCTCAAATTCACCTATTGCGTGTTGGTGGAAGGGGGATTTTGATGTAGGGTTGTTATTCAGGAGTTGGGCTTGGCCCCTTAGTTCCAGTGAAGGGGATTCTTAAGGTGTCAGCATACCAAGACATTTTGGACAATTTCATGCTTCCAAATTTGTGGGAACAGTTTGGGGATGGCCCCTTCCAGTTCCAACATGACTGCACACCAATAACAAAAAATAACAAAAAACGTGATGCGCCAGCAGTGCACCAAATACTCTTATAGTGATGATATACTAATGGTACAAAAAAAATATATATAAAAATATATAAAGATAAAGTCTACATAAACAATCCACTGTGATTGTGCTAAATCCAATGAAGTGTATATAGTGTCCAAGTGTCCAAATAAAGGATGCAATCTCGTGGAAAATAAACACCAGTAGTGAAATCCCTCCACCTGATAGATTGGCCTCTCACCTCAATGTGGGACCCAAATGGGCCAGCATAAGCATGTATGGGGGTATCGGACTCCTAGGATGACTCTCCAGCCTCTCACCTCCGGAGGTCAAGGGACATATGTTTGAAAAAATAAAGGCAAAATCTAGTGGTCTCCGCTAGTACAACTTTTAGGCTTTATTAAATTGAGTAGAAATCGACTCACATGTTAAGGGCACTCAGTCGTGGCTGCTAGTATGGCAAGTAATAGCGTGTTCCACCGGAGAGATGGTCGGCATCGGCCACGCATGCTCCGCCCCCTATAAGCGTTACGTCGAACGTAGGGCTCCAATGACTTCCTCGGTAGACCCCTACCGAGGAAGTCATTGGAGCCCTACGCTCTACGTAACGCGTATAGGGGGGGCGGAGCTTGCGTGGCCGACGCCTAACAGCTCTCCGGTGGAACACCCTATCACTTGCCATTCTAGCAGGCACGGCTGAGTGCCCTTAACATGTGAGTCGATTTCTACTCAATATTTTTTCTCTATAAACTTTTATTGAAAATGTTTTTCAATACAAAAATACAATGTGTACATAAACATTTATAAATTGTGAATGAACAACTTTCAAAATTTGGTATATTACCATTGACATTTTCAATTCTAACTATGTATTCATTCGATATAACTGTAGTACAAAGCAGTAACAAAAGTCATAAAAATAAAAATATAAATAATACAAAAATAGAATATTGGGCAGCATTTTATATTAATGCAGCTTGTGAGGCTTTGTATATAAACCAAGGATTCCTTTTCAGGTCATATAGATGTTTAGTGTTGCTAATGGTATGTTGTAGATATTCCATATGCTTTATTTCTTCTATTCTGTTTAGAACTTGTGAGAATGGCACAAAGTTCTCTTTCCAGTGTAAGGCTATTGTCCAGTGTGCCGCGACACAAATTGTATGAATTAGCTGTAGAAATTGTGGGGATGTATGTGGTATATTTTGAAATAATATGCACTGGAAATTAGATAATATTCGTTTTTTACCTGCCATTTGATCTATGATTTCAAACAATCTTGACCAAAGCTGCTTGATTTTGTCGCAATTCCAGAATATGTGTAAAAGCATTCCAGGAAGTGAACATCCTCTAAAACAACTCCATATTGAACCGTACGGACTAAGACTGGGATGCCATTAACCACTTAAGCCCCGGAGGATATTCCTGCTAAAAGACCAGGGGGTATTTTGCGATTCGGCACTGCGTGACTTTAACGGACAATTGCGCGGTCGTGCGACGCTGTACCTAAACGAATTTGACGTCCTTTTTTTCCCACAAACAGAGCTTTCTTTTGGTGGTATTTGATCACCTGTGCGATTTTTTGATCACGCGCTATAAACAAAAAAAGAGTGACAATTTTGCAAAAATAGCAATATTTTTCACATTTTTTTATATGAAATTCCCCCCAAAAAAAATGTAAAAATCAAAATTTTTTAACATTTTTTGGCCAATTTGTTTTATCCTACCTATGTTTGGTAAAAAAAATCGCAAAAAGCGTATTATGATTGGTTTGCGCAAAAGTTATCGCGTTTACTAACAAAGGGAAAGATTTTTGTCATTTTTGTTGTTTTTTTTTTAACGCGTAATGGCGACGATCTGCGATTTTTTTTGCGGTACTGCGACATTGCGGCGGACAGATCGGACCCTTGACTGACATTTTTGACACTTTTGGGGTTACCAGTGACATTTCTACAGTAATCAGTGCTATATGCACTGTTACTGTAAAAATACACTGGCAGTGAAGGGGTTAACTTTATTTGGGAGGGAGGGGCTGTGTGTGTCCCTAGGGACGTGATTCTTACTGTGATTGGCTGTGGCTCTAGCTGTAAGGACACTGATCAACGGATCTACATACTAGATCCGTGTGATCAGTGTCTTTACAGGGAGGAGAATGACAGGCAGCTTGTTTACACAAGCTGCCTGACATTCTCCCTCTCCCCCGACGATTGCCGAGTGGCCGGCGGACATTGGGTCCGCTGGTCACACGCGCGTGGGGGTCCGTGACCACGCGGGAGCGGGAGCGCGCCTCCGTGGGCGCGCGCGCGCTCGCTCCCCAGACCCTCCCAGGCTAGTGACGTTAATTAATGTCACTCTGCCTGGCAGGGGCTGACCGCCGCAGTAAATCTACTTGCGGCGGTCATCAAGCGGTTAAAGTTCATGTGCGTGTAAAGCCAGGCATCCCAATACTTTTGGTTAATATAGTGTATATATGAGGAGTATACTCACACAAGCATTGATGAAATAGAAGATAAACAAACAATGTAAACCAACAAGCACATGTATTGACACCCGGAACTCAATTCCGTGGGTAGACCACCACATAAATGGATGGCCTGATATGGCAGAGGTAGAGGGGCTACCAACAGGTGGGTTGTTGTTCTAACCTAGAAGAAGCGGGGTGGGGACTTGTTGGCGCCAACACACCCAGCCAATCAGAAGCCCCCTTACAAGTGGGAGAGCAGCAGCAAATGGGGGAGATTTCCCTTTGCTTCCTGTGGGGACCACAAGTGATAGGGAAACATTTCCAGGGGAGACATTTTCAGTAAAATGGGAAAAGGTCAGAACCCCTGTCTGTCTGTGGTCTGTCTGGTTCCAGTGACAACTTCTCCTTTTATTTCTTGCCCTGCTGTCACTGGAAAAGGAAGGGAGGTCACATCTCCCCAGCAGCCAAAGACAACTATAAAAGCTCAACAGAATTATTTACCGTTCCCAATTTTATCTTAAAACAAAAAAGTTTTCAGCTTTTTAGTTTGGCTGCAAAAGTACATAAAGTTGTTTAATTTTGAAATAATTTTACATTTTCATGTGGTGCACATATTAGGCTGCAGATGTTTCTGTTTATCGTTGAAAATAACCATTTAAATGAAATCTCCAGTGTAAATTTACAGCTGAAATGGGACCAGTCTGGTCCCCGAGTCCGGGCGGTTCTGGAGGAGACCTGTTCATTGGAGAAATTAAGAATTATCGAGCATATGGTTTTAGTTACAGGCTTAATTGAAAAGCCTATTCATAGTATCAGAGAACTCCAAACATGACTGTTTAACGTGCACATTAGCATCATGTTTATAATAAAATTGTTTTCACGGCTTTTAAAGGTAAGATGAGGTAAAATAAAAATGCTGTCCAGTTGTAGGACAAGGACTATTATATGGATGAGTGGACATACACATAGCATGTGAGGGGTGCACTAGACAAACACTAATTAATTTTACACCCCAATATGCAATGTGCAATATGTAGGTATTTCTAAGGGTCGCTTCCCACTGGAAAATGCGTGTTCCTGTGTGGTGCTATTCTGACAGCTCCTTCATTTGAATGGGCTGCAAATTGCACTGGAACATAGAAAAAGTAGTGCAAAGCACAAAACCGCAGTGTAGTACCATTCAATTTGGTGCCCACAAATGTGCTGCGTTTGGGGTGCCACTAATAATACATTGGAACCCTAATGCAGATTGACCTATTTAATAAATGGTTCATTTATTTCCCCCATCTTGCATTATTACATTTCCTCTTCCTGTTTCTTCTTGAAACTAAAAGGAGATTGAACAGTGCTGTCCTCCCAAGGTTTAAAGCATTTCTTTTTTTTGTGTGTGTAAAGAAAGCCATTTGACTAAGAACCTTCAAGATACAATCCCCTCTCTTAGCTCACAAGCAGGCAAAAGTGGTATGTAGATTTATTTCTGTCTAGTTATAGGTTTCAAATCATGTTTGTTTTTTAAATGTATTTCACTGTATGTCTGATGATTTGTCCTTCATATTTGTTCTCTTTCTTTAGATGTAGCACCCTACAAGATAGGTGCTAGGTAAAAGTATAGTGGGCCTTGGCTGCCTAACCGCAGGGCCATGATTTTCAGCTAGGCTGTCATGTCTCCCAGGTGTGACTGCTGAGAGGGGAGTCTCCCCACTGGCTCCATGAGAGGATTCTCATTGGACAGTGGAGGAAACCCAATCAGAGACACCTTCAGGCCTGTATCTATCCCAGAAGGCAGATTCTGCCGCAGAGGATTCTGGGAGTGGGTATAAGTTTGAGGGGAATGCATGACGCAGCATCTTTGGCGGGAAGCAGAGTCCCAGGAGGGAGAGTACGGCTGTCTCTCCTCCTGTCAGAAGGATTGGGTGTCTCGGGCGGCTTGCCTGAGAATGCAGAGAGAGAGCTGAGCTGAGCTGCTGAAGGGATCCAGTGTGCTGAGGACCAGTGGAGCAAGAGGGGCCTAGTTCCAGGAAAGCATTCCAAGTTTGTGAGTACTGTGAACTACCCCTGGGGGTCTGCCTAGCTGTGAGGGGACAACTCCGGTGAAGGTCCCTGGGATCCAGGAGCTAGCTAGCAGTAAAGGGGGTGCCTAGTCAGAGGACCCTGAAGTGTCAGAGGGGGTGCCTAGTCAGAGGACCCTGAAGTGTCAGAGGGGGTGCCTAGTCAGAGGACCCTGAAGTGTCAGAAGGGGTGCCTAGTCAGAGGACCCTGCAGTGAAAAAGGGGGCGCCAACAGTTGGGCCCTGAAGAGTTAATGCGTACAGTGTGAAGTGTGCAGTGTTAAGAGTTGCAGCAGCACAAGCAGTTACAAGGAGCTACCTCAGTCAGTGACGGGCTGGAGGGAGCTGTTCACCGGACTTTTGAGCTACACAGAGTGTCAGGAGTCAAATGTCCTACAGTCCTGGATCTTCTGAGTTAACCTGAGTGTTAAAATCAAAGTTTTAGCACAGTTCAGCAGAACAGTATCTTCAAGCACCAGGGAGTGTTGGCCGGCATTCAGCTGGCGTCAAGACAGCGCTAACAGGCATTTTTCTGTACAGTGTCCCAGACCTAGGGAACCTAGTTGAGCCAGAGGAGTATCCCACTCATTCCCTTCTCCTATCCCCATTACAAAATAAACCAAACAAAACTAAGATGCCGGAATGGTCATTGTCTCCAATCTCACACTTGGGTTCACAACTTAAATGTGTTGGAAGTGTCACCGGTAACAATGGCAGACCCATATCAGGCCTAATGCCTGGAAATATTGCTACATAGTTCTAAGGTGTTGGTGTAGGAACTTGATATGTACATTAAACATCTGTGACACAAGAACCTCAGCCTTCTCATTATGAGTAAGGGCGGCATAGTAGAACACTTCTCTGCATCTGTGAAGGCCATAAAACCATGAAACTTTACGCAGAAATCGGCTAGCAAGGAAAGCCATACGTTTGATAAGGAAAATGCAACATTGGAAACAATTGCAATTAATTGAGGCAGCTAGTAGCATGTAAAGGCTGAACAAGCAAGCACCTTTAATATGGAACAGATTAACATGTCAGACACAAGTGACAATACAGAGCTATCCAAAAGAGAAGTCAATCCTGCAGACCCTAGTGTGCAAGATGTTGTCAATACAGAGCAAGCCAACCCACCACAGCTAGCAGAAATAGCAGCACAAATGCAACAGCCCAAGGTGAGCTCAGATAATCCACAGCTCCCAGACATTAGAAGAAGTCAACGTACACGCACACTCATCGAAAAGGGTAAAGCACTGCAAGATGTTAAATTAAATTCTCTAATAAAGGATTTTGAACAGAAATATAGAGGATGGAAATATCACATCAATAGTTTGAAAAGAGCTCTTAAAAAAATGATAATGCAGAATTGATTATTGAAGTTGTGAACACAATCAATGCCACTCAGTCAGAGGTTGACCATATTTATGGCGACATAAGAAGCATCACAAGCCCTGAACCTGAAATTCGGAGGAAAAATGACACTTGTTTTGCAATCACTAACACTACAAATGAAAAGGTTCAACACTTTCTCATTGAAGGTCCAGAAGACATAACCTGGTCTAATTCCAAGTCAGTGTTTGAAACAACTGTGTCCAGCATCATTTCAACAACCTCCAGAAAGTTAAGGTCTGTTTCCAAGATGTCTAGTCAGTCTTCTCACCGGTCACTGCAGAAGAAACAAGAAGCAGCAGCTGAAGTAGCAGCCGCACAGGAGGTGATTAAAATAATGAAGGCACAACATCAATATAAAAAGAAATTTGAAAACTTGAAGCAGAGGATGTGAGGTTAACAGCAGAGAGAGACGCCCAAGAAAAGGAAATAGAAGCAGAGAATGCAAGAAAAAGAGCACAATTTATATCAGAAAGCACCAGTAGAATAATGAAGGTGGAAGAGAAGAAGAAGTGAAACAATTGGAAGAACTAAAAAGACACAATGCAGCACAAGCAAGGCTAAAAGTGTATACTGGAAGCATCAAAAGCAAGGATGAAGAACAACATTCTGCTCCTTTTCCTCAACGAACACAGGAGGGTCAACCAAGTAAGTGCTCCTTCTACACTTTCTTAGCCAGTCATGCTCACTAAAGTCACAGCTGCTTTAAACAAACCCTTTGTTATCCCTCAAAGGGTTCCATTCACCCAAGGTCTTATCTCTCAGTCAGCTATATTTACTACCTCTCATGAAGCTTCTTGTGAAAGCACTCGCTGAAGCAATTACAGCCAATAGGATTCCAGTTCCAGAACCTGTTGTTTTCTTTGGAGACCCTCTGAAGTATAATGACTGGAAACTGTCTTTCCAGATATTAATTGAACGCAGGAACTTGCCAACCCAAGAAAAGCTTTTCTTCTTACGCAAGTATGTAAGTGGCCCAGCAAAGAGAGCAATTGAAGGACACTTTTTGGTTGGAACAGAAACCGCTTATCGGGCTGCCTGAGACATACTTGATGTTAGATACAGTAATCCATTTGTAGTTGGAAAATCCTATAATCCAAAATACAAGCATGGCATAAGATTGCCACCAAAGACAGTAAAGATCTCCGTGAATTTGTAGACTTCCTAAGCAGCGTTGAGTCAGCCATGCCTTATGTTCAAGGTTTACAAGCCAAGAACGTAAAGTGATAAGATTTCTGCATGCAGTTGCTACGGGTAACCCAGGGGAATCCAAAATGTGTAAAATACCAGAAGCTCTTAAGGGGGCAGTGCTACAGCTATAACTGCCCTTAAGCCTTACTGCCCAGAGAGGCTCTCAGTGGTAACGAAGACCAGCCATTTTTTGCACAGAGATCTGTGTTGGGTCGGAGCATCATCTGATACCATAACTCTGACAATGGCTACAAAGATAAAATTGGGGTGAGCCATAGGATTATCATGAAGCAAGTTTTACCCGCTGTCAAACCATCTCTAAGATTGAAATCGGAAGGGGGGGCGCTCGCTCACCCCCCCCTTTCCTGCCAGGATAAGGGTCTGGTATGGATTTTGGGGGGATCTCACGCCGCTTTTTTAAAAAATTTTGACATGGAGTTCCCCTTAAAATCTATACCAGACCCCAAGGCCCTGGCTTAAATTTTTTTTTTTTTGGGGGGGGGGGGGGCCCATGGCATTTTTTTTTTAATTCTGTGTTAGGGTTCCCCTTAACCACTTAAATGCAGGGCACTTTACCCTATTCCTGCCTAGACCAATTTTCAGATTTTAGTGCTCATTGGCGTCTATGGGAAATATTGGTCAGCTTGGCATGGCACTGCTTCCCATCTTTAACACTGGCGTCTATAGGAAATATTGGTCAGCTTGGCATGGCACTGCTCCCCCGTCTTTAACATTGGCGTCTATGAGAAATATCGGACAGCTTGACATGACACTGCTTCTTCTATTTAACATTGGCGTCTATGGGAAATCTTGATCAGCTTGGGATGGCACTACTCACGAACTATAAGTGATAGGGACTCAAAACCTGGGGGAGCACCGAGAGGGGACCCAGGACTACAACGTATCTATACAACACACTATCCACTAACTACCTGCCTAATCTCTATTATAACACTCTATACACACATGCTGTTTCAGCAGAAGCCTTATATAGTGTGGGGTGTGGACTAAGCCCCTGAGCCATGATTGACTAAATGCACCCTGCTGTTGGCCAATCATGGCTCTGACAGGACATTGTGCTGTGATTGGCCAAAGCATACAGGTCAGGTGCATGCTTTGGCCAATCATCAGCAATCAATGAACTGCAACAGCGAACTTCCCGCCGAGCGCCCCATTTGTTCATGTGTTCGGCGAACACACGAACAGCTGATGTTCAAGTTGAACTTACGTTGGACTCGAACATAAAGCCCATCCCTACTGTTAAATCGCCTGCAAATGTTTTCAGATTGAAAGAGGGTAGTGAAAGTCGTAGCAAGACTTAAACGTTGTGCAAATGATAACTTGGGTTCCATTCAGAATCGCATGTTGCGTGATGGTGGGAGTGTACTTGCATGCACAATGTTTTTGTGTCTATAATGTTAATTTTATCTAGATGGCGGATGTGTGCTTACTTGTTCATTTATTTCCCCCATCTTGCATTATTCCTCTTCCTGTTTCTTGCAACTAAAAGGAGATTGAACAGTGCTGTCCTTCCAAGGTTTAAAGCATTTCTTTTTTGTTTTGTGTGTAAAGAAAGCCATCTGACTACGAATCTTCAAAATACAACCCCCTCTCTTAGCTCACAAGCAGGAAAAAGTGGTATGTAGATTTTTTTTTTGTCTAGTTATGGGTTTCAAATCATGTTTGTTTTTTAAATGTATTTCACTGTATGTCTGATGATTTGCCCTTCATATTTGTTCTCTTTAGTTCTACGATGTTGATGTAAATATCGGTGTAAGAACTTGACTACAATGACCTCAAGCATGGTGTAAGAACTTGATATGTACATTAAACATCTGGGACATAAGAACCTCAGCCTTCTCATTGTGACTAAGGGCGGCATTATATTTGATACAGGATAATACACAGGCATCTTTAAAACTCAATGCGTTTTGCAAACTACTGCTCGCTTCTTCAGGAGGGGATGCGAATACAATGTGTCCATAAGATAAAATATCAGTTTAAGAATATACATCACAATGGTAGATAACGTCTAGCAAATAATAGGGGGCCCTGGTGAGGGGGACGCCATACTTACAAACTGGTGGAGCCAAAGCACCAAAAGCTGATTTCCCAAAAGGTGGAGGCAAAGCACGTCTAGCCCTGGAGCTGAAGGGGTGGGACTGGCAGAGACCCGCCGGGGAACAAATGAAGGGTGAGCATAACGTGGATAATCGGAGTGTGTCCCTCTGTGTCCCTCAATGTCCATCATCATAAGTAATATGCAGATATATATGTTTATTTGTTGTATATGCAGATTGTATATGCAGATTGTAAGGGCAGTACATTTACCAAAACCTTTCCCACACTGCGTTTTGGTGTAAACTGGCCCTAAGGGAAGGAAGAGGGTGCTGGAGTTTACATGAGAAGGGCAGAGACTAAATCTTTGGAGTGGTGGAATATATTCACCCTTCATTTATGTGCCAAGGAGTTAGGGACCTTTCCCCGAAACTCCTCTCCACCACTCCACCCTTTCTCTCCTTCTCTCCTCCTCTACACCTTTCACTCCTATCTCTCCTACCCATACCTGTTGAGAGATTCCTCCCACGCCTTATCCCACACACAAAGTCCTTGAGCTGAGACCTCCTCCTTTCTCTTGGTTAACCTTCTCGCTTGGGAAAAGCGACAAAGTCTGGGAACAGCCGTGTTGCTTCCCTGAATCTTGTTTGAGGTTCTTCCCTGCTAATGCTGAATAAAGTGGCATAGTCTCAGGGGTGTAATAAAGTCATGCAGTCCCACAGTGTCATGATAAAAGCTTCCACAACCTATGGTGTTGTCATGGAAAACAATGGTAATGACTTTCATTGAGCCCAACGTTGTATGCCAAAATGTAGCACCCCTTCCACAAGGGGGAGAGGGAGAGGGCTCACCCCAGAGGCAAGAGGGCTAGCATTCACATATGGGTAGATCCATGGCCAGTCACTTGTTTTGAAGTTTTATTGCTTCAGCTCGCAAGGAGAGAGGGTTACGGTTAGGTCTCCAATAGCAACCAGTCTTCACGACTCCATTACTCCAATCCAACGTGAGTAAATAAATGAATAGGGAAATTGGATCCAAGGGTGTCTCAATATAAGGTCATTGTAAAGTATAAAGTATATACTTTACCATGACCTTATATTGAGACACCCTTGGATCTGATTTCCCCATTCACTTATTTACTCACGTAGTAGACATTTTCTGGCAGCGCCACTCACCACCCTCACATCCTCACAATATACTATATACTGTATCCTTTTTGGATTATATATAGGTGGTAGGCTGCAGCCAAGTTCTTCTTCTTTTTAATTTAATTTATTTATTTGTTTATACACCTCTCCTATATATCCTAGCGTGGAATTTTTTCCTTTTTTTCCATTACTCCAAGCCAAGTTTTGCCACAATTTTCTGAGGGCAGATACTCCAGTCCCCCTACAGCAGACATCTATCGGGCCAAAGAATGGTCTGGACTCTTTATGGGCAACAAACCATCCCCCTCCAGCATACTGTACATCCATTGAGATCTTCTATCTCACAATGTGCCCTCCTCAATCAGGCAAGGTTGTTCAGCTAAACTTGCGCCAGACCCATCATTTTTTTGGCCTACACAGTGCAAATTCTAAACATGTCCTTCCTCTCCTGGGGGAGACAGAGCTCACCAGACCATTCTCCGAGCTTTTATAGCCTCCCTCAGCATAGACTCATTGAGTCCAATAGCTGCTATGATCCTAGACTTCAGAGACACCTTGCGGCGACAGTAGGGTGTTGCAGCAGCTCTAAACATAAGGAAGAGACCCAAATGAGCATCTAATGGCACTTTTCCACTGCAAGTACCGGCTCAGCTCTACTCGACCCTGCTTGGCCCGGTTTGCTTTTCCACTGCTGGTACCGCATGGTACGGTGTTGGAACGGTTCGGTACGGTTTGGTATGGTTTGCTTTTCCATTAAAGTAGTACTAAAGTTAAGTGGGTGGGATAACAACGATTCTCTGACCAATCAGTGGCTAGTAGTGACTGCATGCAAAGGATTGTGGGATATGGTACCGGTAAGGTACCTCTTGGAACCACAATCGAGGTGGTACTGTTTTAGAGAGCCGTACCGTTCGGTTCCATGCAGTGGAAAAGCGCCACCATACCGTACCGTACCATACCGAACTGTTCCGAACACCGTACCATGTGGTACAAGCAGTGGAAAAGCACAAAAGCGAGCCAAACCGTTCGGTTCCATGCAGTGGAAAAGCGCCATAACAATCATCCCACGTAACTAACACCCAGGGAGCATACATTTAGGCACCCCCTAAAGTACTGGGTAGCTATTAAAGCAAATCTCAGCTGGAGCTGCTAAGATTTACATATCATTGTTGATAATAGTGTCATTGAAAAAAATGAAGTTTATTATCTTTTAAAAGATTTGCAGATTTCAACCAAAAACAGCAAAAAAAATTCCAGGCCCCTGTTCAATAAAATTTCTTGAACTTCCCATGTTTTTATCTTTGAGCAGAACTGGATAGTCAGATATTTCCCACATCTGACTGAATTCGATGTACATTTCCCAGGTGCGTATCTAATTGCTAATTACCCCTCAGTTAAGGATAAGACAGTTAGAGGATAGATTCTATTGGCTGAGCAGCAGATAGTTATTGATACTTCAGTGCTCAAAGGCAATTCACCTAGATTGCCTGATGTTTTCGGCTCTTGCAGAGCCCTCATTAGGAAGAGTATTTTCTGCAATGTTTTGCTGATTGGGGGTCATCGGTGATGGTGCGAGTCTCAGGGTGAATATTAAGTGAGACGTGGATACCTAATTCTTTGTGTCCTGTAGAGGCTTTGACCTGAAAACCAACTGACGTTTGTTGAAGAAAGGAAGAGCACAGCACAACTTTTAAAAGTGCTCTTCAGTCAGATTTAAACACTTTGCATATAAACTCAATCACTTGCCCAGCTGAATTGGGCTTATTTTATTCCTGGCAATCCTTTTGTACTGTTCATTTCTCCACTACTTAACCACTTTACCACCGGAGTCTTACGTCCAGGCCACTTTTTGCGATTCAGCACTGTGCGACTTTAACTGACAATTGCGCAGTCATGCAAGGCCGTACTCAAACAAAATTTACGCCCTTTTTTTCCCACAAACAGAGCTTTCTTTTGGTGGTGTTTGATCACCTCTGCGCATTTTATTTTTTGCGATATTAATAAAAAAATGCGAAAATTTTGAAAAAATAACAAAATTTTTCTACTTTGACAGTTAAAAAATATCCAATATATTCAATTTTTGTCATATATTTAGGCCAAAATGTATTTAGCTACATGTCTCTGACAAAAAAATCTCCAATGAGTGTATTTTTAACCGCTTTAAGACCGGAAGATTTTACCCCATTCCTGACCAGGCCATATTTTGCGATTCGGCACTGCGCTATTTAACGGACAATTGCGCGGTCCTGCGAGACTGTACCCAAATAAAATTGATGTCTTTTTTACCCCAAAAAATAGAGCTTTCTTTTGGTGGTATTTGATCACCTGTGCGATTTTTACTTTTTGCACTATAAACAAAAAAAGAGCGACAATTTTGCAAAAATAACAATATTTTTCACATTTTTTTATATGAAACTCCCCCCCAAAAAAATGTAAAAATCAAAATTTTTTAACATTTTCAGCCAATTTGTTTTATGCTACATATGTTTGGTAAAAAAAAATCGCAAAAAGCGTATTTTGATTGGTTTGCACAAAATTTATCGTGTTTACTAACAAAGGGAAAGATTTTTGTCTTTTTTGTTGTTTTTTTTTTAACGAGTAATGGTGGCGATCTACGATTTTTTTTGCGGTACTGTGACATTGCAGCGGACAGATCGGACCCTTGACTGACATTTTTGACACTTTTGGGGTTACCAGTGACATTTCTACAGTAATCAGTGCTATACATATGCACTGTTACTGTAAAATTACACTGGCAGTGAAGGGGTTAACTTTTTTGAGAGGGAGGGGTTATGTGTGTCCCTAGGGGCGTGATTCTAACTGTGATTGGCTGTGGCTTGAGGTGTAGGAACAGTGATCAACGGTCCTACATAGTAGAACCGTATGATCACTGTTTCTACACAGGGGAGAATGACAGGCGGCTTGTTCACATCAGCCGCCTGCCTTTCTCTGCACCGACGATCATCGAGTGACCGGCGGACATCGGGTCCGCCGGTCACACGCGAGGGGGGGTCCGTGACCACGTGGGAGTGGGAGCGCTCCTCCGGGGGCGTGCGCTCACTCCCTAGACCCTCACAGGCTAGCGACGTAGTACTACGTCGCTCTGCCTGTGAGGGGCTGACCGCCGCAGTAAATAGTCGTGCCGCAGTCGGCAAGTGGTTAAAGTGTTACTAAACCCACAACAGTAAAATCAGTCTGTATTTACAGTAAAGCATGCTTGTTATACTCACTGTGGAACCTAAGGGGTAAATCCTCCACATTGTGTAAAAAGGCGGTTTGATCCTGTCTTTTCTGAGCCTCCCCTCCCTCCACTGACTCCTTATAATTTCCTGATAACACAAGTCTATGGAGTCAGGCTGCACATGCTCTGTTTGGTGGGTATTGTTAGAGAGATTTTTTTTTCTAGGGGGGGGGGGGGTATGTGATCAGCACAGGGCCAATCAGCACTGTCCAGACAGAGGGTTAGGGGTCTTGCAGTCTCATAGATCAGTCAGAAAACTCCTCCTACAAGCTTTACCAGTGCTTGACTGGACAGTAATAGAAGTCACAAGACTGCTATATATTGCTGATGAGAAAAGGTATTTAGCAGTTTATATTTACTATAATAATTGCATTTCCATGTTCTGTGTACTTTGGGAGACCAGATATAGTGAGTGCAGGCTCCTGGGTTTAATAACACTTTAATATTTTAAGAGCAGCCTTTCAATATTAGATTGATGCTTTGACTATATGTTGTAACACATTCACATTTACCAACAGAAATCCCAAGAAGATGCTCAAGATGGGCAGCTATCTTCATATTTGCTAGGACTCTATCATAGGCCAGTTTGGATTCTTTAGGTTTCTTGGACCTCTTCCACAGGTCAGCTTTGGATTTTAAGCCTGTGCCACAGATCAGTTGGAATCCTTTGGTCCAGGTTTAAAGCGGAGTTCCGGGCAGAGAAACGATTTTTTTCTGAACAAAACCCCGGGACAGTCAGGGCTAGCACATTCCACAATGGCTAGCCTCTGATCTGTCCCGGTTCGCACTTACCTGTAAGAAGAAATACTTACTTAGAAATTTTCTTCCACAGCGTTTCCATCTCGGTTGTGGGCAGCTGAAGCCGGCGCGGTCCTCTTCTCTGTCTTCTTCCGCGTCTTCGTGTCCCAGAATGCACTGCACCGGCCCCTCTCGTCACTTCCGGTGCGGCGCCGCATTCCTAAACAGCTTCTGGGCATGCCCAGAAGCTGTTTAGCAGGGGAATGCGGCGTCGCCCGGAAATGACGAGCGGGGCCGGTGCGGCGCATTGATTCCTGGGAGCGATGACGTTTAGCTCCCAGGAATCATCGCGAGGCAGGAAGTGACGGGGTGAGCCTCGGCGCTGGAGGAGGAAGCTGTCATAGGTGAGTATTTACGATCTTCAATAAACAGGTGAGTAAACAAAAAAAAAAAAAATAACTATCCAATTCCTTTTCAGGTGAGGCATACCTAGCGGAGGGGCACAAAAAAAAAATCTTTTTTGTGCCCGGAACTCCGCTTTAAGCTTCTAAGAGGACTCAAGCCTTTATCCTAAGGCCCAGGTCTAGGCCCTAAGAGAACAAACCTTTCTTCGCTCTGGTTTCCCACTGTAGGCAAATACCTATGTAACGCACTGCACTGTTACTGCACTGTTAACTTTTGTGGACTCCTACTGTTATTTATTTTGTGCTTGCACTACTTATACCGACCTCAATAGAATCAGAGTATTTGTTCACCCTAAACTGTGTGATTATTTTGTGTTTCAAAGCCAGGGGGATTCTCCTGGTTAAGGTTTTACAGTGGTGTCAGCCGGGGTTGTGCTGCCAGGCCAGGCTCAGAACAGACAGGAAACCAAAAATACTTAGCGGCTCTTAGGGGGGAGCGCTGGTCCTGGAAGGCAAAAACTGAACACTTTATGCTGGCATCCTCTCCAGGCAGGAATCTGAAGGGGGAAAGACCCTTTTAGGAGGTCATCTCAAATATTTATCATCTTCCTCAGCCCCCATTACTACAATAAACCCCTCTGTGATTGCCCAAGACAGGTCATATATTCATATCCCAATACATTGTATCTTCTCATTCTAACTACTGGAGAACTCTCAACAACAGCAGGCAGACACAATCAAAAGAAACAAAAGATAAACCAAGGGTGCACCGGCCTAGGGCATTATACTCAATAAAATGAGCTTTAATAAAATAAGTGCAAAATGCATACTCATAAACGTAAGTTATTCAAAGGCACATCAAAATGAACGTTGTATCAGCAAGATGTCACATCACAGATGTAAAGTCCTAATAGCGACTGGCTGATGCGTTTCGAGGCATCACCTTTTCCTCAGAGCCTATTAAATTGTATCTCTATCTCTGTATTTATATAACCAGAATAATTGCGAGGTTGAAAGCCAGGGCCAGCCCCTTCCAGGTGGGCGTGTACGTACTTAGATCCACCCACTTAGAAGTGCTATGCAACCTTAAACCACAAATACATATTCAAAATTACATATATATATATATATATATATATATATATATCAAAAATATAAAATATATTACCAGACTAGTTCTTATACATAAAACCTTCATATAGAAAAGTTCAGGAGCATGAACTAACAGTACACAAATACACCATTGTAATGTACTATTATGATATCTTAGCTCACCCTTTAATGCTTCAATAGTCAGGAGTAGGGATGATCAAACGGAGGCAGGCATAACATCTGAACTTCTGTATAGGGGTATATATACACACACACATATATGTATATATACACATACACACATATAGGTGTGAAAGTAGCGTAACTCTATGCCTGCGCTAATGAAATTATTTGCAGGGATAGGGTTCCGTTCCTATCACACCTGTATGTGTGTATGTGTATATATATATACATATATGTGTGTGTGTATATATACCCCTATACAGAAGTTCAGATGTCATGCCTGCCTCCAAAGACGCCCAAAAAATGCACAATAAACGCCTGCAACAAAAACGCCCAGGTGTGTTGTTGCAGGTGTTTCTTGGAAAAATTCCCAAACACCTGGAGCTCAGTGTCAGCCTGAAATGGATCCCACACAGCCCTAAGCACATTCGTCTTACCCCAAGTCATAGTGCTTGGGCCTGGTGGTTGGATACCCAGGTACTGAGTAATGGCGGTGTGAACAGTGGTTCAGCCTTTTTAGTTATCTTAGTTACTAGAAGCCATTTTGTGTGAAAATCATTTTAATACTGCTGTGATAGAATGGTTTATATTCTGCATAAGACCTTTGCCCACGTCCCGTCTTTTGTTGTAAACAATGTTACTTCCCTGAAATGACGTGTATGTGCTTTCCAGCCTTCTGGGGGCAAGATGACCAAGATGTCATATATCAGAATTTGAAAAATGTTAAAGGGAGTGCCCTGGACCAAGAAGGGAACCACTGGCTACACCCCAGAGCAATTGGGATTTTCTAGGGCTGTATTATGTTCTAGAAAAATATAAGGAATCAAAACATTCATAAAATTAATAAATGTATTGAAATACAAAGAAAAAACATATAGAAAAAAAACATTAAAATTCATAGCAATATGATGTACATTCGTTGGTGGATAACATGGATTTAAGGTCCTACATGTTTCGCCGAGAGTGTAATCCCTCATGTAGCGGCTTCTTCAGGGACCGATTTAAATAATCCACACAAGATTCTAAATAGAAGTACATAATAAGTAATACACAGGGGAAATTTTGGAAGACAAACTGCATAACAGATAAGGCTGCCACACATTGTATAGTCAATCTCCACATGTGTAATCTATTGAAAGAATACATCTTACCATTTTGTCCAAATACGTAATATAGAGAAAATACGCTCCGGAGGGGTAAAATGGGGACTTGAGATCGCAGAAGCAGTAAAGGGAAATACAAAACTCTACTAAAAAAGCACCCATTAAACAGTGGTTTTGCCCCTTCCACATTCTATGTAAAACTGAAGAAAACAAGTTTTGAGTGAGTTTCCACTTTTCATTTTATTAAAACAAATGATTCAGGCTTGCAGAGGGAGGGGCAGAACTAAGTGCCAATGGGGCTCTGCTGTAGTGTACATGTGCCTACATTGAACATGGTAACTGGAGAAGAGAGCAGAGGGATGACTGATCAGGGTGCTGGAACTGCTTCCCTATCGATTCACAGGCTGGTGTTCTGTCAAAACAGCCAACTCGTCAAAATCTCCAATTATGTCACTTCGGGTGACTGTCCAGCAGCAGTAATTGCAGATTTCGATGACTTGGCTGTTTTCATAGAACACAGGCAGCGTATGCACTACGGTACATGATGAGTTGGCTGCTCTGAAAAAACACTGTCTAGAAGTAAAAAAATTGTTGCCGCCTTTGGGGCGGCCATGTTGTTAGTTACTAGCGGGCGGACTAACAATGTCCACTTGTTATATCATGTACCGTAGTGCATACGCTTTCAGTGTTCTGTGGAAACAGCTAAGTTGTCGAAATCTGCAATTACTGCTGCTGGAGAGTCACCGGAAGTGACATAATTGGAGATTTTGACGAGTTGGTTCTTTTGACAGAACACCGGGAACAGGTAGATACCCAAATTGTATTGTTTAGCTGCAGTAAAGGAAAGTTAGGGCACCTGCTTGGCCCTTTTATTTGGAGGGGCTGAGTAAATCTCAGGACAGGTTGAAGAAAAATACTCAACCATGGCAGGTAAAACAAGCTCCAGTGTATGTTTTTCCAATTTCCTAGAGTTTAGCTTTAAATGACCTCTTTATTGCTCCATCCGCCTAAGGTTAGAAAATAAGAAGCCAAGGCTTGTCCCATTTCGGCAGAGTCCTTTTTTCCCCAGCAGCAAAATGTCTGTACATAAAAGAGAATCCTAATAGCCCCCCCTAAAGCATGAGATATAATAGAAAGTATAACAGTTGTGAAGTTTAAACAGCCTAACAGTAAATGAAAAATGTCTGAGAATTTGCTATGAATAGATTCTACTAAACCAGCTTGATGTGGGTATTAGTGCCAATAATTCCACTTTCCTTTATCAACTTACAAGCATTAATAAGAAGGACATGCATTGAAAGGAAGCAATTATAATCATATTCCATGCCTGACGCATCTTGTTGACCCGACTCACCGGTCACCTTTCCACTCAGCCTGTGCACAATGTATGCCGTGCCGGGAGCGAAGTACACCACTGGCTGAGTGTGCCTGGCATCATAATATAACACTTATGTTCAATCACTTGCAGCCATTTTTATTTGTTCAGATTTATTTCAGGTCTCGGGGGAAGGACATGCTGAGCAGGCATGTTGATTCGTAGCTGTGACTGCGGTAAAATGGAGCATAATGCCGAATTACACTCAGATCACCTGTGGATGGAGGAAATAAAACGCAATATTGTGGAAGAACATTTTTGTTGCTCAGGTTGTCTCTCAATACAATTTTACATAACTCTTTTCCCTATTTAAAATCTGTAATGAAAGAAAAATGGAGGATTCCGTTAAAGGCCCCACTGCAGGGAAAACATTTCATTCTGCCAGCTGCATGGGGTTAATACTTATATAGACAGCATTTTTTTTATTTTACATTTCATTTTTTTTTTTTATACAAGCAAAAGTGTGCCATTTCTAAAGCGGGCAGTATGTGAAGAAGGGAAGTGCGGCAGATTAGGGTTAGGTAGGTATAGGTAAGGTATGACACAGGGTAGTATGAGCAGAAAAGTAATAGAGAGAATATGACAGTGAGCAGTATGTACAAGACAGAGGTGTGGTGGGTATGACTGGGGGTGGTATGTACAGGAGAGGTGTGTGGGGGTATGACTGGGGAGAAGTATGTACAAGACAGGGGTGTGGTGGGTATGGCTGGGGGTAGTATGTACAGGAGAGGAGTGTGGGGGTATGACTGGGGAACAGTATGCACAGGAGAGGAGTGTGGGGGTATGACTGGGGAACAGTATGCACAGGAGAGAAGTGTGGGGGTATGACTGGGGAACAGTATGCACAGGAGAGGAGTGTGGAGGGCATGACAGTGGGCAGTATGTACAGGAGAGGAGTGTGGAGGGTTTGACTAGGGGTAGTATGACCAGGCAAGGAGTGTAAGGGTGTATGACAGGGGGCAGTATGTACAGGAGAAGAGTGTTTGGGGTATGGCTGGGGGCAGTATGTACAGCAGTGCAGTGTGAAAGGTATGAAAGTAGGCAGTATGTGCAAGAGAGGAGTGTGAGGGTATGACTGGAAGCAGTATGTCAAGGAGAAAAGTGTGGGGGAGGGGGGTATGACTGTGGGCACTATATGCAGCAAAGGATTGCAAACTATATGACAGAGGGCTGTATGTACAGGAGAGGAATGTGGAGGGTGTGACAGTGGGCAGTATATGTAGAAGAGGAGTGTGGAGGGTTTTACTGGGGGCAGTATGAACAGGCGTGGAGTGTAAGGGTGCATGACAGGGGGCAGTATGTTCTAGAGAAGAGTATTTGGGAGTATGGCTGGGGGCAGTAGGTACAGCAGAGCAGTGTGAAAGGTATGAAAGTAGGCAGTAGGTGCAAGAGAGGAGAGTGAGGGTATGACTGGAAGCAGTATATCAAGGAGAAAAGTGTGGGGGGTATGGCAGTGGGCAGTATGTACAGGAGAGGAGTGTGGAGGGTATGACAGTGGGCAGTATGTGCAGGAGAGGAGTGTGGAGTGTATGGCAGAGGACAGTACGTAGAGGAGAGAAGTTTGGAGGGCAAGACTGGGGCAGTATGTACAGTGCAGGAGTTTGGAGGGTATGACTGGGGGCAGTATGTACAGGAGAGGGGTTTGGAGGGTAGGGCAGGGCAGTATATCCAGGAGAGGGGTGTGGAGGGTATGACAGTGGGCAGTATGTGCAGAAGAGGAGTGTGGAGGGTATGACAGTGGGCAGTATGTACAGGAGAGGAGTGTGAAGGGTATGACTCGGGGCAGTATATAGAGAAGAGTGTGGAGGTTATGACTGTGGGCAGTATATAGAGGAGAGGAGTGTGGAGCGTATGATTGGGGGCAGTATGAACAGGAGAGGAGTTTGGAAGGTATGGCAGGGGCAGTATGTACAGCAGAGCAGTGTGGGGGTATGACAGGGGGCAGTATGTGCAAGAGAGGACTGTGTGTGGTATAATCAGGGGGCAGTATGTACAGGAGATCAGTGTGGAGAGTATATAGGCAGCATGTGCAGGAGAGGAGTATGGAGGATATGACTGGGGGTAGTATGTACAGGAGAGGAGTCTAGAGGGTATGGCAGAGGACAGTATGTACAGGAGAGAAGTTTGGAGGGCATGACTGGGGGTAGTATGTACAGTACAGGAGTTGCAAGGGTATGACTGGGGGCATATGTACAGGAGAGGGGTTTGGAGGGTATGACTGGGGGCAGTATGTACAGGAGAGGAGTGTGGAGGGTATGACTGGGGGCAATATGTACAGGAGAGGGGTTTGGAGGGTATGGCAGGGCAGTATATGCAGGAGAGGGGCGTGGAGGGTATGACAGTGGGCAGTATGTACATGAGAGCAGTGTGAGGACTATGACAGGGGGCAGTATGTACAAGAGAGGACTTTGGGTGGTATAATCAGGGGGGAGTATGTACAGGAGAGCAGTGTGGAGAGCATATAGGCAGCATGTGCAGGGGAGGAGTATGGAGGATATGACTGGGGGTAGTATGTGCTGGAGAAAAGTGTGGAGGATTTGGCTGGGGTCACTATGTGTAGCAAAGGATTGCAAACTATATGACAATGGGCAGTATGTACAGAAGAAGAGTGTTGGGGTATGACAGTGGGCAGTATGAACAAGAGAATAGGGCAGAGGGTATGACAGTGGGCAGTATGTGCAAAAGATGAGTGCAGAGGATATGACTGGGGGCAGCATGTGCTGGAGGAGTGTGGAGGGTATGACAGCAGAACGTTTGTGCATGAGAGTATTGCACGACAGGAGGCAAAATGTGCAGGAGGGTATGCCAGGGGCAACATATACAGCAAGAGAGTATGTGTATAGCAGCAGGCAATATATGCAGAAGAGAAGTATGGAAGGTATTACAGTGAGAAAATATGGGCAGTAGAGGAGTGTGGAGGGTATGGCAGTGGATAGAATGTGCAGGAGAGGAGTGTGGAGGGTAAGACAGTGGGCAGTATGTGCAGGAGAGGAGTGCGGAGAATAAGACAGTGGGTAGTATGTGCAGGAAAGGAGTGTAGAGAGTATGATAGTGGACAGTATGAACAGGAGAGAAGTGTGGAGGGTATGATAGTGGGCAGTATGGGCAGTCAAGACAGAGGATTTGTGCAGAAGAGAGTTGTGGAAAATATGATGGCAGGCATTATGTGCAGGGGAAGGGTGTAGACGGTATTACAGCTGGAAAAATCAGGTAATTGTTTGACACACAATTAGTGATTATTGATCAGCAACTGAGCAGCAAGATCACCGACAAATTTTGTCATAACCATAGTAGACTACTCTGAAGGAGAAACTAGAGAGTGAATGCGATGGAGAAGGGATACAGGGAAAGCCCAATGTGCGTGCCGGAGGAGGGATACGGGAAAAGAATGTGAGCATGTGTGCGTGTGTGTATTGGAAGAGGGATTTCACTTGGGAAAGACCAATGTGTGTGTACTGGAGGTGGAATCTCATTGGGGAAAGACCAATGTGTGTGTGCTGGAGGTGGGATCCCATTGAGGAAAGACCAATGTGTGTATACTGGAGGTGGGATTTCACTGGGGAAGGACCGATGTTTGTGTATTGGAGGAGGGATATAGAGGAAAAGCCAATGTGTGTGGCTGGAGGTTTAAACTCACTGGGGAAAGGCCAATGTGTGTGGCTGGAGGTTTAAACTCACTGGGGAAAGGCCAATGTGTGTGGCTGGAGGTTTAAACTCACTGGGGAAAGGCCAATGTGTGTGGCTGGAGGTTTAAACTCACTGGGGAAAGGCCAATGTGTGTACCAGAGGCGGGATCTCACTGGCAAAAGACATTTAAATACATGTGCTGGAGGTGGAATTTCATAGGGGAAAGATCAATGTGTTCACTGCAAAGGTGATGCCACTGAGGAAGGATTAGGAAGACGCAGGTTTGCACAGTAATTATCTAAAAGTTTAACCTCAAAAATAATATGCAATAATAGGAGTTTTCCCCACTTCATTTACATGCAGACCAAGATGTGTACCAAAAGTGGCAGTTACAGGGGTTAGGACAAACCAAACAACGCTGATAGTGGTGCTTATAATGGTCTGCTTTTATCCATGTGGTTTAAACCTTTTTTTTTTTTTTTCAAAAATGTGTGCCTTTCTATGCATCAGTGGGAGGAATAGTGCCCCATCATTGATGTCAGTGGAATGAATAGTCCTACATTGCTTGTGTTAATGGGAGGAATACTACCCCATTGTTGGTGTCAGTGGGAGTAGTAGTGCTCCATCCCTGGTGACAGTGGGAGGAATAGTGCCCATCATTGGTGTCAGTTGGCAGAATAAATTCCCATCATTAGTGTCAGTGGTAGAAATATTACCCCATCATTGGTGTCAGTGGGAGGTATTCTGCCCTATCATTGGTGTCATTGGGTGGAATAATGGCCCATTATTGGTGTAAGTGAAAGGAATAATGCTCCATTGTTGGTGTGAGTGGGAGGAGCAATGCCCTTTTTTTTTGTATCAGTGGTAAGAATAGTGCCCTGTTGTTGATATAGGTGGGAAGAATAGTGCTCCATCATTGGTGTCAGTGGAAGGAATATTCCCACATCATTTGTGTTAATGGGAGGAATACTGCCCCCTTGTTCATGTTAGTTGGAGGAATAATGACCCATCATTTTTGACAGTGGGATGAATAGTGTTCTGTAACACAAAAATAGGAAAAAAGGTTCAGAGACACTCAATCAGCTACCACCTGAAAAATATTTATTGTAGTAAAAAACTTCATAGTATTGCATCACATGTCCTGTGCCCACCCCCCCCCCCCACCACACACAGTCCTCCCTACAACCCCCCCCCCACAGAGCCTCAATCCAAAACCACCCCCGCACCCCTAAAACCCTCTAGAAATGAAACCGCCCACTCACTGGGAGCTGAGGTACCCCCCTCTCACCACCTCTACAAGGTCTCTTTAATAATCATAATTTGTGGGTTTTTTTTATTTCTTGACCTTCTGATGGGTCTCAAAGTATTAATGTTTTTGGTCGGTTGGTGGTGTGCTGGATGTTTTTTTCCCACTTGGCTAGGATACATGTTACACAGGCTTTGTATGATAGGCCACTTAAAGATGGGTGGAGCCCTAGGTGGTTTTTAGGAAGTGAGTGAAAGCAGGTTTCCCCATACATCTTGAGGAAAATCCAGCTGTGGATGGGATAAAGTGTGCCGACGTGAAGTGGGGTTCTGCCCCCCCCCCCCTCCTCTGCCGCGTGGCCACCCTGTAGCATTCCAAATGGATTAAATCTGACTTGGCTCATCATTGGTATCAGTTTGCTGCATATAGCCCCATTATTGGTGTCAGTGGGAGGAATAGTGCCCCATTATTGGTGTCAGTGGGAGGAATAGTGCCTCATCATTGGTGTCAGTGGAAGGAATAATGCCCCATCATTGGTGTGAGTTGAAGGAATAGTGCCCCTTCATTGGTGTGAGTGGGAGGAATACTGTCCTATAACTGGTGTGAGTGGGAGGAATAGTGCCCCATCATTGGTGTGAGTGGGAGGAATAGTGCCCCATCATTGGTGTGAGTGGGAGGAATAGTGCCCCATCATTGGTGTCAGTAGGAGGAATAGTGCCCCATCATTGGTGTCAGTAGGAGGAATAGTGCCTCATCATTGGTGTCAGTAGGAGGAATAGTGCCCCATCATTGGTGTGAGTGGGAAGAATAGTGCCTCATCATTGGTGTCAGTAGGAGGAATAGTGCACCATCATAGGTGTCAGTGGGAGGAATAGTGCCCCATCATTGGTGTGAGCGGGAGGAATCGTGTCCCATCATTTGTGTGAGTGGGAGGAATACTGTCCTATAACTGGAGTTAGTGGGAGGAATAGTGCCACCTTGTTGGTGTCAGTAGAAGAGATAGTGCCCCATCATTGGTATCAGTGGAAGGAATAATGCCCTATCAGTGGTGTCAGTAGGAGGAATATTGTCCCATCATTGGTGTCAGTTTGAGGAATAGTGCCCCATCATTGGTGTGAGTGGGAGGAATAGTGCTCCATCATTGGTGTGTGTGGGAGGAATAGTGTCCCATCATTGCTGTCAGTGGGAGGAGTAGTTTCCCATCATTCAGCTTCGGGTGTGGCTGCTGGAAGGTTCTCTGGCTGTGTGTCTGTTGCTGCTGCAGGTGATCTGTGTAAGAGGGTGTGAGGTGAAATCCCTCCCAGCTCTCCTGGCCCCCTTCTGGGGAAGCCATGGAGGCCAGCAGGGCCTCTCCTGCTGGAGGCTCTCAGACATCCCCTGGGCGGATGGATGGCACCCCTGCTCCTGTGCAGCCCGTGGTTGGTGATCTCTCTGCACCTGGTGAGGATGAAGATGCTGGATCCATTCGGGAGCGAGTGGTGGCCGGGATCAAAGTCCTCAATAAGGAGAGAGACAAGCTCTACAAGCTTAGAGCGGATTTAAAGCGCCTGAGAAAGCAGCGTGAAGGCTTGTTCAGCAAGAACCGTGGATCAATGGATTCAGAGGTCCAATTAGCGAAAGTCCGTGTGGATCATCAAGAAACTATCGTGGCCATGATGGAAGGCAGGGATGGTCCCTTCAGGGAGAAGTTTTGCAATGAACGGAGGTTTGCAAAGATGGAGGTGGAGGAGGAGACCCCCGGTTCTGACCCCCTTCCCCCTCAAGGTGAGGTAAGCAGCCCATTGCCATCTCAGGGCTCAGGAGGCATGTTGAAAGTTATACAGGTAATGGAGTCTCCAATGCAGGAAGATCAGCTGGTGTTTGGTGATGTGGAGGACTTACCTGAGAGTGTGCCTGATAAAGTAAAGTATATAAAGCCCCAGCTTACAGATAAAACAGTTTTTGTGCCTTTTAGCACCTTGCCTAATGATGGGTTTCCTAATGACACTCCGGGTGATTCCCCTATGCTCAGCAATGTTGTGCCTGCTGCTGATGTCTCTAAACAGGAAAAGTTGTGTTTAAAAAATGACATTTCTGCTGAAGAACCACAAAACCCAGAAGAGCCGATTAACCCCCCTTCTGCTGAGCTTAAAACTATTTCAGTCACTGTTGAACAGGACTCTACAGCGCAGCAGCAGGAAACATCTGGTACTGCATCAGAAACAGTTATCCCTAATAACATTGCAGGCATGGTGGATCCCACCATTATATGTGGAACTGATAATGCTGCTTGTTTAGGCCAAGCTGGTAAAAATAATAATAGTAGTGTACCTGATAATGTGACATCAGTGTGGGGTCTTGGCCCTAATAAGCCTACATTTGCACAGGTGGTAAGCTGTGCTCCTGGCAATATCACCAAGCCAGGGTTACAATCAAGGAGGAGCTCTGCTTCTAATCAGGGTTTTCCCTCGCGGGCTGCCACTATGAGCACCATTGGATCTGGTATTGGATCTATGGCTTCTGCTGGGGGTCCAAGGCGGAACGTAGTCCTCCT
This sequence comes from Pelophylax lessonae, assembly GCF_965119305.1. NCBI lineage: Eukaryota > Metazoa > Chordata > Amphibia > Anura > Ranidae > Pelophylax > Pelophylax lessonae. The sequence goes on along the minus strand of NC_138768.1, from coordinate 840,998,562 downwards.
TAAATGGGAAGGTGGTGCAGTCCCTCTAGCAAGGCGTATGGTGGTGGACCTGATCTTAGATATGGGTTTTGGGGCTAATGACCTATATGCCCTGATACATGTGGCTGGAAGCCGGGAATACACAGTTAGTTTCACCAGACCAGAGGGTCTTGACTTGTTCTGGGAACGATATATGGCTCGGTGCAGGTCAAGACCCGAATGGGAAGGTCTGGTGCCAGTGGCAGTTTCCCAAAGGTCAACAGTGAAGAAAATTACTATTGTCCTTACAAATGAGAGTGTTCCTGCTCGGGACTTAGAGGTCTGGTTGAGAAATTATGGGGATGTTTTGACCAGGCCGGATAAAATTCATGATGAGCGTGGCATCTGGACCGGGGGTTGGTCGGTAACGGTCAGGTTGGCTAGGGATGGGAATGTTGTCCGTCACCTGCCCTCCTCTGCCTTTATAGGGAGGGATAGGATGACCATTTTTTATCCCGGTCAGCCAAAACTGTGTCACCGCTGTGGAGAAAAGGGGCATTTTAGCTCCTCTTGTTCAGCTCTGATCTGTTCAGTGTGTCGGGGGCAGGGTCATGTGGCCAGGGACTGCACCCAGGCGATAAGGTGCAACCTGTGCCTGCGCCTTGGCCACCCCTACAGCCGATGTCCTGAAGCCTGGCATAATATGGATAGAGAGGTGATAGATGATCTGTTAAGGCTGGACAGGATGGAGGATGAGGCCCCTGTTGTACCACCCTCCTCTGCGGTGACTGACCCCCCTGGTCTTGTGCAGGATCCCTCCCTAGTCCCTGTGCCCACCCCTCCTGTATCTGTAAGTTTTCCTTCTGTGTCTGTCCCTGTGTCCCCCCAGCCTACTGTACCGGCTCCTCTTGTGTCAGAATCTGCCAAGTCTGTGCCCCCTGAGTCAGTTATTCCCGATCAGTCTTCCCTTCCTAAGTGTGACCTTAAAGAAGCCCCCCACCCACCAGGAGTGGTAGAGGGTACCAAAAAGGGTGCTGCTGCGGCTTCCTCTGTAAAGAAGTCTTCTGTGAAGACTTCAAAGAAGAAGAAGAAAACAAGAGATGAAAGCATCTCTGAATCTGACCTTCAGTACCTGGAGGAGAGAAGGAAGGTTGTGAGGCGGAAGAGACAGACGGTGAGGACGGAACAGGGACAGGATGCCTCAGTGACTGTCTCCAACCGTTCTAGGGCTTCTGCTTGGGATATCTCCTCATCTGGGGATTCTTCTGAGCAGAATTCAGAAATTGAAATGGAGTTGGAGGAGGCTTCAAGAAAGAGAGAGGCTTCTGGTGATGAGCAGCAGAGGGGAGCTAAGAAGCAATCCACCCAATAACCCAAATGGCGGTTCCCCCTCCGTTAAAAGTGGTGACAATAAATGTCGCCAGCATTAAGTCGGTAAGAGCTCGTTCTATGGCCTTATTTTTGTTCAGCCAATTAGATGCTGAAATTTTATTTTTGCAGGAGACTAGGCTCACCTCCTTGGCAGATATTCATATGGCCAAGAGAGAGTGGAGGTATGGTCCATCTTACTGGTCTCTTGCGGCCGAGCCTTACGGCGGGGTGGCGGTGTTGTTTAAAACCGGCATGGTAACTGTCCGGCGGGTTATTGAGGTGGAGATTGGGAGATGTATGGTCTTAGACGTTCTTGTGGGAGGGCAGGACCTGCGCCTAATTAATATCTATGGGCCGCACACAAAGTGGGACAGGAAATGCCTTTTTACAAGGATCAAGCCATTTCTTTTTACATCCCGGCAAGTGGTTTTTGGAGGTGACTTTAATACTGTGACTAGGCCCAAGGACAGGAAGGACTTCAATGACCGGCTGGGATATGATAGCGTTTTTTTAAATAGTATGGTTAGGGATGCTGGTCTTGTGGATGTGCACATTAAGCACCTCCCGGATGACACAGGGTTCACCTTTCATCGAGGTAATAGTCAGAGTAGGATAGATAGGTTTTTTTTGAAGGAGGCCTCTGCTTTCTCACCCCCAGTGGTGCAGGCGGTGGAGTTCTCTGATCACTGTATGCTATCTGTGGTCTTGAATGCTTCAGATTTCCCTCAGAGGGGCAAAGGCATCTGGAGATTAAATTCGACTCTCCTTGAGGAAGAACATGTTAGACAATCCTTTGAGGAATTCTTTCAGGCACAGGTGACCATCCTGGACTTTTGTAGCAGCAAGGCTGAGTGGTGGGAGCTGACCAAAAAGAGGATTGCTGGATTCTTCAGGGGCCTAGCCAATAAAAAACAGTTTAATAGATACATGACCTACCAACGTTTGCGGAGGAAGCTGGATATTCTTGTCTCGAGAGGAGGAGATCCTGGGGCAATCTCTGAAGTGAAAATCCTCCTCAGGAAGTGTCAATATGACCGGCATACCTCTTTGGTTCTGGAGCGGGACTATGGGAAATACCACTCGCCTGACCCTTACCAGAACTGCAAACAGGGTGTAGCTGTTAAGATGGTCGTTGGCCTTAAGGATAGTACAGGTTCCTTGACAAAGTCCAGGTCAGGGATCCTGGAGGTCGTGAGGTCTTTTTATGCTGAACTTCTTGGGAGGAAGGAGCTTGACCGAGACAAGATGGAAAGCTTTTTGGACTCTATTCCAGGTCTAAATGGTGGAGATGTCCCTTTGATGAATTTGACAGAAGAGATCACAGTTGAAGAGGTGACGAGGGCAATTGAACAGCTTGCCATCAAGAAGTCACCTGGACCGGATGGTCTGACGGCTGAGTTTTACAAAGCCTTTAAGTCTATTCTGGCCCCACATTTGGTAGAGATTTTTAACAGTTGTCTTGCTGAGGGGGTGCTTCCCCCTTCCATGAGACACTCGGCTGTGATTCTTCTTTCAAAAGGTAAAGATCCTTCGATGATTGAGAATTGGCGCCCCATCAGCCTTCTCAATGTCGATAGAAAGGTGCTGGCGAAGATACTTTTCTGGCGTCTATCGGCAGTAGCAGAGTCTTTGCTTTCTCGCCATCAGCACTGTTCGATCCAGGGTAGGAGCACCTTCACAGCGGTTTTAGCTGTCCGGGAGGCCTTGGAGCAGTGCAGGGCTGCAGGCTGGGGAAAGTATCTACTGGCATTGGATCAGGCAAAGGCTTTCGATCGTGTCAACCATGAGTACCTGTGGTTGCTCTTTAGTAAGTACGGTCTGCCGGGTGGTTTTGTCGATTGGTTAAAAGTTTTGTATAAGGGGGCAGAAAGCTTCCCTCTTGTTAATGGTTGGGTTGGACAGTCCTTTGAGGTTGGTTCTGGGGTGCGCCAGGGTTGTCCGCTGAGTCCCCTGCTCTATGTGTTTGCAATCGACCCCTTCATCAGGAGGCTAGAGAGCAGCATGTTGTGTGGGGTACCAGTGGGAATCCCGGGTGAGCCGCCTTTGAGGGTTGTTGCCTATGCGGATGATGTGTCAGTGATTGTCACTGGGACAGATGAAGCGGAGGAGGTGGTCTCTCTGACATCACGGTACTCTGAAGCATCAGGCTCCAAGATCAATCAGGAAAAGAGTGAAGTTTTTTGGATGGGAAAGGAAGGTGAGGGGTTTGATCTCCCGGACACTTTTCCAGTGCCCCAGGAAAAAATTAAGATATTAGGCATTGAATTTGGACCTGGCGATTATGGCCTCAAAAACTGGGAGGGCAGGCTGGAAGTTGCCAATACTAAGGTGGTCAGCTGGAAGAGATGGAAGTTATCTCTGAGGGAAAGGGTTGATCTGATTAAGACTTACCTGATACCGATCTTCTTGTATGTCAGCCCTGTCTGCATCTTGCCAGTGTCTCTCTATGCTAGGATCTATAGTGTGTTCTTCCAGATGCTGTGGGGGAACAGACTGAACCCCATCAAGAGGAATGTCACCTATCTATCCAGGAGGGAGGGTGGCTTAGGTATGGTCAACCCCGTTCTTTTCTTTTCACTGCTATTTCTCAAGTTTAACATTGGTAGTATGCTTGCAGTGGAACCTCCTGGATGGGCAGGCATGTTTAGATCTTGGTTTAGGCCTTTTCTGCGACTTTGGGAAGAAGGTGGCCAAGTGAAGAATCTCAGGGGTCATCGTGGTCAGCTCCCAGCCTATGTCGCTCCGTGTCTGAAGTTGCTGCGGCAGTGGCGACTGTCGGCTGAAGATCTCAGATCCGCTCCGAGGAAAGTCCTTATGAGCCGAGTCTTGAGTGAAGTCTTTCATGACCCACTGGCCTTAAGGGATTGCCCAGGCCCAATTTTGAGGGAAGGGTTAAGATTGATTAATTTGGCTAGAGTCCCCCTTAAATTCAGGGATCTGGCCTGGTTGTGCTTCCACGGGAGGCTCTATGTTCGGGGCAATTTGAAATTCCGCAGTGGGATGGATCGTGGTTGTCCTCGGGAGGAATGTGCAGGTGAGGAGGAGACTATGGACCATTTTCTGCTTCGTTGCCCTTTTAACATAGAGGTATACAAACAGGTTGGGCGGGCCCTCGGTGTTCCTTTCCTCTCCAGGCTGGGTTATGCTGAGTGGGTGTACGGAGCATTCAATACTGGTGGGGGCTTTTGTTTGGATACACTTTTTTTAGTTAGTTTAGTAGTCCGTTATTACACATGGAACGCACGGTGTCAGGTCACCCTTCGGCGTAAAATCCTTCCTGTTCAGGTGGTGGTGTGTGACATTCTGCATGAGGTGGGGAAGATTCGGGCGCTTGAGAGAGACAAGTGGGGTCAGAGGGCTTGGCTGAAGGCGTGGAGGGGTTTCAAGCCTCCCTGACTGCCAGGAGTCTCTTTCCCGGGTGTGGCTTTCTGTCTCTTATCACCCTAGATTTTTTCTTAATGCTCAGTTTTTGATAAATGGCTGCATACATAGGTGATGGGTTGTGCCTCTTAGGCCCTCTCTGCTGCTTTATGTAAATAGTTTTCTAAGAATGTTGGAAGTGGATTATGTATATATTGTATATATTCTGCACATGGATGTGAATTCCTTTGTTTTTTTTGTTGGAATATTGTACTATAGTTCTGTTTTTTACTTTTGTATAAAATATGTTGCTTGATTCTTTTCAATAAAAGATCAATAGTGCTCCATCATTGGTGTGAGTGGGAGGAATAGTGCCCCATCATTGGTGTGAGTGGGAGGAATAGTGCCCCATCATTGGTATCAGTGGGAGGAAAAGATCCCCATCATTGGTATCAGTGGAAGGAATAATGCCCCACCAGTAGTGTCAGTAGGGGGAATACAGCAGTACCTCATCATTGGTTTCTGTGGGAGGAATAGTGCTTAAGGGTCTGATAAAGGTGAGCAAAGGGTCACAGTTTGAGGACCACTGGAGTGGATTAGAGCCTTTGTCAATCCAAAATGTTATAGCTGTCATCAAAATAGGAGGTGGGGAAACAGTGACAACTGTCTAAAAGGACAGAAGGTGGAGGCAAATACTCCCAATAGGACATAGATGCTAAAAAAAAAAAAAAAAACCTGACAGGGGTTTAACCTTTCTTTACTCTATCCAAAATGGAAAAATATTTTATTTTTGTTTATAGACGCACTTTATGGGACCTCTTTTGTATGTATAAGTATCTCAAAATAATAAAAAAAAATGATAATGCCTTTAAACAGTGGTGCATACAGTAAGGAGATTTTTACTGACAGTGAGACCTGATAGGTACCTTGTTCTCTTTGAGATATACTCATCTCTTGGCAGGCTAATCTATGAACATATACAAACTTGACTGCAACTGGGTTTGTTTTATAAGTAATAGAATTTAAAGGCTGACCACATTTTAACTTCATACAGATCAATGATTTTTCTAGCGGACAGTCCCACCCAGCGGAATCAATCATAATGGATGTGTTTTCCTAGCACGATGGTCAGGGGAGGACTGGCAAGGGGGGCAGGGTGGTAATTGCCCCCCGGGCCACTCTGAAAAGTGGTAAAAACTAGTAAAAAGGCCGCACTCAGGGCTGGATTACTGTAGGGGCCAGACACTGTATACAGCTATCAGTCCAAAACCAGGTGGGCATGGATAGTGAGCTGATTCCATGGTTCAATGACTTGACTGCACTTGCCCCCCAGGCCTAAGGCTGCCAGCCCTCCCCTGACGATGGTCAAGGCTCCTTCACTTATATTGATTAAAATTAGATCATTATTGATAGGCTATTTGACCCTGAGACATGATAATGAGGCTGATGCATATTCGGCCATGTTAGTATGGCTAATGTACACAATTTGTATTGAGTGTTGGAAATACCTGGACATTTAAAGAGTTTTTTCATTACAGAGTGAATCAATTATTATCTAAGCTTCTGTGTAAATAAATGCCCAAGTTCCTGCAGGATTTTGTTTTTCATACACTTACTCAATATCATTTTTTATTACAGTATCTCACAAAACTGAGTACACCCCTCACATTTTTGTAAATATTTTATTATATCTTTTCATGTGACAACACTGAAGAAATTACATTTTGCTACAACGTAAAGTATTGAGTGTACAGCTTGTATAACAGTGTAAGAGCCGGTTCACACTAGCGCGACTTGTCAGCCTGACAAGTCGCGCTCCCTGGTGGTCCATTGACCATTACAGGACCCGTTCTAATAGGAGCGACAAAAGTCGCTCCGACTTAGAAAAAGGGTCCTGTACTACTTCGGGGCAACCTTGGAGCGACTTGCATAGACTTCCGTTATGTGAAGTCCCTGCAAGTCGCTCCGAAGTCTTGGTGCATGGTAATGCACAAGTCGCCCCCGAAGTAGTAAGGAGTCGTGTCGCCTTAGTGTGAACCGACTCTTAAGTTGCTGTCCCTTCAAAATAACTCAACACACAGCCATTAATGTCTAAACTGCTGGCAACAAAAGTGAGTACACCCCTAAGTGAAAATGTCCAATTTAGGCCCAAAGTGTCACCATTTTTTCCAGCACTGCCTTAACCCTATTGGGCATGGAGTTCACCAGAGCTTCACAGGTTACCACTGGAGTCCTCTTCCATTCCTCCATGAGGACATAACGGAGCTGGTGGATGTTAGAGACCTTGCGCCCCCCCCCACCTTCCGTTTGAGGATGCCTCACAGATGCTCAAAAGGGTTTAGGTCTGGAGACATGCTTGGCCAGTCCATCACCTTTACCCTCAGCTTCTTTAGCAAGGCAGTGGTCGTCTTGGAAGTGTGTTTGTGGTCGTTATTATGTTGTAATACTGCCCTGCGGCCCAGTCTCCGAAGGGAGGGTATCATGCTCTGCTTCAGTATGTCACAGTACATGTTAGCATTCATAGTTCTCTCAATGAACTGTAGCGATACCCCCTCAGGAGCCGCTGAAGTAAAACGGGTCTCTTGCTCCGCCTTTCAACCCCCAAGATCAAGCTCCACCCCTCTGGCACACCTGGTGATTTTCTGGGTGTATGCTCCTTTAATAATACACTTAGAAACAATGAAGCACCAGTTTAACAGTTTACTGGAGAATTAAAGTGTAGCAGTTACAAATCAACACGACATGAATTAAAGATAAAGAGAACAAAATGGAAATCCATAGGATTCAGCACTCAGGATCTAATAAAGCAAACACCAATGCACATACATGTTATGCTATTATTATTGAGGACTGTTGTATCAATAATCTGTCAATAAATCATTCCTCAAATGGATTGTGAGAGTGACCACAGAAATAGTGTTTAACTGTGATAAAGAATAGCACTGCATCTATCTATCTAACTTATATCAGTGACTCTATTAACCCAATGCTAGGCTATCTGTCAGAGTGCACTCTGTATCCTATGGGGGCCCCCTTTACTTTAGATTGCAAGAGTCTCCTGAATGAGCAAGTCCTTGCTAGTCTTCGCGGGCAAAGGGATCCTCAGTCATCCAAGGAATAGTATTTGTAATCCACTGTAAAGGTAATTCACTGTAGAGGTAACAATCAACTGTAATCCACTGTAAGGTAACTATTAACTGTAATCCAAACTATATGGAAAAATAGGCTTCTGTACTCAGTTAAATGATATATGATCTAGGAAACTGAAGATATGAGGTGAGGCCTTATAATCTGCCACGCACTAATCAGCACTACGGTGTCCTGTGGCAACTGTTCTATGACCAGTGCAGTTCTTTGTCCAAGCTAAACTGTGTCACAGGCCTTTCCTTGTTCTGTTTTTGTCAATTACAGTGTGTACTGCAATCAGATATCTCTTACCCAATCCATCAGTGTCCTTGTTCAGCAAATCCTCCACACCCAGCCAGTTACTCCGCTGTAACCTTCGCCGCTGTGCGATTACCAGCATCCACGCTGCTGAAGCCTAATGCACTAGGCCTCAACACAGACTGTGTCTCAGCACACCTCCCAGGCTGATCTGTCCTCGCTGAGTGCAGGGATCAAGAGAGCGTCAGGCTTTGAGGCAGGCAAGTGTCTAGCTCTGCTCTGATCCCCCCTTTCCCCTATTGCATCATGGGATTGTAGTTTCTTCTGCAATCCAAACAACAGACTGCTCACAGTTCAGAAATACCAAAAAACCAAAGAACTACATTTCACACAATCCTGTTCTTCTATTTCCTGGGGGAGGCTGACCTCTGCTGAAAGGAGTCTGAAGAAACCGGGGGGGGGGGGGGTAAATCAGAACTGTAGCTCCCCAGTGCCGGCAGCACTGCAGCACCCAGGCCATGACACTCTCACCACCATGCTTGACTGTAGGCAAGACATGTTTTTTTTTATATGCCTCACCTGGTTGCTGCCACACGCTCGACACCATCTGAACCAAATAAGTTTATCTTGGTCTCATCAGACCACAGGACATGGTTCCAGTAATTCATGTCCTTAGTCTGCTTGTCTTCAGCAAACTGTTTGCGGGTTTTCTTGTGCATCATCTTTAGAAGAGGCTTCCTTCTGCGACGACAGCCATGTAGACCAATTCGATGCAGTGTGCGATGTATGGTCTGAGCACTGACAAGCTGACTTGCCACCCCTTCAACCTCTGCAGCAATGCTGGCAGCACACATACATCTATTTCCCAAAGACAACCTCTGGATATGACACTGAGCATGTGCACTCAACCCCTTTGGTCGACCACGATGAGGCCTGTTCTTAGTGGAACCTGTCCTGTTAAACCGCTGTAATGGTCTTGGCCACCGTGCTGCAGCTCAGTTTCAGGGTCTTGGCAATCTTCTTATAGCCTAGGCCATCTTTATGTACAGTAGAGCAACAATTCTTTTTTTCATATCCTCAGAGAGTTCTTTGCCATGAGGTGCCATGTTGAACTTCCTGTGACCAGTATCAGAGAGTGAGAGCGATAACACCAAATTTAACACACCTGCTCCCCATTCACACCTGAGACCTTGTAATACTAATGAGTCACATGACATCAGGGAGGGAAAATGGCTAATTGGGCTCAATTTGGACATTTTTACCTAGGACTCACTTTTATTGCCAGTGGTTTAGACATTAATGGCTGTGTATTGAGTTATTTTGAGGGGGCAGCAAATTTACACTGTTATACAAGCTGTACACTCACAAAAATGTGAGTGTGTACTCACTTTTGTGAGATATTGTATATTTTTTTTAATTATCATTTTATATTAACATTTTATAATTTTTTTATCTTTAATCTGAGTGGCAACTTGTGCTACTCAGATTAAAGAAGACCTCGACTAGGCTAGCTGTCATTGCTAACCTTCTTCTGCAAATGATAGTTACCCTGCTGTCATGCTCATTTAATTATACTGATTGCTTTGGTCCAGCTTCCCAACAGTGAAAATAGTGAACCATACCCACGCAATGAGTGCTGGCATGGCTGCTTGTACTCTCCACTGAAGGTGCATGTGACAGGGAGACACAGCTGGGAGACAGCTGTCACCCCGAGCAGCAAGTATCGGAACATGGACCTTCATGGCAAGATCACTAAGTGCTCTTTCACTGCTAATTTTGAAAGTTTGAAAATAACTTCTGAGATTACATAAATATGTTAAAGCTTATGTAGGAATCTGCTGCGGCTGCCCATTACAGGGTTATGTATAAGTATGTGTAGCAAGGTTTCCAGGCCTGTGGCCTGATGTGGGTCTGCCATTAGTACCGGAATCCTCTCCAGCCCATGTGAGCTGAGTCCCCAGGTGTGACAGTTGAGACAGTGACAACTCCGGCATCGTTGTTTGTGTTTTTTTTATTATAATTTAAGGGGATGGAAGAAGGGGATGAGTGGGATACTCCTCTCGGCTTGAACTAATTACAATTTGGATCTTGATCCTGGAAAAATGCCCATTGGCGCTTCCTTGGCGCTAGCCAGCGCCAGCCAACGCTCACTGACTAAAACAGAGGAAGTGTTGAATCCCTGACCTATAGTCCAGTAGATCCAAGACTGAGAACTGTAGAACTACTGACACTGCTTCACTGTGTAAGTCTTTTACTTTTCCCGCGCCTGGCACAGCTTGAGGTAGTATTTTGTAGAACTCCAAATAGCTAACAATGTAACTGGCACACGCAATACAATTCAGGGCCCAGACTGCGGGTGCCCCCTTTTTGCTCCTTAAACTCTTCAGGGTCCACTGACTATGTACCCCCTTTACACTTCAGGGTCCTCAACCTAGGTACCCCATTTACAGCTAGCTGACCTTGGATCCCCGAACCTCTTCCGGAGTGGTCACCTCTGACTCTAGGCAGACCCCCAGGGACAAGCCTCAGTAATCACGACCTGTGTAGGCTTTCCTGGGACTGGACCCCTCTCTCTCCCTGCAGGCTCTTGGCACACCGGATCCCCCTCAGCTCAACTCAGCACTCTCTGGACTCTCAGGCGACACCCAGAGACATCAACCTTCCTCAGACAGGAGGAGAGACAGCCGCACTCTCCTTCCTGGGACTCTTCTCCCACCAAAGACACCGTGCCACGCACTTCCCCCCAAACTTATACCCACTCCCAGAATCCTTTGCAGCCTAATCTGCCTTCTGGGGTAGTTACAAGCTTGGATATGTCCCCTGATTGGGCTTCCCACACTGCCCTATTAGAAGCCTCTCACAGGAGCCAGTGGGGATATTTCTCCCCTTAGCAGGCACATCTGGAAGCCCTGACACCCTACCTAACAAATCACAGCCCTGCTGTTAGGCAGACAAGGCCCACTATATCTTTACCTAGCACCTACCTGTAGGGTGCTACATATGTATCTTCACTTGCTGTCACTGAGAGGCTGGCTTGGAAACCCCAGAAGATGGAAGTGAAAAGAGAGACATAGACTGGGAGAGATACCGAGCCACATTACCTTATACAGATAAGAGCTGCTGTTGTTGCCGCTGCTGTATTTCACCCATCCCTGCTGGTAGAACACAATGATTACTGCTAGCGGCTATAGCATCTGACAATAATCTCATGCTAAAAATATGACATCGCTGGTTGTACCCAAGTGGATTGATGGATCAACTTGGGTACAATCAGTCTGCCCATACATGTTTCAAATTTCGGCCAGTCCCTGCTGAACTGGCTGATTCAATTCATTTATGCCCAGCTTAAGACTCAGAGTAGATATGCAAACTCTCAATTCCAGTGCCAGACCACGGTTTCTTGCTAGTGGAAACTTGTGTTCCAGGCTGGTTGGACAACATTTGGAGGATCTCCCCATCTTAGCTGATCCTGTCTTTAGGTCTTCGACATCAAGACAGATGACTCATCGCCATTGTCCATAGGGGCCCCTGCAACTGGACTTTGCTGCAACATTTATCTCTCTTATGCTGCCCATCTCTACCTCTCTCTGTCTGTTCCTTTGCCCCCCCCAACCCCCTATACCATCTGCCTATTCCTTTTTTACCATTATTCCTCCCTTTCCCCTTCAACCTCTCTGTTCCTAAATTGCTGTCCTCTCTCACTGGGTCCATCTTTCCGCTTCTCGCATTGCCTCACTTTGTTTCCCTCTTGATGTCCTCTGTTATTTTGTCTGCCTTCTCTCACACTCCCTCTCTCTCTCTGTCACCCTCTCTTACTGTCCTCTTTCTGTCTGCACATCTTCTCTCGCTCTCCCCATCTCTCTTTGTCTGACACTGTTTCCCTCTTACTGTTCTCTCTTATTCTTCATATCTTTCTCTCTGTTCTGCTCCTGCTGTCTTCTTTCGCTCTCCCTCTCTGTTCTCCTCCTGCTGTCTTCTCCCACCCTATCCATCTTCCTCGTTCTCTCTGTTCTCCTTCTGCTCTCCTCCCTCACCCTATCCATCTTCCTCACTCTCTGTCTGTTCTCCTGCTGTCCTCTCTAACCCTATCCATCTTCCTCGCTCTCTCTCTGTTCTCCTCCTGCCATCCTCTGTCACCCTATCCATCTTCCTTGCTCTCTGTCTGTTCTCTTCCTGCTGTCCTCTCTCACCCTATCCATCTTCCTTGCTCTCTGTCTGTTCTCTTCCTGCTGTCCTCTCTCACCCTATCCATCTTCCTCGCTGGCTCCCTCTCTGTTCTCCTCCTGCTGTCTTCTCTCACCCTATCCATCTTCCTCGTTCACTCTGTTCTCCTCCTGCTGTCCTCCCTCACCCTATCTATCTTCCTCACTCTCTGTCTGTTCTCCTGCTGTCCTCTCTCACCCTATCCATCTTCCTCATTCTCTCTGTTCTCCTCCTGCTGTCCTCCCTCACCCTATCTATCTTCCTCACTCTCTGTCTGTTCTCCTGCTGTCCTCTCTCACCCTATCCATCTTCCTTGCTCTCTCTCTGTTCTCCTCCTGCTGTCCTCTCTCACCCTATCCATCTTCCTTGCTCTCTCTCTTTTCTCCTCCTGCTATCCTCTCTCACCCTGTCCATCTTCCTCACTCTCTCTCTGTTCTCCTCCTGCCGTCCTCTCTTACCCTATTCATCTTCCTCGCTCTCTGTCCATTCTCTCTCTGCTGTCCTCTCTCACCCTATCCATCTTCCTCGCTCTCTCTCTGTTCTCCTCCTGCTGTCCTCTCTCACCCTATCCATCTTCCTCGCTCTCTCTCTTTTCTCCTCCTGCCGTCCTCTCTTACCCTATTCATCTTCCTCGCTCCCTGTCCATTCTCTTCCTGCTGTCCTCTGTCACCCTATCCATCTTCCTCGCTCCCTGTCCATTCTCTTCCTTCTGTCCTCTGTCACCCTATCCATCTTCCTCGCTCTCTCTCTGTTCTCCTCCTGCTGTCCTCTCTCACCCTATCCATCTTCCTTGCTCTCTCTCTTTTCTCCTCCTGCTATCCTCTCTCACCCTGTCCATCTTCCTCACTCTCTCTCTGTTCTCCTCCTGCCGTCCTCTCTTACCCTATTCATCTTCCTCGCTCTCTGTCCATTCTCTCTCTGCTGTCCTCTCTCACCCTATCCATCTTCCTCGCTCTCTCTCTGTTCTCCTCCTGCTGTCCTCTCTCACCCTATCCATCTTCCTCGCTCTCTCTCTTTTCTCCTCCTGCCGTCCTCTCTTACCCTATTCATCTTCCTCGCTCCCTGTCCATTCTCTTCCTGCTGTCCTCTGTCACCCTATCCATCTTCCTCGCTCCCTGTCCATTCTCTTCCTTCTGTCCTCTGTCACCCTATCCATCTTCCTCGCTCTCTCTCTGTTCTCCTCCTGCTGTCCTCTCTCACCCTATCCATCTTCCTCGCTCTCTCTCTTTTCTCCTCCTGCCGTCCTCTCTTACCCTATTCATCTTCCTCGCTCCCTGTCCATTCTCTTCCTGCTGTCCTCTGTCACCCTATCCATCTTCCTCGCTCCCTGTCCATTCTCTTCCTACTGTCCTCTCTCACCCTATCCATCTTTCTTTCTCTTTCTCTCTCTCTCTCCTTCTTTCATTTTCTTATTTTCACTCTGTTCCCCTCTTGCTCCCTCATTTTGTCCCTCTTTCTATTTCTCTCTCTCTTACAAAAATCTATATACTGTAAAATGTTTTAGCACTGGCAGAATGTGAAATGTCCTTATCAGCCATTGACTGAAGTGAGAGTGTTTCCAGTGTCATTGGGGATAATAGAAATGGAGTGGAAGGCAGCCCATGCCTCAGGTACAAAGGTTCTGTGCAGAAACAGGTGGCAGGAAGCTGGCACTGGGCCTGGTCCCTGTACTCTGGTGCTTTCTAGCAGAGGCACGGCATCACTGTTTCCGCTCTGCTCTGATCCTCTGCCAGCCTTCTAGAGGCTCTCAGGACAATACTGTTTGGCTATACGTTTATTTTAGAGTTTCAGCGCTTTGTGCGTTGTGTGCTAGTTGCATTTTCAGCCAACACATAGATTTTTTGCTAGACTTGCTTTTACATCAGCTTTTACAAAATGCAGAAAAGGTAAAATATAGTGATGGCCCGAACACCCCTCTGTTCTGTTCGCACCAAAACATCTCGAACAGGGAAAAAGTTCTAGCAAACATGCTAACTCTATTAAAGTCAATGGGACATGAATATGAAAAATCAAAAGTCCTCATTTTAACCACTGGACGACTGCCCACCGCAGTTTTACTGCGGCAGGCGGCCGCTCCTGGGCAAAATCACGTAGTACTACGTCGCTTGCTCAGGAGACTCTAGGGGGTTCCAGTAATCCATGTCCTTAGTCTGCTTGTCTTCAGCAAACTGTTTGCGGGCTTTCTTGTGCATCATCTTTAGAAGAGGCTTCCTTCTGTAAATATATTTAAAAACCCGTTATTCAGCCATGCAACACTGTACCCAAATGAAATTCTTCTTATTTTTTTTTAAGACAGGTAGAGCTTTCTTTTGGTGGTATTTAGTGTCCATTCACATTGGTACGACTTGTCAGGCGACTTGGTCAGCCTGACAAGTCGTTCACCGTCGCTCCCACTGTGTAGTACAGGAGCCGTTCTAATAGGAGCGACACAAGTCGCTCCGACTTAGAAAAAGGGTCCTGTACTACTTGGGGGCGACCTGGAGGCGACTTGCATTGACTTCCATTATGTGAAGTCCGTGCAAGTCGCGCCGAAGTCACGCTGCACGCGACTTCACAGGTCGCCCCCAAAGTCGGAGCGGCCTAATGTGAACGGGGTCTTAATCACCAAAGGTTTTTATTATTATTATTATTATTACTAGCTATATAAACAACAAATACTGAAAAAAAAACATTTTTTTCTGTTTTCTGCTACATTTCTTTGGAAAAATAACCCAAATCAATGTTTATTATTTAGTCTGTGAAAGTTTTAGGCCCCGTTCACACTGGGGCGATCCGACTTCCAGGGGCGACCTCCGAGGTCGCGGTGCGAGCAGCGCGCCGCGACCTCGGAGCGGCCGGCACGGACTTCATAACATTGAAGTCTATGACGGTCGCTCCGGGTTGCCCCAAAGAAGCTCCGGACCCTTTTTCTAAGTCGGAGCGACTTGTGTCGCTCCTATTAGAACGGGTCCGCGGCTTCCCTATGGAAGGCGACCTACGGCGACCAGGTCGCCTCACAGGTCGCCCCAGTGTGAACGGGGACTTATAGTCTACAATCTATAGGATATACAGTATTTGAAAAGTGATCAATCCTGATGTACTGACTGCCTATCCCATTTCTTGTTGCCATCAAATGCCAGGACATCACAAATATGCCCCCAAATAACACCTTTTGGAAAGTAGGCACCCAAGGTGTTTAGTAAGAGGAATTGTAAATTTTTTGAAGTTGTATTTTTTTTGTCAAAATTTTTGGAAAATGAGGAAAATAATAAATAAAGAAAATAAAAAGTGTTTTTTTTTAACAATATTCTTTACATACTGTCTCTCACCAGAGAAGAACAGTGTCATCATTTCACTGGGGTGGTGGTGATCAGGGATACGGTGTCCCAGTGGGCGGGCATTGCTGCAGTGCATCCTGGGATTGGGAATAAATCCTGAGGGGGCATGTGACAGAGTGTCTTTTGGCGGGAGTAAAGTCCAAGGAGGAGGTGGACGGCTGTCTGTCCTCCTGCTGAAGTGAGGAAGGGGGTCCAGGCAGTCGGCCTAGGGACCAGGAGTTGAGCTGTGCTGCAGAGGATCCAGTGTGCTGACCAGTGGAGCTGCTGGGCAGAAGACTTTAGGAAAAACAGTATTGTGAGTACCAAGGGACCTGCCCAGGGGTCTGCCTAAGAGAGGGGACCACTCCAGAGAAGTCAGGGGATCAAGGAGCCAGCTCACCCAGAGTGTTACAGTAAATGGGGTGACAATTAGTTAAACCCTGAAGATTAGAGGATAAAGGGGACGCCAGGAAGGGCCCTAAAGTTGTTCAGCAGTACAGTCTACCTCAGCCTACAGCTTGCCTTAGGATAGAATTACCTCAGGAAGCTTAAGAACTCTTTTCACCGCCAAGGGCAAAGTGAAGCAGCGGCCTAGCTGGGACTAGCTCAATACAGCGTTACTCAGTGTTACTCAGCGTTACACAGCGTTAACCAGCATTAAGCAACATTTTTCAAGTCGTCCCTGCCTATTGTGCATAGTTCTAGCCAGTTGGAGTATCCCACTCATCCCTTCTCCTATCCAAGTTCCTAATAAAACCTAAAAAACCAAAGAAACTGGACTGAACCTTGTCTGAGGTAAAACACTTGGGAAAATGCCAGATTGTTCTACTGTTGTTAATGGTAACCCAGGGGAACCCGAAATTATTAGCTCCCTTGGGAGTAGTGCTACATGTACATTTGAAATGTGATCCTGTAATTGGTCACAACAATCACATGGTACCGGGGCCTGGTACAGTGAGCTGTAATCCGCTCAGTTGGACACAGTGGGTTACAGATCGGGCCTTAGTACAGCCTCCAGAGCATGCAGGAGGCATGTGCCTCGAGGACGTCATATGATGTCTACCTTGGCTGTTATTTGACTGGGTTGTTTGGAGGTAGTTAAAGTGGAACTATGTAGCACCCTCTAGTGTGCTTGATGTAGATCGTTTTTTTTTGTAGAGTAAGCTTTAGTGTAGGTCAATTTGACTTGGCTTAGAGCAAAGTCTGGGTTGAATTTGGGTCAGGGCTGAGTGACTCAGGAAGGCTGGATGACTCAGCAAGCAGCATCTCTGGTGACTCCCCCTGCTTTCTGGAACCTTGGAGTCTAGGAGGAGCTGCTTGGAGTATTGATGAAGGTCCCAGCAAATCCACAGCAAAATGGGCTGACAGGAGGACAGGCCACCTCATAAGTACTCATGGGTACTGCCAGCAGGGGCAGTAGGGTGGAAGATGGAGATGGAGTGCCGAGGAGGCTGTCAGTGGCTCTTGCAGAGCGCCCCTGAGGGGGGGGGGTGACTTTGGGCCTCGGGCTCAGGTGCCGGAAGGACCCTCTACAACATACAATGGAATCCTATCCTAGAGGCACGGGAGCAAGGAGAGGACAGCGGGAGCAGGTCAGCATATTCAGAAGGTCTCCTGAGAAGTCAGCCGGATGGGCAGCTGCAGCCAGGTGGGCTGGCAGCGCCTGAAGAGGCGGTGCTGGGATCAGTAGCCACTGGAGTGATTAAGCTGGACGCTGCATCTTTTGCTACACACTTAAAGGGGCCTCAAATTCCTGCCTATAACAGTGCTTTTGTCAGATCCACATGTAGTGTGTCATAAGTTCTACAAGAAAGTGTGCTGGAGGAAGTGAGGAATGTATATATACCGTGTGTAGGAGAAGTTGTCCCTGAAGTTGTTGCTAAAGTAAAGTGGGCATCCCATAGTTTTCCCAATCCCTATCCAAATTACTTTCCCTCAATAAAACAAAAAAAACAGCACTGGACTGTTTCCTGACTCTGAAGTGACTGGAGATTTGGTGCGCCTGGCTATGCAGGGTGGGGGATCCCAGTTCATCTTCAGCTCCTTAGGGGGTGCACTACATCTACTTACATTCATCACAGTGCTGTGATGTCCTGGAGCTCCCCACTGTCCACTGACATCTTTGGCTGGTCAGCTTCTGGGTACCGATCTTTGGCCTTCATTGGCTGGGCCAAGGTGACGTCACTCTCTTGCATTAGCATGAGTTCATTCATCTCAGAACTTCAAAGTGGTACACTGGGCTGTGCCTGCGCAGATCCTTATACAGTGCAGACAGGCAGGTATGTAAGTGATCACCTTTTCCAGGAACTTCACTGACTGTGGGGTATTGTTGAGATTGTGATATACCATATGCTCTAAATGTAGTTTCCAATGCAAATCAGCCAGAGGGAAGACACAGCAAATAGCCGTCATCTGGGAATTATATTGCTTCGTTAAAGAAAAAGTTGCCAAGGCTGAATCCTATCCTGTTAGTGGGCTTTTTATTGACATGGCGCCAGTCCTTCCTTTCTTTGGAGAGAATCAGCAGCATCATTTTGAGGTGTATTCTCATTGAATATCAGCATCTTTAGCCTCCCTGTATCAACTTATATGCAGCCTTGTATGGGTCTTCCCTCCTTGTTTGTATTTGAAGATTAGTGATTTAGGCCATACGATATTCACCCTAAAGGTAAAGGCTGTGGCTCTCCTCCGCACCCTCCACTTCACAGTTGGATGCCTGGGAGGTAGGCTGTCTCTGGGGGTTTGCCTTGCCCCTGCCTCCTGCCTTTTGGCTGCAAGTATCCATTTTATTGCTTGCTGAGAGCCTCATTGATTTCCTCCAATAAACTGCAACACTATCTACCTATTTGAACCCATGTGAAGAACCTTTGTAATTACCCCTGAAGAAGCCGCAAGGCGAAACACATTGGGAGGAGTCCCGTCTCCCGGATCATTGGCTATTCAGTTGTCCAAGCTGATGCATATCGGGGGGGTACCCCCAAGTTTCCTTGCTGGGGGGGCTCGTGTTATGGGATACATTTTCTTCAATGTCTTGTAATGTTATATATTGATCTTAATCTATGCTCCATTGAGTGGAGTTTTTACCTTTAATCAATAAAGAATGTGTTTTACATATACAATTGCAATTTCATGAGTACCTGACGGGGGAGTTCAACACCAACAAAGTCCAGTTTCTTTCTCTCTTTCTTGCTTTGAATTATATTGCTTCCTCTACACGCGCACTAAGTTCTTTTGGTACTTTGTGTCTCCTAAACAGGTCAGTAGTAATAAGATTGGGTGGTATATAATCGGTAATAACATCTCACATAACACGGTGTATGCCATAATAGGAAAACATAATATTCTTTCCACTTCTAACAATATTCAAATGCAGCAGTAAAATGGATCTTGCATGCTATAGAATTCTGACGTCTTTGTCTACATTCTATAGGTATTCTGTAGTCTTTTGTGCGTCGTTGCCAGGGAATAGATGCTCCCCTCTCCTGTTTTTCTAAGATACAAAAAACAGCATGTTGTTCAGCTATAGAAATCAGCTGCATAATTAAATTCTTATTCCTGGCTCGCTAAAATAATATAAGCATTCTTTCAATACTTTAAAATATCTCAAAGACTGCCTGCTGCGGCGGTGGATTTGAGTTCCGGAAGAGCAACAAATGAAGACTCAATGGATGAAGGTTCAAAAATCTATATCACTCCACCTGGGCTTATGTTTCTTTTTAAATAAATATAGCGAGAACAAAGACCGGTCTTGTCTTATTTAACTGTGTCTTTTATTGTGCAAATAATAATATAGCAGAGCCGCCTGTGTCTGACCCAGTATCGGGATGTAAATGAGGATTAAGTTGGATTGGGAGCCCCATCGCTGTGCCTATCAAAGGCAGACAGGTTCTGTTTCAAGCCTGGATACATTTAGACTAGAGAAAAAGGGTTTTACAAATAGACAAGAAATATGGTGAAAAATGATATATATTGTTTTAGCTCCTGGATCTTTATGTTTTAAGTTCTAACCTAATTATGCAAGAAGATTACCTTTCAGCTTCTTAGGCTATGCTCACATATCGAAACGGCTATCCATGCAAATTGGCGCTAAACCGTAGAAGCCTTTGATATAAACGCGCATTTGACGAGCCAGCCCTTTCACTTCATTTTATTATTGGTAGAATGACTTAAAAAAAAAGTATCAGAAGGATAAAAAAGGAGGTTTTATTTTAGTTATTCTCACTTCCTGAATTAATAACAAGGGACAAATTAAAATGAAAACTCCAGTTGTCCAAATTACATAATCTATATAATTGGCACACAAACCATTTTTTTTTTTAAATTACCTTTTTATGACTCCCTGAGCTTTGCACAAAAATTTCAGAATTGAAAAAAAAAAAAAAAAAAGTAACATATCCACTGCCACTATTCACAATCTGCTCATGCAACCTCTCCCCCCGCCCCCCATCCTCACCCCCTATCCTGTACAGTCAGGTCGCACAGTCTGCTCTCCTTTTCCTATACAATCTGGTCATACAGCCTCCTCTCCCTCTCCTGTACAATCTGGTCATACAGCCTCCTCTCCCTCTCCTGTACAATCTGGTCATACAGCCTCCTCTCCCTCTCCTGTACAATCTGGTCATACAGCCTCCTCTCCCTCTCCTGTACAATCTGGTCATACAGCCTCCTCTCCCTCTCCTGTACAATCTGGTCACGAATGGCACTTTTCCACTGCGAGTACCGGTTCGGCTCCACTCGGCACTGCTTAGCCCTGTTCGGCTCGGTTTGCTTTTCCACTGCATGGTACGAGTCGACACTGTATAGGCTCTACTTGGCTCGGTTTGCTTATCCACTAAAGTAGTAAGTGGGTGGGATTACAACGATTCTCTGACCAATCAGTGGCTAGTAGTGACAAACAATCAAGGCTGCATGTGAAGGATTGTGGGATATGGTATAGGTACGGAACGCTTGGAACCACAACCGAGGTGGTACTGTTTAAGAGAGCCGTACTGAGCCGTACCATGTAGTGGAAAAGCGCTGCTGTATCAAACCGTACCAAATCGTTCTAACACGTACCATGCGGTACCATGCAGTGGAAAAGCGCCAAAGCGAGCCAAACCGATCCGTTCCATGCAGTGGAAACGGCCAAAAAGTCTCCTCTCCCTCTCCTGTACAATCTAGTCACACAGTCTCCTCTCCTCTTGTACAATCTGGTAATGCAGTCTCCTCTCCTTCTTTTGTATAGTCTGGTCACGCAGGCTCCTCTCCCTCTCCTATACAATCTGGTCATGCAGGCTTCTCTCCCTCTCCTGTACAATCTGGTCCTCTCTTCTCCTGTACAATCTGGTCATGCAGTCTCCTCTCCCTCTCCTGTACAATCTGGTCACGCAGTCTCCTCTCCCTCTCCTGTACAATCTGGTCACGCAGTCTCCTCTCTTCTCCTGTACAATCTGGTCATGCCTGCCTCCTCTCCCTCTCCTGTACAATCTGGTCATGCCTGCCTCCTCTCCCTGTCCTGTACAATCTGGTCACGCAGTCTCTTCTCCCTCTCCTGTACAATCTGGTCACGCAGTCTCCTCTCTTCTCCTGTACAATCTGGTCATGCAGGCTCCTCTCCCTCTCTTGTACAATCTGGTCATGCAGTCTCCTCTCCCTCTCCTGTACAATCTGGTCACGCAGTCTCCTCTCTTCTCCTGTACAATCTGGTCATGCCTGCCTCCTCTCCCTCTCCTGTACAATCTGGTCATGCCTGCCTCCTCTCCCTGTCCTGTACAATCTGGTCACGCAGTCTCTTCTCCCTCTCCTGTACAATCTGGTCACGCAGTCTCCTCTCTTCTCCTGTACAATCTGGTCATGCAGTCTCCTCTCTTCTCCTGTACAATCTGGTCACGCAATCTCCTCTCCCTCTCCTGTACAATCTGGTCACACAGTCTCCTCTCTTCTCCTGTACAATCTGGTCATGCCTGCCTCCTCTCCCTGTCCTGTACAATCTGGTCACGCAGTCTCCTCTCTTCTCCTGTACAATCTGGTCACGCAGTCTCCTCTCTTCTCCTGTGCAATCTGGTCACGCAGTCTCCTCTCTTCTCCTGTATAATCTGGTCATGCCTGCCTCCTCTCCCTGTCCTGTACAATCTGGTCATGCAGTCTCCTCTCTTCTCCTGTGCAATCTGGTCACGACTGCCTCCTCTCCCTCTCCTGTACAATCTGGTCACGCAGTCTCCTCTCCCTCTCCTGTACAATCTGGTCATGCAGGCTCCTCTCCCTCTCTTGTACAATCTGGTCATGCAGGCTCCTCTCCCTCTCCTGTACAATCTGGTCACGCAGTCTCCTCTCTTCTCCTGTACATTCTGGTCATGCAGGGTCCTCTCCCTCTCCTGTACAATCTGGTCACGCAGTCTCCTCTCTTCTCCTGTACAATCTGGTCACGCAGTCTCCTCTCTTCTCCTGTACAATCTGGTCACGCAGTCTCCTCTCTTCTCCTGTACAATCTGGTCACGCAGTCTCCTCTCTTCTCCTGTACAATCTGGTCATGCCTGCCTCCTCTCCCTCTCCTGTACAATCTGGTCACGCAGTCTCCTCTCTTCTCCTGTACAATCTGGTCATGCAGTCTCCTCTCCCTCTCCTGTACAATCTGGTCACGCAATGCCAATTCTTCTACTTTCTGTTATAAAACTTTTCCAATTGAATCTAATTTCTTCATAAATTTTGGCCAAAATGTATTCTGCTACATGTCTTTGGTAAAACAAAACCCCCCAAATTTTTGAGCTATACTGTTGGGGACACTAGTATGGTTCTCCCCATGACCAGGATACTGATCCAGGCAGACAGTATACTAGTAATGGCGGTGATCAGCGCCTGGTAATGGGACTCAGCTGATCAGAGAGCATGCCAATCACAGCATGCCCTTTACCATGTGATCAGCTGCCAGCCAATGCAAGCAGATCATGGAAGTAAACAGGAGATGGTTTCCGGCTCTTTTTTTTCTTTACGCTGTCAGAAGCAAGCCGTTAACTGGCTTCTGTTTGAGGGACATCTGTCCCCTTAGTGATCACCAGTGCTGCATATCAGTGCCCCCAAGTGCTGCTTATCAGTGTCCTCCAGTGCCACCTAACAGTGCCCACCAGTTCCACCTATCAGTGCCCATCAGTACTGCTAATCAGTGCCCACCAGTGCCACCTAACAGTGCCCACCAGTTCCACCTATCAGTGCCCATCAGTACTGCTAATCAGTGCCCACCAGTGCCACCTATCAGTAACCATCAGTGCCACCTATCAGTTCTGCCAATCAGTGCCTCCTGATCAGTGCCCACCAGTGCCGCCTATCAGTGCCCATCAGTGTCACCCATCAGTGCCACCTATCAATGTCCATTAGTGCCGCCTATCATTGCCACCTCTCTGTGTTGCTTATCAGTGACCATCAGTGCCACCTATCAGTTCCCATCAGTGCCAACCATCAGTGCAGCCTCATCAGTGCCTCCTGATCAGTGCCCACCAGTACCGGCTCATCAGTGCCACCTATCAGTAGCCATCTGTGACCATCCATGCTGCCTATCAGTGCACCAGTGAAGGAGAAAAATTACCTGGTTGCAAAATTTTATACCAAAATATTACAAACGTTTTGCTTTTTTCAAAATTTGCAGTCTTTTTTTTTTCATTTGCAAAAAATTAAAAACACTGTGGTGATTAAATGCCACTAAAAGAAAGCCTTATTTAAGTTAAAAAAAAAAAAAAAAGATAAAAATGTAATATGGGTACAGTGTTGCATGATCACGCATTTGTCATTCAAAGTGTGAGAGCGCTGAAAGCTAAAAATTGGCCTGGGCAGGAAGGGGGTCTAGGTGCCTAGTAAGCAAGTAGTTAAACTGCTGGCCCACAAATGGTTAAAATCACATTTCTATTTAACTCTGCCTAGCAATTTCTGTGAAGGGGCTAGTTCTCGGTCCTCTCTTGCATGGATTAACTAATATGAAAAAAAAATCTATATACCGGTATATAAAAATATACTTTATGCTAGGTGTGTAATAAGGCCAAACTAATGAGCTATCTTTTAAATTTGTTTCCCATATCACTTTCTGCTAGGTAAAAGAAAAAATAAAATAATAGCAACAGAAAGAGTTGAAGAGGTATTAACAGAACAGCCGTTATGTAGGCACAGGGTGCATCCCCCAACGAGACTCACTGTGGTAAGCTGTCACTTTGCATTTACTGAATAATTATTAAATCAGAACTAAAACCTCCTACTCATAAATCCGAGTTATACAAACTACTAATAAAGAAAATCTCACAAAACTGCAGGAAAAAAATTAAAATAAACCTTGAGATTCAGTTCAATGTTTTATACCTTACTGCAGCATTAAAGCGGAGTTCCAGCCATTTACTCACCTGTCCAACGGTCCAGCGATGCGGCCGCCGGAAGCCTCGATCCTCTCCCTCGGCGCCGGCATCACTGCTGTGGGCACCCGGCTGTTACAGTTTGCGGCTTCACAGCCGGGTACCCACTGCGCATGCGCGAGTCGCGCTGCGCGCCGTGATTGGCCGGCAATCTTCTGGGACCTCTGACGTGTCCCAGAAGATTGCAGGGAGGGAGGGGGAGAGGAGAACTTCCGCTCAGGGCGCCGCGGCGCTCCGAGCGGAAGTGGGAGCGGGTACCTGTCAAAACTAGGTACCCGCTCCCCCCCCCAAAAAAATGACATGCCAAATGTGGCATGTCGGGGGGTCAGGACTCCCTAAAGCGGAAGTTCCACTTTTGGGTGGAACTCCGCTTTAAGGTAAACATTTACTAAACGAGTGCATACCATTCCCCTTTGTCTGTATTCTGGTGATGTTGGAACACACATGCTGGTGGTGGGACACAACTGCTGTTGATGCTGGGGGCCAACTTGCTTGTGATCCTGGTACACACCTTACATAGTTACGGGTTACATAGTAGGTGAGGTTGAATAAAGACAACAGTCCATCCGTTTCAACCTGTGTAGGTGTGTGTGGCTGTAAACATCTCACATACCCCTGAATGTTCTTCTCCTTGAGATGTACATCTAAGAGTCTTTTGAAAGCCACCATACTTCCCGCAGAAACCACCTCTTGTGGTAGAGAATTCCACAATCTTGTAGACCTAACAGTAAAGAACCCCCCACGTTGCCTGAGTTTAAAATGCTTCTCCTCTAATCGCATTGTATGCCTTCTATTCCTCATGCAATCCTTTCGACTTAATAGCATTTTTTCTATGCTGAGATCACCATTGAGATATTTATAAATTGCTATCATGTCCCCTCTCAGGCATCTCTTCTCCAGGGAGAATGAATCAAGTGATTGCAGACGCTCTTCATAATTAAGGTCCTCCAATCCCCTAATTAGTTTAGTTGCCCTTCTCTGGACTCTCTCCAGCTCCAACACATCCCTCCTGAGGACTGGCGACCAGAACTGGACAGAATACTCCAGATGCGGTCGGATCAGAGTTTTATAAAGTGGTAGGATTATAGTTTTATCTCTGGAATACATCCCTTTCTTTATGCATGCTAATATTCTGCCAGCTTTGGCAGCTGCCGCTTGACGTTGCATGCTATTGCCTAGTCTATCCTCTACAAAGACTCCCAGATCTTTCTCCATTTTTGATTCCCCCAAAGTCTCCCCCCCCCTAAAGTGTATTTTGCTTTTATGTTTTTAGTCCCCAAGTGCAAAACTTTACACTTCTCCACATTAAACCTCATTTGCCATGTCGTTGCCCACTCTGTTATTTTGTCCAGGTCATTCTGTAGGATATCTGCTTCATGCTGTGCAGTTATTGCCCTGCCTAATTTTGTGTCATCTGCAAAAACTGATATCGAACTACTGATCCCGTCCTCAATGCTGTTTATGAATAAATTGAACAAGGTTGGTCCCAGGACTGAGCCTTGGGGGACCCCACTTACCACCTCAGACCAGTCTGAGTATGCGCTGTTTATTACCACCCTTTGGACACGCCCTTTTAGCCAGTTCCGTATCCAAGAGCAAACCCTGCGGTCGATGCCTGCAGACCTTATTTTATAAATTAAGCGCTTGTGGGGAACTGTATCAAACGCCTTAGCGAAATCCAGGTACACCACATCCACTGGTCTCCCCCTATCTAGCTCACTGCTCACCTCCTCGTAGAATGTTAAGAGATTGGTTTGACAAGAACGCCCCTTTGTAAACCCGTGCTGATTACTGCTGATGATGTTGTTTTCTTTAGCAAACTCTACGATATAGTCCCTTATCATCCCCTCCAGAAGTTTACATACTATCGATGTCAGACTGACAGGCCTATAATTTCCCGGGACATGGCAGCCGTTGTTGATTCTGAAACACACCTGTTGATGATCCTAGAACACATCTGTTGATGATCCTGAAACACACCTGCTGTTGATTCTGGAACAGACCTGTTGATGATGCTGGAACACACCTGCTAATGATCCTGGAACACATCAGCTGGTGATCCTGGAACACACCGGCTAATGATCCTGAAACACACCTGCTGGTGATCCTGAAATACACCTGCTGGTTATCCTGGAACACACCTGCTGATAATCCTGGAACACCTGCCTGTAATGCTGGAACAAACATATATGTTATGCTAAAACTCATCTGCTGATGTTAATTAAACATATCTTCTGGTGATGCTGGGACACCCGCTGATGATGCTGGAGAAAACCTGCTTGTGAAGCTGAAAAACACTTGCTGGGGGTTAATGGAACAAACCAGTTGGCAGTCATTGAATGCTAAATTAAATATTATACCCACCATGCTACCAATGTGAAAATACAAAACCAACAATTGAAAGAAACTTAATTGGTTGCTGAGAACATCGAGATATGATTCCACACCAAGCAACTAAATAGTGATGCAAAGAATGCAGCACAACCTTCCAATCTATAAGTATAATCCTAACAGGTGCTAAATACACTATATTGCCAAAAGTATTGGGGCGCCTGCCTTTACACGCACATAAACTTTAATGGCATCCCAGTCTTAGTTTGTAGGGTTCAATATTGAGTTGGCCCATACTTTGCAGCTACAACAGCTTCAAATATTCTGGGAAGGCTGTCCACAAAGTTTAGGAGTGTGTCTATGGGAATGTTTGACCATTCTTCCAGAAGGGCATTTGTGAGGTCAGGCACTGATGTTGGAGAGAAGGCCTGGCTTGCAGTCTCCACTTTAATTCATCCTAAAGACATGGATGAGCGAGTTAGGTGGGAAGTAACTTGACTGGCCTGCACAGAGTCCTGATCTCAACCTGATAGAACACCTTTGGGATGAATTAGAGCAGAGACTGCGAGCAAGGCCTTCTCGTCCAACATCAGTGACTGACCTTGCAAATGCGCTTCTGGAAGAATGGTCAAACATTCCCATAGACACACTCCTAAACCTTGCGGACAGCCTTCCCAGAATAGTTGAAGCTGTTATAGCTGCAAAGGGTGGACCAACTCAATATTAAACCCTGGGGACTAAGACTGGGGTGCCATTAAATTACATGTGTGTGTAAAGGCAGGCGTCCCAATACTTTTGACAATATAGTGTACATACAAGTTTAAATGTGTAAGTATGTCCCCTACTGAACAGTGCTGAAAACCTCAACTCTTCGATGGTGCTGAAATCCTTCTCAACTCATAATCTTATCCCATGCATAAAATGATTTATATTATGCATAAATACAAACTCATACAGTGTATGAGTGAATATCATTAGGTGAATAGGTGAGTGGAGGTATATCCCCCTAGTTTACCTACATAAATGATATATACTGTATTTAGTGAATAGTAGTGGGAACCTCCAAAGTTGTCCCTCCAACGAACCAAATGGCTCCACTTGAATTATAAATAGTGGTGGAAACCTCCCCTCTATTTTCCACTATGCAATGCTCAAAGTAGAACTATAGGCTAAACCTTTTGTTTCATTTTGGATAGAGTAAGGGAGGGTTATAACCCCTGTCAGATTTTTTTCTCGCTGTCTGTGTCCCTTTGCGGAGATTTCCCTTCACTTCCTGTCCCATAGCCTAACCAGGAGTCAAAGGAAATCTCTGCAAATTAAGTAAATTCCTTAACCAGTTCTTGAACGGAAGGATTTGCCCCCTTAAAGCGGAGTTCCGGCCTATTTTGCAACTTTAGTGATTCCTGGAGTGCTCGCTATGCTGATCAACAATTGGGCATTTTCAATTTTTTTTCGGGGGTCCCTTACCTTATTTTCAGGGCATTTTTGATTGTACTTCCTCCTTCACCCCCCTCTGTGGCCACGACCACCGACATCACTTCCGTCTCTGCATTGCATCCTGGGAGCAGTTTGTCATCACTCCCAGGAGGCTGGAATCAGGAAGAACTCCCAGAACACTCCCTGGAATCAGGAAGAAGGACACAGCAGATTACACTTCAGATGCCCACATCCAAGATGGCCGCTCCCAGACAGCGTTTTTAAAAGTAAGATTTTGACTAAAATCCAATACCGTACACCTTGTATGTATGAGACTAGCGGTTCTGTAAAGGGCGATGGATTAGTATTATAGGGGTATTTTTAGTTAAAAAAGGTATTTGAGGCCGGAACTCCACTTTAATGACCAGGCCATTTTTTGTGATTCGGCACTGCGTTATTTTAACGGACAATTGCGCGGTCGTGCGACGCTGTACCCAAATACAATTGATGTCCTTTTTTTCCCACAAATAGAGCTTTCTTTTGGTGGTATTTGATCACCTGAGCGATTTTTATTTTTTGCGCTATTAACAAAAAAAGAGCAACAATTCTGAAAAAAAAAAAAAAAACAATATTTTTCACTTTCTGCTATATAACATTCCCAATAGAAAAAAAATTTAAAAATCTAATTTTTTCATCATTTTAGGCCAATTTGTAATCTGCTACATATTTTTGGTAAAAAAAAATCCCAATAAGCGTATTTTTATTGGTTTGCGCAAAAGTTATCGCAGCTACAAACTGGGGGAAAGATTTGTGTCATTTTTAAATTTTGCAGCGGACAGATCGGACTCCTAATTGACATTTTGGACACTTTTGGGAGGGACCAGTGACATTACTACAGTAATCAGTGCTAAAAATATGCACTGTTAAGACCCGTACACACGATACGAAAATCGGAAGTAAAATTTCGTCCGACGAACGATCTGCCGATTTTCGGATTGTTAGTATAGTCTTTCGACAGCCGATTATGAATTTTCGGACGACAAAAACTGGATGTGCAGGCTATAAAATTTTTATTGCACGTCAACACAACATCAGATTTTTGTTTAATTAGTACAGTTTTCATCCGAAAAAAATCATAAGCGCAAGACTAGACATGCTCAGAAACGAAAGAACACATACAAAACAATTCAACACATGACATCACTTCTGAAGTTAAATTCTGTCCTACGGGAATTTTCTAATGAAAATAACCTCTTCACTTTCCATATGAGACTAGCATGCAACAAAAAACGGACGCAAGATCGTTTGAAAATCTGATCATGTGTACGAGGCTTAACTGTACTAATGACACTGGCAGGGAAGGGGCAATCAAAGGATTAACTGTGACCCTAGGGGGTGTTTTCTAACTGTGGGGGGGAGGCTTGTAATATCAACACAGAGACCTGTGATCCTAAATATCAGGAACACAGGAGCTCTGTGTTGTTACCAGAGAGAACAACTGTCAGCTGTGTTTACAAAAGCTGACCGCCGTTCTCTCTCCACGGGGAGAAATTGTGGGTGGCCGGCTGGCAATCGTGGTCACCGGCCCCGTAAATCAGCTTCCCCGTTGGCTAATGGCAATTCACGCAGCTGAGCCAGCCTGCTGCAGTATATCGGGCAGTCGGCAAGTGGTTAAAGACCCCCAGGTCACCAGAACTAGTGTCCCCATTGGGAAATTTCCCCACTATTACTTTTCTGAGGGCAACCCAAAGTTTGGGATTTTCTTTTACTTCTACTTTCAATCATAATGATAAAAATGTCAAAATGAGAGAATGAATCTCCTCAATGGGGGCACAACCTGCAGTAACAGCTGGTAGGCGTTCCAATCCATCTCCCCTCTATCAAAGGCTGTTTTCACACTAGCACTTTTGGTGCACACCCGGGTTTGATTGACGTCAGAATTCGGGTTCAGTTTGATGATGTGAACACTGTCTTTGAACTCGGGTGAGCACCCGCGAACCGTACCCGAGTCCACTTAAAAAGGGTGGTCTGGGGTACGGTTCATGTGAACTCCAGTACCGTTCCCTGCTGATGAGAACGCAATCGTACCAAAGCGAGCAATTCTATCCATTTTGGCACCTTCTCGTTTACAGCGGTTGCCAAGCAACATGAGTACCCGCCGGCTGCAGCTTGATGACATAAGCGTACCGCGGTCCGGATACAAAAATAAAATGTGAACACAGTCCGTTGGGGGCAGGGGGAGGGGGGAGCAATCGAACTCGGGTTCAACGGGCATGTCTCCGCTGACATCCGAAGCCCCATAGGGATACATGGGGGGACCGATCAGATCCGCCTGAAAAACTGACAGGCGGATCTGAACGGTCCGCCTGTGTGAAAGGGGCCTTAATGTTTCCTATCATATTTTGTGCCTTTGGAATGTTCACCTGTTTCCTCCTCCTGCTTTGTGTTTTTAGTATAGTGCCCTGTTATACACTCCCAGCTATGCTCTGTTTTTGTTACGTTGTTTTTTTCCTCCTGGGTTGAAGAATTTCTATTTCACTGACAGAAGGTTGATATCCTGGAATGCTTTTTAACCACTACAAGAATGCCAGATACAGTGCCTTGAAAAAGTATTCATACCCCTTGACATTTTCCACATTTTGTGTTGTTACAACTAAAAATGTAAGTGTATTTTATTGGGATTTTATGTGATAGACCAACACAAAGTGTCACATAATTGTGAAGAGGAAGGAAAATGATAAATGGTTTTCAACATTTTTTACAAATAAAAATGTGAAAAGTGTGGCGTGCATTTGTATTCAGCCCCGTTTACTCTAATATCCCTAACTAAAATCTAGTGCCTTCAATTGCCTTCAGAAGTCACCTAATTAGTAAATAGAGTCCACCTGTGTGTAATTTAATCTCAGTATAAATACAGCTGTTCTGTGAAGCCATCAGAGGTTTGTTGGAGAACCTTAAGCCTCGTACACATGCAACGAATATCCGCCAACCGGTCGTCCGTCTTTTGTCCAGAGTTGTGTTTTGTTGGTTGGAATGTGCCTAGACTGCACACGAATTTTCCCGCACGACAAAATTCTACTTCAGAAGGGATGTCATGTGTTGGTTTGCTTTCTTTGTGTTCTTTCTTCTCTGAGCATGCCCAGTCTTGTTCATAAGATTTTTCCCTGTCCAAATCTGTACTGACTGCACGAAAATCGGACGTGTTTTGACGGAGGACAAAAATTTTATAGCCTGCACACCAGACTTTTTTGGCCGAAAAGTGAGAGTCGGCTGTCGGAAGCATCATACTAACAAGCCGAAAATCGGCAGATGGGTCGTCAGACGAAAATTTGAGAATTTCGACTCGTGTGTACGGGGCTTTAGTGAATAAACAGCATCATGAAGGCCAAGGAACACACCAGACAGGTCAGGGATAAAGTTGTAGAGAAGATTAAAGCAGGGTAAGGTTATAAAAAATATCCCAAGCTTTGAACATCTCATGGAGCACTGTTCAATCCATCATCCAACAATGGAAAGAATATGACACAACTGCAAACCTACCATGACATGGCTGTCCACCTAAACTGACAGGTACGGCAAGGAGAGCAGGTTACCGATATTGCCGATATTTCGGGAAAGTGCATGTACCGGAGTGATGCCTGCAGCTAAAGGCATCACCCCGGTACCGGTGTCCATAGCAGATGGTTGGCTGACTTGTAATGACAACCGATGCGGCTGAGAAGCCACTCGGCTGTCATTACAAGAAGCGGGAGGGGACATCCCCCCTCCCGCAGCCTTCCGTGGCTTGCCCGGGTCTCCCGTCCCACGGTCGCCAAAGAGAAGACCCAATCAAAGCTGCATTCGGCTCTGATCGGGTCTCCATATAAAAAACCCAGAAGTGATGTCATGACATCACTTCCGGTTATTCGGCGCCGAATTAAAAAAACTGACAGCAAACTTGGCGTTTTGAATGCTTTTCAGTGCCGAGGAGGGGTTTGGGGTCTTTTAGACCGCCACATCTCTCATCAAGAAGTATCTTTGAAAAAAAAAAAAAATGTTTTTTACAAGTCTGAAAATATCGGCCGGTATCGGCCGATACCGATATCCGATTACCAAAATATTTGTATCAGTATCGGCATTAAAAAAATGATATCGGTCGTTCACTACTGCATACCACTCACCTGATCTCCTAAACGGTGGGTGCTCTGAGCGGCTGACAAACACCTGGCCGGATCTATGGCAGTGCGAGGCGAACTCCACCGCACAAATGTATATCGGCCAGCCGGGGCCCCGGTATTCACTGGCGGAGATATGTTTGTGATGTGGAATTATTATCGTTTTAATAAGTATCTGCCCTTTTGCTGGAATAATGGCTGGTAGCTTCCTGTTATGCTTGATCCGCATGATTGAAATACTGCTGCTATTTTCCTTTGTAAATATAGCCTCATTTACTGGAACAGTAGCACAATCCCCATCAAATGTGTTTTTTAAGAACTCTATTATATAGCATTCACTCTAACAGGTTATAACGGGAGAGCATGGGTAAGTTTTGGCGTGGCCACATTATTGAGAATCCACGCTAGTTCCATTGTATTGTGTTTGGCAGCCATTTTCCTATACAAGAGTTCCATTGTTAGCAATAGTGCATGGTTCCTCCTTGCACCCAACGGCTGTAGACTATTGCACATGGCTCAGCCTGTCCATTAACATACATTCCCATTTCTATTGTACTATGTCTGTGATGGGTTGTGTTGTCTCCACCCCCCTGTAAACCCCTTTTTGCCTGAGTATAAATAAACAAGCCTCCTGTGTTGGAGGAGGACTGCCTCTATTGACATCGACCGTGACACAGCTTTTTGCCTGTTTCTCTCTTTGTCGCCGAGCGCGCTAGGATTTCTTTACACAAAAGAGCTGTACATTGTACTTTTTGCAGGGATTAATGGTGCTTAGCACTTATTAAGATCCGCAAGTGCGCTTTTCAGCGCAGAGAAGTTCTCCGTGCACTGAATTTCTATGCGCCAGACCCCGTTAATTTCCACCACAATGCTCACCGTTGCACCTGCGTGGTGTGGACCGTACACAAGATGAGAATATCGGACGACTCGGTCTCATATCAAAAATAAAGAGGTTACTCAACTTATGAGAATTCTCATACGACAGAATACAACTTGGAAAGTGATGTAATGTATTGTATAGAAATGTATTCTTTCCTTTCCGAGTATACATATTCTTGTTCTTCCGATTTCTACCGGATGAAAACTGTGCTGATTTACCACTTGACCTTTCAGTTTGGTTGACCATCTGACCACTAGGATTTATATGTCTGCAGTCTCTGACCGTCTCCTGTACTATGTCTGCAGTCTCTAACCATCTCCTGTACTATATCCCCAAAGTCAAAAGTGTCAGTTAGTGTTCAATATGTTAAGAGAAACTATCAGCGCAAAAATTGTGACACAATAAATTATATCATAAAGACATAACATAAAATTACTATGTGCCAGAATATATATGAATATATGTGCCAGAAAATAGTGATCAGTATCCGGCTGCCCACAGCAAAACTCTCTTCACAATCAAAATCAAATATCTAACATAACAGTGTTGCGCCAGAAAAAAATATATATAAGTGCACATACAAAAATAGAATTATATAAGTGAAAAATCACACTTTCTAAAAAAATATATTGTCCTTATAGGGTGCAGATCATATATTGTGCAAAATAAAGTGACCAGAAAAAATTCCATCAAATAAATCCCATATTCCAACTGATATGGTAACACCTCCGTGATCGTGTCAAGGTCCCCTTCACCATCTAAAGTGGCCTCTCACCTTACTCTTTGACCCGAGAGTCCCCCCCCGGGTCCAAAACAGCTTTTTCCCACACTGGAAAATCCCCTCTTCACCCGGTCTTCCTTTTGGGACTCCGGCTGTGTGAGCAGTTGGAGCCGTAATGATGTCACTCCTGCCCGTGCACACAGGAGCTGGTGCTTATGGAACAGGACTCTGAAGAAACCACCCAGGTTGTTCCTTCAGAGCGCATGCACCAGTAACCTCACGTATGTACGCATGTACAGTAAATATCTCCTAAACAGTGCATGTTTAGGAGATATTTACAGTACCTATAAAAGTCAGAGATGGGAGTTTACTCCTACTTTAATTTCCATGGGCTGCCCTACGTGTGAGTTTTGCATGTTTTATAGCAGTGCATTTTTCTGCTTTTGTTGAGGGTTTTCCCACACGAAAAAAATGTGGGTCTGCTTGCTGCATTTGAGGTAACATTAACAATGAATAGCATTGCAAGTGTGACATGCGTTTTTCATGCATGAAATGCTCAGATGTGAATGGGTACTTAGAGCCCTATTAGATTTACTATGTGGCAAATGAGGTTTAATGTTGATAAATGTAAAGCTATGCACTTGGGGGCTAAGAATATACATGCATCATACATACTAGGGTGAGTGCAACTGGCGGAGAAGGAGCTGGGTGTTCCGGTAGATCATAAGCTTAATAATAGCATGCAATGCCAAGCTGCGGTTTCCAAAGCAAGCAAAGTCCTTTCTTGTATTAACAGAGGCATTGACTCCAGAGAGAGAGATAGCATTTTGCCCCTGTACAAATCATTAGTAAGACCTCATCTGGAATATGCAGTTCAGTTTGGGGTACCAGTTCTCAAAAAGGATATCGGGTAACTGGAGAAAGTGCAGAGAAGAGCAACCAAACTGATAAGAGGCATGGAGGAGCTCAGCTATGAGAAAAGATTAGAGGAACTGAATGCATTCTCTCTTGAGAAGAGGAGATTAAGTGGGGATATGATCAACATGTATAAATACATAAGTGGTCCATATAGTGAACTTGGTGTTGAATTGTTCACTTTAAGGTCATCACAGAGGACAAGGCGGCACTCTTTACGTCTAGAGGAAAACAGATTTAGTCTCCAAATATGGAAAGGTTTCTTCACCGTAAGAGCTGTGAAAATGTGGAATAGACTCCCTCCAGAGGTGGTTCTGGCCAGCTCAGTAGATTGCTTTAAAAAAAGGCCTGGATTCTTTCCTAGGTGTACATAATATAAGTGGGTTCTAATATTTGTAGGTAATGTTGATCCAGGGAATATCCGATTGCCTCTCGGGGGATCAGGAAGGAATTTTTCCCCTGCTGTAGCAAATTGGATCATGCTTTTCCTTCCTCTGGATTAACTGTGGGTATAGGATTCTGTATATGGGATTGTATGGTTGGGTTTTCTTTACTGTTTATTGTTTTTTATTGGTTGAGCCGGATGGACTTTGTGTCTTTTTTCATCCTGACTAACTATGAGTTCTCGTTGGATCTCACGCATGCAATTTCACGTGCTGTGTATAGCACAGCCTATTCACTTCCATGCCCTATGTGTGTTTGCAACCCAAAATAGGGTCCTGCCCCTTTTTGGGCAACCAACCTAAAGCAATATTTTTATAACTATTTCTGCGACTGCTGCACGTGTTTTTGGTGCCATTAAAGAATAATGGCAACCAACTGCATGTCACGCGTTTCTCCGCGATTCTGCCCACAAGTTCAATGGCAAGATCTGAATGGGGTCTTAAGGAAAAGTGACTGAAGAGCTGTCTATAGAAACGCCATCTGCATCATCAGTGCACCCTGTATTAAATATGTATTTATAAAACAAGTATTTTATATAAATAGCATACAAATACAAAGTGTCAGTTTAAAAATATATTAACTAAAAAAAAAAAGAGAAAATATAAAAACATTGTTAAATTCATGCACATTTTCTATCACAAATGATTGAGCTAACATTTTAGTTTAGCTTGCGTGAATCCCCAATGTCTCTTTTTATACTAGAATGACTTAAAAGTTGAAATCAGGCTTGCTGTAGGTATGCCTGCTTTGCAGGGTTCATGTGTGTGAGAAGGAGGTACTTAGGAAGACTGAGAGCTTAATGTGGGCATGACCACCAGTAGTCCAATAAGAAAGCAGGAGGCGGGGCAGTGACACAGAGTGTTGACAGTCCTCTTCATGCTGTACAGCAGGGGTCCACAAACTACATAGTTACATAGTTAGTGAGGTTGAAAAAAGACATCCGTCCATCCAGTTCAACCTATGATGTGTGTGTGTGTTTGCTTTTAACCGTACATTGTATACCCCTGTATGTTGTGGTCTTTAAGGTGCCCATCTAATAGTTTTTTGAAACTATCAATGCTCCCTGCTGATACGACTGCTTGTGGAAGAGAATTCCACATCCTTACCGCTCTTACAGTGAAGAACCCCTTACGCATTTTAAGGTTAAACCGCCTTTCCTCTAGTTTTAGTGAGTGGCCACGGGTCTTATTGTATTTCCTTACTCTGAATAGTTTGTTCCTTATGCTAGGGTCACCAGTACAGTATTTGTACATTGATTGCAGCTGCTTGGCATTGCATGCCACTGCCAAGCCTGTTGTCTACCAGTACCCCCAGGTCTTTTTCCATCCTAGACTCCCCCAGAGGTTCCCCCCCCTAGTGAGTAGCTTGCTTTCTGGTTTCTGGCCCCCAAGTGCATTACTTTACATTTATCAACATTAAACCTCATCTGCCATGTAGTTGCCCACCCCGTTATTTTGTTTAGGTCCGCTTGTAAGGTTTCCACATCCTGTATAGAAGATATTGGCATGCTTAGTTTAGTATCGTCCGCAAATACTGAGATTGTACTAGATATCCCCTCCTCTAGATCATTTATGAATAAATTAAACAGGATTGGTCCCAGGACAGAACCCTGGGGGACCCCACTTTCCACACCCGCCCAATCTGAGTACTCCCCATTAATCACCACCCTCTGTACTCTCCCCTGGAGCCAGTTCTCTATCCAGGTACTCACCTTATGGTCCATACCTACCTTCCTTAGTTTGTACAGTAATCGTTTGTGGGGAACGGTGTCAAAGGCCTTTGCAAAGTCCAGATACACCACATCCACAGGCTTACCTTTATCTAGGTGGCAGCTCACTTCATCGTAGAAGGTTAATAGATTGGTTTGGCAAGAACGATTTTTCATAAATCCATGCTGATTACTACTAATTATATTGTTTTCATTACTAAAGTCTTGCATGTGGTCCCTTAACATCACCTCCAAAATCTTGCAGACTACAGATGTTAGGCTGACAGGTCTATAGTTACCCGGGATACACCTCGGCCCCTTTACTACGCCCCGCCGGCCAGGATGTATCGTTCATGTTGTTTTTTTTTTTTCAGAATAACCTAATTAGAGCCAGAGGCTCTAATAGGCTTCAGAAAAGGGTGGATCAGGGGCGCAGAGCAGTGCACCCTAGCCCACCCATTTGTGTGACAATAGCGAATGAAAATTTGCTATTGTCACACGGATCCTCCTCCTGGCCAATCAGGAAGCAGGTCCGAGACTCGCCACTGCAGGTAAGTGCACTGACTGGTCTCTATGCATTGAAGGGGGCACGGCACGCTGGTATCTCTGCATTGAAATGGGGCAAACTGGTCTCTCTGCATTGAAAGGGGGCACGCTTGTCTGTCTGCATTGAAGGGGGCATGCTGGTCTGTCTGCATTGAATGGGGGCACGCTGGTCTCTCTGCATTGAATGGGGACACGCTGGTCTCTCTGCATTGAAGGTGGCACGCTGGTCTCTCTGCATTGAAAGGGGGAACGCTGGTCTCTCTGCATTGAAAGGGGGCACGCTGGTCTTTCTGCATTGAAGGGGGCACGCTGGTCACTCAGCATTGAAAGGGGGTATGTGGAATAAGGGAATAATAACCGCGCTAAAGGAACAGATAAATTAGAACAGCAGCAACTTCAAGTGTGACCACACCCTAATAAATATTATACATATAAGTCGCGCTAAATATATTAGATGGAGATGTGAAGTCCATAAAAGTCCAAAATAATATTATTGATAAATTCCAGGACCAAGCTCCCTTAAGGGTATGTGCTTACCAGATGAAGGTAAGGAAAAGGCAGTCTCGCTGCGTAGAAACTTGTCACCTTGACAGTAGATCCAAGCTTCTATGATCGATCAACTCAGTGGACATGGGATCATGAAAAGCAAAAAATGCCGCAATAGCGTAAAACCCAACAAACAAATTGTGACTATCACCATAGGTGTGGGTAAATGAAAATTGTGATGTGATATGACCTCCACCACAATAAATGGAATAAATAAATCATGCAAAAATATAGGGAACTTAGGGTGAATAACCCCTACCAGAGAGGTTGAGGGTTGACGCCTTAAGTGATTAATGTGTATCGGTTGGAGTAGCCTCTTACCAAACAGAAAAAATAATGACACAGTGAAGAAAACGTTGAAAAAAAGGTAATCGTGCTGAACCACCACCAGCTGAATTCGCCTCTTACCCTGGATAGATATAGATTAGCCAAAGTGCACTAAACAAATCCAGTGTAACACTCAGGATCCAGCAATTTCACACCTGTGAGAGTTGCCTCTTACCACATATGAAGTTGTATCAAGCCTGTAGGGTAAACCAAGTGGCCAAAGACCGACCCCAAATTGAATCCAAGCCTGTGTGTATACGAATAACCAGGGGATCCGACCAGAGGTGTAGGTAACTGGGTCTCAGAAGTTTCAGCAATATAGGATATCACCACCATAAGAAGAAAGAAAGGGCTCCCATAGCGTAAAACCATAAAAACATTTAATTGGGTCGCAGTCAGATGACGTCAGTACGCCGTTGCCCTGACGACGTTTCGTCACAGATGACGTTATCAAAATCACCTTTGATAACGTCATCTGTGACGAAACGTCGTCAGGGCAACGGCGTACTGACGTCATCTGACTGCGACCCACGAGTGCGGACGAGCGGAGCCGTCCGGCCGGCGGCAACCTCCATTGCTCACCCATTCCTGGTCTTTGTAAGTTTTTTTGCTTATATGGAATAAAATGTTTTTATGGTTTTACGCTATGGGAGCCCTTTCTTTCTTCTTATGGTGGTGATATCCTATATTGCTGAAACTTCTGAGACCCAGTTACCTACACCTCTGGTCGGATCCCCTGGTTATTCGTATACACACAGGCTTGGATTCAATTTGGGGTCGGTCTTTGGCCACTTGGTTTACCCTACAGGCTTGATACAACTTCATATGTGGTAAGAGGCAACTCTCACAGGTGTGAAATTGCTGGATCCTGAGTGTTACACTGGATTTGTTTAGTGCACTTTGGCTAATCTATATCTATCCAGGGTAAGAGGCGAATTCAGCTGGTGGTGGTTCAGCACGATTACCTTTTTTTCAACGTTTTCTTCACTGTGTCATTATTTTTTCTGTTTGGTAAGAGGCTACTCCAACCGATACACATTAATCACTTAAGGCGTCAACCCTCAACCTCTCTGGTAGGGGTTATTCACCCTAAGTTCCCTATATTTTTGCATGATTTATTTATTCCATTTATTGTGGTGGAGGTCATATCACATCACAATTTTCATTTACCCACACCTATGGTGATAGTCACAATTTGTTTGTTGGGTTTTACGCTATTGCGGCATTTTTTGCTTTTCATGATCCCATGTCCACTGAGTTGATCGATCATAGAAGCTTGGATCTACTGTCAAGGTGACAAGTTTCTACGCAGCGAGACTGCCTTTTCCTTACCTTCATCTGGTAAGCACATACCCTTAAGGGAGCTTGGTCCTGGAATTTATCAATAATATTATTTTGGACTTTTATGGACTTCACATCTCCATTGAAAGGGGGTACGCTGTGGTCACTCTGCATTGAAAGGGGGCACGCTGTGGTCACTCTGCATTGAAAGGGGGCATGCTGTGGTCACTCTGCATTGAAAGGGGGCAGGCTGTGGTCACTTTGCATTGAAGGGAGGGGCACGCTGTGGTCACTCTGCATTGAAAGGGGGCACGCTGTGGTCACTCTGCATTGAAAGGGGGCACGCTGTGGTCACTTTGCATTGATGGGGGCACACTGTGGTCACTCTGCATTGATGGGAGAGCGCTGTGGTCCCTCTGCATTAATGGGGGCACGCTGTGGTCACTCTGCATTGAATGGGACACGCTGTGGTCACTCTGCATTGAAAGGGGGCACGCTGTTGTCACTCTGCATTGAAAGGGGGCATGCTGTGGTCACTCTGCATTGAAAGGGGGCCGGCTGTGGTCACTCTGCATTGATGGGGGCACGCTGTGGTCACTCTGCATTGATGGGGGCACGCTGTGGTCACTCTGCATTGATGGGGGCATGCTGTGGTCACTCTGCAATGATGGGGGCACGCTGTGGTCACTCTGCATTGAAGGGGGCACACTATACCTTGATTACTGAAGGCCCCTTTCACACTTTTGTGACCTCCTAGTCACGCAATTTTTTACAGCGTTTTTTGCCGCAAAGCAATGCCTATTACATTTTTCTGTTTGCGCCCCCCCCCAAAAAATTTTGAGCACCAGCCGCCACTATATCAATAAAACAATAAAAAATATGCGCATTGGAATTTGCTTATATTTTTTTTTAAACTATAGTCCGGCCCCCAACAGTGTCTGAGGGACCGGTGAACTGGCCCCCTGTTTAAAAAGTTTGAGGACCCCTGCAGTACAGCCATGTAGCATAATATATTGGTTTAGATTATAAGGGGCTTTTTTTTTTTTACATTCCTTTTTGCAAGTAAAACAGTTACTGAGTTTGTGTTTTAAAATTTTACTCATCGGCTTTTAATTTTCAGTTTTGACCGGTGTGTGCTTTTAAGTTAATAGAAAAAAAAAGAATTGAACGAACATCTATGTCTAAGCACGCCTTATTAATTTCACTTGTTGACTGTATTAAGATCAACGCAAAGCCTTCCCTCTCTTACAACTTCCCCTCTCCCTTTCATATGATAAATCCATAAATTACTCTCCTGACTGACAGTTTAAATGATGTAAAGAAGAAGCAGGTAACAGAACACCCAGCTTTCATTCACATGAATCCATTCATCACTGATGACCCAGCGCTAAAACAATTCAGCTCCGCGGAAAGTGGATGAAATCATTGAGATGTGAAAATTGCAGCTACATAAATACGGCTTGTTCCTATTGTTTGGAACACAACCGCTGAGGATAACCTGGTACAAACATTTCTCAGTGCAGTGAATGTGATATTAATTGCATCTGGTAACTATGTAATTAGAAATGGATGCGGTGGTGACGGAAGTTCATTTCACATAGAACGATACGGGGGAGAAAGATACAATTTGCCGTGAAACACCGCAACATTGAGGAAAACCAAAAATTGTTTTCCACAGCATGTCCCACCCTTAACAAGACCACCATTGTTCTCCTTAATTTCATGGACCAGCCAGGTGCCAAAGCCGAGGAGCCAGACCACGCGCCACACTGCACTTCAGTTAAAAAAACGGGTGGCGCTGATGACAGCTTAGCCACCTACTTGGTTTTAGCCAACTACTTGGAAGCTACCACATGTATGCTGCCATGGTTTTACTCCAGGAAACAAAAATTACGGTAAGCATTTAATACAATTTTCCATTTTCCTGGCGCCAACATGGCAGCATGCATGTGGTAGCTTCAGTATGCTGCCATGGATTGGCGCCAGGAAAGTAAAACTACAGTAGCTATTTGATACAATTTTCCATTTTTTTGAGCAAGCAAGTAGCTTTAAGCACACACCACAATCCTTTCATATCTATAGTCACACATCCAATGTGTTTCACCCATGACAGGTAATGGGTTAAATGCACTGGGGTGTAGCTAGAGGTGGAAGGCCTGCAGTGTGTGCTGGAAGTTATTTGCTTGCTCAATAAAACCAATTGGATTTCAAAGATGTCATAGGTCCGTGGCCCATTTTCTTAAATTTTGTTAAAGATACAGTATGTTTGCAATATACAGTGTGTATATATATATATATATATATATATATATATATATATATATATATATATACACACACACGGACACCTGACCATCAAATGTATCTATCTGGCCATATGACCAGTGGAGTTGAGGTGTCTTCAGTGAAGGGTACTGGTAATGCTACAGCACACAAGGACATTTTACACAATTGTGCACTTCCATCCATATGACAACATTTTACGGAAGGCCCTTTCCTGTTCCAGCATGACAGCCAGATCCATAAAGACATGATTCAATTAATTCGGTGTACTTACTAAACAAAGGGCCAGTTTGCTGTCATTCAGATTTTAGGAGGGGCTGACTGTGGCCAGTGGGAGTAGAAAATGTCCTACTGTGGGATCAAACAATACCTTATCATTTGTGTCATTGGGAGGAATAGTTTCCATCACTGGTGTCAGTGGGAGGAATAGTGCCCCATCGTTGGTGTCAGTGGCAGCAATTATGCCCCATTGTTGGTGTCAGTGGGAGGAATTCTGCCCCATTGTTGGTGTCAGTGGCAGCAATTATGCCCCATTGTTGGTGTCAGTGGGAGGAATTCTGCCCCATTGTTGGTGTCAGTGGCAGCAATTATGCCCCGTTGTTGGTGTCAGTGGCAGCGATTATGCCCCATTGTTGGTGGCAGTAGAAAGAATAGTTCCTTGATTTGATGGTGCCAGTGGCAGTAATTATGGCCAATTGTTGGTGTCAGTGGGCAGTTGGAGGCATAGTTCCTCGTATAAGTGGGAGAAATTGTGCCCCAAGGACTGGGTAAAGGAAATCAAAGGGCCACATCCAGCCCTCTGGCCGCAATTTGGAGACCACTGGTATAGAGGAACTTGAATGGCCTGCACAGAGCCCTGAACTCAACCCTACGGAATGCTTTTGGGAAGAATTGGAATGCCAATTCTTGCCCAAAGTCAGTACAGGCAGTCCCTGAGTTACCTACAAATGGAGGGAGACAACAGGAAGTGAGAGGAAATCTCCACCTAGGAGGGGAAATTTACACCTGTAAGAGTTATCATTCGAAAAAGGTGTCTGCACTGAAGCTTTATCACCAATCCTTGTTCACCCAACAACCCAAATTTTTCAAAACCCAATTGTCACAGGGACAGAAAGTGAGGTGAAATCTGAACAGAGGCACAGACAGCAAAACAAACGTTACAGGGGTGTTAACCCTTCCCTATGCTATCCCAAAAAACTTTTCTTTTTTTTTTTTTGACTGGAGTTACACTTAAAAAATGTATCTCTTCCAACTTACATACAAATTCAGCTTAAGAACATAAGAACAAACCTACAGAACCTATCTTGTTTGTAACCTGGGGACTGCCTGTAACTGACCTCACTATTGCTTTAATGACTGAATGGGCCCACAGACACACTCCTAAATCTTGTGGAAAGCCATCCCAGAAGAATGGAGGATGTTATAGGTGGGACAACCATAAGCTCACCTTTTTCTTTATGTTTATAGTCACCCTGAGGTAAACATCTGAGCTGAGGAGTGTGATGAGTCGTGTTGGAAGACATTTGTTGATGTTTCAAAAGGCCTATTTGGGTATGGAGCCATAAGCGTTTGTGACCTTTTGTAATGAGAGGTCCATATGATCTGGTAAGGGAGTTTTTCAATCATTGGTGGCGGTGTTCACATACATGGATCACTCTTCAAGGGGGTGGATGGT
Source organism: Pelophylax lessonae (assembly GCF_965119305.1). Lineage (NCBI taxonomy): Eukaryota > Metazoa > Chordata > Amphibia > Anura > Ranidae > Pelophylax > Pelophylax lessonae. The sequence goes on along the minus strand of NC_138768.1, from coordinate 840,955,394 downwards.
GGTTACAACCAGGGCTTTTTTTCTCAGAAAATAGGTGCAGGAACTCACCCTCTCTGACCAACTCCCCGCCCCCAAACTCCGCCCCAACAATGCCCAAACTCCGCCTCCAACCACACCTTCCTTAGGGTAGAGACGTAAGCACCAAATAATGGCAATAAGTAAAGGCTTAGAACTGTGTATTGCACAAGGCACATGGTTCAGCAATGTGTAACACACAAAGTACAGGGCTCAGAAGTGCAAAACTCACAGGGCTCAGGAGTGTCAGGAATATGTAACATAAAGCTCAGCACACAGAGTGCAGCAATAAAGCATATGTAAAATGCAATCCAGCATATAGAGTGCAGGGCTCAGGAGTATGTAATTCAAAATCCAATGTACAGAGTACAGCATTCAGGAGTACCATCCCAAGGCCTTTAATATGTATGTACACTGTAAAATATGTAACATACAGCATACAGAGTATAGCGGTTCTTGAATATGTAATGTATATAATGTTACAAAATTCTCAACCCTGGACCTGCATGCTGTGCCATACATTACATACTCTTAGTCACTGAACTCTGTATGCTTTACTGTCCCGCAGCAAATTTCCCTAGTCTTCACGAGGCAAACCACCCCCTCACTTCCCTCAAGTACCCCCATCAAAGTAACAATCAAATTCTCACCTTTGCCACATAACTCCCCCTTTCCCAGTTCTCTCCTTTGCACAAATCTTCCCCTTTCCCAGTTCTCTCCTTTGCACAAATCTTCCCCTTTCCCAGTTCTCTTCTCTGCACAAATCTCCCCCTTTCCCAGTTCTCCCCTCTGCACAAATCTCCCCCTTTACCAGTTCTCCCCTCTGCACAAATCTCCCCTTTACCAGTTCTCCCCTCTGCACAAATCTCCCCCTTTCCCAGTTCTCTTCTCTGCACAAATCTCCACTTTTCCCAGTTCTCTCCTCTGCACAAATCTCCCCCTTTCCCAGTTCTCCCCTCTGCACAAATCTCCCCCTTTACCAGTTCTCCCCTCTGCACAAATCTCCCCCTTTACCAGTACTCCACTCTGCACAAATCTTCCCCTTTCCCAGTTCACCCCTCTGCACAAATCTCCCCCTTTCCCAGTTCTCTTCTCTGCACAAATCTCCCCCTTTCCCAGTTCTCTTCTCTGCACAAATCTCCCCCTTTCCCAGTTCTCTCCTTTGCACAAATCTCCCCCTTTCCCAGTTCTCTCCTCTGCACAAATCTTCCCCTTTCCCAGTTCTCCCCTCTGCACAAATCTCCCCCTTTCCCAGTTCTCTCCTCTGCACAAATCTTCCCCTTTACCAGTTCTCTCCTCTGCACAAATCTCCCATTTTACCAGTTCTCCCCTCTGCACAAATCTCCCCCTTTCCCAGTTCTCTTCTCTGCACAAATCTCCCCCTTTACCAGTTCTCCCCTCTGCACAAATCTCCCCCTTTCCCAGTTCTCTTCTCTGCACAAATCTTCCCCTTTCCCAGTTCTCTCCTCTGCACAAATCTCCCCCTTTCCCAGTTCTCCCCTCTGCACAAATCTCCCCCTTTACCAGTTCTCCCCTCTGCACAAATCTCCCCCTTTCCCAGTTCTCTCCTTTCCCAGTTCTCCTCTCTGCACAAATCTCCCCCTTTCCCAGTTCTTCTCTCTGCATAAATCTTCCTCTTTTCCAGTTCTGCTTTCTGCACAAATCTCCCCTTTCCCAGTTCTCCTCTCTGCACAAATCTCCCCTTTTCCAGTTCTGCTCTCTGCACAAATCTCCCCCTTTCCTAGTAGAGATGTATAGAACTGTTCGCCGGCGAACAGTTCCCGGCGAACTTAGCATGTTCGCGTTCGCCGCTGCCGGCGAACATATGCGATGTTCGGTCCGCCCCCCATAAGACATCATTGAGGCAAACTTTGACCCTGAACTTTACAGTCAGCAGACACATTTCCAGCCAATCAGCATACCTCCCTCCCACCTCCTATAAATAAGCAAGGGCAGCATCCATCTTAGATCATTCTGAAGCAGTGGGTGTAGTGAGAGCAGGGAGAGCTGCTGCTGCTGTTAAGCTAGGGACAGTTAGTCAGTGTTCCTGGTCTTGCAGTGTTCTTGGTCCACTACTGCTGTAATATCAGCACCCCAAAAAGCCCTTCTAAGGGCTGGTATTTGTGTTTTTTTTTTTTTTTTTAATATATATATATATATACCTAGCGTCCCCAAAAGCCCTTTTAAGGGCTGGTAATTGAGTTGTTTCTTCTTATATATATATATCTATATCTATCTAGTGTCCCCAAAAGCCCTTTTAAGGGCTGGTAATTGAGGATTTTTTTTATTTATATATATACATATATATATATATATATATATATATATATATATATATATATATATAGTGTCCCCAAAAGCCCTTTTAAGGGCTGGTAAGGTAATAGAGTTTTTTCTTTATATATATATCTATATATATCTATTGTACACTGCAGTTGCCTGCCCGCTGTGTGTGAGAGGCCACAGACCTACCACAGACTGTACTGTGTGCACACCACACTCATTTCGGGTGGCACAGGCACAGTACCTTGCATTTTAAAAAATATTTTTTTTTTCCTCTGTCATAATTGCAGTGAGTGCTGTGTCAGGTCCACAGAGTGCACTGTACCCACTGCAGTGCACTGCCCACCACTGATATATATACGGTGGCACAGCATCTTGTTGCAATAAGTTGAAAAAAATATATATTTTTTATTATTGCAGTTGCCTGGGCTGCCAGTGACTGTCAGGTCCACAGAGTGTACTGTGCCCACTGCAGTGCCACTGTGTGCCCACCCACCACTGATATATAAGGTGGCACAGCAGCTTGCAAAGTAAAAAAAAATATATATATTTTTTAATTGCAGTTGCCTGGGTGCCAGTGACTGCTGTCAGGTCCACAGAGAGTGTACTGTGCCACTGCCCACCCACCACTGATATATAAGGTGGCACAGCAGCTTGCAAAGTAAAATAAAATATATATTTTTAAAATTGCAGTTGCCTGGGTGCCAGTGACTGCTGTCAGGTCCACAGAGAGTGTACTGTGCCACTGCCCACCCACCACTGATATATATGCCTGCAAGAGAAAAAGCCAGCCGCAGAGAAGCCGTATTCCTGAAAATATAAGAAAAATGCTGTTTTTTAGGGGTTCTGGACATGCTACAGAGCTGAAACTTGACAGGTACACTTTTTAGACCCCCCAGACACTGAATACAAAAAATGACATGCCTGCCTAAAAAAATGCCCGCTAAATGCCTGCAAGAAAAAAAGCCAGCCGCAGAGAAGCCGTATTCCTGAAAATATAAGAAAAATGCTGTTTTTTAGGGGTTCTGGACATGCTACAGAGCTGAAACTTGACAGGTACACTTTTTAGACCCCCCAGACACTGAATACAAAAAATGACATGCCTGCCTAAAAAAATGCCCGCTAAATGCCTGCAAGAAAAAAAGCCAGCCGCAGAGAAGCCGTATTCCTGAAAATATAAGAAAAATGCTGTTTTTTAGGGGTTCTGGACATGCTACAGAGCTGAAACTTGACAGGTACACTTTTTAGACCCCCCAGACACTAAATACAAAAAATGACATGCCTGCCTAAAAAAATGCCCGCTAAATGCCTGCAAGAGAAAAAGCCAGCCGCAGAGAAGCCGTATTCCTGAAAATATAAGAAAAATGCTGTTTTTTAGGGGTTCTGGACATGCTACAGAGCTGAAACTTGACAGGTACACTTTTTAGACCCCCCAGACACTGAATACAAAAAATGACATGCCTGCCTAAAAAAATGCCCGCTAAATGCCTGCAAGAAAAAAAGCCAGCCGCAGAGAAGCCGTATTCCTGAAAATATAAGAAAAATGCTGTTTTTTAGGGGTTCTGGACATGCTACAGAGCTGAAACTTGACAGGTACACTTTTTAGACCCCCCAGACACTAAATACAAAAAATGACATGCCTGCCTAAAAAAATGCCCGATAAATGCCTGCAAGAGAAAAAGCCAGCCGCAGAGAAGCCGTATTACTGAAAATATAATAAAAATGCTGTTTTTTAGGGGTTCTGGACATGCTACAGAGCTGAAACTTGACAGGTACACTTTTTAGACCCCCCAGACACTAAATACAAAAAATGACATGCCTGCCTAAAAAAATGCCCGCTAAATGCCTGCAAGAGAAAAAGCCAGCCGCAGAGAAGCCGTATTCCTGAAAATATAAGAGAAATGCTGTTTTTTAGGGGTTCTGGACATGCTACAGAGCTGAAACTTGACAGGTACACTTTTTAGACCCCCCAGACACTAAATACAAAAAATGACATGCCTGCCTAAAAAAATGCCCGATAAATGCCTGCAAGACGAAAAGCCAGCCGCAGAGAAGCCGTATTACTGAAAATATAATAAAAATGCTGTTTTTTTAGGGGTTCTGGACATGCTACAGAGCTGAAACTTGACAGGTACACTTTTTAGACCCCCCAGACACTAAATACAAAAAATTACATGCCTGCCTAAAAAAATGCCCGCTAAATGCCTGCAAGAGAAAAAGCCAGCCGCAGAGAAGCCATATTCCTGAAAATATAAGAAAAATGCTGTTTTTTAGGGGTTCTGGACATGCTACAGAGCTGAAACTTGACAGGTACACTTTTTAGACCCCCCAGACACTAAATACAAAAAATGACATGCCTGCCTAAAAAAATGCCCGCTAAATGCCTGCAAGAGAAAAAGCCAGCCGCAGAGAAGCCATATTCCTGAAAATATAAGAAAAATGCTGTTTTTTAGGGGTTCTGGACATGCTACAGAGCTGAAACTTGACAGGTACACTTTTTAGACCCCCCAGATGCTAAATCCAAAGAAATTTTTTATTTTTATTTTTTTTTAATTTTTCCAATAATTGGCTCTCTATCAAAAAATTATAATTTTTAAGAACTTTTTTTTGCGTGATCCCTCTCCGGCATGCCACAGTCCAGGTGTTAGTCCCCTTGAAACAACTTTTCCATCACTATTGTGGCCAGAAAGAGTCCCTGTGTGTTTTAAAATTCGCCTGCCTATTGAAGTCTATGGCGGTTCGCCCGGTTCGCGAACATTTGCCGATGTTCGCGTTCGCCGTTCGCGAACGGCGAATTTTAGGTTCGCGATATCACTATTTCCTAGTTCCCCTCTTTGCACAAATCTTCACCCACCTGTTCTACTCTGTGCTAAATTTGCCCCCAGCTCCCCTATTTGCATAAATCTCCCCTACACACACACTTTCCCAGTTCTCCTTCATGCAAAATTCACTCTCCTGAAAGCTCACAGCTCCCTTACCTCTTCTGGAAAGCCGACACTGCTGTATGTGCGGGCTTTATCTTTTAAAACTCGGCACAGTAGGAGAGCTTCATCCATCAAAGCTGTCAGAGTAGCGGCGGCACGCAGGGATGCAAACTCCCTACCGTATCACCTCGAGTAGCTGGAACCTGACTCACTGTGGATCAAGGGCAGCAGGACTCACCAGGGCTCCTATTAAAGAGAAGCCGGTAGAGGAAGTAAGTTGTGCAGAAAACTTCCTCTGCCAGCTAATGTGTTTTGACAGGTCGGACTTGGAGTAGAGAGGGCTGAAATAGGTGGCGGAACGGCGTTCCCCCGCGTTCCGGCAGAAAAAAAGCCCTGGTTACAACTATCTGGATTATTATATCACACTTATTGGACTTTTTATGTTAGAGACACTCATTTGGATTATCACATTATTTGTGGACTTTTATGTTTAATATGTTCGCCCAACTTAAAACTGGATTTTTGACTTACCCTAAAAAACTTTTCTCTGAAGTTCATTGACAGACGCAGCTCCATATTCTTCTTAACCATTGGGTTATGCTGCCTCCTACAGGAGTAGGACACTAGGCAGGAAAAAACTTTACCACGCCTATGGGGCAGTCCCTGAAGGCATATACCCACTCACTCTGCTATAGGATTCAGTTTTGTTGCAAGCAGGGTCAGAAGTAAAAAACCCCAAACCACTCAGAAATAGAAGGGCTGGTGCTACGTCTGTCAATGAACTTCAGAGAAAAGAATTTTATGGTAAGTCCAAAATCCATTTTTCTCTATCGTTCATTGACAGACACAGCTCCATATTCTTCTTAACCATTGGGACACCCCAAAGCAGTATTTGCATGAGGGGTGGGAAAACAACCTAGAGAAAGAACGTAATTCCCCAAAGGCTAAACTTAGCCAACCAGGTAACATGGAGCTCAACCAGGAACAACTGGAGCTCACCTAGAAACAACAGACACCCTCAAAGAGAAAAAAAATGCTCTTTTAAACAGCAGCCTGCAAAACCTTATGGCCAAAAGAAGCATCCGAGGATGCCAACACATCTACATTGTAGAATTTATTGAATGTGTGCACAGACGAGCAAGTTGCTGCTTTGCAAACTTGTATTACTGACACCTGAGGGCACTAGCAGAATGCGCCTTCACAGGGAAAGGTGGAACCCGACCCTTAAGTGAATACGCCTGTACCACCGTCTGCCTGATCCATTTGGATATGGTAGCAGCAGACGCAGCCAATCCCTTCCGAGGTCCTTCCATGAGGACAAAAGGAGAATCTAATTTCCCGAAAGACTCAGTAACTGCCAGGCAAACCCTAATTGAACTACAGCCAAAGAATGCAAGGCATTTTCCTTGGGATGCTTGGGCTTAGGACAGAGTGAAGGCAGCACAATGTCTTCATGCAATGGAAATCAGAAACCACCTTAGGAAGAAACGACTGATCAGGTCGAAGTACCACTTAATCTCTGTAGACCACCAGAGAAGGAGAACGGCAGGAAAGCGCCGCCAATTCAGACACTCTGCAGGCAGAGGTAAAAGCCACCAAAAAGGCTACCTTCTGTGACAGTGTAAGCAGAGGAATCTCCCTAAGTTTTCAAAGGGAGGTTTTTGAAGAACAGACAGTACCAAGTTAAGATCCCACGGAGGTAACAGGGATCGTATCGGAGGAGCCACATGACGAACTCCCTGGATAAAAGTGCGAATCAAAGAATGCGTAGCTAAAGGGCGTTGAAAAAACACAGCCAAAGCCGACACCTGGCCTTTAATAGTAAGCAAAGGCCAACAACTGCTGGAACCCCTCTTTGGAGGAAAGCCAATATCCTAGCCACTGAAAAGGAGCGTGGATGCACCTTAATCGATTCACACTATGAGATGTATGATTTCCACGTTCGATGATAAATCTTCCTGGAGGTAGTTTTTCTAGCCTTCAACAGTGTAGGAATCACTGAGTCAGAAAGAGCTCTATCCTTCAATACCTGGCTTTCAAAAGCCACGCTGTTAAAGCCAGCGACTAAAGCAGGATGGAAGATCGGCCCTTGAGACAACAGATCTTCCCTGAGATGAAGTCTCCAAGGAGCATCGGCGACCAACCTTACCGGATCTGCATACCAAGACTGGTGAGGCCAGTCTGGGGCCACCAGAATGACCGGAATCCCTTCCACCTCTATTCAGCGCAGAAGCCTCGGCAGAAGTTTCAGCGGAGGAAACGCATAGGTCAGCCGATACTGACCCCACAGAGCCACCAGTGCATCTGTGGCGTCGGCCAGAGGATCCCGAGACCTGGCTACAAACCTCTGTACCTTATTTTTGAACCAAGAAATGAAGAGGTCTACTCTTGTGTTCCCCACCAGACACACAACGGGTAGAACACCTCCGGGTGCAGGGAACATTCCCGCTGATCCAACACCTAACGACTGAAGTAATCAGCCTGCCAGTTCTCTACTCCGGGTATATGCAGGGCGAAGAGGGCTGGAAAAAAAAGTTCTGCCCCTATTAAGATTTCTGCCATCTTTAGGGCCGCCAGGACACTCTTGGTGCCCCCTTGATGATTGATGTAAATGACAGCCGTGGCATTATCTGATTGAATCTGAACTGGACAACCCTGCAGACGATTTGTCCAGTGACAGTGACTTCCAACCAGAATATTGATTGGAAGCCTGGACTCTATCAGAGTCCAGGTCCCCTGGACACACAGCTTTCCAAGTACTCCCCCCCCCCCCCAGACGGACAGGCTGGCATCTGTGGATACCACGGTCCAATACAATGGAAGGAAGGGCATGCCCTGATGCAGGGCCAAGGAACGGAGCCACCACAGAAGAGAACTTCTTGAGGTTTGACTCAACCAAATCAGATTGTCCAAAGATTTTGGATCCATGTTCCACTTGACAAGAATACCCCTTTGCAAAAGTCTTGTGTAGAACTGAGCAAACGGAACCGCCCCGAAGGTAGACACCATCAGGCCTGGAGCTCGCATGCAAGTCTGCAATGAGGACAGAGTGCTGGATAACTGCAACTGAATCGCCCTCTGCAACTTTTGCAGCTTTTACAGGGAAAGAAACACCCTCACAGAGGCTGAGTCCAGAGTCAGTCCCAGATATAGCATTTTGGAGGCTGGGACCAGAGCAGATTTTCTGAAATTGATGCTCCAACCGAACTCTTGCAGAGTCCATACAGTGATTGACAGATCGCCCACCAGAACTGTGTGGGAGTCTCCTCTTAAGAGGAGATCGTCTAGGTACCCTAGTACTGCAATCCCCCCGCAGTCACAGTAATGCCAATACCGGAGCCAACACATTGGTAAAGACCCTGGGGGCAGAGGTGAGACCAAAGGGCAACGCTACAAATTGATAATGTTCCTCTCCTACAGCGTAGCGAAGCAAACACTGGTGTCCAGCGTAAATAGGGATGTGCAGATATGTGTCCTAAATATCGATAGAGGCTAAAATGTCCCCTTGGTGTAGGAACGCCACTATCGTGTAGATGCACTCTATTCAAAACCTCTGTACCCGCACAAATCGATTTAGAGCCTTTAGGTCCAGAATTGGACGCACTTTCCCTTCTTTTCTGGGAACACTGGGAACAGTAAACAGGTTTGAATAAAACCCTTGAAAGCGTTCCTGAGAGGGAACTGGCACAATCACCCTTTGCGACAGCAGATCTTGTACCACCTCTCGTAGATTACTTAACCGATCTGAAGATAGGCGTAGATTGGACGGGAAGAATCTGTCCGACAGTCGGGACCTGAATTCAATATTGTAACACCCTCAGAGCAACTTGTGGGCCCATTTGTCCTGAATCAAGGAGGTCCCTGGTTCTGGACAGAAAACTAAGACTTCCCTCCGACCCCAGATACGGGTGAGAGCATCCCTTCATGCAGGCAGAGATTTGTCCGCAGATCTTCAGGGGTCTGTTCTTGGCTTACCATGTCTTCTTGGAACCCCCAGATCACCTAAATGGCTTCGGTTCTTTCTCCTGCATGCCGAAGGCACGAAGAGGCCACCTGTGTGCTGAAAAATAAGGGCCCCGTCTATTACGCGGTGACATGCCCTTAGCGGATAGAGGAAGAAGAGTACTCTTCCCACCTGTAAATCCTTTTATCAGTTCATCCAACAAAGACCCAAATAGGCGGTCCCCCATAAAGGGGAGATCTGATAGAGCCTTTTTAGAAGCCTGGTCCACAGACCAGCTTTTTAGCCATATTATGCGTGATTACCATTATTGCCTTTAGAACAACTCCACTGACTTGCGACAATTTTGTCACAGTAGGTGGGAAAAGGGAGTACCTTTGCTGCTTTTAGGGGATCTGCGGGCCCCAAAGGGACCGGCGCCCCCCCATGTTAACAATTTTCTGCACCGATACAATCAGTGCATCCACCAGCACCCTTGGGTGCGCATGTGCAGTAAAAAAAGGAATCATCCTCACCGCAGAGCAAGTGCATGGATGCAGACCCAGTAGAGTCGCTATATGCTAAGCTCACCCTGAGAACATAACAGGTAGGCGAGGTCGCCAACCACAGTCCCGCAAGGAGACACTGGCTAAAGTTCCACAAAAAGACCCCTATTAAACCTAAGGGTCGCCCACCATAAATTACATAAAATAACACAGCCCCCTATATAGGAAAAAGGGGCCCGCTGTGACGCAGATGCACAGGCAGAGTACCCCCACACAGCAATGCCCCCACAGAGCTCCAATTCAAGGGGGGCGCCAGGCAGTCCATATGTCGACCCCCCTGGGGGGGGGGGAGGGAAGACACCCATCTGCTGCTCTATGACCCCGGTCAGCAGCTCAAATAGCCTGGTCAACAGCTCAGTCAGCTCAGGCAGCGGCTCGGACATCCAACCGCGAGTAGGCCGCAAAGCCGCGGCCTAAATTTGGCACCTGATCTGGTCAAGAGTCCATTGTCAGCTCTGTCAGCTCGATCTGCAGCTCGGTTAGGAGCTCGGACAGCCTGGTCAGTCGCCAGACAGCTTGGTCAATCATTCAGACCGCCAGCTCCGTCAGCCGCGAGTAGGCCAAAAGCTGGGGCCTCAAACTTTGGCCCAATCCAGCTGTGTGAGGCATTCACCGGTCAGCTTGGTCAGGCACCTCATGTCGGTCAGCTTGGTCAGTCACTCAGACAGCCAGTTCCGTCTGCCTCGAGTAGGCCGCAAGCTGCAGCCTCAGTCTTTGGCCTGTGACGGCTGAGTGAGGCATCCGCCAGTCAGCTTGGTCAGCTCAGTCAGGCACCTCATCTTGGTTAGCTTGGTCAGGCACTCGGTCGGCTTGGTCAGGTACCTGGACAGCCGCGAGTAGGTCGCAAAGCTGCGGACTACAGTTTCAGCCCGATCCAGACGCGTGAGGCGCAGACCCGCTGAAGAAGAAATAGCCACTCCCCCAAGCCTATAACCACGGCAGGGAGCCCAAAGGCCATCCCTGCCCCAGTCACTAACCCCCAGGGGGCCAGGAATTTGCTCAAAGACCCCCCCTGTGCGATCCGGACAGTCAGCAACAACCACATCCACCCCCCCTATGTGGAGCAAGTGGCAAAGCCAGCTCCTACCTAACACCAGGAGGGGGGGCATGGAGGTAGGTTGGGACCAAAAGATCACCATAACTTTTAGAGGGGCTGGGGGAAATGGAAGGGAACCGGGGGGCCCGACCATCCTAAGGAGGGGCCAACGTCCACCCCGAGACCACAAGAGCTATGGGGGGACACTACTCACCATACCAACGACAATTGGGTGGGCGCCACTCTGGACAGACTACCTCTCCACTCGGGCTGCAGGCGCTGACAGCCAAGGGGCATGCTGCGACTCAGGCTAAACCAGGTGTGTCCCAGCAAGGTGTTTCACTCGCGGGCCAGCCCCCGTTCATTGGGGCTCTGTCGTGGCGAGGCCTAGCGTAGGGCTTTAACCTACACATGCTCACTGGCCGTTCTGGGAGACCTTAAGGATCTAGGATATCCAGTCCAAAACCCAGTCTTGCTGTTGATTGCAGTTCTCACAGGAACATAACTAGCTAAAAAATGTTAATTCTAACAAAATAAAAAACATGCTAAGACCAAAGTCCCAGCCGGGGAACTAGGTCCTACTCCTAAACTAGAAAGAAACAAACTGAATCCTATAGCAGAGTTAATGGGTGTTTGCCTTCAGGGACTGCCCCATAGGCGTGGTAAAAAAATTTCCTGCCTAGTGTCCTACTCCTGTAGGAGACAGCATAACCCAATGGTTAAGAAGACTATGGAGCTGCGTCTGTCAATAAATTGTAGAGAAATAAGTATTTATCCAGATTTAGGTCAACCTGAGTTATGTCTGTTCATGCCCTTGATTGTTCCTGTAAATTGTTTGGGCAGCGTTTGTGCTTATCCTGCTCATTGATCTGTTATCTCTGATGCTGGCAGTCCTTTCTCTGTTTGCCATGAATCCGAGGGAGTTTAGGATCTCTTTGCCTGTACCTGTTTTTTTCCATCAGGCTACTGATTTTGCTACATCTGTTCTGATCATCTTTCGGAGGATTTAATCTGCTGCAGCATCAATCTTACCTGCCATCATCCATGGTCACAGTGTGGGTCTACCTTGACAATTATTGATAGAAAGTCTGCAAAATGATCAGTTAGTATTCCATTTCTTAACAAACACAACTTCAATCAAAACCCTCCAGCAATCGCCATATTAACCCTTACAGAAATGTTCATCATATACGGTCTGTTTAGACCATCAGAACTAAAAAGACCTTTAGACACCCAGAGTTGTATAATACAATTTAATGCTACTTTCCAAAAAAAGAAAAAAAAAATCCCAAGGTTAAAAATTAAATTGTGTGTAGATTGAATTCAACTCTATCTCAGCAGAGAGGAAAAAGAAACAGGAGGGGGTTTATAACACCAAATTATTATCGGAAATCTTATGTTGACATAACTTCAAATTAAGCCCTGTTAGAAAGCATTTTGTCCCATCTTGTAGAAATAGTTTCATATGACCATCAAGAAATAGGTTGTAGGGGGTATTAAGGTACACAAGCACTTTAGAGGTTGAAAAACATGATACCAATAAAAGCCAATGCTAAAAACGCAACCTTTTCCTCCTTGTCTGTTTCTGGCTTCCCTTGTGTTTTGTCAGACGAATCGGTAATGTGGTATATACACACCTCCCCCTCCCTCCCTCCTTTTCTTAAAATATATAGAAAATAAGTGTCCCAATTATGCAAATAGAGTAGGATTCATAACATTTTTGTATGCATTTTCCTACATATTATTGGGTTGTAATTTCGGCAAGTGTGCAAATTATCTTGATTACCGGCACTGTTAAATGCTTATCACTTAGTTCATGTCCATGTTTCAGTTATCTCTTGTTTTCAACTGAGCAATAACACAAGTGTCTCATCTCAGATGCTCCTTGGTACTCCACTAAAACGAGATCCATGCCAATGTTCTTGATCTCCAGCGGGCCCCACCAGGCCTTCTTCTGAAACGCGTCTGAAAGTCACTTTAGAGACTCCGAGTGTGTTTTTATTTTTTCTTGATTATTTCAAAAGACAATAAATGAAAATAAGGACTCTTAAGGTTACCATGAATGAACATAATAAAAATAGAGAAGACAAAGTTTTTCTCTCGGCTTTTATATTTTCTCTTTTAGCATAAAATACGAGGCCCTTGGCTGTCTTCAGATAAAGGTCTGGAAAAATAGAGCAATGAGTAAAGAACATCCACCGTGGACCAACTGTGAACTGGAAGAGGGAACCAGGGAGTTGAAAACTTCGGATTTCATTTCATCGGATCCTACTAAAAATGGCTCGTCTTTTGTGGCCTGGAAGACAAAAACGAAGTCTGTTAGATAAGAATAAAAAATAACGTCTAGATTACTTATAATGAAAGTTTCGTCATAACAAATTTAGGTTATCAATATAAACAGAGGGGACAAAGAAAAAGATTTCCATTTGATGAATTGAAAGGCCATATAGGAATACACTAATGCAGGCCACACTAGTAGATTTTTGTGCAAAATATTTAAAGAGAATTTGTTCAATAATCTAATCATTAATGAGGTCAAATCAACATTCGTTTTCAACCACAGTGACAAAAAAATTTGAAGAAGCAGGATAGTAATTATTTTTCAATTAACACATTTTTAAAAGCATATGTAATTTTGATAGGGAAATTACATTCATTCCAAAATAATATGTTAAAAGCTAGACATGTACGGTTCGTTTTGTTTCAAATAACAAATTCGGACAAATTTTTAATTACTCGTAAATCTGGATGTATCCGAATTTCAGAATGACAATAGAAATTAACTTAAACAAACCTGAAATAACAAAACAAAATTTTGGACGAAATTTGAATTTGAATAGTTTTCTAATTTCGAAAAGTTTTCCAATCAAACTTGAATTTCCAAAGAGAATTACATAGAATAGAAAATAAAGAAAAAGAATAGAATAGAAAAAAAAATAGAATAGAAAATAAAAGTATATAATATATTAGAGTAAAACAGAACAAAATAGAAAATAAAGGGATAGAATTGTAAATAAAATAATATAATAGAGTAAAACAGAACAAAATAGAATAGAAAATAAAGGAATAGAATAAAAAATAAAATAGAATAAAATAAAAAGAATAAAACCATCTTCTGAAATTCAAATTTCAAATAGAATAAATTTGAATACAATAGAGAAGAATAGAATAGAAAAAAAGAAAAGAATAGAATAGAAAAATAGAATATAATAAAATAGAAAGAATATAACCTTCATCCGAAATTTGAATTTCAAATAGAATAAATTTAAATTTGATTAGAATAGAAAAAATACAATAGACTAGAAAAGAATAGAATAGAAAATTAAGAATAGAAAAGACATTAAAAAACAATAGAATAGAATAGAAACAATAAAACCATCTTCCAAAATTCTAATTTCGAAAATAATCAATTCAATTTCAAATGGAATTTAATTTGAATTGATTAAAATTTTTCAAATTTGGTCGAATTCAGTTCAATGCGACTGGATTCAAAAAATTTGAATCGATTCAAATTCAAACAAATCGAATTACAAAAATGAATTAAACTAATTTAACTAATTTAACGAAACAAATCTATGTAAATAACGAATCGAAACAAAAAAATTATTTCATTCTGCACGTCTATTAAAAGCATTCAATGTACTAAGATTTTAGTACTAATATTCATACAAAAAATTTCTTAAAAAATCTTCTAGTGTAAGACAAGCTTTCAAGTGGCAAAAGAATGGCTTGCCCACCTAGTATTTACGCTAATAGAACTATTGCAACATCTGTGTTTTTGCTTTTACATTTTTTCTCCCAATTACCTTGGTGGGCTGTACGCGGACTGTGAAACTCTCTTTGACTGCAGGAACAGAAGCATTACTGTACTTCTCTTCTTTGTGTAGTGGAGTCGTAGGGGGCACTGATGGGTTTAACGCTGGATTTAAATTGGTCCCATTGCCAAAAGCATGTATAGCATTTTCTGAAAAACAAGTTAAAACATTAAAGAAATGATCCACCATGAGTGGTAGGGGGTCAAGGATGTGGCTTACTCTATGAAGGCTTAATCTAAAATTGGACAATATAGTAAGGGCTAAAATATGGACAAAAGTTTGTGGACACCTGACCATCACATCTATATGAGCAATATTATGGAGTTGCCCGTCCATCCATCATTGTCGGCTATAGCAGCTTCCATTATTCTGGGAAAACTTTCCACAGATTTTGGAGTATATGCCTGTAAGAATTTGTGACTGTTCAGCCAAAAGAGCATTTATAAGGGCAGGTACTGCTGTTGGAGAAGTATTATTCTAAAGGTTTTCAGTAGGGTTGAGGTCAGGGCTTCTATCAAACTGTGTCTTTATGGAGCTGGCTTTGTACACAGGGCACAGCCATGCTTGAAAAGAGAAGGCCTTTTCCAAATGGTTGCTACAAGGTTCGAAATGCAAAATTGTCTAAAATGTCTTTGTATTCTGTAGCATTAAGGGTCCTTTCACACGGGCTTTCCACCCAGCGGACTCCGTTTTGCACAGTGGGGATCGATCCACTGATCCCCGCTGAGCAGGTGGATGACAGGTCTGTCTCCACTTACTTTGCAGAGACGGACCTCTCAGATCCCCGCTCTTCTCTATGGGAGATTGGATGAAAATGGACCACCTGTCCATTTTCATCCGACCCTATCTGATCTGATCCTCCAGACGGATAGAAAATAGGGTTTCCATCCATAGGCGTGTGCACAGGGTGTGCCGGGTGTGCCTGGGCACACCCTAATCACCTAGGGCACATTAGCATTATCGCTCTGTTTGCCAGTGAGGAGATGGGAAAGATCTCACTCGGACCTGCTCTGCCATAAGAGAAGTGCCACACACTTCTATTTCACTTTGCCAGCAGGGAGAGTAATGTATCGGGGCCATATACATGTAGGCAAACACATGCATGTGTATTTAAACTTTGGGGTGCACACCCTAATGCAATAGGCTGTGCACACCTATGTTTCCATCCATCTGGATTTCATGGACAGGATCGGATCAGATAGCAGCGGGTGTCAGCTGACATATCACCGCTGACATCCGCTGCTCCATAGGGGTGCATGGAGCATCTGATCAGGTCCGCCTGAAAAACTGAGTTCCAACAAATATTTTGGCCATGCAATATTAAACTCGCAGCCATCCTGCAAACAGGCACCACAAGGATGCAGCAGAAACTGGTCCAAAGTATCTCCTGTGCACCAGGGGAGCCCCCAAAACCTTGATGTGTTTGTCCTAAAATCTTCGACTTTGTTCTGACTCTGAGATTTGGTAAGCCTCCACTGCAAACTATCTACTAGTGGCAGGTTAGTTGTCCAGGGTGCTGTAGCTGGTGTTTTGGCACTTCCAACAGAAGCAGCAAGTAAACACAAAAAAATGCTCCTTACCTTAAAGTTTTCTTTATTGTAGATAATATCCAACACTTAACCCTGACCAAACACCTTAACTCTTAACCTAACTCTGAAAAGCCGTCTTAAGTTCTTAACATTCCCTGACACTTAACACCAAAACTCAGGCTGTAACTTATCTCCTCAACCTTTTCTATCTTCAAGCTTGGTGAGTCATTGGCCTGGAACATGCTTGTTCTGAATCACTGACTCGATAAATAGTAATGACAGGATCAGGACAAGGTTTCTTTAGCCTGCACCATCAGAGGCAACTTATCAATGGCAGCTCTTATGCTTCTTTTTGAGGAGGACCCTAACACTTAACCAACCCTTAAAATTAACTATTCAACCTAAGCTTGCAACCTAGTCCCCTAAACCCTAATGCTGACCACATACAATACTTCAGAAAATTTCAACCAACATTTGACTGCAAAAACAATAAAATCGATGAATACAAACTTTCCCTTTTTAGGGACACCCTGAAATGATCGGTGGTAGGTTGCCTTGATCTATAAAGCTATTTTTTTACAAATTAAGAACAATATCCCAGCACTGACCCAGAAGGGAGTACTGGGCTAGGGGAATTTCCCCTTGGACCAGTACAAATAATAATGTATTTAGTATGTCAGGCTTGTTGCCCTGAGTGAAGATATTCCCCCATTCACAAATCAGTCAGTGTGGGGCCTGTTTTTGGGCATTACATATCTATCTTCCCCTTCCTTTACAGATCTGTGATCACCCTGGAAAGGGAAGTCTTCCAACATCAACTTCCGTTGTGGCTCTGAGATGTTAGATCACTGAATGCCAAGAGCTACAAAGGAAGTCGGGTCATAAAGCATTTCCTCCCTTATTTCCATTTCTTACAATCCCTGTCTTTTAGCATTTGTATCAAGGTGAAAAAAATTTGTGATAAACCATATTCTCAAAGAAAACACCTATCCTTCACCATAGCCACCAATCGTTGCAGCACCGTCACACACTTGTGCACAGTGTACTTTCTTTAGCTCACAGGTAATTGTCTTGCCATGAAAGGGAGAGTCAGTAGTGATCCAAGGCCAAACATTCCCTGTCCTCCCCTGCTGATATCTACCAGTTTGATCCAATGGGCTCCCCTCTATTAAGTGCTGAGACCTCCTCATTATATCGTGTTGCCCTGTGGTGCCTGCTTTGTATATTGGGTTTCTTGCCCTTTAACCATCTCAACAAATAAAAACCACCATTAGTCACTCCTTCTTTGGCCTTCAGTGACTGCTTACATGGAGTAACTGCTCTTAAAATAAATTTCCCTAAGTATGGTTTCACACTACAGTTTGGCCACAGCACGGGTGCAACGCAGTGTACCCACGGATTTTGTGGGTGTTACCCGCACTTTGCCATAGACTTCTATTAGATCGCATGTTTTTGGTGCATTTTCCGAAAGAACATCAAAGTCCTGCATGCTGCATCTTTGGTGAACTTTCACAAAAAGGCACCAAAAAAAAAAAAAAATTGGGATCTAATAGAAGTCTATTGTAAAGTGCAGGTATCTCGAAACTGCCTTTAATGGTAATTATTTAATGTTCTATACAGGTGTAATGACTTTTACATACGTTCATGTGTCACTGTTATTAACAGCCCGCTCACATAATGTCCTTTTTTTTTTGTTTTAGGTTTATCGATCTTAGAGTCTGGCTTAAAATAAAGTTTTGTGCCTTGCAAGCTTGATTAGATGTTCAGATTCTAGAACTGAGTGAACACAGCTCGCTGCTGATTGCTGCAGCCATTAAGGAGGCCAATGACTGAATCACAAAGGCCAAAGTGATGCATTAATCTTTCTTCTTTCCAGGCCAAATCAAAGAGCGTGAGGGGCTTCTGTACAGCTGCTGTCTACTTGCAGAATGTTCGCTGATAATGTCAAACTCTTTGAAAACTTTTTCGCAGTCATGTTATTCTGTTCATTTCCTGTGAGCCCAGTCTAACGTTGCCACCTCATCCCTTTAAAACTGAACATATATTAATTACACAGATTCTGTGTTGGATTAAGGTGGTAATTGAACTCACTTGGTGCCTTATCTGTATTAACTTAGCCTCAGAACCTGTGTAATTCTGTGTAAAACTGAATTATTTTTTGTTTTATTAATGAAAGTTTAAAAAAAAAAAAAAAGAGTTTGAAAAATTGCTGCACAAATACAGTGGGACATAAAAAGTTGCAACAACCACCATTTTATTCCCTAGGGTGTCTGCTATATATGTATATATAATGTTTGGGGATTCCGAGTAATTTTTAACCACTTACCGCAAAGTGACGTAGGGCTACGTCGACAAACTTTGCGGGGTTATACCGGGATGATGCCTCTAGCTAGAGGCACCATCCCAGTACCGTGGTTTAGAGCCAACGGTCGGCTTTCCGTCGGTAACGACCTATGCGGCTCGGGAGCCGATCGATCGTTACCCGGTTGAGCGGGAGGGGATGCCCCCCTCCCTCCTGCCGCCTTCCGTGACTTTGCCTGGGCCTCCCGTCCCACCGGGAGACCCGAGCACCCAGCCGGCGCGTCCGCTGGCTGGATGGAGTCCTGATCTAAGCCGGAAGTGGCTTTGATCGGGTCTCCGATGACGTAATCCGGAGGCGGCGTCCATGACGTCACTTCCGGGTTACTCTGCTGCAAAAGGCGGCAGATTTAAAAAAATGGCTGTATGCAAAAATGCAGTTTTCGGCGTTTTGCATACATGAAAGTGTAGTGGAGGGGTCTAGGGTCTTTTAGTCCCTCGATCCCTCCATAAAGAGTACCTGTCACTGCATATTGGTGTCACAAGGGATGTTTACATCGCTTGTGACAGCAATAAAAGTGATCAGATTTTTATTTTTTTTAAAAAAACCTGTAATAA
This sequence comes from Pelophylax lessonae, assembly GCF_965119305.1. Classification (NCBI taxonomy): domain Eukaryota; kingdom Metazoa; phylum Chordata; class Amphibia; order Anura; family Ranidae; genus Pelophylax; species Pelophylax lessonae. Next base: position 840,936,370 of record NC_138768.1, on the reverse strand, counting down.
AGTTAAGAAAAAAATAAAATAAATAGGAAAAAAAAATAAAAAATTTTAGCCGCCCCCGTCACCGTTAGCTCGCGCACGAAAGAAAACGTATATGGAAGTCAAGCCGCGAATGAAATCGCTGTTCAAACCACACATGTGAGGTATTGCAGCGATCGCCAGAACGTAAGCAATAATTGAAAAAAAAGAGCTACACTCTAACTCTAAACTGGTAACCGTTAAAAAAATTTAAAGCGTCGCCTATTGAGATTTCTATTGACCGTAGTTTGTCGCCATTCCACGGGTGTGCGCAATTTTAAACCATAACATGTTGGGTATCTATTTACTCGGCGTGACATCATCTTTCGCAATATATTAAAAAATGGGCTAACTTTACTGTTTAGTATTTTTTAAATGCAGTGAAATGTGATTTTTCTTAATTTTTCCAAAAAAAATGGCGTTTTAAAGACCGCTGCACAAATACTGCGTGACAAAAAATATTGCAATGACTGCCATTTGATTCTCCAGAGTCTTTGCTAAAAAATATATATAATGTTTGGGGGATCTAAGTAGTTTTCTAGGAAAAAATACTGATTTTAACTTGTGAACAAAAAGTGTCCGAAATAGGGCTGGGGCTTAAGTGGTTAAGCAAAACAATTATTATTTTTACATGTAGAAGAGAAGTGTCAGAATTGGGCTGGGTCGCAAGTGGTTAATTACCATAAGTAAGTAATATACAAATAGTTATTATATATTGTTTTTAAGGTAATTTACAATATTCTCAAAATCTGTACTTAAGCAGGTGGCTTAACGGACAAATTACTAAATTTTCAAGTTATAACTTCAAACTAGCAATGTCACAGTAAATAGATAAATATTTAATTATTATGATATAACATAATATATTGCTTTGCTTGATTAAAAAAGTACCTTTTCAGCAGCAGCAGAATCTCCCTCTTAACCGTGTGAGAAAAATATGGCATTATGGGTAAATCTTATACCCATAAACCCATGTTTTTTCCTTTAAGTTGGGAGGGCCGGGCTGGAAGAGAGAATTTTTCTTTTAGACACATGCCCCCTTCTATGACACTGCAGTGAGAGAAGAGCCTCCACTGTAGTATTTTTATTGGACATCTTGGACCATTGGTGCTTTAACATTGGTCCAAGGCTCCTAGCTGTCCATTGAGTTAAGTGCCTCTGACAAGAAGTCAACCCCACACTCTAATCCTCCTTCCACCAAATGGTTTGGACCAGTGCACAGAGCAAGGTCCATAAAGACATGGATGAGTGAGTTTGGGGTAGAGGAACTTGACTGGCCTGACCTCAACCCGATAGAACACCTTTGGGATGAATAAGTGTGGAGACTGCAAGCCAGGCCTTCTCATGAAACATCTGCCCTCACAAATGCGCTTCTGGAAGAAATGTCAAACATTCCTATAGACACTCCTAAACCTTGTGGACAGCCTTCCCAGAAGAGTTGAAGCTGTTAAAGCTGCAAAGGGTGGACCAACTCAATACTGAACCCTATGGACAAAGACTGGGATGCCAGTAAAGTTAATGTGTGTGGCGTCTCAATACTTTTGGTAATCTAGTGTATAAGTAATCTAGCGTATAAGATGTTTTGGGTTGTAGTTTTTAATCAATTTTTTGAGTATAATAATATACAGTATCTTATTTTTGGAACATAACATAAAAAGACTTACGAAGACAGATGTTGTTGGTGAAATAATGCAGAAAGTTTTCACACTCCTCTTGCCGGTTTCCACTCGTGTTACAGGTGCACCAGGGGGCGACACTTGAGGATGAATTGTCCACATAATTTGGAGTAATTGGACTGCCTGAGGAGGAGACAGATCAAAGCTTAAAATTACACATCACATCTGTCCAGGTAGGAACCACATTTGTCCTTTCATGACCCTTTAATACAAGGGTATTAAAGGATAAATTTATTATAAATGACCTTTTTCAATATATACGTAAATAACAAAGAAATTTGCAGGAAACTTCCATTCTCCTCTGGATCAGTGTAACCATACTCCAGCCAAAATCTTTCTTTTTACTGGGTATTATTTCTTTTAGCATCAGGACAAGACGTGAGGGAACACAGGCAAAAAAGAAAATCAATTTTTTGTAGAATAAGGAAGGGTTGGCACCTCCGACAATTTTTTTTTTGTCTGTGTCTTACTATACCCTTGACAACCGTATCCCCTAATTTCTTGTATGGGTGCCAGAGGTACAAGAAGAAGGGGGGGGGGGGTGTGACAGGATGTTTAACTGTTCCTACTTGATCCAAAGCTGATAATTAAACATTTTGGCTGGAGTTAGACTTGTTACCAGGCATAATCCACACATAGGTCATAAAATATAGAAAACACTCTGTAGGCTTTATAACTTTGAGGCATACTCATAGTACATGGAATCAAGAGATTTTAATGTATTTTACCATACAGCAAGTTTTGTATATTCCCAATTGGACCCTTTCAAACAGTAGTTTTCAACCTTAGTGAAACCAGGGCCTAGTAAATCTTCCAAAACCTTCCATGTAGCAAGAGTAAAGAAAAAATGAACTCACGTACTAAGAGTATAGGAACTGGAAATTTTAGAGGTGTCCTCAGAAGAAGCAATAAAGGGAAGCCTTCTAATGAGGATACCTATTCCAGGGACAAGTGTCCAACAGGGGAATTCCCCTCCCTTTGGCTGCAGTCCAGCAGGTGGGAAGCCACAGTCCAGTCTTCGACAACCAGTGCTTTAAAGTCTGATTGTGACTCCTCTCGATATGCCCTGGCCCACCTTCCCACTACTACTACTATTTTGCTTCAGCTGTCCAAAAGTGGTTGGAAGGAAAAACAACAACAAATCACAGTTTCGAACTGGGTACTGCCCTCAACACAGGCCCACCAGTACCACTGTGGAAAGCATAGGCCTGGCTATATCATTAAAAAAGCTGTAGCCTCAGGGAAAATTGGGAAACTCTGCATGGGATGGACTAGGGATTTGTGCCATAGTGTTAAGCAAAGTCCAGGATTGGGAGAACTTCTGTACAAACATGGTTTACTTCCACATAAAGGTCCTATGAGGAATCCTATGGTTGCTTATGTTACTTTAAAGTACAACAGGTTAAAGCAGACCTTCACCTATGGATACGACTTCCTTTCCCCTCCCACTTACACAGCTGCAATTTGTTTATTAATAAACACTTAAAGCTGAACTCCAACTTTCTTTTCACTGTAAGTGAATGGAATGATCAGTTCAAGCATCGGTCATACCTCTGTACCATATTTCTCTGATGTCTGCAGATCCTCTGATATTCTGTGTTTAATGGACGCTTTGTACCATGTGACAGTTTGCATAGTCTGGATGTAGACTGAATTCCTTCCAGCCACTTCCTGCAGCATGTCTAGCCTAGAACCCACCCCTCTGTAGTCTTTCAGTCTGTGCAAATGATGTAACTTCCTTCATAGCTCTGATGGTGGGTGGGATTGAATACATCCTAATTAGCATTTAATACCTCCCAGTCACACCTACAGGAGGAGTCCATACCTCTCAAGTCCTGCCTCACAGATCACACCCTCCAAGAGCCTGAACCCTCCCTGAAACTACCAGAGGCTCAACACATGATGGGACGGGTAGTATTGGGACTGGTAAAGGAAGGAAACAGGAAATCATAGAACTTTGAAATTCAGCCAGGAGAAGGAATGACCCCACAAGCACAGAAACCTGCCTTTTACAGCTAAATTGGGTAGGATACAGATAAAATGACAGTGGGGTTGTGATTGATTTACAGGCACAATGCATCTGTTGTGTTGGGGAGGAAAAGCTGGAATTCTGGTTTAAAAAAAAAAAATCACTTTTTACTTCCTCCTTTCTCGCCTAGGCAAGGATGACGTGTCCAGCCTGCATATCTTGCCCATTGGTCTAAAGGACCTGGCAGAGCCACGTGGCATGTCTGGTAATGCACTGATATTGGTCCAAGACGGTGGCACCGGAGTTAGAAAGAAGAACTTTGGGCTGGAAGGAGGACAATGCTGGACTACATGGACTAGTATGATTTCTTTCCATATAGGAACAATTAAGAAATAAAATTAAAATTTTAGATCTAGGTAGACTTAAGTTCCTCTTTAAGTTTGAACAAAACTGTATATGTGTCCAGTAAGGAGAGGCAGCTGACAAAGAGCAAAGTATCCAGTGTGTTTCACTACTGTAACTATAGCTATAGAAGACTGTGCAAGTGCTATGGGGCCCAAAAGCACTGTTTGGCTACACAATTATTTATGTGAGTATGGATAACATCTGGCAAATGTATTTGGAAAAATGTGATCTATATCTAGTTAGGGAATCTCTGTTTACTGCTATAAAAGAAATTAATATTCTGTATTACTGAAGGAAATGACTTTGAGAAGGGGATTAGAAAAAAAGGGGGGCCCCCAATGATTTTACTATGTAGACAGATACAGCCTTGGCTGTGAATCACCTTCATTGTCGATTTGTGCCAGAGCTGGAAAGTTCATCTGTTAAAAAAACTGGCCCATAGTTCCAGCCCCAACTGCTAACTGGGGTTGTTGCCAGCACCAGCTGTGACGGGGAGAGGCCAGTGCTGTTTATGACACACGTAAATACCATGAGACAAGCTGTGCGATTCCTTCATATGGCATGCATAAATGTAGAGGACAACGCAGCTGAGACAGAGACGGGGAGTGACACCTGGATCAGTCACACTCCTGTCTGCCCAAAATAAATGTTTCTGTTATAGGCGAGCTAAAATGTCACTGTGATTTCCCTAAAGCAGTTATTACATACAGGGGATGGAAAAAATAATGGAAACCTACATAAAAATGAGCTTGTAAAGGTAAGTCATACAGCATAATGACTAGGTAAAAGTATACGCAAGCTCCAACTGAGGGGGGGCCAATCAACACATTGATATGTGACATGGGGCATCTAATCTAACAGGGTTCTGAAGAGGGTAGTTAGTCACAGACTCACAGTCCAAAATGTTGGTAAAAAAAATGAAGGTCAACTCCAGCCACAGCTTATTGTATTTGTTTTAGATACAACCTTGGCTCCCCAGCTGTGCTGAAGCTACAAATCCCATCATGCCTCTGCTTAGGAAGGCATGCCTGTGGCTGTCAGAGTTTTGCAGTGCCTCATGGGATTTGTAGTTTCAGCACAGCTGGAGAGCCAAGGTTCCCTACCCCTGTGAATAGACCATGATTAGAACTTGTCATGGTGCTATCTTTGTTATGGTAATTAGGTAGAGTGTGCTGGAACCTAGAGCTAGAAGTACGGGATAGACTTATGCCTCGTACACACTCATCGATTATTGGCCGGGAATTTTCGGCCAACGTCCGATCTGTCGATTTTCGGCTTGTTAGTATGATGCTTCCGACAACCGACTGCGACTTTTCGGCCGAAAAAAATCTGGTGTGCAGGCTATAAAATTTTTGTTGGCCGTCAACACAACGGCCAATTTTCTGTCAGTCAGTACAGATTTCGGCAGACAAAAATCTGATGAGCAAGACTGGGCATGCTCAGGGAAGAAAAAACACACGGAAAGTAAACCATCACATGACATCACTTCTGAAGTAGATTTTTGTTGGCCAAGAAAATTCGTGTGCAGTCTAGGCACATTCCAACCAACAAAACACCACTCTGGACAAAAGTCGGACGATCGGTCGGCCGATAATCGTTGCGTGTGTACGAGGCATTATGCTCAAATTGCTGTTATCAAAATGTTCATATTATCCCTGTGGAGCATCTCATTGTTATGTAGGTTGCTTCTGAAAACTGGGGGGTCATCACTGTAACCCTGGGTGGTGTAAGAAAAACTCTGATCTGGAGATTGAAGTGCCACATCATAAGGTTGTATTCAGAAAGAAGTTTATCAACTGAGTGTGGTCATCAATGCATTTTGGGGGCCTGAAATTGCCTCCTTCATTAGGACTTTAAAAATATAGGGTTGACAATCTGGAAATATTGGGGTATCTATGAGTAAGCTAGTGTGTGTATGTGCACACCGCAACACGGTGCTGGTTTATAAAATAGTTATGATGTTATTGGTGTTGGTTTTATTAACCACTTAAGCCCCTTCCTGACCCGGGGTTTTTTTGCGATTCGGCACTGCGTGACTTTAACGGACAATTGCGCGGTCATGCAACGCTGTACCTAAACGAATTTGACTTTTAAAAAAAAAAAAAAATACATGCAATGTCCTCTTTGGCATCACCTTTGTGATGGAGGGCTTTTGGCGGCACCGCAACGCATGGACACATTTGGTGGGGTACAGGAAGGCAGTCGCTGACATAATCTCCATCATACAATAAGATGAAATGAAGCCAGAACCTTGGTCTATGTGGACTCATTGCTCAGCAGTATCATTAGGCAGACATGGGAGCTCAATCACTCCGTATTTATTGAACACTACGAAATCTTTATCCCTTTGTATTGGAGACACTGCACAGAACCCACTGAAGCCCAATGGCTACAAAAAGTTGATGATTTGTGGGTTTTAGAAGAGCTAACATGTAGGGCTAGAGGTACTGCTGTTAAATACTCAAAAATATGGGCCTGCTGGCATGAGTTTAAAACTACAGGCGGTCCCCGGGTTACAAACATCCGACTTACAAACCCCTCCTACTTACAAACAGAGGGAGACAACAGGAAGTGAGGAGAAATCTCCACCTAGGAAGGGAAATTCACTCCTGTAAGAGTTCTCATGTGAAAAAGGTGTCTCCACTGAAGCTTTATCACCAATCCTTGTTTCCACAACCACCCAAAATTTTCAAAATCCAATTGTCATAGGGACAGAAAGTGAAATTAAATCTTCTGATCTTCTTCAGGGGCACAGACAGCAAAACAAATGGTACAGGGGTGTTAACCCTTCCCTATGCTATCCAAAAAACTTAAAAATGATTCTTTTGGCAGGGGCTACACTTATAAAATGTACCTGTTCTGACTTAAAAACAAATTTGACTTAAGAACAAACCTACAATCTTGTTTGTAACCCAGGGACCGCCTGTACCTCCTCATATAGTAATATTGTCCAAGGTATAAGACCGCCTCATTACAAACATTGGCGCTTTGGAGTTTATAAGAGGAGAAAGGGAAAAGAAAATTCTCTGTAAAGTAAATGCTGTGTGGGAACTAATTTACAAATAGGCACCGATCCCTTTTTCTTTCTTTGGTGTCACAATAATATAAAAATCAGTATGTATTTCCAGGGATGTAACTGGTATAATATCTTCTACGGTCTTATAAGACGTTTTGTTTGATTACATTCCTTGTTGAAATATTCAATCAAAACTTATTAAATACATTTCCTTTTTTACTAGCATTTGAAAATAAACAATACAACAAGAGGACCAGGATATTTGACTCTTAAAGGGGATGCCCAGCCACCTCTCACCCACCACCTTGCTTACTGGGTGGTCCGGGAGGATTATTTCTGATACTCACCCACCCAGAGGATCCGGCGTTGCCCTGCTGAGATCCTCTTGTATTCTGCCACCTCTTGGCCCTGTGCCTCCATGTTAATTGTAACATCATCAGGAGACCAGAGGGCTCATCCTGGTTCATCCGGTGCATCTCCTGATGATGCAGCACTAAGCATGCCCCGTTCTCCTTTCTGAATAAAGCGCTATGCCTCCTGGGACAAGTGACGTACATATCCCAGGAGGCAAAGGGAGGACAGTGCACATCATTCACTAGACATCCAGACGTGCAAGAGGGGGGAGGAAAAAAAAAGGCAGCCCTATTCTAGCAAGGGGAAGGGAGGGGTAGAGAGGGGGTAAGTCACTCCTGAAGGTGAAGATCTGCTTTAATAAACACTTTCCCTTTAGAAGATGGATATTTAAAAGCCATCCATTTTATTGCAACATTTGCTTATATAATGAAGCAGTATAAAAGCAGCAAGCATCCTGTGAAGAATTACCTATAATTCCTGTGTACGCCATCAGGCAGGCGGCATAATTCTCCCGTGCACACCCAGTCACGGAGTGCGGTGAAGGCTGACAATCTAACTGGAACGCTACTAGCCGGGACCTGAAAAAAAAAAAGTTAACAGTGTTAAAAGGGCCCTTATGAATTACTAGAACTTTTTACAATGTTGTTATTGATGTCAGAGACACAGATACATTATATAGCCAAAAGTTCGTGGACACTTGACCATTATAGCTACAGTGCATCCGGAAAGTATTCACAGCACTTCACTTTTTCCACATTTTGTTATGTTACAGCCTTATTCCAAAATGGATTAAATTCATTATTTTTCTCAATATTCTACGAACAATACCCCATAATGGCAACGTGAAAGAAGTTTGTTTAAAAAAAAATATAATAATTAAAAAATCACATGTACATAAGTATCACAGCCTTTGCCATGACACTCAAAATTGAGCTCAGGTGCATCCTGTTTCCACTGATCATCCTTGAGATGTTTCTAAAACTTGATTGGAGCCCACCTGTGGTAAATTCAGTTGATTGGACATGATTTGGAAAGGCACACACCAGTCTATATAAGGTCCTACAATTAACAGTGCATGTCAGAGCACAAACCAAGCCATGAAATACACTACAAGGAATGGTCTGTAGACCTCCGAGATAGGATTTTATTGAGGTACAGATCTGGGGAAGAGTACAGAAAACTTTCTGTAGCATTGAAAACCCAAATGAGCACAGTGGCCTCCATCATCCGTAAATGGAAGAGGTTTGAAACCACCAGGACTCTTCCTTGAGTGGGCCACCCAGCCAAACTGACCGATCGGAGGAGAAGGTCTTAGCCAGGGAGTTGACCAAGAACCTGATGGTCATTCTGACAGAGCTCCAGCGTTGCTCTGTGGGAAGAGGAGAACCTTCCAGAAGAACAACCATCTCTGCAGCACTCCACCAATCAGGCCTTTATGGTAGAGTGGCCAGACGGAAGCCACTCCTCAGTAAAAGGCACATGACAGCCCACCTGGAGTTTGCCAAAAGGCACCTGAAGGGCTCTCAGACCATGAGAAACAAAATTCTCTGGTCTAATGAAACAAAGACTGAACTCTTTGGCTTGAATGGCAAGGGTCATATCTGGGTGAAACCAGGCACGGGTCATCACCTGATCAATACCATCCCTACTGTACAGTGAAGCATGGTGGTGGCAGAATCATGTTGTGGGGATGTTTTTTAGTGGCATAAACTGGGAGACTAGTCAGGATCGAGAAAAAGATGAATGCAGCAATGTACAGAGACATCCTTGATGAAAACCTTCTCCAGTGCGCTCTGGACCTCAGACTGGGGCAAAGATTCATCTTCCAGCAGGACAATGACCCTAAGCACACAGCCAAGAAAACAAAGGAGTGGCTACGGGACAACTTTGTGAATGTCCTTTAGGGGCCCAGCCAGAGCCCAGACCTGAACCCGATTGAACATCTCTGGAGAGTTCTGAAAATAGCTGTGCACTGACGCTCCCCATCCAACCTGATGGAGCGTGAGAGGTCCTGCAAAGAAAAACGGGGGAGAAACTGCCCTAAGAAAGGTGTACCAAGCTTGTAGAATCAGACTCAAAAAGACTTGAGGCTGTAATTGGTGCCAAAAGTGCTTCAACAAAGTACTGAGGAAAAGGCTGTAGATACTTACTGTATGTACAAGTGATTTTTTATTTCCGTTTTTTATTTTTAATAGGCTTGGAAAGATTTCAAACAAACTTTTTCACATTGTCATTATGGGGTATTGTTTGTAGAATTTTGGGGAAAATAAGTTTAATCCATTTTGGAATAAGGCTGTAATATAACAAAATGTTGAAAAAGCGAAGCACTGTGAATACTTTCCGGATGCTCTGTATATGGGCTTGTTGGACATCCTATTTCAAAACCATGGTCATTAATATGGAGTTGCCTTTTCCCCATTTGTGGCTGTACCAACACCTGCTCTTCTGCAAAGCCTTCCCACAAGATTTTGAACTGTGGGTATTTGCGCCTGTTGGTGTTTGATGAGAAGACTTGGCTCACAGCTGGAGGTATAATTCACCCCAAAGGTGTTCAGTAGCGATGAGGTCAGGGATTCACACACTAAGCTCATCAAAGTTTGTACTTATGAATTTGGCTTTGTGCACAGGGGCACAATCATGATGGAACAGAAATATACCTTCGCCAATCTGTTACCACAGGGTAGGAAGTGTGCAGCCACTGAATATGTCTTTGCTGTATCACTAATTGTACCCTTCACTACTCTACACCTGAATTCAGTAATCTGGAATGAGGACCGCATACTTTTGGCCAAGTTCAGTACATGGCTAACTTCCTTTAACCGCTTGCCGGCCGCCGCACAACTATTTACTGCGGCGGTCAGCCCCTCACAGGCAAAGCGACGTAGGACTACTTCGCTAGCCTGTGAGGCTCTAGGGAGCGAGCGCGTGCTGCCAAAGGCGCGCTCCCGCGCGGTCACGGACCTCCCCGCGCGTGTGCCCGGCGGACCCGATGTCCGCCGGGCACTCGCGATCGTCTGTTACACCAGAAGAAAGGCAGGCGGCTAATGTAAACAAAGCCGCCTGTCATTCTTCCCTGTGTAAAAATGGAGATCAGACGGTTCTACTATGTAGGACCGTTGATCTCTGTTCTTACACTAGTAGCCACAGCCAATCACAGTTAGAAACAGGCCCCTAGGGACACACTTAACCCCTCCCTCTCCAATAAAGTTAACTCCCTCACTGCCAGTGTCATTTTTACAGTAACAGTGCATATGCATAGCACTGATTACTGCAGTAATGTCACTGGTAACCCCAAAAGTGTCAAAAATGTCAGTCAAGGGTCCGATCTGTCTGCCCCAATGTCGCAGTCCCGCAAAAAAAATCTCAGATCGCCGCCATTACTCGTTAAAAAAAAAAAACAACAAAAATGACAAAAATCTTTCCCTTAGTTAGTGAATGCAATAACTTTTGCGCAAACCAATCAAAATACGCTTTTTTGCGATTTTTTTTACCAAACATATGTAGCATAAAACAAATTGGCCTAAAATGTTAAAAAATTTTGATTTTTACATTTTTTTTTTTGGGGGAATATCATATAAAAAAATGTGAAAAATATTGTTATTTTTGCAAAATTGAAGCTCTTTTTTTGTTTATAGCGCATGATCAAAAGATCGCACAGGTGATCAAATACCACCAAAAGAAAGCTCTGTTTGTGGGAAAAAAAGGACGTTTAGGTACAGCGACGCACGACCGCGCAATTGTCCGTTAAAGTCACGCAGTGCCGAATCGCAAAATAGGCCCTGGTCATGAAAGGGGGTAAAATCTTCCGGGGCTTAAGTGGTTAAAAAATAGACAACTTACACCGAATCACAGATGACATAATGATATTCCATCATGTGTTTGGAGTAGGAAAGAAAATGATATATACTGCAAATATACATTCAGAGTGGGGAAAGCAGGGATACAGAGATCTGAAAATGGACTGTAGGGCATATATGTTGTACTTCCCCCTGATTGGTCACTGGATAAGTGAGATTCGACTTTAAGAGCCGCTATAGTTCAGTGCCAGTTAATCCCCTGTTAGGAGTGAGGTGTCATGGGTGAGGGTATATTAGGAAGGTGGAGAACTTCCTTTGGTGGGTAGCAGTAGTCGCCACAAGGAGTGGTAACTGATTTCTCCTGTGTGTGGATGAATACCAACCCGCAATAAGGCGAGAAATGGAGATTGTTGAGCTTTCCTTAGGGGGAAAGCTGGAGGACTTGTATATTCTGGGACTACCCACAATTTCCTTGTACTCTGAGACACCAAAGAGATTGTATTTGGATAAGAAAAAGAGATTGTTTAGCTTTCCTTTAGGGGGAAAGTTGGAGGTAGCTGGAGGATTTCTCGCATTTGGTAGGGTAGGGCACATAGATTTTAGTTCCCCTGGTTGGCTACTAGATGCCCTTATTGGTGGCAAGTCAGATTCGATCTAGGTGCTGCTTGGGTTAAGTGCAAGCTTTGCCCAGAGGGGTGCTCTGGGTGAAGGTATAATAAAAAAGTGTAAATCTTCCCATGGTGCAGGGGCGTAACTACAGGGGTTGCAGGGGTTGCAATTCGCAACCGGGCCCCATGCTCAAGGGGGCCCATGTGGCTCCCCTGTACACCTGAATAGGAGGGGCGGCGGGGGCAGCATGTAGAGAAATCACTGTCCTCCTTTTTCCTTCTGTAGCTGCAGGAGGAAAATGGAGGAGATTAGTTCCTCTGTACGCTGCCCCCGCCACTTCTCCTATCCAGTATACTTGTGTTCTGCTGTCTTTGGGCCCCTGTGTGCTCCCCTGGTCCCCCCCTTCTGTGCTGCCCCCCCTTCAGAATTCTCCCTTCCCTCACCATAATAAAGGGCCCCGCAACTAGAGTAAAGGGCCCCGGGGCGCCAGGGGTCCAGGGGGCCCTTCATGGTTTCTTGCACCGGGGCCCTGAAGGTTCTAGTTACGCCTCTGCCATGGTGGGTAGCAGTAGTCACCCCAAGGGGTGTGGAAACTGGTTTCTCTTGTGAGTGGATAAATATAAACCCATATGTAGACAAAAAAAGGGATTACAGATCTTCCCCTTAGAGGAAAATCTGGAGGCAGCTGCCGGGCTACTCAAATTTGATAGGGTGCAGCACATAGGCTTTAGTTCCCCTGGTTGGCCACTAGATGCCCTTATAGTGGTGAGTAAGATTCGGCCTGGGAGCCAGTTGGGCTAGGTGCTAGCCCTGCCCCTGTTAAGAAAGGTGCGTCCTGGGTGAGGGTATATTAGAAAGGCGTAGAACTTCCTGTGGTGGGAGCCAGTAGTCGCCACAAGAAAAGTGGTAACTGGTTTGTCATGTGGGTGGATGAATATGGACTTGCATGTAGGTGGGAAAGGAAGATTGTTTAGCTTACCCGGCTTAGGGGGTAAGTTGGAGACAGTTGGAGGACCACTCACATTTCCCTAGTACTCTGGGACACCCCTCCTGTAGGTACAGACTTCTTTTTTGTCTCTGCCCTCTGGATTATAGTATTTGTTGACTGAAAAAATTACCTTTGTGCTGTCTGTAAGTTGGTATGGAACTGTTTGAAACTGTATGTCATATGCTGCTGCCCATCTGGTAGGCTAACCTCTACCTTGCATTCAATAATTTAGTAACGAGTCCACTTGTGTGGACTACTCCTTTCTCTAATTTAAGTGGGAATGTCTCTTGGAAACGATCCTATGCACTGGGGGTCACAGCAGGGCTCATTGCCTGCTAATCCCAGGACAGATATAAAAGGACTTGTAGCAGAATGGACACTAAGAGTGTGGTTTGTGTTGGAAGAGTGAGGGAGCAGTGTCCCTCAGGAGATGGGTGTTATTGTTAAATACCTGCATTCTATTGTTCTATTGTTCCTGTCTGGCTAGAGTAGGTTATTATGGGATGTTCAGTTTTGTGTGTGGGATGGCTCGAAGAGGGAGGGGTTTTCCTAGATTGTAGTTCCCTTGTGTTTGTGTTTTCAATAAATAAACCTAGTCTAGTTTTGACTCCCAGAACTGTGTGTCGTCCAGTTACTGGGGGGGTTTTGCCTTGGATATTTTAGCACTTCCTCAGCTTCAAGGATTATACAGCGGAGATACCTAGGCTGGGTATTGGAGCTCCGTTACAGGACTTATGGGGAGTATTGCCCAGCAAGCATTCCCTAAGTGATCAGCAATGGGATCCTTGGGGCCTCATGCTCATAGTACTCCACTGGATTGAAGTCTGGGCAGGAATGGGTTACCCCATTACACAGAAAATCCAGAACAGGGACTATCTCATCCCAAAGTGGGATGTTGGGAGTTATGAGTTATCGCCAGCTCTACATAAAGTGGCTTAATAAAGTGAGGCAGTAGGATGCAGGCCAGAAACTGATGATTGAAATGCTGAAAATGTGTGGGCGCCACAATCCCTGTATACGATAGATGTAGGAGAAAACTGCCTGCTGTATCTTTTACTAGCATGGAACACATTGGGCTTTAAGTAATAACCTCGTAGCCAGGCCATGCATCTTGTAAGGGAGCAATACATCTTGTTCTATAGAGGAATGCAGCGCGCAATGACAATTTCTAAATGTACCAGTAAATTTATTGCTCTGGTCGTTGATGCATAGCTGTAACTGCTGCAGATAAACCAAAGGCTGTTTTATAACTGTGTTTCCCATAAAGAACTATCTCAGCCCCAAAGGCTCGACTTAAAGCCACAGGGACTCTGTGCAAAATTAAAAACAATGGTCGCCTAGTGTCTCAATTAACATTTTAAAAGTGTTCTGGATCCAGCCTCAATAAAGGTTTGAAGGGATAGCCTCTTCTTTTTAAAGGGGACAAAAATGAAAAATACATACGTAATATAAAGGTCACTTAGGGGTGCATTTATACAAAATGTGTATAGCTGTTTGTCCATTGAAACATGTAAATTTGTTCTGCGTGAATGTTCTTTAGCTATATTCTCTGCAGATCGAATGTATGAATGCAAAACTCACCACATTATGTCCACTAGATGGAGCTGGGGAGCATATTTATTTGCTATGCTTGTCAGCGACATCTAGTGGCCATAATGTGGTATTTTCCGCATTCACACAGAAAAAAACTAGTTTCTACAGACAAACAGCTACAGTATGTGATTTCTTTTTTTTTCATTAATATATCCCTTAACCTCTTTCCGACGGCAAGCCACAGATATACTGCAGCAGGGCGGCTCGGCTGCGCAAAATTGCGTAGATCTATGTGATTTTGTGCATGAGGTCTCTGCGGCGCATGCACACCGGAGCCGCGCCGCCGCTGTGTCTAAAGGCGGGCAGCGGGAGGAGCGGCGGCGATTGCCGCCATCTCCCGCGATCGTCAGAAAAAACTAACAGTAGACCTGCCTGCTTATGTAAACAAAGCAGGTGAGTCTTCTGTCACACAGGCAGGGAGAGATCAGGAGTCTCAGCTAAGCTGAAACCCCCGATCTCTCTGTGCCTGTCACAGAGCCCTCCCCCACAGTCAGTAAGCACCAACAGGCATACATTAACCCCTTTGATCACCCCCAGTGTTAACCCCTTCCCTGCCAGTGTCATTTATACAGTAACAGTGCATGTTATTTAGCACTGATTACTGTATTAATGTCACTGGTCCCCAAAAAGTGACAAAAATGTCAGTTAGGGGTCCGATCTGTCCGCTGCAATGTCGCAGTCCCACTTGAAAATTGCTGATCGCCGCCATTATTAATAAAAACAAAACAAAAAAAAATCAAAAAATCTATCCCTTAGTTTGTAAACGCTATAACTTTTGCGCAAACCAACTAAAATACGCTTTTTGGGATTTTTTTTTTTACCAAAAATATGTAGTAGAATACAAATTGGCTTAAACTGATAAAAACTTTTGATTTTTTTAATTTTCTTTATTGGGAATGTTTTATAGCAGAAAGTAAAGTTTTTGTTTATAGCGCAAAATTTAAAAACCGCAGAGGTGATCAAATACCACCAAAAGAAAGCTCTATTTGTGGGGGAAAAAGGACATCAATTTTATTTGGGTACAGCGTCACACGTTCGCGCAATTTTTCGTTAAAATAGCGCAGTGCCGAATGGCAAAAAATGGCCTGGTCATTAAGGGGGTAAAACCTTCTGGAGCTGAACTGGTTAACCACTTAAGCCCCGGAAGATTTTACCCCCTTCCTGACCAGGGGATATTTTGCCATTCGGAACTGCGTGAATTTAACGGACAATTGCGCGGTCGTGCAACGCTGTACCTAAACTAATTTGATGTCCTTTTTTTCCCACAAACAGAGCTTTATTTTGGTGGTATTTGATCACCTGTGCGATTTTTTGATCATGCGCTATAAACAAAAAAAGAGCGTCAATTTTGCAAAAATAAATGGATTTTTGTAAAATCTTACCGTAAAATCCTTTTCTCTTAGCTCATTGACAGACGTAGTCCTCGGTGATACAGCACCTTCGGGTTATGTTGCCTCCGCAGGAGTAGGACTAGACAGCAAATTAAAATGCTCTGGCCACACCTTAGGGGCAGTCCCAGAGGGTATATCCTCTCTCTCTCTGCCTCAGCAAATCAGTTATGTCACAAAAGCAGTATTTAGAGAATTTAACCCAACCCAACTCAAAAAATAGAGGGGCGGGGACTACGTCTGTCAATGAGCTAAGAGAAAAGGATTTTACGGTAAGATTTTACAAAAATCCATTTTTCTCTATCGCTCATTGACAGACGTAGTCCTCGGTGATACACCACCTTCGGGAAGTCCCAGAGCAGTATCCCAAATGAGGGGTGGGAAAATGGAAATCAAATCCAAATTTAGAAGGCCCAACCGGTACCAACTAGAAGTTTACAATGCTCATCCTTAATGATGAGACTCAACAAAAAAAAATTTTTCAAACAGAAAAAAAAAAAAACCCTCGAGGTAGACCACCGGTCTCCTCAAATAGCGGCCTGCAAAACCTTGCGGCCAAATGAGGCATCCGCCGATGCCGTCACATCAATTTTATAAAATTTTGTAAAGGTATGTACCGACGACCAAGTGGCCGCCTTACATACCTGGACCACTGACGCCTGATGGCGAAAGGCCCAGGAAGTACTGAGCGCTCGAGTGGAGTGCGCCCTAACAGGGAACGGAGGACTCTGACCCTTAATAGAATAAGCCTGTACCACCGTCTGTCTAATCCATTTGGCAATAGTCGCGGCAGATGCAGGCAACCCCTTTCTAGGGCCATCCGTGATCAAAAAAAGTGAATCCGTCTTACGGAACGATTCCGTAGCCTTCAGGTATACCCTGATTGCCCGAACCACATCCAAGGAATGCAACGCATGTTCCTGATGATGCTTGGGCTGAGGATACAAGGAAGGTAGTACAATATCTTCATTCAGATGAAAATCTGAAACCACCTTTGGAAGAAAGGATGGCTTAGGATGAAGTACTACCTTATCCCTATGAATCACTAAGTATGGGGACTGGCATGATAAAGCAGCCAGTTCTGACACCCTGCGTGCAGAAGTGATAGCCACCAAGAAGGCCACCTTCTGAGATAATGTAAGCAAGGGAATCTCCCTGATGTTTTCAAAAGGAGGTTTCTGTAGAACCGACAAAACCAAATTAAGATCCCAGGGCGGTAAGGGCGCGCGGACTGGTGGAGCCAGGTGCCGCACCCCCTGGATGAAATTCCGCACCAAGGACTTGGTAGCTAAAGGTTTCTGAAAGAAGATTGCTAATGCTGAAACTTGACCCTTGATGGTACTCAAGGCTAGTTTCTGCTCAACCCCTTTCTGCAAAAAGGCCAATATTCGAGTCACCGAATAGGTACGTGGAGGAAATCCTAAAGATTCGCACCACGCAATATAAGTCTTCCATGTGTGATAATAGACTCTGCTGGAAGTCGCTTTCCTTGCTTTAATAAGGGTAGGAATGACTGAAGCTGACAACCCTCTGTCCTTCAGTACTTGGGTCTCAATGGCCAGGCCATTAAAACCAGCGACTGTAAAGCACAATGGTAGATTGGTCCTCGAGACCGCAGATACTCCCTGAGACGCAGTTCCCACGGAACGTCCGCGACTAGCAAGTCCAAGTCGGCCAGGCTGGCTTGGCGAGGCCAGCCTAGAATTTCTAGGACCACTGGTACTGACGGGATTTGAACCAGGCGTCCCTAGAGCTATCTGGCCCCGACCATCCGAGAAAGTCTGGTCGTTCTCTGTTCCCACACATTTATCCGACACCTGATTCCTATCAGGAACGGTGATCTCTCCTGGTTGAATCTCAGGGACCGAAGTCACCCGGCTAGAGGCTTCTTGGTCTGTCTGGTCAACCGGATCCGATTCCTGTGGGGAATTGAGACTAATCTTAGGAAAAGGTAAAGAAAAAGATCTGTTCAGGGAACAGTGACTACCGCTCCCTGTAGCACTTAAATGTTGGAAGGGAAGAATTGCACCGGTAGTAGTAGTCGATGCTCGATCTAATGTCCTGAACAGTGTTGGTCATGTAACTTAAAAAAAGTAATTAGTTATAGTTACTAGTTACTTCTCCCAAAAAGTAACTGAGTTAGTGACTGAGTTACTTTTTTACTGATGTAACTCAATTACCAGGGAAAGTAACTATCGCGTTACTTTATAAAAAATATTCAAATATGTCAAATAACTTGTATGCCCCTTGTATGTGTGGTATTTGCTTAGTGGTACCTGCGTGGTATTTTCTTAGTGGTAACTGAGTGGTACACTGGTACGGTACCTGAGTGGTATTTGCTGAGTGGTACTGGCTGGCTGCGTGGTACACTGGTACCTGAGTGGTATTTGCTGAGTGGTACCTGCGTCTGCTGCCTGGAGTGTATGGCTGCTGGTAGTGGCTGCTGCTGGTGGCTGCTGCTGGAGGTGGTGGTGGTGATGGTGGTGGCTGGCTGCTGCTGCTGGTGATGGTGGTGGCTGGCTGGGGATGGTGGTGGCTGGCTGCTGCTGGTGGTTGGCTGGGGATGATGGTGGTGGCTGGCTGGGGATGATGGTGGTGGCTGGCTGGGGATGATGGCGGTGGCTGGCTGGGGATGATGATGGTGGTGGCTGGCTGGGGATGATGATGGTGGTGGTGGCTGGCTGGGGATGATGATGGTGGTGGTGGCTGGGGATGATGATGGTGGTGGCTGGCTGGGGATGATGGTGGTGGCTGGCTGGGGATGATGGTGGTGGTGGCTGGCTGGGGATGATGGTGGTGGTGGCTGGCTGGGGATGATGGTGGTGGTGGCTGGCTGGGGATGATGGTGGTGGTGGGTGGCTGGGGATGATGGTGGTGGCTGGGGATGATGGTGGTTGCTGGGGATGATGGTGGTGGTGGGTGGCTGGGGATGATGGTGGTGGCTGGGGATGATGGTGGTGGTGGCTGGGGATGATGGTGGTGGTGGCTGGGGATGATGGTGGTGGTGGCTGGAGATGATGGTGGTGGTGGCTGGAGATGATGTTGGTGGTTGCTGGGGATGATGGTGGTGGTGGGTGGCTGGGGATGATGGTGGTGGCTGGCTGGGGATGATGGTGGTGGTGGCTGGGGATGATGGTGGTGGTTGCTGGGGATGATGGTGGTGGCTGGGGATGATGTTGGTGGTTGCTGGGGATGATGGTGGTGGTGGGTGGCTGGGGATGATGGTGGTGGTGGGTGGCTGGGGATGATGGTGGTGGCTGGGGATGATGGTGGTGGTGGGTGGCTGGGGATGATGGTGGTGGTTGCTGGGGATGATGGTGGTGGCTGGGGATGATGGTGGTGGTGGCTGGGGATGATGGTGGTGGTGGCTGGGGATGATGGTGGTGGTGGTGGCTGGGGATGATGATGGTGGTGGTGGCTGGGGATGATGATGGTGGTGGTGGCTGGGGATGATGGTGGTGGCTGGGGATGATGGTGGTGGCTGGGGATGATGGTGGTGGTGGCTGGCTGGGGATGATGGTGGTGGTGGCTGGCTGGGGATGATGGTGGTGGTGGCTGGGGATGATGGTGGTGGTGGCTGGGGATGATGGTGGTGGTGGCTGGCTGGGGATGATGGTGGTGGCTGGGGATGATGGTGGTGGCGGCTGGGGATGATGGTGGTGGTGGTGGCTGGGGATGATGGTGGTGGTGGTGGCTGGGGATGATGGTGGTGGCTGGGGATGATGGTGGTGGTGGCTGGGGATGATGGTGGTGGTGGCTGGGGATGATGATGGTGGTGGTGGCTGGGGATGATGGTGGTGGTGGTGGCTGGGGATGATGGTGGTGGCTGGGGATGATGGTGGTGGTGGCTGGGGATGATGATGGTGGTGGTGGCTGGGGATGATGGTGGTGGTGGTGGCTGGGGATGATGGTGGTGGCTGGGGATGATGGTGGTGGTGGCTGGGGATGATGGTGGTGGTGGCTGGGGATGATGATGGTGGTGGTGGCTGGGGATGATGGTGGTGGCTGGGGATGATGGTGGTGGTGGCTGGGGATGATGATGGTGGTGGTGGCTGGGGATGATGGTGGTGGTGGTGGCTGGGGATGATGGTGGTGGTGGTGGCTGGGGATGATGATGGTGGTGGTGGCTGGGGATGATGGTGGTGGTGGCTGGGGATGATGATGGTGGTGGTGGCTGGGGATGATGATGGTGGTGGTGGCTGGGGATGATGATGGTGGTGGTGGCTGGGGATGATGATGGAGGTGGTGGCTGGGGATGATGGTGGTGGTGGTGGCTGGGGATGATGGTGGTGGTGGTGGCTGGGGATGATGGTGGTGGTGGCTGGGGATGATGGTGGTGGCTGGGGATGATGGTGGTGGTGGCTGGGGATGATGGTGGTGGTGGTGGATGGGGATGATGGTGGTGGTGGTGGCTGGGGATGATGGTGGTGGTGGTGGCTGGGGATGATGGTGGTGGTGGTGGCTGGGGATGATGGTGGTGGCTGGCTGGCTGGCTGGCTGGCTGCTGCTGGGCTTGGCGTGCTGTACTCACTCAGTCCGGAGTCCGCGCTCGTCCTCTCTGCTCACTCACAGTCTCCTCCTCCTCCTCCTCTCTCGTCCTCGGTCATAGAGGAGAGGGGGAATTACAATTACATCTACTGCCATCTAGTGGCGGTAGATGTAATTGCGGTAACGCAGCCGAAAGTACCGGCAGCGGCGTTACAATGAGAGAACGAGTAATCTGATAGATTACTCGTTACCCTCAAAAGTAACTGCGTTAAGTAACGCCGTTTACTTAAACGCAGTTACTACCAACACTGGTCCTGAATACCGGTGAAAACGTCCCCCCACCCTCAAACCAGGTGGAGGCGCACCTTCAGGCTGTGTAATCCTTTGCTTCGGGTTTGGCTGAGTCGGTCCTCTGTTTGTTCGACCAGCCTTTCTTGAACCCTCCTGGAGGAGTCTTGCCTTTCCCGCTTGTTCCAGCCGGGCGTGCGAACCCTTTATGGGCGTTAAAGAAAGGTCCTCGCTTGTTGCGAGGTCCCTTAGTTTTAGCAGCCTGTGGCAAGAAAGTGCTCTTGCCCCCAGTGGCATCTTTAATGATTTCATCTAGGGTGGCCCCAAATAGGCGATTCCCCTGAAAAGGGAGATTCGTCAAGGTCTTTTTGGAACCTAGGTCAGCTGACCAGCATTTTAACCACAGCACACGTCTGAGGATTACCGCTGACATAGATGCATGCCCTAATAGGGGAGTAGTATCCAAGGCTGCGTCACAGATAAACTGTAGCCCTTGTATAATCTGTTCCATCAAATCAGATGTTTCCTGGGGAATATCTTTTCCCCTAAGGTCTTGGCGTACCAATCTCGCCCATTCCGTAAGTGTCTGGGAAACTAGACCAATAACAATTACTGGTCTAAATGCTGACCCTATCAGAGAGAAGATCGTGCGGGACTCTGCTTCCATCTTCGGATCCACCGGATCCTTAAAGGACGAAGTGTCCTCCACTGGGATAACCGTGGCTTTATTCAGCCTGGAAATAGGTGGATCCACCACTGGTGGTACCGTCCATTTCTTAATGAGGGATTCCTCAAACGGATAGCGTCTAGCAATACGCTTGGAAATAGTAAAGGTACGTTTAGAATGCTCCCATTCTCCTTTGATTTTATTACCAAAACACTTGGGTACAGGAAAAACCTTCACCGTTTTGATGGGCTTGTTAGTACCAAAGGGAATCTCTGTTTCAGTTGCCTCTGCCGGTAAAACCTCAAGTCTTAAGGTTTCCCGCACCGCCACAACTAGTGCGTCCACCAATGCTTCTTCCTGAATTATGGCGGAAGAATACACGTCCTCCTCACTGTCTGAGGGAGCTTTACCTGAGATAACAGCCCTTGCAGAGGGACCTGCAGCTGCAGTGACCATCTCTGAATCTGAGTCAGAGGTGTCAGATATTATAGGGGTAGGCGGGGGTCGCTTTCTTGACCCCCGTCCCTGACAGGCCGCCTCCACCCGAGCCACCATAGACTCCAAAACTGCTGTAAATGCATCCATGCTCTGTGCACCGGCGGGTCCCGTGGCCCCCTCGAGGGAAACAGGTGGGGGTACTTGTGTGGCAGGGTCCATGATTATTCCAGTAACTACCCGGAAACTTCAATCCAAACTTAAATAAAAAACTTCTTTTTTTTTTTTTTCCAGACCCCCAGCGCTACAAAAGCCCCTCAGTGTTACCTGCTAGGGATCCCTATCGAGCGAGAGAGAGAGAGAGATAGACCCCCAGGCTCACCACTTGATGCTCAGAGTTCACTGCAACAGTTTACAGCGCTGTGTTCACAAACAGGAAGTCTTTTGGCTGGCTGCCCAGGAAGAAAGGAGGCGGCTCCGCCCCTCTGCACGCCTTCCGGCGCCTCCCCTAGCTCCACGAGGTGTTGGAGTCACCTCAAACATGGCCGCCCCCATGCTGCAGACACGAGGCTACGCCAAAATGGCGGCCTCGTGCGATCTACGGCGGTTTGTACAGCATAGCGGCGTCCTGCAGTAACTAGGCATCGCAAAACCTTTCTCTCATGGAGATCAGCTTGACCGGCGGTACCGAACCCTGGCGGAACCGCATGGCCGTCGGGAGATCTGCTTCAGCTGGAGGAATGACCTGGCAAGCCGCATCCCTGTCCTGTGATTTCTGACAGGTAGAATACTTCTAGTAACACAGTAAGCTTCCAGTGCTGCCACATATTACAATCATTTAAACATACTTTGTAATTAGATTGTCAGCTCCCAAACCAAGCCTGCTGGCTTTGTACACAAAAATCACACTCAATTAGGGGGATCTGTGACCTGTTATAGGATAGAGGGGAACCCATCCTTACCATTACAGAGAGGGGCCCGCGTTCACCACAAGACCCGACAGGGGGAAAAGGGGAACATACTACTCACCATACCGGAACCAAGCGGGCGCCAACTCCTGACAGTACCCCTCTCCACCGAAGTTGGAGGGCTGTCGACCAATACGGACGCCGTGACTCATGGTCCTTGGCGTTTCAGCGAGACGTTTAACTCGCAGGGTCAGTCCCCGTCCAGTGGGACTATGTCGCGGCCGACCCAGCGCGGAGCTATGGCCTGCACGCGCTCGTAGGCTGAACTGGGGTGACCACTGGATCTCAACATCCCGCCCGTTGCCCAGTTCAGCTTTCTTGCTTGAAGATCTCACAGGAACACTGGAGAAAAAAAGCTGTCTAAAAAATCTTTTCTAAGAAAAAAATCCTGCCAGGACCGAAGATCCCAGCAAGGTATCTAGGTCCTTACTCCTGACTAGACAGAAAAAAACTGATTTGCTGAGGCAGAGAGAGAGAGGATATACCCTCTGGGACTGCCCCTAAGGTGTGGCCAGAGCATTTTAATTTCCTGTCTAGTCCTACTCCTGCGGAGGCAACATAACCCAAAGGTGCTGTATCACCGAGGACTACGTCTGTCAATGAGCGATAGAGAAAACAATATTTTTCACATTTTTTTATATGAAATTCCCCCCAAAAAAATGTAAAAATCAAAATTTTTTAACATTTTCGGGCAATTTGTTTTATGCTTCATATGTTTGGTAAAAACAAATCGCAAAAAGCGTATTTTGATTGGTTTGCGTAAAAGTTATTGCGTTTACTAACAAAGGGAAAGATTTTTGTCATTTTTGTTGTTTTTTTTTAACGCGTAATGGCGGCGATCTGCGATTTTTTTTGCGGTACTGCGACATTGGTGCGGACAGATCGGACACTTGACTGACATTTTTGACACTTTTGGGGTTACCAGTGACATTACTGCAGTAATCAGTGCTATACATATGCACTGTTACTGTAAAAATACACTGGTGAAGGGGTTAACTTTATTTGAGAGGGAGGGGCTGTGTGTGTCCCTAGGGGCGTGATTCTAACTGTGATTGGCTGTGGCTTGAAGTGTAGGAACAGTGATCAACGGTCCTACATAGTAGAACCGTATGATCATTGTTTCTACACAGGGGAGAATGACAGGCGGCTTGTTTACACTACCTGCCTGCCTTTCTCCCGCTGTCACGGACGATCGGCGAGTGAGCGGCGGACATCGGGTCTGCCGCTCACACGCGCGGGGGGTCCGTGACTGCGCGGGAGCGCGCCTCCGGCGGCGCGCGCTCGCTCCCCAGAGCCTCACAGGCTAGTGACGTACCGGTACGTCACTTTGCCTATAAGGGGCTGACCGCCACAGTATATCTACTTGCGGCGGTCGGCAAGTGGTTAAAGTATTCTGAAATCTTCAGTTTATTATTGCTCTATTGAGCTACAAATAACTGACAGTACATATAAGATGAAATATTGTATAATGAAGTTCATGGCTATATTTTCCAGACTGGGAACAAACAGGGGAGAGAAAACCTTTATGAAGTATGCTTCTACATATATTTTATCTCTTTGGGGTCCTAATAACAGCAAATTTCTATCATAAATAATCTTTGATTGCAGGATGTTTACCCCTGACTGGATAATTATTGATAAAAAAAAAGTCCTCTCCAAAATGCGTCTATGTGAATATTTGATCTTAAAGCTGAACTCCTGTATGAGCAAACATTGTCTAAATCCTTTCCTCATGTGTATTCCTATTGGATCATGATGTTCTTTGTGTATTTCTTCCAGATCTGTGCAGTAATCCACTGTGAGACTTTCCCTCTGTGCAGAAGCTTCCTGTAATAAAGACCGCTCACTGATGCTCTCTCTCCTTGTGCAGGGGGACTGGTCTTGTCTCCGCCCCCTCCTGTAGTTTTCTACAGACAGCCTGTTGTGGGTGGAGCTTGCTGGATCCCTCCCACAGGCTATTTGCAGCACATTAATGGTGTCACCGCTACATTTACAAGATAATATTTGGGTTTGTAAATGTATTTGATGCTCACAATGTGGATTTTAACCTTTGTGGTCATTGAGTAGTATATATGTGCCCAGAGTTAGCTGGCTTATTGGTCCTATGTATGTGAGTTAGGAACCTTAGATTGTAAGCTCCTTGAGGGCAGGGGCTGATTACAATTTACAATATATGTAAAGCGTTGTATAAATTGTCATTGCTATATAACTACCAATATAAGTAGATTACATTTTTGCTCTTGGGTTTAGATATAGTTTAACCACTTAAGGACCGCCCCCCGCAGCCCCTCCTGCGCAAACCGATGTAGGTCTACGTCGGCCACGCGCCTGCAGCTAGGGGGCGAGGGCACGCCGGCGCGCTCCCGCCCCCACTCAGCAGTGGGGACTCCGATGCACGGGTCAGGTGGATCCGATTGCCGCCTGAAGCCCGCGATCGCTCCCCGCTGAGAGAGAAGGACAGTCGGCTGTTGTAAACACAGCTGACCGTTCTTCTCCCTGGAATGATCATAGAGAGCCTGTAATCCTTCTATATAGGATCACAGATCTCTATGATCATTCCATAAGCCCCGCCCCATACAGTTAGAATCACTCCCCTAGGCTCACATTTAACCCCTTGATCACTCACAGTGTTAACCCCTTCCCTGCCAGTGTCATTAGTACAGTAACAGTGCATATTTTTAGCACCGATTACTGTAGTAATTTCACTGGTACCCCCAAAAGTGTCAAAATGTCAGTTAGGGGTCCGATCTGTCCGCCGCAATGTCGCAGTCCCGCTAAAAATTGCAGATCGCCGCCATTACTAGTAAAAAAAAAAACAATAAAAATGACATAAATCTTCCCCGTAGTTAGTAGACGTGACAACTTTTGCGCAAACCAATCAAAATACGCTTATTGCGATTTTTTTTTTACCAAAAATATGTAGCAGAAAACAAATTGGCCTAAAATGTTAAAACATTTTGATTTTTACATTTTTTTTTTTTTTGGGGGGAATGTTATATAGCAGAATGTGAAAAATATTGTTTGTTTTTTTTTTTTTTTCAGAATCGTCGCTCTTTTTTTGTTTATAGCGCAAAAAATAAAAATCACAGAGGTGATCAAATACCACCAAAAGAAATCTCTGTTTGTGGGGAAAAAAAAGAACATCGATTATATTTGGGTACAGTGTTGCACGACCGCACAATTGTCCGTTAAAATAACGCAGTGCCGAACTGCAAAAAATGGCCTGGTCATTAAAGGGGGGGAAATCCTTCTGGTCCAGAAGTGGTTAAAGTGTTTGTTACCCCAGCATGTCATATTCCTGATATGTGGCTGCTGTACCACATATCTTTTTTATCTTAATGCATTCTATGCATTAGGATGAAAAACCTTCTGTGTGCTACAGTCCCCCTCAGCCCCCCCCCCATACTTACCTGAGCCCCTTCTAGATCCAGCAATGTTACAGCAGTGTATCGGCCCTCCTCATTGGCTGAGACAGCAGTGCAGCACCATTGGCTCCCACTGCGGCAAAGTGGCACGATCCCGTCCAGCGACGTAGACCTACGTCGCTGGACTCCTCCCCCTGTGGGCGGCGCTCGGAGGAGCATCCTGGGAGAAGGAATTTAGCAGGATCACAGTGAAGGAGGGCAGAGTGCAGGCCACTCTCTTCATACCGCCCAGTGAGTGTGCCCAGAACAGGGGATCGGGGTCCCTGGGTGTTACATGGAGCATCCCTGGTATGAAAGGGAATGGGGGTCATCAGGTGTGCCATGGGGAATCAGAGTCACCAGGTGTGACATGGGGGATAGGGGTCACTGGGTGTAACAGGGGTTTGGGGTCACCAGGTGAGCCATGAGGAATTGGGGTCCCTGGGTGTGCCATGGGGGAATTGGGTCCCCAGGTGTGACATGGAGGAACATCAGGGTCTGACATAGAGGAACATTGGGGTCACTGGGTATGACAGCATGACATGGAGGAACACGGGGTCCCTGGGTGTGGCATGGAGGAACATTGGGGTCAGTGGGTATCACAGCATGACATGGAGGAATATTGGGGTACCAGGGTGTGACATGGAAAAACATCAGGGTCCCTGGGTGTGACATGGAGGGGCATCAGGATCCCCGGATGTGACATGGAGGAATATGTGGGTCACTAGGTATGAGAGCATAACATGGAGGAAGCATCAGACCAGGGTCACTGGATATGACATAGAGGAGTTTTTAACCATTTCCCTTTTTTTTTCTTTTTTTGAGGGGGGGGGGGGAGCGCAAGTAGCTGGTCTTGCCTAGGGCATAAAATAGTCTAGCACCGGCCCTGACATGTCTCCACTGACATCCGATGCCCCATAGAGATGCATGGGGCATCCGTTCAGATCCGCAAAAAAAACCAACAGGCGGATCTGAACAGTCCGCAAGTGTGAAAGGGGCCTAAGTGCGGAGCGGCTCACAGCAGGGGTCCGGTGAGTCCCTGATCTTTGTATTTAGGGATGAATCAGCCTAAATTTTTGCCTGAATTTGGACTTGAAACGGAGCCAAAGACGCACAGGACCCCCATGCAATCTTCTCCCTGCAGCCGCCCCGGAGATGTGTGAACCAGTTCCATTGAAGTCATGCAAATTGGATACAGGAAACTCACATCCGATTCACATTAGTGAGAACCCACGTAGGGGTGCCACCTCATCCCTTTAAACCAGGACACATTAATTGCACAGGTTCCGATGCAAATATAATGCACATAAGGCACTAAGTGAGTTTAATTGCCCCCTAATCAGCCTCAGAACCTGTGTGATTAACCACTTCTGGACCAGAAGATTCCCCCCCCCCCCTTAATGATAAGGCCATTTTTTGTGATTCGGCACTGCATTACTTTAACTGACAATTGCGCGGTCGTGCGACACTGTATCCGGAAAAATTGATGTTCTTTTTTTCCCATAAATAGAGCTTTCTTTTGGTGGTATTTGATCACCTGGGCGATTTTTATTTTTTACACTAAAAACAAAAATTGCGACAATTCTGTAAAAAAAAAAAAAAAAACAATATTTTGCACTTTCTGCTTTATAACATTCTCAATAAAAAAATAAAAATAAATAAATAAATAAATCACATTATTTTTCTCATCATTTTAGGCCAATTTGTATTCTGCCACATATTTTTGGTAAAAAAAAATATCCCATTCAGCGTTTATATTGATTGGTTTGCGCAAATGTTATCGCGTCTACAAACTAGGGGAAAGATTTTTGTCATTTTTTATTTCTTTATTTTTACTAGTAATGGCGGTGATCTGCATTTTTTTAGCGTGACTGCGACATTGCGGCAGACAGATCGGACCCCTAACTGACATTTCTGACACTTTTGGGGGGGGACCAGTGACATTACTACAGTAATCAGTGCACTGTTACTGTAATAATGACACTGGCAGGGAAGGGGTTAACCCAGGGGTGATCAAAGGGTTAATTGTAAGTTTAGGGGAGTGTTTACTAACTGTGGAGGGGGGGGGGGTGGGCTTGTGAAATCAATACAGAGACCTGTGATCCTAAATAGGAGGAACACAGGAGCTCTGTATTGATTCCTGAGAGAACAGCGGTCTGCCGTGTTTACAACTGCACACCGCCGTTCTCTCTTCACAGGGAACGATCGCGGGTGCCCGGCGGAAATCGTGGCCGCTGGTTCGGTCTATTGGCTTCCCAACTAGTGATTGGGTGCGCGGCCCCAGGATCGCACTCGCGAACCATTGTACAGGTACGGCGATTCATGGGAACCTGCCAACCTGCCGCCATATATAGGCGGCGGCTGGTCGGGAAGTGGTTAACAGAGAATTTATTGAAAAAAATGATAACAGAGCCAATAAGTATTGGATGTGTATGGATTACTATTTGAGAATAAGGATATTTTTTTTACAAATATTGGTTCCATGTGAAAGAGATTCAAGGCCCATCGGGCCATGGTTTGTTCCTTTGCTGTGATCACACATTCCCTGTGTAAAAAATCATTGCTGAGCCACAGACACCATCTCAGAGGAAAGACCTCTCGCCTAGGAGATGATAGGATAGAGAAAGTGATTTATAGACTTTTGGTGTATGCACCGGTGAGCTTGTTAGGCCGCTGTCGGAACAGAGATATATAAACTTTCTTAATGGGCTTTTCGGGCAAGTGAGTTGGAAGCCGGGGATAAAACAAGCCGGATGTATGAACTTGGTTTCCTATAGGAGCTTTGTCTTCCATAAATATTTTGTAGCTTGCGGCTCAGTATACATTAACCACTTAAGCCCCGGAAGATTTTACCCCCTTCCTGACCAGGGCCTATTTTGCGATTCGGCACTGCGTGACTTGAACGGACAATTGCGCGGTCGTGTGACGCTGTACCTAAACGAATTTGACGTCCTTTTTTTCCCACAAACAGAGCTTTCTTTTGGTGGTATTTGATCACCTGTGCGAATTTTTGATCATGCGCTATAAACAAGAAAAGAGCGTAAATTTTGCAAAAATAACAATATTTTTCACATTTTTTTTATATGAAATTCCTAAAAAAAATGTAAAAATCTAAATTTTTTAACATTTTAGGCCAATTTGTTTTATGCTACATATGTTTGGTAAAAAAAAAAATCGCAAAAAGCGCATTTTGATTGGTTTGCGCAAAAGTTATTGCGTTTATGAACTAAGGGAAAGATTTTTGTCATTTTTGTTGTTTTTTTTTTTAACGAGTAATGGCGGCGATCTTCGATTTTTTTTGCGGGACTGGGACATTGCAGCGGACAGATCGCACCCTTGACTGACATTTTTGACACTTTTGGGGTTACCAGTGACATTACTACAGTAATCAGTGTAATACATATGCACTGTTACTGTAAAAATGACACTGGCAGAGAAGGAGTTAACTTTATTTGAGAGGGAGGGGTTAAGTGTGTCCCTAGGGGCGTGCTTCTAACTGTGATTGGATGTGGCTACTGGTGTAAGAACAGAGATCAACGGTCCTACATAGCAGAACCGTCTGATCTCCATTCTTACACAGGGGAGAATGACAGGCGGCTGTGTTTACATTAGCCGCCTGCCTTTCTCCCGCTCTAACGGACGATCGCGAGTACACACGCACACGTGCGTGGGGGGGGTCCGTGAGCGAGCGGGAGCGGGCCTCCGGCGGCGCGCGCTCGCTCCCTAGAGCCTCACAGGCGAGCGACGTAGACCTACGTCACTTTGCCTGTGAAGGGCTGACCGCGGCAGAAAATAGTCGTGCGGTGGTCAGCAAGCGGTTAATACGTTCAGTGTTTCGGTGTTAAGGGCCAAGGCAGACTAGAGATCTGGTCTTTGGGGACATCTCACCAGTGTCTGGATCACCATGCATGTAATATATAAACACACATGGATACTTAAAGTGATTGTAAATTCTCGTTTTTTTGGGGTTTTTTTTTATCAAACATGTCATACTTACCTCCTTTGTGCAGTTAGTTTTGCACAGAGAAGCCTCAATCCTCCTCTTCTCAGGTCCTTCTTTGCTGCTTCTGGCCCTTCCCTCCTATCAAGTGCTCCCACAGCAAGCAGCTTGCTATGGGGGCACCCGAGCCGAGCTGCAGCTCCTTGTGTCCATTCAGACACGGAGCTGCCGTTCAGCCTCTTTGATTGACAGTCGTGGGAGCCAATGGCATCACGGCTGTGTCTCAGCAAATCAGGAGAAAGAGTCCCGGACAGCCGAGGGACTCGTGGACATCACTGGACAGAGAGGGGGCTCAGGTAGGTATTAGAGTGTGCTGGGGAGGCTGCTACACACAGAAGGATTTTTACGTATCTTAATGCATTAAGATAAAAAAACCTTCTGCCTTTACAACCACTTTAAACTTTGTCTGTAGTGTAGAAATTGATCACAAAATTAGGGCAATTTACAGCAATGGCACCAGGATGCAGGCCATACACTTCTTCAAGAAGAGGGCACTGTTTATCGCAAGGCACATTCCAAAAGTAATAGCGCTACATATGTTGCAGGTCATACACTTCTTCAGGCAGAAGAGGGCGCTGTTTAACCACAAGGCATTTTACAATAGAAATAGCGCTACATATTTTGCAGGTCATACACTTCTTCAGGCAGCAGAGGGCGCTGCTTAACCACAAGGCACTTTCCAATAGTAATATCGCTATATATTTTGCAGGCCATACACTTCTTCAGGCAGAGGAGGGCGCTGTTTATCCACAAGGCAATTTCGTAGTAATAGCGCTACATATTTTGCAGGTCATACACTTCTTCAGGCAGAGGAGGGCGCTGTTTATCTACAGGGCAATTTCCAATAGTAATAGCGCTACATATGTTGCAAGTCATACACTTCTTCAGGTAGACGAGGGCGCGGTTTATCCACAAAGCACTTTCAAATAGTAATAGCACTAAATATGTTGCGGGTCATACACTTCTTCAGGCAGAAGAGGGCGCTGTTTATCCACAAGGCAATTTCCAATAGTAATAGCGCTACATATTTTGCAGGTCATACACTTCTCTAGGCAGAAGAGGGTGCTGTTTATCCACAAGGCACTTTCCAAAAGTGATAGCGCTACATATGTTGCAGGTCATACACTTCTTCAGGCAGAAGAGGGCGCTGTTTATCCACAAGGCACTTTCCAATAGTAGTATTACAGTTATAGCACTATATACTGTATGTATTGATCACTGTCAATGCATAACTGAAGTATGCTTACTATGCTTTAGTTTGTGAATGAACGGGAAGCTCTGTACAGAGCTATTCCTGTGCATTCATTCTGTAGAGCTGAGGCTGCAGACATTGAGAGTGAGGGCTGTGTGCTCAATTTCCTTTCTCTGTCTCAAAGGCGTGACATCAGAAGTCTGTTTAGACCCCTAAAATCTCACCAAAGCCCACCAAAGGGGCTCCTAAAAAAATTGTAAAAAGTAATAAAAAAAAGATTAATGTGAAATAAAAATAAAATAAAATGGTAAAAAAAATAAAATGAATAAAAAACCACTGACACCAGTGTATGCCCTGAATGATGATCTCTTATATATTTAGTTCTGTGTGAAGACATGTTCAGTATGTTGTAGGATATTCTGTCCAACATGGTTGCTTTGTATGCCCGTAGCATGAGAAAAATTAGTCCTTAGTGGGCTCCTAAAAGCCTGCAGAAACCGCACAGTGCCACCATTAGGTTGGAGGATATACTGCCTACATGCAGGATTCAGCAGGGAAGTGAAATTCCCCTGCTCGTGTTGCTTACTTACACAAAAAGCGTTTTGCTCCCTGAATTACTTTCTGCAGCATTTTCGGGAGCACGTTGGCGAGGGATCGAAACAAGCAGGTAATTGATTTCACTGCATATTTTATCGATACTGTAGCTGTTCTGACTAGTGATTGACCGATATCGTTTTTTTATTGCCGATACCGATATTTTGGTCATCGCATATCGGTATCGGCTGATATGTTCGTACATTAAAAATTATTATTATTATTTTTTTTTAAAAGGTACTCTTGTGGAGGGACCTGGGGGTCTAAAAGACCCCAAACCTCTCCTCTGCACTTAAAAGCATTCAAAATGCCAAGTTTGGCTGTTTTGAATGCTGTAGTTTTTTTTTTAATTTGGCGCCGAGTACCCAGAAGTGATGTCATGACATCACTTCCGGGTTTTTACATGGAGACCCGATCAGAGCTGAATGCGGCTTTGATCGGGTCTTCTCTTTGCCGACCGTGCAGGATGGTTGCCCGGGTCACCCGATTGGACGGGAGACCCGGGCGAGCCACGGAAGGTGGGGGGACGTCCCCTCCCGCTCCTTGTAATGACAGCCGAGCGGCTTCTCAGCCGCATCAGTTGTCATTACAAGACAGCCGACCGTCGGCTATGGACACCAGTACCGGGGTGATGCCTCTAGCTGCAGGCATCGTCCCGGTACAGCACTTTCCGAAATATCGGCAATATCGGTAACCTCAGGGGCCGATTCCGATATATCAGGAAAAGTGCATATCGGCCCTCGATATATCAGCTTTGCCGATAATTGATCGATCCCTAGTTCTGACACAGGATGGACTGCAGGTTGGTTCTTACTTGTAAACATTTTGAGCATCTATTTTGATCACTGGCATACTAATAAGCTTTGGCCAATCACAGCACAATGTCCTGTCAGAGCCATGATTGGCCAAAGGCAGGGTGCCTTTAGCCAATCATGGCTCATGGGCTAAGTCCATGCCCCACACTATATAAGGCTTCTGCTTACATGGCAGCCGTGTATAGTGTGTGACAATAGAAATTAGGCAGGTACTTAGTGGATAGTGTGTTGAGTCAGTTTAGTGCAGTCAGTGTAGTGTTCAGGCATACCCCACTTTTAAAATGTATGGATATGTTATAGTCCTGGATCTCCTCTCAGTGCTCCCCAAGTTTTGTGTCCTTGTCACTTATAGTTCCTGAGCAGTGCCATGCCAAGCTGACCAAGGTTTCCCATAGACGCCAATGTTAAAGACGGGGAACAGTGCCATGCCAAGCCGACCAATATTTCCCATAGATGCCAATGAGCACTGAATGCTGAAAATTGGTCTAGGCAGGAAGGGGGTGAAAGGGCCCTGTATTTAAGCGGTTAAGGGGAACCCTATGACAGAATAAAAAAAAAAAACGGCATGGGGACCCCAAAATCTTTTTAAGGAGAACTCCCCGCCCAAATTTAGAAAAAAAAATGACGTGGGGATCACCCCAAAATCTATACCAGGTCCGTTGGGCCTTGTACAGATTTTAGGGGAACTCCACGCCAAAAAAAAAAAAAAAGCAATGTGGGGTCCCCCTAAATCCATACCAGACCCTTACCTGAGCATGCAGCCTGGCAGGCCAGAAAATGGGGGGGGGCGAGCGAGCGTCCCCTCTACCGGACCAAACCAAGCTGCTTTTCCTCAACATGGGTAGGGTGCTTTGGGGTGCCCCCCAAAGCACCTTGCCCCCATGTTGGTGGGGTTAAGCTCCTCTTCCCGACAACACTGGGCTGTGGTTGTGCAGGTGGGGGGATTATCAGAATCTGAAAGCCCACTTTAACAAGGGTGCCCCCAGATCCCAGGTCCCCCCTATTTGAATGGATATCGAGTACATCGTACCGCTACACATTCACCACAAATGTGTAAAAAAGGAAAAACCACAGAACACAGTTTTTGACATGTCTCTTATTAAAAAGTAAAAAAAAAAAATTGTGTCCCTTGATGTAAATCCATCGTCAACCACAATGCCCGCTAACTTGAAAAATAGAAAAAATTTCCAAAACGCTTTGCCTCTTCTGAGTCTACCCGCCATATGCAGCTCTTCAGCTTTGACAGCTCTTTTATAGGTAAGGGGCAGGGCCACCTGGTTATGTCCCCCTTCTGTCGCCCCCATGCCATTTTTTTTTCTTTTTAAATTTTGGCGTTGGGTTCCCCTTAAAATTAATACCAGACCAGAAGGGCCTGGTATGGACTGGGGGGAACCCTATGCTGTTTTTTTCATGTTTCTTCATCTGTATTGCCGGGAGCTGACAATACATTACAGTCGCGAGCAAGTTTAATTGACATTTTTTCCTTTAGAAATGTCAGTATTGCTGCAGCAGGCTCCATACATCGTACAGATGCGCTAATTTACAAGCACATCAAGGGTACCCCCAGGCACAATATTTAACCACATAAAGACCAGCCGCCGCAGATGTACTGCGGCAGGCTGGCTCTCCCAAGCAAAGACCCGTACATGTACGGTGCTCGCCTGGGAGGAGCTAGGGGGCACGCGCGCGCCGCCGCTCGTCAGCTGGGGAGCCAGTGCGTGTGACAGGCGGCTCCGATGGCCGCCGGCCACTCGCAATCCCCCCCCCTCGCTGACAGAGAAGGATGGACGGCTGATGTAAACACAGCCGTCTGTCCTTCTCCCTGAGATGATCACAGAGACCATGCGATCCTGCTATATAGGATCACATGTCTCTATGGTCATCTCACAAGCCCAACCCCCCACTCCTCTAGGCTTACATTTAACCCATTGATCACCCATAGTATTAACCTCTTCCCTGCCAATGGCATTATTACAGTAACAGTGCATATTTTTAGCACTGATTACTGTAGTAATGTCACTGGTACCCCCAAAAGTGTCAAAAATGTCAGTTAGGGGTCCGATCTGTCCACCGCAATGTCGCAATCTCGCAAAAAAATCGCAGATCCCTGCCATTACTAGTAAAAAATAAACCAAACAATAAAAATGACATAAATCTTTCCCGTAGTAAGTAAACACAATAACTTTTGCGCAAACCAATCAAAATACGCTTATTGCGATTTTTTTTTTTACCAAAAATATGTAGCAGAAAAATTGGCCTAAAATGTTAACAAATTTTGATTTTTACATTTTTTTTTTGGCAATGTTATATAGCAGAATGTGAAAAATATTGTTTTTTTTTTTTCAAAATTGTCTTTTTTGGTTTATAGCGCAAAAAAATCAAATCGCACAGGTGATCAAATACCACCAAAAGAAAGCTCTATTTGTGGGAATAATAGGACGTCAATTTCAAATGGGTACAGCATCGCACGAGCACGCAATTGTCAGTTAAAATCACGCAGTGCTGAATCGCAAAATAGGGCCTGGTTATTAAGCAGCAAAATCTTCCGGTCTTAAAGTGGTTAAACAAATTTTTCATTTTTATTGTTTCACTTTGATCATCATTAAAATCACTGCTCCTGTAAAAACTATCTTTTTAAAAAATGTTTTGCATTGATACATGTCCCCCAGGGAAATACCCAGGTCCCCATACATGTTTTATGGCAATAACTTGCATATACAGTATCTTACAAAAGTGAGTACACCCCTCACATTTTTGTAAATATTTTATTATATCTTTCATGTGACAACACTGAAGAAATTACACTTTGCTACAATGTAAAGTAGTGAGTGTACAGCTTGTATAACAGTGTAAATTTGCTGTCCCCTCAAAATAACACACGGCCATTAATGTCTAAACCGCTGGCAACAAAAGTGAATTCACTCCTAAGTCAAAATGTCCAAATTGGGCCCAAAGTGTCAATATTTTGTGTGGCCACTATTATTTTTCAGCACTGCCTTAACCCTCTTAGGCATGGAGTTCACCAGAGCTTCACAGTTGCCACTGGAGTCCTCTTCCACTCCTCCATGATGACATCACAGAACTGGTGGATGTTAGAGACCCTGTGCTCCTCCACCTTCTGTTTGAAGATGCCCTACAGATGCTCAATAGGGTTTAGGTCTGGAGACATGCTTGGCCAGTCCATCACCTTTACCCTCAGCTTCTTTAGCAAGGCAGTGGTCATTATGGAGGTGTGTTTGGGGTCGTTATCATGTTGGAATATTGCCCTGCCACTCAGTCTCTAAAGGGAGGGGATCATGCTCTGCTTCAGTATGTCACAGTACATGTTGGCATTCATGGCTCCCTCAATAAACTGTAGCTCCCCAGTGCCGGCAGCACTCATGCAGCCCCAGACCATGAAACTCCCACCACCATGCTTGACTGTAGGCAAAACACACTTGTCTTTGTACTCCTCACCTGGTTGCCACCACACACGTTTGACACCATCTGAACCAAATAAGTTTATCTTGGTCTCATCAGACCACAGGACATGGTTCCAGTAATCCATGTCCTTAGTCTGCTTCTCTTTTGCAAACTGTTTGCAGGCTTTCTTGTGCATCATCTTTAGAAGAGGCTTCCTTGTGGGACAACAGCCATGCAGACCAATTTGATGCAATGTGTGGCGTATGGTCTGAGCACTGACAGGCTGACCCCCCACCCTTTCAACCCCTGCAGCAATGCTGGCATCACTCATACGTCTATTTCCCAAAGACAAACCCTGGATATGACGCTGAGCACGTGCACTCAATACCTTTGGTCTACCATAACGAGGCCTGTTCTGAGTGGAACCTGTCCTGTTAAACCACTGTATGGTCTTGGCCACCATGCTGCAGCTCAGTTTCAGGGTCTTAGCAATCTTCTTATAGCCTAGGCCATCTTTATGTAGAGCAACAATTCTTTTTTTTTCAGATCCTCAGAGAGTCCTTTGCCATGAGGTGCCATGTTGAACTTCCAGTAACCAATTTGAGAGAGTTAGAGCGATAACACCAAATTTAACATACCTGCTCCCCATTCACACCTGAGACATTGTAACACTAACGACTCACATGACATTGGGGAGGGAAAATGGCTAATTGGGCCCAATTTGGACATTTTGACTTAGAGGTGTACTCACTTTTGTTGCCAGCGGTTTAGACATCAATGGCTGTGTGTTGAGGTATTTTGAAGGGACAGCAGATTTACACTGTTATACAAGCTGTACACTCACTACTTTACATTGTAGCAAAGTGTCATTTCTTCAGTGTTGTCACACGAAAAGATATAATAAAATATTTGCAAAAATGTGAGGGGTGTACTCACTTTTGTGAGACACTTTAAGCCTTTAAAATGAGGACTTTTGATTTTTCATGTTCATGTCCCACAGACTTTAATAGAGTTTGCATGTTCACTAGAACTTTTTCCCTGTTTGAGATGTTCCGGTGCGAACCGAACAGGGGGGTGTTCGGCCCATCCCTACTGTCTATATACATTATGCGACTTATACATACAGGGTCTGGACAATATAATAGAACTGCACATTGGATATTGATGGCGGTCAGTTTTTGTAGAGTTTGGATCTCAGAGGTGCCGATTCAATGCGACGGATGTTTTTTGTGCCATTGGACCACTATCCTGTAACTGTCCATCTATCCCTGTCTGTAGCAATAATGTGTCACCACTGCTTCTCTTTTCAGGTGGTGTATGTTCATGTATGACACATGTTGTCAATAAGCTTAAGACTCTTCTTCACATTAAAAAATAATAAAACTAAATAATTTAACAATTTCTTAATTAAAGAACTAGTTGTTCCAGCTCAAACTTTTCCACATATTTGGACCTGAGTTTGAGCCCTGCGGTTTGCTTTGAAAACTCACATGATGAAGTGCTAATGGACATAGCTATTACATGACGGTTATTGGCAGTCAACCTAAAGACTTTCTGTTGCAGATGTGTTTGTAATTGTGATTTAGCCACTTCAAAGTGAGACCGTTGTTTTAGAGATTTGTCAATTATTTTGTCCACCCTTGTACCTTGTTGGGGGAGGGAGGGTAGAAAGATCAATGACATTCCAGATCACATGACCAGAATCTTTCCTAGAGCTAGAGCCAACACAGTTAAAGCAAAAATGCACTGTATCTCAGTAGCACACACTAAAAGAGCTATTTAATCAATTTATGAAATTCAAAGTAACCCCCCCCCCCTCCATATCTCTTTGAAAAACACCACTTTTGCATTTCTAGCCATGGCCAACTTGAGTAAGGGCAGATGATTCATGTAGCATTTACTTCCTGGAATCCATCTGCTCCTTAGCTCAAAAAAGCCCCTCCTCCCCTCCGACAGATGAAAAAAAAATGCCCATGAAGACTCCTGGGTGCATGACATCATTTTGACCTACACCAGGAACCAGAAAGCAACTAAAGAAATATAAAAAAAACAAAAAAAAACAAGTAAGAATGATATACTTTTCTATCTATTTACTAAGGCTAGCCGCATAATGATTAAAATACTCAATGTTGTTTGAAAGAGTGAAGTTTTGCTTTAAAGTAACAAATGGCATACTCTACATGCCTAACTAAATCACCAGCATGGGAGGGTCGGAGCCTCTTTCCACCCATTACATGAGAAAGGCAATAACTACATACTTCGTTGAACAAGAACTGTCAGAGGGGCAGGAATTAAAGTGGACATGTTGCTTTGCCTTACACGGGCCATGGACAGGTACACTCTAAAGGGCTTTCAGTCTAGAACATGATTTTATACCATTTCCACTTGCCCGGCTTTGTACAGCGTTTCATTGTTGTGCTCTGGTAGAATCAGCCACACGTCGCAGTCAGAACTCACGTCGCAGTCAGAACTCACGTCGCAGTCAGAACTCTTCATTCTCCTCTACACAACTGTCAAAAGATCTATGACATCCTCCACAATGGGTATTGACTTGGTGCCTGTAGCACTTGTCACAGAATCACTCTCGGCTGCTGCCATTAGCAGAATAGGAGTACGTCTCTGTCAACGTTTATTACAACGAAGCTCAAGGACCTTTCCAGACTCCCACGGGAGTATTAAATGTCAAGCCCTAATTTATAATTAAAAGGATGCAATGTTCCTCTTCGAAAACCATTTGGGATTCTGTTGCGCTTAAGCCGTTATGGAACTACAAATCGCATTTAGATTGCCGTAACGAGCTGGGACTTTTGGCCCATCAAATGTTGGGAGCTGCTGTTCATTTTTTCCCAGTTGTTTAGTAGGTTAAGCTTAAGGTTCTATATGAACCTTTCTGTTCCACAAGCAAGGTAAACAGAGTGGTACTTTCCATAGAGTAGAACTCTCAATCATCTTTTTTAGATGCGCTCCTTCGTTCCTGAACAGGAAGTGTTAGAAGCAAGATGGCGGTGGAGAGTATCTGGGCTTCTGTGGGGAAAGATATGGAGCAGAGTTTTTGTTCACTAGTTATGCACCAGTGAGTTGTCTATAAGCTGAACAGTTTACAGTATATATGGCAATAGTTTTTGCAAAGGAAAAGGGTATCTGTTTTAATTTAGATCATAAATCTCATTCTTCCTCCTGAAGACTTCATTCTGGGAAACGTGTTGCATTAAGGGCTAGTCCCACCTCCAGTCCGATATGTTATAAATACTAATTTCTTTTAATGCTAATTTACAGTGATCTCTTTTAGATTCTGGGTCCAGTGTTGAATGGCTGTCCTGCAGCAGTGTGAACACAGGGGGTCGTCCCCTGGGCACAGACGCCATTCAGATCGCTTTGAATTTTCTCAAAGCCTTTGCATTCTCTGATTCAATGAGTTGGAGAGGCCAGGCAGTGATGTCACAATCTCCATCAAGCAGAGAATGCTTTGCAAACATTGAGAAAATGTATTATATTAATATATAGGATTTATATAGCCCCAACAGTTTACACAGCGCTTTACACAACAAAGGGGGACAGTACAATTACAATACAGTTCAGTACTGAAGGAATAGAACTTACAATCTAAAGGGAGGGGGAGGTGATACAAAAAATATTAGCTGCAGGGGAGGATCTGATGGAGGTGACTCAAGTACAGTTCTCAGGTGGAGATGGGGTAGGCTTCCCTGAATAAATTTGTTTTCAAGGACTGCCTAAAAGCGGAGAGGGTAGGAGCTGACCAGACATACTGGGGCAGTGAGTTCCATAAGATTAGAGAGGCTCTGGAGAAGTCCTGTAGGTGAGCATTGGAGGAGTTAAAGCAGAGTTCCGGCCTCAAAATCGACATAATCGATTTTGGGCCATCCGCTTGCTCTAGGTCACCTGAAAAACAAATGGATAGTTACAATTTTTTTTTTTTTTTACTTACCTTGTTATTGAAGAAAATATACTCACCTTTCTTCCACTTCCTCCCTCTGCGGCCGCGGCCCGCGCCGTCACTTCCTCCTTGCATTGATTCCTGGGAGCTGATCGTCATCGCTCCCAGGAATCAATGCGCCTGCACCGGCCCCGCTCGTCACTTCCGGTGCGGGCTCCTCATTCCCTGCTAAACAGCTTCTGGGCATGCCCAGAACCTGTGGAGGGATGACGCGCCCGCACTGGCAGTGACGAGTGGGGCCGGTGCAGGTGCATTCTGGGAGAAGAGGACACGGAAGAGGACGCAGAAGAGGACGCGCTGGCTTCCGAGATGGCAGCGCTGGAAAATAATTTTTCAAGGTAAGTATTCCTTCTAAAAGGTAAGGGTGACCTGGGACAGTGAAGAGGCTATCCATTGTGGAATGTACTAGCCCTGACTGTCCCGGGGGTATTTTTAGCTAAATTTCACCGCCCGAGGTTGGGACTCCGCTTTAACAAGGGAGCTAGAGAGCAGGAGGTCTTGGGAGGAGCCGAGAGGACAAGTTGGTTGAAATCTGCAGATGAGGTTGGTGATGTAGCTGGGGGGCGATGTTGTGGATGGTATATATGGTTAGGACCTGCAATTTTTCAGGTCACATGAAGTGGTGTTAACATGTTAGGTCACATGACATTGGGCAGCTTTGACTTGTGGCCAATTATGTTTGTTAACTCTTCATTCACTGAGCACTCCTTATAATTATTTATATAATATATTTATTATAATATAATTATAAATATTACCTGATGTCTGATGTTCTGGAAAGTCTCTTTGGAAATGCTCAGAAAAT
Organism: Pelophylax lessonae; assembly: GCF_965119305.1. Classification (NCBI taxonomy): domain Eukaryota; kingdom Metazoa; phylum Chordata; class Amphibia; order Anura; family Ranidae; genus Pelophylax; species Pelophylax lessonae. The sequence goes on along the minus strand of NC_138768.1, from coordinate 840,895,547 downwards.
GCAAACAATGCAGAGAAAAATGCAAAAAATCCTCTAAATGGTTCCCGTGCCCAGTGGCCGACCTGTGTTCGCAATGCAGCAGGGCAGCAGCTAAGCACAGGACCCAGAAGCTAGCAAAGATCACTGGAGTAGTGGTGTCTACTTCAGTGGTTTCCAGCTTCCAGGAGCATTCTACAGGTATGGTATATGTATGGCTACATTGGTCCAAGTTGGACCAAAGTAGGTATGTAAAAATAATCATATCCGAAATTCTTCTTTAAATATATTATTTGCAAGTAATTGTTTCAAGAGGCTCAAGGTTCCATCTTCAACATCTGGAAAATAAACTAAGCTTCAAGTACTTATTTTTAAGTTCTAGCTATACAACGAAAACATCTGTGGTACCTGTGAGGTCTGTAAGCCAGAGCAACTGATAAGGAAAACAGACAATATAACTTAAACTACAAGACAGAAACACGTACCTGCAGATGTAATCACCCTTGCAGGCATCCAGCGGGGTCAGGCAATTTGGCTTCTCTTTCGACTCATAGGAACATGCCGGGACAATGGTTTGTCTTCTGCGTTCGGCACAAGCTGTGTCTTCGCATGGACAGAAGAGCAGTTCATTAGTGTATTCTGCAGGAACCCGGTCAAAGAACTTCCTCAAGGCCTTGTGGCATTTGGAGCGATTGCAAGCATCATTCCGTGTGGTGGTGCGTATACACAACCCGACGTACTCCGTCCGTAACTTCTGGCAGGTGGCGTCCACGTTACAGGCTTTGGCAGCATCCAGACAACGGTTCACTTGTGTGACTTCATTCTCAGAGCCTAGGAAAGATGTGACACTTGTAAGCAAAACCGGCTTTAAACAAAAACACATTAAAGCTGATCAAAAAATTAGTACATCTATAGCAAGAAAAATGAAGTAGTAATTTGTATTTTTAGAACATTTAGATAGAAAGTAAGGAGAGATTCAAAATTTTACAGCTATCACAGGAAATATTTTATTAGGGACAATTTTGTATAATCACTCATCCTAGGGAGATTTCCTCTCACTTTTTTTTGTGTCTCCAAGACAGATAGCAAGGGGAAACCCGGACCCATTAGGTACCTTCTCCATTCTTAAGCAAAGCAAAATGTTTTGGCTGGAGTTTCATTTTAACGTAACCTGTAATTTTTTTTATGGATGGAGTAATGAAAAGATTGAATCCCCCATCAAGTTTTTACTACTGTTTGGTCACTACTAGAAAGATTCATTCTCTTTATTTGTCCTGGTGATATATGTAACCTTTACTTAAATTGAAAAAAAAATTGAGTTTTCAGCAGAACAGAAATTGAGAAATATTGAAAAGGGGACACTTGTTCTGGTGACAACTGTCCTAGAGATGATTTTCTCTCACTTCCTGATGTATCTTGAGGACAGGAAGTGAAATCTCTCAAAACGTTGCCTTTACAGAGATGCTATACATATCACATGCCAAATATGGAACAGAGGACTGTAAAGCCTCGTACACACGCGTCGAAAATCGGCAGGGAATTTTCATCCGACGACCGATCTGCCGATTTTTGGCTTGTTAGTATGATGCTTCCGACAACCGACTCTGACTTTTCGGCCGAAAAAAATCTGGTGTGCAGGCTTTAAAATTTTTGTCCGCCGTCAAAACACGGCCGATTTTCGTGCAGTCAGTACAGATTTCGACAGGGAAAAATCTTATGATCAAGTCTGGGCATGCTCAGAGAAGAAAGAACACAAAGAAAGCAAACCAACACATGACATCACTTCTAAAGTAGATTTCTGTTGGGCGAGAAAATTCGTGTGCAGTCTAGACACATTCCAACCAACAAAACACCACTCTGGACAAAAGACGGACGGTCGGTCGGCCGATAATCGTTGCGTGTGTACTAGGCTTAAGACTGGCAACCAATGGAGACTACTCCGAGATGTTGCCTTGTCCATTGCTACCTATGGTTGTGAAAGTTGAATTATAAAAATGTGGACAGAAAGAAAATTGACATATTTGAGATATGGTGCTAAAGAAGGATCCTGTGCATTCCATGTACAGCAAAAATAACAAACAAGGAAATAATGGAGTGCATAATACTAGTTTTACTGGATGGCAAAACTACAAAACTAAAGACAAACAGCAAAGTTAGAGCCGCTCAACGTCCAAAATATGTTTATTGATCAGAGACAGGTACCGCCCTCCGGCTCCTCTTACATGATTTAGTCCTTTAGAAGCTTAGTCATAGGGTCACAAACTATTTGGATCCAGCATTCTTCGGACAGTGAAGTGGTGGGAATCGGCTTCAGAGCAGAGTGGCTGGGATTGTTTGCAGTAAGGCTCACCTATGTCAGACATGTCACCCAATCAAGATTCAAATTTATTGGAGAAATCAATTTTGCTTAGATTGGTTACTGACAAAAATAAGGCCGCTCACCAAAGAAAACGATGGTTAGACAACATAAACACTGACACCAGTCAGAACATAAAACCACTAAAAGAAGCAACACTAGATCAGAAAACATGAAGACGGAGCTGGTCCACAGAATCATCAAGAGTTGTACAGAGTCACCGGCATCATCGTCATCCTCATCACACTTTAGGGATAATGAGAGCATTATCAAAGCACACTATATAGATTTGAGTTGAACCATGGTCAACTTCTCATAACACTGCTATCACGTGCTACACAAGCCTGCTAAGATGCGAATAAGCTCAAAGGATGTGCAAGTAGAAAGGACAGTGGGAAGCAGGAAGGAGCTGCACCATGGAGAAAGGTGACCATGCCAAATTCCTCTTTTTGCCATAACTGCAAGGCCAAACAAGCTATAAAGGTAAAGCAGGGTACACACTAGTAGAAAATCTGCTGAAAATTTCCGCCTGATGTGAAATCGTCCGATTTCCGCCTAGTGTGTACACAACTTTCAGCATCCGATGCCGACATTTTCAATGAAAAAAAAGGGAGGGACAAACACCAAAATGTTTTTCATCCGTCCCCAGACAACCGATTTTTGTTTAATGTGTATGCAGTAAGTCCGTGAAAAATCGGATACGAAAGACCGCGCATGATCTGAAGTTGCTGACGACCCGGAAGTCTAGGAACAAATGTGCCAAAAAAAATTAAAATCGGATGAGAAATTTTGTGAACATTTATGCACTGTCGACTAAAAACGGTAATGAACGCTGAGAAGACAGAGAAAAATCGGAGGATATTTCGTCCCATTTTTGTCAAGTGTGTACGGCCCTTAACAGTGTCAGGTTGTCGGCAGCAGTGAATGAGGAAGCCTATTATTAGAGATAAGTTTGCAACCAGCCCAATCTTTTTGCTGCTGCTTGCTCCACCATCCTTACTTGACTTACTTTATTAAATGTTGGTGGAAATGGCAAATGTTGTATTATATCTACAAAAAGACACTAATTAAACAAATAGATAATATTAAAAGATAGTGTTAGGAAGGACATGCCAGCATGTAGAACAGTACCTCAGGATGAATTCCTATGTGCAGACGGAGGCCAGCACATAGTCTCACAAGTGCACATAGAGGGCATAATTGCGACCTTGCAAACATACGGGCACATCTGTCACCAATGCTGGCGTCAGGCAGACTATTTGAACTGAACCTTTACTCTGGTCCAGTGCTGTCTTTTTCTACAGCATTCCCATGAGACCTATGGTCTGTTATCTGTATCTGATTAGCAGTTACTGACCCAGCCTACCTTTGCTACTCTTGACCTCCACCTGCACTGACCCTGGCTTTTGCCTTTATTTACCCTTATGCCTGTTCCTTCTGCCATTGATATGGTCACCTCTTACCGACTCTGGCTTGCATCCTGACTACGCTTTAGTCTTTGTAATTGTACTCAATCTGATTGCCTGCTCTTGACCTGGCTTGTCTGACTCTGTTGCTTCTCCCCCTTCCCACCACTGACTGCCTACCTGTGGCCCAGCCAGTTCTTGCTTATTAACTGTTCGCTGACCAGCCCATCTCTGCTGGCCCACTGGGTTTCCGTTGGTCTCCTGCCTGCTTTCTAGCCAGTGTTCACTGATCATCTGCTTGTCACCTAGTGGGTGTCCTGTTGTGGCCTGTTGTCCAGCCTGACTCTGCTACGGATCAGATGCTCTTCTCAGCTCCGTTGCTGGCAAGAACTACCTGGCACTTGTGCAACTCCACGCTCTCGTAAAACCTGTTCACTCTACCACGGGCCTAAAGCCTGAGGTGTAAGAGAGGTCCTCCCCATCACTCCAGACTCATTGACTAAGTGATAGATAGATAGATAGATAGATAGATAGATAGATAGATAGATAGATAGATAGATAGATAGATAGATAGATAGATAGATAGATAGATAGATAGATAGATAGATAGATAGATAGATAGATAGATAGATAGATAGATAGACAGATAGACAGATAAATTGATAGATAATATTACCAAAAGTATTGGGACACCTGCTTTTACACACACATGAAATTTAATGGCCTCCCAGTCTTATTCCGTAGGGTTCAATATTGAGTTGGCCCACCCTTTGCAGCTATAACAGCTTCAACTCTTCTGGGAAGGCTGTCCACAAGGTTTAGGGGTGTGTCTATGGGAATGTTTGACCATTCTTCCAGAAGCGCATTTGTGAGGTCAGACGCTGATGTTGGAGACAAGGCCTGGCTCGCAGTCTGCGCTCTAATTCATCCCAAAAGTGTTCTATCAGGTTGAGGTCAGGACTCTGTGCAGGCCTTTAACCTCCCTGGCGGTATGATTATGTCAGGAATTATGTACCAAAAGCGGTACAATTTTTTGCATGGAAATTTGGCGTTATGTATTATAGGCCTATAATTCTTAGTAATTACTGACTTAAACCTGACCAAAACAAGACTCTAGTAGACATCCCAGATGTGATAAATTTGAATTATAATCTAATCAATAATATAATTTTGTGCAGGCCAGTCAATTTCCTCCACCCCAAACTCGCTCATTCTCGTCTTTATGGACCTTGCTTTGTGCACTGGTCCAAATCATTTGGTGGAGGGGGGAATATGGTGGTGCTTTGTGCACTGGTGCACAGTCATGTTGGAACATGGCCATCCCCAAACTGTTCCCACAAAGTTGGGAGCATGAAATTGTCCAAAATGTCTTGGTATGCTGATGCCTTAGGAGTTCCTTTCACTGGAACTAAGGGACCAAGCCCAACCCCTGAAAAATAACCCCTCATCATATGCCTCCCTCCACCAAATGATCTGGATCAGTGCACAAAGCAAGGTCTCTGCTCTAATTAATCCCAAAGGTGTTCTATCGGGTTGAGGTCAGGACTCTGTGCAGGCCAGTCAAGTTCCTCCGTCCCAAACTTGCTCATCCATGTCTTTATGGACCTTGCTTTGTGCACTGGTCCAAATCATTTGGTGGAGGGGGGATTATGGTGTGGGGTTGTTTTTCAGGGGTTGGGCTTGGCCCCTTAATTCCAGTGAAGGGAACTTTAAGACATCAGCATACCAAGACATTTTGGACAATTTTATGCTCCCAACTTTGTGGGAACAGTTTGTGGATGGCCCCTTCTTCTTCCAACATGACTGCGCACCTGAAAAGACAAGAACTCACTGCTCAAGGTGGTGTAATTGCCTGATGACTCACACCGGTGCATGCCCGGCTCGCCTCCGTGAAAACTTGATGAAGGAAAAGGAATTGGCAGCACTCCAGGTTGAGTCAAAATCCAGATTTATTGACTGGACATCCAAATATGACAATCGTGACAAGGTATATACCTTATCACGATTGTCATATTTGGATGTCCAGTCAATAAATCTGCATTTTGACTCAACCTGGAGTGCTGCCAATTCCTTTTCCTTTATCATGACTGCGCACCAGTGCACAAAGCAAGGTCCATAAAGAGGAACTTGGTTGGCCTGCACAGAGTCTGACATCAACCCGGCAGAACACCTTTAGGATAAATTAGAGTGGAGACTGTGAGCCAAGCCTTCTCTCCAACATCAGTGCCTGACCTCACAAATGAACTTCTGGAAGAATGGTCAAACATTCCCATAGACACACTCCTAAACCTTGTGAACAGCCTTCCCAGAAGAGTTGAAGCTGTTATAGCTGCAAAGGGTGGGCTAACTCAGTATTGAGCCCTACGGACTAAGACTGGGATGGTATTAAAGTTCACGTGTGTGTAAAGGCAGGCGTCCCAATAGTTTTGGTAATATAGTATAGATAGATAGATAATGTATGTATAGAAAGATAAGGAGATAGTGATACAGAAATAAATGTAATAAACAGACAGAAATATAATAAGATAATCTAGATAGATAGACTGACAGATACATACTACACATGGAGATAACTTTTGATATCTAGTTTGGTTGGCTTTGCTCTTTAGGAGCACTCAACGTTATAATGTTAGAGCCCACACAGGCACAATTCCGATGTGAAATGTTGCATGGTAAAGTCATTAAAGAGCCACAGTCTCAGCATGTTGGGAAGTCTAGCCGTAGCATGGAACAATTCTGATTTTCGCATGAAATCTAATCATTTATGTCTCCTGCGAATCCTTTCCTTGAGCAAGCCCCAAGAAGCGGGGACAGCTGGTCACTTAATATCTTCATCCATCATCCAGAGAGTTTCTTAGTACCTGCTCTTCCATGTGTTGCCTGAAAGGCAGTGTTCGCAGTGCATAAATCTCGCGCCTCTTGCGTAACAGGGTTGCACATGAGGCTCCCAACATCCTCCGGGGGACCAGGCAGGATAATTGAAGGCAGGTGTTACATAGACAAGTGCTACAAGGATCTTGGCTGACTTTGTATGTTAAGGTTGATCTCATACCGATGTTTGCTTCTCCGGCTCGTTGGGTGGTTTGCCGATCTCTCTGGAGGCCCCGTGCCAGAATCGTTCTGGACTCCGACTTCTTGGGATTTATTGGGCTCCCTTCCTGTCAGAGCTGCTCCGTCTCTTCCAGCAGACGATGATATTCCACATGGACAAAATGAAATGTCATTATTCATCTGCCAGGCCTCGTCCAAGAACAGCTCGGAAAACGTTTGCTTAACTCCAGCAGAATTAGAATCATATCTAACGTTAGGAGTAGGGTTTGCTCCTTATAATGTATAGACTGGACAGGGATGTCTATAGAGAGTCCATTATACAGGGAGAGAGGAACAGAAAAAAGACAGATACACAAAAAGATAGATATTTTTAGTTAGACCGGTAGGTGAATTTTATGTGATGAGGACCTCAAGTGGTATTAAACCAAAAAACAAAAATATATTATATTGCAGCCCGAGATGTATAGTAACTAAGTAGAACTACTTCACTACTGTACTTAAGTACGGAAAGGCGGTATCTGTACTTTCCTAGAGTAGAATTTTTTTCTCCTACTTCCACTTTTACTTCACTACATTTTTTCAATGATTTCAATACTTCTACTCCGTTATTTTTTTTTTGTGCTGCGTAGTTACTCGTTACAATTATAAAAATTACCACTGCCAGAACAGTAGATGGCAGGTTTCATGAAGCTCAAAACATGTGTATTATCAGCGCATACGAAAATAAAAGCTACTGTATGTATAAATAAAAGCTGCATTTGAAATAATAAAAAACAATATGATGTTCAATCTTTTGACTTCTTTCTTTAATAATTATATAACACAGCACTTGTACTTTTACTTTCAGTACTTGAGTAGCAAAATTTAAAAAAAAACTACTTGCAATACTTAAGTACAAAAAATGTTGAATACTTTAGTACTTCTACTCAAGTCACTTTTTGATAGAGCACTTGTACTTTTACTCAAGTATGGGTTTCGAGTACTTTATACAACTCTGATTGCAGCTTACTAGTCCTTAGATATGGTGGCTAGATTCGTTTTTTTTTTTTTTTCAGGATTTTGTTACAATATATTTTCACTTGGTGATCCAGCCAGTAACAAACTTCCTGTCCTAGAGTGTCTCCACTCTGGATGAAGGAGCAACAGAGACATCTTTGAACAGCAGCATTGCCAACCTGGGGGGGGGGGGGGGGGGGGGGTAGTGCTAGACATGCGTGAAAATTTAGATGGATTTGGATAAGAAATGAAAGCTGAGCTCCAGCTAACACTCTTTAACCAGTTCTGGACCAGAAGGATTTGCCCCCTTAACCACTTTAGCCCCGGAAGGATTTGCCCCCTTCCTGATCTGGCCCTATTTTGCGATTTGGCACTGCTTTACTTTAACGGACAATTGCGTGGTCGTGCGACACTGTACCCAAACTAAATTTACGTCCTTTTTTTCCCACAAACAGAGCTTTCTTTTGGTGGTATTTGATCACCTGTGCGATTTTTATTTTTTGCGCTATAAACAAAAAAAGAGCGACAATTCTGAAAAAAAAAACATATTTTCACATTCTGCTATATGACATTCCTCCCCAAAAAAATTTAAAATCTAAAATTTTCATCCTTTTAGGGCAATTTGTATTCTACTACATATTTTTGGTAAAAAAGAAAATCGCAATAAGCGCATTTTGATTGTTTTTTCGCAAAAGTTATCGCTTCTACAAACTAGGGGAAAGATGTATGTCATTTTTATTTATTTATTTTTTGTTAATAGTAATGGTGGCGATCTGCGATTATGACTGCGACATTGCGGCGGACAGATCGGACCCCTAACTGACATTTTTTACACTTTTGGGGGGACCAGTGACATTACTACAGTAATCAGTGCTAAAACATATGCACTGTTACTGTAATAATGACACCGGCAGGGAAGCAGTTAACCTAGGGGTAATCAAAGGGTGAGCCTAGGGGAGTGTTTTATAACTGTATGGGGGAGGGACTTGTGAAATGACCACAGAGACCTGAGATCCTATATAAAAGGATCACAGGCGCTCTGTGTTCATCCCAGAGAGAACAACGGTCTGCTGTGTTTACAACAGCTGACTGTCCTTTTCTCTCAGCAGGGAGTGATCGCAGGTGCCCGGCGGCAATCGCGCCCGTCGGTCCCGTGGATCTGCATCTCCACTGCCTAGTGGGGGCGGGAGCACGCCGCCAGCAGCACACGCTCGCACTCCAGCACCACGCGCGCGACTGATGTAGGGCTACGTCATTTCACGCAGCCAAGCCAGCCCGCCGCAGTAAAACTGCGGCGGGCGGTCGGCAAGTGCTTAAGCAGTTACGCCACCATTTTATCCCCCTTTAGGGATAAAGGTTTTACATAAATGAATAAAGTCTGACCATTCTAACCATCTGACCATGGTTTGTCTCAACCCTGTAACTGCCAATTTTGCTAGGCAGCTTGGTCTGATAAAAAAAATTAACCAGTGAAAATAAAGGAAGTTAAAAAATATTAAACTCAGATCACCAGGTAAAAATAAAGGGAAATTATCCTAAAAAAAAAGATAACTAATGCAGCCACCATGTCTAAGAATTGGTAAGCTGAAATATAACACATTTTTGTTTTTTGATTTAATACCACTTTAAGTTGACATTTCTGTACTGCCAACATAGGCCATGGCAGCACATAGCCAACTATACATTGTGTCGTTGACATCCCTAACAAAAATAAAAGTTTCCAGATTACCCGAGTCCTCATTTCCGAGTCACTTCAGATCTTGTGTATTTTTATTGGAGGAAGTGCCTACTGTGCATTATTTTATATGGTCCCCCAGGCAACTTTGGCTGCAACACTAACCTGCAATCTGGAGCTGTCTCATGAAGTAGCTTATCTCTGCCACAAGATATCCTCAGTCTTATGGGATGAATGGCCCCCAGAATCACTCAACGCAGAAGACTGAGAGCATACAGTGAGGGCAAGACTTCATGGGTCCACCACATGTGCAGACCACATCCGTGCCACTGCAGAGGATGGCAGAGCCTGAAAAGAGGTTAAGAGGGTCCTGCAGCATCACCTAACCGGCCTTAAGACATCTGAAAAAGGTGAACTGCAAGCAGGCCAAGCTTTTTCCTGCGGATCTAGCCATTGCATAGTTGCCAACATTTAAAAAAAATTTCCAGGGACACTTTGCAGCACAGATATCAATTACCACACCCACTTCCCTGAAGCTCCGCCCACTCTGCATAATTAATCTCGCCTACTTATCAGATTAGAGAGTCTACTCAATATAGAGAGAATTACAGGAAATTAAAAAGGGAATTTCAAACTTAAGGCCACAGTAGCAGAGTTGGAAAAGGTCTCCCATTCAGCTGCGCTACTTCTGCGTAACATTTATGGGCAGCCCGATTAACGGGCGCTTCCAGGGACAATATAAATTACCTGGAACAGGCTCCTATTTGCAGGGACTGTCCCTGGAAAAAAGGGACAGTTGGCAAGTATGCCATTGGATCTAGGTAACCCACAGCAGGGAGCATACTTTTTTTTCGCGCCCCAAAATCTGGGGTGCCATCGTACTTTGTCAATGGGATACTAGCCAGCTAATTGGGGTTACTGGAGGCTCATTACTGGGAAAATAGATTTTTCATGTGTATTTGTTTGAGTTTACCCTATGCAACACAGCTAGGGCTAGAGTTATCTTCTTGCCCTATCAGTCCAAATGTCTTGTGCAGCCAATGCTCTATGTGTAATTATCTATCGACATATATGTCTGGAGGCTGGGCCTCCATTGGATCGGGGAGCTCCCAGAAGAAGAACAATGGAAAGTTCTATGTGCTGTGCACAGTGAAAAGTGTATGGAAAGCCCGCAGTAAGGCTGTGCATTATTAACCCAGCGTGCACCCTTAGGACAGTGACCAGATGCTTGATGTTATTGCTTCACTGTTCCTTAATCTGCTCTAAAGTTTGCCTCCAAATTGTATTGCTGAGTCTGAGCCTTCCTATGAGGATAATGTCATTACATTTTAGCTGCCATACTGAGAGACTATCACCATGCTCCCGTTGTTTAACCCTCAGTACCAAGGAGTCTTTGTACCATGGCTGCAAATTAATAGAGCCCACAGGTAATGGGGGAGCAGAGAACATTTTTGGAAGTGTATGAGACATGGGGGCCACAGTACATCAGAAGAAAGGGTGACACAGATAGACAGATAGATAGATAGATAGATAGATAGATAGATAGATAGATAGATAGATAGATAGATAGATAGATAGATAGATAGATAGATAGATAGATAGATAGATAGATAGATAGATAGATAGATAGATAGATAGATAGATAGATAGACAGATAGACAGATAGACAGACAGATAGACAGATAGACAGATAGACAGATAGATAGATAGATAGATAGATAGATAGATAGATAGATAGATAGATAGATAGATAGATAGATAGATAGATAGATAGATAGATACACTATATTGTCAAAAGTATTGGGACGCCTGCCTTTACACGCACATGAAATTTAGTGGCATCCCAGTCTTAGTCCGTAGGGTTCAATATTGAGTTGGCCCACCCTTTACAGCTATAACCGCTTCAACTCTTCTGGGAAGGCTGTCCACAAGGTTTAGGAGTGTATCTATGGGAATGTTTGACCATTCTTCCAGAAGCGCATTTGTGAGGTCAGGCACTGATGTTGGATAAGAAGGCCTAGCTGGCAGTCTCCACTCTAGTACATTCCGAAGGTGTTCTATCGGGTTGAGGTCAGGACTCTGTGCAGGCCTTTAACCTCCCTGGCGGTATGATTATGTCAGGAATTATGTACCAAAAGCGGTACAATTTTTTGCATGGAAATTTGGCGTTATGTATTATAGGCCTATAATTCTTAGTAATTACTGACTTAAACCTGACCAAAACAAGACTCTAGTAGACATCCCAGATGTGATAAATTTGAAACACAAACGCATGAATTATAATCTAATCAATAATATAATTTTATTATATAATATATAATATAATATATATATATATATATATATATATATATATATATATATATATATATGTATATATATATATATATGTATATATATATATATATATATATATATATATATATAATAAAATATATAATAATATATTATTGATTAGATTATAATTCATGCGTTATATATTATATGTTATATATATGTGTGTATATATATATATATATATATATATATATATGTGTGTGTGTGTGTGTGTATATATATATATATAATATAAATGTTATGTGTTTGTGTTTTGTGCAACATTTGAATTTCCCTCTCAGTTTCGCTCCCATGCACCATTGCTGCTGCAGGGAACGGAACCAGGAAGTCATCAGACCGACGGACGAGCGGCCAGGATCTCGGCTGGCGATCACAGCAATGGGAGATCTCCCATCGCTGGATCGCAAGGAGAAGGTAATAGTCAAACATTCCCATAGACACACTCCTAAACCTTCTGGACAGCCTTCCCAGAGGAGTTAAAACTGTTAATGCTGCGAAGGGTGGGCCAACTCAATATTGAACCCTCGGATTAAGACTGGGATGCTATTAAAGTTCATGTGTGTGTAAAGGCAAGCGTCCCAATCCTTTTGACAATATAGTTTAGATAGAGACAGACAGAGAAACAGACAGACAGACAGACAGACAGACAGAATAAAAATACCAGATTTTCAAAATTAAATGCAGGGAAACCCAACTAACAATTTAAATGACACACAGAGTGCGGAGCTGAGGAGTATGGAACTGTTATGCTCACCCCTAACGCAGGTGGTCCAACGCCATAGCTGGCGTTCTTCACCTATAGCAGCCCCCTTTCCCATAAGGCAAGCAGGCCTACCGGTACTTGGATGCCCTCTGGGTCTTATACACAATGCTATAGTGCCTGGCCACCATGCTGGGGCAGGCGCAAACTGAGCACAGCAAACAGGTTCTTGCAGGTTGGTAGACAAGCAGAGTGGTTCAATGACAGTCCAGGTACATGGCAGGCAAGTTTCATAATGGTCAGGGTCAATCCAGAGTCAAAATTCAGGCAGAGTTCAGAGAGTAGTCAATATCCGATCCAAATTCACAAATAGGGGAATCCAAATAGCGGAGCAGGACAGACAGACAGAGAGCTTGTGCTTATTACAATGCTATCACAAGCATGAGAATGCAGGCTTGGCTGGCTTAAATCAGGTTTGGTCTCCACCCAGAGACTGACCACATCCATCACCTTGCAGGCAGATAGAATATATCTCAACCCAAGTAGTAGGAATTACATGGAGAGCAGAAGTCAGGAGTACTACTAGAAAGATGAAAAAGGAAAGGCAGCATATATGTGCCACACATGCGCAATTGCCTATATAGGCCAGCAGCACCATTTTGGGATAGCCAAGGCACCTGTGCAGTGAAACATTTACAATTCACTGCCTCATGGAAAGGATATGCCAAGTCCTCAAAACAGGGACTGTCCTGGGAAAATGGATGAATGGTAACCAGGTAGATGGAGAGACTCCTAACATTCCCTGAGGTAAGATAATGGCACTGTCATTATTCTTTGCACTGTGTACTGAGTCTACCTTTCCCTCTCTCTTCTATCTAGGCTGGCTGGTTAGATACAGAATAAAAAGAAGTCTGATTTCAGACACATCTCCTCATGTGGAATCCAGATGTCTGTAATGTTATGAAGCTGCAGCGATCACTGATCCGCTAGGACCTCTTCAGTCTTCCGTTAGCACTTGATTGAGAAACATGGTATGTTCCATCTCATTGACCGCCATATTAACTTTACATAGGAAAGGCCGCCATGACTGCGCCATTAATCATGATCAAAGGGTCTGTTTTATACAGCCCAATATTATCCAGGAAAATAGCGAGTTTATAATGAGAAAAATAGCTCTCTCTACAATCTGTTTCTCCCCGCTGTAGTAGGCTGCTATGATGAGAATACAAATCTCTTATTCTGGGAGCTAACTACATATATTACAATGTGATTGTACAATCTCTTTTAGGCCCCATTCACACTAGCCTCCCGCGTTTGCTTTATTTAAACGCAGATTCATTTATTTTGGGAATAAACAAATTTTATGATTCCCAGATCTAGTTCTGTGTTTAACCACTTCCATACCGAGTCATGTAAAATGACGTCGGCAAAGTGGTTGTCTAGATCCGGGCCGCCGTCATATGACGTCGGCCCGTCCTAGCTGCTACTGCGCGCCCCCGGCGGCGCGCAGCGGCGCGATCAGGGATGAGGCTCGTCCCTCTGACATAGCCCATCCCTGATCAAGGTAAACAGCCAATAGAAATTGACTGTTTACCACGTGATCGGCTGTGTCAATCACAGCCGATCACATGAGCGGCTCCAGCACGAGCCGCTCGTTTTCTCTCTGCAATGCGCTCCCCCGGGGGCGCGCAGAGCAGCGATCGGGGACGAGGCTCGTCCCTCGGACAGAGTCGATCCCCGATCTAGGTAAAGAGCCAATGAAATTGGCTCTTTACCACGTGACCGGCTGTGTCCAATCACAGCCGGTCACAAATGTCAACAGAGAACACGGTAACTAGCTGTCACCATGTTCTCCTCCTCACACACTGATCCTGTGTGAGGAGGAGATTGTGGTAACAGCTAGTTACCAACTACAGTGCACCCCAAACACACTGATTGCCCCCCCCCCCAATAAAGAGCACCTGTCACTAGCCCATCAAAGTACCCGAGTACCTGTCATCAGCCCATCAGGTACTCAGATGACAGGTACTTGGGTACTCTGATGGGCTGGTGACAGGTATTCGGGTACTCTGATGACAGGTACTCAGGTACTCTGATGACGGATACTCTGATGACAGGTACTCGGGTACTCTGATGACAGGTACTCGGGTACTCTGACGGGTACTCGGGTACTCTGATGACAGGTACTCGGGTACTCTGATGACGGGTACTCGGGTACTCTGATGACAGGTACTCGGGTACTCTGATGACGGGTACTCGGGTACTCTGATGACAGGTACTCGGGTACTCTGATGACAGGTACTCGAGTACTCTGATGACGGGTACTCGGGTACTCTGATGACGGGTACTCGGGTACTCTGACAGGTACTCGGGTACTCTGATGACAGGTACTCGGGTACTCTGATGACAGGTACTCGGGTACTCTGATGACAGGTACTCGGGTACTCTGATGACAGGTACTCGGGTACTTTGAGTACCTGTGAACGGAGTACCCGTCATCAGAGTACCTGAGTACCTGTCACCTACCCATCAGAGTACCCGAGTACCTTCCACCTGCTCATCAGAGTACCTGACGCCTGAAGTACCCGAGTACTTGCCGCCTGCTCATCAGTACCCATCACTACTCATCAGTACTCATCAGTACCTATCACGTATCAGTACTGATCATCAGTACCCATCAGTACAGTATCACCTATCACCTATCAGTCAGTGAGTACTACTCATCAGTACCTATCACCTGCCTGTCACCTGCCCATCAGAGTACCCGAGTACCTGTCACCTGCCTATCGGAGTACCCGAGTACCTGCCACCTGCTCATCAGTACCAGAGTACCTGTCACCTGCCCAACAAAGTACCCGAGTACCTGTCACCCTTCATACAGCCACCATGTCCAAGTCCAAAAAGGTTTATATACGTCCTCCGTTTAAACCTAAATACCGGTGTTATGGCAGCAGATAGCTGCCATAACCCTGGTATTTTTTTAAACGGTGGACGGTTGGATTTCCGATAAGGGTGGTCCCAGCGGCGGATTCGCCGTGGGATAACCCTTCCGGGATGGCGGAAGAGGCGCCCCCCCCCCTCCCGACGCGTTCCGGTCCTTTTCCCCGCCTACCGGACCCGCCGGCAGCGGGGAAAACGATCCGGTCCCGAATCCTCACAGACAGGATGTCGAGTGAGGGCAAGCTTGCCCTCACTTGACTCTATGGTCTTGGAGGACCGGAGCTACGGAAAATGTTGTTGCCTAGCAACCGGTTTAAAGGTTCTTTTTTTTTTTTTTTTCATTTTATATTATAATTATTATTTTTTTTTTTTTTTTTTATATCTTTTAGTGTACTTGTGAGATCTGAGGACTTTTTGACCCCAGATCTCACAAAAAAGAGGTCCTGTCGTGCCTATTTCTATTACGAGGAATATTTACATTTCTTTTAATAGAAATAAAAATGATCAATTTTTTTTTTTTTTTTAAACGGTGTAAAAATAAAAAATAATAAATAAAATAAATAGTAAAAAAAAAATTAAAGCGCCCTGTCCCCGTTAGCTCGCGCGCAGAAGCGAATGCATACAGAAACCCCGTCCACATATGTAAACGGTGTTCAAACCACACATGTGAGGTATCGCCGCGATCGTTAGAGCAAGGGGAATAATTTGAGCCCTAGACCTCCTCTGTAACTCAAAGATGGCAACCTGTAGAAATTTTTAAATTGTCGCCTATGGGGATTTTTAAGTACCAAAGTTTGTCACCATTCCGTGAGCGTGCGCAATTTTGAAACATGACATGTTGGGTATCTATTTACTCGGCGTAACATTATCTTTCACATTATGGAAAAAAATGGGCTAACTTTACTGGTTTCTTATTTTTTAATTAAAAAAAGTGAATTTTTTCCAAAAAAATTGCGTTTGGAAGACCGCTACGCAAATACGGTGTGATAAAAAATATTGCAATAATCTCCATTTTATTCTCTAGGGTCTCTGCTAAAAAAAATATATAATGTTTGGGGGTTCTAAGCAGTTTTCTAGCAAAACAACTGATTTTAGCTTGTAAACACCAAATGTCAAAAATAGGCCTAGGCTAGGATGCATGATGATGCTCCTTGGATGTTAGGCCCCTCTATATGGCTAGGCTGTGAAAAAGTCTCACACATGTGGTATTGCCATACTCAGGAGGAGTGGCAGAATGTATTTTGGGGTGTCATTTTTGCTGTGTACATGCTATGTGTTAGGAATATCCTATAAATTGACAACTTTGTGTAAAAAAAAAAAGTTTTCATTTTTTTCCCACATTTTCCAAAAACCTGTGGAAAAAAATGATATGTTCAAACGACCCATAATGCCTCATAGAATATACGTTGGAGTGTTTGCTTTCCAAAATGGGGTCATTTTGTGGACTTTTCCATTGTATTGGTGCTCTAGGGCCTTGAAAAGTGTGATAGGTAGTAAGAAAGTTTTATGTGTATTTATGCTCCTAGAACGCCTGAATGTGCTTCTTGGACGTGGAGTCTCTTTTTGTGGCCAGGCTGTGTAAAAGTCTCACACATGTGGTATCGCCATACTCGGAAGGAGTAGCAGAATGTATTTTTGGGTGTAATTTTTGCTGTGTACATGCTATGTGTTAGAAATAGCTTATAAATTGACAACTTTGTGGGAAAAAAAAGAAAAAAAAATTTTTTTCTTCATTTTCCCAAGAATTGTGGGAAAAAATTACAACTTCAAAAAACTCACAATGCCTCTTACTAAATACCTTGGACTGTCTACTTTACAAAAAGGGGTCATTTGGTCAGTATTTGTACTGTCCTGACATTTCAGGGCCTCAAGAAAGGAGATAGGCAGTCAGTACATCTGGTGTGATCAATTTTCAGTAATTGGTACCATAGCTTCTAGACTCTATAACTATAACTTTCACACAGACTAAATAATATACACTAATTTGGGTTAATTTTACCAGAGACATGTAGCAGTATACATTTTGGCCCAAATGTATGAAGAAAAATTTATTTTTTGCAAAATTTCATAATTGAAACTAAAAAAAAGTGTTTTTTTTCAAAATTTTTGCTCTTTTTTTGCATATATTACGAAAAAAAAAAACCCAGTTGTGATCAAATACCACCAAAAGAAAGCTCTATTTGTGTGAAAAAAATGATAAAAATTTTGTTTGGTTACAGTGTAGCATGACTGAGCAATTGTCATTCAAAGTGTGAGAGTGCTGAAAGCTGAAAATTGGTCTGGGCAGGAAGGGTGTCTAACTGCTCTGTATGGAAGCGGTTAAAGAAGTATTCCAGATATGGATATTTTATAATTAGTTACATTGGTCCAGCTTATACCAATGTAACTATATACAGTATCTCACAAAAGTGAGTAGTCCCCTAAGTGAAATGTCCAAATTGGGCCAAAAGTGTCAATATTTTGTGTGGCCACCATTATTTTACAGCATTGCCTTAACCCTCTTGGACATGAAGTTCATCAGAGCGTCACAGGTTGCCACTGGAGTCATTTTCCAGTCCTTCATGATGACATCACGGAGCTGGTGAATGTTAGAGACCTTGCACTCCTCCGCCTTCCGTTTGAGGATGTCCCACAGATGCTCAATAGGGTTTAGGTCTGGAGACATGCTTGGCCTGTCCATCACCTTTACCCTCAGCTTCTTTAGCAAGGCAGTGGTCATCTTGGAGGTGTGTTTGGGGTCTTTATCAGATGAATTCATCTGTGACATAAGGGGGCGGGGTCTCCAGGGTGACGTCACCGCGAGACCACGCTCCTAATGGCTATATAACAAGCTGCAGAGACTGGCATAATCACCGGAAACATCGTTGGAGGAGGACCGGAGGAAGAAGAAGACCAGAGGGGAGAAGACAAGAGGAAGAAGTGCAGACGAAGAAGAAGAGCAGAGGGAAGACCAGAGCGGAGGGCAAAAGAGTGGAGGGCAAAAGAGCGGAGAAGACCAAATGAAGATTTTTAATAAACTTCTTAAAACGTCTCCTGTCATTATTTACATACACTGCCTTTAATGGGGTGAATACCCATTCACATAGGGAGGGGGTCCGGAATCTGGGGGGCCCCCTTGTTTTAAGCCCCCTGCCCGCAGACCCCCACACCACCGGCCAGGTTTGTCGGGAAGAGGCCCTTGTCCTCATCAACATGGGTGCAAGGTGCTTTGGGGGGGGGCCTGGTATGGTCTGGGGGGGTGGGGCCGCTCACTCATCCCCTTCCCTTTGATGGCCTCCCGGGCTGCATGCTCGGATAAGGGGCTGGTATGGATCCTGGGGGGGACCCCACACAGTTTTTTTTGGCGTGGGGCTCCCCTCAAAATCCATACAAGACCCGAAGGTTTGGAACCTGGGGGACCTCCACGCCGTTTTTTTCCCCATTTTGGCATAGAGTTCCCCCTCAAGATTCTCAGACCGCAAGTCGCATCCTGATCTGACTTGTGATACGACTTCCATTCAAATCAATGGGCTCCCATAGGGAACCATTGATTTTCAAATAAAATAAAAAAACGTATAACGTGGCTTAACGCTGTATAAGCAACGTTAAGCAATGTTAATCAGCCTTTAGCAGTGTCAGACGTTTTATACAGCTCTGACGCTGGTCCTCAGAACGCGCAGGCCCTGTGGTTTTTTTGCTCCTATTACACCTATATGTGTGTATGTATACATATATGTGTGTGTGTGTGTATATATACCCCTACACAGAAGTTAAGATGTCATGCCTGCCTCCAAAGACGCCCAAAAAATGCCCGATAAACGCCTTCAACAAAAACGCCCAGGTGGAGCAGAGCCCCATCCCTGTGCTACTAAAAATTCTAAGAAAATTTTTCTTTTTTTCTGGTTCTGGACATGCTACAGAGCTGAAACTTCACAGGTACACTTTTTAGACCCCCCCCCAGACACTAAATCCAAAGAAATCTAATTTTTTTTTTTCAATAATTTTTTCAATAATTGGCTCTCTATCAAAAACGACAATTTTTAAGAACTTTTTTTTGTGTGATTGAGCATGACCCAAAACCATCATATTCTGATTGGCCAAATACAAAGTCGTAAAAAGTCGTCTATCATACAAGTCGTGCTGAATACGCGCAAAGTCGTGCTGAAATCGCGCTGAAAGTCGCGCTAACAAATCGCCCCTTATGAGGCGACTTTCTGGTCGCGGCAGTGTGAATGGGGTCTTAACAATGTTAATAAACATTTTTTTTTTGATAGCTGTGAGTGAGCAGCGAACGGCTCTGTAAGAATCGAGGACATGCTGTTTTAAGATCGTGAGGGGGGGTGAATCGAGATCACGATTTTTTAACGATTAATCGTGCAGCTCTACTGGGCAGATCACCAGCTGAAAACAGAGGGGGAAAAAAAGCCAAAGAAATGAACCACTTGAGCCCTGGAAGATTTACCCCCGTTCATGACCAGGCCATTTTTTGCGATATGGCACTGCGTTACTTTGACTGACAATTGCGGGGTCATGCAACTCTGTACACAAATAGAGCTTTCTTTTAGTGGTATTTGATCACCTCTGCATTGTTTATTTTTTGCGCTATAAAAAGAAAAAAAAAGACAATTTTGAAAAAAAACAAAAAAAAACAATTATGTTTACTTTCTGCTATAAAACATATCCAATTAAAAAATTTAAAAAAATCTATTTCTTCATTAATTTAGGCCAATATGTATTCTGCTACATATTTTTGGTAAACAAAATCCCAATAAGTGTATATTGATTGGTTTGCGCAAAAGTTATCGCATCTACAAACTAGGGGATATTTTTGAAAATATTAATGCAAAAGGTCAGCTTGACCTCAAACATAAAAAAACAAAAACTGCTGCAATCAAAAACTCCTTGAATAGTGAGGAAGAAAATAATTGGTGAATCAATAAGATGCGCTGGTAATGACTGTAATGGTGTCCCCAAATAAAGCGTGACAACAGTATCTTGTGTGTACAGAATATAAAAATGCGATCTCCAAATGTCCGAAACAATTTTTAGAATAAAACCAAAGCAGACATCCCGTCTCCTGCGAGGTGCGGCTCCCTGACACCTGCAAGTGCCGCGCGATCTCCCAGCTGTCTGTGTCAGCTGTCAGAGCGGAGCCGATGCTTCCTATATAGTTTCGCCTCCTGTCACAGGCGGAGTGATATCAAATGCACTCTGCCTGTGAGGAGAGATACAGGAAGCATCCGCTCTGCTCTCTACTGCAGCCGCATACTTCATCCAGCACCGCTCCAAACACTCTCCGCCAGCATTTCCCACTAGCAGCATCGCCAGCAGTACCAGCTAGCAGTACCAGCCAGCAGTACACGCCAAAAGTACCAGCCAGTAGTAAACGCCAAAAGTACCAGCCAGCAGTACACGACAAAAGTACCAGCCAGCAGTACACCCCAAAAGTACCAGCCAGCAGTACTCACCAGCAGTACCAGCCAGCAGTACACGCCAAAAGTACCAGCCAGCAGTACTCACCAGCAGTACCAGCCAGCAGTACACGCCAAAAGTACCAGCCAGCAGTACTCACCAGCAGTACCAGCCAGCAGTACACGCCAAAAGTACCAGCCAGCAGTACTCACCAGCAGTACCAGCCAGAAGTACACGCCAAAAGTACCAGCCAGCAGTACTCACCAGCAGTACCAGCCAGCAGTACACGCCAAAAGTACCAGCCAGCAGTACTCACCAGCAGTACCAGCCAGCAGTACACGCCAAAAGTACCAGCCAGCAGTACTCACCAGCAGTACCAGCCAGAAGTACACGCCAAAAGTACCAGCCAGCAGTGCATGCCAAAAGTACCAGCCAGCAGTACACCCCAAAAGTATCAGCCAGCAGTACACGCTAAAAGTACCAGCCAGCAGTACTCCCCAGCAGTACCAGCCAGCAGTACATGTCAAAAGTACCAGCCAGCGGTACACTCCAAAAGTATCAGCCAGCAGTACTCACCAGCAGTACCAGCCGACAGTAACCACCAGCAGTATGTTCTAGGGGTATAACTAGCCCCCAGCACATAACTGTAATTATCCCAGCATGTGCAGTGTTTCTGACACCTACCACCATCACCACTTCAAATCACTGACGTGGTCATGGTGGTTAGAGTGTTCTTTTAACCACTTTAAGACCGGAAGGATTTGCCCCTTAATGACCAGGTCCTATTTTGGGATTCGGCACTGCGTTATTTTACCAGGCAATTGCGTGGCCGTGCAAAGCTGTACCCAAATAAAATTGACGTCCTTTTTTTCCCACAAATAGAACTTTCTTTTGGTGGTATTTGATCACCTGTGCGATTTTTATTTTTTGCCCTATAAACAAAAAAAGAGCGACAATTTTTGAAAAAAAAAAATAATAATAATTTTTCACATTCTGCTATATGACATTCACAAAAAAAAAAAAAAAAAAATTAAAATCAAACTTTTTAACATTTTTGGCCAATTTGTTTTCAGCTACATATTTTTGGTAAAAAAAAAAAATCGCAATAAGCGTATTTTGATTGGTTTGCGCAAAAGTTATCGCGTCTCCTAACTACGGGAAGGATTTATGTCCTTTTTATTGTTTTTTCTTTTTTTTACTAGTAATGGCGGTGATCTGCGATTTATAGCGGGACTGCGACATTGCAGCGGACGGATCGGACCCCTGACTGACATTTTTGACAATTTAGGGGGGGACCAGTGACATTACTACAGTAATCAGTGCTAAAAACATGCACTGCTACTGTAATAATGACACTGGCAGGGAAGGGGTTAACAGTGTGGGTGATCAAGGGGTTAAATGTGACCCTAGGGGAGTGATTCTAACTGTGGAGGGGCGGGGCTTCTGAGATGACCATAGAGACATGCGATCCTATATAGAAGGATCACAGGGGCTCTATGATCATTCCAGGGAGAAGAACGGTCGGCTGTGTTTATAACAGCTGCCCGTCCTTCTCTCTCAGTGGGAAGTGATCGTGGCTGGCAGCAATCGGAGCCACCTGCCCCGTGCATCGGCGCACGCTCGCCTCCTAGCTTCCCACATGCGACCGACGTAGATCTATGTCAGTTTGTGCAGGAGAGCCACCCTGCCGCAGTAAATAGGCGGTGGGTGGTCGGGAACTGGTTGATATCTTTCAGAAGAAGTAAACCTCTGTATACTGATTCCATTTCATTTGATCATCCTCTAGTTGTGTTAAATTGGTGCAGGGGGTGGGCAGAGTGCCACCTTCCTGAAATGAGTTTTTGCAGGCTGGGATGTCTGCCAAAGCATATAAAATTGTCATATACAGTATATATACTTGATAGAAAACCTGCTATCAAAAATGCAGATAATGAAAACCAGGTGTGCAAAAAGGTCGTAAATAGATCTGTGCTTCACAGTTCATATATTTGCATGATAAAAAAAAAATAAAGGTGATTCCAACTTCCCACATGCAGATCGAACAAAGTGCTCTTGGTGCAAATGAAATATTCCACATTAAAGGTGCAATGCCACTGTGCTAAGTGCATGAGATTGGCCGCTTACCAAATGCAATTATCCCACCAAGAGATCATGTACGCGTGTGGTAAAGGGCCAATGACAGCTGCCCTTTACCACATGATCACTCCAACCAATGATGGAGCAATCAATTGTCAACAAACCGGTGCATGTCCGGTTCAGTGCTCTCCTCTCCTCGCACGCTGTACACAGCACCGCTCACACCTGCCTCCTCCATGCCTCATTCATGCCTCAATCGTGCCTCAATCATACCTCAGTCATGCTTCAATCATACTTCAATCATGCCTCAGTCATGCCCATTCTTGCCTCAATCATGCCCATTCGTGCCTCAATCATGCCCATCCGTGCCTCAATCATGCCAATCTGTGCCTCAATCATGCCTATCCATGCCACATCCATGCCTCATCTGTGTCCACCCTTGCCTCACCTGTGCCTACCCATGCCACCTCTGTGCTCATCCGTGTCTCATCCGTGCTCATTCATGCCACATCAGTGTTCATTCATGCCACATCGATGCCACGTCAGTGCTTATCCGTGCCACATCAGCACTCATCTGTGCCTTATCCATGCCATATCAGTGCTCATCCGTGCCACATCAATGCTCATCTGTGACAAATCAATGCCACATCAGTGCTCATCTGTGCCTCATCCATGCCATATCAGTGCTCATCTGTGCCACATCACTGCTCATCTGTGCCAAATCAATGCCACACCAGTGCTCATCTGTGCCACATCCATGCCTCATCAGTGCTCATCTGTGCCACATCCATGCCAGATCAGTGCTCACCATTGCTACATCCATGCCTGGTCAGTGTTCATCTGTGCCACATCCATGCCAGATCAGTGCTCACCCGTGCTACATCCATGCCAGGTCAGTGTTCATCTGTGCCACATCCATGCCACATCAGTGCTTATCCGTGTCACATCAGTGCCACTACAGTGCTTATCAGTGCCCTAATGTGTATCACAAAATTGTAATGGGTAGTCAGGAAATGATGGTGCTCCCTGAATGTTGGGCCTCTGTATGTGGCTAGGCTGTGTAAAAGCGTCACACATGTGGTATCACCATACTCAGGAGGAGCAGCAGAATATATTTTGTGGTGTAATATTTGTTATGTACATACTATGTGTTAGAAATATCTTATAAATGGACAACTTTGTGTAAAAAAAAAAAAAAATGCATTTTTTTTTTCTTTCCATATTTCCTAAAAACTTGCGGAAAAAAATGACAAGTTCAAAAGACTTATAATGACTCCTAGATTATGTATTGGGGTGTTTGCTTTCCAAAATGGGGTAATGTGTAGAGTTGAGCGGACACCTGGATGTCCGTGTTCGGCGGGTTCGGCCAAACTTTAAAAAAAAGTCCGGGTCCGTGTCCCGGACTTTTGCCGAACTTTTCCCGGACACCGAACCCCATTGAAGTCAATGGGGACCCGAACTTTCAGGCACTAAAATGGCTCTAAAACACCAAAGGAAAGGGCTAGAGTGCTGCAAATGGCAGCAAAACGTATTTAAGAGCATGGCAAGTGCTCTGCAAACAAATGTGGATAGGGAAATAACTTAAAACAACAAAAAAAAAAAAACTGAAAAATAAAACAATGTTCTTCATCTCTGAAGGACAAGGCCCATATGGAGTAGGAGTGCATGTGTATTTCAACTTTGGGGTGCACACCCTAATGCAATAGGCTGCGCACACCTATGGGTGGTGTAGGTGGAAGCGGCGGTGGAGGAGGACCAGGGCCGGATTAAGAGCATCATGGGCTTGGTGCTGAGGATTTTGAAGGGCCTTAAGGGCCGTGCCTTGGCATGCACCCAGAGGAGGAAGGGTGCAGCCATGCATG
This sequence comes from Pelophylax lessonae, assembly GCF_965119305.1. NCBI lineage: Eukaryota > Metazoa > Chordata > Amphibia > Anura > Ranidae > Pelophylax > Pelophylax lessonae. Next base: position 840,870,781 of record NC_138768.1, on the reverse strand, counting down.
CCTAATTCAACATGGGATGCTGTCTCTGAAGCCCATAAACACATCCATGCATCGGCAACTGTCCCTCCTTGTCCGGCCTTCGTGCTGTGTGGGGAGGTTCTGAGGGAGCTGCCTGGGGAAGCGAGCATAGAAGCCAGACTTCTGTGTTTACAAGTGACAGAAGAGCGGTAACAGTGAATATGGCCAACCCGGGGCCTATATAAAAGGTAGGGGCCTGGAGCTGCAGCTCCAATAGCCCCTACGTTATTCTGGCCCTGAGGAGGACGAGGTAGCCAACACTGCTTCTTTTCACAAATTTTAAATGAGGGTACACCCCAAAAGAGTGAGAAAGAGCAAAAATGGAACAATGGCTGGGTAAGGTCGGTATCCATCGCTATTCTGCACAAGGTACGGAAAAGTCCCGTGGGATCCATGCCTGGTTCATTTTAATGAACGTGAGCTTGTCCACATTGTCTCTGGACAGGCGGCTGCGCTTGTCTGTGATAACGCCCCCAGCCGTGCTAAATACCCGTTCAGATAATACACTGGCTGCAGGGCACGCCAGCACCTCCAAGGCGTAAAGGGCAAGCTCAGGCCATGTGCCCAATTTGGAGACCCAGAAGTTGAAGGGGGCAGACCCGTCATTCACTACATGTAGGCGTGTGCACACATACTGCTCCACCATGTTGGTAAAATGGTGCCTCCTGCTAAGACGTTCCATATGAGCTGCTGGTGCTGCTGTTTGTTGTGGCGTGCTGACAAAGCTTTTCCACATTTCGGCCATGCTAACCCTGCCTTCTGAGGTGCTGGCGGTGCCCTGGTTGCGTTGGCGACCTCTTCCTCCTCCTCCTCCTCTGCCTTGTGCTTCCACTGTGACCCCGCTGTCAGGTGGGAATGCCAGCAGCATCGCGTCTACCAGCGTGCGCTTGTACTCGCGCATCTTGCGATCGCGCTCCAGTGAGTGAATTAAGGACGGTACGTTGTCCTTGTAACGGGGATCCAGCAGCGTGGCCACCCAGTAATCAGCACAAGTTAGAATGTGGGCAACTCGGCGGTCGTTGTGGAGACACTGCAGCATGTAATCGCTCATGTGTGCCAGGCTGCCAGAGGCAACGAAAGGCTGTCCTCTGTGGGAGGTGTATCGTCCGTGTCCTCTGTATCCCCCCAGCCACGCACCAGTGATGGCCATGAGCTGGCCTGGGTGCCACCCTGCTGTGAACATGCTTCCATCTCCTCCTCCAGCTCCTCCTCCTCATCCTCCTCATCCTCCAGAACTGTGCTCCTGCTGGACAATTGTGTCCCTGGCATTTGTGTGTGCAGGAACCCACCCTCGGAGCCCCTTGCGAATGACTGCCCTGAAAGCCTTGGAAATGTTACCTCTTCATCCTCCTCCTCCTCCTCATCCTGTGCCACATCCTCTTCCATCATCGCCCGAATTGTTTTTTCAAGGAGGCATAGAAGTGGGATAGTTAAGCTGAAAACGGCGTCATCGGCACTGGCCATGTTGGTGGAGTACTCAAAACAGCGCAACAAGGCACACAGGTCTCGCATGGAGGCCCAGTTATTAGTGGTGAAAATATGATCAAAAAAAGTGTATGTATATCACACGTACACAACCACACTAGGCCCCAATTACTATTGTTTGTACCCCTAAAGGCAGGATGAGTAGTAGAGGAGTTTGGAACAGGCAGCACTCTCAAATCTTCAGAAGTATGAGATGAACCCCAAAAACTTGGAAAGGTGGATCTCACACGTACCAACACAGACTATCCCGCAATTTAACTGATCCCCAAAGGTTTTTATTGAATAGCGGAATAGAAAATATGATCAAAAAAAGTGTATGTATCTCACACGTACAAAACCACACTAGGCCCCAATTACTATTGTTTGTACCCCTAAAGGCAGGATGAGTAGTAGGAGGAGTTTGGAACAGGCAGCACCCTCAAATCTTCAGAAGTATGAGATGAACCCCAAAAACTTGGAAAGGTGGATCTCACACGTACCAACACAGACTATCCCGCAATTTAATTGATCCCCAAAGGTTTTTATTCAATAGCGGAATAAAAAATATGATCAAAAAAGTGTATGTATCTCACACGTACAGAACCACACTAGGCCCCAATTACTATTGTTTGTACCCCTAAAGGCTGGATGAGGAGTAGGAGGAGTTTGGAACAGGCAGCACCCTCAAATCTTCAGAAGTATGAGATGAACCCCAAAAACTTGGAAAGGTGGATCTCACACATACCAACACAGACTATCCCGCAATTTAACTGATCCCCAAAGGTTTTTATTGAATAGCAGAATAGAAAATACGATCAAAAAAAGTGTGTGTATCTCACACGTACAAAACCACACTAGGCCCCAATTACTATTGTTTGTACCCCTAAAGGCTGGATGAGGAGTAGGAGGAGTTTGGAACAGGCAGCATCCTCAAATCTTCAGAAGTATGAGATGAACCCCAAAAACTTGGAAAGGTGGATCTCACACGTACCAACACAGACTATCCCGCAATTTAATTGATCCCCAAAGGTTTTTATTGAATAGCGGAATAGAAAATATGATCAAAAAAAGTGTATGTATCTCACACGTACAGAACCACACTAGGCCCCAATTACTATTGTTTGTACCCCTAAAGGCAGGATGAGGAGTAGGAGGAGTTTGGAACAGGCAGCACCCTCAAATCTTCAGAAGTATGAGATGAACCCCAAAAACTTGGAAAGGTGGATCTCACACGTATCAACACAGACTATCCCGCAATTTAACTGATCCCCAAAGGTTTTTATTGAATAGCGGAATAGAAAATATGATCAAAAAAAGTGTATGTATCTCACATGTACAAAACCACACTAGGCCCCAATTACTATTGTTTGTACCCCTAAAAGGCTGGATGAGGAGTAGGAGGAATATGGAACAGGCAGCACCCTCAAATCTTCAGAAGTATGAGATGAACCCCAAAAACTTGGAAAGGTGGATCTCACACGTACCAACACAGACTATCCCGCAATTTAACTGATCCCCAAAGGTTTTTATTGAATAGCGGAATAGAAAATATGATCAAAAAAAGTGTATGTATCTCCCACGTACAAAACCACACTAGGCCCCAATTACTATTGTTTGTACCCCTAAAAGGCTGGATGAGGAGTAGGAGGAGTATGGAACAGGCAGCACCCTCAAATCTTCAGAAGTATGAGATGGACCCCAAAAACTTGGAAAGGTGGATCTCACACGTACCAACACAGACTATCCCGCAATTTAACTGATCCCCAAAGGTTTTTATTGAATAGCGGAATAGAAAATATGATCAAAAAAAGTGTATGTATCTCACACGTACAGAAGCACACTAGGCCCCAATTACTATTGTTTGTACCCCTAAAAGGCTGGATGAGGAGTAGGAGGAGTTTGGAACAGGCAGCACCCTCAAATCTTCAGAAGTATGAGATGAACCCCAAAAACCCCAAATATCATTCAGCTCTGCTGCAGGCCACAATTTAATTTTTTTTTAACCCAAGGCTGTATATTGAATAGTGGAATAGAAAAAAAGTGTATGATTTTTGAAACCACTCAATAATAGCACATGTGAACTGAACACAGCAGTGTATGATCAGTCAGCACAGCACAGCTGAAGGAAAAAGGCTGCACACAGTGACTGATAGAAAAATAATTTTCTCCCTCCTCCTCAGTGGGCAAAAAAGATTGTGTTCATTGCACCCCAAAAAGATTGTGTTCACTGCACCCCAAAAAGATTGTGTTCGCTGCACCCCAAAAGATTGTGTTCACTGCAGCCCACACACAGCAAAATGGATGTGGACCACTGACACCTGCCTATCTCCTATCCCACCCCACACAGCAATATTGTAGTTTGTAGAACACACTGTCTGACCCTAAAAATCAGCAGACTCTCTCCCTAAAAGGATTGATAAGATGATGATCGTAGATCGGGTGACTGCAAACCCCACCCCACACAGCAATATCGATTGTAGTTTGTAGAACACACTGACCCTAAAAATCAGCAGACTCTCTCCCTAAAAGGATTGATAAGATGATGATCGTAGATCGGGTGACTGCAAACCCCACCTCACACAGCAATATCGATTGTAGTTTGTAGAACACACTAACCCTAAAAATCAGCAGACTCTCTCCCTAAAAGGATTGATAAGATGATGATCGTAGATCGGGTGACTGCAAACCCCACCCCACACAGCAATATTGATTGTAGTTTGTAGAACACACTGACCCTAAAAATCAGCAGCAGCCTCGCCCTAAAATGCCTACAACTCGCCCTGCCTAACACACTCCGACCTGTCCCTCAATTCTATCCGGACACAAATGTTTTTTTTTTCCTGTCTGTCCCTAATCAGCAGCCAGCACGTTGATGTGTGCTCTTTCCCTGAACTAAACAGCAGAATGACGCCGCAGCGGCGCTGCCTCGAACTTATAAAGACTTGGTCACATGCTTCAGACGGCCAATCACAGCTACTAATACATTTGTAGGCATGGCTGGGATGGCTTAGGCACACCAGTTAAACGCTTGTTGATTGGCTGTTGAAAGCCCGCCATGAAAAGCGCGCCAATGCATGCAAAACCCGGAAATAAAACGACCAAACACGGATTTTTAACCGAATATACAGTAAAGTTTTCGGGTCCGTGTTCGGGTAACAAAAATCCAATTATTCGGTACGAACACGAATAATACAGTCCGTGTTCGCTCAACCCTAGTAATGTGTAATTTATGCTCCTAGAACACCTGGAGGTGCTACTTGGATGTTAGGCCTCTGTATGTGGCCAGGCTGCGTAAAAGACACACATGTGGTGTTGCCATACTCAGGAGGAGTAGCAGAATGTATTTTGGGGTGTAGTTGCAAGTATGCCTATACAGTCTGTGAGAAATAACTTGGTAATATGACAATTTTGTGAAAAAATAAATAAATAAATAAAATCTTTATTTTGCAAAGAACTGAAAAAAAAAATACAACTTCAAAAAACTCAACATGACTCTTACTAAATACCTTGGAATGTCTACTTTCCAAAAAGGGGTCATTTGGGGGGCATTTGTACTTTTCTGGCTCGTTAGTGTCCCAAGAAATGAGCTAGGCCGTCAATACATCAGATGTGATCAATTTTCAATGATTGGCCCCATAGCTTTTAGGCCCCTTTCACACATGTGGGGACTGTTCAGATCCGCCTGTCTGTTTTTTAGGCAGGTCTGAACGGATGCCCCATGCATCTCTATGGGGCAGCGGATGTCAGCAGAGACATGTCCACTGGCATCCGATCCGAGCCTTCCGTCAAATCCGGACGGATGGAAACCCTATTTTCCATCTGTCTGGCGGATCGGATGGGATCGGTGCGTTCCCATCCGATTCCACCATAGAGGACAGCGGGACCTGACAGCTCTGTCTATGCACACAGAACGGAGACAGAGCTGCCATCCGCGTGCTCAGCGGGGGATCGGCGGATGTGTGAAAGGGGCCTTAGACTCTATAACCGTAACAAAGACCAAATGATATATACTTTCTTATTTTTTTTTTTTTCCAAAGATATGTAGCAGTATAACTTTTGGCCAAAATTTATGAAGAAAAATGACTAAGCTTGCCAAAGTTTAAAACTGAATTGAAGAAAAATTCTTTTTTTACAAAACTTTTGGATTTTTTTATTTATAGCGCAAAAATAAAAAACCCACTGATGATTAAATATCACCAAAAGAAAGCTCTATTTGTGTGAAAAGAAGGACGAAAATTTCATATGGGTACAGTGTTACATGACTGAGTAATTGTCATTCAAAATGGGAGAGCACTGAAAGTTGAAAATTGGTCTGGCTAGGAAGGGGGTTTATATGCCCAGTGGGTAAGTGGTTAAAGAGGAGTTCCACCCGTTTTGGCGTTTTGGTGTTTATTAGCAGTTACAAAAAACGTATCTTCTGACTTTTAATAAACACACACTCACCTGTCTCACGATCCAGCGATGTGGCCGGCGGGAGCCTTGGTTCTCTCCCTCTTCTCCGAACGGTGCCAGCGTCTCTAGCGTGGGCACCTAAGCTGTGAAGACTGCGTGTCCTGAGTGGACAGGCAATCTTCTCGGACCTGTGACCTGTCCCAGAAGATTGCAGGGAGGGAGGCGGAGAGGTGGACTTCTGCTCGAGCTGCCTAGGCAGCCTGAGCGGAAGTGGGAGCGGGTATCTGTCAAATCTAAGTACCTGCTCCCCCCCCCCCCAAATAAAGGACATGCCAAATGTGGCATGTCAGGGGGTCAGGAGGCCTTAAAGCAAAAGTTCCACTTTTGTGTGGAACTCCATTTTAATACTGCCTTAAAATGCAACATTTCCAAAGCCCCTGAGTTTACAGTTAGACATGTCTGCTTTTTAACCACTTCCAGACCGCCCACCGCTGATTTACTGCGGCAGAGCGGCCTTCCTGTGCGAAATGATGTAGGTCTACATTGGTCGCGCGCCTGCAGCTAGGGGGCCAGCGCGCCGCCAACAGCGTGCTCCCGCCCCCACTCGGCAGCGGTGACTCCGATGCATGGGGCAGGCGGTTCCGATTGCCGTCTGCCACAACCGATCGTTCCCCGCTGAGAGAGAAGAATGGTCGGCTGTTGTAAACACAGCTGACCGTTCTTCTCCCTGGAATGATCACAGAGCGCCTGTGATCCTGCTTTATATAGGAACACAGGTCTCTATGGTCATTTCACAATTCCAACCCCCCATTAGAATCACTCCCCTAGGTACACATTTAACCCCTCGATCACCCACAGTGTTAACCCCTTCCCTTCCCTGTGTCATTATTACAGTAACGGTGCATATTTATAGCACTGATTACTGTAGTAATGTCACTGGTCCCCCCAAAAGTGTCAAAAATGTCAGTTAAGGGTCCGATTTGTCCGCCGCAATGTCGCAGTCCCGCTAAAAATTGCAGATCGCCGCCATTACCAGTAAAAAAAAAAAGAAAAAAAAACAATAAAAATGACATAAATCTTTCCCATAGTTTGTAGACGCGATAACTTTTGCGCAAACCAATCAAAATACGCTTATTGCGATTTTTTTTACCAAAAATATGTAGCAGAAAACAAATTGGCCTAAAATGTTAAATTTTGAATTTTTTTTTTTTTTGGGGAATGTCATATAGCAGAAAGTGAAAAATATTGTTTTTTTTGTTGTCGCTCTTTTTTTGTTTATAGCGCAAAAAAATAAAAATCACCGAGGTGATCAAATACCACCAAAAGAAAGCTCTATTTGTGGGGGGAAAAAGGACATCAATTTTATTTGGGTACAGCGTCGGACGACCGCACAATTGTCAGTTAAAGTAACGCAGTGCCGAATTGCAAAATATGGCCTGGTCATTAAGGGGGGAAATCTTCCGGTCCAGAAGTGGTTAATAATCCCATTTTGGCACCTCACTGTGGGCGTTCATGAATCCTCCCCACAATTCAGAGACAATCGCTGGTACGATTATATTTTCTCTATGTGACGGAGAACAGATAATATCATGGAGTTCTTAGAATTATATTCGGGGATGCGGAGGACTCTGGCCGGGTATTCCAGGCTCACACAATCTGTTTTGCTTTCCAAATATATTGAATTTCCTGGGAAATAAAGATCTTTTTATTATTTTCCCTTTGTGTCAGCCATAAGAAGGACCAGCATCTGGTCTCCACCTGGCAAATCGCACTGCTGGAACAGCTGAGGTGTGTACAATTTTGGTTTGGCTTATGTAAAGTGCACCTGTACTGCTGCGATAAATATAATGCTGGGAGATGGCAGAGGGAAGGGACGGAGGACACTGCAAATGGATGTGCTAATAAAAAAAAATAAGGGGTGTCGTCAACTAAAGACAAGCAGGAGCCGTAATAAAGGGATCCCGATTACATCATTACAAACCTGAGTTTCGCTAAATTATGATAAGAAAATAGGAAATTAAATACGAAAATGTGAAAACACAAATAAGATTGTAAAAATAAAAATAAATATAAACATATAAAGTCCAAATTGTAGTGAAACAAAGTCCTTCAAACAATAAACACACCATCCATCACCAAGTGCGTGATCCTTAGTTAGCACCCTAACCTTAAGGCCCCTTTTTACACAAGGGGACCATTCAGATCTGCCTGTCAGTTTTTTTGGCGGATCTGAACGGTCCCCCCTGTGCATCTCTATGGGGCATCGGATGTCAGCAGAGACATGTCCGCTGACATCCGATCCGATTCGTCAAATCTGGACGGATGGAAACTCTATTTTCCATCCGTCCCGCAGATCGGATCAAATCGGATGAAAATGGACAGACGGTCCGTTCCCATCCAATTTCCCCATAGAGAACAACGGGGACCTGACAGCTCAGTCTCCACACACAGCGCAGAGACACATCTGCCATCCTCCTGCTCAGCGGGGGATCGGCGGATCGACCCCTGCTGAGAAAAATGGAGTCCGCCTGACGGACTCCCTGTGTGAAAGGGGCCTAAGGCTGCATTCACACCTGAGCGTATCGTTTTCAGGCATTTTTTGGGCATTTTTGAAGGCGTTTTTAGAGCGTTTTTTGGGCGTTTCTCTGGCGTTTGTTGAGTGTTTTTAGGGCGTTTTATGACCTTTTTTTTTTTGTCGCGTTTTTTGCAGGCATTTTGATCTATGTAAAAAAATGGGTGTGTTAAAAGGGGTGGAGACCACCTGTGTGTTTGAAAAACGCCTGTGAAACACTGATAACGGCATTTAAGGCTGCATTCACACCTGAGCGTATAGTTTTCCGGCATTTTTTGGGCGTTTTATGAGCGTTTTTTGGGGCGTTTTATTCAGGCGTTTTGATTTATGTAAAAAAATAGGCATGTTAAAAGGGGTGGAGACCACCTGTGTGTTTGAAAAACGCCTGAGAAACGCCCGTGAAACACCGATAACAGCATTTAAGGCTGCATTCACTCCTGAGCGTATAGTTTTCAGGCGTTTTTGTAGGCGTTTTTAGAGCATTTCTCTGGCGTTTGTTGGGTGTTTTATGAGCGTTTTTTTGGGGTGTTTTATGAGCGTTTTTTGGGGCGTTTTTTGCAGGCGTTTTGATTTATGTAAAAAATTGGGTGTGTTAAAAGGGGTGGAGACCACCTGTGTGTTTGAAAAACGCCTGGGAAACACCTGTGAAACACTGATAACAGCGTTTTAATGCATTCCTATGAACAGCTCTTGATCAGCCCAAAAAGAAGCTCCTGTACTTTTTTGAGCTACAGGTGTTTTGCTTCAGGGGAAAAAACGCTCAGATGTGAACAGGGGGCCATTGAAATTAATGGGATTTTGATTGTTGGGCGTTTTGGATTTTCACAGATGAGCGTTTTATAGGCTGAAAAATGCTCAGGTGTGAACAGGGCCTAAAGAGTGCCTGCTTATCAGCGTGTAAGGACCTCCTGTTAATTAACCACTTTACCACCGGAGGATTTTGCTGTCTTACGTCCAGGCCACTTTTTGCGATTCGGCGCTGTGCGACTTTAACTGACAATTGCGCGGTCGTGCGACGCCGTACCCAAACGAAATTTACGTCCTTTTTTTCCCACAAACAGAGCTTTCTTTTGGCGGTATTTGATCACCTGTGCGATTTTTACTTTTTGCGCTATAAACAAAAAAAGAGCCGTTAAAATTTGGAAAAATAACAATATTTTTAACATTTTTTTATATGAAATTCCCCCCAAAAAAGATGTAAAAACCAATTTTTTTTTTACATTTTTGGCTAATTTGTTTTCTGCTACCTATGTTTGGTAAAAAAAATCACAATAAGCGTATTTTGATTGGTTTGCGCAAAAGTTATTGCGTTTACTAACAAAGGGAAAGATTTCTGTCATTTTTGGTGGTTTTTTTTTATGCGTAATGGCGGCGATCTGCGATTTTTTTGCGGTACTGCGACATTGCGGCGGACAGATCGGACCCTTGACTGACATTTTTGACACTTTTGGGGGTACCAGTGACATTACATGCACTGTTACTGTAAAAATGACACTGGCAGGGAAGGGGTTAATTTTATTGGAGAGGGAGGGGTTAATGTATGCCTGGTGCTTACTGACGTGTGGGGGGGAGGTGACTATGTGACAGAAGGACAGATCAGATGTCCAGCTATGCTGAACACTCCGATCTGTCACTCCCTGTCACTTGGGAGATCCGCCCGCTTGTGTTTACACAGGCGGGCGGATCTCCACACTAGATCCCCGACGATCGGGGATGAGCGGCGGCGATCGCCGCTGCTCTTCCCCTGGCCCGACTCCCGCTGTGACCGAAAACAGAAGGGGGAGTGTCTGACGACGTAGTACTACGTCGTCAGTACTACGTCGTCAGACGATAACGAGCCACTCTGCCGCAGTAATATTACTGTGGGCGGAGGTAAAGTGGTTAAGATCGCTTGTGGCTCAAAACCCAGCCAGAGCCTCTATCCATCCAGGAGAGCTATAGGTTGAAATAAAGAAATCCGCCCTCAAGAAGACTTGATCACCGAAGATCCCCAAAAAAGATATAAACTCACCACAGCACAAAACCCTTAAATGTGTTATTTATAATAAAAAAAAAAAAATTAACTTTCAACAAAGCACTTCAAAATTTGTGTTAATGATATACAAATACAAATAGCGCTTTATTTTGGTGCTATTTGATCACCTGTGCAATTTTTTATTTCTTGCGCTATAAACAAAAAAAGAGCGACAAAGTTGAAAAAAAATATATATATATTTTTCACATTCTGCTGTATGACATTCTCAAAAAAAAAATCTAAATTTTTTAACATTTCCCTTTTAGACCCCTGATATTTCATCAAATCCCCCTTACAAGGGTCCCTAAAAAATTGTAAAAAAATAAAAATAAAAATTACTGATACTGTTCACTGCCCTATAGATGCCAATCTCTGCCCTACTGACACCATCAGTATACTGTCTATACACATGCACACACACATGCAAGTATGTTTGAGCTTTGAGGTGAACACCCTAGTGCAATAGGCAGTGCACATCTATGGAAGATCCCATACAAATCTATGGGACTGTAATGCATAGTTGTGGCCAGAATAGGGAAGATTTGTGCTGCTGGAAGTAAACAAACACCTGAGTCCTGTCCATTGTACTGAGGTAAACAAGCATGTGTGGGGAGAGAGAGAGGGGCTTAGGTAAGGCGAGGAGATAAACGTACAACATTTTAAAAAGCACTCGTTCTTTAGCTTGAATGCACATGGGTGGATTGGGGATTCAATGTTTGTTTACATTCAGCTGTGCAAATCTTCCCTGTTACATAGTTACATAGTTACATAGTAGGTGAGGTTGAATAAAGACAATAGTCCATCCAGTTCAACCTGTGTAGGTGTGTGTGGCTGTACTCATCTCACATACCCCTGAATGTTCTGATCCTTGAGATGTAAGTCTAAGAGTCTTTTGAAAGCCACCATACTACCCGCAGAAACCACCTCTTGTGGTAGAGAATTCCACAATCTTGTAGCCCTAACAGTAAAGAACCCCCCACGTTGCCTGAGGTTAAAACGCTTCTCCTCTAATCGCATTGTATGCCCTCGAGTCCTCATGCAATCCCTTCGAATGAACAGCTTTTTTTCTAAGCTGGGATCCCCATTAAGATATTTATAAATTGCTATCATGTCCCCCCTCAGACGTCTCTTCTCCAGGGAGAATAAATCGAGCGATTGTAGACGCTCTTCATAGTCAAGGTCCTCCAATCCCCCAATTAGTTTAGTTGCCCTTCTCTGGACTCTCTCCAGCTCCAACACATCCCTCCTGAGGATTGGCGACCAGAACTGGACAGAATACTCCAGATGCGGTCGGACCAGAGTTTTATAAAGTGGAAGGATTATAGTCTTATCTCTGGAATACATCCCTTTCTTTATGCATGCTAATATTATGCTGGCTTTGGCAGCTGCCGCTTGACATTGCATGCTGTTGCCTAATCTATCATCAACCAAGACTCCCAGATCCTTCTCCATTTTTGATACCCCCAAGGGTTCCCCTCCTAACGTGTATTGTGTTTTTATGTTTTTAGTCCCCAAGTGCAAAACCTTACACTTCTCCACGTTAAACCTCATTTGCCATGTCGTTGCCCACTCCGTAATTTTGTCCAGGTCATTCTGTAGGATATCTGCTTCATGCTGTGCAGTTATTGCCCTGGCCAATTTTGTGTCATCTGCAAAAACTGATATCGAACTACTGATCCCGTCCTCAATGCTGTTTATGAATAAATTGAACAAGGTTGGTCCCAGGTCCCTGTTCTGGTCACAACTATGAGATACAGTGGGTTTAGGTATTTTTGTTTTTTTTTTGTATACAAATTTTTTTATTAGAGCCGGTTCACACTACCGCAACCAGAAAGTCGCCCCATGAAGGAGCGACTTTTTAGCGTGACTTTGAAGAGACTTATATTTTTCTTCTTCCTGGAAAGTCTGATCACAGTCGCTTGAAAATAGATAAGGATCCGACTTAGAGGCGACTCCCATTGAAGTCTATGCGCACAAGTCGGATAGAGGTCGCTTTGAAGTAGTACAGGAACCTTTTCTGAAGTCAGAGCGACTTCAGTAGTGCATATTAAGACGGCTCTCATTCATTTACATTGAATTTGTAATGACAAGAGACTTGGGGCGACTTGAGGGCACACAAGTCGTGTCCCAAGTTGGAGTAGTGTGAGTCGGCTCTGAGACCCCGTTCACACTATGTCAGATCCAACTTCGGGCGACCTGCGCGGACTTCATAAAATGAATGTCTATGCAAGTCGCTCCAGGTCACCCCGAAGTAGTACAGGACCCTTTTTCTAAGTCGGAGCGACTTGTGTCGCTCCTATTAGACCAGTTCCTGTACCGAACAATGGGAGCGCAACGGACCGCGACTTGTCAGGCGGACAAGTTGCGGTCTAAGCCGGATCAGTGTGAATGGGCTCTGTGGGTGAAAAAATTGTGGTACAAAAGCGTATATTAACAGTGAGGTAAACAACAATAAACAATAGTCATTGTTACAGAAGGTATGTATAAGTTCTTATGTCAGGTATAACAACAGGATCAAGAAAAAATAAGACTTTGTGTGAGTGGTACTGAGTAGCGGACCTATGACAATTTCCATAATACTGCATAAAGCAGTAAATATTCAAGAGTATATAGAGAATATATCGTTAAGTACAAATTGACTACAAAATACCAACTACATCTTTCACATTCACATCGTATAGATAGATTTGTGATTAGGAACTCATCGGTGGAAATAGAATGTGATCAAACCAAGGTTCCCATTTGTTATCATAGAATTTTGTTGAATTGTAAATTACATTTTTTTTTTTGGGGGGGGGGGGGTTGTGTTAAGAATGTAGTTTGTTAGGATGTAAAATGGAAAAAATAGTTATATACTGGAATATACTGGAATATATGCATGTGACGAGATAAATATATATATATGTGTGTCTGAGTTCTGATTATTGTACCTATCTTGTTGTAGTGTTAATTTTTTCTTTAACCACTTAAGCCCCGGAGGATTTGGCTGCTAAACGACCAGGGGTTATTTTGCGATTCGGCACTGCGTGACTTTAACGGACAATTGCGCGGTCGTGCGACGCTGTATCTAAACAAATTTGGCGTCCTTTTTTTCCCACAAACAGAGCTTTCTTTTGGCGGTATTTGATCACCTGTGCGATTTTTTTGATCACGCGCTATAAACAAAAAAAGAGCGTCAATTTTGCAAAAATAACAATATTTTTCCCTTTTTTTTATATGAAATTCCCCCCAAAAAAAATGTAAAAATCAAAATTTTTTAACATTTTCGGCCAATTTGTTTTATGCTACCTATGTTTGGTAAAAAAAATCGCAAAAAGCGTATTTTGATTGGTTTGCGCAAAAGTTATTGCGTTTACTGACTAAGGGAAAGATTTTTGTCATTTTTGTTGTTTTTTTTTTTAACGCGTAATGGCGGCGATCTGCGATTTTTTTTCGCGGTACTGCGACATTGCGGCGGACAGATCGGACCCTTGACTGACATTTTTGACACTTTTGGGGTTACCAGTGACATTTCTACAGTAATCAGTGCTATATATATGCACTGTTACTGTAAAAATACACTGGTAGTGAAGGGGTTAACTTTATTTGAGAGGGAGGGGCTGTGTGTGTCCCTAGGGGCGTGATTCTAACTGTGATTGGCTGTGGCTTCAGCTGTATGCAGAGTGATCAACGGATCTACATAGTAGATCCATATGATCAGCTCTCATACAGAGGGGAGAATGACAGGCAGCTTGTTTACACAAGCTGCCTGACTTTCTCCCTCTCCCCCGCCGATCGCAGAGTGGCCGGCGGACATCGGGTCCGCCGGTCACATGCGCGGGGGGGTCCGTGACCACGCGGGAGCGGGAGCGCGCCTCCGGCAGCGCGCGCTCGCTCCCTAGACCCTCACAAGCTAGTGACGTAGCCCTACGTCACTTTGCCTGTGAGGGGCTGACCGCCGACGTAGATCGGCGTGCGGCGGTCGGCAAGTGGTTAATAAAAATTATCTGATTGGAAAAAAAAATTACATGTAAATTTTTTTCCATTTGGTTAAATGAAGAGAGTCTAGCCTTTAATTGGGCCAGGGGGAACGAAGAGGATTTCCAATTTACTGCAATCAACCAATGTATGGCAACACATATAGTGTGAATAAATCTCATTTGAGGAACAGACAAACCAGGTATCATAGTGAATAAAACACAATTGGGGAGAGTGAGGTTTATTTGCCTATTAGGCTGCATTCACACTTGAGCGTAACGTTTTCGCGCGTTTTTTTACTGCGATTTTACCACGAGTTCACCGCGATTTTCAGGCGTTTTTTTCAGGCGTTTTTGGAGGCAGTCATTGACATCTATCAAAAACGCTGGTAATCAGCCCAAAAAGAAGCTCATGTACTTTTTTCAGCTACAGGCGTTTTGCAAAATGCTCAGATGTGAACAGGGGCCATTTAAATGAATGGGGTTTTACTTGCTGGGCGTTTTGGAATGGTTTTTTTTTTAGCGTTTTTGGAGCTGAAAAACACTGAAAAACGCCCAGGTGTGAATGGAGCCTTAGAGATTTTGGAGGCAAAACTATCCAGTTGTTGCCAAATAAAGGATATCTTGTCACATTCCCAAAAAATATGGGTAAATGATCCCGGGGCATCACATCCTCTATAGCAGTTAGGGGAAGAAGATGGGAAGATGGCATGCAGTTTAAATGGGGTAAAGTACCATCTGGTTATTAGTTTGTAGGGGGTTTCACGAATCGTGATAGATCTGGGTTTAGGTAATTTGTAATGCCTTATTTAAGCATTTCTCTAGAGTTTCCATATTCATTATATACTCCTGGATTAAAACAAAAACGATTAACATGTGATTATTTATGGTATTAACTTATATATCACAACGGCTAAATCTGTGTCTGTAGTGCATGTTCAAACCTTAAAGGGTAACTCCACTTTTCTGGGGAAAAAAATAGCAAATAAAGAAAAAACAATATAGCGTATACAATTGTGACACAAATCATATTGTAATTGAATGTTATTAAAAATGACCTTTCCTTTTCAATCTGCAGCTGTTGTAATTTTCTGAAAATGCAATGCAATATGGCCGCCTGGAGCTGTTCTGTACACAGAATGTATACTGACAACACCCCAGGAACATCATTTCCTGCTTGTGTGATTGGCTCACCAATTTTCCCAGAAGTCTGCACTAAGATACAAGTCCGATTTCTGGCATCCCCTACAACAAAAATGTCATTTTTGGTGAGATACTCCCAATAGGAACACGTCTAAAGGGATGCAGGCCCTGCAGCTTTCCTCATTAGAGCCCTGCAACTGCCACAGCTGATAGATAATTATAAAACCACTCCCATTAGACCCACTCAGCACAGAGGAACAAACAATGATTTGTTCAGAATAACAAAAGGTAGGAATCTGCAAAAAAGTTTGTTAAAATCCTTGTAATGTACAGAGATCACCCAGAGGGGAAAGTTTTTTTCTCAACAAAAGTGGATTTATGCTTTCAAATTATAAATAATAACATGAATAAGATGTTTTATTCCAGGAGTATATAATGAGTTTGGAAATTCTAGGAAAATGCTTAAATCATGCATTATAATTTAACTAAACAAACTGGATTTTAGTTGACTAAAATGATTTTGGTCGACTAAAATGTACTGGAGATGTTAGTCTACTAAACTATAGGAGATTTTTTGTCGACTGAAATACGATTCAAAATAGAACAATTTAGATGACTAAAATACGACTAAAACTAAAATTGCATGTTAGTCAAAAGACTTTGACTAAAACTAAATTGAAATTTGATGTCAAAATTAACACTGGTGTCAGGGTCAGTCAGTGTTAGGGGTTGTGCCGTGGTCAGGGTCAGGTAGTATAAAAAAAGATTCTTTATTTTTCCATATCTTACCTTCATTGACTTTGTTGACGTACCTTAATTTCCTGTGAGCGTATATTCCCATATCAGAAAGTCATTATCAGAATGTGTCTGAATTGGAGGATATTCCCCTTATATCTTGCTCTGGTGTATCTCTCATCACTTTCTGTCTCAGTGACAATAATCACCAGGACAAATAGAGAGGGTGAATGTAGCCAGTGGTGACACAAACAGCAAAAATAAAAAAAATCTGCACAGGGGTTCTAACCCTTCCCTACTCTACCCAAAACAAAAAAAAATGCCTTTACATTTCCTTCTTTGTCCAAAGCAAAAGCATTTGGGAATTAGGCTTCCTTGGGTATGTGGTTCACAAGTGATCAAAATCAAACAACTAATAACTTTACTGGATAACCATGCAAAGGTAACATTGAATGATAAAAATGGATTCCGCTTTGCCAGAATAAAAGATAACATAAATAATTTTTGGGGGGCGGGCTGTTCTTATTGCAAACCCCGTCCCCGGCCACAAACATACCCCACGTATACTCCACTGCAGACACTCCAAAAGGTGTTAGAATTGCTGATGTTTTTGCAAGTGACACAAACACATTCTGTGCATTTTGTGTGACGATACAATGAGGAGTTCATTACCTGCTGTTATGGACGCCAGCCTGACGTAGTCGAACCCCCTCACAAATGACTCATAAGGCGAGCTCTCTAAGACACTGACACCTAAAAAAACAACAGGAACACAATTATTGGAATTGCCCATTGTCCTCTGCTATTGTGTTTATTTCTGCTTTGCATACTAGAGTTGCTGGTTTTATGTGAAGCCGGCTCACACTGTGCAAAATACATCAATGTACATCAGTGTAGACATCGCGTATGAGACAATACAATTATAGTTCCGACAACTGCATTCTTTAACAGAAATTACCTTAAAATGAGTTGAGTAGTTAGTCCCATTTAGCTGGACTTATTCAGTAATACTGAAGGCATTTCATAGCTTTTCCAAATAGAACTAGGGCAAGAGGGGGGCAGAAGGGGCACCCCAAATGCAGTGCTGCTATGTGGAGGGGAGGGGGGGGGGCATGCTGGCAGCTCCTGCCACTAACATTCACCACCGTTAAGCCCCTTAGTTGGGCACCAATTTTAAACTCTTCAGTTTGCTCTAGTGGATCACAAACTTAGGTACTATTTCTTAGCTCATCACAAACATTACATACATTTTGGTGTTCGCTGTTATTGGCCATGCCCCCTTCATCTCCACCTGGGGTGGGGACACAATTCCCCTTAAGCTTAGTACACAAGGGCCGAATGTCATCGGCTGGTTCAATAGAAGCAAGCCAACATTTGGCATGTGTGTACAGCAGCCAGTCCAACAGAAGCCGGCTTTTTGTCTGGCTTCTGTCAAAGGGGCATGACTGAACAAGGTCTGCTGACTGGCATCCGATTAGCGCTCTCAGCCAATGGTTGAGAGCACTGACAGGTGTGTTCTGGCAGGGAGGGTGTTCGTCAGAACACAATAGCTCAGCAGGGGTGATCACTGTTCTAACATTGCATAGTTAGTACAGTGGCTCATCCTGAGCTATCAGTTTTTTTTTGTTCAGCCCGCTGGGTTGAACGAAACAAAAATTGTTGTGTGTGCTAGGCTTTATTCAGTTTAGTATCACAATTCGTTCCCTTGTCTAACTCAGTGTGCCACAACCTGGACTTGATGCCATGACCTAATGTTTGCACATCTGTTGCCTTAATGACTGCGCCAACTTCAGAAGGGTTTGCAAATATTGGGTCATAAGATCAAGTCCAGGGTGTAGCACACTAATGGCGCTTTTCCACTGCATGGAACCAAACGGTTCGGCTCGCTTTTGCGCTTTTCCACTGCATGGTACCTCATGGTACGGTGTTGGAATGGTTCGGTACGGTACGGCGGCGCTTTTCCACTACATGGAACCGAACGGTACGGCTCGCTTAAACAGTACCACCTCGGTTGTGGTTCCAAGAGGGCCGTACCGGTACCATATCCCACAATCCTTTGCAGCCTTGACTGTTTGTCACTACTAGCCACTGATTGGTCAGAGAATCGTTGTTATACCACCCACTTACTACTTTAGTGGAAAAGCAAACTGTACCAAACCGTACCGAACTGTTCCAACACCGTACCATGCGGTACCATGCAGTGGAAAACCAAACCGAGCCAAGCAGGGCCAAGCAGGGCCGAGTGGAGCCGAGCCGGTACTTGCAGTGGAAAAGTGCCATAAGTTAGGCAAGGGAATGAATTGTGGTACCAAGCAGTTTCCCCATATTCGACCTGGGCACTGGATGACCTTGTCTCCAAGTTACTCCTTCACTTTCAGTGAGTGTCAGGAAGATACCACAGCATTTGTATTTACAGATAGCACCGACACCTTAATCCAATCACCATGGATAGTGTAGATGTCCACTGTCTAAGAACAGGATGGAAAGTGTGAAAGGTGTGGAGCCACCTTATTCTAATTACATAATCCCATCCTTGGTGTCCAGGAGTCTGCATATGTGTTAATTCTTCAATTTGCATGGCTAAATGTGTGATTTATTGTAAAATCTTGGCCCAAGCAAACTACTTAAAGTGATAACAAAGCTGGAGTTAGGCTTTAAAGTGTAGATAGGTCCATAAGACCTAAATAATTTGACCTACTAAGCTGGGACATTTGTTTCTGCAGAGGTTGTTTTGTCTGTTCACTAATATGATCCTTGCATTCCTTACCATCTACACTATAATTACTTCACTTGTGTTGGGGTGTTAGGTCTTTTATATGAACATTCTGAAGCTTCTGTCTCAGTGTATCACTAGGCTTGAGGGACACAGGGATGTGATGTTTGTTAAAGATCCTTCTGAGTTTTTCTGACACTCTAGATGGCTAATCTTTCAACACAGAGCAACCCTTGAAATAACTTTCGGGTCTCAGGGAACCCCTGCTAAAATTGCCACATCTACAACTCATAATACATTAGTGTGATAGTTATTGAAAAGAATGCTTCTTACACTTTGGGAAGAATTCCCCCCTTTACAGAGAGCTAAAAAGATCAATGGCATTAGAGGGAACTTATCTGAGAGGCAGAAGTTGCTCATTGCTCAAGGAACCCCTGGCAAACTCTGGAGGAACCTTAGGGTTCCATGGGTTGCTGGTTGAGGAACCCTGCTCTAGATACATTATAGGATGATTATATTGCTCTGTCTATTCTGCTCCTCGCCCCTGTTTAATGGTCCTATGCTTTTTATTGACCTTTTGAATGTTTTCACAAAAGCCTAGCCTGAATTAGAATGGGTGGTCATGTTTTTGCAAGACCACATTAAAGTTTTAAGAAAGGCTCAGTCTGAATGTGAATAGAAGGATTAACATGTATGCAGACTTCCTGACACCAAGGATGAGATTGTAACTAGAACAGGGGGTTCCACACTTTTCACACCTCCCGTCCTGTTCTTGGTAATCAACATCTCCACATCCCATGGTGGTTGGATTAAGGTCAGTGCTTTAAGTGGGCCGGTATGCACTGGTACTCAGTACCGCCACTTCCAAATATGGCTCTTGAGAGTCCCAGCCCAGGCCAGGGGGGGGGGGTGCTCTGTGGGGACCCTGATGTGGGGGGGGGGCGACAAAATTTATAGGCTATTATAGAGTACTGGCACCTCTTTTGGGCCACTTAAAGCACTGATTAAGGTGTCTATGCTACCATATTACTCATTGGAACTGAGAAGTTGCTTGGAGAATCTACGAAACTTTATAGAACAAGTCAGCTTAAATATGACTAACTACCACTAGGTATTCCATGACCAGGGTTTTGAGGCTCAGTAGTGCATTTTTTTTCAACAAAGAAGCTAAGGAGGTGCAGGAAAACCTGTAAAAAGTGCTCCATCCACTGTCTGGGTATTAGATTATATATTGATCATATGTATCAGTTTGGAGGAAAGAAAGGAAAGGTGAGACATGACTGAAAACTTTGAATAAATTAAGGGTGTGACTGAGGTTCAGAGGGGCAGGAATATGAAGCTAAGATCAAGAACACAAGACATGGCCTCAAACTAGCAGGAGGAAAGTTCAAAAATAATCTCAGAAAGTATTATTTTACAGAAAGATGCTTGGTCCTGGCCATTTATAAATAAATGGTAAAAAAGAAAATATGTAGAAAACCACACCATATTCAAAATGCAAAAATGCAAAAGTGTTCATGGAGTCTTTAGACCCATCATGTTAGTATGCTACCAGCTGCACATCCCAGTTGACCCATGGTTTTCAATGCATTGAGAGCCGCTCCCTGAAAATTCCATAGTTGCATTCATAAGGTAGAAGAACTTCAAAACAATGACATTAATGACACCCCCACCTTCCATCAGCGTGTGGTGGATGCTCCAGTATATGTTCAGGCAGTTCTTCTCCTTTTTCATCCCTCGTTTGCACTTGCAGCCGTGCAGCTGGCTGGAGTGGAGAGCGTCTACGGTGCGCTTGCACTGGCTCTTGGCGTTGGGTGCCAGCTTGTTGGCTCCATTCCCTGCTATGCACTGACGCAGTGTTCGTAAATTGAAGCTGCAGCCTGGGTTATTCTTGCAGGCCTCGCCGGCCTGGAGGCAGTCTCTGCTTGTAGATGACGCTCCTGCTGTCCTTTCTGAAAATCATTAGAAAAATTAGAAATTAGGTTACCATGCCCAACTTGGCCAACTTCTTTGTGTCATTAGTTTAAAGCTGAACTGCGGGATAAGCAAATATTCTCTAAGTACATTCATCATGCTCTGTTCTCTGCACAGGCTATATGCAGCACAGTGATGATGTCACTGCTACTTTTACTAGGTTATAATTCGATTTGCAAAGGCATTTGCTTCAAATGAAGTGGAATTCTATCCTTTGGGGTGGCTATTGAGCAACAATTTAAATTATATTTCATATACCCTGAGTTCAGCTTTAAATCCACAAGTCGGCATGACATAAAGCAAACCTATTAAAAGAATAAGTTCACCCTAACACGAAAATCTCTTCAGCTACAGACATCCATGATCTAAGACTAACCTATCTAACCCTGTAAAGAACAAATCAGTATACATATCTTTTTTGAAGGTGATCCGGTCCCACGCTGAGCTGTTAGCGGCGGCTTCTCTGTGGAGGCGGGTGCAGAGGAGGCAGCCGACAACAGAAGCCCCATAGTAAGTCTATGGGGGTGACGTCACTTCCCATTCATTTCAGAGCCGTTGCCGGCTGTGTTATCTGCAGAGCTTCCGCTGCTGGAGACCGGACCAGATCAGCTTCAAAAGTGGTATATATATTTATATATATATATATATATATATATACACAGTATATATATATATATATATATATATATATGTATATATTTTTTTTTTTACTAGAAAATAAAAATAGAAAAAAAAAAAAAGCAGGAGCTATCTGTTACCATTTACCACCAAAAAAAAAGCCCAATTTATTTTGAAAAAAATCCACCTGGATACATAAAGTAATTCCGATGATATTTACAGTTTTACTAACACATGTAAAGTTGCCATATTGTGTTTTTTATAAGCACCAACAGTTTGTGCAACACTTTACAAAATAAAGGAGACAATACAGTTGCAATGGAATTCAGGTTAGGAGGGCCCTGCATCTGAGAGTTTAAAGGGGAACTACACTGCATCTGAATGCCACAAACCAATAATGCTATTTAATTTATTTTTAACCACTTGCCTACTGGGCACTTTCACCCCCTTTCTGCCCAGGACAATTTTCAGCTGTCAGCGCTCTTACATTTACAATGACAATCGCACGGTCATGCAACACTATACCAAAACAAAATTTTTAGCATTTTTTTTGAGACAGATAGAGCTTTCATTTTGTGGTATTTACTCACCACTGGGTTTTTGTTTTTTTGCTAAACAAATGAAAAAAAGACTGAAAATTTTGAAAAAAAAAAAAAAAGTTTTGCTTATTTTCTGTTATAACATTTTCTAAATAAGTAATTTTTCTTCTTCACTGAAGTGTGCTGATGAGGCTGCACTGATAGGCTGCACCGATGAGGACTGATAGGCTGCACCGATGAGGACTGATAGGCTGCACTGATAGACACTGATGAGGCGGCACTGGTAGGCATTGATGAGGAGGCACTGACGAGACTTTACTGATGGGCAATGATAGGCAGCACCGATAGGTGGCACTGACAGGCATCACTGATGGCCACTGGCAGGCATCACTGATGGGCACTGATTGGCAGCACTGATGGGCACAGATTGGCAGCACTAGTGGGCACTGTTGGGGCTGTACTCATCATCAGGACACTGATGATCAGTACCCTGATTATCAGTGTAGATATCCCCTGTGTGGATTGGCCGGTTATGGGCTCTCCTCATGCGCTGTCCGCGTAAGGAGAGGCCTGCTGATAACCAGCAACTACTATTTACACTGTGATCAGCTGTGATTGGACACATGGTAAAGAGCCACTCTGATTGTCTCTTAAACCTGATCTTTGATCAGCTGTGTCCCAAGGATACAGCGATCACAGATCTGTGCCGATGCGTGCTGCAGGGGGCACACGGGAAGCGCGATCATGGGGGGAGTACTCGTCTTTCAGCTATAGCGGAAATGGTTGATATTCAGAGCAAACTCTCCCATCCATCCATGTTTCCATGCTTTATTTTGCTGAGAGATCACTTTGATAAACTTCTACCTTGCATTTCTAGCCACGAGTAAGGGCAGATGATTCATGTAGAATTTACAGTACTTCCTGGAATCCATTAGCCCTTAAGGCATGCAGGCAGGAGGGTGTGCTTAGCTGAGAAAACCCCTCCTCCCTCCTGAAAACTCTTGGAATGTATGACATAGATTTGGCCTAGGGAAGAAACCAGGAAGTAAATGAAGAAATGTACACTGCTCAAAAAATTAAAAGGAACACTTTATAATCAAAGTATAGCATCGAGTCGATTAAACTTCAGGGATATTGATCTGGTCAGTTAAGTAGCAGAGGGGGTTGGTAATCAGTTTCAGCTGCTTTGGTGTTAAAATTAACAACAGGTGCAGTAGATGGGCAACAATGAAACAACCTCCAAAACAGGAATGGTTTTACAGGTGAAGGCTACTGAATTGTTTTTTCCCTGCTCATTTTTTCTGACTGTTTTTCACTAGTTTTGCATTTGGCTGGAGTCAGTGTCACTACTGGTAGCATGAAGCAATACCTGGACCCTATAGAGGTTGCATCAGCAGTCAAACTCCTCCAGGATGGCACATCAATACGTGCCATTGGCAGAAGGTTTGCTGTGTCTCCCAGCACAGTCTTAGGAGCATGGAGGAGATTCCAGGAGACAGTTACTCCAGGAGAGCTGGAGAGGGCCGTAGAAGGTCCTTAACCTATCAGCAGGACCGGTTTCTGCTCCTTTCTGTAAGGAGGAACAGGATGAGCATTGCCAGAGCCCTACAAAATGACCTCCAGCAGGCCACTGGTGTGAATGTCTCTGACCAAACAATCAGAAACAGACTTTATGAGGGTGGCCTGAGGGCCCAACGTCCTCTAGTTGGCCATGTCCTCAATGCCCGTGACCATGGAGCTTGATTGGCATTCTCGATTGAACAGTTCAATGAACACCAGCATTGGCAGGTCTGCCACTGACTCCCTGTATTTTTCACAGATGAGAGCAGGTTCACCCTGAGCACATGTGACAGATGTGAAAGGGTCTGGAGAAGCCGTGGAGAACGTTATGCTGCCTGTAACATTGGTGGGTGGGGAGTAGCAAATCGGCTGTCTTCTATCTGTGTGAAATTGGAGGGACTGTCAGTGCAGGCTCTGAGTCTGAGCTGTAAGAGGGTGACTCTCTCAGCTCAGAGTACTGCTGATGGGCACTGATAGGCAGCATTGATGAGCACTGATAGGTGGCATTGGTGAGCACTGATAAGTGCCACTGATAGGCAGCATTGGTGAGCACTGATAAGTGGCAATGATAGGTGGCATTGGTGGGCACTGATAGGCAGCATTGATGAGCACTGATAGGTGACACTGATAGGCAGCACTGATAGACACTGATAGGCAGCATTGATGAGCACTGAGAGGTGGCGCTGATAGGCAGCAATGATAGGCAGCATTTATGAGCACTGATGGGCATTGATGAGCACTGATAGGCCGCACTGATAGGCGGTTTTGATAAGCACTGATTGGTGGCACTGGTAGGCAGCACTGATAGGTGGCACTGATAGGCGGCATTCATGAGCACTGATAGGCAGCACTAATGGGCATTGATAGTCGGCATTGATGAGCACTGATAGGTGGTATTCATGAGCACTGATAGGTAGCCCTGATGAGGCTGCATTGATAATCAGGACACTGATGATCAGAGCCCTGATTATCAGTGTAAATAATGTACTGACAGTCTTGCTGGTTAACGGCTCTCCTTTCCTCACACAGACACAGTGTGGGAAGAAAGGGGTGCCGATAAGCAACAAGCCTGTTTACATGTGATCAGCTAAGCACATGGTAAAGGGCCACTGTAATTTGTCCAAAGAACACAGCAGTCACAAAGCATGCTGGATGCGTGCTCCAGGGGGCATGTGGGTGGCAGGATTCTGGGGGGATGTCCATGACGCCCTCCCAGAACTGGAAGCCCGGATTTTGGATGGTAGGGGGAGGGGGGGGGGGGGGCTTTCTTGGTTTCATGGTTTCTTGCACTGGGGCCCTGAAGGTTCTAGCTACACCTCTGATATATATACTGTATATATATAGCCATATATGTAGCACTACCCCCTTGGGGGTTGCTGGTAAGTGTATGTTCAGACATGTTGTATATACCTTTAAGTAACACACTGACACAATGTGAATGAGCTTTAACTTTACTCAGAAGATGAATGTAAATTTTATTAGTCAACTAGACCCTGGATAAACCACCAGGGTTCAGCTGAACTGACATAAAAAAGATAGTGAGAAAACAGGTTGTAATAACACTAAATGATATTAAGAAACACAATCTATATTATATATCAAAATAGCCATATATTATTACTATGAAGCACTCAGGCTAAAGGGGAACCCCGGGCCAGCCTACACCACCTGTATCCTGATGAGAGATAGGGTAATCTAGATACCAGTAACAAGTCCCCTTTCAGAAACAATAGTTTAACAATGTCCTACTCGCAAGGCCTTGAAAAAGTCTTCACCGGCAATTGGAGCTCATGAAATGAACAGTTTCGAATATGACTCAGTGTATAGCAAGCAATGCAGAATAGTTGATTATAAGTAATCTGGTGGCTGATTCAATTGCAGTTCTGCAAAGTGTCTGTGTTCAGTGTAACAAGAACTGTATTAATTGCGGTCTAAACTCTGAGCAGGTACCCTCTCACCAAATCCTGATGTCCGTCAATGAGGGTCCTGGGGAAACAGGCGATGGCAATCCTCCACACTCTGTGACCTCGAGATGGCTGCGCTCTGCTGTCTCAGGGTGTCCCGCGGACTCCACCCAATCAGCGATGCTGCAAGGATGTCTGCAATGCTGCGATGAACATCCGTCCTGCCAGGGCCGAGTCTGCAGGCAGATGGGGCGGTGTGCAGTAGGCCGCAGTCTGCAATCCTGCTCTCTGTACAGCAGACTGGTGTTCACACGATGGGTTTCAGGAAGCAAGAGGCCCCAAGCCTGTTCAGCCGATCCCTTTATAGCCTCTTCCAAGATGCTCCTCTTTAATCAAAAGCTTGCTGGGAAAGATAGTTCTTAAACAATCCAGCCGCATAGTCATAACTTTACAGAAGACTACAATTCCACAATGCCGTTCACCCAGTCTCTGCAATATGATGATTTAATCCTGAAACCAACACCAGAGGGATACAAAGACAATCTAAAGGAACAGAAAGTGAGTCTGCACTTTCAGATAATGGAAGTCCGGTCCCGGCTATATATATATATATATATATATATATATATATATATAGTGCTTTTTTTTGTCAGGGTATGGGTGCAGGTACTCCTCACTTCTGAGTCACTCCTCCTCTCCACCCCTACCAATCTCCAAGCACTGTGCCTTGGTCCCACCCCCTACCCACCTCCGAGCTCTGTCCCTTGGTTCCACACCCTACCCACCTCCCAGTTCCGCCCCTTTTAAAGAATTCAGAACCAAGTATTATTTTGTGGTGCTATGTAAATTGTATGAAATTTGTTAAAACAAGAAAAGCAGTAAAAGAGATCCTCTGCAGCCAACAGCAATAGATTCCTCCCACCAACAATAGACCTTTGAGAAACAATAGATCCCCCAGCAGCTAGCATCAATAGACCCTCTAGCAAACCCCAGCATTCCTCGCTATTACATACATTAGGTCCAGTAGGTGCCTGTGTTCGAACTGAAAAAATATAGATATAGATATATATATATATACATACAATTCAATTCAAATTCAATTTAAAGTGAAACTCATATATTATATAGATTCATTACACACAAATTTATATATTTCAAGTATTTCTCTCTTTTAATTTTGATGATTATGGCTTGCAGCTAGTGAAAAACTAAGACTCCGTATCTCAGAAAATCAGAATATGGTGAAAAAGTTCAATATTGTCAAACTCTAATAAGCTAACGAACTCAAAACACCTGTAAAGGTTTCCTGGGACTTTAAATGATCTCTCAGTCTGGTTCAGTAGGTTACACATATATGGGAAAGGAGTTGAGAGGCACAGGATCCAAGTTGCATGAGGTCCAGTGTGAAGTTTCCACAGTCAGTGATGATTTGGGGAGCCATGTCAAGCAACCTGGGCTTCCATGACACCTCAGCAATGCCACATGCTGATAGCCTCCAAGCCACGCCGCATTGATGCAGTAATTCATGCAGAAGGAGCAAGTCAAGTATTGAGTGCATTCTATACTGTACATGGGCATACTTTTCAGGTAAGCCATCATTTCTTTATTAAAAATCCATTTTTATTTTATTGGTCTTATGTAATATTACATTTTTCAGAGATACTGAATTTTGGGTTTTCCCTAGCTGTAAGCCATAATCATCAAAATAAAAGAAAGAAATGCTTGAAATATATCACTCTGTGTGTAATGAATCTATATAATATATGAGTTTCACTTTTTCATTTTAATTACTGAAATAAATTAACTTTCTGATGATTTTCTTTTTTTTTTTTAAGATGCACCTGCGTATATATATATATATATATATATATATATATATATATATTTATATATACACTGCTCAGAAAAATTAAAGACCTTGAAAACACATCAGATCTCAATGGGTAAAATTCTCGTGCTGATATTGACTGGGTAACATGTTAGGAACGAAAGGATGCCACATTGTTTGATGGAAATTAAACTTATCAACCTACAGAAGTCTGAATTCAAAGACACCCTGAAAATCAAAGTGAAAAGATTATGCAACAGGCTAGTCCATTTTGCTGAACTTTCATTGCAGCAACTCAAAATGGTATTCAGTAGTTTGTATGGTCCCCACATTCTTGTATGCATGCCTGACAACATTAGGGCATGCTCCTAATAAGATGGCAGATGGTGTACTGGGGTATTTCCTCCCAGAACTGGACCAGGGCATCACTGAGCTCCTGAACAGACTGAGGTGCAACCTGGTGGCGTCAAATGGACCGAAACATAATGTCCCAGAGGTGTTCTATTGGATTTAGGTCAGGCAAACGCGGGGGCCATTCAATGGTATCAATTCTTTCATCCTCCAGCAACTGGCTGCATACTCTCAACACAAAAGGCTGGGCATTGTCGTGCACCAGGAGGAACCCAGGACCCACTGGACCAGCATAGGGCTTTGACAATGGGTCCAAGGATTTAATTCCAATACCTAATGGCAGTCAGGGTACCATTGTCTAGCCTGTAGAGGTCTGTGCGTTCCTCCATGGATATGCCTCCCCAGACCATCACTGACCCACCACCAAACCGGTCATGCTGAATGATGTTACAGGCAGCATAAAGTTCCCACCGCTTCTCCAGACCCTTTCACATCTGTCACATGTACTCAGGGTGAACCTGCTCTCATCTGTGAAAAGCACAGGGTGCCAGTGTCAGACCTGCCAATTCTGGTGTTCAATAGCAAATGCCAATTAAGGTCAATGGTGCCAGGAAGTGAGCAAAGGGTCCACTAGAGGATGTTGGGCCCTCAGGCCACCCTCATGAAGTCTGTTTCTGATTGTTTGGTCAGAGACATTCACTCCATTGGCCTGCTGAAGGTCATTTTGTAGGGCTCTGACAGTTCTCATCCCGTTCCTCCTTGCACAAAGGAGCAGATACCGGTCCTGCTGATGGGTTAAGGACCTTCTATGGCCCTGTTCAGCTCTCCTAGAGTAACTGCCTGTCTCCTGGAATCTCATCCATGCTTTTGAGACTGTGCTGGGAGACACAGCAAACCTTCTGGCAATGGCGCGTATTGATGTGCCATCCTGAAGGAGTTGGACTGCCTGTGCAACGTCTATAGGGTCCAGGTATCGCCTCCTGCTACCAGTAGTCACTCGGACCCTAGCCAAATGCAAAACTAGTAAAAAACAGTCAGAAAAGATGAGTAGGGAAAAAAGTCAGTGGCCTCCACCTGTAAAACCATTTCTGTTTTTGAGGTTGTCTCATTGTTTCCAATCTAGTAAACCTGTTAATTAAATTACCACCAAATCAGCTGAAACTGATTAACAACCCCTTTGCTACTTAACTGACCAGATCAATATCACAGGAGTTTATTTGATTTGATGCTATACTCTGATTAAAAAATGTTCCTTTAATTTTTTTGAGCAGTGTATATACAGTATATGTTATATTACAGAAGCAACAGCACTGCTTTCCAGTTATGTTTTATGGGAAAGACATTACTGTTTTCTAGATATATGTTCCATTTTACAAGTAGAGTGGAATTACTGGTCTCCAAATATGTTCCATTTTACAGGTGAGAGAGCTCACTGCTTCCCAAATTTTTTTACAGGAGCGACTTCACAGCTCTACAGATGCAAGTTATTATTTATAAGGAAAAACATCACCATTTTCCAAATCTATTTCCACAGGAGCAGCCCCGTGACTCTGATGCCATTACACAAACACACACATTACAAATGCAACACGGGAAACATATTTTGTGCTGATGGCCACATACGGGGCAGGCAAAGCGCCATACTATTCAGCATAGAGACAATTGGCAATATGAGATGTGCAGCTAATCTCCGGTGAATTGACAGCAATGAATTTAAATGCCTGGCTGAATTATGCACGGTGTTGATATGGACGCCGGCAGTAAGAAGGTGGTGGAGGCAGATCCTAATTCTTGGAAGCGGAATCCGGGTTTTGGCACGTCAGGCTCATCACGCCGAGCGCCATCCCGAGAACAACCACAGATTACTAATGCCTAAGCAGTTGTGTCTGCAAAGCATGAAAAATGCATTTGCTCAAATTAAAAATGTAGTGTTTCTTACACACTGGCTCGGCTTCAATTATGAATCTCTGTTATTACACTTTATAAAGGGACGTCTAATTGACCCCAGTGGGACGGTTTATACAAATATTGGGGATGGGGGCCACAGAGAAACAGGGTTGTTTACTGATCCAACGGATGGAGCCAAGTATAGGATTCTGACAAAAGAAAGACTCATATACAAACTGAAATGCATTTCATAAAGCATAAGTCATATCAATTGTTATATATTATGTACTGAATGAGTCTCTAGGCCTTATTAATTAGCCGTAGGAACTGCCTGTGTTGTCAACCAGCGACCAGTCAACCGGTTCATTTATTAAGTCTACAATGGCAAAATGACATTTGAATTTGAATATGGACCTTATGGCCAACACAGACAGAGCTTTATTACTTCCCATCCGGCCTAAAGCAAATTGATGGCCTGGGCGGTGGTTTTCTCGTTTTGGGAGGACGTCATATGATGTCCTTTAGAACAGGCCACTCGTGCACGCCTCCAGGGCGCACCCTCGGACACACCCCATCACCAATCATGGTAAAGAGCCTATAACATAGGCTCTTTACCATGTGATCAGCTGTGTCCAATTACAGCTGATCACAATGTAAATAGGAAGTGTCAGCTACCAGGTTCATATCTGCCTTGACATGTTCCCCCCAACATTTGTTGCCTCAGGCTGGGTTCACACTGGTGCGATCACAGACATTGTTTGGGGGGATTTATGCTGGGAGGAGGGATATGGGGGCATTTTGTGCTGAGAGGGGGGGGGGAATTTTTGCTTAAAGGGGGTATATGAGGGTGATGATTTGTGCTGTGCTGAGAGGGAGGATCTGTGCTGGTAGGGGGAAATGGAGGGGGAAATGGATGGGAAGACTCTGTGTATTATGCAGTCCTGTGCCCACCAGTGCTCCCTTTCAATGCCCATCAGTGATGCCTATAAGTGCCGCCACGCCTATTAGTCTATGTCTACGTCTATTAGTGTTGCCTATCAGAGAACATCAGTGCCACCTATCAGTATCCATCAGTGCTGCCTATCTGTGCCCATAAGTGCCACCTATCAGTGACCATCAGAGCTGCATATCAGTGCCGCATATCAGTCCGGCCTATCAGTGCCCAAGATGGCTGCCAGAGCCCCATGTGGCAAAAGCATCCATCCAGATCGCTTCCCAGTGACCCAGGAAGCCATAGAGGAACCAGTTTCCCCCTGACTTCCTCTCCAGCTGCAGAGCCACTGTGGTTGAACGCCACCTGCAGTGGAGAAAATAAACTGCACCTGCCTATAAGCTGCCTGATTTAACAGCTGACTACACAGCTGAGAGCCAACTGCAAAGCCAACTGTGCCTGTCCCCTAAACTGGCACCCCAGTGAGCGCTGGAGGCGCAGAGCAGTGACTGACAGCCACCGATCTCTACTGACTGAGAACTGAGTGATCAGCAGTCATGTGCTTTAAGCATAGGTTAGGGTCTCCAGACATTCCCAGTTTCCAGGAACAGTCCCCAGACTGAGGACAATGTCCCCAGACCCAGTCTGTCCCCAGTTTTGCCCCTGGATTCAGGTCTGGAATAATGTAGACAGGACATATCATGCTGACTAAGAAACAGTCTGGTGGCTCGGATGCTGACGCCCCCTGCTGGACGATCTCAATGCCGCCCCTGCTGCTGTTCAGTAGAAGAGAGGCAGAGCCACAAATTTACTGTGTGGAGGGCTGAGACAGATTGGGGGGGGGGGGGTCTGTTTGTACACAGGTGAGGGCAGTGAGGGGGCAGGGGTCAGAGCTGATGCAGCTGCATGGAGAGATGGAGAGTTTAGCTGTTGTGGGGGAAAGCCTAAGAGGTGGCTGCAGAGATAATCTGTGAGAGAAGAGGGCAGAGGTGAGCTATGGATGTGGGGGCAGAAGTGTCCTCTGTGCATAGTAAACCTCTGAACCCTGCACTTTGCCTAACACCTTCCTATATTTTTCATGTATTCCTGTGCCCAGCGCTCTGTGTATTATGCAGTCCTGTGCTTGGCGCTCTGTGTATTATGTAGTCTTGTGCTTGGTGCTCTGTGTATTATGAAGTCCTGTGCTTGGTCCTCTGTGTATTATGTAGTCCTGTGCCCTGCGCTCTGTGTATTATGTAGTCCTGTGCCCAGCGCTCTGTGTATTATGTAGTCCTGTGCTCAGCGCTCTGTGTATTATGTAGTCCTGTGCCAAGCGCTCTGTGTATTATGCAGTCCTGTGCTCGGCGCTCTGTGTATTATGCAGTCCTGTTACCAGCGCTCTGTGTATTATGCAGTCCTGTGACCAGCGCTCTGTGTATTATGCAGTCCTGTGACCAGCGCTCTGTGTATTATGTAGTCCTGTGCCAAGCGCTCTGTGTATTATGCAGTCCTGTGCTCGGCGCTCTGTGTATTATGCAGTCCTGTGACCAGAGCTCTGTGTATTATGCAGTCCTGTGACCAGCGCTCTGTGTATTATGCAGTCCTGTGACCAGCGCTCTGTGTATTATGCAGTCCTGTGACCGGCGCTCTGTGTATTATGTAGTCCTGTGCCAAGCGCTCTGTGTATTATGCAGTCCTGTGCTTGGTGCTCTGTGTATTATGCAGTCCTGTGACCAGAGCTCTGTGTATTATGCAGTCCTGTGACCAGCGCCCTGTGTATTATGCAGTCCTGTGACCAGCACTCTGTGTATTATGCAGTCCTGTGACCAGCGCTCTGTGTATTATGTAGTCCTGTGCCAAGCGCTCTGTGTATTATGCAGTCCTGTGCTCGGTGCTCTGTGTATTATGCAGTCCTGTGACCAGAGCTCTGTGTATTATGCAGTCCTGTGACCAGCACTCTGTGTATTATGCAGTCCTGTACCATTTGCCAATAAAAAAAAAAATATGTCCCCAGATTTCATTTTAAAAAATCTGGTCACCTTAGCATAGGTATTGAGCAGGTATGGCATATACAGTGTACTGTAGATTAAGGATAGACCGATATGGTTTTTTCAGGGCTGATACCGATACCGATATTTTGGTCACAACGTATCGGTATCAGCCGATATGGGCCGGTATTTTGTACATTTAAAGTTTTGAAAAATAAAGACAATTTTTGACACAAATCTGGTACTGAACATGTTAATTTTTGTTTAATGCTTAATGGCTGGCTTGCTGACACCCTGTGGTGGGTGGCTGGCTGGCACCCTGTGGTGGGTGGCTGGCTGTCTGGCACCCTGTGGTGGGTGGCTGGCTGTCTGGCACCCTGTGGTGGGTGGCTGGCTGTCTGACACCCTGTGGTGGGTGGGTGGCTGGCACCCTTTGGTGGGTGGCTGGCTCGCTGGCACCCTGTGGTAGGTGGGTGGCTGGCACAGGGGCTGTGGGTGGCTGGCTGGTACAGGGCCTGTGGGTGGCTGGCTGTCTGGCACCCTGTCTGTGGGTGGCTGGCTGGCTGGCACCCTGTGGTGGGTGGATGGCTGGCACAGGGGCTGTGGGTGGTTGGCTGGTACAGGGACTGTGGGTGGATGGCTGGCTGGTACAGTGCCTGTGGGTGGCTGGCTAGCTGATACAGGCCTGTGGGTGGCTGGCTGGCTCGCTGGTACAGTGCCTGTGGCTGGCTGGCTGGTACAGGGCCTGTGGGTGGCTGGCTGGTACAGGGCCTGTGGCTGGCTCGCTGGTACAGTGCCTGTGGCTGGCTGGCTGGTACAGGGCCTGTGGGTGGCTGGCTGGTACAGGGCCTGTGGGTGGCTGGCTGGTACAGGGCCTGTGGGTGGCTGGCTGGTACAGTGCATGTGGCTGGCAGATACAGGGCCTGTGGTTGGCTGGCTGGCTGGTACAGGGCCTGTGGGTGGCTGGCTGGCTCGCTGGTACAGTGCCTGTGGCTGGCTGGCTGGTACAGGGCCTGTGGGTGGCTGGGTGGTACAGGGCCTGTGGGTGGCTGGCTGGTACAGGGCCTGTGGCTGGCAGGTACAGGGGCTGTGGGTGGCTGGCTAGCTGTTACAAGCCTGTGGGTGCCTGGCTAGCTGATACAGGCCTGTGGGTGGCTGGCTGGCTCGCTGGTACAGTGCCTGTGGCTGGCTGGCTGGTACAGGGCCTGTGGCTGGCTGGCTGGTACAGGGCCTGTGGGTGGCTGGCTTGTACAGTGCCTGTGGCTGGCAGGTACAGGGCCTGTGGTTGGCTGGCTGGTACAGGGCCTGTGGGTGGCTGGCTTGTACAGTGCCTATGGCTGGCAGGTACAGGGCCTGTGGGTGACTGGCTATCTGATACAGGCCTGTGGGTGGCTGGCTGGCTCGCTGGTACAGTGCCTGTGGCTGGCTGGTACAGGGCCTGTGGATGTGGGAGGCTGGCACCGGGTTGCTGTGGGTGGGTGTATGGCTGTGATACACTCCCATGAGACTAGTCCCGACTCCAAGGTGAGGGAGAGGATGGCCTAAGAAGGAAGAATGACGTCACAAAAATATCGGCAATATCGGCCAGTTCCGGGGCCGATTCCGAAATATCGGGGAAAGTGCATATCGGCCCTCGATATATCGGCCTTGCCGATAATCAGTCTATCCCTACTGTAGATATGACTAAAAAATTGTACATAGAAGAAAGGTTATTTCAACATTATAATTACAGCTCTGAGCTCAAGACATCCCCTCCCTTAGTGCTCCCCTATACCTTTCCTGAAAGCCCCTCAGGCAGCAATTTATGCTAAATACATATTTGTTATGAACTGCAAAGAGGTTACAGCACAGAGAGCAAAATGTATTCCTCCTTTTAAAGAATAATCTATTAAAGAATAATCCAGCAACCTCAGACATCTCTGCACTTTTAATTACTGACCTGCACTATGTAGTAATGGTGATATTTCTGTACTCAGGCTAAATGATTTCCATATATAATACAATACATGCAGATAATAAAGAGGTTTAACCACATGTTCACCCTTCCATATTTATAGAGAGGGGAAGGGAGGGACACGGGGCGACCGCTCTGCTGTACTAAATTCCAAGAAGGGTGATTACAAAGAAAAGTTAAAAATGAATAATTACAAAGTATAAAAACCACACATGTATATAAGAGAGTCCACAGGAGAGTGTAAGCCCCACCCCCATCAATTGGTTTGAATGAATTGTCTTTATTATTGATTAATTGATTATTAATAACTGCATCATTCAAATTTCCCTGGAGTGGTTGAGTGCTGATAGCCTAGTGCCATTACTGGAGTTGGGAAATAATAATACATTTTCATTTTTAAGTTGGCTTACATATTTAGAGCACACTTTTACTCAACCACTTGACGTCTGCTCACATTGCTGCTACTGCGGCAATGTGGCTCATTATCGTCCAGCGACGTAGACCTATGACGCTGGACTCCTCCCCTTGTGGGCGGCGCACGTGATCACCGCCGCTCTTCCCCGATCGTCGGGGAATCGAGTGTGGAGATCCACCCGCTTGTGTAAACAAAGCGGGCGGATCTCCTAAGTGACAGACAGTGACAGATTGCAGGGTTCAGCATAGCTGAACCTGCGATCTGTCCCTGTGTCACTCAGTCACCTCCCCCCACACATGTCAGTAAGCACCAGGCATACATTAACCCCTCCCTCTCCAATAAAATTAACCCCTTCCCTGCCAGTGTCATTTTTACAGTAACAGTGCATATGTATAGCACTGATTACTGTAGTAATGTCACTGGTACCCCCAAAAGTGTCAAAAATGTCAGTCAAGGGTCCGATCTGTCTGCCGCAATGTCGCAGTCCCGCAAAAAAAACCGCAGATCGCCGCCATTACTCGTTAAAAAAAAAAAACACCAAAAATGACAGAAATCTTCCCCTTAGTAAACGCAATAACTCTTGCGCAACCAATCGAAATACGCTTATTGCGATTTTTTTAACCAAAAATATGTAGCAGAAAACAAATTGGCCAAAAATGATAAAACATTTTGATTTTTACATTTTTTTGGGGGGAATTTCATACAAAAAAATGTGAAAAATATTGTTATTTTTTCAAAATTTTCGCTTTTTTTTGTTTATAGCGCAAAAAGTAAAAATCACACAGGTGATCAAATACCATCAAAAGAAAGCTCTGTTTGTGGGAAAAAAAGGACGTCAAATTTGTTTGGGTACAGCGTTGCATGACCGCGCAATTGTCAGTTAAAGTCGCACAGTGCCGAATCGCAAAAAGTGTCCTGGACGTAAGACAGCAAAATCCTCCGGTGGTAAAGTGGTTAAAAAAGTTAGTTTGCTTATATTGCAGAACATGTGAAGAAAAAACAAAGAAAAAAGGTGCCTCTGAGTGTAGACTGTAAGTTAAAATTGATTCTAAATAATATTAAGACTCACCTGGAGGTGCACAAGAAGAAGCATATGAAATGTAGTGCCCAAAAGGACGTCCTGAGGAGTAGGGGCGGTGATGCCCATGCTGGTACCGCGTCTCACTCTCAGATCCCGCTGAATCTGGCCGGAAATCAAGTCGAATGGAAACCACAGCTGGGAGCGAGGGCTGAGATGCACAATGGAGAGCAGTGTCGCTCCTCTGACGTCACAAGTCCGCAACGCGTTTCGGAGCATGCGCAGTAAATGTGAAAAGACAATGCGCGCTCCTTTCTCAAACTTGACAAAGGAGCGCGCATTGTCTTTTTATATCTACTGTGCATGCTCCGAAATGCGTTGTGGACTTGTGACGCTGTCTCAGCCCTCGCTCCCAGCTGTGGTATCCATTCTACTCAATTTCCGTCTGGATTCAGCAGGACCACTCCCTCAGAGGCGCCTTTTTTCTTTGTTTTTTCTTCACATGTTTGGGGAAGCAGCTTCTACTCCCCCACTTCTGAAGGCCAGCCCCATATAGTGGACTTGTATCTCCTTTTACAAGGACATTTATATGGACTACTTACATGTATATCATTTGTAGCTTTACCCATAGATTTCCATGTATTAGCGCCTTACTATTTATGTTAATATTGCGGAACATGTCCAAGCTGGCCAGCTGTGTCAAAGCGATCCCTCTCTGTCCAGAAAGGGATCACTTTAACGCAGTTGAGGACATGCATAGATTATTGTTTTTGCCTTTTGATGCTGTCCACCCACAAAAACTTTTTATCTTTCTTTATACTGACTTTTTCCAGAAGTCTCCAGACTAGGTCAGGGTCCTCTTCCAATTTGGCTGTTTTTCAGTGTGGGCGGTCCTCAATGATGCAGAGAGGAGTGCTAATGTGTTGACATCAGCACTGCTCACTGCACCATTATGTAGTAAAAGCGGAGCACCATGATGACACTTCCTCAGGGGTGGGCCCACGACGCCCTGCACTCACGGTATGTCCTTAGTCTTCCAGGATGGATGAGGCTGGACCTCAATCTGAAAGACTGAGGGCATCTTGTAGTAAAAAAAAGATTATAGTTTTTTTTTTATTTCTTTTTATTCATTTTCAAGAGAGGATAAAGAAAAAAAGACTTAAAGAGGAGCTCCAGTCTGGGCACAAAAAAGGGGAGGGGCTACAAATACTGTATAATATAAGGACACTTACTTGTCCAGGGATTCAGCGATGTCAGCAACCCGAGCTGATTCTCTAATTGGCTTGGGGCGCAGGCACTGGCATCTTCACTAAGGGAAACTGGCAGAGGAACCCACAGCTGGTTTCCTACTGCGCATGTGTAAGTCGTACTGTGCTTTCTGAATGGTCCTGCTGTCTTCTGGGACCTGTGGGTGTCCCAGAAGACAGCAGGGGGAAGGAGGAGGGGCCAGAAATACTTGGAGATCCCAGCGGCGATCTTACCCAGAAGTGGGAGCGGGTACCTGTCAAAACCAGGCAAACTTCAAACAGGACTTCTTATGGCTTTCTTTCAGCAATGGCTTTCTTCTTCCATAAAGGGCAGATTTGTGGAGCGCTGACTAATAGTTGTCCTGTGGACAGATTCTCCCACCTGAGCTGTGGATCTCTGCAGCTCCTCCAGAGTTACCATGGGACTCTTGGCTGCTTCTCTGATTAATGCCCTCCATGCCCGGCCTGTCAGTTTAGGTGGACGGCCATGTCTTGGTAGATTCTCAGTTGTGCCATACTCTTTCCATTTTCGAATGATGGATTGAACAGTGCTCTGTGAGATGTTCAAAGCTTGGGATATTTTTTTATACTTAACCTTGCTTTACACTTCTCCACATCTTTATCCCTGACCTGTCTGGTGTGTTCCTTCGCATTTATAATGCTGTTTGTTCACTAACTGGTTCCCGCCCAGCCCTTTGTACAATGATGGCTGGGCGAGGGCACTCTTGTTTTGGGAGGACATCATAGGACGTCCTCACATTCTTGGCGCGCAGCGTGGCAAACAGTGGTGAGCTGTTTCCCTCAGACACAGCCCATCACCAATCAGTGTAACGAGCCAATGACGTTGGGTCTTTACCATGTGATCAGCTGTGTCCAATCCAATAAACAAATGCCGGTTATCCGCATTTTCTTTCCTCAGTGTTGTCACTGTCTGATTAAAGGAAAGCTGATAACCCTGCTTTCCTGTGACAGGACACATTTACACTGATAATCCGGGCACTGAATATTAGTGCAGCTCCATCTGTGCCAATTAAGAGTCCATCAGTGCAGCATATCAGTGCCAATAAGTGCAGCATATCAGTGCCCATCAGTGACGTCTTATCAGTGCCTCTTCATCAGTGACGCCTCATCAGTGCCCATCAGTGCAGCCTCATCAGTGCTCATCAGTGCCGCCTCATCAGTGCCCATCAGTGCAGCCTCATCAGTGCCCATCAGTGCCGCCTCATCAGTGCCACCTCATCAGTGCTGCCTCATTAGTGCCACCTCATCAGTGCAGCCTCATCAGTGCAGCCTCATCAGTGCAGCCTCATAAGCGCACATTAGTAAAGAAGAAAAATTACTTATTTGCAAAATGTTATAAACAAAAATAAAGAAAAAGGTACATTTTTTTAAAACTTGTTTAGCAAAAAATAAAAAACCCAGAGGTGATTAAATCTCACCAAAAGAAAGCTCTATCTGTCTCCAAAAATGGTAAAAATTCCATATGGGTACAGTGTTGCATGACCGCGCAATTGTCATTCAAAGTGCAACAGCGCTGAAAGCTGAAAATTGGCCTAGGCAGTAGGGGGGTGAAAGTGTCCG
This sequence comes from Pelophylax lessonae, assembly GCF_965119305.1. NCBI lineage: Eukaryota > Metazoa > Chordata > Amphibia > Anura > Ranidae > Pelophylax > Pelophylax lessonae. The sequence continues at coordinate 840,832,000 of NC_138768.1, read as the reverse complement.
GTATTGAAGTGGTTACATTGCATTTGTGAAAAATTCATGTTGGGGTCAGCTTTGAATTGAAAGTGAGTGTTGCAGCCTGAGCTGATTTTTTCATTTATTTTTTATTTTTTACACCTGCTGGGGAACTAAAAATAAAATAGCCCAGAGTCGAGCTTTAAGTGCCAGTTCACATTGGTGCAATGTGGGAACCCTGCAAATCCCCTACGGGCCCGACTCGCAGGTAGTTCCCATATGCAAACTGTTGGGAGTGTCAATACAAAGTTAACGACACCCCCAGGTTAGTTTGCATATCGCAGTGTGAACTGTCGATTCGGACAGTAATTGGATCGCATGGATGTGAATACCCATGTGATCCGATTCTGGTCCAGACCAAACAAGGGTTCTGTATGAATTTGGTCCAAATGTGATGCAAATTCAGCCATACAATCTTTGCATCGCACAGACATCGCATGTGATTTGCAGATCGGTGCAGTGTGAATCCCATGCACCATCTGACATCGCTATAATGTGAACCGGCGCTGACACTCACTGATAAGACTGGTTACAATAAAATGATCGCTTTATCCAAAGATAATAAAAACGAGCATAATCTCACATGAAGTGTAAAACTGTCTGCCCGTGTTTGCTTTTTCACTTACAAAGTATCCTTCAAATAATCAGATTAAGGCCGGCATCTCTCGGCGGTGCCATTTACCTTTAAACAGGTCCCACTGCACAAATGACATTGCTGTACCCCGGAACGTATTTCATTGTCTATCGGTTTCAGGCTGTACTGGAATCCAGACACGCTTCATTTACTTCATCTCACTGTTTTACTTTCCCTTGACCTCCCACACCGTTACAGATAAGGTCATGCTTAAATGATTGTTGCAATTTAGGATTGTGCTCTGTTAGGTACGATATTTCCTCGCCGAGAGGAGCACTGAGAAAGCAGGTGGAAAATATCTACCAGGATTGGAAAATGAGAAGCCAACAGACTTTTCGGTACTTTTATCAATGAAGGACTCATGGCCATACTTAATGACATTTCTACATTATCCCTAAAAATCTGGTCACCTAGGACCGACTATTAGGCATTGTGGGTTTTGACCAACACATACTAAGTGTAAAGGGAAGATACGGGGCTGATGGGTAAATCTTAACATCCTTTCCCTATATTTAGTAAATCAAAGGCACCAAAGGTGGAAAAAAGCAGACAGACTCAAAAAAATAAAAAATATAATATAGAAAAGGGTACCAGCGTCCCAATGTATCAATAGAGAAGAAAAAGAAAGGGACGCAAAAAAGGGGGGGGGGGACTTTCTAACGGGGTGCCGTCATTGGACCAATATAATCGAGACGTTATATAAAATACATATTTTATTGAAAAAACATAAATAAAATGTATACTGTATTTTACAAACAGCATGAAACACTATTACAACAATTGATTAAAAGCATATGAATGCAAGCCAAATCATAGCAAACTGTAAATTGAACAGTAAATGTCGTATCTTACACAGGGGCTAAAAGAATAGACTACAGACCCTTAACCAACCAGAAGTGAAGTCCCCTGGTTAGTATATGTGTGAAGAACGATGATGCCCTAAACTGTAGCCTGACATGTTTCACGGCAACAGCCGCTTCTTCAGGGGCAGTTGAGGGATTATACAAACATCAATACAGTTACGTTAGGGTTACCCGGTGAATGCCCACCACCGAGTGTGCTTAGTTGCTCGAATACGTGAAGCAGACGGTCGTGCAGTAGCCTGAAAGGCATGCAGTTTGCTAATCGACAGGTGGATCCTGGACCGCAAGGTAGGTGCTGCCCCCCCCCCCCCCTGGGGCGAACACGGGAACTAATCCCCACTGGAAATGGCTGCAGAGCGGTTGAGGATCTCAGTATATAGAAGATCTGTTGGTATCTGCCACAGCGTGTCCCGCTCCCACTTCCTACATCATTTACAACCCTGTCTCCTTCCCCCTGCTGCCTTCTGGGATACACACACACAGGTCCCAGAAGACAGCGAGACCATTCAGAAAGCACATACGCAGTAGGAAACAGGCTGCGAACCCACAAGGCTTCACTTCCCGTTCCCCTTATTAAGGATGACGGCGCCTACACCCGGAGCCAATGGACGGATTGGCTAGGGGTGCCTTTATTGTGGGATACCAGGAGAGGTAAGTGTCCTTATAATAAAAGTCAGCAGCTACAGCCTTTGTAGCTGCTGACTTTTATTTTTTTTCAAATACAGGTTGGAACTCCACTTTAACATTTCGTTTTTGGCCTCCCTGTAGTCAGGGAGCTCAGCAATTGTTTAGTTGAGTCTGCTCTGGGCTCTCTTGGTATGCGCTCAGGTACTTCCTTCTGTATCCCAGGGACTTGGGACATATTAGGTTGAAGAGTAAAGACTCCAGCCTGTATATTAATGCATCTCCAGCCAATCCCTGGTCCATATGATGAGTGACCAGCAGAGAGGTATAAATAGGCTGGAGCCCAGAGCAGGGGCCTCTTGTTCATGGGGGTATAAGACCCAGCTTGAAGACTGTGACGTCCCAAGGAGATCCACCTGCAGCTGCAAGAATCTTTTATGGGGTCCCAGCTACCATTTTGCTGGAGGACCTCTGGTCTATTACACTGAAGCACTTGCAGAAAGCTTCCTAAGGATCCAGGACACAGGCAGTTGGAGTACAGTAGCTGACATACATGTAATAATACATGTGGCTACAGAGTATTTAGGACACAGGCAGTACCAGCCTTCTGGACTTAGATACGTTCTTTGGCCTCTTTTGAGAGTTTACCTTACTACTTACATACTCAGGGCTGTACTTCTGATGAGGAGTTCTTGTTTAGTATCTCTTTCTCTACACTTTAAAGAGGATGCTTTCCCCCTGTAATAGTTTAACATTAATGTCCTTTACTACCAGCTTGAAGTTTATTGACGTATCCCTAGGCTCACCTAGTTTATACCCAAAAACAAAAACCACAAAAAAAAAAAAAAAAAAGACACGTACTGTAAAGTCTGTTCCCTGACTCGAGTTATTTGGAAATATTGTGTGCCTGGCTGCCATCCATGTACCTATCATGAAATGGAACCTGGGATCAAAAAGCCAGACCAGTTACAGATCTGCACTACAGCCAAAATCCAATTTCTATTTATTTATTTATTTAATACATACAATAAAAACTTTGCAATACAAAAAAAAAAAAAAACATTTGCATAGAATCTATCCCTATTTTCCTACAGGATAGATATTTCATGACCATACTATATCTACAAATCAGAAGAGTCCATTGATGTAGGTTTTGGTGATGAAGAGGGAGCGGTCTTCTTCTCGATGCAATTCCTTTGGAGCTCAAAGGAGGATTCTTCAATGTCTGTGAAGATTCTTCTTCATCCAGATCATGGCATATCTAGTGGTAGTTGGCCATATTCAACTGGACTTCTTCTGTAACGTTGTAGTTTCTCCAAACCACTTCTTCAGATGGAACTGAAGAAATGGCTTGGGGAAGGTACGAAACCTCTTCAGTATTACAGGACAAGTCCAGTTGAATGCAGCCATCTACTACTAACTACAGAATTGATCTGTAATATCATATTTATTGCTTCATAAGTGTATTTTACTTATATTTAATAGAGGGGGTGGACAAAAAGGGATATATTCCATCTAAATGCCTATTTGTTTTAAGATTTTATTGCATATATTAACCACTTTACCACCGGAGGATTTTCCTGCTTTACGTCCAGGCCACTTTTTGCAACTTGGCACTGTGCGACTTTAACGGACAATTGCGCGGTCATGCAACGCCGTACCCAAACGAAATTTACATCCTTTTTTTCCCACAAACAGAGCTTCCTTTTGGTGGTATTTGATCACCTGTGCGCTTTTCATTTTCTGCGATATTAATAAAAAAAGGGCGACAATTTTGAAAAAATAACAATCTTTTTCTACTTTGACAGTTAAAAAATATCCAGTGTATTTAGCTACATGTCTATGACAAAAAAATTCTCAATGAGCATATTTTTAACCGCTTTAAGACCGGAAGGTTTTACCCCATTCCTGACCAGGCCATATTTTGCGATTCGGCACTGCGTTACTTTAACGGACAATTGCGCGGTCGTGACATAAATTAAATTTATGTCCTTTTTTCCTCCACAAATAGAGCTTTCATTTGGTGGTATTTGATCACCTGTGCGATTTTTACTTTTTGCGCTATAAACAAAAAAAGGGCGACAAATTTGAAAAAAATAACAATATTTTTCACATTTTTTTTATATGAAATCCCCCCCCCCCAAAAAAAAAAAATGTAAAAATCTAAATGTTTTAACATTTTAGGCCAATTTGTTTTCTGCTACATATGTTTGGTAAAAAAAATCGCAATAAGCGTATTTTGATTGGTTTGCGCAAAAGTTATCGCAGCTACTAACTACCGGAAATTTATGTCATTTTTATTGTTTTTTTTTTAACTAGTAATGGAGGCGATCTGCAATTTTTTTTGCGGGACTGCGACATTGTGGCGGACAGATCGGACCCTTGACTAACATTTGTGACATTACTACAGTAATCAGTGCTAAAAATATGCACTGTTACTGTACTAATGACACTGGCAGGGAAGGGGTTAACTTTATTGGTGATCTAGGGGTTAATTGTATGCCTGGTGTTTACTGACGTGTGTGGGGGGAGGGGATTGTGTGACACAGACAGAGATCGCAGGTTCAGCTATGCTGAATCCTGTAATATGTCACTGCCTGCCACAGAGGAGATCCGCCCGCTTTGTTTACACAAGCGGGCGGATCTCCACACTCAATTCCCAACGATCGGGGTAGAGCGGCGGTGATCACCGCCTCTCCTTCCCTGGCCCGACTCCCGCTGTGTCTGAATACAGCGGCAGCGAGCCTCCGGCGGCGCGCGCGCACCGCCCACAAGGGGAGGAGTCGGTCTACGTCGCTGGATGGAATCGAGCCACTTTGCCGCAGTACCAGCTCAGTGAGCGGTCGGCAAGTGGTTAACATATATATTCAATCAATAAAAACTGGATTTTAGTATATGGATTGTTTCAGGATATAATTATGTGTAATACCCTAAAAGTCCTGCTGAAACTTTTGGTGCCTTTGATATCGAAAATATACTCAATATCTATGGTAAGAGGACTTACTTGATGCCAATACTCTTGATGGGATACACTGTTTCCTTCCCTTCCTCTTTTCTTTCTTTTTCCTTCTTAATTTGTGTAGCACTGCCCCCGTAAGGACTGCTTGATATTCATTCTGTTGTTTCCCCCTGGTTACCAGCACAAGGCTATAATTAGGCATAAGTCCTTAATTCTCATTGGCTCACTTTCCAATAATCAATCCAGGGATATTTGATTGTTTTTGTTTTTTTTATTGTAGAATGGGGATAGGAGAAGGAAATAGTCGAATACTCCAACGTTAACTATTCACAGTAATTTAGGACGTCTATCTTCTCTGCTTTACATTAGGTTTGAAACAGCCAGGCTGTTGATTCATCCTGCCACTTTGGATGAATGTGGATTCAGTCTCTTAACTTTAAGACGACTGGGTGAACAACTAGTTATCTTTAGGACACTCTCGCTAGTATCTTCTCTCTTTTTTCTCTGCTGACACTCGTCCACTGACTGTCCTACAACCAGGGGTGGCCCCCCTCAGGTCAGGCCCCTTGACACAAGTCCCTGTACTCACGATACTGCAGTCCCAGGGTCTCCAGTGTCTCCCCTCTTAGTCAGCTTCTCTGGACCTCTGGGTTCAGCTCCTCTCAGCTGCTCCTCTGGCCCTCAGGACGACCTCCTGCGACCGCATGGCACCTCTATAGAGGAGAAGGCAGCCGCCCCCTCCCTCCGGGGCTCCGCTCTCCAGCCAAAGACCCCACAGCACATGTGCCCCTGGCTTTTATACAGTATCACAGAATGCACCTAGATGACCTGCCCTCTGCCAATCATCAGAAATGTAGCAAAAGCCTATGCACCCATTCGTCAATGATGCTTCGATTTGACCATATGCAGTATACTGTATATATACACTTTTTGTAATAAAATTACCTTTTATTCAATTTTGTAACATAGTTCTTCTTTGGTGCCTGTAAAGTCCAGAAGGTTCTAATTCTATTCTTTGACTATATTAAATAGAGATGAGATACCTATTAATAGCCTGTCTAGCTATATATCCATTCTATCTGGCTTGCCATAGCTTATAAGGCACACTGTCAGGGTAAGCAATTTCAGTCCAAGAGAGGAGATGGGTCTATTGTTGTTGGGAGAGGCCTATTGTTGCTGTATGCTAAAGGGTCTATTGATGCTGGCTGCTGGGAGATCTATTTTTGCTGCTGGGGGGGGTCTAATGTTGCTGGGGGTGGTATTTTGTTGTGGGAGGTCCATTGTTGCTGTGTGGGGAAACTATTGTTGCTGGGGTGGGGTCTATTGTTGCTGTCTGGACCTATTATTGATGGGGTGGGGTCCATTGTATGAGGGATCTATTTTTGCTGAGGTCAATTGTTGCTAGGGGGTCTATTGTTGCTAGGATGAGGTATATTGATGCTGGGGTATCTGTTGCTGCTGGGGTGGGGTTTATTGTTTCTTGGGGACCTATTGTTACTGGGGGGACGTATTGTTACTGGGGTGGTGTGCATTTTTTCAGGGGGAGTCTTTTATGTGATAAATCTATTGTTGCTGAGGTGAGGTCTATTGTTGCTAGGGGGTCATTTGTTGCTAGGGTGAGGCCTATTGTTGCTGGGGTGGGGTTTATTGTTGCTGGGTGACCTATTCTTACTGGAGGAATCTATTGTTACTGGGGTGGTGTCCATTGTTGCTGGGGGAGTCTATTGTGTGAGGGATCTATTGTTGCTGACGTGATCTCTATTGTTGCTAGGGGGTCTATGGTTGCTAGGGTGAGGTATATTGTTGCTGGGGTATCTATCATTGCTGGGGTATCTATTGTTGTTGGGGTGGGGTTTATTGAAGCTGGAGGAACCTATTGTTACTGGGGTGGTGTCTATTGTTGCTGGGGGAGTCTATTGTTGTGTGGGATCTATTGTTGCTGGGTTGGGGTCTGTTGTTGCTGGGGGGGATGAATCTATTTTATAGCTTTTCTTGTTATTACACAAGAACAAATTCCATATAAATTATTTAGCATCACAAAATGATAATGGACTGTATTGGGAGGTGGGTAGGGGGTGTAACCAAGGGACGGTGCTCAGAGAAGGGTAGGGGCATAGATCCAAGGGGGGGGGGGTTTAGAAGGGAGGAGTTCCTGAACCTATTCTCTGAGAAAAAAACTCTGGATAGAAGCCACCACAAAAAAAAAGAAGCCAGGCTGTGCAACAAAACAAAAGGATCTTTGGCTGGAAGGAAGAGACAGCCCACATAATGAATGCATCCACCAGAGAAAATGTAATTGTATCTATTTAATAAGAACTTTATTCAGCCGGGTTTAATAACACTTATAATACAGAAAAAAAAAAGTTGCGGCAGTTTCGGAGTTAGTGATAAAGAAGGATCGTATTGCAGACGGGTTTAAACAAAGGTGTCTGGCGCAAACAATAAAGATGATGAGCCAGCGGAAAGCCGAAACGCGTCAAAAGTCATAGAGAGGACGGTAAAATCCTATTATCAATATGGATTTGGCAGCCTCGCTGCTAACTACACAACAGGGTTCATTAAATATAGAATACACAATCCACAGACAGTACACAGGAGGACTCAAACTGCCACTTACAGTCTTAATTATATATTTGTTGAATATACATTAATTATGTATACTTTTAAACAAGCTATCGAATAGAAGCTCCTCCTGGGTGTTAATGATATTTGTGTTTTTGTCTTTATTGCTCCCCTGCCCGGACGCTGCTATGTGCTCTTAGATTATTGACTTGTTTAACAGACTGTTTACGTTTCTTTTTTCTTTATTAATCTATTAGCAGATATAAAAAGTTGTTTTATGAATATCAATACCGTAGTTACAAAGGAATCCGAATGCAATCAGCTTAAAGCCATGCTGTTTTTCAATTTGTGTTCGTAGAATTTTTATTCTTTTTTATTTATAAACACACCTTTTTTCTTTTTAATATATAATGACGGATTGTTTATTTTTGTTTTCGTTCAGTACATGTTGTATTATTTGTGGGCAGTCCTGTAATTGCAGCCCGCAGAGCGATATAAATTGCATTCTGTGGACCTTACATGCTGAGGTTTGATGTTACATTCAGGGCTCTTTGTGGTTGGTGGGGGAAAGCAGTAAAACCAGACAGCTGATCTGTGTTTTTACTGCACCCAACTGCACTCCTTGTGGGCAGTCCTACAACTGCAGATTATCCAACCCCTGCAGAGCAATATAAATTGCATTCTGCAGACCTCACACGCTGAGGTTTGATGTTACAGTTAGTGCTCTTTGTGGTTGGTGGGGGAAAGCAGTGAAACTAGGCAGTTGAGCTCTGTTTTTACTGCGCCCAACTGCACTCCTTGTGGGCAGTCCTATAACTGCAGCCTGCCCAACCCCTGCAGAGTGATATAAATTGCATTCTGAGGACCTCTCACATTGAGGTTTGGTGTTACAGTTAGTACTTTTTTAGACTTGTGGTTGGTGGGGGGAAGCAGTAAAACTAGGCAGTTGAATTGATTTTTTTCTGCGCCCAATTGCACTCCTTGTGGGCAGTCCTACAACTGCAGCCTATCCAACCCCTGCAGAGCAATATAAATTGCAATCTGCGGGCCTCACACACTGAGGTTTGATGTTACAATTAGGGCTCTTTGTGGTTGGTGGGGGAAAGCAGTAAAACTAGGCAGTTGAGCTGTGTTTTTACTGCACCCAATAGCACTCCTTGTGGGCAGTCCTATAATTGCAGCCTGTCCAACCCCTGCAGAGTGATATAAATTGCACTTTGTGGACCTCACATGTTGAGGTTTGATGTTACAGTTAGTACTTTTTTAGACTTGTGATTGGTGGGGGGAAGCAGTAAAACCAGGCAGCTGATCTGTGTTTTTACTGCGCCCAATTGCACTCCTTTTGGGCAGTCCTATAATTGCAGCCTATCTAACTCCTGCAGAGCAATATAAATTGCATTCTGTGGACCTCACACGCTGAGGTTTGATGTTACATTTAGGGCTCTTTGTGGTTGATGGGGGAAACCAGTAAAACTAGGCAGTTTAGCTGTGTTTTTACTGCACCCAACTGCACTCCTTGTGGGCAGTCCTATAATTGCAGCCTGTCCTACCCCTGCAGAGCAATATAAATTGCAATCTGCGGACCTCACACATTGAGGTTTGATGTTACAGTTAGTGCTCTTTTAGACTTGTGTTTCATGGGAGGAAGCAGTAAAACCAGACAGCTGAGCTGTGTTTTTACTGCACCCAATAGCACTCCTTGTGGGCAGTCCTATAATTGCAGCCTGTCCAACCCCTGCAGAGCTATATAAATTGTACTCTGCAGACCTCACATGTTGAGGTTTGATGTTTCAGTTAGGGCTCTTTTAGACTTGTGTTTGATGGGGGGAAGCAGTAAAACTAGGCAGTTGAGCTGTGTTTTTACTGCACCCAATAGCGCTCCTTGTGGGCAGTCCTATAATTACAGCCTGTCCACCCCCTGCAGAGCGATATAAATTGCATTATGCGGACCTCACACATTGAGGTTTGATGTTACAGTTTGGGCTCTTTTAGACTTGTTGTCGGGGGTTCAGTAAAAACTAGCAGTTGAACCATGTTTTTACTGCCCCCAACTGCCCCATGTTAAGCTGCAAAGGCAGGTAGACAGGGGTGTATATCTTGCTTTGCGGCTGTAGCCAAACTGTTCCCCCTTGTTGCGTTCAGTACTGCTGCCAAACATGACCCATTCAAGCGACTTGGGACACGCTGCAACCGACCCACAACTGTATGCAATGCACTCATTTGTGGCTCTCGCTGCTGTCTCAGCCAATGAGGAGGGGTCATTTTTGGAGAGCGGACGGTCTTGTGCACAATCGCTGGATCAAGGGGAGCTCTCAGGTAAGTGTTGGGGGGGGGGGGGGTTGCTGCACACAGAAGGTTTTTTAACTTCATGCAACAATAAATCCACACAACATGTGTCGCCACACACTGCACAATCGCATATCATTGGAAATCTAGAGTTGTACCCTTTTCACCAGTATTACCAAGAATAGAAGGTATCAAGATCATGAAGAATATTTTCCATACAATCGGTAATGCCAAGAAATTCAATCTGAAATGGGATTCTTGTGTTTTTTTTTTTTTTTACAAGGCATCAATTAATGCATAGATTTCAAACAGATACCTCCATATGACTGTACGCAATTTTTTTTTTCTTTGTTATTTATTTTATTTGTTTATTTATTTTATTCTATTGTTGTTTTCCTTCTATAACAATAGTTATTTGAAGTGACACTTTGTTATATGCCACATAAGATACCCATCTGTTTACATTTTCAGTGTATCCATAATTGACTACTTCTCATATGTATGTTCTATTATTGTTGCTTCAAATATTTGTAAGAATAAATTTAAAATAAATAATTTTTTTTTTGCAATAAAAAAGTTTGTATAAAAAAAAAAAAAAAGAATGCATGAAGGTATAATGTAAAGTTGTATTGCGCTTTAGGGATTGCTCAACCAGAGATTATGATAAGACTTTGGTTATATATCCACTCTTCTCAACTAAATCCTTATTTCATAAAGGTACATAGAACAATATAAATGGAAAAAAATGGGGATAATTTCTGCGCTAAAAAATGATACAAATGAAGAAAAAATATGAAAAAGTGTACAAAGCAGCTAACACATGATCCACAGACAGTGATCAAAAAAATACAATAATAGCAAAAAGTGTAGCGCTAAATATAAATGATGATGAATACAATGTAAAGGAATTAATTCAGAAAATATTGTAAAAACGTGGAAAAATTAAGGAGTGACCCACAAAAAAGTCCAATAAGAAACAAAACCAAGAAAATAAATGTGATCCCACAAAAAAAAGTCCAATATAAAACAAATCCAGGGAAGTGAATGTGATAACAATCCTTTCTTCCTGTGACACCCGGGAAATGTGCAAAATAGGGACACCTCAGTGTGCAAATAAGAGAAGCAGCTTACCAGAAAGCGATGGCTACTCAAATGAATGAGACAGCCTCGCCAAACAAAGCATAAATCTCAGGACCTCCAAAAGACCGTAGGTATCGCCATAGAATGATAAGTTCCTCAATGCAGCTCCATAGTAATCAGATGGGAGTATGAAAAAGAACAGCACACAGGACCATAGCGTAATTTCGTATAAAATAATGGTAAGGTTTATTAAAAAAAAACTACTCACATAGGTGAAGTACAAACAGGCACAGATAAAATTGTGGCTAGGGATTCGATCGTGGCGTCCCGCATGTATCCTAGTCTGCACAAACAGTAGTAGCCGGCTCGTGGAAGGGGCGTGTGGACGTTGCGTCTGGAGTCGCCAATGTTTCGTCATCAAAAGACGTCGTCTGGGCGGGTCAAATTCTTCCTCCACCTGATTTTTCGTGTCCCCGATCCTTTCAGTGAAATCACTTCTAAGTGCTCTAAATGCTCACCTCAATGAGGTGAGTAATACGCCAGTATCACTTGACCATAAATGGCTGTGGTTATGGATCCTTTGTTCCAACGCCAGCACCGATCTCCTATGGGGAATTTCCTACTGTCCTTCCTCGCTTCCTTCAGGCTCATATAAATAATGGGGCCATCATAGTGCAGTATATCAAACTTTATTTGGGATAAATATATAGAAAACTCACATATAAAACTGCTACTATCTGCGTATCGTGTTCGGGGATCTCCGTCCCGCTCCGTCACGTCACTTCCGGGTATTTCCTCCTCCTACGTGTTACGTCACGAATGTCACGTGACTTCCTCAGGGCAATGCAGGAAGGTAAAAACCTTCAGTCGTTAGAATCATTTTAACCACTTGCCAACCAACTGCCGCAGATATATGGCAGCAGGTTCCCGCGAATCAAGGTACCTGTAGGGCACTTTGAGGGAGCGATCGTGGCGTCCATTCGCCAGCGGAGAATCTGATCTGTGGGGCCGGTGGCCGCGATTGCTTCTAGGCACAATCGCTCCCTGTAGAGAGAGAATGGCGGTCTGCTGATGTAAGCACAGAAGACCGCAGTTCTGTCAGCAATTAACACAGAGCCCCTGTGATCCTCCTATTTAGGATCACAGGGTCCCTGTGTTAATTTCATAAGCCCATCCCTCCGACATTTAGAAAACACCCCCTAGGCATACATTTAACCCTTTGATCGCCCCTGGTGTTATCCCCTTCCCTGCCAGTGTCATTAGTACAGTAACAGTGCATATTTTTAGCACTGATTACTGTAGTAATGTCACTGGTCCCCCCAAAAGTGTCAAAATGGCAGTTAGGGGTCCGATCTGTCCCCTGCAATGGCACAGTCCCGCTAAAAATCGCTGTTTGCCGCCATTACTAGTAAAAAAAAAAAAAATTAAAATGCCATCATTTTTTCCCATAGTTTGTAGACGCGATAACTTTTGGCAAACCAATACAAATACGCTTATTGGGATTTTTTTTTTTTAACCCAAAAATATGTAGCTGAATACAAATTGGCCTAAAATTATGAAAAAATTTGATTTTCATTTTTTTTTTTATTGAGAATGTTATATAGCAGAAAGTGAAAACAATTGTTTTTTTTTTTTTCATAATTGTCGTTTTTTTTTTTTGTTGTTGTTTATAGCATAAAAAAAAAAAAAAAAAAAAAAGAATCGCACAGATGATCAAATACCACTAAAAGAAAGCTCTACTTGTGGGAAAAAAAGGACACCGATTTTATTTATGTACAGCCTCGCACGACCGCGCAAATGTCAATTAAAGTAACGCAGTGCCGTATCGCAAAAAATGGCCTTGTCATTAAGGGGGAAAATCCTTCCAGTCTGGAAGTGGTTGAAGTGGTTGTAAACCCACTTTGATGACTCGTACCTATAGGTAGGCCTATAACAAGACTTAACTATAGGTGCTGTAAATATCTCCTAAACTTGCACTGTTTAGGAGATATTTACATTGCATGCAGCCGATGACGTCATTGGCGCATGCGCTCTGAAGAAACGGCCGCCCATGCCGTTTCTTCAGAGCCCTGTGCCATGACTGGCGGCTCCCACGCGCATGCACGGGTGTGACGTCTCGCGGCTCAGGCCAGTAATACAGCCGGAGTCCACAGACCCGGAAGGAAGACGGCTGAAGATGGATGAGGCCGGCAGCAGGGACAACGCGGGCTTCGTTGCAGGTAAGTGTCACATAATGTGCTAATATGCGATTCATACTAGCACATTTTGCATTTACTTTGCAGGGAAAAAAAAAGGGAAGAGTTTACTTCCTCTTTAAGCTATTTGGCGTTTTGCGTTATAAAGATTCTAGTTCCCTTGCGAGGTGACAAATTATAAAAATTTCCTCTGAAAAAAATAGGCATGGAGCCTTAATGAGCTTTTGAAATCTATGTGGCTGGATAGTCTCACCTTTGTTGAAATATGGTAAAAATGAGCTAATAAATCACCCCGTGTGACCGTAAAAGAAAAAAAATCTGTCAAAATCTACATTTTTAGAGGAAAATGTAGCAAAGTAACGATTTGTCCATTTTATAAATAAGCCCCGAAGTTCTACACGTAGAATTGCTGAGCGGTCACCGTCTCGAGTCGCTCTGAGCCGTGTGATGGAGACGGAAGCATTTTTCATTCCGGAACGGCTCTTTAAGCTGACAGTTTTATTTCCACTTTGTGGGACAATCTGCAGCTCTGGGGCCATTGAATTGTACCGAGCGTGTGACATTCTGAGTTATAATTGAATGTGCTCTGTACATTGCAGGAACAATGCGAGCGCTTCCATCTGTAGTGGGTGATAACACCGCGGCATGCCGGCCTGTCGGGGAGGTACACTGCGTCCTGCCTAGAGCCGCTTTCAGAGGGGAGAGCGCCCGACAGATATGGGGCCGTCTCACCCAACAATGTACATGCTTGTATAGGAATGCCGCGGCCGTGGGTCAAATGATCACTTCTACTCGTCCTTGAAAGATTCAATAAATACCTTTTCAAGGACAAATTTATTATATTTTTACAGGGCCGTAGATATTTTTTTTTTCCTGGGGGGAGGTTTAGCCTTGAGTACCCAGAGAACAATAATTAGGACGCCTGCCACGCTGTTACAAATTGTGGTGTGTATGTATTCGAGATCGACCGATTATCGGCAACACCGATATATCGGGTGCCGATATGCACTTTTCCCAATATATCTGTATCTGCGTTTAGATTTGCCTATATTTCCAATATTTAGGGAAAGTGCATATACCGGGGTGATGCCTGCAGCTAGAGGCATCACCCCGGTACCGGCGTCCATAGCCGACGGTCGGTTGACTTGTAATGACAACCGATGCGGCTGAGAAGCCACTCAGCTGTCATTACAAAGAGTGGGAGGGGACGTCGCCCCCCTTCTGTCGGTGGGACGGGAGACCCGGGCGAGCCGCGGAAGGCAACGGAAGGGGGGCGACGTCCCCTCCCGCTCCTTGCCTGGGTCTCCCCTCCCACCGGGAGACCCAGGCATCCAACCTCCACCGCCGCCGAAGAGAAGACCCGATCAAAGCCGCATTCGGCTCTGATTGGGTCTTCATGTAAAAAACCTGGAAGTGATGTCATGACATCACTTCCGGGTACTCGGCGCCAAATTAAAAAAACTGACAGCATTCAAAACAGCCAAACTTGCTTTTCAGTGCCAAGGAGGGGTTTGGGCTCTTTTAGATCCCCAGATCCCTCCACAAGGAGTACCTAAAAAAAATAAAAAATTTTAATGTCCGAAAATATCGGCAGATATCGGCCGATACCGATACCTGATGACCAAAATATCGGTATCAGCATTAAAAAAAACTATATTGGTCGATCACTAGTATATATACAGTTTATACAGCTCCCCCAGCAGGCACATCTGTTAGTGAAGCAAATAGTAAACATGGCTTCAATGTCAGCCGGGTCCTGCCTGTCAGCCTCGTGGACGAGACAGGTGGTCTTCCCAGTGGCAGTGTGGCTCCCGCAGCTGATAGGCTACGCTAGTCTAGCTGCTGTGAAATTGACCAAAGCTCTGGGGGGGGGGGGGAGGGTTCGGACCCCCCTGACTCCCCCCTTATCTACGCCCCTGTATTTTTAGTTAGCATGTGTACAATAATAGTAGAACGTGACCCAGTGCGTAAGGTGAGGTACCTCCATCCCGAATAGTCATACACTCTAATCATTCAAATGCCCATGGGACTTTAACCAATTCTGGACCGAGCCCATTTCTGACACATGTTATTTACAAGTTAAAATCTGTATTTTTTAGCTAGAAAATTACTTAAAACCCCCAAACATTATATATATATATAATTGTTTTTTTTTTTTTTTTAGCAAAGACTCTGAAGAATACAATGGCGGTCGTTGCAATATTTTTAGTCACGTGCTATTTGCGCAGCGGTGTTTCAAGTGCCATTTTTGGGAAAAAAATAAATTATACTGCATTTAAAAAAAAAACAGTAAAGTTAGCCCATTTTTTTGTATATTGTGAAAGATGATGTCACACTGAGTAAATAGATACCCAACATGTTACGGTTTAAAATTGCGCACAATGGCGACAAACTGTGGTACATAAAAATCTCCATAGGCGATGCTTTAACATTTTTTAACGGTTACCAGTTAAGAGTTACAGAGTAGCTCTTTTTTTTAGAATTATTGCTCTCACTCTGGCGATCGCTGCGATACCTCACATGTGTGGTTTGAACAGCGCTTTCATTTGGGGGCGCAACTTCCGTATACGTTTTCTTTCATGCGCAAGCTCATGGCGACGGGGGGTGCTTTAAAATGTTTTATTTTTTTTCCTATCTATTTTATACATTTTTTAATTTTAGCACAGTTTTAAAAAAAAAAAAATCTGATCACTTTTATTGCTGTCACAAGCAATGTATTGTGACAGTAATAGCCAGTGACAGGTACTAGTTATGGAGAGATCGGGGGTCTAAAAGAACCCAGACCCCTCCCACTGCACCTCAATGTATTCAAAATGCCAAAATCAGCATTTTTTGAATACTGACAGTTTTTTAAATTTGGCGCCTTTAACCGCCGAGTAACCCAGACGTGAATTCATCACGCCACTTCCGAGTTACTACAGCAGAGACCCGATCAAAGCCAAATTCGGCTTGGATCGGGACTCCGACCAGCTGGTGAACGTGCCGGCTGGTTGCTCGGGTCTCCCGGTGGGATGGGAGACCCGGGCAAAGCCGCAGAAGGCGGCGGGAAGGGGGGCGTCCCCTCCCGCTCGCTGGGGTAACGGCCGAGCAGCTCCCGAGCCGCATCAGTCATTATTACCTGAAAGCTGACCGCCGGCTCTAAAAAATGGTACCGGGAATGATGCCTCTAGCTGCAGGCATCACCTCGGTACAGCCACTTCTCTGAGCCGACGTATAGCTACGTTGATTCACGGGAAGTACAGTAGTTAACTGCTTGCCGACCGTATAACATACATTATATTACCAAAAGTATTGGGACGCCTGCCTTTACACACACATGAACTTTAATGGCATCCCAGTCTTAGTCCGTAGAGTTCAATATTGAGTTGGCCCATCCTTTGCAGCTATAACAGCTTCAACTCTTCTGGGAAGGCTGTCCACAAGGTTTAGGAGTGTGTCTATGGGAAGGTTTGACCATTCTTCCAGAAGTGCATTTGTGAGGTCAGGCACTGATGTTGGACAAGAAGGCCTGGCTCGCAGTCTCCGCTCTAATCCATCCCAAAGGTGTTCTATAAGGTTGAGGTTAGGACTCTGTGGAGGCCAGTCATGTTCTTCCACCCCAAACCAAACTCACTCATCCATGTCCATGGACCTATCTTTGTGCACTGGTGCACAGTCATGTTGGAACAGGAAGGGGCCATCCCCAAACTGTTCCCACAAAGTTGGGATCATGAAATTGTCCAAAATGTCTTGGTATTCTGACGGCTTAAGAGCACCCTTCACTGAAACTAAGGGGCAATGCCCAACCCCTGAAAAACAACCCCACACTATAATCCCCTCTCCACCAAATGATTTGTATCAGTGCACAAACCAAGGTCCATAAAGACATGGATGAGCGAGTTTGGGGTGGAGGAACTTGACTAGCCTGCACAGAGTCCTGACCTCAATACCTTTGGTATGAATTACAGCAGAGACTGCGAACCAGGCCTTCTCTCCAACATCAGTGCCTGACCTCACAAATGCACTTCTGGAAGAATGGTCAAACATTCCCATAGACACTCCTAAACCTTGTGGACAGCCTTCCCAGAAGAGTTGAAGCTGTTATAGCTGCAAAGGGTGGGCCAACTTAATATTGAACCCTAGAGACTAAGACTGGGATGCCACTAAAGTTTATGTGCGTGTAAAGGCAGGCGTCACAATACTTTTGGTAATATAGTGTGTATTCTCTGAAAGTGGTCACACTGAGAGCTAGGTAGGGGATGGAACCAAGGGCCAGTATTTGGAGGTGGGTAGGGGCAGGACCAAGGGTCACCCCACCCCACACCATAATCCCCCCTCCACCAAAGGATTTAGATCAGTGTACAAAGCACTGATGGGGAGGCACTGGTGGACACTGATGAGGCTGCACTGATAGGCGGCATTGATAAGTGGGCACCGATTTCCAGCACTGATGGGCACTTATTGGCAGCACTGGTGGGCAGTGTTGGGACTGCACTGATAATCATTGCCCTGAATATCAGTGTACATGTCCCTTTAGAGAAGCCACTTATCGTCTCTCTTTTCCTCTCCTCATGCTGTCAGCAGGAGACCTCCCTAAAAGAACCGTCTGCGCTGAAACCGTCATTCGGGTATAGCGCACTCGGCAAGTACTTCAATACAGGGCACTTTCACCCCCTTCCTGCCCAGGCCAATTTTCAGCTTTCAGCGTCTTGCAGCACTGTACCCATATGAAATCTTTATAATTTTTTTCACACAAATAGAGCTTTCTTTTTGTGGTATTTAATCACTGCTGGGTTTTTTATTTTATTTATTTAAAAAAAAAAAAAAAAGAATTTTGAAAATAAATAATTTTTCTCCTTCACTGGTGTGCGCTGATGAGGTGGCACTGATGGGCACTGATAGGCTGCACTGATGAGGTGGCACTTATGGGCACTGATGAGGAGGTACTAATATGCCGCATTGATGGGCACTGATAGGCGGCACTGATCACTAAGAGGTGGCACTGAGGGGCACTGAGAGGTGGCACTGATGGACGCTGATGGGTGGCACTGATGGGCAATGATGGGTGGCACTGATGGGCACTGACGAGCGGCACTGATAGGCAGCACCATCAGGGCCCACAATCAGTACCCATAGTGCTGCCAGTCAGTGCCCATCAGTGCCTAGATGGGCAGGCACTGATGGGCACTGACTGGCAGCACGATGGGCACTGATGGTGGACACTGATTGGCAATCTATTTTACTTTTCTGTAATCAAGGCACTGATGATGGTCCTGGTCTCCCCTGTGAGGAGGAGCCGCTGATCTCTGACAGTGTGAGGCGAGGAGAGCCGATAAACGGCACTTCCCCATTTACATGTGACCGGCTGTGATTGGACACAGCTGATCACATGGGTAAAGAGTCATGTCATTGACTCTTTACCAAGATTGGGGTCGCGCAGTGTCCTAGCAACACGGCGCAGCCACAATCACTGCTCTGCGTGCCCCTGCGGGCGCGCAAGACAGGCCGTTCTGGTGCGTCATCATATGACGGCGTCCCGGAACAATAGCTGCACCGCTCCGCCGTCATTTGACAGTCGGCGGGTAGCAAGTGGTTAATAGAAATAAAAAAAAAGTGCAGAAATGAACCCTCGTACATTGCAAGGATTTTAACAAACTTTGTTGCAGATTCCTACCTTTAGTTATTCTGAAGGAATAGCTGTTTGTTTGTCAAGTAAATGTAATGGGAGGGACTTTATTATTATTAGTCAGCTGCTGCACCTGCAGGGCTCTAATGAGGAAAGTGGCAGGATCTGCATCTCTTTAGACAAGATTTCCATTTTGGAGCATCTCTCCAAAAATGAGATTTTTGTTGCAGAGGATGGCCAATATCTGACTTGAATCTTAGCAGAGACTTCTGGAAAATCAGTAAGACTTGTGTTGCAACTGTATACGCTATATTGTTTTTTTTATTTGCTATTTTTCTCCCCCGTGAAAGTGGAGTTGCCCTTTAAGTAGTTGCTATGCTTCTGTAAAAAAGAGATCAGGGGTTGCAGATTTTATCTGCAGAGTGAGGAGCTGTGACTGCGACAAAACCTCAAAACTGAAGGATAATTTATGGGAATCATTCTGTGCTTTGCAGTGGAACTTCAGTCCTCCGAGCACTACAAACAACAAGAGGAATGGAGCCTTGCTGTGCATTGTAAGAGGTGTCAGAGGTGACAATCCCTCCTTGTTACTACAATAAAAATAGGAATTTCTCTTTTTTTTTTGTAATCCCTTTAAGATATATAGTGTCCTATTTAAAACCATTTCATGATCAGAGATTTTTAAGCTTAGATGCCCACACCAAGATTGGCAGTGCTTATATGCGCCCGTTCCCTTGACATTAACTCTATATTTTTCTGATTGACAGCGGGTCTGAGAAGTAGGAACATGTGCATTACACAGTTAGTTCTCTGCTGCAAACTTAAAGCGGAACTCCACCCAAAAGGGGAAATTCCGCTTTAACCACTTAAGCCCCAGAAGATTTTACCCCCTTCCTGACCAGGGCCTATTTTGCGATTCGGCACTGCGTGACTTTAATGGACAATTGCGCGGTCGTGCGACGCTGTACCTAAACTAATTTGGCATCCTTTTTTTCCCACAAACAGAGCTTTCTTTTGGTGGTATTTGATCACCTGTGCGATTTTTACTTTTTGCGCTATAAACAAAAAAACAGCGACAATTTTGAAAAAATAACAATATTTTTCACATTTTTTTATATGAAATTCCCCAAAAAAAATGTAAAAATCAAAATTTTTTAACATTTTAGGCCAATTTTTTTTTTTACCATATGTTTGGTAAAAAAAAATCACAAAAAGCGTATTTTGATTGGTTTGCGCAAAAATTATTGCGTTTACTAACAAAGGGAAAGATTTTTGTCATTTTTGTTGTTTTTTTTTTAACGTGTAATGGCGGCGATCTGCGATTTTTTTTGCGGGACTGCGACATTGCGGCGGACAGATCGGACCCTTGACTGACATTTTTAACACTTTTGGGGTTACCAGTGACATTACTACAGTAATCAGTGCTATACATATGCACTGTTACTGTAAAAATGACACTGGCAGTGAAGGAGTTAACTGTATTGGAGAGGGAGGGGTTAAGTGTGTCCTAGGGGCGTGATTCTAACTGTGATTGGCTGTGGCTTGATGTGTAAGAACAGAGATCAACGGTCCTACATAGTAGAACCGTTTGATCACTATTCTTACACAGGGAGAACTGACAGGCGGCTTTGTTTACATTAGCCGCCTGCCATTCTCCCGCTGTCACGGATGATCGTGAGTGCCCGGCGGACATCGGGTCCGCCGCGCACACGCGCGGGGGGGGGGTCTGTGACGCTCGCTCCCAAAACTCTTACAGGCTAGCGACGTAGCCCTACATCGCTTTGCCTGTGAGGGGCTGACTGCCGACGTAAATAGTCGTGCGGCAGTCGGCAAGTGGTTAAGGACTCGTCCCCCGCTCCTCTTGCTCAGTTGGCACTTTTGAGGAGCCGAGGAGCAGGTACCCAATTTTGACAGGTACCTGCTCCCACTTCGGTTCCGAGTGCCGCGACGCTCTGGAACGGAAGTTATTCTCTCCCCTGCACAGGGCTGTCTTACCGACTGGGCATGCTGGGCGGTTGCCCAGGGGCCCCACTTGCTCCGGGGGCCCCACCTACCCAGCAACCCAGCCCCAGCCAAGCATTAGTCCCGACCCCGTGTGCATCCCGCCGCCAAACTTAGCAGGTGGCAAGCACCTGTCGGCCCTGCGCTGCTTTCAAGCCACTTGGGTCGTGGACTGCAGGAATGCCTGTCCGCCTCCACGGGAACAGGCACACACAGGACAGTCGAGTCTGACTCCCGTCCGTATGTGTGTTCACCGGACCCAGGCGCCGCCGAACATGGAAGCTGTCATTAGCCTGGCACTGCTGTACCAATATCGCCTTATCGATAATTTGCATTTTTATTTGCGTGGGTAATTGTGTAGACAGGGCCCCAGTGCACTGCATTGCCCGGGGGCAGAGATGTATAGTAACGAAGTAGAACTACTTAAGTACTGTTCTTAAGTACCGAAATGCGGTATCTGTACTTTCCTAGAGTAGAATTTTTTTCTCCTACTTCTACTTTTACTTCACTACATTTTTTCGATGATTTCGATACTTCTACTCAAGTATTTTTTTTTTGTGCTGCATAGTTACTCGTTACTTTTAAAAAAATTACCACTGCCAGAACAGTAGATGGCAGGTTGCATAAAGCTCAAAAAAATGTGTATAATGTCGTTTGTAAATCAGCGCATACGAAGATAAAGGCTGTGTATAATAAAAGCTGCTATACCAAATCTTTCCAATAAAAAGAAAATATGAAACAAACAAATAAATGGTGCTACAGCGCTTAAAGTGCATCAAGAAACTACTAACAAACACTGGTTAATCATTTGAATAAATCATTTGAAATAATAAAAAACAATATGATGTTCAAACTTTTGACTTCTTTCTTTAATAACTACATAACACAGTACTTGTACTTCTACTTTCAGTACTTGAGTAGAAATTTTTTTTCAAAACTACTGGTACTTTTTACTTTTAGTACTTAAGTAGCAAATTTTTTGAAAAAACTACTTGCAATACTTAAGTAAAAAAAATGTTGAATACTTTAGTACTTCTACTTAAGTAACTTTTTCTGCGAGCACTTCCACTTCTACTCAAGTCACTTTTTGATCGAGCACTTGTACTTTTACTCAAGTAGAAATTTCGAGTACTTTATACAAGTCTGCCCGGGGGCCTATAATGCTCTTAAGATGGCACTGCCCCTGCAGTCTTCTGGGACACTGGCAGGTCCCAGAAGACTGCATCCACCAATCCAGGATGCGCCGTGTGACTCGCGCATGCGCAGTGGGCACCTGGCTGTGAAGCCACAAGCTGTCACAGCCGGGTTCCCATAGTGAAGATGCTGACGCTGCCGAGGGTGGACGGAGGATGAAGACGGCTGGGTGAGCTCACCGCTGGACCAAGTGGCTGATGAGTGGCTGTTTTTTAAAAGTCAGCAGGTACAAAACAGTGTAGCTGCTGACTTTTATTTTTTTATTTTTTTATAGGTGTGCCTGGAGTTCCTCTTTAAAGTAAGATTCTAGGCAAACCCTAACTGATTTTTAAAAACTCCGCTCCCTACTCCTAACACCAATGCTGACTAACCGGTTTAAGAAAAATGACCTATTTACCTAACTATTTTCAGGCTGCTCCCGTCCGATCATGTAATCTGGCTACCCTATGTCAACCAGTGGCAGCTGCAGGGGAGAGCGCCTACAACAGTGATTGCGAACCTTGGCACCCCAGATGTTTTGAAACTACATTTCCCATGATGCTCAACTACCCTGCAGAGTTCATGAGCATCATGGGAAATATAGTTCCAAAACATCTGGGGTTCCAAGGTTCACCAGCACTGGCCTACAACCAGTACCGGGACACATTCAGCTAGTGCCCAGGGCAAGAATGCAGAACTACACCCCAATCAGATATTCCCTGGATCAACTTTACCTATAAATATTAATACCCATTTATATTATGTACACCTAGGAAAGAATCCAGGCCTTTTTTAAAGCAATCTAGTGCCCCCCCAGTGCTCTTTAGCTCCCCCCCCAGTGCACTTTAGCCCCCTGTGCTCCCTGGCTCTCCCCCTCAGTGTTCTCCAGTCCCCCACCCAGTGCTCTCCAGTCCTCCCTCTCCCCCCCCCCGTGCTCTCTGTCCCCCTGGTTTTCTCTGCCCCCTCCCTGTGCTCTCCATCCACCGCACTTTCTAACCCCCTGAAATGCTCTCCAAGCCCCCCCCCCTTAATTCTCTCTAGCCCCCATCCCCCGTACCCTTCAGCTCCTCCAGTGCTCTCTGCATCCCCTGTGTTCTCCAGCCCCCCCTAGTGCTCTTCTATCTTCTATCATGTCTGCAGTCTCTGACCATCTCTTCTATCATGTCTGCAGTCTCTGACCATCTCTTCTATCATGTCTGCAGTCTCTGACCATCTCCTGTATCATGTCTGCAGTCTCTGACCATCTCTTGTATCATGTCTGCAGTCTCTGACCATCTCCTGTATCATGTCTGCAGTCTCTGACCATCTCCTGTATCATGTCTGCAGTCTCTGACCATCTCCTGTATCATGTCTGCAGTCTCTGACCATCTCTTGTATCATGTCTGCAGTCTCTGACCATCTCTTGTATCATGTCTGCAATGTGCATTTTAAAGTGCTTTATTGTTTTGAATCTGCTTTTTTTCATGCTTTGATTACTTTTGCTGAGCTGCAGTCAGGTATCAGTATAGCAGGATAGCTACACATACATATATACACTGCCTGTACTCTCTATGTAAGGTGCTGAAATTGTGTCTTTACACAGCTTCAGCACCATGGAGAGCAAGTCTCAGCACATAAAGGAATTGACTCCTTGATGGAGCCCTTTCGCTGCCAGGGCCGTTTTTGCATTTTTTTACACACATATTTAAAAAATAATAATTTTAGACCAGAAGAGTTAAAGTGTTACTAAACCCAGGAGCTTGCAGTCACAATATCTGGTCTCCCACAGTACACAGAACATGGAAATTCAATTATTTTAGTAAATATAAACCGCTAAATACCTTTTCTCATCAGCAGGTATATAGCAGTCTTGTGACTAGTAAAGCCTGTAGGAGAAGTTTTCATTCTCCCCTGACCCTCTGTCTGGACAGTGCTGATTGGCTTTGTGCTGATCACATGCATTCTCCCAAGAAAAAAAAAAAAAAAAAACTCCTTAGAAATACCCACAGAACTAAGCATGTGCAGCCCGTCCCCTGGCTCTATAAATATCAGGGTATTTTTTGGAGACTGTGGAAGAAGGGGAGGATCAGAAAAAGATATTATAAATCAGCCTTTATATACAATGCAAAGGATTAACCCCTTAGTTTCCACAGTGAGTTAAACAAGCACGTTTTACTGCATATACACAATAATTTTACTGTTGTGGGTTTAGTAACACTTTAACCACTTAAGCCCCGGAAGATTTTACCCCCTTCCTGACCAGGCCCTATTTTGCGATTCGGCACTGCGTGACTTTAACGGACAATTGCGCAGTCGTGCGACGCTGTACCTAAACGAAATTGACGTCCTTTTTTCCCCACAAACAGAGCTTTCGTTTGGTGGTATTTGATCACCTGTGCAATTTTTTGATCATGCGCTATAAACAAAAAAAGAGCGACAATTTTGCAAAAATAACAATATTTTTCAAATTTTTTTATATGAAATTCCCCCCCCCCCCCAAAAAAAATGTAAAAATCAAAATTTTTTAACATTTTTGGCAAATTTGTTTTCTGCTACATATGTTTGGTAAAAAAAAAATCACAATAAGCGTATTTTGATTGGTTTGCGCAAAAGTTATTGCGTTTACCAACTAAGGGAAAGATTTTTGTCATTTTTGTTGGGTTTTTTTTTTAACGAGTAATGGCGGCGATCTGCGATTTTTTTTTGCAGGACTGCGACATTGCGGCGGACAGATCGGACCCTTGACTGACATTTTTGACACTTTTGGGGGCACCAGTGACATTACTACAGTAATCAGTGCTATACATATGCACTGTTACTGTAATAATGACACTGGCAGGGAAGGGGTTAACTTTATTGGGGAAGGAGGGGTTAAGTGTGTCCCTAGGGGCGTGTTTCTAACTGTTGTGGGATGTGGCTTTACATGTAACAGCACAGATCAACGGTCCTACATAGCAGGACCTTATGATCTGTGCTTTTACACAGGGGAGAATGACAGGCGACTTTGTTTACATTAGCTGCTTACCTTTCTCCCTTCACAGCGGACGATCGCGAGTGACCGGTGGACATCGGGTCTGCCGGTCACACGCACGGAGGTGTCCGTGAACGAGCCGGGCGGGAGCGCGTCTCCGGGGGCATGCGCTCGCCCCCTATTGGCTTATAGGCTAGTGACGTACCTATACGTCACTTTGCCTGGCCGGGGCTGACCGCCGCAGTATATGTACTTGCGGCGGTCGGCAACCGGTTAACACCCCCAAACATTATATATTTTCTTAAAGCAGACACCCTAGTGAATAAAACAGTAACAGTTCAATTTTTTTATGTCAGACAATATTAGCACAACAGTTTATTAAAAATTCAAAATTTCAGTAAAACTAATTAAAATTAATTTTGGGATAAAGAACACACTATATTACCTAATCTTTTTGGTAAATTATAAAAGATGATGTTGTGCCGAGTAAAGAGATACCAAATATGTCAAGGCTTAAAATTGCATACACCTGTGAAATGGCGACAAACATATGTTTTCCATAGGCTACACATTAAAAGCCTAGAGGGCATCAGTTTAGAGATAACTGTGAATAATGGGAGTAGAATTATAGCTTTCATCCACGGTGTACATGATGATATGTAACATTCATATTGCAATTGAAATTTTCTTGCATAGGCAATCTCGTTACATCTATTTACGTTCGTGCATGCGTGTATGTGGAGGTGGTGGGGGGGGGCTCAAACATTTTTTTGAAGGAAGAGTTTAAATGCTTGGTGCAACTTTAATTTTTTTTGCACTTTAAAAAAAAAAAATCACTAAAATTTATTTTTTATCACATGGGGACATAAACTCCTCTGTGTGATGCATTTTTGGTCTTAAAGACTCCTGATGTCTCACCTACCCTCCAATGAAGCACAGAGGGCAGGTGGGGAAAGTGACAACAAATCCAGAAGTGACGTTTTACACATTGCTTCAGAGATAGTAGCTGGAAGGGGAGATCAGTGAATGTACATTTGCTGATCTCCCTCCCCTCTATCTGGCAGCACCCGCTATGCTAGTCCCAGTTCTGCCGATGGGTGCATGGTGCCAAAGAAAACATGGTGGGGCCGTGTGCAATGGAAGGGGAAGACTGGCACTTACAGGGAAGGGGGGCATGCAGAAGCACAGCCATCAGATCACTTCCATCTGACAGCTTATCAGACTTACACACACTCTCAGTAGCTGCAGCCACCGGAGTGTAAAACCTAGTTGTGATAGATGGGTTCAAGGCTAAGTTCACCTTCCTCTTCAAGAGAAAAATAATAAATGCAATATTTTTGCATGAAAAAAATAGAGCATTTAATATTTTTTGCAAAACATTGCATCTGTGAGCAGTGGATGGGGGGAGGGGGCTTAGCAACGTGTTGCGTGTTCCATGCTTAATTCAGGGGTAACATGTAATATGTTGCTAAAGATCAAGCCTGCACAGCACTGGAGAACCAAACACCAGCCAACCCCTATGTCTGTGTATATCTGATGTAGCTCCCTGCCCTAGCTAGAATACATTTGTTTTTTGGGCTTCACTGCACTCAATGGAGTGGGGATTTGTATTTTTGGTCAGGCCTTCCAAAGATCAGTATTTAATTGTTCCTGTCTGCCTCTGGAAGAAGCTTCCAGAACATAGAATGGGAGGGCCAACCACTGATTTAAGAATATCTATCAGACCCTAGGGGAGGGGGTGCCCAGAAGGTGGCCAGAGAGGTAATAAATGTTTGGGATGCCTGCTCAGAGTGCTCTTTTTGCCCTGGGGCTACTGCCCCTGGGATGCCGCCTGTGTACTGGAGTTGCTGTTTGGGTCTCAGCAATTGCTTGGCTGGGGGGTCTAGAGAAAATATGCTAAAATTATTTTTGCTGGAGGACATCATCTTGGAGTCTGGTGTGGAGAAGCATCTTTGTCTCCCTCACTGAAGAGTGTTACATGAAAGCTGGGTGGCAGACAGCTGTCCTAAGAGATTGTGACTAAGACCTGACTTTGGAACCCTCAGGTGAGCATGAGCTAGAGCAAGGATGTCAAACTTAATTTCATTGCAGACCACATTAGCATTACTGTGGCTCTGAGAGGGTTGGTTGTATCTATAAGATTATATAAATTTAACCAGCATACATTGAACGGTGGATGTGACCAAATTGCACTAATAGAGGGAGGGGCAATAAATACCAAGAGTGCTTTATATGTGGAGTTCAGGGATGTGCTATGTTCAGAATGCAGAGTTAATGGGTGCACTGTGTACAGAGTGCAGGGTTGAGGAGTGCACTACATACAGAGTTTAGGGTTTAGGAGTGTGCCAAGCACAGTGTGTGTCCTCCACGACCTGGCTCGAGAACCTCCTGGCAGTGTAGTTTGCTTTACCTCTCCCATTTGCAAGGTGATCATTAGTCAGCATCTGTGCATGTTGGGGATCCCAATGTAGCTTACCATGTGATGCCCCATCCCACACTGTACCTACACCTCCCTTGGCCCCCGCCGTGAATACAAGGCAGGCAGGGGACTGTGAGAGCCACCGAGAGGAAAGCTGGTCGTGAAATGGAGTTTCGCCATGTTCCGGCTGAAAATAAACTCCGGCTGCAAGGGCCACATGGATTGGCCTGGCAGGTCGAATTCAGCCTGGTGGGCCTTGTGTTTGACAAATGTGAACTAGATGGAATTGAGTGGCAGAGGTTACTGGATGGGTCTGCTCTTACAGAGACCTAGAATTACTAGAAATGCATTTTATGCATTAAGGTATAAAACATTCTGGGTGCAGCTCCTCCTCAGCTCCCCTTATACTTACCTGAGCCCCATCTCGATCCAGCGATGTGCATAAGAGCAGGGACTCTCCCGGTCTCTTTCCTCATTGGCTCGCACAGCTGCAGGAGCCATTGGTTCCTGCTGCTATCAATCACAGACAGTGAGCCAATGAGGAGAGCCCTGGTATTGCTTTGTGTGTCGCTCAGGCTAACCGGTATGGGATATGTGTATAGATTCCTCCGCCTCCATTTCAGAGAGTGCTGGTAAGGGACAGAGCCTGTCCTGGCTCTAAGCTATAGCTCAAAGGAAACTAGAGAGGTGAAATCCTGGTCCTGCACATTCATGCAGTCCTATGATGGTGGTGAGTGCAACGACCTCAGCCTGGACTCCAACCAGTCCACGCCCTCAACATGTTTCGCTCCGCCCCCCAGGGGTTAATTATGGGATGGCATTATCCCCATAATTGAGCTACGGGGCGGAGCGAAACGTGTTGGGGGCATGGCCTGGTTGGAATCCAGGCTGTGGTTGTCACCATTGTAGGACTGAATGGATGTGTGGCAGCGGGGATCACCTCTCTTCTCTCTTGAGCTATAGCTAATAAGGACAGAGCAGGGTTCGGGGCTGAGCCACTATCTGTGTGTTAATGGACAATCCATTCACATGAGTTTCTGCTCGAGTGCCCCCATAGCAAGAGGCTTACTATTGGGGGCACCAGGCAGGTGAGAGGAGCCAGGAGCGCCGGCGGGGGACCCAGAAAGAAGAGGATTGGGGCTGCTCTGTGCAAGACTATTATACAGATCAGGTAAGTATTACGTATGTTATTTGAAAAAAAAAAAAAGCAACCTTTAGAATCACTTTATTGGCATCTGCTAAAATGCATGTTCGATGCAGTGCAAGTTTGCAAAAAGGGTCTGGAACTTCATTTCTCATGCATAAGGCAGCCCATTAAAATGAATGGGCTGCCTTACACACAATGTACGCTAACGCATAGAAAATCCGCGCCTTCTTCATCACACCTGCATTGTGTGATGGTCGCGACGTTGGGATTTAGATCACCTTAAAGTTGAACTCCAGGTATGGTATAGTTGCCACTACTCCCCCATTGTGTTCTCTGATTGGAAGAGGTGGAGAGAAAAGGCAGTGACGTCACAATCTCTACCTTGTCCAGTAATATAACGCCTTGTATTCACAAAAAATATATACAAGGCTTTCTGTGAATGGCGGAGGTGCCGAGCAAGGATCTGTTTGTTCACCATGCAGATGGGCATGGGACCTGGAAGACCGCGGCAATCACTGTTGTTGTCACCTCTTTGAAATCGAAGATTCACTGTAGTAGTTGCTGCTACCACAGTGATCACCAAGGTCTTCCAGGTGCTGTGCTGAGCAGCTGCCCTTCTGCATAGAAGCCACATGGAGTCACTAGCTTGAAACTGCTGCTATTTACAGAATGCTTTGGGGTTTTTTTTTTTTTTGAATGAATGAATGAATACAAGGTGTTCTCTGATTGGATGAAGGGTGGGCGGTGACATCATGATCCTCACCGCATCTAATCAGAGAATGCCTTTTATTCATTAAAAAAGAAATGCAAGACTTTCTGTGAAGGGTGGAGATGCCAAGTGAGCACGCCCATGTGTTAACCATGCAGAAAACTGCATCCATAATCAACGGCAGTCCCACAGCTAAGGAATGTGGGTACTCATCTTGGTCAAAGATGGACTAATTTAACTATGCAATAAAAACCATACCTGGAGTTCAGCTTTAATCATAGAAGAAACAGAGATAATCCCCACACCAGATGCCGTGACTGATGAAAGCTTGCTTCACCACTGTGTCTAGAAGGAAAACCTACTTACTAAAGGAAATTGATTCTCAAATTATAGAGTGGTCAAAAAGGTATGTAGCTCATGGGTTCCCAACTCTGTAAGTTCTCAGCCGCATCGAGATCGGATGGTCAGGTTAATATGTATAGACCACTTCTCCAATGTCAGGCAGGCAGACACAAACAAGTGAACAGGCCAACCTCAAGAGTAAAGGAACTCAGATAGTGTAGTAGTTCCGAAACAGTTTATTAGATAAAAACTCTGATGAAGTTTAATTGATGACGAAACACGTAAGACGCCAAGACATGACGCAAGCACGCCACGCCGCGGCCATCTTTGTACACTCATCTATACGCTTGAATTGAACTTTTTACACGTGAGTGTATTAAGGTTTTTATCTAATAAACTGTTTCGGAACTACTACATTATCTGTGTTCCTTTACTCCTGAGGTTGGCCTGTTCAGGTTTGGGTCTGTCTGCCTGGAACTGGAGAAGTGGCCTATACATATCAGCCTGACCATCCGATCTCGATGCGGCTGAGAACTTACACAATTGAGAACCCATGAGCTACATACCAATTTGACCACTCTATAATTTGAGGGTCAATTTCCTTTGGTAAGCAGGTTTTCCCTTTAGACACAGTGGTAAAGCCTGCTTTCAGTGGTCACGGCCATGGGCGTCCCCATGGGGGGGCAGGGGGAGGGGGCAAATGTGCCCCCCCCCTGGATTCTCAACATCCCCTTTAATGTGGTTGTTAAGCCACTTTATACTATCCGGTCTTGTCTGTTTAATAATCCTGTGCGTCCGTGCCACTGTGTCTGTGTTTTAAAAAGATAAGCCATTCTTTACCAGTTTTCAGAGTGCCGATTGCCGCTCACATGACCCGCTAGCTCTCTCCTGTCCCTGTCTGACAGCTGCCTGCAGCGGGCGGGGCCAAGGATTCCCCACTGACATAATTCGGGAGGGGAGGAGGAGAAGCCGAGAGGAGGAGAGAGGCGGCGGGTCACACGATCAGCGATCAGCACTTTGAAAACTGTTCAATAGCGGCTTATTTTTCCCCATTAAAAATAAATGCTCGCGAGTCCCAGGTTGTGCGATGACTGACATCAGCAGCCGTGTGGACCACTGTCCTCAGCCCCAGGCCCTGGTGCTATCATTCCAAGAGAGGGGGAGCCCGGGGCAAGGAAAGTGAGGAGATTTGTGCCCCGTGCGCAGAGGCATGGCACATGACGTCACAGCACGTACTGACGTAACGTACGTGCATGCATGCACGTGACATCACAGCACGTACTGACGTCACATGCATGCATGCGCCGCCTGCATGAACCCCAAACAGAGAGGGTCAGCTTTGCTTTTGCACCAGGTTTCTCAAAACTTAGAATGCCTGCCCTGTATGTGATAATGACTAAGACCCTCCCTTTCATGACATTGTTGAAAAGGGGCGTGGTATGGCTGACCTTAAAATGATGCCCCCGCCCCCCCCGTCCTGGAAAAAGTTCTGCGGACGCCCATGGTCACAGCATCTGGTGTGGGGATTATCTCTGTTTCTCCTATATGAATCTTCCTTGATTGGACTGAGTTTTATTTTGGCGCTGCACCCCTTTTCTTCATAGTGTTTCTATGATACATCATTTTACTTACCAAGCGCAGATATTATCCTTTTTTGCTCATAGTAGACTGAAATCGGATTGGTTGATTTTCCTTACTTTGAGCATCGTCATTGGCATTGGCACTTTTTTACTGAATAAACCGGTTTGACTGTTTCCTCCTGTTTTTAGCTGATGTAGAGATGTATAACTGTCGGTGTGTGGAGCAGAGATGTGTATATAATGACTCTGGAGAATAGACGCTGATGAGCTGGGTCAGGACATCACCTCCTTAACCAAACACCATCTTCCTGCTGAATAATTAGCGCTCGAAGCAAGACCTGCATGGATGGGATACAGTCAGCGGTAAGCTGCTTAGATGTAGAAACAATCATTTCATTCCTCCCAGCTTTTTCGACGGGAGAGAGACAGACACCTTTTATTGCCAAAATCTTTACTCAAAAGACATGCCCTGTCACAGCCTGGTAGCACCTACATTATTTCTAAAAGAAAGGAACAGACGGCATCAATACTTTACATGTAGGAGACGTGTTTTTGTATATTTACAGAAGCCTTCTCTGGTTGGGACTATCGAAAGAGGCTGAAAAAACAAACTGATTAAAGCTGAACTATAGGGAATAGGAAACCTACAGTATACAGGACATTAAGGGGAACTATACCCAAGAACAAAAGGGCAATATATTGCAGCTTACCAGTCCTTTCTATGGTGGCTGCAAGCCTAGACAAGGGGTGGGCAGGAGGGA
The DNA here is from genome assembly GCF_965119305.1 of Pelophylax lessonae. Classification (NCBI taxonomy): domain Eukaryota; kingdom Metazoa; phylum Chordata; class Amphibia; order Anura; family Ranidae; genus Pelophylax; species Pelophylax lessonae. The sequence continues at coordinate 840,800,098 of NC_138768.1, read as the reverse complement.
CAATCGCCCAGGATGCAGCGATAGGGGGTGGCAGCCTGTAACTGCACCATATTTTATATAGGACTTTAAAGGATAACTATAACCAAGAACAAAAAGGCAATAGATTGCAGCTTACCAGTCCTTTCTATGGTGGCTGCAGGCCTAGGCAAGGGGTGGGCAGGAGGGACAGTCGCCCAGGGTGCGGCGATAGGGGGTGGCAGCCTGTAACTGCACCATATTTTATATAGGATTTTAAAGGATAACTATAACCAAGAACAAAAAGGCAATAGATTACAGCTTTCCAGTCCTTTATATGGTGGCTGCAGGCCAGGACAAAGGGTTGGCAGGAGGGGCAGTCACCCAGGGCGCAGTGGTAGGGGGGTGGCATCCTTATACTGCACCGAGCTTTATATAGAACTTTAAAAGGATAACTATACCCAAGAACAAAAAGGCAATATATTGAAGTTTACCTGTCCTTATTAGGGATGATCGAACGGTTCGGGTCGACCATCGGTTTGACCCGAACATTGGCTGTTCGAGGTTCGGACGAATTTAGAACTTTTTGCCCAAAAAGTTCGGAATTCGGCAACCAGAACCGACCAAAATGCAATGGGACAGGAAATGGGCTTTAAAAGCCCATGATTTGACCAGAACCATTAGCAAAAGCCAATTGAGGGGGCAGGAGAATGCTAGGAATGTGATTGGAGTGACTAGGGGGTCCATAGGCCAATCATTAGTGAATACGCCCCCCAGTATATAAGATAGCCCCCGCCAAATTCCTAGCATTGTAATACAGGACATGGAAGAGAGTGGAAGCAGTTCTGTGACTTCTGCTACAAAGTGTCATTTAGCATTTATTAGTGTGAGGAAAGGGATATCTAGTGTAGTTAGGGTGCTCTTTTACACTTTAGTTAGATGCAAAAATGTAGTTTCTGTAGGGAAAGTGTGAAGTGTCAGGGTGACCATAATGTAGTGTAGGGTGAACTGACAGTGACTGCTATGGCAGGGTGACCAAACCCTTCCATATCAGGGTGACCGCTATAGAGAAAAGCTAGTTTCTCTGAAGTCGCTTTCGCTGCAGTAATATGGCTTTGCCCCTGTCAGCTTGCTTTTTGGCTGCAGGCGTCTATAGGGATTTTTGAGCACATGGAGTCAGGCATGACATCTGAACACGTGTATAGGGGGTATATATACACACACATGTCTGTATATATACACCTGCACATATATAGGTGTGAAAGGAGCAGAAAACACTACTTGTGCTAATGAAATAATTAACACCAATATAGTTATGCTCCTATCACACCTATATATGTCTAAGTGTAAAATACATATAAGTATGTGTGTATATATACCCGTATACACAAGTTCAGATGTTTTGCCTGCCTAAAAAGACCCCAAAAAATGCCCAAAGAAACGCTTGCTACTAAACCGGCAAGGTGTGAAAAGAGAGAAGCCACTAACCTGTTCTATAAGTGACAAAATACAAATGATCTTTTTTTTCTGGTTCTGGACATGCTACAGAGCTGAAACTTTACAGGTACACTTTTTAGACCCCCCAGACACTAAATCCAAAGACATTTTTTTTTTTTTTAATTTTTTCAATAATTGGCTCTCTATCAAAAATGACAATTTTTAAGAACTTTTTTTGTGTGATTAATAGTCCCTGGGGTATGACCCAGAACCCTAGGCACTTTTTAGGGGCATTTATTGGGTTTTAGGGCTTCAAAATGGTGTTTTTGATTACCAAAGTTCGGGTCCCATTGATTTCAATGGGGTTCTGAAATCCGGGCGAACTTTTGGGAGGTTCGGGTGTTCTGGTCAAACCGAACTTTTCAAAAGTTTGATCATCCCTAGTCTTTATATATGATGGCTGCAGGGCTGGGACAAGCGGTGGGCAGGAGGGGCAGCTGGCCATGGTGCACCCTACCAAGCTTTATATAGGACATTAAGGGAAACTATACCCAAGAACAAAAGGGCAATATATTGCAGCTTTGCAGTCCTTATATTGTGGCTGCAGGCCTGGACAAGGGGTCGACAGGAGGGGCAGTCGCCTAGGGCACAAAGATAGAGGGTGGCATCTTTATACTGCACCAAGCTTTATATAGGACATTAAAGAATAACTATACCCAAGAACAAAAGGCCAATATATTGCAGCTTACCAGTCCTTATATGGTGGCTGCAGGCCTGGACAAGGGGTGGGCAGGAGGGAGGTTGCCCAGGGCGGCAGCCTTTAACTGCACCAAGCTTTATATAGTACTTTAAAGGATAACTATAACCAAGAAAAAAAAGGCAATATATTGCCGCTACCAGTCCTTAAATAGGATAGCTGCGGGGCTGAGACAAGGGGTGGGCATGAGGGACAGTCATTCAGGGCGCAGCGATAGGGAGGGGCAGCCTTTCACCTGACCAAGATTGTTTTAGGACAATAATAAATGATAACTATACCCAAGAACAAAAGGGCAATATATTGCAGCTTACCAGTCCTTTTATTTGGTGGCTGCGGGGCTGGACAAGGGGTGGGTAGGAGGGGCATCCATCCAGTGTGCAGCGATAGGGGGTGGAAGCCTTTCACTGCACCAAGCTTTATATAGGACATTGAAGGATAACTATAACCAAGAACAAAAGGGCAATATAGTGCAGTTCACCAGTCTTTATATATGGTGGCTGAAGAACTGGAACAAGGGGTGGGCAGAAGGAACAGCTGTCCAGGGCGCAGCGATAGGGGGCGGCAGCTTTTCACTGCACCAAGCTTTCAAGCTTTATATAGGACATTAAAGGATAACTATACTCAAGAACAAAAGTTAATTTATTTCAAGAAATTCAATTCAGAAAGTGAAACTCATATATTTTATATGTTTATTTACTGGAAAGTCAGTCCATGTACAGTATAGTATGCACTCAATACTTGGTCAGGGCTCCTTTTGAATGAATTACTGCATTATTGCAGCGTGGCATGGAGGTGATCAGCCTGTGGCACTGCTGAGGTGTTATGGAAGCCCAGGTTGCTTTGATAGTGGCCTTCAGCTCCTCTGCAATGTTGGGTCTGGTGTCTCTCATCTTCCTCTTGACAATACCCCACAGATTCTCTATGGGGTTTAGGTCAGGCACGTTTGCTGGCCAATCAAGCACAGTGATAGTATGATCATTAAACCAGGTATTGGTAGTTTTGGCAGTGTGGGCGGTGCCAAGTCCTGCTGGAAAATGAAATCAGCATCTCCATAAAGCTGGTCTGCAGAGGGAAGCATGAAATGCTCTAGAATTTCCTGGTAGAGGGCTGCGCTGACTTTGGACTTGATAAAACACAATGGACCAACACCAGCAGATGACATGGCTCCCCAAATCATCACTGACTGTGGAAACTTCACACTGGACCTCATACAGCTTGGATTCTGTGCCTCTCCACTCCTCCTCCAGACTCTGGGACCTTCATTTTCAAATGAAATGCAAAATTGTCCACAGTCAGTGATGATTTGAGGAGCCATGTCATCTGTTGGTCCACTGTGTTTTATCAAGTCCAAAGTCAGCGCAGCCCTCTACCAGGAAACACCTGTTGATCCTTTCAGAAATGTCATGTCCTTTTCACTTCCCGTGAGCTAATATCTTCCCTCCTAGCTATCTACCTATTTCCCTTCCCTCCATACAATGGAGATGAAGAGATACAGACATGTTTGTAGTCTATATCTGAAGAGCAGCCTAGGATGACAACCATGGCTCCTGCCTTTTGTTGTGACCAACAGTGGGTATGCAGTGGCCTGGTGGTCAAGGGCACGCCCCCTAGTCCTCTAGGACAGTGGTCCCCAACCCTGGCCTACAGGGCCCACTAACAGGCCAGATTTGCAAGATAACTGAAATACATCCCAGGTGATATCCTTTGCTGCTCAGTGATTGCAGTACTCTAGTCTGCATCTCCCCAAGGTAATACCTAAAATCTGGCCTGTTAGTGGGCCCTGAGGACCAGAGTTGAGGACCACTGTTCTAGGAATACAGGAGATTGCACCGTGCACCTTTCAGTGGACTATGCATTAATTCATTAACTCAATGTCCACCTATCTCTCACATTTTGTTAATGCTGCTACCTGGGACTCAGTTTAAGAAAATACTTCTAACCCTCAGATAACATGGAGGTGTTGGGCTGAGACCCATCTCATCAGCCAGTACAGTCTATAAGTGGTGATAAGATCATGCTCATTTTACTAAAAGTGTATTTTAAAAGATTACCTTACCATTTTACTTTTCAGTGGCTGTAAATTGTAAAAATGATCAAAAATGTAAAATGATGATATCACATCCAAGATGGCGGCATCTGGCCGCAGTCTCAGGGCTTTCATTTGTGTACACACGGGGGGCTTTTACAGGTAAATAACCTGCATGAAATACATTAAATGCACATATAATCTTATAGGAAGATTTCTGTTAGGGTTCGTTCACATGGACAGGGCTCTTTAACCGCTTGCCGACTGCGCACAGTATATTTACTGCGGCGGTCAGCCCCGGCCAGGCAGAGTGACGTAGATCTACGTCGCTAGCCTGTGACCGGCTTTTGAGCCAATAGCGGGCGAGCGCGCGCCCGCCCCGGCTCGTTCACAGAGGAGTCCGCGCGTGTGACCGGCGGACTCGATGTCCGCTGGTCACACTACGATCGTCGGTAGAGCGGGAGAAAGGCGGGCGACTTATGTAAACAAGCCGCCTGTCATTCTCCCCTGTGTAAAAATGGAGATCAGACGGTTCTACTGTGTAGAACCGTTGATCTCTGTTTTTACAATAGGAGACATGTCCCATCACAGTTAGAAACACGCCCCTAGGACACACCTCCCGCTCCAATACAGTTAACCCCTTCCCTGCCAGTGTCATTTTTACAGTAACAGTGCATATGTATAGCACTGATTACTGCAGTAATGTCACTGGTACCCCCAAAAGTGTCAAAAATGTCAGTCAAGGGTCCGATCTGTCCGCCGCAATGTCGCAGTCCCGCAAAAAAAAAATCGCAGATCGCCGCCATTACTCGTTAAAAAAAAAAAAAACCAAAAATGACAAAAATCTTTCCCTTTGTTAGTAAACGCGATAACTTTTGCGCAAACCAATTAAAATACGCTTTTTGCAATTTTTTTTTTACCAAACATATGTAGCATAAAACAAATTGGCCGAAAATGTTAAAAAAATCTGATTTTTACATTTTTTTGGGGGAATTTCATATATAAAAAAGTGAAAAATATTGTTATTTTTGCAAAATTTACTCTCTTTTTTTGTTTATAGCGCATGATCAAAAAATCGCACAGGTGATCAAATACCACCAAAAGAAAGCTCTGTTTGTGGGAAAAAAAGGACGTGAAATTCATTTAGGTACAGCGTTGCACGACCGTGCAATTGTCCGTTAAAGTAACGCAGTAAAAAAAAATCGCAAAAAACCCCCTGGTCAGGAAGGGGGTAAAATCTTCCGGGGCTTAAGTGGTTAAAGAGCCATCGCTTTTCAGAGAGCATTTGGCATAGGTCATCCTTTAGGCATGTCTTTGGCAGCAGCCCTTGCGAATCGCCTAGTGACGAAATCTCGTGTTATTTCCAGACCGGCACCAGCTATACTCAGGGATGTATTGCATTCAGTCCGCACTCCAACCCGCCTCCTCTCAGTGAGCGCAGACTGAAAGCATTACATCCCGTAGAGCTCACTGAGAGGAGGCGGGGTGGAGTGCGGGCTGAATGCAATACATCCCTGAGTACAGCTGGTGCCGGTCTGGAAATAACACGAGATTTCGTCACTAGGCGATTCGCAAGGGCTGCTGGGATACATGAAGTCGCTATCCCAGGAGCCCTTGCGAATCGCCGAGTGACGTAATCACCTATAGGCAGGCAATTGACCTGATCCCCCCCCCCCCCCTGGATCCGCCACTGGTGCTAAGTGGTTTGTCTAATCTTTGTAAAGAAGAGGGAGAGTGGGGGGGGGGGGGGTTTAGAATCACTGCACCATGGGCCTCTGGTTTGTACTTTCCCCCTGGGCTAAAAGTTGCCAGTCAGCCCTTAATAGAATGCATTAAGCAGGTGGCAGCCCATCCATGTGTCCGGCCCCCTAATCTACATGCAGGGCGCCAGACGCATGGATTCCAACTGAGTTTTTTTTTTTTTAAGCATGTGATTAGAGCCAGAGGCTTCAAAAAAGGGTGGGTGAGACCCATTTCCCGATTGGCCGAAAGGAGAAGCCATGCCATTGGCCAAGGAGGAGGGAGGAGACACAGGGGAAGCCTGACCCATGGAGGAGACTGAAGGGGAAGCCACCGCTGCCTGCCCTCCACATGTTAGCCCAGGGTGAGTGAACCAGCGACCGGGGGGGTATGGTGTGCAGGCTGGAGCTGGTGTAGTCAGGGGAGCTGGTGTGGCCTGTCTGCTGTCCCCACCCCCCCCCCCCGGCCCATGGAGCACCAGCCGCCTGGCATTAAGATAATGTATTACTGATACATTCTGTTTGAAAGCTTTTGAAAAGCAACAGATTTGCTGGCTGGATCACCAGATCAAACTAGAAGACAGAAAGCCTAAAAAAGAAAATGAATGCAGTCATCACATCCAAGAATTGGTAAGCTGCAATATAATACATGTATGTTTTTCCGAATTCTGCTGATTTTCCTGCTTTTACATAGCAACACGAAAAAAAAAAGAAAGAAGCCGGTGCAGGTAATGGGTCACCTTGCTTCAACCTTGCTTGCTTTACCGATATATCAGCTCACTTACGTCTCCTCCAATAGTTTCTACAATTCAGATTTTGTAATTGAGAGGTTTACATCACGCCATAGCGAACAGTGCGGCTTGCTGTGTATTTAAAAGCCCAGGATCCTGGCTCCCCGCTCAATAATCTAATTGCGATCACAGTACGTAGATGAGGCCCCGCATCTTCCCAATCGCAGAGCGCCATGCAATGAGCGAGATCTATTTTATGCACGGCAATCTCTGAGCAGCATAACAAGCGGCGGATCAATGCGGCTCGCTCGTCTGTGCCGAGGCTCTTAGCTTCAAGTGATATTTCTTGGTAAATATGGAACAATTTTCGCTTCCATTACGGCTACCGGGAGACTTTGATGCGTGCAGTTTATAGGGAGCGAGGTAGTATCAGTCTTGGTGGAGATTGACAGGATAATGTATGTAACATCAGGCCTTAACTCACCTATTCCCAATCCTCTCTCCACACTCCTATCTTTAATAATATGATTGACTAAGTCGCAGATGAAAGGCGTATCATTGACTAGTAAAAACACGCCGTATATATGACTTATGTGAACATTAAAGGAGGAAGCAAACATGTTTATCTATACAATCTACTCAAATTATTGTATGGGAACGTACAGCATACTTACTTACGAAGATCGCAGCAACCTGGCGCCATGGTGACACAACTTCACGCATCACTGGTTGCTGGGCAATCGGCCAGATGGCATGACCACAAAAAAAATAAAAATTTACCCTCGCCTATCCATTAACCTTTTTTTGCTGCCAGAGCTGTTTTTTGCACACATGTTTAAAGCGTAACTCCACTTTTGTTGAGAGTAAAACATTCCCCTCTGGGTGATCTCTGTACATTGCAGGGAATTTTAAAAAATTTGTTGCAGATTCCTACCTTTTGTTATTTCTGAAGAAATCATTGTTTGTGCCTCTGTGCTGAGTGGGTCTAATGGGAGTGGTTTCATAATTATCTATCAGCTGTGGCAGCTGCAAGGCTCTAATGAGGAAATCTGCTGGGCCTGCATCCCTTTAGATCAGTATGCGGCCCGCACGATCCTTCTGTCCGGCCCGCGATCCGTGCCGCTGTGTCAGAAGGAGCCGATGGCTCCATTCTGACACTGTGAATCTCCGAAAAGGCTGGACCCGAGGCGCAGAGCAGTGCGCTTCGAGCCCGCCCATTTGTGTGACAATAGCGAATGAAAATTCGCTACTGTCTCACGGATCCACCTCCTCCTCGGCCAATGTCATTGGCCGAGGAGGAGGCGGGAGGCGGGACGCGGGAGGACTCGAAGAGACGCGGGGACTGAAGAGAGGAAGCCGGCCGCCGCTACAACAGGTAAGTGCTCTGGGGCTTGGCACGCTGTTCACTCTGCATTGTGGCCAATCACTCCGCATTGAAAGGGGGCACGCTCTGGGCACTCCACATTAAAAGGGGGCACGCTCTGGGCACTGCACATTAAAAGGGGGCACGCTCTGGGCACTGCGCATTAAAAGGGGGCACGCTCTGGGCACTGCGCATTAAAAGGGGGCACGCTCTGGGCACTGCGCATTAAAAGGGGGCACGCTCTGGGCACTGCGCATTAAAAGGGGGCACGCCCTGGGCACTCCGCATTGAAAGGGGGCACGCTCTGGGCACTCTGCATTGAAAGGGGGCACGCTCTGGGCACTCAGCATTGAAAGGGGGCACGCTCTGGGCACTCCGCATTGAAAGGGGGCACGCTCTGGGCACTCCGCATTGAATGGGGGCACGCTGTGGTCAATCACTCCGCATTGAAATGGGGCACGCTGTGGTCAATCACTCCGCATTAAAAGGGGGCACGCTGTGGGCACTCCGCATTGAAAGGGGGCACGCTGTGGGCACTCCGCATTGAAAGGGGGCACGCTGTGGGCACTCCGCATTGAAAGGGGGCACGCTGTGGGCACTCCGCATTGAAAGGGGGCACGCTGTGGGCACTCCGCATTGAAAGGGGGCACGCTGTGGTCAATCACTCTGCATTGAAAGGGGGCACGCTGTGGTCAATCAATCCGCATTGAAAGGGGGCACGCTGTGGGCACTCCGCATTGAAAGGGGGCACGCTCTGGGCACTCCGCATTGAAAGGGGGCACGCTCTGGGCACTCCGCATTGAAAGGGGGCATGCTGTGGTCACTCTGCATTGAAAGGGGGGCACGCTGTGGTCAGTCTGCATTGAAAGGGGGGCACGCTGTGGTCAGTCTGCATTGAAAGGGGGCACGCTGTGGTCAGTCTGCATTGAAAGGGGGGCACGCTGTGGTAGCCATATTGCATTGCATTTTCAGAAAATACAACAGCTGCAGATTGAAAAGGAAAGGTCATTTTTAATAACATTCAATCACAATATGATTTGTGTCACAATTGTATACGCTATATTGTTTTTCTTCATTTGCTATTTTTTTTTTCCACGAAAGTGGAGTTACACTTTAACCATTTCTGGACCGGAAAGGATTTTCCCCCTTAATGACCAGGCCAAATTTTGCGATTCTGCGTTATTTTAACTGACAATTGCGCGGTTGTGCGATGCTGTACCTAAATAAAATTGATGTTCTTTTTTCCCCACAAATGGAGCTTTCTTTTGGTGGTATTTGATCACCTGTGAGACTTTTATTTTTTGCACTATAAACTAAAAAAAAGAGCGACAATTCTGAAAAGAAAAAACAATATTTTTCACATTCTGCTATATAACATTCCCAAAAAAAAAAAATGCAAAAATCAAAAATGTTTAACATTTTAGGCCAATTTGTTTTCTGTTACATATTTTGGTAAATCACAATAAGCGTATTTTGATTGGTTTGCGCAAAAGTTATCGCGTGACGTCTACTAACTATGGGAAAGATTTGTGTAATTTTTATTGTTTTTTTTTTTTTTTACTAAATGGTGGTGATCTGCGATTTTTTGCGGGACTGCGACATTGTGGCAGACAGATCTGACACCTAACTGACATTTTTGACACTTTTGGGGGGACCAGTGACATTACTACAGTAATCAGTGCTAAAAATATGCACTGTTACTGTAATATTGACACTGGCAGGGAAGGGGTTAACATTGTGGGTGATCAAGGGGTTAATTGTGAGCCTAGGGGAGTGATTCTAACTGTGGGGGGCGTGGTTTGTAAAATGACCATAGAGACCTGCGATCCTATATAGTAGGATCACATGGGCTCTATGATCATTCCAGGGAGAAGAACGGTCAGCTGTGTTTACAACAGCTGCCCGTCATTCTGTCTCAGCGGGGAGCGATCGCGGGTGTCAGGCGGCAATCGGAGCCACCTGCTACGTGCATCGGCTTCCCCGCTGATGAGTGGGGGCGGGAGTGCGCCGCCCGTGGCACACGCTCGCCCCCTAGCTCCCTTCCACGTATACCTATGGCGGTTTGCGCAGGAGTGGCTGCCTGCCACAGTATAACTGCGGCGGGTGGTCGTAAAGTGGTTAACCACCTCAATACTGGGCACTTTCACCCCCTTCCTTCCCAGACCAATTTTCAGCTTTCAGTGCTCTCGCACTTTGAATGACAGTCATGCTACACTGTACCCAAATTAATTTAATAATTTTGTTCACACAAATAGCGCTTTCTTTTGTTATTTATTCACCACTGGGTTTTTTATTTTTTGCGATATAAGTGAAAAAAGAGCGGAAATTTTGAAAAAAAAAACAATATTTTCTACTTTCTGTTTTAAAAGAAATCCAATAAAATAATAGCATGGCGATACCACATGTGTGTACACATAGCATGTACATAGCAAAAATTACACCCCAAAATACATTCTTCTACTCCTCCTGAGTATGGTGATAACACATGTGTGATACTTTTACACAGCCTAGCCACATACAGAGGCCCAACATCCAAGTAGCACTGTCAGGCGTTCTAAAGGCATAAATTACACATTTCATTTCCTGAGTGCCTATCACATTTTTGAAGGCCCTGGATAATTTTTTAGCCATATGAACAGATGTGCGCAGATGATTCCTGGGACAGATGTGTGACAAATGTTGGCAGATGTTCACTTGGAAAGATCACGGGCAGATGATTACAGACAGATATGGCAAAAGATTACAGACAGATGTGGCAGATAATTAAAGACAGATGTGGTAGATGGCTACAGACAGATGTGGCAGATGTGTGCCAGATGATCACGGACAGGTGTGGCAGATGATCACGGACAGGTGTGGCAGATGATCACGGACAGATGTGGCAGATTATCACGGACAGATGTGGCAGATGATTGCAGACAGATGTGGCAGATGATTGCAGACAGATGTGGCAGATGATTGCAGACAGATGTGGCAGATGATCATGGACAGATGTGGCAAATGATTACAGACAGATGTGGCAGATGATTACAGACATATGTGGTAGATGATTACAGACAGATGTGACAGATGATTACAGACAGATGTGACAGATGATTACAGACAGATGTGACAGATTGCAGACAGATGTGGCAGATGATTACAGACAGATGTGGCAGATGATTACAGACAGATGTGGCAGATGATTACAGACAGATGTGGCAAATGATTACAGACAGATGTGGCAGATGATTACAGACAGATGTGGCAGATTATCACTGGAACAGATTATTTTACAGGGACAGATGTGTGACAGGTGTTTTTTCACTGTTTTGGGGACACTAGCTGGGTGATCAGTGTGTAAAAAGCAGTAGAAAGTGCTGTAAACTCACTGATCCCGGGCTGCCAGCACAGATCTGCTCTCCTCCTCACTGACAGGCTCTGTGTGAGGAGAAGCAGAGCCAATCGCCGTTACAACAGCTGTGTTTACATTACATGATGGTTGTGATTGGACACAGCCGTCATGTGATCAGGAGGGCCAATCATAGAGCCCTCCTGCCAAGCAGTGTTGTGCTGTGTCTGGGGGATTGTGCAATCTTGCTACTTCTGAAGGACATTCAGGAGCGTCCACTTTAGAAGGAGGAAGCTCCCGGCTGTATATGTGCAGTGGCCAGGCGGGAGGAGATTAAAAAATAATTTTAGACTTGAGGATTTCGTAGAACTCCCCATACAATATCTGAAAGCAGACACTCTAGAGCAGCTGTTTTCAACCTGTCATTCGTGACCCCATCTGCGTTCGAATGCTGATTTGCCAGGGGTCGCCAAGTCCCAATCCGATCTGTCCAATCCACAGACTGGACTATGGAAATTGACGTCATTGTTCGGCGAGACGTCACTTCTGGGAGAGGAGAGACCTCGCCAGAGTAACTAGTAAGGTAAGTAAGCTTTTATAATTTGCATATAAACAGTTTGTTGATCAGACTCACGCTGTCTGTGAATTTGGTGTGGTTGGCTATGATGTAAATATCCAAATATCCAAATATCCAAATAAATAATATGTAAACATCATAAGCGTGCCTGGGCACACCCATCCCACCCGATGTGGCTCATATTTCCCCTGTTTAGACCCCTTACATTTCAGCAAATTAAAAAAAAATGTAATTTTTTTGTGCTAAAATGTATTAAAAAAAGAATAAAATAAAAATATAAAAATAAAATTATTGTGGCTGGCCAGCCGCCAGGGCACGAGCCTCAGCAGAGCTGAACACCCAGGGGCAGCAGAGGGGAGGGCGGATGCCCAAACGGGTAGTGGCTTAAGCCACCCTCACTGGGACCGCCCCACATAGCTCCCGACCAGTAGGCCGCATAGCCGCGGCCAAGATTTGGGGCCGAATTCCGGCCGCCAACCTATCCGCTCCCCCAGCCTAACAACTGCAGCAGGGAGCCCAGAGGACATTCCTGCCCTGGTCACCAACCCCTAGGGTAGCAGGGGAACCCTGTTCAACCCCCCTGTTGTGCACCAGGAAAAACCCAGTCAGCAGCAACTCCAATAAGCCCCACCTAAGAGCATGTGGCAAGAGCTAGGGGCCCACGTCCACCAAAAAATCCTCCAGGGGTAGAGAGGGGAAAGTTACTTACCATACCAGGAACAGGGTGGGGCCCCACTCCTGACAGATCACCGCTCCATTGGGATGTGGATGGCTGTCGGCCAGGAAGGAACGCTGCGACTCCGGTCGAGGCCAGGTCTATGAGTCTGCTTAAATTTTAAACAGCGGAGTATGCTGAAAATAGGCTAACACCTAATTGCCACTGCCACATCAGCATGGTTGTTTCCATAATTTGCATGCAATGGTATGTTATTTAGCAAATATATTATTGTGTGAAAATAAAATAAATCAAACACTAGTGAACACGCAGGGTGTTAGCATGGTTAGGATTTGAACTCATGACCTAAGACTTTTGCTCAAGAGCGCAGACCACTAAACCAATGTGCCAAGTACAATTAGACATAATAGTGTAGTATGATTAAAGACATAGATAATTAGGACTCTATAGTCTCCTAAAAAATAAACGTAACATGACAAAAAAAATGAACATATAACAGATAAAGTATGTAACTGTAAATGATAAATACATGTAACTTCATGGAATAGCAGACATTAGTCTGTAATAATCCTTCAGAACAGCATTCCTTAGCAAAAAAAGAAAACAAATTATGCACAATAATTGTAATATAAATAAATAGCAAACACGAGGTAGAGCATACCCCATATTTATTGGCATACATGTACACACTAGATCATAGCTAAATACTGCAGTGCGGTTTCATGTAGGAAACGCATTGGCAATTGCCAGTTATGGAACCGCGACTATGCCAATTTGGAATTCACTAATACATATTCGCCTGTTTGTACTCCTACTTTTCCGTTCACATGTTCACCTAGTTGAGGTCTCACTTGTGTTAATTGGGAGTAATAAATGTAGAATGACTAATACTATTTCTTCTCCTTATTCTTAGTGAATTAGGCCCTGGGTGACACTTTTTGGGGACCAGTCACACCAATACAGTGATTAGTGCCAAAAAAATGCACTGTCACTGTACTAGGACACTGGCAGGGAAGGGGTTAACATTAGGGGTGATCAAAGGGTTACATACATTCCCTGGGAGTGCAGTCTTACTGTGTGGGGGGTGGTTGCACTGTAGAAAGACAGAGATTTGTGTTCCTGTTTAGCAGAAACACAAGATCTTTGTCTTCCTTACTAGCAGAATGGCGATCTGCCTTGTTTACATAGGCAGACTGCCGTTCTGCCTCTCTCTGAACAATCGCCGGACCTGCTGGTTGGCTCCCACTGTGTCCAATCACAGTGGGACTGGGTCTCCGGGGGCGCACCCCCCAGACCGGGAAGACTAAATCAGGTATAGGTACATGATTTTGCACTTAAGTGCCACCTGTTGCAGTATATATACGTGGGGCAGTCATTAAGCGGTTAACTAGTGAATTAACTATATACAATATATACAAATGGGGAGCACAAAAAAGCAGGGTAAAACTGGAGGTGCAGGGAATATAAAGAAAGGGGGAACCAAAACTGGAATCAGGAACAAGGGGAGTAAAAACAAGGCAGCCGGGTACAGCGTAGAAGTACGAGGCAAAGAACAAGACAAAGAGCAGGAACAGTATCTGGCAACAAAGCAAAACACTGGCGCAAGAGGCACTAGTATAGGAGGAACTAAATAACCTCCCAGCAGCCAGCATCATGTGGAGACTGATTACTAGAAACAGCTGGCTGCCGGGAGACACCCACTGGTGGAAACCAGAACTGCAACCTCCTGCTCTGGGAAGCATAGTGCCAGCTGCAGATGATCCAGGTCCTGAGAGTCATGTCCCTTTTTGTGACAATATATCTTACCGCCAACTCTACTAAACCCAGGGAGGACAAAAACCACTTTCAATTGTAGCTACATTTCGAGACCTGCCAGAGCCAACTCAACAAGACCTTCCATGGACCCCCCCTTGAGCAATCTATTCCCATCCCTCAAGACCTTTCTCTCTTTAATATTGTAGCCCCTTCTAACCCCCCCCCCCGCCCCCTTCACGGCATGCTTCTACTAATGCTTCGCCTGGACTCCAAGTTGTACTTTTTTTTTCACCATTGACGAACAGAAATGTTGTAAAGTTAAAGAATCGCTATATTATTCCCATTTATCATGTTATCACCACATCTGTTCCCTCCCCAATGTTATTAATCAACATAGTTATTTCTTGTAAAGAAAATACAAGAAAAAAAAAATCTTACAGGAAGCAATGTCTCAGAACACAAGTACATATCATTTTAGAGAACCCTGTAATCAATCACCGAGAACAGCGAAATTCACATCAAAGCCAGACATATTATTTATTTAATTCTGCCTAATAACACACTCTGCATTACATCAAAAGGAAAGTAATCATAATAAAAAAAATGTTCATAATAACAAAAACAGCCCTAAACCAAAAAAAAAATGGTTTCTAATTAGCTTGTACGTGGAATCGTTTTCTGCTTCGCTACAGCGCGCTGCCATCATGGAGCGGACCGCACAGCGTTTTCTGTAATGGTAGGAGAGCCTTAATAAACGTGTCCGCTGATTTCAGACCCCCCACCCCTGCCATTTATATTACAATAGCAGTATAGAACTGTACCTGCCTATCCCAGAACATAATTATAATAACCAGCATCAACATTAAATAAAAGCATCGGAAAAAAATAAAATAAATGAAATTCGGGCAAAACGCTCCGTTTTATTCTCCTTTTCATGCGTCTACATAATTTAGGGATTGTTTATTTGATTTTAGATAGATCTTTGCTTGTGCATTTCCTTTGAATTGAAGCACATTCTTTAAAGTGGTTCTTTCATTAAGTTCACAAGTCTGTCTGAAGAAATTCCTGATACAGCCACAGTCTAATTTTTCGGAAAAGTTCTACATTTTAGCATTAAAAAAACTATCCTTGAGTTTCAGTCCAGTGACTTTTCCTAGACTGGGGTTATGCCATTGTTCTGCTGCAGGCAGGTGGAAGCATTTCCTCAGTCTCCACTCCCCCCGTGATCAACTGCAACATTGTCAGGGTCCTTTCACACGGGCTTTCCGATCAGGTCCGCCTGTGAGTTTTTTCAGGTGAACCTGATCGGATACTCCATGTACCTCTATGGAGTGCGGATGTCAGGGGTGACAAGTCCGCTGACACCCGCTGCTATCCAATCCGATCCGGTCTGTGAAATCCAGATGGATGGAAACTCTATTTTCCATCTGTCTGGAGGATCGGATTGGATCGGATAGGGTCGGATGAAAACGGTCAGGTGGTCCATTTTCATCTGATCTCCCATAGAGGACAGCGGAGATCTGACAGGTCTGTCTTTGAAAAGTAAAGCCGGAAAGCCCATGTGAAAGGACCATAATTCTGCCACATGTCAAGAGTTGAGAAGCTGCAGCGGGGGATGATCTTTGTCAGACATTTGTGATCACAGTGAAAAATTGCACAGGATTTACAATGATTGCGGCATCTCTGAGCTGGCATCTCAGTCCACAATGTAGCTGTTGACCCTGAATGATGCAAGAAGAAAGATGACCTGCGATTCTAGAGAGAATTGATGAAGGCATTGTACACGTTATTTAACATGAATTCACTTATCATGAACACCATATCTAATGCCAGGTCCACTTTAAAGCTAAACTTGGGTCTAACATGATAAGAAAAAAAATACCATTCATGTATAACACCAGTTATACACTCACCGGCCACTTTATTAGCTACACCTGTTCAATTGCTTGGTAACACAAATTGCTAATCAGCCAATCACATGGCAGCTCAATAAGTAATATTGTTGCGCCAAGTGAAAATATCAATCAATGTGTCAAATGAGGTTATAAATCAGATATCAAATCAGTCTTAATAAATCAACTCTATTATAAGTGATATCAAGTGATCTTAATAGTCCCAATACACAGTGGATCATAAAGTGAAATCAAAGTGAACAAAACTATCTTCATCTGTGATTATAAATAAACGTGCTGCATGCTTCACTCCAGTGCTCCCAGTGGATGGTGCAAGATAAGCAGCTCACCTTAGGATCAGACTCCTGAGAGTCAAACACGCTTTGGGATATATATTGAGCAGCCTGATGCCCCTTCCTTTCACCGCCTCCAGCTATTCCTCCGAATTGGCCAGGAATCCGGTGTAAATAGAAAAACAGATCTAATGTTCTGTTTGAATAAGGCTATTTATTCCTCTTAAACCGATAAAATTCCACTTACATTGAAAAGCACTTATAGCAGTGCGGGCTTTACAGCGTCCTACACAGTTTCCTATACACCTCCAGGAATCGACGTACTCCGAGCAGGCTCCTCCCCCGTACGCGTTGCATCAGAGACTTTGTCAGCGGGGTCACATGGCAGCAACTTAATGCATTTAGGCATCTAGATGTGGTGAAGATGACTTGCTGAAGTTCAAACTGAGCATCAGAATGGGGAAGAAAGGGGAATTAGGTGACTTTGAATGTGGCATGGTTGTTGGTGCCAGACGGGCTGGTCTGAGTATTTAAAAAACTGATGATCTACTGGGATCTTCACACACACATCCATCTCTCGGTTTTCAGAGAAAGGTCTGAAAAGAGAAAATATCCAGTGAGCGGGAGTTGTGTGGACGAAAACGCCTTGTTGATGTCAGAGGAGAATGGGCAGACTGGTTTGAGATGATAGAAAGGCAACTCAAATAACCACTTGTTACAACCAAGGTATGCAGAATACCATCACTAAACGCACAACACATCGAACCTTCAGCAGAAGACCACACTGGATGCCCCTCCTGTCACCTAAGAACACAGGCTCACTTGGACAATAGAAGATTGGAAAAACGTTGCCTGGTCTGATTAGTCTCGATTTCAGCTGTGACATTCAGATGGTAGGGACAGAATATAATGTAAACAACATGAAAGCATGGATCCATCCTGTCTTATATCAATGGTTCAGGCTGGTGGTGCAATGGTGGGAGGGATATTTTCTTGGCACACTTTGGGCCCCTTAGTACCAATTGAGCGACATTTAAACACCATGTCATACCTGAGTATTGTTGCTGACCATGTCCATCCCTTTATGACTACAGTGTCCCCATCTTCTGATGGCTCCTTCTAGCAGGATAATGCACCATGTCACAAAGCTCAAATCATCTCACCACTGGTTTCTTCACCATGATAATGAGGTCACTGTACTTCAATGGCCTCCACACTCACCACATCTCATCCAATAGAGCACCTTTGGGATGTGGTGGAAGATTCACCTCATGGATGTGCAGCCGACAAATCTGCAGCAACTGCGTGATACTATCATGGACCAAAATCTTTGAAGAATGTTTTCAGCACTTTGTTGAATCTATGCCACGAAGAATTAAGGAAGTTCTGAAGGCAAAAGGGGTCCAACCCGATTCTAGAAAGGTGTACCTAATAAAGTGGCCGGTGAGTATATTTAGAAAATCCATAAATATATACTGTAGGTGCTGCCAGTATAAGCCCCTGATATCTGTTTTTATGTTAGCTTCTTGCAATCCCTTGCACCAATTGCTTTAATGGAGCACCAGTGCTCTGAGTCATTCAGGTTTTATTGCAGGTTTCTTCAGAACAGCCATTCCCCTCCAGACTTTGCTTGGAGCTCCTTGCACTGTGGTTAATTGACGTTCTATGTGATGGTGTCTGCATAGTTCAGGGACCGGTTCCATTTGGTAGAGCTGACAGCATAACAACAATGGCATTTGAGCTGCCTGGAAGGGAGGCATTTGTCCCTCTGACCATCAATGTAAGGGCTCGTCCAGATGTGCAGGGAGTTGAGCCCCGTTTTTATAGTTCCCTGACTGCCCACCTAAACAAGGACATGCGACCACTCAATTTTTAGGTCTCGGAAAAACTGCTAAAATAAATTCATCAGGGATCATTGGGAAAATGCCCTTTAGCTCTCGTTCTCATGTGCGGCAGCTCTTATGTGATTTCCTCATGGCCCTGAAAAAATGCTAACCACCGTGCCGCAATGTACATTACACCTAATTCCAAGGTGGTTGTGGGGCAGTCTCATTCACCTAAATGGGTCATGTTCGCTAGTGGTACTGCCCCCCAGTAGCGACATGCCAATTTTTGCCAAAGTCATGCTTTTCAGATAGGTGGCAAAGGCTGAGCCCTAAGGGGCATTCTTCCCATGACCATAAAGATATGGGCATTTTCCCATAGACCTCCAGATGAATTTATTTTAGGATGATTTCCTGACCCTCATGGTCCCCACTGCACTTACGTCCTTGGGTGATAGATTTTCCCCATCTATGCAGCCCCTGGGTTTGAAAACCATTCTGTTCTTTCTCTAAGTACGCCAGGAGAGATCAGAGTGATTCTGATTGATCAGCACCGGCACATGACTGCACTGACCAATCAGAACTCTGATCTGTCCCAGCTTTCCTAAGGAAGGAAAGGGAAGAACAGCAAGTTTTTTTATATCTCAGGCTGCATGGACGATAAAACTATCACCCAAGGGGGTAAGTGCAGCAGGGACTGAGGGAGTAAGGAAGGTGTAGGGTGTTAGTTCACCTTTTACTTTTTCCTGATAAGGTGAACTAATTCTTTACAATTTAGTTTTTTGGGGGTTTTATACCATGTGAAATACACAACATGCCTACAACTTTGAAGGTGCAAAAATGTATATATTGCATGTAGGTGTGCTGTGGTTCAATTCATTCTTAATCACACCCTTTTTAATGCACACGTACTGCAGTCCACCACAGAGCATGCTAATGCACTGCTTCATTCAACTGCAGGGAGGAAAACAGCATTAAGCCAGATTTCCTGTTGAAGCTTACACAGGGCTGACTAGTCCTCCTGTCTCTGTGACATTGCTTATAACGTCACCACACCAAAGAGCAAATGTGCTGCAGTGTATAGACTTGTATGAAGTGTCATTTTGTGACACCTCAATAAAACCAAAAAAGAGAAAAAATAAAACAGTAAACAGAGTGATGATCTATGACAATGCATTGGTATGGTCCAGGTATGGGCAGGGGTGAATTACCATTATTGGATCTGACTGCCATTTATACACAGCGCTTTAATACGGTCATGCAAATGTTTGTACTATATGGTATTCAGTTTAATAAAAGCTCACCTGGTTAAAAAAAATACGGTCATGACCAACTGCCATTTATACACATTGCTTTAATACTGTGCTAACTGACTGCCATTTATACATAACATTTTAATACTATGATGACTGACTGCCATTTATACACATTGCTATAATATGGTGATGGCCAACTGCCATTTATACAAAGCGTTATAATACTATGATGAATGACTGCTATTTATACATAGCATTATAATACTGTGATGACTGACTGATATTTATGCACAGCACTATAATACTGTGATGATTGACTGCCATTTATACACATTACTTTAATACTGTAATGACTAACTGCCATTTATACGCAACTGTATAATACTGTAACGATTGCAATTTATACACAGCACTATAAATAGTGCTATAATACTGTGATAACTGACTGCCATTTATACACAGCACTATAATACTGTGATAACTGACTGCCGTTTATACACAGTGCTATAATACGGTGATAACTGACTGCCGTTTATACACAGTGCTATAATACGGTGATAACTGACTGCCGTTTATACACAGCGCTATAATACGGTGATAACTGACTGCCGTTTGTACACAGAGCTATAATACTATGATGACTGGCTGCCATTTATACACAGCATTATAATAGTTTGATGACTGGCTGCCATTTATACACAGCGAGCGTTATAATAATTTGATGACTGACTGCCATTTATACACAGCATTATATTACTATGACTGACTGCCATTTATACACAGATTTATAATACTATGATGACTGACATTTATACACATCGTTCTAATACGGTGATGATCCGTAACATTGCATTACGACCCCTACACAATGTACACCAGTACTCCCAGGTTTTAGCGTGTTGGCAGGGGTGAAGGAGCCCTAATAGATTTGACTGCCATTGATACACATCTTTATAATATTGACGGATACAAAATAAAAACAGAAAAAAAATTAATAAAATAAAGCAAAGAGCCAAGGTGGGACCTTGAGATTTCCTTCCAATCCAGGTGGAGTCTGTGAGACCACATAGCGCACAATAATAACACCGGCATCTGTAATACGAAGATATGTTTCAGAAAGATAATCGCTCGTGTGCAGCTGCTCCTCGGGCGAGAATTACCGCAGAGCATTTCATAAAGAAATATTGATCTTTGCATCAGTAAGGAGACCCCAAACGACCATCTAGACTCCACTGGAGCAATGTAATGGTCAGTGAGCTATGACAGATGTGATCACTGCAAGATGAACATTTCCGAGCCATAAGCTGGATGCTGCAGTCTGCCGATTACATATCCTTCCTGTCTGCGTCTTATACACCCTTCGAGGAGAACAGCGAGCAAGAACCAGAAATCAGCACCTTCCTGCTGATTACACCAAGGAGCCCTTCAGAAGAAAACATACAGCATGGCTCTAGCCTGGAGAATAAATCACACCTAAACCAATGGATTTTGATGCTGCCAGTAACAGTAAAAGGTGATAGTAAAGTCTCAATTTTTTTTTGTAATTGAAATAATAAACATGTTATGTTTACCTGCTCCATGCAATGATGCTGCTGCAAAGCATCTTATCCCCATGTAGATGAGGACAAGGGCCTCTTCCCAACAACCCTGGCCCAGTGGTTGTGGGGGTCTACAGGTGGGGAGCATATCCCTTAATCCCTTAAAATCCCTTAAAAAGACCCTTTAGGAATAAGGGAGCCTCCAGATCCTGGACCCCCCCATGTAAATGAGCAAGGGGTACATAGTACTCCTACTTATTCACAAAAAAAAGAATGTACCTCAGAAGTAAGTGTAGCACTGCCCCCTTGAGGACTGCTGTATATTACACTTTCGGGTCCCCCTGGGTTACCGTTAGTAACACTGGCATTCACAATTTAACACTTTACTCATCAGTCCAGGGGTTTGTAGTTGTTTTTGGTGTTTTATTTTAAAAAGGGATGGGAATAGTGGGATTCTCCAAATTAACTACTAACAAAGTTGGGAGGACATCTATGTGTAGATACAGCCAGGCTGTTGATTCACCTTGCCACTTAGGTGGATTTAGGGTTAAGTCTCTATCCAGATGACTTGATGAACTGAATTCTCTTCAGGACACTCTCCTAGTATCCTCTTTCTTGACCACTGACACCTGTCCTCTGATGATCCTACTATGGGGTGGCCCCCTTCAGGTCACCTGTACTCACGATACTGTTTTTATAGGGTCTCCAGTGTCTCCCCTTCAGTCAGCTTTCCTGGACCTCTGGGTTCAGCTCCATTCCTCTGTCCCTCAGGACGACCTCCTGATGCCACGTGCCACTGCTACAGAGGAGGAGGCAGCCACCACCCTCCCTCTGGGACTCTGCTCACCAGCCAAAGACCCCCGCAGCACATGTGCTCCTGGCTTTTATACAGTATCCCAGAATGCCCCGAGACAGCCTGTCTCTACCAATCACCAGGACTGTATCAAAGCCAATGTATCCATTGGTCAGGTTTCCTCCCACTGTCCAACATGCCTCTCACCAGTGTGAAACACTCCTCTAGACTCAATGAATGCGCACACTAAGCAGACCTCACTCACAGATCTTGCTCTCTGGTAGGCAGAGAACAATATAGATTTGCCTGCTGCTCCTCTGGTAAACAGACAGAGCCGAAAACTGTACTCTCTCACTAGCACCTACCTAGGAGGGTGCTACATAAGGAAACCCAAACGTTTGACAAAAAAAAAAAATCCCCTGATGTATATCCATCTTCATTCACGTCACCCAGTGATGTAGGTTCAGGTCAATCATGATGAATAAGGGCAAAAAAAAAAAAAACAGATGCCCGCCAACACCCGACTCCTCCCATCACTTGCCCAGCGTCAAATGACATTCTCCCCGCCGCTGAAGTAAACAACCTGGTGTAGTCATTGAACATATATGGACAGGTTTATCCCTGGATCCCCCCCCCCCTGGCAAAAAAAAAGACCTCCCCCATTGAAGGCATGTGGCCTGGTATGGTTCAGTAGGAAGGGACACATGCTCCATCCATCCTCTCCTGGCTTGCCAGGCTGCATGTTCAGATAAGGGTCTGGTTTGGATTTTGAGGGAAAACTATTTTTTTTTGCAGTTTTGTTAGCAGGGGGTCTCCCAAAGGGCATGGTATGTATTTTAGGGGAGGGGGCTAACAATTATTTTTTTTTGGGCAAAGGATCCCCTGTAAATCCATACCAGACCCAAAGAGCCTGGTTTGAATTGTTGGGGGACGCCATATGTTTTTTTGTTTTTCACTGCTCTTTTGTTTACATTCTGCTGTCAGCTGGGACTCCCAGACAGCATGAATGAGTCACTGGTTGCTAGGACTCCAGCGGGTAGGAGTTCCCTAACAAACTGCAAAAATGCATGGACAAATTTCTTTTCCAGCTGTATTGTAGAAACATTACATTAGGGCGTGCACCTCGAAGCTCAAACACACATGCATGTGTATACGGTGTATATATGGCAGTGGGGCAGTGGACAGTGTCAGTAGAGCACTGCATGTGTTAGTAGGACAGAGATTGGTGTCAGTAGTTTATTTTTTATTTTTTTTATTACAATATTTTCTTTTCTTTTTTTTTTTTAGGATCCTCGTGGGGGTTTTGGAGAAATATCAGGGGTCTAAACAGACCCCTGATATCTCACTTTTGAGACAGAGAAAGGGACTAAGGACAGAGATTCCCCAGTCCCTTTCTCTGCCGCCAGGCAGCAGGGGGGATCTGCATAGTACAGGGTGATTAGGGTGTGCCCAGGCACACCTGGCACCCCATGTGTGCATGCCGATGGCGGGATGACTGGTCTCCTCTCCACCTCCTCCTGTAGTTTTCTGCAGGCAGCCTGTATTGGGTGGAGCCTGTTGGCCCGTCCCACAGCTCTGCTCTCTGCACAGTCTACTTACAGCATTAATGTACCAAAGCACAATGACCCAAAGCACACAGCAAAATTTACCACACAGCGGTTGAAGGAGAAAAAGGTGAATTTCCTTGCATGGCCTAGTCAGAGCCCAGACTTAAACCCCATCTGTGGAATGACTTGACAAGCATCCAAACCTGCAAAAACTAATTTCAGGGAGGTGGCACTCTGTGCTGCCGCAGTCCACAAATGCTCACCATTAAATATAACTGAACTTGAGCAGTTCTGCAAAGAAGAGTGGGCAAATATTGCAAAGGCTAAGTTAGTAGAGACATATCCCAACAGACTAAAGGCTGTAACTAAAGTTTTAAAAGGTGGTCCAGCAAAATACTGACATAAGGGGGGCAATCCTTTTTCCAACTCAGTAAGCCCCCGTTCACACTAAGGCGACCTGTGAGGCGACCTGGTCGCCTCACAGTTCGCTGTAGGTCGCGTTCCATAGGGAAGCTGCGGACCCGTTCTAATAGGAGCGACACAAGTCACTCCGACTTAGAAAAAGGGTCCGGAGCTTCTTTGGGGCGACCCGGAGGCGACCGCCATAGACTTCAATGTTATGAAGTCCGTGGCGGCCGCTCCGAGGTCGGCGCGCACTGCTCGCACCGCGACCTCGGAGGTCGCCCCTGGAAGTAGCGTCGCTCGTATGTGAACGGGGCCTTAATCTGTTTTTTTTTTTTGTTTGTTTTTTTGACATGTTGGTGTTATATCTTTCACTTGGATGTTATAAGTTTCACTAAGTAAATACAGCTGGATAAAACAAAAACTGTGTCTATCTTCATTTTAGGCTGCAAAGCAACAAAATGTGATTATTTTAAAAGGGGGTGATTCTTTTTTATACCCGCTGTATATCCTTCGTGGCATTTGAGTACCACACTTAAATTTAGGTTTGTGTGAGTTTAGCTTTAGGATTCCTACAGACATAGAGAATACTTGCCATGGGGGATCTTATCCATCAATCAGCAGGAAAGTTACTAAAGGTCCAACAAGCAGATGGCAGAGCAGAAAAAGTGTTGCAAATAGGAGAAATTTGTTCTATCATGTATAGACGGCACAGCTGGTGCATAAGAGGGTGCAGTCCCTGACTTGGTGGTCCTTAGTTATGTCCTCGATCAGCTGTGAACATGCTCGGGTCTAATAGGATGCCACATTTTAATAGAATCCTAAGATGTTGAGGATTTCAGGCTGTGTAACTAATTAGGGGATGTACAGAAAAAACAGGCGTATTTATGTTCTCCGGGGAATCAGGGCAATTACAATACCTGCATCCAAGCGCGGATGAATATGTGATGCAAACTGTGAATTTCATATAATTATTTGAAAATGGCTTGGAGCAATTACCATCGCAGATGTTATTTGATTTGGAAAAAAAAAAAAGCTCCATTTTAGAGCAAATTACACAACATTAAGTGCTCCATACTAGAATCCTCATAGATTTTACACTGCGCCTGTATGGTGGGTAATAATTTGACAGTGAAAAAGAACAGTGACCACCGGTGGGTATTACAAAGATATAAAATAAATAAATCGAGCAGTTATAAGGCAGGTACCCACTGCTAGGCAGTCAGTCATTGTCATTGTATGTATGGCGGTTTAACCACTTGCCGACCGCCGCACGACTATTTACGTCGGCGGTCAGCCCCTCACAGGCAGAGCGACGTAGCGCTAGCCTGTGAGGGTCTAGGGAGCGAGCGCGCCGCCGGAGGCGCACTCCCGCTCCCGCGTGGTCACGGACCCCCCCACGCGTGTCACTCGCGATCGTCGGGTGGAGAGGGAGAAAGGCAGGCGGCTGATGTAAACAAAGCCGCCTGTCATTCTCCCCGGTGTATGAATGGTGATCATACGGTTCTACTATGTAGGACCGTTGATCACTGTTCCTACACCTCAAGCCACAGCCAATCACAGTTAGAATCACGCCCCTAGGGACACACATAACCCCTCCCTCTCAAAAAAGTTAACCCCTTCACTGCCAGTGTAATTTTACAGTAACAGTGCATATGTATAGCACTGATTACTGTAGAATGTCACTGGTAACCCCAAAAGTGTCAGTCAAGGGTCCGATCTGTCCGCTCCAATGTCGCAGTCCCGCAAAAAAAAAATCGCAGATTGCCGCCATTACTCGTTAAAAAAAAAAACAACAAAAATGACAAAAATCTTTCCCTTTGTTAGTAAACGCAATAACTTTTGCGCAAACCAATCAAAATATGCTTTTTGCTATTTTTTTACCAAACATATGGTAAAAAAAATTGGCCCAAAATGTTAAATTTAGATTTTTACTTTTTTTTTGGGGGGGGGGTTCATATAAAAAAAATTTGAAAAATATTGTTATTTTTGCAAAATTGACGCGCTTTTTTTTGTTTATAGCGCAAAAAGTAAAAATCGCACAGGTGATCAAATACCACCAAAAGAAAGCTCTGTTTGTGGGAAAAAAAAAGGATGTCAAATTTGTTTAGGTACAGCGTCGCACGACCGCGCAATTGTCCGTTAAAATCACACAGTGCCGAATCGCAAAATAGGCCCTGGTCAGGAAGGGGGTAAAATCTTCCGAGGCTTAAGTGGTTAACATTGAGACACCATTTTCTGAGTCTGAAATTCATTTTTCAAGTGTCATTCCTCCCCTAAAAATTTCCTGATCTGTACATGACCATGCCATGGGGCCATGACTCGGTGGTTGACAGCCACTGCTTTAGAACATTTCCCAGAATTCATTTTTTTTTTCTTTGAACTTGTTTCTGCAGCAAGTAACAGCCTTATTACTCCCTAGATGTTATCATTAGGCTTCTAAAGTTCTTGCAGTGGTAGCTGTAGGGAGGAAAAATCAGCAGGTTGCCCTATGGTAACTCCTATTCATGTAGGTATGCCTCCAAAACTACAACTCCCAAGAGCCTTTTCCTTTTTTGCTGGGATAGAAATCAATGTCTGTATTTGGAGATGCGACGCTGTACCCAAATAAAATTGATGTCCTTTTCCCCACAATCAGAGCTTTCTTTTGGTGGTATTTGATCACCTGTGTGATTTTTATTTTTTGCACTATAAACAAAAAAATTTTTTGAAAAAAAAAAAAAACAATATTTTTCACTTTCTGCTATATAACATTCTCAATATAAATTTTTTTTTTTTTTTAACATTCTAGGCCAATTAGTTTTCTGCTACAGATTTGTGGTAAAAAAAAACAAAAAATTGCAATAAGCCTATTTTGATTGGTTTGCGCAAAAGTTATTGCGTCTACTAACTACAGGAAAGATTTATGTCATTTTTATTGTTTTTTTTTACTAGTAACGGCGGCTACCTGCGATTTTTAGTGGGACTGCGACATTGCGGCAGACAGATCGGACCCCTAACTGACATTTTTGTCACTTTTGGGGGTACCAAATTATGCACTGTTACTGTAATAATGATACTGGCAGGGAAGGGGTTAACGCTGTGGGTGATCAAGGGGTTAAATGTGAGCCTAGGGGAGTGGTTCTAACTGTGGGGGGGGGGGGGGGCTTGTGAATGACTATAGAGACCTGTGATCCTATATAGAAGGATCACAGGAGCTCTGTGATCGCTCCAGAGAGAAAAAAGCTGTGTTTACGAAAAAAAAATGCACTTACTCCAGTGTATAATCAATACGGCGTTGGTATTCCAACCAGGAAGTCTGGGTCTGGTGCGTTTCACGGCCCGTAACCGGAAGTGACGCAAATACGCTTGTGGCTCCGCCCTCCACTTCTTATTCCTGGACGGGCACCCGGCTCAGCCTCTCTGCGAGTCGCTGACAGCATGAGCTAGCCACTCCTGCCCCCTCCACTGTTAGAGCAGAGAGCAGTGACTGACAGCTCTGAAAACTGAGTGATCGGCAGTGTTTGATCGCTTGGTTCTCAGTCTTTGAGCTGGTGGGGGACAGATTCTGCATCAGACCAATGATGCATCCACCTAGGTAAGTATAATTCTTAAGAAGAAAAAAATCTCATACTTCTCCTTTAAGTACCGTTTTATGCAGTGATATACCTCCTTAAGACCACGGTCCATCTGGCCAGTGTAGTCACCTGCTAAATAAGCACCCTCAACAGACAGCTTAAAAGGTAACTCCACTATCGCGGGGAAAGAAAATAGCAAATAAAGTAAAAAATATATAGAGCGTATACGATTGCGACACAAGCCATATTGTAATTGAATGTTATTAAAAATGACCTTTCCTTTTCAGTCTGCAGCTGCGGTAATTTTCAGAAAAATGCAATGCAATATGGCTACCTGGAGGTGTCCTGTACACAGAATGTATACTGACCACACCCCAGAAACATCATTTCCTGCTTGTGTGATTGGCTCACCAATTTTCCCAGAAGTCTGCACTAAGATACAAGTCAGATTTCTGGCATCCCCCTGCAACAAAAATGTCATTTCTGGTGAGATACTCCCACTAGGAACACATCTAAAGGGATGCAGACCCAGCAGATTTCCTCATTAGAGCCCTACAGCTGCCGCAGCTAATTGATAATTATAAAACCACTCCCATTAGACCCACTCGGCACAGAGGAACAAACAATGATTTCTCCAGAATAACAAAAGATAGGAATCTGCAACAAAGTTTGTTAAAATCCTTGCAATATACAGAGATCACCCAGAGGGGGAATGTTTTTTCTCAACAAAAGTGGAGTTACGCTTTAACTCTCCAATAATACATGGCAGTTTGACATTGGCGCAGACTATAAGTGGGTCTTTATCTGTGAGGCTGTGTACGAACGATCGGTACCCAGGACTACCGCTTCCTGGAGACCAGATGGCTGTGATTGGCTATCACAGTCACTGTGCAGCCCGCCCATGTGTTTTCTTTCTCCTCTGAATAGATTGTATCTTTTTCTCCTTGCAGGTGAGAAAATGTCAACAAAGTGCATGAAAAAAAAAAAAAGTTGGAAAAATAGCTAGATCAAAGTTTTGTATAGGTTAGGGAAAGAGTTCGTGTAAGGGTCAAAATAAGGGTCAAAAGTCAAGGTAGGGTCAAAGGTCAGTGACCGTATATTTTTGGTAGGATTTTTAAGTTAGTATCAGTGTCAGTGTGTTTTAGGTAAGATAAAAAGTAAAATAGGCACTAATGTTTCTGGGCCCTAGCAAAAGTACATACAACAAATAACATACATATATGTGGCAATGCTGCGACCATAAGAAGCAGGAAAACCTAAACTTATGGGTCTCAGTAACATTTTGACTGCTAAAACCAAATTAAAAAAGTAGATGTATTTATTATACAAGCTTGCAGATAGACCTGCACGCAGGAAGAGCAAAGAGCAACTCATATTGTGTTCATAAAGTTTGCCCTGTTTAACTAAGGATTTGTAATACAATTTATATGTCCTAAAGTAGGTAGGAACCTAAAGCCCCGTACACACGATCAGATTTTCGAACGATCTGTCGTCCGTTTTTTGTGGCATGCTAGTCTGATGTGGAAAGTGAAGAGGTTTTTTTCATACAAATTTTACCGTAGGACAGAATTTTACTTCAGAAGTGATGTCATGTGTTGGATTGCTTTGTATGTGTTCTTTCGTCTCTGAGCATGCCTAGTCTTGCTCTAAAGATTTTTTTTTCCGTCGAAAACTGTACTAATGAGACGAAAATCGGACGTTGTGTTGACGGACGACAAAAAGTTTATAGCCTGCGCATCAGGATTTTGTCAGCCGAAAAGTCGGAGTCGGCTGTCGAAAGCATCATACTAACAATCCGAAAATCGGCAGATCGGTCGTTGGACAAAATTTCCCTTCAGATTTTCTTATCGTGTGTACGGGCCTTAACTTTCTAACTGCTTTGAAGTTCCATCCTGGCTTCTGGTGGAATTCATTGAGATGATGCTGGTCATTCACACAGGCATGATCCTTCCACCACTTCCTCCAGAGAACAAATTTTCAAAAGACAGAGAGCAATCTTCCCTGCTGGAGGCGTAAATAGCATTCTAACACAAGAAATACAGATGTTACACAACAGGATTTCTAATTGCAAATTATACATCCAATATATCTGCTTAATCAAAACTAAATGTTCAGTAAATAAAAATGTCTGTTCCAATTTCCCCCTTCATAAGTTATGGGAATTTCAAGAAATATACAACTACTTTTTTTTTTTTTTTAAACTATTTTGGGCCTGTTTTCCTTTGATAATACATAGAAGAAAATCAGGAGATATCTATCATTTACCATTAAAAGAAATCCCAATTTGTCCTGTAAAAAAAAAAAAAAAAAAAAAAAAAAGTAGCTGTGATGACACACGTCAAAGTTGCAAAATTGACTTCAGGCATTGACATTTGTTATGGCCTCATTAAGGGGTTAATACAACGTAGTTTTACTTTTTAAAATGCAGTATATGGGATGATCCCAACTTTCTGAGATGGGAATGACAGACACCTATTAGCAGAAGTAAGTAGGCATAGGACACCCCCCCTCCCCCAGCACACCCCCCTTAGAGGAGAATTGTACAAAAACAAAAATGATTGGTTAAACCTACAAGTGCTTTTTTACCACTATTATGCCTTTATATTGGCCTTTCGAATTTAAAAATGCAGAACATTTACAAACTGGATGAAAGGTTTATCACTATAAAACACTTTTTGATAGATAAGTAGTGCATTTTATATACAACTATATAGATCAGACCAAAATGAGGAGGGAAGAGGGACAGGGGGACTTTGTTCGAAATCAGGAACAGTCCCTCAAAATCAGGGACAGCTGATGGTCATTTGAAATCAGTAATCTTCAAAGCTTTATGCCCACTATGAAAGCTTACTGAGAAAACATGAAGATAAAGGGATTGGTTTACCTAAGAACTAAACCAACTGGCCCCAACATACAGTGAAACTGGATTTTACCATTTACAGACATCAATTTACAAGTTGTAGTTACTCTGAATTGCCAATAGATGTCACCACCAAGACATTTTATACATACATGTTTAAATTCAATGCATTTTTAAAGTTGAAGGCAAGTCAGAAGTCTAAGCTATAATTAAATGCAACACTTTTTTTTTTTAGATTTGGATAGAGTGGAGAGCGATTAGAACACCTGTCAGATTGAATTTCGGTCTGTGCCCCTATAAGGGAGATTTACCCTCTCTGTTTTTCCTAGTTACCATTATCATTAAAAGTGAAAGTAAAAGAAAATCCCACATTTTGGGTTGTCCCCTCCCCAGAAAAGAAATAGATGGGGATCAACAGTTGTGGTGATCAGGGGGTCCTCAAAAGATCCCCTTTATTTGCAGGGATTTCCACTCCCTCCCTGTTTGGCTATAGGACAGTAAGTGAAGGTATATCCCCCCAATGGGGCAAAGATGGGACAAATAAACCTTACAGGAGTTATACCCTTCCCTTACTCTATCCAAAATGAAAAAAATAAAAGAAAGATGCCTATACTTACCTATGTTGAGGGTGCTCCAGTCCAGTCACATGATCGGGTCTCAGTGTCGGATTCAGTGAAGATGAGAGAGAGCACCAACAATGGCTGCATAGCCTAGG
This sequence comes from Pelophylax lessonae, assembly GCF_965119305.1. Lineage (NCBI taxonomy): Eukaryota > Metazoa > Chordata > Amphibia > Anura > Ranidae > Pelophylax > Pelophylax lessonae. The sequence continues at coordinate 840,769,075 of NC_138768.1, read as the reverse complement.
CAATGACATCACCCAAAGGCTTACTATTGTGCATTCATTGTCGGCTATCCCTCCTCTACACTGAAGTGTGCGCTGGGACCCGATCATGTGACTGGACCAGAACATCCTCAGAAAAGATAAGTATAGACAACTTCCTTTTACAAGGTAGTTAGGCTAGGCTTAGAATGGATATGGGAGAAGATTTAAGCTTAGTTTTCTATTTGCTTGCACTTTATTGGATACATCATGAGTGTTCCAGAGCAAGCAGGGATAGGCAGGGTTATGTAGTCCAGTAGTGGAGAACTCTGGCAAGGCTCACAACACTGCTTGGGATTTATTTGCAGCAGAGATAGCATTGTCAGCCATCAGCAGAAAGTTAAGAGCTCAATGGATTTCTGGCAGGATCACCACTTATCTTTTCTGTCCTTGCATCTTTTTTAAAGCGATAAAACATGGGGAAATGTGTATGCATTGCAGAGATGTAGTACATATGAGTTTTTTTTGCCTGGACTTACAGTACATGAATATTGAACTCATGCCTTGCATAAGGAGTCATTGAACTCTGATGGTCCCTCTGGCTAAAATTGAAGTGTCCCTCCTTTTCTTTATTGCAGTCATTTGCATGGTCATCTTGCTCTTTGTAAGGTTGTGCTGCAAAAAGCTGTCCCAGTGTGGGCATTCACACATTACCAGTGTAGGGAGCTGCCAATAGATGGATTTAATTAGTGAACCGCAATGTTGTAAAGAAGAGAACTAGTGCTTCAGATGAAGACTGGACATCGTTACTCTGGTCAGGGGAGAAAACACCGCGTCTCTCATTATCCTCACACACCTGACAATTGTACACATTTCTACACTTTCTTTTAATTGGGAAATTGAAAATTGTCTTGGAAAGTTCTTGGTGAGTTCAAGTAAAAGAATCTTGAAACTAGTTTAACAATTTAGCTATTTTAGTAGAATAATAATATATATGTAAAGCCCAAATCCAGAAATATCAAAAACTCACCAAATTACAATACATGGACATTAAATTGATGAGGAGGCTGGAGTCTGGTCTCAGCTTACAAGGGCAGCTGCGGTGTAACAGTTTTAGTGCTGGAGCGAGGAATAAGTTAGATATTTCCATTTTTTCTACCCCCTGGACATAATGATGAAAGCAATACTCAGAATCAGTGGCATTGTGTGTGTGTGTGTGGGGGGGGGGGGGGGGGGGGGCAGCCGCTGTGGTCACCTTGGGCGCAACATTTAGAGGGCACAGACTGCAACCTAAGCTTTTCTTCCCTCAGCAAAGACCCTGTCCAAACATGCCGAACCTCTCCCCGACACACTGCAACAACAGATTCGCCAGCGTCCTGACAACGAAAGTCCCACTCAAGGCCGAGAGCCAGCTAGACAGAATAGCCAGTGGGCGGGATTCGCTTGTGACACTTGGTGTTAGAATTGGCTGGAGTGTTTGTCATTTGTGGTGAGAATGGTCATGCCTCTTCTGGCCGATACTATGCCATGGCCAGGCTAGTCACTACTGTAAACAAGCGTAGAGTCATGCCGGGATTGTCCTGGCAAACTGTGGATAAGCAGCCATTACCATGGCAATGTCAACCAGGGGAGGGTTGGCAGCCTTAGTCCAGTCAAGTGGCCCATTGAACCATTGAATCAGCTTACCATCCATGCCCACCTGGTTTTGGACTTGCAGCTGTATACAGTGTCTGGCCCCCTACATTAATCCAGCCCTGAGTGAGGCCTTTTTAACAGTTTTTACCACTTTTCAGACTAGCCCGGGGGCAATTTCCCCCCTGCCCCTCTTGCCAGTCCTCCCCTGATGTCAACTCATAGTTCCCTCCGCATTTCCTGCCAGTCCCCAGTGCGTAAACTGACCAGTTTTACAATAAAGCCTTATGTGCCTCCTCCAGACACAAAGTATGGAGGATTTCTGATTCTAGTCAGGTCTTTTTGCTGTCTGTGACCCAATCAGGGATATGTCCCCTCATGTTCTTTCCCTGTGACAACCTTCCTGTGTAGGAAAAAGAAGGCAGCAAGAAGTTTAACCTTTCATCGCTTTACCCTAGTTTGTTTTTGTCTGTTTAAACCCTGGGGGGATTTCCCCTCATTTCCTGACCTGAAATGAATTGTGGTGACATTCAAAGAGAGATCGACCTTGGATCACTCTTCAAAGGGCATTTACCAGGTGGTGAAAGTGGCGTAGCATGGGGGGGGGGAGCTAGTGCGGGGGTGTGATCAGAATGGGGGTATGTAAAAGTCCATGGGTTAGGAGGTGCAAATTACCTGCCTTGCCCCGGGTGCTGACAACCCATGCTATTCCCCTGCTAAGAATAGCACTTGGCAGCTACACAATGAAGACTCAATGGAAACAGGACAGCAAGAAGATTGACTTATTTGAGCATTGGTGCTGGAGAAGGATTTTATGTGTGAACTAACATACTGATTTTGTAAGAGATCAAACTGGCTATGTCACTAGAAGCGCAATTGATGAAGCTAGGACTGTCGTTTTTTGGTCACACTGTCAGAAGATCACCGAAGAAGGAAATCATGTTTGAGAAGATCAAAGGAACCAGATGAAGAAGGACTGGCTACTAGATGGTTGGACACAATGACTACAGCTGTAGGGGTGTCACTAGAAGATCTAGCTAGACTAGCACAACCCCAGATTGTCTTTAGACCTCTCATTCATCAAGTCACTAGGACCCAAGTTGATGACACTTAACTAACCCTTGCATTGTGGAAGAAATGGGCGGCCCACTGCAGGGGTGGATTTTTTACTATTCCTGGAGTCAGACTTTAAAAAAAATGTAAATTCAGAATTTTGATTTTATTTTAGTTAAGATGTGTGCATTAACATGATATGTCAGGACACTTGGGCCCACAGACAACACAAAGTCAAAGGGAAATCCTTCCAAATTAAGGGGAAATCCCCTCTTAGAAAAGACAGTCACTGGAACATGTGTCACCATTGGAAGCTATACCTGTTCTGGTGGCAACTGTAAAGTTAAGAATTTGCCATCACTTTCCTGCCTAAGACAATTGGTGGAACAGAAACAGCTATAAAACCATAGAACGAGAGAAGGCTAGCCCTTAACCAATGAACCTCATAACAGGACAACTATTTTTATAATCAATTCTAATAGATTATGTTGATTAGTTGTTTCAGCCCTAACTACAACAAGACACTTAGGCATTTCAGCTTCCAAAGCTATAGGTAAGACTCTGGAAGCTGAAATCCATTGTCTGTTAAATGCCCCTTGCTGCTCTGCGAAAACTGATCCACCACAGAACGCTTTTTCCGATGGACTCTCACATCGGGCTACCTTTAATTTTTAAAAGATCCATCCACATTTCAAAAAGGAAATCAAAATTCAATAAACCAAAAGACAAGTTGCATGTACAAAAATGATCTCTGATGACAGTTAACAGTTGTAAATCACTGCAGTAAACACCACAAAGCATTTTCTAAATGGATGAGGTGGAGATCATGCTATAACTGCCTTGCCTCTCTACCTTGTCCAATCAGAGAATGTTTTGCATTTATTGAGAAAATACACAGCATTCTCTGAATGGAACCAATGCTAAACAGCCAAACTTCTGGGTTCACAATGCAGCTGGGCAGCCACTTGGCACCCATCCCATAAGCTAGTTGAGATCACTGGAGCAGTGATGTCTACTACAGTGATTTCCAGCTTTTATGGGGATACCACAGGAATGGTATATGCATAGGTACATTGGTCCAAGCTGTACCAACCATGATGTCACCACCCCATCTCTCAACTTTGTTTAATCAGAGAACACTTTGCATTGTTTGAGAAAATGCAAAGCATTCTCTGAATAGCCGGACCTCCTGTGTTCAGAATGCAGCAGGGCATCCCCTCAGGACAGGACTCAGAAGCTAGTGGAGATCACGGGAGAAGTGGTGTCTAATAAAAGGATATCCAGCTAACACAGGGATCCCACAAGGATGGTTTATGCATAGTGTCGTTGGTCCCAGCTGCACTAACCATGACGTCACCACCCTGTCTCTTCACCTAGTTCAATTAGAGAATGCTTTGTGCTCTTTAAGAAAATGCAAAGCATTCTCTGAATGGCACCCATGCCAGGTGGCTGGACCTCCTGTGTTCAGAATGCAGCTGGGCAGCCCTTCGGCACTGGACCCAGAAGCTAGTGGAGGTCACTGGAGAAGTGGTTTCCAGATTTTCAGCTTCCACAGTGATCCCACGGGTATGGTATATGCATAGTTACGTCAGTCCAAGCTGAACCAACTGTGATGTCACCACCCTGCATCTCAAACTAGTTCAATCAGAGAATGCTTTGCATTCTTTGAGAAAATGTAAAGCATTCTCTGATTGGCACCCGTGCCGAGTGGCCGGACTTCCTCTGTTCAGAATGCAACAAGGCAGCCCCTCGGCAAAGGACCCAGAAGCAATTGGAGATCACTTGAGAAGCTATGTCTACTAAAGTGATTTCCAGATTCCGCTAGGGTCCCACAGGTATGGTATATGCATAGTTACATTGGTCCGAAACAAAACAACTATACCTATGAAAAAATGCCATGCCTGGATTTTTTTTTTTTTAAGAAATGATATGGATATTAGAGTAGAGTTCAACCGGCTACTACACAAAGCATGATCATAAAATGAGCGACTGGTCACCCAGGAATCATACCAATCACATAAAGTCAATGATTACATGGCACTCTCTGATGTTGGTGGATGGCATACTTGCCACATAAAACAAGGCTGCTGCGTTGAAGGCACGCTGGATTATGTGTTTAGCAGAAGACCTGTTGGTAGGGAGTAACAATGGTCAAAGTGTGAAATAACAAGAGTAAATTAATATTTTACCAACATTCACAGAAAGAAAAGGACACACTTGTTACGTACGCTGCTTTAGGCCTTCAACAAGCACATAACTAATTCATCTGAACTTTGCATCCCCCCTGATAAATCTCCTTCCCAACTTCTAATAAGTGAGAAGAATTAACGTTGGCCTCCAGTAAAGTAGAACACGTCCCCCTCTGATGAATGAGATACTGTGGTGGATATTCCTACCCACCACACGATTGTCACATTCATACTGTGTTACAAAACCCGGGAACAGATGGTGGTATTGTTGAGATTTTTAATGATAACATTTCATTATCGTCTTAGCCGTAAATTGATTTAATGAGTTTATAGTTTATAGGAAAAATGTATGAAGGTTTCAACGACTTTTATGTATGGTGGAAATCTATAACAGTAGAGTCGGATAATTGAAGTCTGATTGTGGAGGATGATACAGATGGAGTCACTTTTATCCTAGAGGACCTAAAGGATTTTAGTTGGCGTTGTTTTATCTCTAGTAGATGTGCCCTTAAGGGATTGTATAGTTTTTTTTTTTTTTGTTTATATTTTCTATACTTTCATTAAGAACAAAAAAAATATAATCATTTTAACAGCAAACTCCAAACCAACTGTTATTTTCTTTTTTTTCTTATAGCTATCTGTGAAATGGACCTGCTGGGCAGAAAAGATCAGATTACACAGATGGCTGAATGATTTAGAGGAGAGACATGCACACCATATCTTATTAGAGAAAATGGGAGCAAACTGAACTCCATGTTGGCTCTCCTAATATTCATCAGTTTATAAGCTTTAAATATCAATGATCAAAACAAATTATACTAAAGCTGAACTCCAGCCTTTACTTCAGTCTTGCACAGTTGTACAGGCTCTTCTGTACTGGAATTACCTAAGCCCCGTACACACGAGTAGGAATTCGGCCGGGAAATTTTCGTCCGACGACCGATCTGCCGATTTTCGGCTTGTTAGTATGGTGCTTCCGACAACCGACTCCGACTTTTCGGCCGAAAAAATCCTGGTGTGCAGGCTATAGAATTTTTGTCGACCATCAAAACACGTCCGATTTTCGTCTCATTAGTACAGATTTCGATGGGGAAAAATCTTATGAGCAAGACTAGGCATGCTCAGAGATGAAAGAACACATAGAAAGCAATCCAACACATGACATCAAGTAGAATTCTGTCGTGCGGGAAAATTTGTGTGCAGTCTAGAGCACATTCCAACCAACAGACATGACTCTGGACAAAAGACGGACGACCGGTCGGCGGAAATTCTTTGCGTGTGTACGAAGCTTAACTCTGATTTCGCTGAACATTGTGTGCTTCTCAGAGTGTGCATTAGAAGCTGCAGCAGGTCAGATAGAGCTGGACTCATTTCCTGCTTGAGAACATTCAGCATTATCTAGCCCTTTCCTTCAAGACTCTTCTCTTGGATGGCATGATGCTATCACTTTCCTTTACATACACAGTATATTTAAGTCCAAAATGGAAGTTGTATTTTGTGCTAGGCAAATGCACATCAATCTGTCTGTTGGGTTCTAATCACCTCCTAACATATATATTAAAAGCAAAAGCTCCCTGGGATAAGCAGTCTCTCAAGCACAGATACCAAATCCAGTGAGGTAGTTACAAACAGTGTGGTGTTTTTTGTGATATATACAGGTGCTGTACAGTGTTTCAGAAAACAAACCGGAACAAAAATAACAAAATGAAAACCATAAAAACAGGTCCTAACTACCAGGCTGAGCAATCCTTGTCAGCTTCCACATACACAACTTGTTAACTTTTACCAACCTTTTGCTCTCCTAGACAAGAGGAATCTGATTTCCCAGGATGAGAGCCCTGGCTGTCCGTTTCAGGTGAGTTTATATTGGCCTGGGGGAGAGGACCAACATCCTAAATGGATCCCTGAACGTGTACGAGAGGAGCCTGGGAGATGTATAAACCCCCAATAGGACCTTTCCCGGCTTTCTCTGGGACGCTCTGCTACATATCCCCCCCCTCCCCACCTTTTTTCAACCCCAGGGTTGGAACACCTGTGGCCCAAGAGGAGTGGACACAGGACAGGGCATCTACAGTCCCCATCTCAACACCTGGTCTGTGTTTTACTGTGAAGGAGTAATCCTGAAGAGCCAAAAACCACTGGTTCACCCGTCTATTGGTCTCCTTCTTTTGGGCCATCCATTTCAGGGGAGCATGGTCAGTTATTAAATCAAACTAGCGCCCTCACAATTAGAACCTTAGCGCGTCCAAGGCCCACTTTATGGCTAAACATTCCTTTTCAACATCTTCATACTTTTTCTCATGTTCATTGAGCTTTCTGCTCAGCTATACCCCAGGGTGTTCTTCCCCATTGTGTAACTGTGACAATACAGCCCCAATACCTACATCAGACACATCCGTCTGAACTCAGAAATCTTTGGAGAAATCAGGGGAGTACAGCACTGGCTGTGCACAAAGAGGCTTCTTGAAGACTTGTAAAGTTTCTTCTGCTACTGGGGACCATTTCCCCATTACTGAGTCTTTGCCTTTGGTACAGTCAGCTAGAGTTGCAAAATTTGGGATAAACCTTCTATAGTAACCTGTCATCCCAAGAAAGACCCTGATCTGCTTTTTGTTTGCAGGATGTGGCCATTCTTGGATGGCTTCTACTTTGTTCAGCTGAGGTTTTATGACTTCACGACAAATAGTGTAGCCCAAATACCTGGCTTCCTCTAAACCAATGGTACATTTTTTTGGGTTCTCCATAAAGCTTTCCTTGGAGAGGGAATCCAGAACAGCCTGGACACGGGGCAAAAAGAAAAATGAAACATTGCCCAAGGGACTTTAATGAGAGGCAGGGCCGGCGCTACCACTAGGCAAGTTAGGCAGCCGCCTAGAGCGCACTGCCACCTAGGGCGGCCTCCCGCTGGTTTCAATTCCCCTTCTCAGTCTCTCCCTCCCTCTCCCCTGTGATGTGCAGCAGCGAGCCGCTCTGGTCTCTGTACTATAAGCTATCAATCACTGTCTGACAGTGACAGACTCCCTCACTGTGATCGGCAACTCGGCATGTGTGTCCTGTGAGCAGTCTGTCCTGTGTGTCCTGTGAGACTGATGTCTGCAGTCTCTGTTACTAACTCTCTCACGGAGTCTCACCCCCCTCCTCCCTCCAGATGTAAATATTGATCGGTCCGTCCTCTTCTCCTGCCTAAGCTGTGAAGTGATATCATTCACTTCACATAGGGAGGGACTAGGCGTGTCAGTCACAGATGGGGGCGGGGGTTGGGGTGCGGCTCACACCTGGGTGACACCGACAGAGAGATGACACCATCCTAATGGCAGCCGAGGGTCCCGGAATCAGCCAGGACATGACGGCGCCACGCTAGCACTGAGTGAGACTCCTCAGTCTCACTCTTACTGTTGCTGCGGCTACCACCTGTCACAAGCCTCCTGCCCGGAGATGGAGAGTCAGCGCAAGAAACTCTCAAGGCAGCGGCTTCACACTGTATTCTCCCCTGCCCGCCGCCCAGTTGGGGTCTGTAATGAGGTCGGGTCTGTACTGAGTGAGAGGGGGGGGTCTGTAATGAAAGGGAGGGGGGGGGCTCTGTACATAGGGGGTCTGTAATGAGAGAGGTCTGTAATGAGGGGGGGGGGTCTGTACTGAGGAGGGTCTGTACTGAGGGAGGGGGGTTTGTAATGAGAGGGGGGTCTGTAATGAGGGGGGGGGTCTGTACTGAGGGGGGGGGGGTCTGTAATGAGAGGGGGGTCTGTACTGAGGAGGGCTCTGTACTGATGGAGGGCTCTGTACTGATGGAGGGCTCTGTACTGATGGAGGGCTCTGTACTGAGGAGGGCTCTGTACTGATGGAGGGCTCTGTACTGATGGAGGGCTCTGTACTGATGGAGGGCTCTGTACTGATGGAGGGGTCTGTACTGATGGAGGGCTCTGTACTGAGGAGGGCTCTGTACTGATGGAGGGCTCTGTACTGATGGAGGGCTCTGTACTGATGGAGGGGTCTGTACTGAGGGGGGTCTGTACTGAGGGGAGGGGGGGTCTGTACTGACAGAGGGGGTCAATACTTAGTGGAGAGTGGGGTCTGCTCTGAGGGAGTGGAGCCTATACTGAGGGGCGACTATAGTTGGTAGAGAGAGATGACACCATGTTTTATCACACCGGGTGACACCAACCCTAACGACGCCACTGGACGGAAGGTGCACACAGCCAGGGGTCCGCTGAAAGAAGCAGAGCACCCCCAGTTCAAGGAAAACAAGCCCTGCCCATGTCCCCTGCTGGCCATCATGAACATCCTACTGCTGGCGTGGAAGGTAACATTTTATACACCATCATACACACCAAACCCGCAGAAAGAGATTGGGACAGGGCTAACGGGTCTCTCTCTCACCCTCCCTCTCTCTCACCCCCACCCTCCCTCTCTCTCACCCCACCCTCTCTTTCTCTCACCCCCTTCTCTCTCTCACCCCACCCCCTCTTTCTCTCACCCCACCCCCTCTTTCTCTCACCCCCTTCTCTCTCTCACCCCACCGCCTCCCTCTCTCACCCCACACCCTCTTTCTCTCTCCTTCTTCTCTCTCTCACCCCCACCCCCTCTTTCTCTCACCCCACTGCCTCCATCTCTCACCCCACCCCCTCTTTCTCTCACCCCACCCCCTCTTTCTCTCACCCCCTTCTCTCTCTCACCCCACTGCCTCCATCTCTCACCCCACACCCTCTTTCTCTCTCCTTCTTCTCTCTCTCACCCCACTGCCTCCATCTCTCACCCCACCCCCTCTTTCTCTCACCCCACCCCCTCTTTCTCTCACCCCACCCCCTCTTTCTCTCACCCCCTTCTCTCTCTCACCCAACTGCCTCCATCTCTCACCCCACACCCTCTTTCTCTCTCCTTCTTCTCTCTCTCACCCTACTGCCTCCATCTCTCACCCCCACCCCCTCTTTCTCTCACCCCACCCCCTCTTTCTCTCACCCCCTTCTCTCTCTCTCACCCCACTGCCTCTATCTCTCACCCCACACCCTCTTTCTCTCTCCTTCTTCTCTCTCTCTCTCTCTCTCTCACCCCCACCCCCTCTTTCTCTCACCCCCTTCTCTCTTACCCACACCCCATTTCCCTCTCACCGCCACTCTCTCTCTCACCCCCTCTCTCTGATGTTATATCAATATATTTTTTGTAATGGCACACAGTAAGATACTAAAAAAAAGTACCATTAGAAAAACAAAACAAAAAACACTAACAGACTAACAGGTTGCCCTCCCCATTTATGCCTAATTTAGATCATTTAGTTTTACTGTTTTTTTCTTGGGGGTGGGGGGGGGGGTGTAAGTAGCTGATCTTGCCTAGGCGCAACATAGTCCAGCTCCGGCCCTGGGTGTAGTCAAGGGGGCGGAGCCAAGGGGGGGCGGCAGAATGAGGTTTCGCCTAGGGCGTCAAAAATCCTTGCACCGGCCCTGATGAGAGGTACTCCAACAGAAAAAAGGAGAAAATGTGTATATAAAATTTACAAAAAGGTTTTATTTATCTAGAACAGTGATGGCGAACCTTGGCACCCCAGATGTTTTGGAACTACATTTCCCATGATGTTCATGAGAAATGTAGTTCCAAAACATCTGGGGTGCCAAGGTTTGCCATCACTGATCTAGACTGGTGGTGTAACATTCATTTAAAAATAAAGTCATTTACAATTGCCAAACAGAGAGATAAAACATTTGCCGTCAAAAATGAATACTCTGTGCTGAAGATTTCTCGTGTTACGCATTTCACAAGGTTTCGTGTTTCACGAGGTCACAACTCGCTTCTTCAGGAGATGCACAGAGGAAGATCTAGAAATAACAGATTAACTAGAAAACCAAACAAAACTAAACCAAGGACGAAAAAAAAGAAAAAAAGAAAACCCTGAATCCGGACTTACATTACAAATGCTTGCGAACGATCTTCACTATTACATAGTAGACCATAGAGAATCATAGACAATAAAAAGTGTCTTCTCAATATAAAATTAGTGTCATGCCGGACAGAGCCAACCAGTGGTCAATCCATTTTACCCCGATATCTTCTATGCAGGATGTAGAAACCTTGCAAACGGACCTGAACAAAATAACGGGGTGGGCAACTACATGGCAGATGAGGTTTAATGTTGATAAATGTAAAGTAATGCACTTGGGGGCCAAAAACCAGAAAGCAAGCTACTCACTAGGGGGGGAACCTCTGGGTGAGTCTAGGATGGAAAAGGACTTGGGGGTACTGGTAGACAACAGGCTTGGCAGTGGCATGCAATGCCAAGCCGCTGCAAGTAAAGCCAACAGAATACTGGGATGTATAAAAAAGAGGATTCACTCCAGAAATAAAGAGATTATTCTCCCGCTCTACAAGACTCTGGTCCGGCAGCATCTGGAGTATGCTGTCCAGTTCTGGGCATCGGTCCTCAGGAAGGATGTGCTGGAACTGGAGAAAGTCCAGAGAAGGGCAACAAAAATAATTAGGGGAATGGAGGACATCAGCTATGAGGAAAGACTGCAAGCACTGAACTTATTCTCTCTGGAGAAGAGAAGATTGAGGGGGGATATGATATCAATGTACAAATACTGTACTGGTGACCCTAGCATAAGGAACAAACTATTCAGAGAAAGGGAATACAATAAGACACGTGGCCACTCACTAAAACTAGAGGAAGGGCGGTTTAACCTTAAAATGCGTAAGGGGTTCTTCCCTGTAAGAGCGGTAAGGATGTGGAATTCTCTTCCACAAGCAGTCGTATCAGCAGGGAGCATCGATAGTTTCAAAAAACTGTTAGATGGACACCTTAGAGACCACAACATACAGGGGTATACAATGTACGGTTAAAAGCAAACACACACACACATCATAGGTTGAACTGGATGGACTGTTGTCTTTTTTCAACCTCACTAACTATGTAACTATGTAACCCCACAGGAGTTGTGGAGGGGGAGGGGATTTGGATGTCAGACTCCCTGTAACAGGGACCTCAGCTAATGCCAGTGAAAGGTCTATGTGAGTCCTAAACTAGAGATAGCCTGAATAAGTCACAGGACTATTATATGAGAATAGAAAAATAAAAATATCCACACTGAAAAGGACCGGGGTGTATCTCAGTCAAAGACAGTGTGAATAGAGATGATAATAGCAGTGCCCTGTGAGCATGCAACAACTTATATACGGGTATAGTCAAGATAAAGCTGGGGTGAAATTGGGTATAATTAGTGTATATTTATTTGAAAGTGGAAAGGAAGCCAAATCATGTTACAAAAGAAAGAAACTGGAAAAACGATGTGAACAGCAGTAGGGTATCCCCAGGTGACTATAAGTGGCAAATGGTGATAAGAGAAAAATAACAATGAAAAAGTGATTACAACACCTAAGAGGACCCCCAAATGTTGGTCCCAAAGTGAACAAAAACAAATCCCCCCAAAAAACACGAAACCAACCAGGTGCACATAGTATACCTACACAAGGTGAGAAGACATGAAGAACATGTATGCATGCCTAATGAGCCAATCATCTACATAGAGTGCTACCAAATGAAAGTGAAAAATATTCACCTGAAGTGCCCCTGGGAAAAGAATGACAGCTTCCCAATCAGGAGATCCAGGCAGCCGAATGATGGAATGCAAGCTGGGCTAAGTAGCCCAGCAAAAATGTAGCCCCTCCCCTCCAGTATCACAGTGGCGGGAAACTGCCATTTTGCTCAAGCTGAGTCGGAAGGACAGAGACAACTGAGTGGCGAGGCCAATGGAGGCAATTGTAGCACAGTACGGGGCGGCACTCAGCTGAATGTAATCAGCCAGTGAAGTCTTTTACTTTAAGTCGGGATGATCCCACTGTTCCCAAAACGTAGGGAAGTCCCTACCCATGATGGCCTTGTGCACTAATTGGGTCTTAAGTCTGACCGGATGGGTCATTGTACCTAAGTAAGTTTTAAAGTTAACAGTAGCTATATGATTCTCCCGGTTATCCTCATGTACACAGATCACAGCAACTTTTTTAGCATGAAAATTCACAGTTTCAATCATCTCCTGACTGAGTCCAGCAAGGCTATAATAGGCTTATTATTAACAGTTATTTGGCACATGTGCTTTCCTACACTCGGTGCTGCAGTGCATGAAACAGCAGCAAACAGAGCCTGCCTTCTAAGAGATATGTCACACTGCATGGGTTCATCTGTCAATGGACAGTTTGCTGCAACATGTCCCAGTTCCAGGTAACGGAAACACCTGATGTTGTCCCAGTTTGGTTTGCTGACAGGCAATGGCTTTCCTTATTTGGGATGCCAAACTTCAGCCCTGGCACCAAAAATCCTCCCCCCTGTCTCCTTGCCATGCTTACCACCCACTTCCCCTGGAACAGTCTTAGCAGTTGCCTGGGGAGACTGTGGCTTTTGATGGAAAGTCCATGCAGCTGTAGGGGTGGTGACCAGGCTCTCCATAGCAAAGTACCCCTCAATGAGCTCCACCAGGTTGTCTGCTGACTTGGGGTCCCCTTGACTCACCCACTTCTGCAGGGGAATTGGTAGTGACTTCAGGAATCGGTCCATGACCACACGCTCCACTATTTGTGACCCCGATAGGGAATCCTGCTGTAGCCATTTCTGTATGATTGTCGGTGGATTAAGCCAAACATCTGTGATCTTGGGGGCCTCTCATCTTGGAAGGACCAGCTAGCTGTTGACCCGCTATGCTCGAATGGCCAAGGTGACACTGAGATGCGCCAGGATTTCCTGCTTGACCTTCTCATATTCTCTTGCATCCGCAGACTCCAAATTGTAATAGGCCTTCTGCGATTCCCCAGTAAGTAAGGGGGCGACTAGTCTTGCCTACTGGATTTTGGGCCAGTTTTCCCTCTCAGCGGTTCTCTCAAAAGTAACCTGAAAGGTCTCTGGATCATCATCAGCAGTCATCCTGGACATCAACTGGGTTTGTTCTTTTACAGCACCAATTTGTTGTTGAAGTAAAGAGTTTGCTTGCTGCTGTGCAGCATTAGATAACACCAACTGTTTGAGGATTTTCTCCATGTTTAGTCAATCCAGGTACTGGCCCTTTATGTAGTAACTTACATCCTTTGAGGAATAAATAAAATCAGCTGTTGCTACTGGAACCGCTATTTGGACCTTTTATCTTGTTTTAGGGACCCTACGTCTATCCTGCCGCTCTTAATTCTGCACGCAGTTGGGTCAGTATGAGCCACATATGTAATACTTGCATGTGTACCAATTCCATGTTACGATACAAAAAGATATATTGAATAATTATAGTATGTGTTATGATATATTTCTTTGAATAAAATCGTATTTTTTGTTTCTATTATACATATATGACTGCCGAAATATCGGTCTTGTCTGGTCTCTCTGGCCCTGACGAAGCCATATGCGAAACGCGTTGGCTTGCTGGGACCCTCAGACCAAGTGTCATCTGAGACTTGCATCAACATCTGCATAAGTATCTACATCCCCCTATTTAGGGAACATATTCTGCACTGCGTTTTTTATCTCAACTGTAATTTTTGTACGGGACTTTTCTTTTGTGTCCCTGAATTGTATATGTTGTTTTATATGAATCAATAAAATTATTCATTTTATATTGTTGTATCTTGGTCCTCCTTCTCCCAATTGGCCTATCAAAGCCCCGTCTTTTTCTCTTTTTGGTTTTGTACATGTTCATTCGGGGTATGGGCCTACTTACACGGTTATTTTTTGCCATTCACACATAGATACCACATTTGCCAATTGTATATAACTGAATGTGTCCAGATACCAGATGCGCCTGGCGATCCTTCTATCACCTGTCACCAAGGCACGGACCCCATCTGGAATGGCACGGACCCCATACCCCCTCCCAAACTGCGTAAACTAAACATGGTCCGAAAGGAGGAAAGGGGACACCGCGGAGACATTTTTGAAGGGGTATGGCATCCCCTCCAACCACAACATTATCTAGAACAATAAGGAGAAAAGAAGAAAAAAGAAAGAAACTGTGGGGAAAAAAAGAAAAGTACAAGAAAGTGATAGTAGAAGGAAAAGGAAGTATCCCAGGAGAAGATGAGTGCACTCTATGAGACTCTGTTATTGGAACTATCTCAAGTTACAATGGGTCGGACAGGTATTTGATCCAGGGTTCCCATGTCTTAGACACACACATTTTTTAAAGGCACTCGGCAGGTAAGTTGTTCCAAACATCTTGGAGAACTAACCAAAGATTGTTTGGGGATGTGGACTGCCTCAAATTCTTCTATCTCTTTATGTCATCCCAGACAGACTCCATGATGTTGAGATCAGGGCTCTGTGGGGGCCAAACTGTCACATCCAGGACTCCTCGCTCTTCTTTACAATGAAGATAATTGTTAATGACATTGACTGTATGTTTTGGGTTTGTTGTCCTGCTGCAAAATACATTTGGGACCAATCACACGCCTCCCTGATGGTATGGCATGATGGATAAGTATCTACCTGCATTTCTCAGCATTGAGGACACCATTGATCCTGACCAAATCTCCAACTCTATTTGCAGAAATGCAGCCCCAAACTTGCAAGGAACTTGCACCATGCTTCACTGATGCCTGCAGACTCTCATTATTGTACTGCTCTCCAGGCTTTCCAGTAACAAACTGCTACAGCCAAATATCTCACATTTTGACTCATCAGTCCAGAGCACCTGCTGCCATTTTTCTGCACCCCAGTTCCTATGTTTTCCTGCATAGTTGAGTCACTTAGCCTTATTTCCATGTTGGAGGTATGGATTCCATGAAGACTACTTCTGCCCATACTTCTCCAGACAGTAGATGGGTGTACCTGGGTCCACTGGTTTCCACCAGTTCTGTGCTGATGGCACTGCTGGACCTCTTCAAATGTTGGAGGGAAATAAGCATGATGTGTCTTTCATCTGCTGCAATAAGTTTCTTGGCTGACAACTGCATCTTGTCTTCAACATTGCCCATTTCTTTGTGCTTCTTTAACCGGTTGCCGACTGCGCACAGTATATTTACTGCGGCAGTCAGCCCGGCCAGGCAGAGTGACGTAGATCTACGTCACTCACCTGTCACTGCTATTAGAGCCAATAGCGGGCGAGCGCGCGCCCGCTGAGGCGCGTGCCCGCCTCGGCTCGTTCAGGGAGGAGTGCGGGCGTGTGATCGGCGGACCCGATGTCCGCCGGTCACTCGCCGATCGTCGGTACAGCGGGAGAAAGGCGGGCGGCTTATGTAAACCACCCGCCTGTCATTCTCCCCTGTGTAAAAATGAAGATCAGACGGTTCTACTATGTAGAACCGTTGATCTTTGTTTTTACACCAATAACATTGTCCCACTACAGTTAGAATCACGCCCCTAGGACACACTTAACCCCTCCCTGTCCAATACAGTTAACCCCTTCCCTGCCAGTGTCATTTTTGCAGTAACAGTGCATATATATAGCACTGATTACTGCAGTAATGTCACTTGTACCCCCAAAAGTGTCAAAAATGTCAGTCAAGGGTCCGATCTGTCCGCCGCAAAATGTGGCAGTACCGCAAAAAAAAATCGCAGATCGCCGCCATTACTCGTTAAAAAAAAAACACCAAAAATGACAAAAATCTTTCCCTTTGTTAGTAAACGCGATAACTTTTGCGCAAACCAATCAAAATACGCTTTTTGCGATTTTTTTTTACCAAACATATGTAGCATAAAACAATTTGGCCGAAAATGTTAAAAAATTTTGATTTTTACATTTTTTTTTGGGGGGGGGGGGGGGGATTTCATATAAAAAAAAGTGAAAAATATTGTTATTTTTGCAAAAATTATGCACTTTTTTTGTTTATAGTGCATGATCAAAAAATCGCACAAGTGATCAAATACCACCAAAAGAAAGCTCTGTTTGTGGGAAAAAAAGGACGTGAAATTCGTTTAGGTACAGCGTCGCACGACCGCGCAATTGTCCGTTAAAGTCACTCAGTAAAAAAATCGCAAAAAACCCCCTGGTCAGGAAGGGGGTAAAATCTTCCGGGGCTTAAGTGGTTAAAAGACCTTGAACGGGACATCTTGAAACCCCAGTCTGCTTTGATATCTTTGCCTTAGAGATACCTTGCTGATGCATTAAACTACCTTGCGCCTTGTGGCTGTGCTCAGTCTTGCCATGGTGTAAGACAGGGATCCTCAAACTTTGGCCCTCCAGCTGTTGCG
Source organism: Pelophylax lessonae (assembly GCF_965119305.1). Lineage (NCBI taxonomy): Eukaryota > Metazoa > Chordata > Amphibia > Anura > Ranidae > Pelophylax > Pelophylax lessonae. Next base: position 840,752,098 of record NC_138768.1, on the reverse strand, counting down.
GAACTACAGATCCCATGAGGCATTGTAAAACTCTGACATTCACAGACATGACTAGGCATGGTGGGAATTGTAGTTCCCAAACAACTGGAGGGCCATAACTTGAAGACCCCTGGTGTATGACCTGTGACATGAAACTGTCTTTCACATCCTCAACCTTAGTAGCAGAGTTTGGCTGTTCCTCACCCAGTTTTAAGCCGCCTACTACTGTAATGACTGCGTTTCAGCCTACATCTGAAATTGATGATCATTTGCACCTGCTTTGTATAATTGGTTATTCATACACCTGATTCTAATCCTACAAAATCCCTGACTTTGTGCAAGTGTACAAAGTGAGCAAGTGTAAGAACTGATGCTGGTTTGAAGCCAAAGCTTGGTCACACCAACTATTGATTTGATTTAGATTCTTCTTCTGTTCGCTCGCTTTGCATTTTGTAAATTGATCAAGATAAACAATGAAAAGATATATTCTTAAAAGCATTCCTACTTTACAGCATTTCTTCACCTGCCTAAAACTTTTGCACAGTATTGGTATATATATATACTGTACATATAAAATGAAGTGGCCCTTTAGTCTAAATCAGAAGCATCGCCATCAGTTTCTGCCTCTAGAGGAGATTCCAATGCGCCGTCCCTTCTGCAATAAGACTTATCTCTCGGCTCCTGCCCGTGGCTTTCATCCCCTGCGGTAAGAGCATGTTAATTTCATAATAGCCTGCTAATTGCCAGGCGCTGGGCGCTCTACTTACGCCGAGTCTTCGTAATCCCATTGTCAATAAAAGAATAGAAATCCTTCTCATGTTGTCCGGCCTGGCTCTCTAACCAAGACTTGCTTACCTAGATCAAACGCAGAGATCTCTGACCCAAGTCCTCTCTTCCATTGTTCCGCGGCGAGGCCGGCGATGCGAGCTCTGTCTGTGATGTGGTGACACGGCTCGGCTAGAGGTGCCCTAGCACAGAGGTAATTGTATGGCGGACAAGAATGAAAGGCTCCGTGTCAGCCTGCCTGGCGCAAGGCTTGGAGAAATTTGCACGCACAGCTCGCAGGAAAAAGGAGAAAGAAAACTAATGGTATTACTTTGAAAATCCTGCTGAGATAGTGTGCTACTTTTGCTTGACATTAGCCTGGAAATCTAAGAGAAAACTTTTAAAGAGGCACTCGATGCAAATTTATTTATTAATTGGGAGCTTTATCAGAGATCCTTACCAGCTTCTGACCTGTAGATACTGATGTGGGCCATGTTGGCCTTTTTTTTTATAACCTCTTCTGGGCCGGAAGATTTTCCCCTTTAATGACCAGGCCATTTGTTGCGATTCGGCACTGCGTTACTTTAACGGACAACTGCGCGGTCGTGCGACGCTGTACTCAAATAAAATTGATGTCCTTTTTTCCCCACAAATAGAGCTTTATTTTGGTGGCATTTGATCACCTGTGCGAATTTTTATTTTTTGCGCTATAAACAAAAAAGCGCAACAATTCGGGAAAAAAAAACTATATTTTTCACTTTCTTCTATATAACATTTCCAATAAAAAAAAAAAAAATCTAAATTTTTCATCATTTTAGGGCAATTTGTATTCTGCTACATATTTTTGGTAAAAAAAAAATCCCAAAAAGCGCATTTTGATTGGTTTGTGCAAAAGTTATCGCATCTACAAACTAGGGGAAAGATTTATGTAATTTTTATTTATTATTTATTTTTTTACTGGTAATGGCGTGATCTGCGATTTTTAGCGGGACTGCAACATTGCGGCGGACAGATCGGACCCCTAACTGACATTTTTGACACTTTTGGGAGGACCAGTGACATTACTACAGTAATCAGTGCTAAAAATATGCACTGTTACTGTACTAATGACACTGGCAGGGAAGGGTTTAACCCAGGGGCGATCAAAGGGTTAAATGTGAGCATAGGGGGTGTTTTCTAACTGTGAGGGGGGATGTGCTTGTGAAATCAACACAGAGATCTGTGTTGATAGCTGAGAGAACAACGATCTGCTGTGTCTACAACAGCAGACTGCCGTTCTCTCTTCACGGGGAGTGATCGCGGTTGCCCGGCAGCAACCGCGGCCGCCGGCCCCATGGATCGGCTTCCCCGGTCACCCCCTCCACCTCATAGAATCGGAGAATGCTTTGCATTTATCCATGCTGAGTAGTTACCCTCCTATTGTTAACAAGGCACCAGGCCAGCCGATTGGCATGGGACCCAGGAGTTTATGGAGATTACTGGAGTAGCGGTGTGTACTTTCCAGCTTCCAGGGGCATCTGCAAGCTATGGTATATACATATGTAGCACTGTCCCCGCAAGGCCTGCTGAATAGTGTCTTGACGGGCTCCCCTGATTACCAGCACACGGTTACCTTTAGATAACGTCCCTGGAACCCTCCTTGCTCCTGATGGCTCGTCACACAAATTAACAGTCTAGGGGTGTTGGTTTTTTTGTTGTTTATTTGTGATTGGGATAGGAGAAGGGAAAAGTGGGATACTCCAACTGAGCTATTCACATTGGTTGAGGACTCCTATCTTCAGGACTTTCTTAACAATTAGGAACAGCCAGTCTGTTAATCCACACTGCCACAAGTGTAGATGGGGTTACGTCTCTTGCTCTCTTTACTCTCTGAAAAGACGATATGATGGACCATAACTTATGTTCAGGACATTCTCACTAGCATCCCCTTTCAACTGACACCCGTCCACTGACTATCCTAGGAGCAGGGGTGGCCCCCCTCAGGTCAGGCCCCTTGGCATGGGCTTCTGTACTCACTGTAATGTGGCAGTACCGCAAAAAAAAATCGCAGATCGCCGCCATTACTCGTTAAAAAAAAAACACCAAAAATGACAAAAATCTTTCCCTTTGTTAGTAAACGCGATAACTTTTGCGCAAACCAATCAAAATACGCTTTTTGCGATTTTTTTTTACCAAACATATGTAGCATAAAACAATTTGGCCGAAAATGTTAAAAAATTTTGATTTTTACATTTTTTTTTGGGGGGGGGGGGGGGATTTCATATAAAAAAAAGTGAAAAATATTGTTATTTTTGCAAAAATTATGCACTTTTTTTGTTTATAGTGCATGATCAAAAAATCGCACAAGTGATCAAATACCACCAAAAGAAAGCTCTGTTTGTGGGAAAAAAAGGACGTGAAATTCGTTTAGGTACAGCGTCGCACGACCGCGCAATTGTCCGTTAAAGTCACTCAGTAAAAAAATCGCAAAAAACCCCCTGGTCAGGAAGGGGGTAAAATCTTCCGGGGCTTAAGTGGTTAAAAGACCTTGAACGGGACATCTTGAAACCCCAGTCTGCTTTGATATCTTTGCCTTAGAGATACCTTGCTGATGCATTAAACTACCTTGCGCCTTGTGGCTGTGCTCAGTCTTGCCATGGTGTAAGACAGGGATCCTCAAACTTTGGCCCTCCAGCTGTTGCGGAACTACAGATCCCATGAGGCATTGTAAAACTCTGACATTCACAGACATGACTAGGCATGGTGGGAATTGTAGTTCCCAAACAACTGGAGGGCCATAACTTGAAGACCCCTGGTGTATGACCTGTGACATGAAACTGTCTTTCACATCCTCAACCTTAGTAGCAGAGTTTGGCTGTTCCTCACCCAGTTTTAAGCCGCCTACTACTGTAATGACTGCGTTTCAGCCTACATCTGAAATTGATGATCATTTGCACCTGCTTTGTATAATTGGTTATTCATACACCTGATTCTAATCCTACAAAATCCCTGACTTTGTGCAAGTGTACAAAGTGAGCAAGTGTAAGAACTGATGCTGGTTTGAAGCCAAAGCTTGGTCACACCAACTATTGATTTGATTTAGATTCTTCTTCTGTTCGCTCGCTTTGCATTTTGTAAATTGATCAAGATAAACAATGAAAAGATATATTCTTAAAAGCATTCCTACTTTACAGCATTTCTTCACCTGCCTAAAACTTTTGCACAGTATTGGTATATATATATACTGTACATATAAAATGAAGTGGCCCTTTAGTCTAAATCAGAAGCATCGCCATCAGTTTCTGCCTCTAGAGGAGATTCCAATGCGCCGTCCCTTCTGCAATAAGACTTATCTCTCGGCTCCTGCCCGTGGCTTTCATCCCCTGCGGTAAGAGCATGTTAATTTCATAATAGCCTGCTAATTGCCAGGCGCTGGGCGCTCTACTTACGCCGAGTCTTCGTAATCCCATTGTCAATAAAAGAATAGAAATCCTTCTCATGTTGTCCGGCCTGGCTCTCTAACCAAGACTTGCTTACCTAGATCAAACGCAGAGATCTCTGACCCAAGTCCTCTCTTCCATTGTTCCGCGGCGAGGCCGGCGATGCGAGCTCTGTCTGTGATGTGGTGACACGGCTCGGCTAGAGGTGCCCTAGCACAGAGGTAATTGTATGGCGGACAAGAATGAAAGGCTCCGTGTCAGCCTGCCTGGCGCAAGGCTTGGAGAAATTTGCACGCACAGCTCGCAGGAAAAAGGAGAAAGAAAACTAATGGTATTACTTTGAAAATCCTGCTGAGATAGTGTGCTACTTTTGCTTGACATTAGCCTGGAAATCTAAGAGAAAACTTTTAAAGAGGCACTCGATGCAAATTTATTTATTAATTGGGAGCTTTATCAGAGATCCTTACCAGCTTCTGACCTGTAGATACTGATGTGGGCCATGTTGGCCTTTTTTTTTATAACCTCTTCTGGGCCGGAAGATTTTCCCCTTTAATGACCAGGCCATTTGTTGCGATTCGGCACTGCGTTACTTTAACGGACAACTGCGCGGTCGTGCGACGCTGTACTCAAATAAAATTGATGTCCTTTTTTCCCCACAAATAGAGCTTTATTTTGGTGGCATTTGATCACCTGTGCGAATTTTTATTTTTTGCGCTATAAACAAAAAAGCGCAACAATTCGGGAAAAAAAAACTATATTTTTCACTTTCTTCTATATAACATTTCCAATAAAAAAAAAAAAAATCTAAATTTTTCATCATTTTAGGGCAATTTGTATTCTGCTACATATTTTTGGTAAAAAAAAAATCCCAAAAAGCGCATTTTGATTGGTTTGTGCAAAAGTTATCGCATCTACAAACTAGGGGAAAGATTTATGTAATTTTTATTTATTATTTATTTTTTTACTGGTAATGGCGTGATCTGCGATTTTTAGCGGGACTGCAACATTGCGGCGGACAGATCGGACCCCTAACTGACATTTTTGACACTTTTGGGAGGACCAGTGACATTACTACAGTAATCAGTGCTAAAAATATGCACTGTTACTGTACTAATGACACTGGCAGGGAAGGGTTTAACCCAGGGGCGATCAAAGGGTTAAATGTGAGCATAGGGGGTGTTTTCTAACTGTGAGGGGGGATGTGCTTGTGAAATCAACACAGAGATCTGTGTTGATAGCTGAGAGAACAACGATCTGCTGTGTCTACAACAGCAGACTGCCGTTCTCTCTTCACGGGGAGTGATCGCGGTTGCCCGGCAGCAACCGCGGCCGCCGGCCCCATGGATCGGCTTCCCCGGTCACCCCCTCCACCTCATAGAATCGGAGAATGCTTTGCATTTATCCATGCTGAGTAGTTACCCTCCTATTGTTAACAAGGCACCAGGCCAGCCGATTGGCATGGGACCCAGGAGTTTATGGAGATTACTGGAGTAGCGGTGTGTACTTTCCAGCTTCCAGGGGCATCTGCAAGCTATGGTATATACATATGTAGCACTGTCCCCGCAAGGCCTGCTGAATAGTGTCTTGACGGGCTCCCCTGATTACCAGCACACGGTTACCTTTAGATAACGTCCCTGGAACCCTCCTTGCTCCTGATGGCTCGTCACACAAATTAACAGTCTAGGGGTGTTGGTTTTTTTGTTGTTTATTTGTGATTGGGATAGGAGAAGGGAAAAGTGGGATACTCCAACTGAGCTATTCACATTGGTTGAGGACTCCTATCTTCAGGACTTTCTTAACAATTAGGAACAGCCAGTCTGTTAATCCACACTGCCACAAGTGTAGATGGGGTTACGTCTCTTGCTCTCTTTACTCTCTGAAAAGACGATATGATGGACCATAACTTATGTTCAGGACATTCTCACTAGCATCCCCTTTCAACTGACACCCGTCCACTGACTATCCTAGGAGCAGGGGTGGCCCCCCTCAGGTCAGGCCCCTTGGCATGGGCTTCTGTACTCACTGTAATGCAGAGAAAGATCCTCCAGTGTCTCCCCTCTCAGTCAGCTTCTCTGTACCTCCGGGTTCAGTTCCTCACTGCTACTCTTCAGGCCCTCAGGACAACCCCCTGAGGCTGCATGACACCTCTACAGAGGAGGAGGCAGCCGTCCCCTCCCTCCGGGACTCCGCTATCCAGCCAAAAGCCCCCGAGGACACCTGCTCTTGGCTTTTATACAGTATCCCAACATACACCAAGGCACCTTCCCTCTGCCAATCATCAGAACTGTATCAAAAGCCCATGCGCCCATTTGTCAGGTTTTCTCCCACTGTCCAACATGCCTCCCTATTGGACCAGTGTGAAACACTCTCCAGACAGAATGAGTTGCATCCTGAGCACAATGAGCAGACCTCACGAACCGATCCTGCTCTCTGGTAGGCAGAGAACAATATATATTCACCTGCAGCCCCTCTGGTAAGCAGACAGGACTCAAAACTATACTTCCTCACTAACACCTATCTAGGAGGGTGCTACACATAGTTACATTAATCCAAGTTGGACCAATGTAACAATGTATAAAATATCCACACCTGGAACTGGAGTACTGTGGCACACAAACATGTACCATTCACTAAGAAGAACCAGTGATACGAGGACAGTGTCCTTTCTATATCTAGGTGATGGACACATACTGTACCTCTCACAGTCTCTTCTCGCCACCCTGGGGGTACAGCCACTCCACTCCCACTATAGAGCAGAACAGCCGGTTTTCCCTCCTCTTACTGAATACCATCGGGTGCTTTTTACTGTCATCCTGATGTTATAACAGAGCAGTGTTCTCTCTGATCAGCCAAGCCTGACCCCCATAGTTAAATAGGGAATATAATGTCTTTTCAGCAGACACATATTTCCAGTTAATAAAGCAGTATCAGCTTTAAAGAAATGCTGATGTGACCTTCTAATTTTACATGCTTACTTCTTTCTATTTTTTTGTATTGTGATATAATCCAACTCCAATCTTAGAATTTTTCCCGTTTGCCCTCTATTACTATTGGAGCACCCCCTGACCCTTTTCTAAATGAAAAAATCTTCATACTTACCTTATTCCAGGTGTCTTCAGTCCACTGTGGTGGTGTCACCTTCTTCTTTTTCCTCCAGCAGTTGGCTTATCCTTAAAGTGATTGTAAAGGTTCACTCTGTGTAAGGGTTTTGCAGAGAGCAGCACCGATCCTCCTCTTCTGGGGTGCCCCAGAGTCGCTTCTGGCTCCTCCCCTTCATCAGGTGCCCCCATGGGGAGCCGCTTTCCATATGGGCACCCGCACGGGCAGGCTCACGCGCACCGCTGCTGCGTATTTTAACAGAGACAACGGGATTCGGCCCCGCCCCCTGCTCTCGTGTCACTGGATTTGATTGGCAGAAGTGGGAGCCAAGGTGATCAAATACCACCAAAAGAAAGCTCTATTTGTGGGAAAAAATGGACATAAATTTAGTTTGGGTACAGCTTCGCAAAACCGCGCAAATGTCCGTTAAAGTCTCGCATTGCCGAATCGCAAAATAGGGCCTGGTCAGGAAGGGGGTAAAATCTTCGGGGGTTGAAGTGGTTAAAAAACATACCTGTTCCAGCTTAGAAACAAAGAAGAACAAGCCCTACAGTCCCTATCTTGTTTGTAACCCGGGGACCGCCTGTAATCTGTTTACACCTGATTCTGGCTGCTGGGAGGGTATTTTAGGGAGCTGGGAGTCACCGCTGATGGATACTGGAACTACAACCCTGCGCCCAGGGAACCACAGTGCCGCCAACAGGTGAACCAGGTCCCCACAGTCATTTAAGACTGGATGTCAGTGTTAAAATAACAATTGATAAGTACAGGCATACCCCGTTTTACGTACACTCACTTTATGTACACTCGTGAGTACGGACACAGCTTGGTCAGCTTGACATGTTTTTAAAATTGGCGTCTATGAAAAATCTTGGTCGGCTTGAAATGGCACCGTTCCCTGTCTAAAATTGGCGTCTATGCGAAATCTTGGTCAGCTTGACATGGCACTGCTCCCTAACATTGGCATCTATGGTAAATCTTGCTCAGCTTGACATGGCACTGCTCCTGAACTATAAGTGACAGGGACACCAAACCTAGGGAGCACCGAGAGGGGACCCAGGACTATAACATATCCTATTTTGTGGCTGGCCAGCTTGCCTAGGTAATCTACCATGTCATAGTCCTCGGTCCCCTTAATGTGCTCCCCAAGTTTGGTGTTCTTGTCACTTATGGTTTGCGAGCAGTGACATGTCAATATTTCCCATAGAGTTAGTATATTTACATGCATTGAGAAGTGAAAAAAGGTATTGCTTCACTTTAGGTACATTTTCGTTTTACAAAACATGCTCTGGTCCCATTGTGTACTTAAAAGTGGGGTATGCCTGTATTACCTACGTAACCTAAATCTTTATGTAGCAGGTTTTCCAGGCATTGAGCCTGATGTGGGTCTGCCATTGTCACCGGTTACCTCTCCAGCCCATGTGAGCTGCGACCCTGGGTGTGAGAACTGAGACATTGATAACTCCGGCATCTTGGTTTTATTGTATTTAAGGGGATGGGAGAAGGGAACTAAGTACAACTTTATTCAGAAAATGTCTGTTAACGATGCCTTGACGGCAGCCGACGCTAACTAGTGCTCACTGACGCTTGGTAACACACTGTAACTGAAAGTGCTAGATCCCCGACTTTAAGTCCAGAATATCCAGAACTGAAGAATAAAGAGCTTTTGACACTGTTTGCAACTGCAGAGTCACTGACTACACCCTCCAGCCTTGCACTGGCTTGAGGTAGATTGTGGTGAAATCCTCTATGGCTGCAACTCCCAACCGATATTCTGTACAATTCAGGGCCCAAACTACAGGCGCCCCTTTACAGCTAGTTCTTCAGGGTCCACTGACTATGCACCCCCTCTGTCACTTCAAGGTCCTCAACCTAGGTACCCCCTTTGTAGCTAGCTGACACTGGATCCCAGAACCTCTTCCAGGGTGGTCTCCTCTAACACTTTAGGCAGACCCCCAGGGGAAATCCTCAGTACTCACGACCTGTGTAGGCTTTCCTGGGACTGGACCCCTCTCGCTCTCCGCTGGTTCTCGGCACACCGGATCCCCCTCAGCTCAACTTAGCACTCTCTGGATTCTCAGGCGACACCCCAAGACATCTACTTTCTCAGACAGGAGGAGAGACAGCCGTTCTCTCCCTTCTGGGACTCTGCTCCCGCCAAAGACGCCAAGTCACGCGCCCCCTTCAGACTTATACCCTCCCCCCAGAATCCTCTGCTGCAGAATCTGCCTCTTGGGGTAGATACAAGCTTGAATGTATCTCTGATTGGGTTTCCTCCACTGCCCTATCAGAAGCCTCTGACAGAGCCAGTGGGGATACTTCCCCTCTCAAAGACACATTTGGGAGCAATGACAACCTACCTTACAAAAAGAACATGGCCCTGCTGTTAGGCAGACAAGGCCTACTATGCATTTACCTAGCACCTACCTGTAGGGTGCTACATTTAAAATGGGTGGGTGTTACCCAGTGCCATCTTAAGAGCATTGAAGGCCCCCGGGCAATGTAGTGCACTGGGGCCCTGCCTACACAATCACCCAGGGAATAAAAATGCAAATTATCACACACACACAGACGGGAGTCAGACTCGACTGTCCTGGGTATGCCTGTTCTTGTGGAGGCAGACAGGCATTCCTGCAGTTGTGGGCTCCCCCTCCATGGCCCAAGTGGCCTGACAGCAGCAAAGGGATGACAGGTGCTTGCCACCTGCTAGGTTTGGCAGCAGGATGCACAAGAGAGTTCAGACCAATGCTTGGCTGGGGCTGAGTTCCTGGGCAGGTGGGACCCCCCGGGCAAGTGGGGCCCCCAGGCAACTGCCCAGCATGCCCATTCGGTAAGTCAGCCCTGGTGTTACCTTATACTGAAATTTGAAGATCTCAAAGTTGCCGAATGATGGTGATGAGAACAGAGCATATTCATGAAGATAAGGAATAAATCATTAAAGGGGAATTGTGCGAAGGGAATTTTGTGTTTTTGCTGTGAAATTATGATGAGATTTATTCTTTAGTCCTCCTCTGTGTTGCCTTGTTAGCGCCGGGTTTATTACAAGCTCTGCATTAATATAAATGGTTTGTACTCAGGTCTGTAAGATGAGAGCTGTCAATCACAGGCTGGCGCCTTCCCCAGAGCTCGCCCCACTAGCTTCCTGTGTAATACAGCTGTAGCGGCGGATCAATATTGATCACAACCAGCAGACATGAATTAGCTGCGCGTGTGAAGGAAGTCTGTTTAAAGTATAATAGGATTGCCCGTGTCACTTACAATATGTGTCATCCTAGGCTTGTGAGATGAAACGTCGCCACCCGTGTCCCCGTCCACGCTGGCCTTTCCCTGGAGCCTTCCCATGTATGCTTTGTGAGATATCTCATTTAATCCTCCCACCGTCGGACCTTGTTTATTGTGGCGTGATTACTATGTAACCTCTTTGAATTAACATCAATCGATAGATTCCTCCACAGTCCCCGAACAATTTCCCCGCTGCTGAATGGTAATGTAGTGCATTCCATGTCTGCAAAAGTTTGCTGCCAACTTTCAGAATGAATCTCGCTTTTTATTCCTTTTTGCCAGCCAGGTAATATCGGTCTGCTGCAATGTCAGAAAACAGCAAACCTTTTGGAGGAAAAAAATAATTAAAGCTGAACTCCAGGTTAAAAAAAAAAAAAAAACCTCATTGAAATACATTCCTCAATAACCAAAAAATATAAAAAATCCACTTTGTGTGCTCCAAAACCTATGAATTTCCAGATATTACAATTTAACCACTTGCCAACCAGTCACGTTGACTGTACTGCGGCAAAGTGGCTCGATTCCGTCCAGCGACGTAGACCTACGTCGCTGGACTCCGCCCCTTCTGGGCAGCACTTGCGCGCCGCCGGAGGCTCGCTCCCGCTGTGTTTAGTCACAGCGGGAGTCGGGCCAGGGGAGGAGCAGCGGCGATCGCCACCACTCTTCCCCGATCGTCGGAGAATCGAGTCTGGAGATCCGCCCGCTTGTGTAAACAAAGCGGGCGGATCTCCTAAGTGACAGACAGGGACAGATTGCAGGGTTCAGCATAGCTGAACCTGCGATCTGTCCCTGTGTCACTCAGTCACCTCCCCCCACACACGTTAGTAAGCACCAGGCATACATTAACCCCTCCCTCTCCAATAAAATTAACCCCTTCCCTGCCAGTGTCATTTTTACAGTAACAGTGCATATTTATAGCACTGATTACTATAGAAATGTCACTGGTACCCCCAAAAGTGTCAAAAATGTCAGTCAAGGGTCCGATCTGTCCGCCGCAATGTCGCAGTCCCGCAAAAAAAAAATCGCAGATCGCCGCCATTACTCGTTAAAAAAAAAAACACCAAAAATGACAAAAATCTTTCCCTTAGTTAGTAAACGCAATAACTTTTGCGCAAACCAATCAAAATACGCTTATTGTGATTTTTTTTTACCAAACATATGTAGCAGAAAACAAACTGGCCAAAAATTTAAAAAAAATTTGATTTTTACATTTTTTTGGGGGGAATTTCATATAAAAAAATGTGAAAAATATTGTTATTTTTTCAAAATGTATGCTTTTTTTTGTTTATAGCGCAAAAAGTAAAAAATCGTACAGGTGATCAAATACCACCAAAAGAAAGCTCTGTTTGTGGGGAAAAAAAGGACGTAAATTTCGTTTGCGTACGGCATCGCAAGACCGCGCAATTGTCAGTTAAATTTGCACAGTGCCGAATCGCAAAAAGTGGCCTGGACGTAAGACAGCAAAATCCTCCGGTGGTAAAGTGGTTAAAAGTAGCAGTGACATCATCACTGTGCTGTACATATCCTGTGCAGAGAGCAGAGCTGTGGGAGGGGCTCAGTGGGCTCCACCCACTACAAATTGCCTGCAATAAACTAAAGCAGGGGCGGAGACAAGACCAGTTACCCTACACAAGGAGGTAGGTCCATCGGTGTGTGCATCCCATTGCATTAGGGTGTGCACCCCAAAGCTTAAACACACATGTCTTTCTCTGCAGCCTCAGCTGCACTGGACAGTGAATGAATGGGAAGTACTCTGTGCTGAGCGGCTTCCTGTTCATTCACAAACTGAAGCATAGTAAACACAGTTTACTATGCTTCAGTTATGGTTGAAGACAGTGAGTGTGTTCATTTAGAAAAGGAAGGGACTGGTAAATGACATATTAATTAGCCCCTTCCCCCACTCTCCATCCTGAAATATCCCCCGCAGCAGCCGACTGGAGAGGAGAGGCAGGAAGCCAGCAGCACTGCAGTGGGGAGGCACAACATAGGGGGAAAGCCTGGGCAGTAAGGGGAATTGGCACAGCAGGCACACCCCCTGCGCACACCTACGGACCGGTCTGTATTACAGGAAGCTCCTGCACAGAGCAATAAGTGGCAGTTGAATCATCAGAAGGGACTTCCTGATGATGCGCGCATGCGCAAAATGCATTGAAGCGCAAGCCAGACACGGCAATACCCGGAGCTTTCCTTTCATCACTTCTGACTGGTGGAACGCATGCCGACCCTGGGAAGCGAGCGATGGTGCTGGATAATCCAGCTGGGAAGCTGCACATGTTTTATGCCTATTTTGCTTCGCTAGCATGTGAGTGTATTTATTTTATATTTTACTACAATATACTATACACTCCCTTCCTGTGGTCCATTTTGGAGCTTCTCTTTACGGTGCATAGAGTGGGAGAGAGAAGAGAGAAACCTGCTTTGATTCTCTGAGAGGTGGCTTTGGCTAGCTACATGCCTGATGGTCACCCTGTTGGCCCAAGGGTTCTGGTGAGCGCATATTTGTTTTGCACATTGGGTGGAGCACTACATATTGGAAATTGGAGCATGAATATATTTTAGAAGAGCATGGTGATTGGTTATATATATTTTTGGACTTTTTTATAGATGACTATTTAGAACTTATTCACAAATAAATCATTAAGGACTGTTTTTTTTATTTTATTTTTTTTATTTTTCTTGTATAGTCATGCAAAATTGATTAGGTGAAATCTTTTTTTATGTACTATTGATATAATTTTGCTTGAAATAAGAAGGTAGAGCCCACTTTGTTTTGTATAGTATCAGGGAGTTGTTTCATGCCAAACTAAGCTGGCCATACACGATTTTCGTTCGGAAATTTTTCTTTTTAAGAAAATGTTTTTTTTTCCATAATGTAAGAAAATGTGTTTGATTTTCTTTTTTTTTTTTTTTTTTTTTTCAAAAACGTCTTTATTGGTTTTACATAATAAGCAAGTATGAATAAAGAACAACATGCTTGTACAATGTTTGATTTTCTAATCGTTAGTGGGGGGGGGGGGGTCAAATCTAGATCCATTTTCGACTGCAGTGAAAATTCGAAGGGGCAAGAAGGAAAACTTTTATAGATCGAACTAATTTTCGGACAGTGTGTGTGGTTATCGCTCAGAAATTATATTCATTTTAAAAATTAAATGTTAAAAGCAAAAGACAATTTTCACATGACATTTGTCCATTCATCGAATGTTCAAAGAATTTTCGTACGAATGTTCACATGAACGTTCTCGTCCAAAAATCTATACGTGTATGGCCAGCATAAGCCTCATTTACACAAGCGGGTAAAGGGTGGTAAAAAAAAGGGTGCATTTTTTTTTGCCCCCCCACCTTCCAACGGCCTAGCCACTAATTAACATGGCCAGTGCCAATGCTAGTACACATCCTTGCAATCCTAGGTGAAATTTATACCATTTGATGCATTTGGCAGGTAGTTCTGCCTCCAAACGCAACCCATTTAAGTGTATGGGGCCATGCCACAACCACAAGTTAAGAGTACCTTCCTCCATAAGCCCCATGTGGCAACAGTTTGAACCAATGAGTAAGTAGACCACCAATTGTGACAGACTTTGCCATGCCTTGGCGATGATACTATTAGACACTTTGACATATTTTTTTGATATTTACATTATTCTTTGATAGATAAACGATTGCTTCTGCTCCTGACGAGTGTAGAAACACGAAACGCGTAGAGCAGGGGTCTTCAAACTACAATTCCCATCATGCCTAGTCATGTCTGTGAATATCAGAGGTTTACAATGCCTCATGGGATGTGTAGTTCTGCAACAGCTGGAGGGCCGTAGTTTGAGGATCCCTGGCGTAGAGCATAACAGGATGCAATCTTCATGAACAATATTCTTATACTATTTACATATGTCTGTCTCAACCTTTTTTCTATTTCACTTTGGAATTCCAGCATTCAGATCATTACCTTGTACTTCTTCAATATGTCCTGGTCAGACTGCCATCATTTATGTATGTTATCTTGTATTTTTACATGTTTTAACATTGTCCTCACGTGTTATACCCAATAAAATGGATATTTATTTTTACTTTTTTGTCTTTGTTTTACAATCAGACTCAGTCTTATGCCTCACTCAAAGTCCCAATCTCTTTTTGCTCTTGATTACAGGGATGGAGGTACAATAGTTAGTTGTAACCTCATTTAAATTCCCAACCTCTCTCCATATACATAAACAACCACAAGTTAAGCGATTAGGTCACGGTTGCGTCCCCAGCAGAGACCGCCACCCATCTAAACGAGAACCTACTGCACAGATCTGGAAGAATTACACAAAGCACACCAAGATTCAACTAAAGCCTCGCACACACGCAACGAATTTCCGCCGACCGGTCGTCCGTCTTTTGTCCAGAATGGTGTCTGTTGGTTGGAATCTGCCTAGACTGCACACAAATTTTCCCGTACGACAGAATTCTACTTCAGAAGTGATGTCATGTGTTGGATTGCTTTCTTTGTGTTCTTTCATCTCTGTGCATGCCTAGTCTTGCTCATAAGGTTTTTCCCCATCGAAATCTGTACTAATGAGACGAAAATCGGACGTGTTTTGACAAAAATTATATAGCCTGCACACCAGGATTTTTTCGCCCGAAAAGTCGGAGTCGGTTGTCGGAAGCACCATACTAACAAGCCGAAAATCAGCAGATCGGTCGTCGGACGAAAATTCCTGGCCGAATTTCCACTCGTGTGTACGGGCCTTAAGGATACACATAAGGAATGGATTTAGACAAAATTTGCTTACATGGGTTCTGCCTTTAGCCTCTATGCGGCTCTGCGAGCCTCGTTTTTACGTGGGCACAGGAGCCCATTAATTCGAGAAAAGGTCCCTGCAGCATTTTAGAAATTGCAGCCTGCACGGAAACCGCAAGTGTAGTGCAATTCCCAGTGCAGGTGAGATTTTCAGAGCATGCAGCATGTAGGATTATTAGCATCGGCACGCATCCAGTGTGTGGGTGGTTGCGGCTGCAGGAACAGGTGCGGACCCGCAGCGGGAACCACCTGCACAGATGTCAACCTAGCCTTAAAGATTTAAAGATTATGTTTCCCCATATTCCTGATATGTGCCTGCTGTACCATGTACTTGTATGAAAAAGTATCCTGTTCCCTTTGTATTGCTTCCTTTATGTGAAAACCCCGGTGATCCTGCCAATCCCTCGGCTTTTATATTAAAAACTGACCACACACGAGGCAATTGAGCACAGTGTTCTAGCTGCGCTGAGAACTTAGCCTGATCTCCAATGATCAGACTTGTGCTAACAACCCCCCACCCCCATACAGCCATTTACTGGGAAGATCAGTGTGCTGCTGTTTCTTCTCCTCCAGCTCTTTGAGCCCCTTATGCAGCTGAGAACAGAGGATATCTGATCACTTATAAAAAATTAGTGGGAAGGGGAAAAGTGTATTTACAATGTTTTTTTTAATCTTTACACAAATGTTTGCCTTTCATTTCTATTTTAAACTGAATGTGTTGGCTTCACATATACTTTAAGGTTTGACAGATATCTGGCTCATTGGTTGAGACAGCAGCACGGCGCGATTGGCTCCCGCTGCTATCAATTAAAGTCAGTCAGCCAATCAGGAGAGAGGGGCCGGAGCCGGGTCACAGCTCTGTGTCTGAATGGACCAGAATTGGCTCGGGTGCCCCCACAGCAAGCTGCTTGCCATGGGGGCACTCAACAGGAGGGAGGGGCCAGGAGCGCAAAAGAGGGACCTGAGAAGAGGAGGATCAGGGCTGCCCTGTGAAAAATCAACTGCCCAGTGGCGGCAAGTTTGTTATTTAAAAAAGAAAAAGAAATTAGACTTTACAATTACTTTAAGGTATGCGATATATTTATAAAGAAAAAATGTGCAAATACCTCATCATTTACACGATCATCCCAAATAATCCCTTTAATGTGTCTAATATGTGTATTTCCTATGATCATCAGTGCCATCTAGTGGCAATAATATAGTACTTTTCCCAGGAAAATACCAAATTGTGGCCACAAGATGGAGCTAATGAATACAGGAATTACACATATAAAACAAACTACAGGGAATATCCACAATGGCTATGCAAATGCTGAGGCATCCTCACAGAAAATATTTAGAAATGAACCCCTTTGTGTCTGTTACTGCTGATTGTTGCTGCTGCCTGTGGAAGGAGTCATCAGTGGCCCCCAAAATATTGCATTGTTTGGTGTCAAACAGTGATCCTCTTTTGTAATTCAAAGTTGTGCTGGTGATACTTTGCATTTCTATCAGAGTGACAACAGAGGAGCACAAGTAGGAAAAAAGGACAAAGGGTTGTCACCCTAAATTAGGAAGTGCCTTCATGCAGGACTACCAGGTACTATTTTAACAAAAGCAACAGATATAACATTTAAAAAAAAAAAAAAGATGTCTGGATTTATATTACCTTGTTAAAACTTATATCAGATTTTAGTGATTGGGTTTACCTCTCCAGAAGAACCTCTTTGAAAAACGTGTACTTGTGCAATTTCCGCCGGTTGAGACCGTTGTCTTTCACCTCTCTCATTTATATGCCGCAGTAGGCACAATAATGGCTAATGAATACATGATTTATGAGAGGCAGTCAATATACTTGATATACTGTATGATAAACTGTGAATGTGTGACCCTGATACTTCACTGCTTCGTAAAAATCAACAATCAAAGGAAAATCTGTCACTCTGCCAAGCTGCCGGGACCAGGCATTTGCGGAAACGCTAGACAATCAAATCACGGAGTCTGGCACCATAAGCCCACAATGATAACCAGCTATATGTTTTTCTGCAGTATAAAGCAACCTTTCCAAACCTTTTTAACATGGCGGTACCCTTGAAATAGCTTTCTTGTTTTTAGGGACCCCATCTAATAAGGAGTAGATCTACAACTCTCAGTACGTTAGTATGGAGGTCAGTTAGAAGAATGTTCCTTGCACTTGTGGTCATTGGAAAGAATCCTCCTCTAGGGGCTTGTTTACACATGTGAAAGCTCTTGCTGCCCCTCTGAGAAACACTTTTTAGAGGGCACTACCTCCCAACTGTCCCGGATTCTGCGGGACCGTCCCGATATTTGAAGTGCGTCCCGGCGTCCCGCAGATGTCAGCTGGAGTCCCGGATTTTCCTCATTGGGCTCCACTCAGTGGAGGTATAGCCAATGGGTGCAATGTGTGCTCTCACACATGGCACCCAGTGAAAATTGCTGTCGGAAGGACACCTCCGCTTCTACCTTCCCCCTCAGACTTCTTTGCAGTGACTGGTTGTCAGGACCGTCCGCTGTTCACTGTCTCCTCTCTCCCAACTGCTTGTTTGGTTCTCATTATACCCCCAGCAGCCCCCCCCTCCCCCTTCATCCTCAGCATTTCCCGGTCTGCAATCCTTTTATCACTTTTTAACCCTGTATGCCAAGCAATCCTCCAGTGATCCATCCCATCTGCCAATCCTGACAGCATTCCATTCATACAGTACCTCATTGCTCCTTCATCCTGCCAGAACTTTTATTTTCCTCCACTGCACGGGCGTAACTACAGTGGTCGCCATTGCGACCCGGCATGATGCTCCAAGTGGCCCATGTGGCTCCCTTCTAAACCAGGAGAGGAGGGGTAACATATAGAGGGACCGATGCCCTCCATGTTCTTCCTGCAGCTGCTAAATGCCTGCAGGAGGGAGAGGAGGAAAAGCAGGCATTTAGCGGCTGCAAGAAGAACATGGAGGGCCCCCAGTCCACCCATTGTGTGACAATAGCGAATGAAAATTCGCTATTGTCACACAGATCCTCCTCCTGGCCAATCAGGAAACCATGCCATTGGCCGAGGAGGAGGCAGAAGGACTCGAGGAGACGCCGGGGGACAGAGGAGAAGCCACTGCAGGTAAGTGCACCGGTCTCGGGTGGGGGGGGGGCACGGCATGCTGGTCATTCTGCATTAAGGGGTCACGCTGGTCATTCGGCATTAAAG
This sequence comes from Pelophylax lessonae, assembly GCF_965119305.1. Lineage (NCBI taxonomy): Eukaryota > Metazoa > Chordata > Amphibia > Anura > Ranidae > Pelophylax > Pelophylax lessonae. The sequence goes on along the minus strand of NC_138768.1, from coordinate 840,733,587 downwards.
GGGTCACGCTGGTCATTCTGCATTAAGGGGTCATGCGGGTCATTCTGCATTAAAGGGTGACACGGGTCATTCTGCATTAAGGGGTCACGCGGGTCATTCTGCATTAAGGGGTCACGCTGGTCATTCTGCATTAAGGGGTCACGCTGGTCATTCTACATTAAAGGGGTCACGCGGGTAATTCTGCATTAAAGGGATCACGCTGGTTATTCTGCATTAAAGGGGTCACGCTGGTTATTCTGCATTGAAAGGGGTCACGCTAGTTATTCTGCATTAGGGGTCATGCTGGTCATTCTGCATTAAAGGGGTCAGGCTGGTTATTCTGCATTAAAGGGGTCAGGCTGGTTATTCTGCATTGAAAGGGGTCACGCTGGTTATTCTGCATTGAAAGGGGTCACGCTGGTCATTCTGCATTGAAAGGGTTCACGCTGGTTATTCTGCATTGAAAGGGGTCACGCTGGTTATTCTGCATTGAAAGGGAGCACGCTGGCCATTCTGCATTGAAGGGGGCATGCTGGTCTCTCTGCATTGAAAGGGGGCACGATGATCTCTCTGCATTGAAGGGGGGCATGGCATGCTGGTCATTTTGCATTGAAAGGGGGCACGCTAGTCATTCTGCATTGAAAGGGGGCACACTGGTCATTCTGCATTGAAAGGGGGCACAATGGTCATTCTGCATTGAAGGGGGCACGCTGGTCATTCTGCATTGAAAGGGGGCACACTGGTCATTCTGCATTGAAAGGGGGCACGCTGACCATTCTGCATTTATAGGGGGGCACACTGGTCTCTCTGCATTGAAGGGGGGCACAGCATGCTGGTCACTCTGCATTGAAGGGAGCACACTCTACCTTGATTACTGAAGGCCCCTTTCACACTTTTGGGTTGGATGGAGCTGGGGTGGGCATATGGGGTGAATGGAGCTGGATGGAGCTGGGGTGGGCATTTGGAGTGTTTGCAGGTTGGATGGGTGTTTGGGATAGATAGTGCTAGGGTGGGCATTTGGGGTGGATGGAGCTAGGGTGGGCATTTGAGGTGGATAGAGCTGCTGGGGGCATTTGGGGTGGATGGGGGGGGGTGTATGGAGCTGGGTGGGCATTTGGGGTGTATAGAGCTGGGGAGTGGATGGTGCAGAGTCCGACCCCTGCATTCTGTACATTACATACTCCTGTCTCCTGCATTCTGTACATTACATACTCCTGTCTCCTGCATTTTGTATATTACACTCTCCTGCACTATATACACAATACTGTACATCATATACTTCTCACCAAAGTCTTCATTGTCTCAACAGTTGCTGGTTGCTATGCAGTCTCTGACTATTTAATGAAGTTCTTCTTTAAGGTAGGCTGAGCAATCAAAGCATATTTTATGAGTACTAGGAAGTCTGGGCGCCGCAGGTTACGTTTCTCTTTGCGTGTCCCTCATTGCAAAGTTCAAAAGTTGGGAGGTATGACTAGGCAGTTAGTTGGGAGGTGATTTGTTGCCTTCTCGACCTCGATGAACATCCAGAAGCGTTCCAGCAAACTGCCGTGGAGGCAGGGGTCTCCTCCTGCAGGACTGGACCCAGCACCAACTCAACTTTCCTGATCCATTCCTTAGACTATTTATAGGTTCTCTGGCAGAGATGTATAGTAAGTAAGTAGAACTACTTCACTACTGTACTTAAGTACCGAAAGGCGGTATCTGTACTTTCCTGGAGTAGAATTTTTTTCTCCTACTTCCACTTTTACTTCACTACATTTTTTCGATGATTTCCATACTTCTACACCGATATTTTTTTTTGTGCTGCATAGTTACTCCTTAATGAAATGTAAACGAATCCGCGCTTAGGATAATTTTAGATTCCTGGTATTTAGTATTGGCTGCAGCCCACCTTTATACTATATTACTAAGAATATAGTGAGAATGAAGAAAAAGGAGGGGGAAGGTGTATGGCGCTGCCAAAAACTGCTGACGTTTCAATATGTTCAAAATTTAGGCGTTATAGACACATACAAAATAAATCACCACTATGAATAAAGTGTCCAGTGCATCCTATGTGTCTTCCTATTGAATGTGCAATACTAAAAGATAATACAAATAAATAATAAATATTTGTGCTGAAAAGTGGATATAGAATAAGTGAAAATTGGTATGATGAGAAAATTAGATGAAATGTATGAATTAAAATAATGGATAAGGGAGTGGATTGTACAGAATAAAATAAATATATAAAAATATATAAAAATGAATCCACTAAAAGTATAACTTAAATAAGGTGCACAATAAGTAAATAAATATTATAGCAGCAATGATAAATAAGTCCGTTACACCTAAAAAAGAACAAATAGTCCCACAATACAAGAAAATTCCTAAAAAACTTGGCAAAAAAAGTGACTTGAGTGCAGGTGTTCTGATGAAATATTAAAGGTGCTCAGGTATATGGTGACCGTTCAGTGCTCCCCGCACCCCTTGGACCGCACTCACCAGAACTATGTACCCCTGCAGGGGTATCAGGCCTTGTCTATAATCCTGGATCTTCTCCACTGACCATCAAAGTGGTTGGGTGGTCCGATTATCTACCCGAATCTTGTGAACCAGGTTCCTTGATGTTAGGGTCCGAAGGTGTATCGATATATGGGGGAATATATGGGGGAAGAAGGCTCACATAGAGTAGTACTGCTAGGTTTTAAAATACTTTATTGTATATAAAAATTAGGTACTCACAAAGGGAATAGAGGGTAATGGCATAGAAAGCAATAATAGCGCACTTCCGGGACGCCGTGCGTTCCACAGGGCGGATGTGCGTTCCACTTAGGCGGATGTGACGCGATGACGCTCTACGTACGTTTCGTCGTGATGACGTCTTCAGGAGTGCCAATATTCATACCAATTTTCACTTATTCTATATCCACTTTTCAGCACAAATATTTATTATTTATTTGTATTATCTTTTAGTATTGCACATTCAATAGGAAGACACATAGGATGCACTGGACACTTTATTCATAGTGGTGATTTATTTTGTATGTGTCTATAACGCCTAAATTTTGAACATATTGAAACGTCAGCAGTTTTTGGCAGCGCCATACACCTTCCCCCTCCTTTTTCTTCATAGTTACTCCTTACTATTATAAAAATTACCACTGCCAGAACAGTAGATGGCAGGTTTCATGAAGTTCAAAAAAATTTGTATCATCAGCGCATACGAAAATAAATGCTACTGTATGTATAAATAAAATGGTCTACATATCTGCTGTTAAGGGGAAAGAGAACCTCCCAACCAAGGAGAGTCACAAGCTTACATAGACCTTTTTTCTGGTAAGAGGCTGATTTTACTTTTTTCAATGGAAGTTGAGAGCACAGGTTTTGCAGTTTTGTTTCACTGGAAGAGTCTATTTGGATAATATATTGCACTTACCTTCATCCGCCGGGTAAGGGGGAAATCCACAAGGTGGTGGGAGTCTGCCCCTATTATTTGGAATAGCACCTGTTTGATTGCTGCACCTTTGAAAATATATTCATCTTGTTTTGTCAGATATATATGGTATTATGGCATTATGTATATATGGACTTTTTATTGACTTTGATGTCATACACTCTTCCTTTATTTCATTATTGGAATATATTGTTGTATATCACATTGGTTTATATATGATTTTGCGCACCAATAAGCTGTGGAGAAAAAAAAAAACATGCAGGGAAGAGAAGGAGGGATGCTTTAAAGGCGAAAGGGAGGGACATACTTTATCTGTTTTTGTTTACAAAAAGTTACAGCCTAAGGAATTGTGATTGTCCTTTAGGTTAATCATATGAAATAATAAAAAACAATATGATGTTCAAACTTTTGACTTCTTTCTTTAATAACTACATAACACAGTACTTGTACTTTTACTTTCAGTACTTGAGTAGCACATTTTTTTAAAAAAACTACTTGTAATACTTAAGTACAAAAAATGTTGAATACTTTAGTACTTCTACTCAAGTCACTTTTTGATCGAGCACTTCCACTTCTACTCAAGTTACTTTTTGATCGAGCACTTGTACTTTTACTCAAGTATGGGTTTCGAGTACTTTATACAAGTGTGTTCTCTAGCCACTTACTGAGCACAGCTCCCCAGGGATTGGCTGGTTCTCCATAAATATTCAGACTGCCCTTCTGCCCTTCCTTCCACTGTGATTTCAGAATTCTGTACAATGCAGAGGGAAATAATCAGACCACCAGTCTAAGGCCTCTTTCACACTGGCGGTTGTTCTGCCATTGGTAAAAGCATGTTTTTGTTATCTTGAAATCCCTTTCTCCAAGCACAACGATCACTTGCGGTGTACATTACGATTACTTGTGTTTATATGTGTTTACATGCAGCGGCGTTTAGCTGTGATGGAACTATTTTTGTCATTTACATAGCAACTATGTTTATTTTTTAGTCCCTTGACTACCCATAGTGCATTTCTGCCCCCCCATTTCCTGCGTCTTTGTTCAGTGCTTGTTTCTTTGTTCAGTGAGTGGAGTTCAACCTTTGTTGAAGTGTGAGCATTGATCATGGATTACGGAAGACATATGATTGCAATGCTCATATTGCTGCTTATGAGAATGAAAAGGAGACAGATGGATCTGATTCAGCTTAGGAGACCTCGTCTGGGGTCCGTCCTTTGACCTCCCAGCATCCATCTTTTGGTTATTTTGCCCTCAACAACTGCAATCAACAACTGCTCGACTGGCTCTGGAGGAGCCAGACTAAATTTGCCTAGCATATTATACCCTAACCAGGAGGGTGCTACACCTCCGTGCTGCAACCGCATGCATTGCATCCTTCTTTTGGTTTTGCAATGCCTTGTTAAAGCGGAGTTCCACCCAAAAGTGGAACTTCCGCTTTAGGTAGTGCTAACCCCCTGACATACCACATTTGGCATGTCATTTTTTTTTTTGGGGGGGGGGGGGAGCGGGTACCTAGTTTTGACAGGTACCCGCTCCTACTTCCGCTCGGAGCGCCGCGGCGCCCTGAGCAGAAGTTCTCCTCTCCCCCCCTCCCTGCAATCTTCTGGGACATGTCAGAGGTCCCAGAAGATTGCCCGCAAATCACGACGCGTAGCGCAACTCGCGCATGCGCAGTGCGTACCCGGCTGTGAAGCCGCAAACTGTCACAGCTGGGTGCCCACACCAGTGATGCCGGCGCCGGAGAGCAGAGAGGGAGAAGAGCGAGGCTTCGGGCAGCCGCATCGCTGGACCGTTGGACAGGTGAGTGTGTTAGGCTGGAACTCCGCTTTAACTTTTGTTAGTTTAATTTCCGGCTTTGGCAAGTGTTTTGTTTCCTTGTGTTTTTTTTTTTTTTAATACGGAGGAACCCTTAAAAAAACTTTCTGATCTCAGGGACCCAATCAAATAATGACAAGATCCACAGGCTCACGGTGTTACACGTGATTGCAGGCCAGTTGTGGCATTGCCATCCCTGCAGGGAGAACACAGTGATTATTGCTAGTGGCTCTAGCCACTGGCATTAATCGCATGAAAACTCCAACAGGCTGGTTGTACCCAAGTCATACAATAAAAGATTTGGGTAAGATCAGTCTGCCCATAGATGGTTCGAATCTCGGCCGGTCCCTGCTGAATCAGTCAAGATTTGAACCATCTATGGCCGGTTTTACAGATGTCTGAAAAGATCATTGGTGTCAGTAGTTACTTATCTGAGAGGCAGAAATTGGTTATTGCTCAAGGAACCGCTGGCAACCTGTGAAGGAACCCTGATTCAGGAAGGCTGTACCCAAAGCGACCGACATTGCCAAATTTTCAGAGCTTGTCTCTGCTATAAGAGCATTTTTTTTTCTAGCTCTTTTTCTTAAGTCAGCTCCTTATCAGAATTTTACTGAACATAAAATAATTCAAATGAGTTCAGATATTTTTAGGTAACAGGTTCCCTATGTGACAGAACAATATAAAATAAAGGCAACTTGCAAGCGTTGCTTGCAAAAATTTTGGACAAAAAAAAAAACCTCACTCCAGAAAAAAAAAAACTTGCTGAATTCAGACTTTTGAATTTTTGATGTGTTTTCCTTTGAAATCAAAGAAAATACTTTAACGAGCTTGACAATGCAAGTTGTGTTGGAAATACAACAGCTTTCAGCTTAGCAGATTAACTGCAGTTCACAAATATGACACTAGATGTCGCTAATGCTCAGTGATATGCTATGCATTTCTATGATGTGTTGTAATATCCTGTACACTGTACTGAACTTGTTGGTTATCTCTTCCTGTCTGTTGTTCTTATTACAATGAGGTGACATCTTTGCTTTCTGTGTTATGTTCTAATAAAGAAGCCAGTTCCTGTTTACTCCACAATGTCTGATCTGAATGGACTCCGCTACACCCAGTGATCACACTCTGCAACAAGTTGAACACTGAAAAAACAAATGTGGGAAAGTGGGCCCAGTACAAGAGTTAACTACTTAGTTTTCCTAGGGGATGAAGAACGGGGGTGATATACTTACCTTATTCCCTGCTACTACAGGCTTCTTTATGTTTTTTTCCCCTAGATGTGTTTTTTTTTTTATCATTTTGTCAGTATTTGTCATACATAGAAGTGTTTGATGCTGAAGAGATAGCCCACCATAGAGGTAAGTACCAGTGTCTTCTTTTGCAAAGAAGCATTCTTGTTTTTTTTTAAGCAACAGAGCTGCCTTAATTTCTTTTATGCTATTGTTTATGGGGAACCTGTTAGCTCAAAAAATATTGTACTAATACTTCTAAATACCAGTTTATTTATAGTTTAATTATCTTACTGTCAGTTTATAGATTTCTACATATTCTGAATAATGCCTTATGTCTGATCTTCACTGTTGATTTTAGAGCAATTCCAGGGAAAAAGTGAAAACATTAGGTGAGCTACATATTTTTTATAGGCAATTACGTCTTGCAGTGCTTGCTTATTCCTGTGAACAAAAAAAGTCAACCGTGAAATCACAGCACACAAAAAAGTGCACAAGAGGGAGGGCCTACATCCCTGATTCCCTACAGGGTGCAAGGCTCCTGACAGGGGAAAGATACTCTTGGTCTGCCTAGGACAAAGCCAGGTGGTCCCTGCTCCTTAGAGACCGGCCAAAGCTGGTCTTCCAAGTATTTTGTGAAGGCTTTCCTGAAGAGAGACCCCTGGATAAGGAAAAAAAAAAGACCCAAGGGGCACATATCCTACCCAACTTCAGGGCAGGCTCCAAAAAACCTGCACCCTCCATCTCTGTGTAGGCAGACCTATAATCATAACCAATCATGTAGCCAAAAGACCTGCCCTATAGGCGAGTGCAAGAAAAGCAAAGGTTACATGCACATAGAGCAGGTAAAACTCAGTGGAGTCCCCAACTCATAGTGTTTTCCTGGCACCTCTGGGATGCCACCCCAGGGGGCACATCAACGCAAGCTCCTTGCCCCTTCCAGCCTTTGGCCAGACCAATGCAGCCCCATTCCTAACTGAAAGGCATTAACACTTAGGGCGAGTCCTGCCTTCAACCAGGGTCAAGCCTGGAAAACCAAATTTAGATTCAACCTGGGAGGAAAAGGATCACTCCCACCATACATTAGGTGAGCTACTGATCCCGTAAACACTACAACCAAGGGTGCAACAATAGTCAGCCTGTTATGGAGCCCAGACGTGGGAGAGGACCCTATGAGGGAGGCTGGCAAATGACATACAGAAAATTTGTGTGGATGTTAATGTAGCACAACCCCCACAGGAGCCGCTGGTAACTGGTTCCCCTACTCCTGCACAGCCTGGCAACATGCATTCTCTGTTGCATCCAAACACAAGATGTCATCACTTGGCTTGGTTTTTATGTTTTATTAGGAGTAACAACTAGGATTGGGTGAAGGAACATATGGGATGCCCAACTTGATTCAAAAAACAAAAACCAGGGACAACTTCCTGCCTATGTAATGTCTTAAACTGTCCTCCTTTTCGGACACTGGGAGTCTCTAAAGAAAAAAATGCAAAAGCTCCTTAAGGACTAGGAACTCTCAGTCCCTTAGAAAGTAACACAAAGTGTTGTAGGTTGCATACAGGAATATCCCCAACTTCACTGTAGACACTGGTTCCAGGTCTACTGGCTGCAGGAACTACCAGCTCACCTGGCTGCTTCTTCACCAGCCCACCTGGATGCTACCGAAGATCTCCCATGGCTAGGAAAAATAAAGATTTAAGCTTAACGCAGTCTTCCAGAAAAGCTTGCTATATGTGGCTGTCTTTCATCTTGTAAGTCTCTGACTGTGCTGATGTACTCACACTGTCCTCCTTGCTCCCACTGCTTCCTTTCGAGCCACACTGCTATCAGGATCCTCCTGAGTGAGCTCGAGCTCCAGCCTGAGACAGAGGCCCCCCAGCAGGGATTCCCCTCAAGGGCCACCAATTGTCTCCTCAGCACTCCATCTTCCATCCGACTCCCCTGATTTGGCCAAGTTCCCAAAAGTATGCAGATAAACCCTCCTGGCCTCTGCCCACTAACTTCTAGAAGTTTCTCCTAACTTTCAGAATCAGGGGGAGGCACCTGCCTGTAAGAGTCATCCAGCCTGACCTGCAATAAACTCTTGACCCAGATTCAAGACTCATTTTACCATGACCCAATAAATGTGCCTGTGCTATTCTAATAGCACACTGGATGGTGCTACATTAAGATAACAAATATCCAGTACTGTATTGTTTAGGGCCGATTTATACCAATGCTGGAGTGCTACTGAAGACAGAATAGAATGCTTAAAAATGAAGATTAAAAGTTAATTCCCTGCACTAATACCTTCATCTTACCTGATAACTTATCTTTAGCATGGGTCCCTAGCAGTGTCCTGATTATGCAGACCACTCTACGACCACCTTTCCTGCTTTAGGCATGCTCTGTGGTAGTATTCTAACAGTTAAAACTGTCAGGTGCTACAGAAAGGGGTAGAATGATGCCTATAATCAAGGCAACAGGCAAAATGTGTAGGCCGCTGTCATTTGTCTGTACTCCTCCTGCAATAATTAACATTTCTACATTCGGAAGAATGAGTTGCCAGCTTTTATCTCCTTTTACTATGTTGTGTTAAGGTGCTAGGAAGACACCACAAGCCAATGTACCATCTGCTCACCCCTTCGGGGAATCTGTCTGGGCGTTGTCTGTTTCTTTACAGAGAGGTCACGGGGGGGGGGGGGGGGTTCATTAAAATTTCGCTAAGGGACCCAATGATCTGTAGTTACACCTCTGACTGCAGCTGTGCTGAAGTCAGAATATTTGTAGTCATGTCCATATATGATCAATAACTTCACCTAGGAGATCCCGCCCCCTTTAATATAACAGCTGTCATCCACCAGACTTGTCAGTTGGCAGGTGACAAGCCAACACACGGGACATGTTTAGGAAGCAGCAAATTCTTTTCTTTAAGCAGGTTGGCAGGCATCGGGCATGATTGACATGGATCATACTGGGTTGCATGATTGACAAAAGATTTACAAAGAGGGATATTTTTTCTTGATTTGTTTTTGTTTGAGGGTTTTTAATTCTAGGTTACAACTTGTATTTTAGTAATAAGTGGGGATGCTATGTACCTTATACTCATTCTTATGGAGGAGTGGGATCTGGGTTCCCCCTTATTGGTAAAAGGGACTTTCAGATAGGCCCCCCCCCCCCTACCCGCAGACCCCCACAACCACCAGGCCTGGGTTGTGGGGAAGAGCCCTTTGTTTTCATCAACATGGGGACAAGGTGCTTTGAGGGGGCAGCCCCTGGCAAGGGGATCTCCCCCACTATGTTTAGGGCACGTGTCTTGCTATAATTAACCACTTGCCGACCGCCGCAAGTACATATACTGCGGCAGTCAGCCCCTCACAGGCAAAGTGACGTATATGTGACTCGATGTCCGCCGGTCATTCGGCGATTGTCGGTGGAGAGGGAGAAAGGCAGGCGGCTGATGTAAACAAGCCGCCTGTCATTCTCCCCTGTGTAAAATCAGTGATCATACGGTTCTACTATGTAGGACCGTTGATCATTGCTCCTACACCTCAAGCCACAGCCAATCACAGTTAGAAGCACGCCTCTAGGGACACACACCACCCCTCCCTCTCAAAAAAAGTTAACCCCTTCACTGCCAGTGTAATTTTACAGTAACAGTGCATATGTATAGCACTGATTACTGTAGAAATGTCACTGGCAACCCCAAAAGTGTCAAAAATGTCAGTCAAGGGTCCGATCTGTCCACCGCAATGTCTCAGTACCGCAAAAAAAAATCGCAAATCGCCGCCATTACGCGTTAAGAAAAAAAACAACAAAAATAACAAAAATCTTTCCCTTTGTTAGTAAACGTGATAACTTTTGCGCAAACCAATCAAAATACGCTTTTTTGCGATTTTTTTTTTTACCAAACATATGTAGCATAAAACAAATTGGCCAAAAATGTTAAAAAATTTTGATTTTTACATTTTTTGGGGGGGGGGGGGAATTTCATATAAAAAAATTTGAAAAATATTGTTATTTTTGCAAAATTGACGCTTTTTTTTGTTTATAGCGCATGATCAAAAAATCGCACAGGTGATCAAATACCACCAAAAGAAAGCTCTGTTTGTGGAAAAAAAAACACGTCAAATTCGTTTAGGTACAGCGTCGCACGACCGCGCAATTGTCTGTTAAAGTCACGCAGTGCCGAATCGCAAAATAGGCCCTGGTCAGGAAGGGGGTAAAATCTTCTGGGGCTTAAGTGGTTAAGAAGGGCGCCCGCCAGCATCCCTAACAACTACTGACAGTGGGAAGCTTTCATGTGTAATAGTGGAAGTAATACTGTGTTCGGACTGAACCCTGAGCATATCCCTAATCTTATACATAGTGGGGGTTTAATGTCATTAGAGACTGCCAGGAGTCTATTGTTTTCAATTAGAATCAGTGAGACACAACCATTGTGCAGGACTACTAGACAGGAAGCATAGAATTTACAGTATGTGTAATGGGCAAATGTCTTTGCCCCCATGTACACATACAATTATGATCTCTACATAGAAATATATTCCTCTCTTTATAAGTCACTAACACAAATTCATAAGATTGTTCACAATGAGCTGATCACACTCACATATACAGTACATATTTAAAATCTATAGTCTCCCTTTAAATATATTCTATCCTCCTGCTGTAGCGACAACCCTGCAGCCTTTTTTTTAAAGCAGCCGACAGACTCCTTTCCAGGCCAGTGCTGCTAACGCAGTGATGTCTCAGATCCGCCACGCACTCTCCCCATCTCGTTATGAATCAGTGTTAACCTTTTTGTACTGTAAATTTATGCACATTGCCAGAACTGGAAGAAAATTAAAAAAATTCAGCTTTAATGTATTCGGTGGCAGACAGGTGTCCTCACACAACACAGCCTACTTATGTACTCTACATTCCTCATACTTTATTTCATTTCTCTTGATTAACCCATTGGTAGGCTCTATTTTTCTTTAAGTGGACCTTCTAAAAAAAAATAAAATCCCCACCTTTGCATTTCTCCTCCCCCCACCCCCTTCTACCCCAAGGTAAAATAGCTGACCTTTTTGACCTCACTTTTTAAACCAGCTCACCACCCTTGCTCCATTCTTCCTTAGGGAAGAATGATATGCCCTGGCTCCGGAAGCCTCCTGGTATTTGCATGTCACCTATCCCAGGTGGCTTCCACACACTGCAGCTGGAGGAGGGCAGAGTGGCATTCATCACCAGGGGACCCAGCTGCCATGTCACAGAGGATAATGTCTGGGGGGGGGGCTGGAGTGTGGCAGCCTAGTGACGGTTCACAGCAGGACAGTGCTGGATCTGCTGGGAGAGTGAGTATGTGAATTTGGGATAAAGGGTAAGGAAGAAAAAAAACAAGAACAAATTGACAAAGGGGGACACAGGGTGGAGTTGGCGAAGTTCTACTTTAACAATTCAAAATGAATATACACACTAGCAGTTTGATCATTTATTTTTATGACCAGCATGTAGGAAGGTGCATCGCAGTGCGACGGCAGTAAACACTCAGAGTCCAGATGCAGTAACAGAACTGTACTGTAATGGTAGTTCAAACAAGTACAAATGACTGGCGGGAGGTCAACCTGGCCGGGCACACTCACAGAAAGTTGCAGTGAACAGTGAAGCAGCAGGTCTCGGATGCACCGACATTGTCTGTCTTCAGGAATGGAATGCAGCCTGGCCAGCCTGTGCCCGGGCTTCCAGGAAGGTGAGCATGTCCCTGCTTTTTCCCTACTTCTCTGAAACCTCTGCCTAGTGCTAATACTGTCCCTGACAGATGGGTGATCTGTCCATACACTAGCCACATGCAAAATGCACACCAAGCCTGGGAGCCAGGGTATTAAACAGATTTTGCCTGACACAAGATGGCCACCAGAATCACATGAAGCGGCAGCATCCAATCGCATAGCTTTCCCAGTGACCCAGGAAATCATAAAGGAGCTATGTTCCCATCAGTGCTGCCAATCAGTGACCATCAGTGCTTACTCATCAGTGTCACCTATCAGTGCCCATCAGTGCTGCCTATCAGTGCCCATCAGTGCCACCTATCAGTGCCACCCATCAGTGCCCATCAGTGGCACCTATCGTTGCCCATCAGTGCCACCTGTAAGTGCAGCCTTATCAGTGCCTCATTATCAGTGCGGCCTCATCAGTGCCCATCAGTCCCACCTATCATTGCCCATCAGTGCCACCTATAAGTGCAGCCTTATCAGTGCCTCCTTATCAGTAAGGCCTCATCAGTGCCCATCAATGCCACCTATCATTGCCCATCAGTGCAGCCTCATTAGCGCACATCAGTAAAGGAAAAAAATGACCTGTTTGAAAATTGTTATGACAAACTATGAAAAATGTTTTATTTTTTTAAATGTTTGTTTTTTTTTTAGTTTGTTTAGCAAAATAGGAAACCCAGTGATGATAAAACACCACCAAAAAAAAGCTCAATTTATGTGAACAAAATTCTAAAAATTTCATATGGGTACAGCGCTGCATGGCCGTGCAATTGTCATTCAAAGTGCGACAGCGCTGAAAGATGAAAACACCACGGACCAGCCGCAGTGTAAAGCCATTTCTTCTTGTACTACCAGTTAAAGTAGTACAGTGCTGAATAGCGAGAAATGCCATGGTGATGAAGGAGGTAAAACCTTCCGGCGGTTACGTGGATAAAGAAGGAGGAGGAGTAGCAACAATAAACGTTTGAGAGCCAAAATAGGGAAAACAATTCTATTGGTTGAAAAAATATCAAAAAATTGGGTAGGAGGATAAGAGAGACCTCAGACTCCCCAGTGTAGAGGTACTCAATGGGACAAAGACCTGAAGAAGCGGCTTAGTCCGCGAAACATGTAGAGAATAGAGGACAAATAACTGTGGAGACATTCCGACTACTCTCCATAGCTTGTGTAAATTTCTAAACTATTATCAGTCACCTGAATGTCTGTAACTATTTATTGTCACTTTGCTTATTTGTTGGCTCTATTTTTATTTTTAGATGTAATACAGATATGTCTTTTTAACCACTTTACCACTAGAGCATTTTGCTGTCTTACGTCTGGGCCACTTTTTGCGATTCGGCGCTGTGCGACTTTAACTGACAATTGCGCAGTCATGAGACGCCGCACCCAAACGAAATGTACGTCCTTTTTTTCCCACAAACAGAGCTTTCTTTTGGTGGTGTTTGATCACCTGTGCGATTTTTACTTTTTGCGCTATAAACAAAAAAAGAGCGTTTATTTTGAAAAAATAACAATATTTTTAAAATTTTTTTATATGAAATTCCCCCCAAAAAAGATTTAAAAACCAATTTTTTTTACATTTTTGGCCAATTTGTTTTCTGCTACCTATGTTTGGTAAAAAAAATCGCAATAAGCGTATTTTGATTGGTTTGCGCAAAAGTTATTGCGTTTACTAACTAAGGGAAAGATTTCTGTCATTTTTGGTGTTTTTTTTTTAACGAGTAATGGCGGCGATCTGCGATTTTTTTTGCGGGACTGCGACATTGCGGCGGACAGATCGGACCCTTGACTGACATTTTTGACACTTTTGGGGGTACCAGTGACATTACTGCAGTAATCAGTGCTATAAATATGCACTGTTACTGTAAAAATGACACTGGCAGGGAAGGGGTTAATTTTATTGGAGAGGGAGGGGTTAATGTATGCCTGGTGCTTACTGACGTGTGTGGGGGGAGGTGACTGAGTGAGCTGAACACTCCGATCTGTCACTCCCTGTCACTTAGGAGATCCGCCCGCTCTGTTTACACAGGCGGGCGGATCTCCAAACTGGATTCCCCGACGATCGGGGCAGAGCAGCGGCGATCGCCGCCGCTCCTCCCCTGGCCCGACTCCCGCTGTGAATGAAAACAGCGGGAGCGCGCCTCCGGCGGCGCGCGAGCGCCGCCTACAGGGGGAGGAGTCTAGCGACGTAGGTCTATGTCGCTAGACGATAACGAGCCACTGTGCCGCAGTAGCAGCACAGTGGCTAGTGCTAAAGTGGTTAAATAATGATATTCTAACTTATAATTATTAGTTATTGGTACCCCAAAATCCAGAACATTTCCTTTCTTCCCCCATCCCCTTTGTCCCATTGAGTACCTCTACACTGAGGTCTCTGTTATCCTCCTACCCAATTTTTTGATATTTGACCATTATCTGGAAGATGGTACCGCTGCTAACTGAACTACTGTAGGCATTCAATTCTATTGGTTGAAAACAATTCTGAATTTACTACTAAAATCTTCCCCAAACCAGAGTCAGACTTTATAGAATGCCAACTGCTCCTAAAGGAATTGAACTTCTTCCGGCTTGAATGTGCTTTTAATTTCCCGTATTCATCGGGACCGCCGTCCGCACTGCGCACTTTATCTTAAAAAGGCGACTCCTTATCTGGAAGTTGCAGGTTGCCTTGCAAAATAAGTAAGTAGCCTGTTTTCCTAGTTGGGGACAATGGCGCGGCCCTTTTTTATAAATGTCACCCGAGACATGGGGACCTATACCGTGCCACTGACATCTAGATGGAGAAGAGAGAGACTGGAGAGAAGGAAATGATAAACATATATATTGGCACGCTCCTAAGCTTCCATGCCTGACACGTTTCACAGATTACACTAATGCACTGCCGAGATAATAGGAGCGCTGAAACAAGTCATTAGAATTTCCATTCACATTGTCACCGCGTTCTTACTTGCAAATTCTTTACCAAGATTCGAAATACACAATGATCTCCTTACGTCTGTGTCCACAGAAAAGCATACCTGCCTCCCAGACACAAGGCATCGATTTCCCTATTCACTGGAAATAATCACATTTTTTTTTCTTTACAGCATAAAGCAACACTTTGCAGTTTAAAGACACAATTAGTAAAATGAATGTAGGGAAAAAAAAAAACCTTTTGTCTTTTGTCTGTTGTTCGCGGAGATTTCTGATGTCGTTTTCCTCCTGTTGCTCCGCTGGCTGCTGCTTGAAGCTGCAATAAAAATAAAGCAGACGTAAATATATGTTATTTATGAAATAATATGTATTGAAGAATTCATGTAATTAAAACACACAAAAAAAAAAAAGCCTTTACGTTCTTTTGTCCACCCCACTCACTTATAGTATCTCACAAAAGTGAGTACACCCCTCACGTTTTTGTAAATATTTTATTCTATCTTTTCATGTGACAACACTGAAGTAATGGGATACAAAAAGGGATACCCCCAATGGTTTGGGACTTTGTATGCCACTAATGCACTGAAAAAATTAGACAAAAAAGTATAAAAATATGAATTTTATTACATGAAAAGAGTCAGCGACATTTACATTGACAATTTATATATATCCAGCAACCGGCTGGATATACAAAGAATTAAAATTGCATGCAATAACAGACCAGTTTCTGTACAGAAGACTCCTAGGAACCATAGGTGGAGAGAACCGGACCGGACCCTACGCGTTTCACGTCACTGAAGAAATTACACTTTGCTACAATGTAAAGTAGTGAGTGTACAGCTTGTATAACAGTGTACATTTGCTGTCCCCTCAAAATAACTCAACACACAGCCATTAATGTCTAAACCACTGGAACAAAAGTGAGTACACCCCTACATGAAAATGTCCAAATTTGGCTCAATTAGCCATGTGACTCGTTAGTGTTACAAGGTCTTAGGTGTGAATGGGGAGCAGGTGTGTTAAATTTGGTGTTATCGCTCTCACTCTCTCTGGTTACTGGAAGTTCAACATGGCACCTCATGGGAAAGAACTCTCTGAGGATCTGAAAAAAAGAATTGATGCTCTACATAAAGATGGTCTAGGCCAGTGTAGTGAACCTTGGCACCCCAGATGTTTTGGAACTATATTTCCCATGATGCTCAACTACACTGCAGAGTGCATGAGCATCATGGGAAATGTAGTTCCAAAACATCTGGGGTGCCAAGGTTTGCCAACACTGGCCTAGGCTATAAGAAGATTGCCAAAACCCTATAACTGAGCTGCAGCACGGTGGCCAAGTCCATACAGCAGTTTAACAGGACAGGTTCCACTCAGAATAGGCCTCGCCATGGTCGACCAAAGAAGTTGAGTGCACGTGCTCAGCGTCATATCCAGAGGTTGTCTTTGGGAAATAAAAGTTTGAGTGCTGCCAGCATTGCTGCAGAGGTTGAAGGGGTGAGGGGAGGGTCAGCCTGTCAGTGCTCAGACCATACGCCGCACACTGCATCAAATTGGTCTGCATGGCTGTCGTCCCAGAAGGAAGCCTCTTCTAAAGATGATGCACAAGAAAGCCTGCAAACAGTTTGCTGAAGACAAGCAGACTAAGGACATGGATTACTGTGACCATGTCCCGTGGTCTGATGAGATGAAGATAAACTTATTTGGTTCAGATTGTGTCAAGCGTGTGTGGCGGCAACCAGGTGAGGAGTACGAAGACAAGTTTGTCTTGCCTACAGTCAAGCATGGTGGGAGTGTCATGGTCTGGGGCTGCACGAGTGCTGCCGGCACTGGGAAGCTACAGTTCATTGAGGGAACCATGAATGCCAACATGTACTGTGACATACTGAAGCAGAGCATGATCCTCTCCCTTCAGAGACTGGGCCGCAGGGCAGTATTCCAACACGATAACGACCCCAAACACACCTCCAAGACCACCACTGCCTTACTAAAGAAGCTGAGGGTAAAGGTGGTGGACTGGTCAAGCATGTTTCCAGACCTAAACCTTATTGAACATCTGTGGGGCATCCTCAAATAGAGGGTGGAGGAGCTCAAGGTCTCTAACATCCACCAGCTCCGTGATGTCATCACTGTGGAGCCTGTGGAGGGGAGGGGAGCAGCCGGCTTAGGCTCTCAGCGGCTCACTGAGAGGCTGAGCTGGGTCTTGATCCAGGGATCTGGCGGATCCCGGCTCCGTGGTCATGATGACGTGGAGCCTGTCCCGACTTCCGTGACGTCAGCTAAGAGCAGGCTTCAGTCCGCTCTCTGCTAAACACAGGTCACAGGAATGCAGAACAAACTGAACTCCTGTGAGCCATAGGAGAAGTACAGCCAAACAAGGTTTGACTGTCCTCCTTTATTATTACATTTTAGATGTATTTTAGGCATTTCAGGATGTTAACAACTCATTAATCATGCTATTAGATAGATTGTGAAATCTGGATGATTTAGAAGTGTGTTGTTACTCAAAACTATGTGTCTTTTGGGTCACAATGACCCTTTTCTGCAAGATCTAACTTGAATGAAACCGCAGGTATTAAAAATACAGAAAGAAGGAAAGAGAAAAAAGAAAACAACAGTTAGACTAAATTATATTAGGCTGCATTCACATGTCAGCTTATAATCGCGGGCAGAACCGCCGCGGTTCCGCCCGCGATTCGGAGATTTATTGCAAATCGCGGGACGCCTAGCGTTGCCCGTTGATTTGCAATAGCCCCCCAAACGCCGAGCGATGTTGCCGCGATTTACGCCCGCAGAATCGCGGCAACATCGCGCAAACAAAATCGCGGGACGCAATACGCTCCAAAGAAGCTCTTGTACTTTTTTGGAGCGTATTGCGTCCCGCGATTTTGTTTGCGCGATGTAGCCGCGATTCGGCGGGGGTAAATCGCGGCAACATCGCTCGGCGTTTGGGGGGCTATTGCAAATCAACGGGCAACGCTAGGCGTCCCGCGATTTGCAATAAATCTCCGAATCGCGGGCGGAACCGCGGCGGTTCTGCCCGCGATTATAAGCTGACATGTGAATGCAGCCTCAGGACTATTATCCATTTTGTAACTTATTTAAAGCAGTACTCTAAAGCAGTGGTTTTAAAACTGCAGCTCGAGGGCCAGACCTGGTCCTTTGATTGCTTTTATCTGGCCCTTGGGGCACTTTTGCACCAACTGGCACCAATGATGGGGCACCATTCCCCCAATTGACACCATCAATGGGGCACTATTCTTTTCATTGATATTAACAGTGAGGCACTATTGATCCAAATAAAACCAATGATGTGCCAGGACATTTTCTACTCCAACTGGCCACAGTCTGCCCCCCCCCCCCTAAAGCCTGAAGGACAGTAAACTGGCCCTTTGCTTAGAAAATTTGGAGACCCCTGCTATAAAGGTTCATCTTTCTCACTTCAAATTATTGAGTTCAGGTGTTTCGAATGAGGGGCACTTTCAATGCGACAGCATACAAGGACATCTTAGACAATAGCGTCCTTGAGGCAATGGGAGGCCCTTTTCTCTTTTGGAATGACTGTGGCCCTGTGCACAAAGCCCGCTCTATAAAGACATGATTTGATGAGTCTGGTGTGGAAGAACTCAAGTGGCATACACACCCTGACCTCAGCAGGGCCATCTTTATTATTGATTGGACCCTGGGTATACATTTTCTTGGGCCCTCCCGAATCCACTTATCAACTATTTGCGGGCAGGGCAGGCTCAAGGGGAAGCTGCCTTGGGCCCCACAACAATGACTGGGCCCAGGGCAGCTGCCCCTTTTGCCCTGTGGTAAAGACTGCCCTGGACCTCAGACAAACCAAACACCATTAGGTTGATTTGCAACAAAGATGGCGAGCTAGGTCTTCTCATCCAAAATCAGTATCTGACCTGAAAAATGCTTTTTTTGGGTAAATGGACACAAATTCCTATAGAAACATTCCAAAATAATGTGGAAAGGCTTTCCAAAAGAGTGGAGAATGTTATAGCTGCAAAGAGGGGACAAGGTTTGGCAGCTTCATGGTTGGGATGTCCAACAAGTTCAAATCAACCATTCAACATTTCATTTCAAAACTGATATGTGCCTTCAGCAAAGAGTGACAGTTCAAATACTGTAGTTGCATGGAATCGGGGCCTCTGTCACTGTCACTCTGTGAGAGGGGAAGATGGAGATCTTGTGTTTATGCTAAGCAGGAACACGGATTTCTATCTTCCGTAGTCAAAGCACCTTCCCTCCCCCCACACAGATAGAAAGCACTCCCAGGGAACAAATTTAACCCTTTGATTGCCCCTGATGTTAACCCCTTCCCTGCTAGTGTCATTAGTACAATGACAGTGCACTTTCTTTAAGCACTGATCACTGTACTGGTGTCACTGGTCCCCAAAAAGTGTCACTTAGGGGTTTATTTACTAAAGCTAGAGAGTACAAAATCAGTCCCACTTCTGCAGAAAAACCAATCAGCTTCTAATCTCAGCTTGGTTTCTCTGTGACTTATTTAGCGCTCTCTAGCTTTAGTAAATAAACCCCTGTGTGTCAGATTTGTCCGCCGCAATGTCACAGTCGCGCTAAAAATCGCTGATCGTGAAAACAGTCAAAAAAATACAAAATTCCACAAATATGTCCCAAAGTTTGTAGACGCTAAAACTTTTGTGCAAACCAATCATAATTTTGGGGATTTTTTTTTTATATCAAAAACATGTAGCAGAATACATCTTGGCCTAAATTGATAAATTGATTAATACATTTGATTTTTTAATTGGGAATGTTTTATAGCAGAAAGTAATAAATATTGTTTTTTTTTCAAGATTGTCTGTCTTCTTTTGTTTATACCGCAAAAAAATAAAAACCGCAGAGGTGATCAAAAACCACCAAAAGAAATCTCTATTTGTGGGGAAAAAAACACCATAATTTTTATTTTGGTGCACGATCGCCAGTTGAAATAACGCAGTGCCATATTGCAAAAAATGGCCTGGTCATGAAGGGGGGGGGGGGGTAATCCTGAAGAGGTTGAAGTAGAATTTAACCACTTAAGCCCCGGAAGATTTGGCTGCTGAAAGACCAGGGGGTATTTTGCGATTTGGCACTGCGTGACTTTAACGGACAATTGCGCGGTCGTGCGATGCTGTACCTAAACAAATTTGACGTCCTTTTTTTCCCACAAACAGAGCTTTCTTTTGGTGGTATTTGATCACCTGTGCGATTTTTTGATCATGCGCTATAAACAAAAAAAGAGCGTCAATTTTGCAAAAATAACAATATTTTTCAAATTTTTCACAAGAAATTCCCCAAAAAAATGTAAAAATCAAACTTTTTTAACATTTTCGGCAAATTTGTTTTATGCTACATATGTTTGGTAACAAAAAAAATCGCAAAAAGCGTATTTTGATTGGTTTGCGCAAAAGTTATCGCGTTTACTAACAAAGGGAGACATTTCTGTCATTTTTGGTGTTTTTTTTTTTAACTCGTAATGGCGGCGATCTGCGATTTTTTTTGCAGTACTGCAACATTGCGGCGGACAGATTGGACCCTTGACTGACATTTTTGACACTTTTGGGGGTACCAGTGACATTTCTACAGTAATCAGTGCTATACATATGCACTGTTACTGTACAATTACACTGGCAGTGAAGGGGTTAACTTTATTTGAGAGGGAGGGGCTGTGTGTGTCCCTAGGGGCGTGATTCTAACTGTGATTGGCTGTGGCTTGAGCTGTAGGAACAATGATCAACGGTCCTACATAGTAGAACCGTATGATCATTGTTTCTACACAGGGGAGAATGACAGGCAGCTTGTTTACACAAGCCGCCTGCCTTTCTCCCTCCCCCCGACGATCGCTGAGTGAGTGGCGGACATCGGGTCTGCCGGTCACACGTGCGGGGGGGTCACATGCGCTCGCTCCCCAGAGTCTCACAGGCTAGTGATGTACCGGTACGTCACTCTGCCTGTGAGGGGCTGACCGCCGCAGTATATGTACTTGCGGCGGTCGGCAAGTGGTTAAACCCTCCTATCCTTTTCAACCAAGGATTCTGCCATCTTGGCCTCTGTTTGATTTGCAACTGCCATGATGCTGCACCTGTGATCAGTTATGACATCAGACATTTGATGGTTTTGAAAGCACAAGCAAATGTGACATTTCCAGCACGGCGGGAATATAACTGTTTTTTGAAACAATTAAATTGATGGGTTTAGTTCAACTTAAAGTCAGAATGGTAATGAGGCACAGCTGCCTGTTTTCTTTTTTTTTTTACCACCCCCCCCATCCCAACTGCATGTGTATCCAAGTCTTTACGGTGTAATTTTCAAAGTAAACACATGAAAATGTCTGTTGCTCAAGAGAAAGAAGCAGCAGACAATCAGAACAGTTATTTTATAGCAAAACAAAGTGTTGTTTGGATCACAGCGTGGCAATCAGGTGATTGATAGAGTTAAACATACAGTTAAGAGCCCTTAAAAAAGAATGAAAGTAACTGTAATCTCTATATTTTCCTTGTTATGCACTGCAGGGTCATACACAACGACACAGCGTGCTATATGCACAATGCAGAAGCTGAGAGCTTGTATCGCTCAGCAAGGTACAAAGGAGTATTCGGGAACACAAGACAATGAAGGATTCAGATTTATGAAAATTAATTAAAATTTGAATGGAGATGATAAGAGTTGCATACAGCAGAGAG
Organism: Pelophylax lessonae; assembly: GCF_965119305.1. NCBI lineage: Eukaryota > Metazoa > Chordata > Amphibia > Anura > Ranidae > Pelophylax > Pelophylax lessonae. The sequence continues at coordinate 840,711,782 of NC_138768.1, read as the reverse complement.
TGATGGGCTGTTTCCATCCACATCCAAAGAAGAAGACATTGCTACAAGACGTATCTACTTTACCAACCGTTCAGTGTCCGCCATCCCTATCTGCAAAGAACGTCCACTAAAATCTGATCTCCCAACATAAACATTTTAATCGATGAACTACAACATATACATATGGCTTGTAGGAAGAAAAATGCTGACTATGACCCTAAGAACACCATCCCTACAGTCAAGCATGGAGGTGGAAACTTTAGGCTTTGGGGGTGTTTCTCTGCTAAAGGTACAGGCCGACTGTGCTGCATTGAGGGGCCAATGAATGGTGCCATGGATTGTAAAATCTTGGATGAGAACCTTCTTCCCTCAGCCAGAACACTGAAAATGGGTCGTGGATGGGTCTTACAGCATGACAATGACGCAAAACATCCCATCAAGGCAACAAAGGAGTGGCTCAAGAAGAAACACATTAACCTCCCTGGCAGTATCCCCGAGCGTGACTCGGGCTGGATTTTTTAGGTTAGGATCGGTATCCCCGAGTCACGCTCGGGGTAGATGTGCAGAGCGCGCAGCGGTGTCTCTTACCTTCTCCTGGCGATCCAGCGACGATCTCTCATTGCTGTGACCGCTAGCCGAGATCCCCGCCACTCGTCCGTCGGTGTGATGACTTTCTAGTTCCGTTCCCTGCAGCAGCAATGCTGCATGGGAGCGGAACTGGGAGGGAAATTCAAACGTTTCACAAAACACAAACACAACACATTTTATATTATACATATATATAAAATTATATTATTGATTAGATTATAATTCATGCGTTATATATTATATATATATATATGTGTGTGTATATATATATATACACACACATATATATATATATATATATATAATATATAACGCATGAATTATAATCTAATCAATAATATAATTTTATTATATATATATATATATTATATATTATATAATAAAATGATATTATTGATTAGATTATAATTCATGCGTTTGTGTTTCAAATTTATCACATCTGGGATGTCTACTAGACTCTTGTTTTGGTCAGGTTTAAGTCAGTAATTACTAAGAATTGTACGCCTATAATACATAACGCCAAATTTCCATTAAAAAAATTGTACCGCTTTTGGTACATAATTCCTGACATAATCATACCGCCAGGGAGGTTAAGGTCATGTAATGGCCTAGCCAGTCTCCAGACCTTAATCCTATAGAAAATATATAGAGGGAACTAAAACTTAGAGAGAAAGCCAAGAAACCTTAGGGATTTAGAGAAGATCTGTAAACAAGAATGGACCAAAATCCCTCCTGAGATGTGTGCAAACCTGGTAACCAACTACAAGAAACGTCTTACCTCTGTGCTTGCCAACAAGGGTTTATCTACCAAGTACTAAGTCATATTTTGCTTGGGAATCAAATAATAATTATTTTTCTCACTTAACTGCAACTTAATTTAAAGCATTTGTTTTATGTGTTTTATGTGGATTTTTGGTTGATATTCTGTCTCTATCATTTAAAATACACCTATGATAAAAATGATAGACACTTAATTTCTTTGTAAGTGGGCAAACTTACAAAATGTTCAGAGGATCAAATAATTATTTTCCCCACTGTAAACCATACACACCTCTGCCCTCGGCTACTTCCCAACATCATCCCAAAATATCACCCAAACCATCCTCTCTGTTCCTCCCAAGACTTCCTGCTATCCGGCTCCCATGCTTGCCTCTAGGACTTCTCCAGAGCCTCTCCCATCCCAGCGCAGTTTGTCTAGAACAGGTTGTCATAGCAATGGCGTCGGCATAAGAAGTTCCCCCAACTTTGTTATGGCAACCAACTTGTCAATCACATTCCAACCCGGAAAATGGCACCCACTTCCTCCAAGCATCGCGTCATTTCAGATTTTGAAATAACGCAATGCTAGAAGCGGAGGATGCCCATTGACTCTTGGGATTGATTACACTGGTGTAGTGCCCCCATCCTCCAGAGGCCTGGTGGTGACCCCCAGAGACAGGGAGGGCTGACATTCCTCCTCAGGGTGCAGGTTACTAGGCATGGTGGGTGGTGTACAAGGTGGAAAGATGGGCGCCAGTCAACTTTTATGCTTGAACAAAGAGAAGTTATTTCTTATAACAGGACACATGTGGGAGAGAGGGGTAGGTCACAGGACACTCTTAGTCAAAAAACGGCAGAAGACTTGCAGACCGGCAGACTCCTTAGACAAAAATGTAGAAAGACAGTGGAACAGGAAAAAGAGCCTTTAGGCTGGAACCAGCAATCTGTAATTTGTAGCATAAGCTGTCTATATAGCAACAATAATCAACTCGCGGAAGGTGCAGAATTCCATCTTGATGCTTTCCCAGGCTCTCCATGGATCCCCGGTTTATACAAGAGTAACCTTTGGTACTTCATCTCAGGTCTTCTTCCTTTCCTTTATGCTTCCAGGTAGTGAGCAGGCTCTCCCTTACAGAGCCTTGAGCACATGGCTAGCCCTCAGGCCTACCCAGCAGCAGCTGTTCCTCACACATCCACCCAAGGTGGAAAAGGACAAAGACCACCTGACTTCCTTAAAATAAATACCTTCTCCTAGCATGCTCAGCGACCATTAATGCCAATATATATACAGGGCTTTTTTTCAGCGGGAACGCAGGGGAACGCAGTTCGGCACCTCCAATGGGTGCTGGAGGATCTACTGATGCTGGCTGCTGGGAGATCTATTGTTTCTGGAGGGGATCTATTTTTGCCTGAGGGTTAATTATTGATAAAAGGAATCTACTGTTTAGGGAGGGGTCTACTGTTGCTGGCTGCTAGAGAGTCTATTGATGCTGGCTGCTGGGAGATCTTTTGCTGCTTCTGGGGGGTCTATTGCTGCTGGGGGGGGGTCGTCAATTGCTGCTGGATCTATTTTATTGCTTTTCTTGTTATCATAACCTAATTCTATACATTCCAATACAGAATTATACTTGGCTCTATATTCTCTAAAAGTGGCTGTACTGGAAGCTGGGTAGGGAGTGGAACCAAGGGTCAGTGCTCGTAGGTTGGAAGGGGTGGAACCAAGGGTTAGTGCTCGGAGGTGGGTAGGGGGCGGAGACACAAAGTAACTTAAAAGGTGGAGTTCCTGCACCTATTCTCTGAGAAAAAAAGCCCTGTATATATATATATATATATATATATATATATATATATATATATATATATATATATATATATTTTTTAACTTTCTGCTATATAACATTCCTAATAAAAAAAAAAATTAAAAAATCAAATGTTTTAATCACTTTAGGCCAGACCTAAACAGACAGAACAGCTGTCTGCAGTGTTTACATTGGCAGACCGCCGTTCTGTCTCCGCTGTCGGGAGCGATCTCGGGTGCCCGGCGGAGATTGCGGCAACCAGACCCGCTGATTGGCTCCCCTTCTAGCGCATGCCCACACAAACTGCTTCAGGAAGCGACGTACATGTACGTCATTTCATGTAACAGAGTCGGCCTGATGCCGTATAACTATGGCAGCTGGTCAGCATGTGGTTAAAAGAGAAGGGAATAATGGAGAAGGGGGTAAGAGAGAGAACAAAGGAGAAAGAGATCAGAAAAGGAAAAAAAAAGGGGGGGGGGGCAAAAAAGGGGGAGATTTAGGGGGGAAAATAAAAAGAAGGAGGGGAGAAACGTGGGAAGAAAAAGAGAGAAGGAGGGAGGAAGGAAAGGGTAGAAAGAAGAAGGAATACAAAAAAAGAAAGGAAGGGGAGAAGAGCCTGACACTGCTGCCTTGTCCACCCCCCAACAGTAGGGACAGATAAACCTGGAGACTGAGAATGGAGTCACTATGACGCTCAGACTACAATTGAATCCTCAATTGGGGCCCCAAGCTTAAAGTGTTACTAAACCCACAACAGTAAAATCAGTCTGTGTATGTAGTAAAGCATGCTGATTATACTCACTGTGGAACCCAAGGAGTTAATATTCTGCATTATGTAAAAAGGCTGCTTATTCCTGTCTTCTCTAAACCTCCCCTTCTTCCACAGTCCCCCAATCCATCTCTTGAGAGCCATGGGGGCAATCTGTACATGCTCAGTATGGTGTGTATTGCTAGAGAGTTTATTTTTTTCTTGGGAGGGTGCATGTGATCAGCACAGGGCCAATCAGCACCGTCCAGACAGAGGGTCAGGGATCCTGCATCCTCATAGGACAGTCAGAGGAGAATGAAAACTCCTCCTACAAGTTTTAACCAGACACTTATAGAAGTCACAAGACTGCTATTTACTGCTAAAGAGAAAAGGTATTTTGCAGTTTATATTTACTAAAATAATTGCATTTCCATGCTCTGTGTACTGTGGGACATCAGATATAGTGACTGCAGAGTCCTTTACACGAGGAAGTCAAGGTGAGAAAGACATTTGTATTGGTACGATGTATTGAAGTGTAACCAGCAGGACCAGGTGGAGATGAATTTAGAAAGGCGGTCTGGAGCCGAATTTATAAGTTCCTCTATTTTCTCTGTTTTGTTTAGCCTCATGAACCATTCCCTCAGTGCCGGAACACAAGTGGAATGCTAATACACCGGAATACATAATCTGGCTGCGTTCACCAACTTTTTTTTTAAAAAGGGATTAAAAAAAAAAAACTACCGGGGGATCAGTGGCTTCAGGGTGGGAAATGTGATGCAGAAATCTGAGCTCAGTATGGGGTTGTTTTTTTTTAATCTCTCTCAGATATTAAAGTGGCAACACAGATAGATAGATAGATAGATAGATAGATAGATAGATAGATAGATAGATAGATAGATAGATAGATAGATAGATAGATAGATAGATAGATAGATAGATAGATAGATAGATAGATAGATAGATAGATAGATAGATAGATAGATAGATAGATAGATAGATAGATAGATAGACTATTACCAAAAGTATTGGGACGCCTGCCTTTACACACACATGAACTTTAATGACATCCCAGTCTTAGTCCATAGGGTTCAATATTGAGTTGGCCCATCCTTTGCAGCTATAACAGCTTCAACTCTTCTGGGAAGACTGTCCAGAAGGTTTAGGAGTGTGTCTATGGGAATGTTTGACCATTCTTCCAGAAGCTCATTTGTGCGGTCAGGCACTGATGTTGGACAAGAAGGCCTGGCTCACAGTCTCCGCTCTAAATCATCCCACAGGTTCTATTGGGTTGAGGTCAGGACTCTGTGCAGGCCAGTCAAGTTCCTCCACCCCAAACTCGCTCATCTATGTCTTTATGGACCTTGCTTTGTGCACTGGTGACCAGTCATAGTGGAACAGGAAGGGGCCATCCCCAAACTGTTCCCACAAAGTTGAGAACATGAAATTGTCCAAAATGTCTTGGTATGCTAACATCTTAAGATTTCCTTTCACTGGAACTAAGGGGCCAAGCGCAACCTGTGAAAAACAAACCCACACCATAAACCCCCCTCCACCAAATGATTTGGACCAGTGCACAAAGCCAGGTCCATAAAAATATGGATGAGTGAGTTTTGGGTGGAGGAACTTGACTTCCTGACCTCAACCCGATGGAACACCTTCGGGATAAATTAGAGAGGAGACTGCAAACCAGGTCTTCTTGTCCAACATCAGCGCCTGACCTCACAAATGCGCTTCTGGAAGAATGGCCAAAAATTCCCATAGACACACTCCTAAACCTTGTGGACAGCCTTCCCAGAAGAGTTGAAGCTGTTATAGCTGCAAAGGGTGGGCCAACTCAGTATTGAACCCTACGGACTAAGACTGGGATGCCATTAAAGTTTATGTGTGTGTAAAGGCAGGCGTCCCAATACTTTTGGCAATAGTATCTATCTATCTTTTTGGAAAAAAATATATCTATATCTATCTATCTATCTATCTATCTATCTATCTATCTATCTATCTATCTATCTATCTATCTATCTATCTATCTATCTATCTATCTATCTATCTATCTATCTATCTATCTATATACTGTATATATATATATATTTATTTACACAGTATCAAAAGCTAATAAAGGAACACCCAATCACAAGTATGAATATGAAAGACAGCACACCTGCTCAGGGACTGGGATGCCATTAAAGTTCATGTGCGTTTAAAGGCAGGCGTCCCAATACTTTTGGCAATATAGTGTATATAGATACTAGTGGGTACTGAGGGACTCTTTATAAGCAATAAATGGTTGGCAAAAAAAAAAATACCAACAAAAGTTCCATTTAGGCCCCTTTCACACTTGTGTGACCTAAAACCCGCGCGATTTTGCCACATTTTTTTTGCTGAGATTTTGACGCGACTTTGCTGCCATTTTGACTAGACTTGAAGCAATACCTATGTCTATGGACCTCAAAACGCATCAAAGTCAGAGCAAAGTAGTGCAGGGACTACTTTGAAGTTGCTGCAACTTGAAGTCGCAGAGATATGACCGGTATTCCATGGAAATCATGGAGTACGATCTGTCATGTGACTTTGCAGTCCCAAGTCGCAGGACAAGTGCGAAAGGGGCCTAAGAGGTTTTTGTAAAGAAATGTTATGCAGCGGGGACGGTGGCGACCATCACCTACATTTGAAGCGATATTTTGTTAGGTATAATTGCATGTGTATGAATACGAGGTTCTTGTCTTTCTCCCTGCGGATATAGCTGAGCCAACGCCGTGATTTCCTGACCTCAATAAACAGCCCATGAATAGCGATTGCGAAGCGGCTCATACACAAGCACCCTTCATTTTTACATCTCATTAAAAGACTAAATAAGTAAAGACCCTAAAAAATAATTAGACTTGTTGAACAGGAAGCCAGCGGTCATCCTGCCACTTAGGAAGTGTGTTTATTAACACTTTTTAATTGTTTTGGTGCCATGCTCACAACAGATGTAAATGAACACGCGTGATTTGCAGGCTTCCTAATATGTTTTCTTGTTAATTTAATTTTTTACACAACGAGGAAACACGCAGGCTCACAATGGGCTTTCAATTCACTCCTGAATTGGAGAAGTTAATTAGCTTCAAAGCGGTGGCGTGACATAAGCCATAGCAGCCCACGCGGCAGTAATGGGGCCTGGGGATTGGAGGGGGCCCCATTAGGGAGGCTATCGAGGTTAAAGCATAACTCCAATTTTGTTGAGAAAAAAACATTCCCCTCTGGGTGATCTCTGTACATTGCAGGGATTATAACAAACTTTGTTGCAGATTCCAACTTTTTGTTATTCTGAAGAAATCATTGTGTGTTTCTCTGTGCTGAGTGGGTCAAATGGGAGTGGTTTCATAATTATCTATCAGCTGTGGCAACTGCAGGACTCTAATGAGGACATTTGCTGGGCCTGCATCCCTTTAGACGTGTTCCTATTGGGAGTATCTCACCAAAATTACATTTTTGTTGCAAGGGATGCCAGAAATCTGATTTGTATTTTAGTGCAGACTTCTGGGAAAATTGGTGAGCCAATCACACAAGCAGGAAATGATGTTTCTGGGGGTGTGGTCAGTATACATTCTGTCTACAGAACAGCTCCAGATAGCCGTATTGCACTTTACATAAAATTACAGCGGCTGCAGATTGAAAAGGAAAGGTCATTTTTAATAACATTCAACTACAATATGATTTGTGTCGCAATTTTATACGCTAGATTGTTTTTTCTTTGTTTGCTATTTTTTTCCCCCAGGAAAGTAGAGTTACCCTTTAACCTCCCTGGCAGTATTCCCGAGTGTGGCTCGCGGTTAACTTTTAGTACCAAAAGTGGTAACCCCGAGCCACACTCAGGATTACCCCAGAACGTTACTCACCTTCCCTGCGATCCCCTGCTGTCCTCCCCCGCCGACATTTTTGACACTTTTGGGGGTACCAGTGACATTACTACAGTAATCAGTGCTAAAAATATGCACTGTTACTGTAATAATGGCACTGCCAGGGAAGGGGTTAACATTGTGGGTGATCAATGGGTTAAATGTGAGCCTAGGGGAGTGATTCTAACTGTGGGGGGGGGGGGGGGGCGTGACTTGTGAAATGATCATAGAGACCTGTGTTCCTATATAGAAGGATCACATGGGTTCTATGATCATTCCAGGGAGCAGAACGGTCAGCTGTGTTTACAACAGCTGACCATTCTTTTCTCTCAGCGGGGAACGATCGCAGGTGGCAGGTGGCAATCAGAGCCACCTGCCCGCTGCATCGGCTTCCCTGCTGACGAGTAGGGGTGGGAGCGTGCCGCTGGCGGCGCGCACTCGCCCCCCTGCTCGCAGCCACCGTACAGTCACAGCGGTTTGTGCAGGAGCGGCTGCCTGCCGCAGTACATCTGCGACGGGCGGTTCTAAAGAGGTTTACGCAGTCATGCCGGCCCTGCGTCTAGGTTTCTTTCTTCTCTTCCAGGCCTAACTTTCTGAAGCTCTGTGAAAACCCTCCAGTACTGCATTATGAGATATTGCATCCAATGACAGTGCCTAGCTCACCTTGCTTAGTATGAGAATTTAATATGGAACCTTCCTCTTCATCACCACAAACCGCTGCTCTCTCCCTAAACGTCTCTGCTAAAAGCTTCTGTATAATATTGGAGTCACATATCCAGCCTTCCCACAAATGTCACTTTCAAGCATGGCAAACTTAACGCAGGAGGTGGCTTTTTTCTATGCTCCATATAATTCTCTGCCTTTTTTTTTTATGCATTCACTTACTCAACATGTCAAAGCCAGAAGGACGGGCCCATTACCTGTTTCCATCATTGATTTCCTGTTTTCCTAAAATTACACTTCCACAGCTTTTCCCCGCATCAAGGGCTTGAATTTCGCATTGGCGTGTTCGATAAGTACCGCAGCCAGCAAGGTTTTAGGTGTCTGTTTACACAGGCCACATACTCGGCTTCTAAATGCAAACGTCACATTATTTTTCCTGTGACCTCCTTGCTGTCAGGTATTTGTGTGTATCAGATAGCAGATCTCGGATGTCTGTGTATGAGGCCTGAGCATTACCTTGCAAATGCCATCAGCTCCAAAAACGACTGTAGTACTGCCCCCTTGAGAACTGCTGGATATTACACTCTCGGGTCCCCCTGGGTTACTGTTTGCAACACTGGCATTCGCAGATTAAGACTTTACTTCTTGACTCAGTCAATGATCAATCCAGGAGTATGTAGTTGTTTTTGGTGTTTTATTTAAAAAGGGATGGGAGAAGGGAAGAATGAGATACTCCAAATTGAACTATTCATAATAGATGAGGACTCCTGTCCGAAGATGCAGCCCGGCTGCAGATTCACCTTGACATTAGATGAATTTAGGTTAAGTCTCTGAACAGATGACTTGGTTGGGTAGATTATCTTTGGGATACCTGCCTAGTATCCCCTTTCACTCCACAGACTGACACCCGTCCTCTTACTATCCTATACTGGGGTGGCTACCCTCAGGTCAGGCCCCTAGACACAATCCCCTGAACTCACGATACTGTTTTTCAAGGGTCTCCATTGTCTCTACCCCTCCAGTCTGTTCTCCTGGACCTCTGGGTTCAGTGCCTTTCCTCTGGTACCCAGGCCAATTGCCTGTGACTATGTGCCACTGTTACAGAGGAGGAGGCAGCCGCCCCTCTCCCTCCGGGACTCTGCTCACCAGCCAAAGACCCTGCAGCACATGTGCTCCTGGCTTTTATACAGTATCCCAGAATGCACTGAGACAGTTGGTCTCTACAAATCACTGGGACTGTATCAAAGCCTGTGTACTCATTGGTCAGGTTTCCTCCTGCTGTCCAACATACCTCCCTATTGGACCAGTGTGAAACACTCTCTAGACCCAATGAATCACACACTGAGCACACTGAGCAGACCTAACTCACAGATCCTGCTCTCTGGTAGGCAGAAAGCTATATAGATTTGCCTGCTGCTCCTCTGATATGCAGACAGAGCCAAAAACTATACTCTCTCTCTAGCACCTACCTAGGAGGGTGCCACATGACATATCCAACAGTCTCTGCGATTTCAAAACGTATTTACTCAGTACTATGGAGAAAACATAATTACCTGTATTTAATGAGATCGCTGGCTCTGGTGGGGCTGCTCATGTAAAACAAGGCTGCCCAAGTACCCAGAAAGTGCCCCAAAACCTAAAAACACAACAGAAGCACCAAACCAAATCAGTGTGAGTAGCTTTACTGATTCACCTTATGATCACATAAAACAACTGATGCGTTTCAGGGGCTCAGATCACACCCCTTCATCATGGCTTGAATTTTGTTTATGAATAAAAGGACTCAAAGAGGCAGAATTGACCCTGAGTCACGCTATCTATCTAAGATATTTCATACATTACTGTCTAACCTATACTGGTAATTCTGCTTCTTTGCAGACATGCCTCTATAGCAAGTCTGTAGTCTCTAACCATCTCCTGTAGCATCATTGCAGTCTCTAATATTGACCTGTAGTCTATCAATAGTGTCTGACCATCTGCTATAGTATGTCTGCAGTCTTTGACTATCTCCGTTTCTATGTCTGCACTCTCAGACCATCTCTTGTAGTATGTCTGCAGTCACTGACCATCTGCTAGCTATAGTATATATTTAGTCTCTGATCATCTCCTGTAGTATGTCTGCACTCTCTGACCATCTCTTTTAGTATGCCTGCGATCTCTGACCATCTCCTGTAGCATGTCTGCACTCTCTAAGCATCTCTTGCAGTATGTCTGCAGTCCCTGACCATCTCTTGTAGTAGGTCTGCAGTCTCTAAACATCTCCTGTAGCATGTTTGCAGTTTCTAATCATCTCTTATTGTATGTTTGCAGTCTCTGACCATCTCCTGTAGCATGTCTGCAGTCTCTGACCATCTCCTGTAGCATGTCTGCAGTATCTGACCATCTCTTGAAGTTTGTCTGCAGTCTCTGACTATCTACTATAATTATGCCTGCAGTCTATGACCATCTCCCATAGTATGTCTTCAGACTCTGAACATCTTCTGTTCTATATCTGCACTCTCTAGCCATCTCTTGTAGTATGTCTGCAGTCTCTGAGCATCTCCTGTAGCATGTCTGCAGTCTCTGACTATCTACTAAAATATTTCTGCAGTCTCTGACCATCTACTATAATATGTCTGCAGTCTCTGACATTCTACTATAATATGTCTGCAGTCTCTGATCATCTCCTGTAGCATGTATGTAGTCTCTGACCTTCTACATTAGTATGTCTGCAGTCTCTGATCATATCCTGTAGCATGTATGTAGTCTCTGACCTTCTACTATAGCATGTCTGTAGTCTCTGACCATCTCCTGTAGTATGCCATCACTTTCTCACCATATCCTGTAGCTTACTTGCAGTCTCTGACCATCTTCTGTATCATGTCTGCAGTCTCTGACCATCTCCTGTAGTATGGCTGCAGTTTCTGACCATATCCTGCATAATTTCAGTCTAAACATTACATAGAAAATAATATGTGTGTCCACTTGGTGATTTTAGGAACGGCACTTGAGGTCCCCTATATCAAGTAAATTGAACGCCACTAACGCTGGATATGCATATGGTTCCTAGTATGACCTGTGACTGTATAATGGCAATATAATGTTTGAATCCTTGGTTGTTTCAGGACAATAATTAACCAAGTATTAGAGGAAGGAGAGAAAGTCCTGAAAAATACACCTTTAAAAACAAGCCAGCAAAGGCAGTCCTATATCTATACTAGAAGGTTCCTTTAAAATCAGTCCTGCTTTCATCTATATTTTCTAAGGTATGCTTGTGTCCAACAGGGAACAGCTCAATAATAAACCTCTTTACATGCCTCCACGAACCAGCCAATATCTTAAAACAAACACGTGCCAATGTGCATTCTTATCAAAATGAGAGTTATCTTCCCCTGCCAATGCATAATTCAACCACTACACTGGTACGTTGGCTCTGCATCTAGTTTAACCCCAAGCCTTAAAGGAATAATTTTTATTATCTGCAAAGGATCTGCAGCGGCAGGTGGGGAGGTGCAAACTCATGTACAGTGTGAGGATTTGGCCGAATTGCATCTGAACGTGAGCAGGATGCTAAGAAGCTCCTATTTCTCCAGTGGATTGGTGGAAAGGTGAACAGAGGATGAAGGTAACTGGCAGGAATATTTAAGTGGTCCTTCCTGGAACTTTATTAGACTACATAAACTCCTGACATGTCACAATATGCAGCAAATATATCAATTCCTTAAATGCAGACCTGGGGTTCCAGTCCAGGGAATTTTGTGTAGCACTCTCTAGCTTAGTGTGCTAGTTTAAATAGATTTTTGGTAGTGAAGGTATATTGTTTGGCTGGGCTTGCAGCCAAGACTGTCTGTTTTAAATCTGGGTCAGGGTGAGTGATCCAGGGAGGCTGGAATGACTCATCAGGGAGCAAGGCAGCATCTCTGATCCCTCCCCTACTTGCTGGAACTATTCAGAAACTTCCAGAAGAATGGGAGGGAGGTTAGGTGGAGCTGCCTGGCGTATTGATGAGGGCCCCCAACCAATCCTCGGCCAAATGGGCTTGCAGGGGGAAGGACCTCTTACTCAGGGTCAGGCCAGCAAGGGCAGCGGGGTTTTGGTGGAAGCTGGTAATGGAGTGCTGAGGAGGCCCTTGAGAGTAGCCCCCTAGTCTGGGGAGGAGGGGGTGAACTCTGGTCTGGGAGCTTGGGTGCAGGAGGGATACTTTGGAGGAGTCCTGTCCAGTGGCACAAGAACAGGTGTGAGGACAGCAGAAGCCAGCATGTCCAGGAGATCTCCAGGGAGAAGACAGAATGTCGGCTGGTAAATGAGACAGTCAGGGAGAACTGAGAGACAGCCTGAGAGGACTGAGATGGTTGTGGAGTCACTCTGGGAGGACTGTGGAAGATTAGCCAGGAGGGCTGGTGAAAGGGGCAGCTGTAGCAATAGAAAGGTAGTGTTGCAGGAAATAGTTTTTTAAAACCCAGGAATAGAATTTTCAGACACGGACTTTCAGGCCTCTTGCACACGATACTCCTGTTTGGGCATCTTGCGGCTTAAAAATGCTCAGTACAGCTTTTTGAGCTAAAATATAGCCCATTAATTGTAATGTGCCTATGCACACAGGCGCGTAAACAAGCGCTGTGTATTCTTCAGTAAGAACAAAATAGAAAAATCTGCATTTTTGGTCAGTAATTTAAGCCTCAATACTCGCAAATACACTTGAATACACGCGAATACTCTCAAATACTCGCAAATACATACAAGAAAAAAGGTCTGGAAAAAAGTAGATGCTCAAACAGGAGTATCGTGTGCAAGAGGCCTTAGGAAGCACATCTTTTTATTCACTGCAGCGAGATGACTTAGCCCGGCTCATGCCCGTTTGCCAAGTCCCGAAAATAGGCATACATATCACTTGTATATGAACAGTTACGTCACAAGTGCATATACAAAAGTACAGAAATTAAACTTTTTTTTTTTATCTAAGCAAGACACATATCTCAGCTTTTCCCTGTCAGTTTAGCAGTTTGACATAACAGTTGTGGTTTTGACACTTGTGTCTCAGCAAGAGGGGGAGAGAGCAAGGGCTATATGACCCGCAGCTCTGGCTTCTGTAGTTCTACAAGTTGTGTGCCTGTCAGAAACAGACTTGTCAGACTCTGCCATCCGCCATTTTAGAAGGCTTTCCAGGTGCTGCCACAGTAGCTGGACACTGGGACTTTTCTACATGCCATAGGGGCCCACGATCCCCGCCTGTAAAGGGCTTTTTACTGAATCTGGCTGATAGCCTTGTTAAATCCCCCAAACAGTGTTCCAGCTGGACCTGAGTGTTTCTGCAAACAGGATTTGTGCAGGAGGCAGAAGAGGAGTGTATGTATGGACTGTATACAGGGCAACCATGAGAAATTTTGGGGCCCCTTACACCGTTTTAGGGCCCGCCTACCATGTCGTCATCCTCCTCCAGTCCCATGTCCTCATCCTCCTCCAGTCCCATCTCCTCCATCCTAGAAAAATACAGGTGAACGGTTCTAGTAAATGACACCCCTCCTGGCCAGGCTTGAACAGCTGGAGAACAGGGGAGGGTGGGGCCCTCAGCGGTGTGTGGGCTGGTGAGCAGCAGGATCCCCCACATAGTGCCAGTCTGCAAGAGAACGGCGGAGCTTACAATTGAATGGTATTGCGAGGACAGGTGGCAACCCTACCCTGTTTTGGTTCAGATGAGTTCCCCTCTGGGTGATCTACAGTATCTCACAAAAGTGAGTACACCCCTCACATAACAACTTTCGACAAATTCCACAACTTTCACACATTCCATCCTGTTCTTGGACAACCACCATCTACACCTTTCATGATGATTGGATTAAGGTGTTGCTGCTACCTGTGTGGATATAAATGTAGCGCAACCCCATAGGAGCCACTGGTGAATGCAGTTTTATTTCCCCACTTAGAGCACACACAGCCAGGCAAACAGCATTTCCTTTATTCTTCCACTGGCACAGAAAGGGTTCACAATCTAGAGGTTCTTTTTAGGGTTTTTATTGGGAACAAGAGACTGTGATAAGGACAAGGAGCATGGGATACCCCAAAATTGTATAATTGAATAACATGAGGACTCCTCAATTTATGGCTGTACTTCACAGAACTGCTGAATGTCCCACAGGATCTCTTATGCTGTTGGTGATATGTACTCCCAGCACTGGGTGAGCACTACTTACTCAGCCACAAGATCATAGGATGCCTTCTGCCGATATCCACCAGGTTCTTCCCAGTGAAGGAGATATAGACTCACACCACCATAGGACAGCTGGACTCTTTCCCACCAACTTCCTCCTGGCCCTCTCCTGTGAGCTTCTCCAGACCCAAATAGGGTCCCCCAGCTAAGCCTTCCTCAAGGCTTCCTCTAGGACCTTGCACCAGTCCTGGGTCCTGCAGGACTAGACCCAAGAACACTGCACTTGCTGCTCAGGCCTCAGGATAATTTATGGGTGCTTTCTCCGCCTTCTGGACAAACATAACCAGGGATTTGCTGGAGTTCCATAAATATTCACGGTGTTTGTTCTGTCCTTCCTCCCACTATACTTCTAGAATCCTCTGGAAGACAGGGGGAAGCAACAGAACAGCAGCTTGCAAAACACTGAACAGCCATAAATAATCAACCTGGTTATAGTGGAGGCAAACTAAGTTTACCTAGCAGCCTACTCTACACTAGGAAGGTACTACAGCAATACTGGGTATTCTTCTTTATCATTTCTAACTGAAAAAGCAGCTTGAAGAAGCCATGAAACATCTTCATCATAACAAAACTAGTATAGTTGAATGTGACTAACTACTACTATCTATACCATGGGTGTCCAACCTTTTGGCTTCTCTGGGCCACATTGAGTGTAGAGAAATTTTCTCGGGCCGCATATAAAATATATACTATAGTTAATATAAGTAAGTATACCACAAGAGGACACAGTTTTAAATTAGAGGGGCAAAGGTTTAAAAGTAATATGAGGAAGTATTACTTTACTGAGAGAGTAGTGGATGCATGGAATAACCTTCCTGCAGAAGTGGTAGCTGCAAATACAGTGAAGGAGTTTAAGCATGCATGGGATAGGCATAATGCTATGCTTCATACAAGATAGGGCCAGTGACTATTCATAGGATTCAGATATATTGGGCAGACTAGATGGGCCAAATGGTTCTTATCTGCCGACACATTCTATGTTTCTATGTTAAGTAATAAAATGCCGCCGCGTCCTTTCTGTGCTGCCGTGCCCCCCCCCCCCCCCCCAGCACTAATTTAACACAACTAGTGGATAATACCCTCCAAGGCTGCCTCTGTGTCCGTGCCCCCGACTTGACTTCCTTCCTACCCAGCAAAAATAAATAAAAACATTGTCAGGGGGCAGTGGGCATTGCCTGCAGTTCCGGGCCCAGTACGGCCCCCGGGCCACAGGTTGGACATGCCTGATCTATACCATGACCTGGATAAATTGGACCCTTAACAAATATGTGAAGCCAAGGTAAGTATTTTCTTTTCTCTTTTTTTTTTTTAAAAAAAGCTTTATCTTTAAACCAGTGATTTGCCTTTGGGTGGTGGAGGGGCTTTCAACAGAGTGGAAGGTCCTCTTTAACTCTATGGTGGTTACATTGGTGGTAGGAACATCTGTATGTATAGTTGATTTGTGTACTGAAAACATTTTAGGACTCTTTAGTGCCATATAATACTAATTACTATTACTAAATGTAGGAAACATAAGATGCCCAAGATTAACTTTTCGTGTCAGATGATGATCCTCAAGATGACTTCACTCACAGTCCTTAGATGGGCAACAGCATTTAGTAGGAGCTATGATGACAACTGTCCAACAGGCATCACAAATAGGACCTCTAGATCTCAAAGGTAACCAAAAGATTCCCCTGACAAGGGCGATAGCGCCATAACTGCTAAAAAGGTCTCATGTTTCCAGAGGATATCACTCCCTAGGCTCTACCCTCTCAACAGCTGCATGGAGTAATTTCATGATAGCAATTTATAAATATCTTAATGGGGATCTCAGCTTAGAAAAAAGCTGTTCATTCGAAGGAATTGCATGAGGACTCGAGGACATACAATGCGATTAGAGGAGAAGCGTTTTAACCTCAGGCAACGAGGAGGGTTCTTTACTGTTAGGGCTACAAGATTGTGGAATTCTCTACCACAAGAGGTGGTTTCTGCGGGTAGTATGGTGGCTTTCAAAAGACTCTTAGACGTACATCTCAAGGATCAGGACCTTAAGGGCTATGTTAGATGATTAAAGCCACACACACCTACACAGGTTGAACTGGATGGACTATTGTCTTTATTCAACCTCACCTACTATGTAACTATGTAACTATGAGTTACATTGATTGCCAGAGTACAACTACAAAACCTGCTGAACAAAAGCTTCAGTGATCTTCCGAGAAGAGACTGCTGAAATCTGCTTCCACCTTCCACCACCCAAACATACAGTACACATGTCCTCCCCCTTGGCATACATTTTCCCTTGCGCCTCAATGGCCTCTCCCACAAGCTTCCTAAGCCAATCACAGTTTGGGACGGATTCCTCTACCTTAGGCGGTGCCCTCCAAGACTCATACATGCTTTTCACATTTAGACAGATGACCCATTTAAAATGTCTGAAATGAAAAACTCATTTGGTATTCTGAACATGGGCCTCCAAAAAGCCATGGGCACATGTTTAAACGGAACAGAGGAGAATTCTTTCAGAGTGCAATAATAGGCTGGCTGATTTTTCTCATCCTAAAGCAGCGCAAATGCATTTAAATCCCAGGCTTAAATCTACATGTAATTAAAATCTACCATATAGCCGGAGTATTTAATTTCTAGTTTTATGTGTTAAAAGCTCATCTGCTGTGTTTCTCCGCGAAGACATCTTCTTCATTTGCATTTCACAAAGAGTCGCAAAAAAGTCAGCAAACCGGAGTAATTACAGCCGGCTCCAATTTAGCGGCCTGACTAAAAAAGAACTGCAGAAGAACGGAAAGTTTGGAGGTACTGACCCGTATTTCTTTGTGGCCCACTCTAACTTTTGCAGCAGGAATGTGAAAATCAACTGAGAATCATACTGCATTGGTAAATTATGTGCATTTTGATAAATGTGCACAATTATTTCTGGAACTTTAACCACTTGCCGACCGCCGCACGACTATTTACTGCGGCAGTCTGGCTCTCCTGGGCAAACCGACGTAGGGCTACGTTGCTCGCCCAGGAGCCTCCAGGGGGCGAGCGCGCGCCGCCAGACGGGCGCTCCCGCCCCCGCTCGTTCACGGACATTCCAGCGCGAGTGACCGGCGGCACGGATGTCCTCCGGTCACTCGCGATCTCCCGGTTGAGAGGGAGAAAGGCAGGCGGCTGATGTAAACAAAGCCGCCTGTTATTCTCCCTGGTGTAACTGCAGAGATCATACCATCCTGCTATGTAGGATCGTATGTCTCTGTGGTTACATGAAAAGCCGCACCCCTTTACAGTTAGAAGCACGCCCCTAGGGACACATTTAACCCCTGCATCTCTTATAAAGTTAACCCCTTCCCTGCCAGTGTCATTTTTACAGTAACAGTGCATATGTATAGCACTGATTACTGTAGTAATGTCACTGGTACCCCCAAAAGTGTCAAAAATGTCAGTTAGGGTCCGATCTGTCCGCCGCAATGTCGCAGTACTGCAAAAAAAATCGCAGATCGCCGCCATTACTCGTTAAAAAAAAAACAAATAAAAATGACATAATTCTTTCCCTTAGTTAGTAAACGCAATAACTTTTGCGCAAACCAATCAAAATACGCTTATTGCAATTTTTTTTACCAAAAATATGTAGCAGAAAACAAAATGGCCTAAAATGTTAAAAAATTTTGATTTTTACTTTTTTTTTTTGGGGAATTTCATATAATAAAATGTGAAAATATTGTTATTTTTTCAAAATTTTTGCTCTTTTTTTGTTTATAGCGCAAAAAGTAAAAATCGCACAGGTGATCAAATAGCACCAAAAGAAAGCTCTGTTTGTGGGAAAAAAGGACATAAATTTCGTTTGGGTACGGCGTCGCACGACCGCGCAATTGCCCGTTAAAGTCACGCAGTGCCGAATCGCAAAATAGGCTCTGGTCTTTGAGCAGCCAAATCCTCCGGGGCTTAAGCGGTTAAAGAAAAACTCACTTCAATTTGGTTTTTAGTGTTCTGTCCCCAAGAAGACAAAGTACATGTAGTTCTTTATCCAATGTACCTATGTGTTTTGTAAGCCTAAATAGGAGGTTGGGCATGATGCCCTTCTCTCCCACCATAGCCATCCGACAACGTATCTAGCAATGGAATAGCTGCTTGATAACCGGCCCTTGCCTCAGCTCCAACACAAACAGTGGCAAGAGGAATGCAGAAGAAGAGGAGACCCTTCTAAGTTCTCTCCTCTTAGACAAGTTCTTGGAGCCAAGACAAGTGCTGGTCAACAAGTAGACATCTCCTTGCTAGATATGTTGTCGGACGGCGGTGGGAGCAGGGGGGGGCACCCTGTTTGACCTTGTAACTAGGCTTACAAAACATATAGGAACTTGGAAAAGAGTATGTGAGGCACACAAACTACTTTGTCCCCTAGGGACAGAAAACGTGATTATCGTGACAGCCCATCATGGCAATCACCAAAAGGTTTATGCTGTCACTCTGCCTTGCTTTCTCTGTTTCACTGTTTCTCTCTCTTGCTCTATCTTCATACTGAGGGTGACATGAAATATTCCCATGGAGACACCAGTCTCGTTGAAATCTCTTTCAGGAAATTCACTTTGGCCACATTGTATTCAAATATCAACAACTGGGTGCAAAATGCCATCCTGCCATTGAGGTAAGTAGGGGGTGGTTTGGGGAATATGAGCATATTTAATAAGTTTCATCATTAGACCCTATTCCCATCTGAGCGAATTGAAGCACGTGTAGCACTACAACTGTATGGCATGCTCCTGGTTGTCTTGCGCAACACCTGGCTGCACCAAGCACTGTCTTGTAATGTGACTCCCCACAGTCACTTCTCCAATGTGTAGCGGGATCAAGTACTCACTCAGCCCCCGAATGGTGGAGCTTCCTCACACCTGACCTTCTGGCTCCTATCCAGGACTTTGACCCAGCAGCTAGAGGCATCACTCCGGTACCGGCGTCAGCTGTCATGTAATGACAAACGATGCGGCTGAGAAGCCAATGGGCTGTCATTACAAGACGCAACTCGCCCGGGTCTTCCGTCCCACGAGAGACCTGGGCAACCAGCCTGCACGGCCGCCAAAGACCCGCTCAAAGCCGCATTCGGCTCTGATCGGGTCTCCATGTAAAACCCGGAAGTGATGTCATGACGTCACTTCCGGGTAATGTGTGGCGCTAGATTAAAAAAAATGACAACATTCAAAACAGCCAAACTTGGCGTTTTGAATGCTTTTAAGTGTAGAGGAGGGGTTTGGGGTCTTTTAGATCCCCAGATCCCTCCACAAGAGTACCTGTCAAGTGATAAAAAAACAAACAAACTTGTAAATGCACAAAATATCAGCCAATATTGGCCGATACCGATATTTAATGGCCAAAATATCGGTATCAGCAACAAAAAAAACGATATCGGTCGATCACTAGTAATCAGTGCTAAATTTTAATGCACTGTTACTGTATAAATGACACAGGCAGGTAAGGGGTTAACACTGGGGTTGATCAAAGGGGTTACTGTATGCCTTGTAAATATAATACTGTGGTGCTATCATTCTGTAAAATCTATGACCTATTAGTCCATAAATATATTAATATAATGAGAGATAGTTCATTTCAAAAAGGAAAGATTCCACAAAGTTGGTGCTTAATCTCCAATAGGCTATTCATGCGAATCTTCAAAACATCAAAAGCCAGGCGCAAGAAGAAGCCACCACCATGAGAGATAAATCAGCCCCTTACCGAATCACTATGATCCTTATTACAGGGATCATAGACAGCAGATAGCCAATAACTGGTACAGATCTAGGGAGATCTTCTCATATATCCTTCCCATTAATCGATCCAGCACACCTCTCAAAGATAATCCAGCCATGTGAAGAAAAGACACTTTCCATAGTGTAATACCGTCACATACATTTATTAGGCTTAAAAACGACAAGTGGCAACTTACATTTGGCCAAGATCAGCAAAGCATATCAGGTGGAATCCCCTATCGCAAGCATAAGTTGGTTTTAAACCAGGAAAATGGCCGGCGTGTCCCCTGTCCATAGCGGCGTGGCTCCTCCTACGGGTTTCGTCACACGTCTGATGTCGTCGGTGTATGTATGCCTAACTGTGCTTACTGACTGTGCGGAGAGGGGTTTTTGACAGGCACAGACAGATCGGGGGGTCAGCTTAGCTGAAACTTCTGATCTCTCCCCGCCTGTGTGACAGAAGACCGGCCTGCTTTGTTTATATAAGCAGGCGGGTCTTCTGTCAGTTTCTCTGACGATTGCGGGAGGCTGGCGGCGACCGCTGCCGCTCATCCCGCTGCCTGACTCCCGCTGTGTCTAACCACAGCGGGAGCGCAGTTTCGGCGGCACGTGCGCGCCACCAAGACTGCTTGCACATTATCATGAAGTACTACGTGATTATGCACAGCCAAGCTGCCCTGCTGCATCTGCGTGGGGCGGTCGGAAACTGGTTAAAGTTTAAAGTTGAGCTTAGTTCACTTTACGCTTGACAGGGTGGGATCCGGGTAAATGAGACTACGCAGGAAGCGTGGAAGTATTGTACTCTCTCCGAATCTGTGACCATAATTGTCTATAGAGAAGTTATATATTGCATTATATCCAGATCAGGACACGCTGGGGGGAGAATTATCAACTTCGCCTCGCAGCAAGGCAGCGCCAAAAACAGAAGCGGTGATACATTTTATAAGACAGATTTACTACCGGATCTCAGCTTGATTCATATGTTCCTCTCCTGCCCCAAAGTAGCACTCTGTCAATACAAGTATTACCCCCACCACTTCCTAATGTGCCTTTGTTATAAAAGGGTTGCATAGTGTTTGAAATTAATTTTTAGATATACGTTTTAACCACTTGCCGACTGCCGCACGACTATTTACGTCGGCAGTCAGCCCCTCACAGACAGAGTAAAGTAGGGGTACGTCGCTAGCCTGTGAGGGTTCTGGAAGCGAGTGCGCGTGTCCATGGCGGACCCGATGTCCGCCGGGCACTCGCGATCGTCCGTGACAGCGGGAGAAAGGCAGGCGGCTAGTGTAAACAAAGCCGCCTGTCAGTTCTCCCTGTGTAAGAATGATGATCAAACGGTTCTACTATGTAGGACCGTTGATCACTGTTCTTACACATCAAGCCGCAGCCAATCACAGTTAGAAGCACGCCCCTAGGACACACTTAACCCCTCCCTCTCCAATACAGTTAACTCCTTCACTGCCAGTGTCATTTTTACAGTAACAGTGCATATGTATAGCACTGATTACTGCAGTAATGTCACTGGTACCCCCAAAAGTGTCAAAAATGTCAGTCAAGGGTCCGATCTGTCTGCCCCAATGTTGCAGTCCCGCAAAAAAAAAATCGCAGATCGCCGCCATTACGCGCTAAAAAAAAAAAAAAAAAAAAAAAAAAAATCTTTCCCTTTGTTAGTAAACGCAATAACTTTTGCGCAAACCAATCAAAATACGCTTTTTGCGATTTTTTTTTCCAAACATATGGTAAAAAAAAAATTGGCCTAAAATGTTAAAAAATTTAGATTTTTTGGGGGGGAATTTCATATAAAAAAATATTGTTATTTTTGCAAAATTGTCGCTCTTTTTTTGTTTATAGCGCATGATCAAAAAATCGCACAGGTGATCAAATACCACCAAAAGAAAGCTCTGTTTGTGGGAAAAAAAGGACGCCAAATTCGTTTAGGTACAGCGTCGCACGACCGCGCAATTGTCCGTTAAAGTCACGCAGTGTCGAATCGCAAAATAGGCCCTGGTCAGGAAGGCGGTAAAAATTTCCGGGGTTTAAGTGGTTAAAAGAAATCAGCTTAAGAGCCGGTTCACATATATGGGATGACAGACATCGCATGTGATTCGCAGCGCACTGCTCTACAAATCACATGTAATGTCTGTGCGATGCAAATTCAGCCATACAGATTGTACGGCTGAATTTGCATCAGATTCAGACGCAACTCGCACAGGACTCTTTTTTTGGGTGCGCACCACAATCGGATCGCATGGTGGTTCACACCTAAGGAATCCGATTCATGTCCGAACTGACAGTTTTGCGCTGCGATATGCAAACTGATCTGGGGGTGTCGTTAACTTTTTATTGACACCTCCAGTGACTTTTTATTGACACCTCCAGTGGATTCGCAGGGTTCCTGCATCGCATATGTGTAAACCGGGACTAAAGTACATAATGTTATGAATGTGTGTTAGAAATCTTATTTTTCTGTGTAATTTTTATTGATACGGTATATTTACAAAGGGGGAATATTTATTCATTACATATGCAGGCTCTGCTTCCTGCTTTGCATTGCTGCACTGTGGCTGTGCTTTACTGCTCACAATACAAGGAATGTAGGTGAAAGTGAAACTGCACTGCATTTCAGCACCACAAACAAACAAAAAATGCTATTTTATTCATTTTTAATATTCAAAGAAATCTCCCCCATCCATGTCTCCAGGCTTTATTTTGCTGAGAAATTAGAAAAACACCCCCTGGCATTTCTGGAAGCGGCCATCTTGAGTAATGCTGGCCATACACGAGCCGAAAAATCATTCAAACTCGTTTTTGAAAAACGGACACTCGGCCGTGTGAGCAAACAATTTTGCCATCATGTAATGACCGAATTTTGATCGATAAATCTTTCAATGGACATACATGAAAATGTTTTTTGTTAGTTCTGTCACATATGCCTAGTGCAAACAGTTTGGGTGAGAAACACATTAACCTTTCATTTTAACCACTTCAATACCGAGCACTTTCACCCCCTTTCTGCTCAGTCCAATTTTCAGCTTTTAGCGCTGTTGAATTTTGAATGACAATTGCGCGGTCATGTAACACTGTACCTAAACCAAATTTATGGCATTTTTTCCCCACAAATAGAGCTTTCTTTTGGTGGTATTTGATCACCACAAGGTTTTTTATTTTTTGCTAAACAAATAAAAAAAGACCGAAAAGTTTTAAAAAAATAAAAAGCTTTGTAAATAAATATGTTTTTTCCTGCACTGACGAGCACTGATGAGGCCGCACTGACAGGCACTGATGGGGTGGCACTGATGAGGTGGCACTGATGATGAGGCACTAATATGCAGCACTGATGGGCACTGATAGGTAGCACTGATATGCAGCATTGATGGGCACTGAGAGGTGGCACTGATGGGCACTGATATGCAGCACTGATAGGCGGCACTGATGGGCACTGATAGGAGGCACTGATAGGCGACACTGATGGGCACTGATAGGCGGCACTGATGGGCAATGATGGGCACTGGTGGGCGGCACTGATAGATGGCAATGGTGGGCAGCACTGATGAGGAGGGCACTGACAGGCTCCCTGAGCACTGATTGGCATCCCTGGTGGCATGGGTGGGAATCCTTGGTGGCCATAAAAAACAATGGATTAGCCGGCGCTCTGGATGAATACAAGGTGGTCGGGATAATCAGTGTATGATGGGATATGCACTGTACATCACAGTCACTAAAAATGACAGCAGTGCATCTAAGTGCTGTACATACTTATAAGAGTATAAAAGTCCATCAAAGATAAAACAGTCCATGACAAAGGGCTGGCTCCATGGCACAGGGAAGTCAGGCTCTGTGGAAAGGGTTAGAAGAAAGAGACAAACAGAGCGCCTCTAAGTGCAGTATCGTTAATCCAGGAGTGCACACAAAATGTAAAAACTCCCTTGGGATACATGGTGTAAGGCTCAAAACTGGTGCCGGGAGATGAAGTCCAAAGTCCAGTGTCCGGGAGCAGAAAGCAGATAGATGCTGATGAAATGGGAGGACAAACAAAGCCGGCCGCCGTCTTCCGGGATCAGGTGGCTTCCACATGTCAGACTGGAACGTAGCGTGTCACCGCGTGACGTCACCAGGACCAGAAGGGGAACACAACGCGTTTCAGAGCATGTGCTAAGCTCTCAGAGGGCATGCGCGCTCTTTTTTCAAGTGTGGTTTCCCGACTTTGGACTTCATCTCCCGGCACCAAATTTGAGCCTTACACCATGTATCCCATGTGAGTTTTTACATTTTGTGTGCACTCCTGGATTAAACATACTGCACTTAGAGGCGCTCCGTTTGTCTCTTTCTTTTAATCCTTGGTGGCCATGGATGGGCAATCCCTGGTGGCCCTAGTGGCATCTCCCAAGGGTTTGCACTGGTAATCAATGCTCTGATTACCAGCACAGACCCCCCCCCCCCCCAGTCAGGAGAGCCGCCGATCGTCTCTCCTCTACTCGCGCCTTTCAGGCGCGAACTGAAGAAAGCCGATCAACGGCACTTCCTATTTACTATGTGGCCGATTGAACACAGCTGATCACATGGTAAAGAGCCTACGTCATAGGCTCTTTACCGGGATTGGAGATGCGGTGTGTCAGAGTGACACACAGCACCACCGATCACCTCTGCGAGCCCCCCCCCCCGGGTAAAATGTACCTTAATTTTTCAAGGTTATCACTACAACTCAATACATGTCACAGGCGGTATGTCTATGGGCACCTTATTACGTTGGTAGCTTGTGTGAAATGTGCATAAACTGTGCTAATTCCAATGTATCTCTAGCTGCTAGCACCACAATGGACATGTCATTGCAATAAACAGGTAGGTAATCAAAGAAAGTGCAAACCAAATCGTAAAATAATAATAATAAACTAAACAAAAAATGTGAAGAAATATATATAATAACAAAAATAATAAAATGACAGTGCAGTTGAAGGGAATAAAGTCCGCAGAATAGAAAACATATCCTAGTGCAGAGATTAATCACAGAACAGGGTCGTGCCACCTTCTGTGCTCCAATCCTCAATGTGAAAACCTTCCACCACTTGTAAAAATGACTGCTTACCAGAACATATGGACTCAGTTACCCATACAAATACTGGGTCAACCACGTTTTGAATGTGCCCAGGACTGGTACTAGAAGACTCCAAACGTTTCCACACGTAATAACGCGATGAATCCGCTCCACATAGATTGGTGTCAAAACAGTACGTTGGACCAATAAGATAAAGAAAGGCTCTACATAGTGTAAAACTGTATCTCCGAAATGTATTTAAAATAGTAGAAAATGTACATCATTCCCAATAAACAAGCGCTTCTAACATCATTGAGTATACAAGATCATAGTGCAATGGCCTGAATGGTAAGAAATCCTACGCGTTTCGTCTTCAAAGACATCATCTAGGAAGGTGGCACGACCCTGTTCTGCGATTATTATTCACTGCACAGGGATATATGTTTTCTATTCTGCCAACTTTATTCCCTTGGAATGCACTGTCATTTTATTATTGTTGTTAGTATATATATCTCTTTACATTTTTTGTTCAGTTTATTATGGGATATCTATTTTGCGATTTGGTTTAGCGCTGCACTTTCTTTGATTATCTATGTTGGTAGCTTGCTTGAAAAAAAACCCATATGGCCACTAATGACCTTTACATGAGGTTCTCCATTTGTGGCCCTGAGCTTGGTTAGCGTACGGCGAACATAACACATTTTAATACACACTCTGCATAGATACCATTACTCTCCTCCTTATTTTATGCTAGATTCTTGTTTGGTAAAGGGTTAATGTATCCTTTGAACAGGAATAATTATCAGTGATGGCTTCATTTAATGCCTCCGCTCGCCACCTCCTTTACCTCTAATTATATTTTTCACATTTCAAACCTTCTGAAAACGCTGGACGAGTCTAATTCTGTTTTTTTTTTCCTCCTTTTCTCTGGGAGCAGCTGATATGAAAGCAATCAACATCCTTTCTGAGGTTTATTTTATTTTTTTACCCATGATTATATATTTGTGGGAAACGCACACATGATAAAAAAAAAAAAGAAAAATCTTTGAATTTCACGGAGCGCAGAACACGGAGGAGTGTGCCACCGGTTCTTGAATGTATATTTATTAGGTAGATGGCTAGGCAGCTGTGGGCGAATCTCTCCGAGACAGTAAGGCTGTTTAAAATTGTTATGGGTCAGTGCTGTTGGACTGTACACCCACTTGTTTCTAAACTCCTCAAAGCCCTGTCTGTGCATCCACCATGTCAACAAGCAAAATTAAAATATTTTCTACTGAGTACTTCATACACCAGAGGTCTTCAAACTTTCTAAGCATAGGACCAGTTTACTGTACTGCAGGCTTTAGGGGGACGGAGGGGATGGGACGGCGTAGAAAATGTCCTGGCATCAGTGCCCCTTCATTGGTTGTAATAAGGGGAATAGTGCCCCTTGGTTGATATTAATAAAAAAAATAGTGCCTTTTTTGGTGTCAGTAGGGACAATGGTGCTCCATCATTGGTGTCAATTGGTGGAATAGTGTCCCAAGGGCCATATAAAGGCAAAGAAAGGGCCACATTCAACCCCCCAGGCTGCAGTTTGGAAACCACTGTCATACACTATGTGGCACATTTACCAACACCTTTATACCAGTCAATGGGATACTGTCACTTCTTGAAAGGGGTTTCTAGATACCGATAAGCCCCCTGCCCGCAGACCCCCACAATCACTGGCCAAGGTTGTGAGGAAGAGGCCCTTGTCCCCATCAACATGGGAACAAGGTGCTTTTGGGGGGGGCAGAGCTGCCCCAAAGCACCCCCCCATGTTGAGGGCATGTGGTCTGGTATGGTGCAGGAGGGGGGCACTCGATCATCCTCTCCCTTTCCTGACCTGCCGGACTGCATGCTCGGATAAGGGTCTGGATTTTGGCAAGATAAAGACAAGCAAAGGATCACATCCGGCACCGGGCTGCAGTTTGGAGACCGGGCTGCAGTTTGGAGTCTGCGGGCCTGCCCGCAGACCCCCACAACCACCAGCCAGGGTTGTTGGGAAGAGGCCCTTGTCCCCGGGCTGCAGTTTGGAGACCACTGTCATACGCTATGCAGGACATTTACAAACATCTTTTTCCCAGTCCCTGGGATACTGTCACCCCTGCCCAAGGCTAAGGATGCACCAATACCAGTATTTTAAGACCAAGTACAAGTACTGACACTTTTTCTCAAGTACTCGCTGATACCAATAACGATACCTATTTTTAGTGTCATGTGACAGTTTTGGTGATGTAATGGTAGACCAGCAAACATAAAAGCAATAATTGCTCTTGGATGCATTGTTGTTTTACACATAATGCCCAGCTCACCTTCCTCTGCCCTGGTGCTATAGCAGTAGAGCACTTGCCGGAGCTTCTGCGGTCTGGATGTCATGTCTCACATTGCCATGCCCTCATGCGACGTCCTCCTGCATTTCTCCATAAAGGCAGAGGTTACAGTCTGCGGACTTGAAAAGTACTCGTGTAAATGCTTAGAATTGGCACCAATACTGATACCGGTATCCAGGGCTTTTCTTCAGTGGGAATGCAGTTCTGGCACCTCTCCCACTGAATGTATGTAATGTCATTGGGTGCTGGGGTGTGCTGCAGGGTCTATTGATGCTAGCTACGAGATGATCTATTTTTTGCTGGGGGGGTTTATTTTTCTGGGAAGGCCTACTGTTGCTGGTGGGGGGTATATTGTTTCTGGGGGGTGGGTCTGACATTGCTAAGGGGGGGGCTAGTTGTTGCTGGGATGTATCTACTGTTGAGGGAGGGGTCATTTGTTGCTGGCTGCAGTGAGATCTGTTGTTACTGCCGGGGGTCTATTTTACCTTGGGGGGGGGAGGGTATGTTGCAGATGGTCCATTATTGCATTATTGCTGGGGGGGGGGGGGGTGTCTATTGTGGCTGGCTGCAGGGGATCTATTTTACTGCTTTTCTTGTTACCATTGCTTTTGCTTTTCTTGTTGTTATTAACAAATTCCACACAAAATACTTATTACCACCAATGATACTTGGTTCTGTATTCTCTAAAATAGTTTGGAGTGGAGGAGCTCCAGTGGGCTTGGACAGAGTCCTGACCTCAACCCTACTGGGATGATTTAGAATACCGATTGCGACTCTGGTCCTCTCATCCAACATCAGTACCTGACCTAATACATATTCTTCTGGCTGAATGGGCTCCTGGAAAGCCTTTCCTGAAGAGTAGAGGCAGTTATAGCCACAGAAGGAGACCGACTCCAAATTAATGGTATTAGAATGTGATGTCCAACAAGCTCATATAAGTTTGATGGTCAGGTGTCCATATAGTTTATACCAGGCATGTCCAACCTGCGGCCCGGAGGCCGCATGCAGCCCAGAACCGCAGGCAATGCGGCCCACTGACCCCTGACAATTGTTTTTTTGCTGGGGAGGAAGGAAGTCGGGTCAGGGGCACAGCCACACTGGCTTCCAAGTAACGGTAGGCAGAGTATGTGCAGTGTTTCTGACTCCTACCACCATGACCACTTCAAATCACTGAAGTGGTCATAGTGGTTAGAGTGTTCCTTTAATATCTCTCAGAAGAAGTAAACCTCTGTATACTGAATCCATTTCATTTGATCATCCTCTAGTTGTGTTAAATCAGGGGGGGGGGGCGCGGTGGCATTTTATTACTTATATACCTTAATTATAGTAGATATATTGTATGTGGCCCGAGAAAATTTCTCTACGCTCAATGTGGCCCAGAGAAACCAAAGGGTTGGACACCCATGGTTTATACAAAGCTACTATGTGTGTAAGGGAGCAAAGAAAGATAATAAACATTTTCAATGTTGCTATTGTTACTGCTTGTCCTACATCAACCTATTAAAAAAATGTAGCTACCCTTCAAGCAAAGAAAGTTTTTGAGGTCAAGGTTCCTTTACATAGGACGTATCTTAGAAATAATTCACAAGCAATGAATTATCAACCTAACCAGCTTGAAATTAAAACCCAAGCCGACCCCAAAACTAACGGTTAAAGAGTATCTGGAAAGCTCATGAAGAGGAATTCAAAGGTATCCTTAGACACAATGTGGAGAGAAGGATTAGAAATTAGTTGTCGTCTTTGTTTTATACATTCAAGTTTGGAGAATAATCTGTCCGAGGATTGATCAGAGCTGTATTTGAAGGAAAGGAGATTTCACATTTTCACATTTGCATGCTTTGAAGTTGTTATCTGGAACGAGGTATTACAGACCCGACAAATAGAGGTCTTATGAAACTCTTTCTATTGCCTGTATGCTAAGGTGGTGGCCATTTTGTAATTTGAACCATTGCAGGAGGTTGTTGCCGAGACAAGTTCATCCAGTGCCCAGGGTGAAGATGACAAACTGCACCCCCCTCCCCAATGATGTGGGCACCTCTGATTGTCTTCTGCAGCTGGAATCTAGGATACTAGCACTACATAGCCGCTTCTGCCTGATAGCTCCAAGGTAAAAAAAAAAAAGAAATAAAAGCACCCCCCTATTGCTCTGATGACAACTCAACATTTTTGGATTTTTTTCTCACTTTTTGTCTCAGAAACAATGGTCACCAGGACAAATAGAGAAGTGAATTTCTCAAGCAGGGACACAGACAGCAATCAAAACCAGACAAAGGTTATATCCCATATGGGCCATCAACCACATTTTCCAAATCTAAGTAGAACTGAAGGCAAACTTTTTGTCATTTTGGATAGGGTAAGGGAAAGTTTTAACCCCTGTCAGTTATTTTTGTCCCATTGGGGATATTTCCCTTCCTTTCCCATAGCCAAAACAGTAAAAAAGTCAGTACCAAGTACAAAACAGTAAAAGTCTGACAGGTATTCTAATCCTTCTCCACTCTATACAAAACTAAAAAAAAAAAATACCTTTAGTTATCCTTTAAGTTTCATGTTCAGAAGCCTTAGACAGCTGGAATGCCAGTGAACAGACAACAGACTTGGTTTTTGCACTCATAGCTGTACTTCTAATAGCAAGTTAAAGTCAATCCTTGTATAATATTTTATGAGTTTATCCTGCTAATAGCAGTACAACTATGAGTGCAAAGAGATCAGCACCAATGAATGCACTTTCAGACCGCAGAGATAAATCCAATGCGTACACTTCAGACCTCAGATCAACCCAAATTCATACACCTTCACACCTCAGATCAGCTCAATTCCTGCACCTTCACACCTCAAATCTCCCCAATTACTCCACCTTCACACCTCAGATCCCCCCAATTCCTGCACCTTAACACCTCAAATCTTCCCAATTACTCCACCTTCACACCTCAGATCCCCCCAATTCCTGCACCTTAACACCTCAAATCTCCCCAATTACTCCACCTTCACACCTCAGATCCCCCCAATTCCTGCACCTTAACACCTCAAATCTTCCCAATTACTCCACCTTCACACCTCAGACCATCCCAATTCCTGCACCTTGACACCTCAGATCATCCCAATTTAAACAACTTCACATCTCAGATATCCCTAATTCCTACACCTTCTGTCTTCAAATCACCTCTATTCCTGCCCTTTCACACTTCAGGTCAGCCCATTAGACCTTCATAGCTCAGATCAGACCAATTCCTGAAGCTTAATTTATCAGATCAGTCCAATACCTGCACCTTCCCACCTCATATCACCCCACTTTCTGCACCTTCACACCTCAAACCTCCCCAATTACTAGACTTTCACTTCTCAGATCACCCCAATTCCCGCACCTACACACACCTCATATTCCCCCTAATTACTCCACCGTCACGCCTTAGATCATCCCAATTCGAACACCTTCACACCTCAGGTCAGCCCCAGTTTCTGCACTTTCACACCTCAGACTAGACCAATTCCTGAAGCTTCATTCATTAGATCAGCCTCAGTTTCTGCACAGATTGGGTATGGATTTCATTAGCTTTCGGTAGCTTTAGATATCCCCCGCTGGGTACATGGTGCACAGAGTGCAGAGTTCAGGAGTACACTGCATACAGAGGGCAGAGTTCAGGAGTGTGCTACATACAGGGGGCAGAGTTCAGGAGTGCACTACATACAGATGGCAGAGTTCAGGAGTGTGCTACATACAGGGGGCAGAGTTCAGGAGTGCACTACATACAGATGGCAGAGTTCAGGAGTGTGCTACATACAGGGGGTAGAGTTCAGGAGTGCACTACATACAGAGGGCAGAGTCAAGGAGTGTGCTACATACAGGGTGCAGAGTTCAGAAGTGTGCTACTTACAGGGTGCAGAGTTCAGGAGTGTGCAACATACAGGGTGCAGAGTTTAGAAATGTGCTACGTACAGAGGGCAAAAGTTCAGGAGTGTCCTAAATAAATGATGCAGAGTTCAGGAGTGTGCTACATACAGGGTGCAGTGTTCAGGAGTGTGCTATGTACAGAGGCAGAGTTAAGGAGTGTGCATCTCGCATGCTACTTTTACAATCAAAAATGCCCCCCATGTCAGTTGTACAGAGCTCTCCTTTCAGCCACAGAGAGGACCAACTACAACTTACATTGTGTAGAGAGTGGTAAAAGCAGGCTTCTGCTGCCAGACTAATGTGGCTGGGCACATCTCCTGCCCTCTCCTCTGCTCCCATAGAGGCAAGGCAGGTTAGATAGTTACATAGTTGGTAAGGTTGATTAAAGACACCAGTCCATCCAGTTCAACCTGTAGGGAGACAGCTAGGTACATTTATGTGCAGTCTGCTTAACAGAGAGCTGTGATCAATTAGTGTAGGCTGCTCAGTGTGCTCTGGTGCTGCTTGTGTTGTCTAAGCGTCACCTCGGAAGGTTATTGGCTATGGGTGGAGACTGGGCTGATGAGCAGCATGAATATGCATACAGTCCTGGCCAACTGGAAAGGACTAAGCATGCTGGGTGCTGGTATTTAGGTTCTAGAAGCACATGGGCTCTTGGTCATACCTGGAGAGGATTGCACCAGGCTGGGGGGAGAGGGGTTGCCACCCCTCAGCACTTGATGCCATGTGGCCTAAGGTTGGAGATCTGAGAGCCTGAAGTTTGTGTGGAAACCCTGGTCCTACCCTATCTGAGAGAGGGAGAGTCTACGGGATCCTTAGACTGTTATACCCTCTTGTGCTCTAAGTCAGCTGAGGGCCCACTCTGAGGAAAACACTGGCTAGTGTTCTTAGAGCTTCGTCCAGAACTGTCCACTACTTTACTAAGGGACATTGCTCTGTTCTGATGTGAAGAAGTCTGCATGTGCCTGTGCGAGGACTTCAGTCCAGTTTCACAATGAAAGGAAGTTAGAGTCCTCAATGTGAATAGTTAAATTTTGAAATACCCCCT
Source organism: Pelophylax lessonae (assembly GCF_965119305.1). Taxonomy (NCBI): domain Eukaryota; kingdom Metazoa; phylum Chordata; class Amphibia; order Anura; family Ranidae; genus Pelophylax; species Pelophylax lessonae. The sequence goes on along the minus strand of NC_138768.1, from coordinate 840,679,135 downwards.
TATATCCCTTACCCTATCCAAGTTCTCCAATATAACAACAAAACCCCTAGACTGGTTATTGGAGGGAACAAGAGGAAGTAAGTGTGTGCACCTGGGTGTGTAAATCTACCTTGTGCCTGGCTGCAGAGAAAAAGTGGGGAAGACCTGGCAAAATACCAGCGGCTTCTGCGGTGGTAGTGCTACACTAAGCAAGGGAACCGGTCTGGGAGACTCAACAAGGAATTGTCTGTCTGATATCGGAGGGAGGCATCCAAGTATCCAGGGACATTGTGAGTACAGACCTGAATGAAGGATCCTTGTGACTGTTGCTGCTGATATCCCTAGCATTTCAATTCTAGTGCTTGCCTGGCCTAGGACATTACTAAAGGTGACCTGGTGTTCAACTTCTTGGCTTTTGTTGGAGGAACTGCTCTGTGAAGTAGGGAGATAGTGAAGAGTGTCCTCAATCTATTGATCAGTGTTCATAGAGTATCCCTCAGCTCCTTATGCCCTATCCAAGTCAATCCACCATAAATCTTAAAAAGGAAACCCCTAGACCAGGGTTCAGCAAGCCGTCGATCACAATCAACCGGTCGACCATTGGGAGCTGATAGGTGGATTGTGAACAAGTCCCTGCTTCCCCCCAGCCTCCACTGCTTTGTTCACTGAAGAGTGGAGAGCAGGAGGCAACATAGTGCTGGATGGAAGGCGAGGGCAGGAGCTGCCTCTGTGATGGATTTCTTGGTGGTCCTAGTAACCAATCACCGGCTTTTTATTATAATTAATTCCAGCAGCTCCAGTTTGAGGAAGGACAGAGAACACTACAATGGGGGGGAGAGGGGGGAGAAATGTGATGAGAAATGGACAGAGGACACTGCTTTGGGGGATGGGGAGGCAGAGGGAACTGCTTTCAGGGGGCAGGGGAAATTTTGTGGGGGGAAGAGGACACTGCTATGGGGGGGGGGGGGTAGAGGACACTTCAGTGGGAAGGGGGGTGATGTAAAGGAGGCAGAGGACACTGTTTTGAGTAAGAGTACAGGACACAACTGGGGGGAGGGGGCAGAAGACACTGCGGGGGGGGGGTGTGAAGGGGGCAGAGGACACTGCATTGGGGGGGTACAGGACACTATTGTGGGGGGAGAGGGCACTGCTATGGGGGGTAGAGGACACTACAGTGGGGAGGGGGGTGATGTGAAGGGGGGCAGAGGACACTGTTTTGAGTAAGAGTACAGGACACAACTGGGGGGAGGGGGCAGAAGACACTGCGGGGGGGGGGGGGTGAAGGGGGCAGAGGACACTGCATTGGGGGGGGGGGGTACAGGACACTATTGTGGGGGGTGAGGGCACTGCTATGGGGGGTAGAGGACACTACAGTGGGGAGGGGGGTGATGTGAAGGGGGGCAGAGGACACTGTTTTGAGTAAGAGTACAGGACACAACTGGGGGGAGGGGGCAGAGGACACTGCTGGGGGGTGTGAAGGGGCAGAGGGCACTGCATTGGGGGGGGGGGGTACAGGACACTATTGTAGGGGGAGAGGGCACTGCTATGGGGGGTAGAGGACACTACAGTGGGGAGGGGGGTGATGTGAAGGGGGGCAGAGGACGTTGTTTTAGGGGGGAGTACAGGACACTATTGGCAGGGAGGGGGCAGAGGACACCATGGGGGGGGGGTGAAGGGCGCAAAGGACACTGCATTGGGTTACAGGACACTATTGTGAGGGAAAAGGACAGTGCTATGAGGGGCAGAGGACACTACAGTGGGAGGGTGATGTGAAGGGGACAAAGGGCACTGCTATGGTAGGGGGAGCAGAGGGGCAGAGGACACTACTGTGGGGGTGATGTAAAGGGGACAGAGGACATTGCTATGGTAGAGGGGGGGGGGGCAGAGGGGCAGAAAAGATTACTGTGAAGGGTGATGTTGAGGGGGGCAGAGGACACTACTGTAACACATTATGTATTCTTCATGCTTTCTTTTTAATAGGAACTCAATCGTTTTTTATTTTTCAAGGGTGCTGCCTAGTGCCAACCCCTCCCCCCAGGGATCTTTTCCTGCTACCCCTTCCCTAGACTGTTGATTCAGCCAGAAGAGTGACTATTGCGGTGTGACTGGCTGCTGCTGCACTACCTGGGAAATTAACCTGGGACAGATCAGCGGCCCTCTCAGGGGTGAGCGTTACAAGTGGCAATACTAAAAATGATAAGGAAAATTTTAAAGAGCTGATGGGTTGTGAAGGAGACCACAGACATGCCATTTTTATGCCTGATCCAGGTAAAACCTGTAGAATCAATCCTCCATCTTCAATAGAACTCTTTAGATCAGAATATATTGGAGGAAACCTTAAATCCGGCTTAGCATTTAGATACCCCGAGCCTCTGCCCACATCTCCGCACCCCCTGCTTCACCGCCGGTGACACCGTAGTAAGCTGCACAGGTTGGCAATGAACGATACTTGGTCCATTACACGCATGGCTGCGCCTGTCTTTGCCAGTCTGTGTTAAAAGAACACAAACATCTAAAAAATGTAATAAGGTTATATACATTTAATTACTGTGCAGTCACAGCCTCTGGCAATCTCTCCCTTTAGAGTGCCAGCCATCAAATATGCTTCACTGTTCTGACCTCAGTTTGCTTATGCAAACCAAACAGTATTTTGGGCAAAAAAAAAAATTAAATTGATGAAAAGGTGATAAGGGCCTCAGTCCGCACGACCGCACTAGGACAGGCAGAAACCAGCAGTTCATGGATTAGTCCTCTGGTGCCGATAGCAATTCTGATATGTTATCTGAGTCCAAATGGACAAGTCTTAACCCTGTCAGGGGTCCCTGAGGACAGCGTAAAGTGCCATCAGCATCACCAAGGACAGTAATCTTAGGGATTACAACAGTCATTATTGGGAATATGACCTCTACAGAATCTGCAGTGCAAAGATACTCCAGCCAGGTCTATATCAGAATGTGTTATCATACGGAGAGGCTTATTATTTCGGCTCAAGTGAGCTAATAATGTGCAGCAATCAGTTTGCGGAGGAGGTGGGAGGGAGCGTTAGATTGAAGATTCCAGACAGGACAGTTCACATACAGTTCACAATAGACATTGGCTTTTAAATGCTTGACTCTAAGGGTCCATTTACACTAATGCGTTACAGTGCCTTTCTATATGAATGTTACCCCAATGGATATGGACAGCGCAGCCTAACGAATCTATGAACCATCTACATGTTGTGGCCTGCTACATTAGGAAAAATAAACTGGTGCAATGTGCAGTGCTAAAATAAATGAATAAAAAATAAAACGAGTCCTAAAATTAATAAACTAGTACTCTAGCGCTCTTTGGATTTCCACTCCTAAAAAACATTAATGGTATCCAAAAACATAAATTACATTTAATCAGAGTTGTATAAAGTACTCGAAACCCATACTTGAGTAAAAGTACAAGTGCTCGATCAAAAAGTGACTTGAGTAAAAGTACAAGTGCTCGATCAAAAAGTGACTTGAGTAAAAGTACAAATGCTCGATCAAAAAGTGACTTGAGTAGAAGTGGAAGTGCTCGATCAAAAAGTGACTTGAGTAAAAGTACAAGTGCTCGATCAAAAAGTGACTTGAGTAAAAGTACAAGTGCTCGATCAAAAAGAGACTTGAGTAAAAGTACAAGTGCTCGATCAAAAAGTGACTTGAGTAAAAGTACAAGTGCTCGATCAAAAAGTGACTTGATTAAAAGTACAAGTGCTCGATCAAAAAGTGACTTGAGTAAAAGTACAAGTGCTCGATCAAAAAGTGACTTGAGTAGAAGTGGAAGTGCTCGATCAAAAAGTGACTTGAGTAGAAGTACTAAAGTATTCAACATTTTTTGTACTTAAGTACTGCAAGTAGTTTTTTTTTAAATTTTGCTACTCAAGTACTGAAAGTAAAAGTACAAGTATTGTGTTATGTAGTTAGTAAAGAAAGAAGTCAAAAGTTTGAACATCATATTGTTTTTTATTATTTCAAATGCAGCTTTTATTTATACATACAGTAGCTTGTAGCTTTTATTTTCGTATGCGCTGATAATACACATGTTTTGAGCTTCATGAAACCTGCCATCTACTGTTCTGGCAGTGGTAATTTTTATAATTGTAACGAGTAACTATGCAGCACAAAAAAAAAATATCGGAGTAGAAGTATTGAAATCATTGAAAAAATGTAGTGAAGTAAAAGTGGAAGTAGGAGAAAAAAATTCTACTCTAGGACAGTACAGATACCGCCTTTCGGTACGTAAGTACAGTAGTGAAGTAGTTCTACTTAGTTACTATACATCTCTGCATTTAATTCATTCATTACACAATATTACAAAGTGCTTCCAGTGCAATGTCCATAACTCCAGTTTACATATATAATTGATTACTGTGCAAATATGAAATAATGTGGCTCCTTTAAAAGTGCTTCCAATGACCTGCTTCTTCCAAAACACAGTATTTCTCTTTACTCAGAAAAGTGCTTGTACATCAAAAACTCCTTCATCTCACCCTTTGTGAGTAACACTCGCCAAATACTATGTGGCCTCTTATGAGATAAGAAGGTCTCAAGCACTTTGGTACAGACTCCCTCTCCTCCAGGTCTCCTACTTGCAATACTCTTTGGGGGAATACCTCCAAACAATATTCCATTACCTACAACAGCTCCCAGCAATGACACCAGAGGAGAAGATCACAATTAGTATAATACCGCTTTATTTCCACCTAAAAGCATTGAATGCACACTTACATGGTAAAAAATAAAGATCAGACTCTAAGCATACTATTGACACCTTCACTTTCTACTCCATATGACCATGCATTCCATTGTAGCGGCAGTGACATCACCGGAAATTACATAACAAGCGTGGCTCTGTCCAACGTGTTTCGTTGGTATGATGTTTTTAGGGGATCAGTCTGATCGATTAAAAACGATTTAAACCAGCACGCTTATGGCACTAAATGGTGTGTCGTGATGTATGTTGCTATATGGTTTCATATGCCTTGCTGATAGTTCTGAATTTATCGGTTACTTTTGGCACCTGCATTAGGGATGATCGAACGGTTCGGGTCGACCATCGGTTCGACCCGAACATTGACTGTTCGAAATTCGGCCTAATTCCGAACTTTTTGCTGAAAAAGTTCGGAATTCGGCAACCAGAACCGACCAAAATGCAATGGGACAGGAACTGGGCTTTTAAAGCCCGTGATTGGACCAGAACCATCAGTAAAAGCCAATTGAGGGGGCAGGAGGATTCTAGGAATGTGATTGGAGTGACTAGGGGGTCCAGAGGCCAATCAGTAGTGAATACGCCCCCCAGTATATAAGATAGCCCCGCCAAATCTCTAGCATTGTAATACAGGGATGTGGAAGAGAGTGGAAGCAGTTCTGTTACTCCTGCTTCAAAAGTGTCATTTAGCAATTATTAGTGTGAGGAAAGGGATATCTAGTGTAGTTAGGGTACTATTTTCCACTATAGTTAGATTCAATAATCTAGTTTCTGTAGGGAAAGTGTTAAGTGTCAGGGGGACCGTAGTGTAGTGTAGGGTGAACTGACTCTGACTGCTATGGCAGGGTGACCAAACCCTTCCTTGTCAGGGTGACTGCCATAGAAAAAAAGATTGCTTGTATTAGAATTGCAGTAGAGCAGGATAGTGGCTCTGCTACTTTTACACCTGGCCGTTTTTGTTGCAGGCGTTTTATTGGGCTTTTTTGTGGTCGTCTTTGGAGGCAGGCATGACATCTGAACTTCTGTGTAGGGGTATATATACACACACACACATATGTATGTATATATACACATACACATATATAGGTGTGAAAGTAGCAGAACCCTATGCCTGCGCTAATTAAATTATTTGCAGGCATAGGGCTCCGCTCCTTTCACACCTATATATGTGTATGTGTATATATACATACATGTGTGTGTGTATATATACCCCTATACAGAAGTTCAGATGTTATGCCTGCCTCCAAAGACGCCCAAAAAATGCCCAAAAAAACGCCTGCAACAACACACCTGGGCATTTTTGTTGCAGGCGTTTTTTTGGCCATTTTTTGGGCGTCTTTGGAGGCAGGCATAACATCTGAACTTCTGTATAGGGGTATATATACACACACACATGTATGTATATATACACATACACATATATAGGAGTGACAGGCAAGTGACGTACCGGTACATCACTTTGCCTGGCCGGGGCTGACCGCCGCAGTATATGTACTTGCGGTGGATGGCAAGTGGTTAAAAGGATGATGAGTCTGGTCGGGAAGGGGTAAGCTTATATGAAAAAAAAGAAATTTCAGTTATATTGATAGTGTAAAAAAGAGTGTGGTCAAGTCTGGACAATAACTAAACAGAGAAAATCTGCCTTCTCTTCATCTGCTGCAGCATATAGGTAGAGGCATAGCGTGCCTTTTGGTAAATATTGGGCCTTTGTAAAGGCAGACTACTTGCCACTCCCGTTCAAAAGATATCAGTAAGAGCACTGGCCTGGCCTATCTTAGTATCAACAGAACTAAAGCGGTTAAGAACCCACAATAAATTTGGTTAAAACCTTTGCAATGTATGTATCAGACCCAAAAGGAGGTGATTCAAGTCCAATAATCATACAAAGTAAATAAAAGCATGTTACATGCACAACGTATAAGGCTTTTCTTTCTCAAATATATCCTCCACAACACCGATCAGTATGTCTAACGTCTTTCAGCTCTTACCGAATCTAAGTGGAAATGTCAATTCCTTAACAGCGCTGATGAATCAACATTTAATAGCTGGAGCTGCATAGTACTTGTTGAAGGAAATTGAAAAGGCTTTGAACTTATGAAGTATTTTAAGAAGACACTCAATCTACTGCATACAGCAGTTGCCATAATAACAATAATAATAGCGTGTGTTCCATTCTTCGTCCTTGAGATGTTTACCGTTGTACGCCTTCCTTAAGCGCACTTTTGAAAAAAATGCTTCTCTTCTTTAATATATCCAGGCAAACTAAGAAAGTTTGCATACATAACCTTCAACCTTTCCGCAATCTCTTCCTGGCTTTTGATGGCTGCTGTCAAACCCTTCTAGTTTAAATGTCCATTTGTTAACTATGCGCAGGCAGTTACAGTAAATGCACAGTTAAAATACATGTATGCGAAACCATGCTTACCTGCTAAGATATTTGTAGCTCTTAAACATTTACAAGCCAGTTTGCTAAACCTGACATGCCAGATGCTATTAAGTCATACCGTTTTTCTTTCAACACAACAATCAAAGCAACACAAAGGTGGTCAAGACAACAAAACCTTGCATATTGAAGGAGTGTGACAGACCCAAAAGACCAGTTGGTGCTTCATTTATTGGTCTTTACTGATTGGCCATAACTGGAGCAGGAGCTTGGGAGCTCAATGTTGAGTTGGACAGTACTGGATCAGGGACTTGTTAACTCAGTGCTCAGTTGGACAGTACCGGATCCGAAGCTTGTAAGCACAACGTTCGGATGAACAGTACTAGACCAGGATCATGTGAGTTCAATGCTCAACTGGACAGTACTGGACCAGGATCTCACAAACGTAATGCTTATTGGACAGTACTGGACAAGGAACTTGTGAGCTTAAGGCTCAGCTGGAGAGTACTGGACCAGCAACGTGCGAGGTCAGTGCTCAGCTGGACAGTACTGAACCAGGAATTGTGAGTTTAGTGGTCAATTGGATATTACTGGACCAGAATCTCATGCAAGCTCAATGCTTAATTTAACAAAACTGGACTGTACTGGACTTATTAGCTCAGTGCTAAACTGGACAGTACTAGACCAGGATCTCATGAGCTCAGTGCTCAACTGGACAGGACTGGATCAGGAACTAATGAGATTATTGCCTAATTGGACACTATTGGACCAGGAACATGTGAGCTCAATGCTCAGTTTGATAGTACTGGACTAGGAACGTGTGAGATCATTGCTCAATTGGACAGTAGTGGGCCAGGATCTCATGAGCTCATTGCTCAGTTGGACAGTACTGGACCAGGAACTTGCATGCTCAATGCTCAATTGGACAGTACCAGGAACTTGTGAGCTTAAGTCTTAATTGGACATTACTGGATTAGGATCTCATGAGCTCAATGCTCAGTTGGACAGTACTGGACCAGGAACTTGCATGCTCAATGCTCAATTGGACAGTACTGGACCAGGATCTTGTGAGCTTAAGTCTTAATTGGACATTACTGGATTAGGAACTCGTGAGCTCAATGCTCACTTGGATAGTACTGGACCAGGATCTCAGTACTTGATTAAGAACTTGTAAGTTTAGTGCTCATGAATAGAAAGTATCATGACTGTGTTGAAGAGTTTTAGTAATATAAACATAGAACCAAAGGCTGCTTACTGCTGGGTTGTCCTCATTTTAGATCCCCACCCAGTGAAACCAGCGTTGTCCTGCTGAGATGCTCTTCTCTGCAGCCACTGCATGGGTCCCATGGGACATCATCGGGAGGTTGCTGGCTCTTCTGGTTTCCGGTGCAGCCTCCTGATGTCCCACTAGGCCCTTCCTCCTTCTCCTTTCAAGAATGGAATGACTTTAGTGTTCCTAGAGGCCCTATGAGCACTGATGTCATTTGCCTAGGCGATCAGGGATGACAGAGGGGGGGGGGTGGGGGGGGGGTTGCGCACAGTTGGAAACGTATTTCATGAAAAAAGTGGGGGGAGGGGGTGTTGGCGAGAACAGGAGACTTGTTTTAAAGGGTTAAGATCTGTTTTATGAAGATTCCACTTTGCTTCCTGTCCTGTAGACTCAACAAAATATATTGAAATCTTCCATTATCCCCATTGGAAGATTTCCCCTCTATTCATTTTCTGGTGGAAACTAAAAATGTTTAACTTACTTCTCTTACCTGGGGGTCATGGGGGTCTGGGCAGTGACAATTAGTTTGCCAAAGCCCTGTGTAACATTGTCATTTTTTTCCATAATATCCTGTTTTCATCCATTTATTCCACCTCATAGGCTGCTCTAGACCTGCTTTTCAATAGTGACAACAGTGGGTCATGTCTCCACCAGCAGAAGATGTGACAAGGTGACAACACAGGAGCAGGACTGACAGAGTTGTCATCCCATAACAGAAAATACAGCAAACTTAATGGCAGGATCTCCAGGTATTCTTTAATGAAAGATGCATTACAAAAGCATAGAGCAGTCATTAAGTTAACCGGTTGCCGACTGCGCACAGTATATTTACTGCGGCAGTCGGCCCCGGCCAGGCAGAGTGACGTAGGTCTACGTCGCTCGCCTGTCACTCCTTCTAGAGCCAATAGCGGGCGGGCGCGCGCCCGCTGAGGCGCGCGCCCGCCTCGGCTCGTTCACGGAGGAGTGCGGGAGTGTGACTGGCGGACCCGATGTCCGCCGGTCACACTACGATCGCCGGTACAGCGGGAGAAAGACAGAGCGGCTTATGTAAACAAGCCGCCTGTCAGTTCTCCCTGTGTAAAAGTGAAGATCAGACAGTTCTACTATGTAGAACTGTTGATCTTTGTTTTTACACTAGTAGACCTGTCCCTGCACAGTTAGAATCACGCCCCTAGGACACACTTAACCCCTCCCTGTCCAATACTGTTAACCCCTTCCCTGCCAGTGTCATTTTTGCAGTAACAGTGCATATATATAGCACTGATTACTGCAGTAATGTCACTGGTACCCCCAAAAGTGTCAAAAATGTCAGTCAAGGGTCCGATCTGTCCGCCGCAATGTCGCAGTACCGCAAAAAAATCGCAGATCGCCGCCATTACTCGTTAAAAAAAAAACACCAAAAATGACAAAAATCTTTCCCTTTGTTAGTAAACGCGATAACTTTTGCGCAAACCAATCAAAATACGCTTTTTGTGATTTTTTTTACCAAACATAGGTAGCGTAAAACAAATTGGCCGAAAATGTTAAAAAATTTTGATTTTTACATTTTTTTTGGGGGGAATTTCATATAAAAAAAAGTGAAAAATATTGTTGTTTTTGCAAAAATTACGCTCTTTTTTTGTTTATAGCGCGTGATCAAAAAATCGCACAGGTGATCAAATACCACCAAAAGAAAGCTCTGTTTGTGGGAAAAAAAGGACGTGAAATTCGTTTAGGTACAGTGTCGCACGACTGCGCAATTGCCCGTTAAAGTCACGCAGTAAAAAATCGCAAAAAAACCCCTGGTCTTTTAGCAGGAAAATCCTCCGGTGGTAAAGTGGTTAAAGAGACCCCGAAGCCAGACTATTAATTTCAATAACAGCCTTACCATAATATTATATGTTTGTTATTTATCTGTAAAAGCTTCCCTTGCGTAGATAGCCAACATTCCTATGACTTATGGGTGTCGCCATCTTGGATGCGATGTCAGCAGCCCCAAGCAGACTCAGATCTGTCACACAAGTGACACCCTATAGCAGCCTTTTTTTTTTTTTACCTCTTTAGCCCAGAGGAAACCCTTTAATAATTTTCAGGTTTTGGGGAACCCATGTTCAAACCAATTTATCAAGGGTCAATGGAAAAAAATGACCCTTACATTGGTGGTCAGTGGGACGAATGCAACCATTACAGGGGTGGTCAGAATGGCAGGCAGCTGAGAAGATAATTGGCCCATTGCTGCTCACTGCTGTCACATTGTTCCTCCATGTAGTGATTTTAATACAAGTTATAATATAGATCTGTGGAATCACTGTATCCACCCAAGTTTTATCCTGTGTTGAGATCTAATGAAGTAGGAGTGGTGTTACTTCCGAATCATGTTGGAAATGTTCATATTACTTTTTTACCACCAATTACAATTATTTTGGACTCTTTTATCTGGTTTTGCTCACATGCTCTTTTCTATATTTCTATGGTTTGAGGCTCCTATCAAGAGAAGCCTTGTTGTGTTCATATTGCCTTGCCAGAGACATTAAGCTTGTTTGAAGCTTTCCCTCATCTGAAAATCTGAAAACACTAGTTTCCAGCACCTTGTTGAATATTATTATTATTATTATTATTATACAGGATTTATATAGCGCCAACAGTTTGGGCAGCGCTTAACAAAATCTAGGCAGACATTAAAGTTACAATACAATTTGGAACAAAAGGAATCAGAGGGCCCTGCTCCTTAGAGCTTACAATCTAAAAGGGAGGGTCAATTGATACAAAAGTGAAACAGTGTTATTAGTTAGTAGCCGGGTAGCATGTACTTATAAAAAGATAACTGGCGCCATACTAATTGCTTTGCCAAGTGGTGTTGGTCCTAGAACTATGCAGGCACCATCAAGTGGGAGGTAATACAGTGACATCCCAAGGAGCCCCTAGCAGCCTCTGGAAGACCATTGGTTGAGAATGGCTGCTTTATAGCAGCCTTTTTCAACAAGGGTGCCTTGAGGTTTCTTCAGGGGTGCCTTGGCAAAATACCTAAAAATTGATCAAAAATGATAAACAACCCAGCAAGTGGATGAAGCCTGCCCTTTAGATACACAAAGTTATGGGTTTTCATTATGCACCATTAAGCATGGCTTTCTAGACACTGGCATCCTAACAACCAATGACATCATCAGTTGATAAGGAAAATGTCTATTGCCTCCACAGCATCCTTGTTTGACCCTCCTCTGCCCCTCTCCCTCAGCACTAGGGTGACATTATCTGACTGATGTAGAGAAATTTTTTTTGTATACAAACTTTTATTGAAAGGAAACAGAAAATGGTGGTACAAAGAGAATTGGTACGTTAACATGACAAATAATGGTATCACGTAGAGTAAACAGAAATATAACAATCTTAAGTATTTTCAAGTTATCGCAGTTCAATCTGGGAATTTGATATCAAAATAACAACAAGGATATCAAAAACATAGTTCCTGGATATAGGTACAGAGCAGCATTGTTAGAAAAGAAAATTCCATAACACTTAGCGCCGGTTCACATTACCGCAACGCTACTTCCCGGGGCGACCTCCGAGATCGCGGTGCAAGCAGCGCGCCGTGACCTCGGAGCGGCCGCCACGGACTTCATAACATTGAAGTCTATGGTGGTCGCCTCCTGGTCGCCCCAAAGAAGCTCCGGACCCTTTTTCTAGGTCGGAGCGACTTGTGTCGCTCCTATTAGAACGGGTCCGCAGCTTCCCTATGGGAGGCGACCTGCGGCGACCTGTGAGGCGACCAGGTCGCCTCACAGGTCGCCCTAGTGTGAACCGAGCCTAAGTGTTAGGCCGGAAACATGGTGTCAAATGAAAGGGTTTTAAATAGTTAATCACCAGTACAGTAGTTAGAAAAAAAAAATATCTGAGTGTGTAATCCATGGGTCCCATTTATTAGTGTGAAATTTCATAGAGTTGTGAATAGTATGACAATTTTTTTCCATAATGTAGATCGAATTTATTCTTGTTTTAAGTTGTGAAACCGGGAAAGAGTTTGATTTCCAATGTATAGCAATCAGCCAATGTATAGCAACTGAAATAGTGTGAATTAATCTAGTATGAGGTATGGATAAATGAATAATTGGTGAAAACAGTAAGCAATTAGCTGGAGTAAGGGTGATGTTAGTATCTGCGATTTTTGAAGAAAAAATTTCCAACTGGTGCCAGATGAAAGAAATTTTATCGCAATGCCAAAATATATGGGTAAAGGAACCAGGAGAGGAGCAGCCTCTGAAACAATTTGAGGGAGGGGAAGGGAAAATAGCGTGTAATTTAAGAGGTGTTAAATACCATCTCGTGAGCAATTTGGTCAGTGTTTCTCTAATGGTGAGGGATCTTGTACATTTTCTGAGATTGTCAATGTTCATATACCAATCTTCCATGGTTAGAGTAAGTGAACATTCATTCTCCCATTTGAGCATATATGGGAGCTTGTTAGGAGGAGTGGTGTTAATTAAGTTATTATATATTAAAGAAATATGGCCTTTACCTCTAGGGTCTTTGAGGCATATATTTTCATAAAAGGTAGGGGAATCTAGGTTGGAAAGTGGATAATATTTATGAAAAAAATGTCGAATGTGTAGAAAGTTGCAATGCTCCGAATTCGGAATTTTGTATTTTGACTGTAGGGAAGATGTAGAGAAATTGAGGGAGGAGAGAAGCATTGGAATACTAGTCAGTACCAGTGTGCAAAAGTGTATCTGCTTTGGAATAATAAATCACCTCTAACATTGGGGGTCCTACATGTGGATGTTGCTGCATTGTGTAAAGCTATTAGAATATTTTTTTTAACATTTTAGAATGTTCATAAGTTTAAAGGGTGCCTTGAGACAAGGTTGGGCAAGACCTCAACCTGCCTTGCCACAGTAAAGGCACAATCTATCCCTCCTCCTAAAGGCCATCTCCTCGGCAGAGAGACATGTAAAGTCCAGCTGCATGGGCTTTACTTCAGTGGAGGACTTGGGCCCAAGAGGCATGGGAGGTGAGGGAGGCATGGGAGGTGAGGGAGGCATGGGTGAGAATGCAAAGCTATCTGCTACAAAAGGTTATGTAGGGAGGTAAGGGGCAGAGGAGGTAGGCCAGCAAAAAGAGTAATTGGAACCTTCCAGAGGGCAGTGCTAGGGAATTGACTCTTCCTGAAATACATTGCCCATTGCAGAAAATAAAAAATAATATATGGAAATTAAAACAATGTAAGAAAGTATTTAATTTCCTAATTTTTCTGTGCTTTTTCCAGCAATTTTTTGAGCTGCAATTTCTTAAGAAAGAAATAAAACCCTTTCCATTGGGATTGTCTTCAGCATGACAAAAGTTCCATTATGTTGCAAGCATTAAGCGATTTTGAAGACGGAAAATAGAACCCAGCGCCGCACATGGATCACTGGGAAATGTATTATGCCTGAATTATGCAGGCCTTGTAACACCATCCGCTATGCATAAGTTCCCATTGACTTAACGGCCAACTCGTTCTTTACAGAGAAGGTCTGTATTAAAAGGCAATTAGAAAGTGAGTGTTATATCCCCATATATTGTCGGGGAAAATTCATAGGAGCAGCGCTTTTATGATTTCACGTTAAGCTGACCCTGAAAATCTATTTGCAGCCATCAATCCGGCACTTCAAAGAGCCACCTCTGGATTACAGGATAAATGGGGAGATGAGAAAATCAATGCAAACAGGCTGTACACAGCAAGGCGGATAACACTAATCTTTCCAGTGTGACAAGTCCCTTCTTCAGAGTACTCTGCTCTGTACAGTGCGCAGATGGTACCAGGGTCTCCTCTAGTCCCCCCACCTCTACACAAACACAGCTCAGAGGTGTCCGGGAGAGAGAGATAAAATATAAATTACCCAGAACCAGATAAGGCGCAACAACCCATATCTCTAAAGTTTTGTTCAAAGGAAATTATAGCACATTTTCAGCAAGTTTTGCGTTTTGAGTTATTGTGACATTTATCTGGAAGTCATTTTGATCCAATTTTAAAGGCCAACTCCAAGAATTTGATCAAATCTACCCTTGCAGTGGATCCTCAGCAATGCGTAGGTAAACTGCTTCTTATGTTTAGGGGCCCGGAAATAAAAGTAATACTTATCCTATTTCTTTTTCCCTGCTCCAACAGGCTCATTTGATTCATGTGACTGGTCTCTCTCTAACCCTAGTAGTATGTGTGTGTGTGTAACACCTGTCATGTTTTTACTAGACGTGCAAAAATCTATTTGTTTCATCTTGGGTCAATTGATTGAGTTACACATTTTGTTTAGTTGCATTCCTAATTGAATTTGTTTAGTTTTGTTTATTGATTTTTGACTGGAGTCAAATTTTTCCAAAGAATTCAAAGTATTTGAATCGAAAATATGAAATTGATCCAAGTTCATTGTAAAAAAAAAATAGCTGGTTCTATTCTATTTGAAATCTGAATTTCAGAAGATGGCTATATTCATTCTATTTTATTCTATTCATTTTAAAAATTCGAATTTCAGAAGACATCTATATTCTTTCTATTCTATTTTTTCTATTCTTTTCTATACTTTTCTATTTTATTCTTTTATTTTCTATACTATTCTTTAATTTTAAATTGTATTCTTTTCTATTTTTTTATTTTCTATTCTATTGTATTCTGTTTTACCGTATTCTTTTTTACGCTGTTCTTTTCTTTTCTTCTATTCTGTTTTAAGTTATTCTATTTATTCTTTTATTTTCTATTTTATTCTTTTCAAAATTTGAACTTTGGAAGATGGCTATAATCTAATACACACAGTCTTTGAAGAAAATCAGCAATAGTCAGCAATATGTTTACATTTCAAATTTGTTTTCAAATTTGATTTAGTTTTTGAATTTGTTTCAAATTCAATTCGAATTCTGATTAGTTATTTTGGACTAAATTAAGTTTTGTTATTTCAGATTTGTTTAATTTGTTACTATTGTAAATCAGAAATTCGGATACATCCGAATCTCCGCATAAAGAAATTTTCGTCCAAATTTGGATTCAGAACGAAACAAACTGCACAGGTCTAGTTAAATATTCACCACTAAGATGCCCACCATTTTGGCTCACTTCCAACTGCCAAAATCAGGTACACATCAATAAAATCCAATGCAAACATTTTTTTACTATTCCTGGCAGGCAATATTTATATATATATCTTTATATATATCTTTATATATATATATATATATATATATATATATATATATATATACAGTATATATATATATATATATTGTAAATATATAATCCACTGAAATGTTTCACCCTAAGGCCCCTTTCACACACTTGTGCGGCTTAAAATTTGCGCAATTTTGCCACAATTTTTGCTGCGGTTTTGACTGGACTTGAAGCCGTGCCTGTGTAATCTGTGGGGACGGTATTGTAAAAAAATGGTACTTGCTCCTGGGAAAAACAAAATAAATGCAATTGAGTTAGAGGTTAGAGGTTGAGGTAGGGAGAGAATCCTTGGCACTAGTTGCTTTTGGGAGTATCAGACACTTGTGCGTAGAGTTGTGGTGTCCCCAAATTCTACAGATTAGAAGACTCAGCAATGTTGTAGGGGTCGGAGGATGAAACCACAGCACGCAATGGGGCCCAATGACTTATGACTCTTCTGGAAGTCTAGAATGCCAAAGAGCCTTACAGAGGCTTCAGCTGCTGGAACACAGGGAGGGTAGGAGACCTGAGATAGGTATAGTACCTCTTCCATGGGGTATTCTTTTTGCATTTATTTAAAGAAATTAAGCTAAGACCTCAGCCAAAAAAGTCTGTATTTCTATACAGGTGCCTTCTTCTGAAGGCCGCCAACACGTCTTTCTGAGTCACCGTTAATCTTGCACTATGTGTAATAAACAGCTGTATGATCCAGGGACAGGGCATACCGTACCACTCCAGCTGCACTCAGCTATGAAATGAACTTACTGTAGCATGCTAATCAACACACCACGTTTCAAAAACAATTTATAAAATATATACATTTCAGCTGCGGCTGGAAATTCATTCTGGACACGCTGCAAAGTTTGCCTTATGGAAATTACTGTGATTTTTATTCTCCTTTACAGCCTTATTTATTTCTGCTCTGTAACCCATAATAGATGGTGATATTGGACCTAACATGAGCTATGAAAGCTCATTTTGTGGCATGAAAGCAAAAGAGTGTTTCAAGGGACACTGTTATCAAAATACTAAAATATCAAGAAAATGTTATTTGTGCATTGTAAAAAGGTCATCCTTGCATATCTGCTTGTTGGTTTTAAAAAGAAATCTAAACTTCATGTTTTGGTCCGATTCAGAAAAGACATTAATTAGTTTGGGAGGCTTGGCATGGGGGTCCTGTATTATAAAAGCTACAACAAACAGCATATCCTGAGAATTCTGGTTTTGGTTTGCAAGCCCCAGAGCCCAACAGTGCACAGGAGCATTGGCATCAACAGAGGCTTCAGTGAGGGTGAAGGCAGACTCTGTTGACATCAGTGCCCACCAACCTAACATGGAGCAACAAGGTAGGACCAGTGATAGGTAAGCTCTTACACTGTGGGCCCCCTAAACTCATGCCCCCTAATAAATCAGTACCTAAAGGGTTGTGTTTAGGTCTAGTCCAAATAAGATGTGCAAGGTGTAGAAACAGAAACTCCTCCACCACAATAATTGTGACTTCTCAATCCGTGATAAAGTGAGGACCACGCTATGCGCTTACCACAAAATAGATGAATAAAAGCCCAGCAATATATAAATAGATGGTACAGCTCCTATCCGATCCACTGGGAAACAGAATGACCACTCTAGCTGGTTCAGCCTGGTGGAAGCACCAATCAGGAACACCGCTACAGCATGGACCGTCCAGGTCTAGCATTCCCCGGCATAAACCACAAAGAAATGGAGGCCACAATAGTGAAGTATGTAGGCACAATGTTTAATAGAAAAAGGTAAATAACGCACATGCAGAATGAATAAAAAGCGCTTGTATCGGCAGGATCCGAGGATGGAGCCGCCCAACTTCCGGGTGTTATGTGTTGACGTCAGCACGCCTTTCTGACGCGTTTCGTCATAGATGACGTCTTCCCCAGTAGGAGTAGAAAACTGTCTCAGGCTTGGTGGTCAGTGGGAGTAAAAAAATAGAATCTTTTGTCTGTAGGAGGAGGAACAGTGCCCCATCGATGGTGTTAGTGATAGGATTAAAACCCTTATTGCTGGTGTCAGTGGGCAGAATACTGCCCCATCATTGATGTCAATGAAAGGAATGGTGCCTCATCATTGGTGTCAGTAGAAGGAATAGTGCCTTGTATCAGTGGCAGGAATAGTGCCCCAAGGGCTGGATAAAGGCAAGTAAAGGGCTCATCTGGCCCATGGGCCATAGTTTGGAGACCACTGCCATAGGAGATTAGGTAGAAAAGTTCCCTTGTTGGTCCAAATTGGATCAAGCTTTCTAGGGGTATTTAGGCTTCTTTTGGACCAGTTGAAGGTTTATGGATCTGAGGATGCATTTTGTAATTGGATGTTTGGCTTTCAAGTAAACTTGATAGGCATGTTACTGTTGCCACAGACTTTTTTCTAGGAGAACAATAATGATCAGAAAAGGTCTTCAAACTTGTCTTATAGATATTCTCCCCAAGAGAATGGTTGACCATCAGTGGCTACTTGTGCCCCAGTTTGTTGGCCAATCTTTGTATAAAACACAAGGCTGTGTTTGTGTATTTTTATGTGAATAAAACAACTGGTCTTGAATAAATTTTATGCAAGATGATGAGTATGATTACATGAAAACAAAGCCTGTTCTTTTTGAATGGCTTACATGGAGATTTAAATGAATAAAAATTTCCAGCCTACACAAAAATAATTTTTTTAGGTAAACAGGAAAAAATATGTTTATTAGTTGCAATCCTGACATCTCAGCTCGCTTAATTAACAATGGTGCAGTCTTTGTTTCTCTGATAACAAAAAGTAATGCTTCTTTACGCACTCAGGCTAATTAAAGCCGTATTTTGCTGTACACTCATCATCTACGGATGACGGCAGCCATTTTGTAACTCCTGCCAGCACTGCAGCCTGCTGGTTGATGGATTAGCTACATTCTGAGATGAGCAAAATTTCATGATCGGCTTTGTCAATGCAAACCTAACCCGATTTGTCAGGTAATGAGCAGCCTTAGAACTTGTTACTTCCCTAACATGTTGCCAATTCCACCTCATAATAATAATAATATCCACCATATAATAGTGGCCTTTCAGGGTTCAGAAATCGGAGTAGGTCAGTTGCAAATCACATACCCGGTAGGTCAATGGAAACTTCAATTTCATAGACGATTCATGACTGAGTTGGCAATTGTGCTCATCAGGTCATTGGATCCCCAGTTTTGGTTGTACTGCTGGTACTTTATGGTCAACTCTACCCAACCCAAAACTGATATTTTCATTTTGAGTGGGTTCTGAAGTTAAATCAGTCCCCTGAATCTATATACTGTAATAGCCTCCACTCTTCTGGGAAGACTTTACACACTATTTTGGAGTGTGTTTGTTGGAATTTGTGCCTATTTAGCCAAAAGAGCATTTGTGAAGTCAGGTATGGATGGTTGGATAAGAAGACCTGACTAGCAGTCAGCACTCCAATTCCTCCCAAAGTTATTCAATAGAGTTGAGGTCATGGCTCTGGACAGGTAACTCTAGATCCTCCCCACTTACAACACATCAAACCAAGTCTTTATGTACCTGGTTTTGTGAACAGGGACAGGTGTGATGGAATAGAAGGGTTCTTCCCTAAAGCCATAATTGTCTAAAATGTGGAAACATCCGAACTCAGTAATTTGGAGATGTGTCCACAAGAATTTAGTCATTTAGTGTAGATCAGCCTTACTCATCCAAGGTTCTATGGTTCCCTATGATTCCTCCAGAGGTTGCTAAAGGTTCCTTGAGCTGTGGCTGATTGGCCTTCCATCTGATGGTGCCTCCATTATTCCAGGGCCAATACTTTTTGGCTGAGCCAGTAGCATGACACCAATTCATTTTTATTTTAGCTATCTGAAAGGGTGGAATTCTGATCACCGCCGTACGGTGTTCATTGATCCCACTGAACACCAGTGTAAGGAGCATTTTTCCACGTACTTCTGATGAATTGGTTTTGGCAGTGGTTCCCCATCTAAACATTTAAGGGTTCCTTTGGAGTAAAAAGGTTGAAAAAGGTTGGTGTAGATCATTAATACATATGTAAGTTACTTCATAGTGAGCCAAATGCTTCATCTGTGTGACCATTTTGGCATCAAGACTGACCTACTAAAAATCTCCTGTGTGGCTCTATTATAGCCTAATGATATGGCTGCAGCAAGATATGAAAACCACCCTTGTGGCTTAGCCAGTAGCCATAGGCATGTTTTCCAGAGTTGGGGAACATCTTCTTATGAAAGGTCATTCCTTAAACAGTAACAATCTTATCTACTGAAAAGAATGCTTGCTCACACACCAAGTAATATTGTAAGTATTCTTCCAAGTACTGGACATTCACATGCGTATTTGCAACGGTTTTGTTGTAAGGTGGAAAATTATACATGCAAAAAAAATAAAAAATGGCAAAAACATTCTATCTCCACAATTCAATTTTTTAGGTGACGCTTTTTTAGCACACAAGCTAAACTCCAAATTACCCGTTTATTTTGACCACTATTTAAAATCTAGGTGAAGCATTATTTTAAAGCAGGAGCATTGACAGCCTTATGCCAGCCTTGTAGTTACACCACAACATCCCAGCCAACTCATCAGGACATTTGTGGATGGCTTAAGTACACCACGTACTGTGATTGAAACTATAACAAATGCCTTAACGATGTCTAATTAGGAGCTGTAGTCACTTCAAGAAAAAGACAAAATTCTCATTCGTGAATATGCAATTAAAATTTCCGGTTTCTGAATAACTTTGCAGACTCCAGGTCAACTGACGAGGTCAGATTATATATTGTTCAAAACTTCTCTTATTGAAATCTACTGTAAGACCAAATTGCCTAAAGTGTCCCAATTCGATTTACCAGTTAGATCCCATTTTGATTCCTTCAAAGAATCTTCTAAATACTTTTAAACAACACCTTATTATTTCATTGTTTTTCACCTAAAAAGTATTAAATTGTAGCGGATTGAAGCAAAGTGTTGATTCTGTCCATGGTATTGAAGAACAAGCTCTTCACATCCCATTTCCTTAATAGCAACAAATGAGGAAGTTGTTTCAGAAGAGAAGAAGTCAATGAGCCAGCTAAGGACAGTTCTTCTTCTTAATCTTAGTAACGCTGAGTGTCGATCACCTCTGCCTGACGACTAGCTTCCATAGGAGAGCACAGGGTCTTCCTGGTACATGGCTTTATATCTCCTGGATGCAATCAATTTAATAATTGCAAATTTGTCCCGAGTTTCACCACCTATTACCGTTTAAATGTAACTACTTTTTGCTGAGATTGCAGCATCATTGCAATTATTATTACCTGAGTTTTCTTTCTGCCTTATGTTGCAGGCATTTATACGGAACACGTAACCCTAATGTGAAAAAATATTACTCCTTTGTTATAAATAAAAAATAAAAAAACACATTTACTGTTTGTGCAATACAGAATAGAGCTTCTAATGTAAAAAAACAACATCATATTCTAAGGTTATCTGCATGTTAATCTGCCATGTAACCCTAACATGAACCCCTTGTGAAACACTCAGTCTTCCTCAGGGGAGGACTGGGCCAGGGGGCAGGGGGGCAATTGCCCCTCCGGGCCCCTCTGATGCCCAATAAAAAGGCTGCACCGCTTCTGCCACAGACTTGCCTAAAGGACTCCTGGTGAAGAGAAGGAAAAAGTCTCCAACGCTGACCTACTGAGTGTGGGATAAAGACAAGGACAGAGAGCAGGCCTCCCCTGCCAGCATGGATGGTGTAAACTGTGTCTGAGCAGAGGCCATTTCCATGCACCACTGGAGACTCTCCTCCCTCGGCCAGCCCTGATTGAGCTGTCCCAGCTCCCCCCCAACCGCCTCCTGCTGGCCAGGTCAGGAACCCAGATTCGGCCAGTGAGTAGAGGCTACCTGGATGTGGGGCTTCAGCCGGGAATGGGGGTCAGGAGGAGGCCGGGAAGAGGGATAGTGGGAGTGGGAACAATTCACTGCACCATGGGCTTCTGGTTTGTACTTGCCCCCTGGGCCGAAGGTTGCCAGTCAGCCCCTGGTCTTCCTGCAATCCTAACATTAACCCTACCTCCCTTTCACTAAAGCCCCAACACTAATCCTCCATGTAATATTATCCCCGCTACCTGGTATCCTAAGCCTTACTCTCTCTGCAACTCTCTTTGTTACCCTAACAATACCAATCCTCCCTTTTCCCTTAACCCTAACAATAATTTCCCCTGTAACAATAATGCATTTTGTTGCTGCTCTAACTATTTCTCTCTCTGCAGTCCTCTGTGTAACCCCAATAATACCAACCCTCCCCTTCTTCTCAACCCTAACACTAATCCCCCTGTATCATCACTTTCTCTTTCTGCTACCCTAACCCTTACCTTCATTGCAACCCTCTCTGTAACCCTAACACTCCCCACCCTCCCTTTCTCTTTATCCCTAACACTAATGACCTTGTAACAACACTTCTTCTTTCTACTGCCCTAACCCTTACCTTCTCTGAAATGATCTCCATAACCCAAACATTAACCACCCTTCCTTTTTCCTCAACCCTAACACTAATTTCCCCTGTAACAACAAATCTTGTTGCTGCCCTATCCCTTTCCCTTTCTACAATCCTCTGTGTAACCTTAATATTGCCAACCTTCCCCTTCTTCTCAACCCTAACACTTAACCCCCTGCAA